>NW_027556402.1:64801100-66132766 GCF_003287225.1 Phascolarctos cinereus | reverse complement strand
TCACTTTGGTAGCTGAGTGGAGGTGGACTGGAGTAGGGGGAGGCTGGAGGCAGGGAAAATAACCAGAAGGCCATTAGAATAGCCTAGGCATGTCACTTGCACCAGGGCAGTGGCAAACTGAGTGAAGAAAAGAGAATGTATACAAAGATGATGTGAGGATAGAAATGACAAGAATTGGCAAAAGATTGGATATGAGGAGTGGGTGGTGAGAGACAGAGCAGAGGATGACACCTATGTTACAAGCCTGAGGGACTGGGAGGATGGGGGTGGTCTCAACAGTACTAGAAAAGTTAGCAGAAGAGAAAGTTTTAGGGGAAAGAGAATGACTTCTGTCATGCACATATGATTTTGAGATGTCTATAGGGCATACAATTCAAGATGTCCAAGATGCAGTTGGCTATGGGACAATGGAGCTCAGGAAAAAGATTAGAGATGGATATATAAATCTGAGAATCATCTTCATAAAGGTGATAATTGAATCTATCAGAGCTTGTGACATAAACCAAGAAAAATACTAGAGAGAGAGAAGAGGGACTAAAACAGAGCTTTGAGGGATATCCCCTATTAGTGAAAATAACTAGGATGAAGATCCCAACAAAGGAAACTGAAAAGGAAAGGCCTGGAGAACCAGGAGAAAGCAGTATCAAGAAAACCTAGAGAGGAAAGAGCACCCTGGAGAAAAGGGTAATTGACAGTTTCAAAGGTTGCAGAGAAGTCCAGGATGAGGACTGATAAAAGGCCATTAGGTATGACAACTAAGAGAGTATTGCTATCTTTGAAGACAGCGGTTTCAATTGAATGATGAGGTCAGAAGCTAGATTACAGAGGGTTTAAAAGAAAGTGAAAGGAGATGAAATGAAGGCAAAGATTGTAGGTGGCTTTATCTACCAGTCTAGTTACAGAGGGAAAGAGAAATAAAGTAGGGAGGGCTGAATCAAGAGTTAAGGAAGGGAGAAATATGGGTGTCTTTGAAGGCAGCAAGAAAGCAGCAGGAAAGACAAGGAGAGGCTAAAGGTGAATGAGAGAGTAGGGACGATAGAGGAGGCAGTCTTCTGGATGAGATGAGATGGGTTGGAAATGGTATCAAAGCCTTTGCCTTGACAAGGAGAAGAGCCACCACATCATATGAGACAGAGGTGAAGTAGGAGAGAAGGTGGGAAAATATATGAGGCATATGAGGGAATATGAATATTTCCAAGGAGGGAATATTCATAAGCCAAACAAACTTCCTGATCCAACAGGAGACAGTAAAAGGAGGAGGGGGAAGGAAGAAAAGAATAAGGAAGCAGATTCTCTCTCTAGCAGACTCAAGTCCATTTCCGTCTGGGGAGAGTCCAGGCCCTTATAGTGGTAAGTCTGGATCTTGAGGAATAGGTGAGATTTAGGCAGAACCTAGCTATGCCAAATTCATTTCCCTTCTTAGGTGAAATACCATGTGGTCTCTAGTCTAGTTGACTATATAGCTTCATGGGGTATGAGAGGATTCCCTAAAAAGGGAGGAGAATCATATCTATTATTTATGGATTATAGTGAGTCCTTTGTGTTTCCTGCATTCTATCTGTGGAATAAAATAAAAGCTATCATAAACCCAGCATATACTGTTTCCTTTAGTATTTGGATAGGAATTGGAATCCTTTTTGACATATCTGTGGAGACCTTGACTTAAACTTTATTTTTTATTTTCTTCCTTAATATTTTTCCCAATTCCATGTAAAAACAAATTTAACATTCTTTTTTAAAGTTTTGAGTTCTAAATTATCTCCTGCCCTCCTCTCTTTTCCCACTCCCTGAAACAGCAAGTGAATTTATTATAGATTATACATGTGCAATCATGCAAAACATATTTCCATATTAGTCATGTTGTAAAAGGGAAAAAAAGCTTGAAAAAAGAGAAAAATAGTATGCTTCGATCTGCATTGGTACTCCATCAGTTCTTTCTCTGGAGGTATATGGCATTTTTCATCATGAGTCCTTTGGAATAGTCTTAGATCACTGTACTGCTGAGAACATCTAAGTCATTCACAGTTGATCATTGTACAATATTGCTGTTGTGTACAATGTTCTGGTTCTGCTCACTACACCGTGCATCAGTTTGTGTAAGTCTTTTCAGGTTTTTTGAAACCATCCTGCTCATCATTTCTTTTTTTTTTTTTCAGCTAAAGACAAGGTTTATTAAAGATCCTCCTTCTTAGCCAGACTCTTAAGGAATTTGAGCACCTGTGAGCTACTGGCTAGATTATAAGAATCTGAGCAGTGGCTAGATTTTAAATATCTGAGCACCTTAATGGAGACAAGATGGACCTTATATACAGAAAGACTGTGAGAAGGATCTAGGAGTGGCCAAGTAGTCTGAAGGGACTGTGAGGTAGTAGATGCCAGGGACCTGGACTACGTGGCCAAGGGAGAATGGAACCTAGCTAGGATTAAGGGTGGGAAGTGTCCAGGGACATAGAGAGGTAAGACAATGGAGGGTAGGCTAGGTTAAGGGTAACAGAGAATTAAGAGATTGGGCATGGCCACAATGAAAGGCCAGTTGATGGGACTATGGCCTTAGGGGAAAGTCCAGGGTTTTTCCTTTATGGAGTCTAGATCCCATCCTCATCAATCCCCCCTCAAACAAATGGGACCCAAATTCTTTTGGGGTGAGGGGCGAAGGTCTCAGCTTCTGAAACCGCTTCCTGCTGGGAAAAGGCATAGAGCTGTCGCTGCCTCGAGTGGAGCCCAAAGAGGAGGTTGATTGGAACTGAGCACAGGCTGCATCCAGGGAACGATGGGGTGGATGTTGGCTGGTACCCACTGTTTGCTATCAACTGTAGGTGAATGGCCTGTAGTCTGGAAGACACGAATCTGACAAAAAAAAACTCTGTAGGGCTCAAATGACAGGATGAAACATCCTTAGCTCTGTTTGGATTCAGATAATTCCATTTTCCAACCATGCAGTATCAAATCCACCTCATAGACAGACTCGGGAATAGCCAGGTGGGTAACAGTCCTTTTCAAAGGGACATAATGGGGAAACTGAGCCAGGAGGATCACATCTTAGACTGAGACTAAAATTGTCCTCTCAGCTTTTCCCGATGTTGACTTTCCACCAGTATCACCTTCTCTGAGTAGCTTGTGGCTTTTCTCAGATGGTGGATTATTGATTTATCGATGGATTATTATGATCCATTAAACAACTCAAAATAAAATCATGAGCTTTTTTACCTCACACAGCAAGTTTTACTAATCAAAGCTTAGGAAAAAATTTTCCAGGATTTACACCTCAAATTTAAATTTGTCCTGGTGTAAAAAGCCAATCATTACAGATTTCTATATACTTTCAAATTTTCAGCAAGACAAAACCCAAACAAGCTTTTTGGCAAGTTTACACATTAAAACAATAACCAACGATAGTCAAATTATTTCAGCGGCAACCAAATTATGCAAAGTTGCTTGACATAACTGATACAAAAAGTTCACCAATTTGAAATTTGAAACAAACCCATTACCAATCAGGTGACTTCAGTTTTGTTAACTGCATTTCCAAATTACTTTATATAGAGAATCAACATCTATCTCATCATTAACAGTTATAACTACAACTTTAAAAGAGAGTGCTTACCCGAGTTCAGAGGCCAGCTTCTTTACATTGAGCAGGATATGCTGAACCTGGGTGATGCTTCCAGGCAAAGGTTGTCCTGGGGCCCAAGGCCATTGATAATGGGGCCTATGCTGTAGCTGCTGCCCCTCCCCACTCCTTCCTTTCCCCAAGTGGGGGAGGGCAAAATCAAAGATGAAGGGAAAGGGTGAAACTCTCTTCTCTTCTCCTGTGAGAGGGGCTAACAGATGCCCTGTTGACTTAAGGGAAGGGAGTGGGAGAAGGGAGTGTCCAGGGTTGTAAGGAGGAGTTTCAAAAGTTCTTAATGATGAATCACAAGACTTCCAGAATCTGCCAAGATGTTTTTAGTTGTTCTAGCTTTTCCCTGTAACTTCCATGAAGGAGGATTCAGAAGGGTAGAAAGAGTAAGTAAGCCTCAGGGAACCAAAAAGCAACTGCGGTTTTCCCAATTCCCTAGCACCGAGAGAATTGACAGAATTTGGCATATGCTTCCAGATAGGGCATCCATCCTTGTCCTCTGTGCTGTGGAAGGTGTACCCAGTTCCATGGCCTTCAACTGAACCGGTAGAGCAAGAGCCTGAGAGCTTCAGGCCGAGTGTGAGACAGCTTTGTAACTGTCTGCTTGAAAAGTACCTCCAAGCCTTGGTGCTTGGAGAATGACCTCAACTGTAGAGCAAGAATAGGGCAGGAGGGGGCGCGGAGGGGAGACTTGAATACCTTCCAGTCTTGGCTGGAGAATAATTTGGGGTCAGGCAGTTTCCCCATATGGGCCACCAAAATGTTGCAGTTTAGGGATTAAGGGGTGCTGAAACCCCAAAATCATGACAGGCAGGTCCTGCTGAAAAGAGTTCGACCCAAGCCTTCTTTCAGCCAAAGACAAGGTTTATTAAAGATCCAGCATATTAGCCAGACTCTTAAGGAATCTGAGCACCTGTGAGCAATTGGGTAGATTATAAGAATCTGAGCAGTGGCTAGATTTTAAGAATCTGAGCCTGCTCACCATTTCTTATAGCACAATAATATTACATTACAATCATATACCACAACTTATTCAAGCATTCCCCAGTTGATGTGCCCCTCAAATTCCAATTCTTTGCCACCACAAAAAGAGCTGTTATAAATATGTTTTAGGCTTAAACTTTCTTCAGAAATTCTCAGGAAAAAATTTGGGGCGGGGAGATAACTGAAAAGCATATAACATTTTTTTTTTTTTGTCACAAAGATCAAAGGTGTTCCATATAAGCCCAGAGTCTGGGATACTGAGACATGGCTTGCACATATTTCTCAGACTTCAACATGTAGTTGGGTAAGTAACCCATCAGATTAGATCCTCAGCATTCATCTTGTATAGGCACTCTGGATGAGCAGTGCCCAGAAATTAGTGATAAAAGGAGATGAAGTACATTGTATTTGGGAAATTATGACGTGAACCCAAACTGACTGCTGCTGCAAAATCCCATTAACAACCATATTCTCTTAATAATATCATATGAATAAATAGTGGAACACCAATATCTTGGGATAGGCATGGGAGACAACATGACAGTGAATAGAGAGCAGAGCTCAAAGACAAGAAGTCTTGGGTTCTAGTCCTGCCTCTAACACATACTGGCCATGTGACCCTGAGGAAGTCACAACTCCTCAGTCCCCACCAGGCAAGTCTCTATAATGAGAAATTGTAGAGGAGATGCTGATCTGGAATGGTAAAGACAATTCCTTCTATTGATGAAATAACAGGTCCAGTCTCTATTCCCCTCTTTCATCATTTCAGAAGAATCAAAATTACAAGTGATACAACGGGCAACAGAATGGTACAAGGTGGACATAATTAGACTTCCCTGTGACCAATGAAAGTGTTTATATTTTTTAAAAGTGAGATAAAAGACATTATTGAGGACACATGACCAGAAAAGTTGAGCTGGTCATTTAGTCAGAGTAAGAGGCAGCTCACATCCTGAAGGGCATAAGGCTACCCTTTGTGTTCTACAAGACCTTGAGGAAGGCTTCCAGTCCCTTGAGTGGATGTTTTACATGAAGACATACAAGTGTCACACAAAATGTGAAGATATGGAAGAGATGGTGTTGCCATTGGTGAAAGAAATATCTGCATCACTGAAATCATGAATCCACCAAAGTCTCACTGTGGCTTAGGGAAAGAACCCTGGATTTGAAGTCAGGAGTGAAAGCTGCTATCAGGAAGTCTTCTATAAACTTTAAAAAACTGTATAAACAAGAGTTGTTTATTAATGATGGTTGATATGACTAATTATATAGTGATTAACAAGATCAACAAGTATAATGATACATCTCCTTATAAATTGTTCACATTAGGAATGAGTAACATTGGATTCATATTATTGATGAGCATGAATAATCTGCTTGGGTAGGCAGGGCTTTGACCATGTTTGCTATGATAAGCAAACTTGTTATAGGAAGTGGGCATAAGGCCCTGACGTGGTCTCTGGCCAGCACTGGATGTTTTCTGACACACATGGATAATCTGCAATGCAAATAACCTGAATGTACATAATTGGATTTTTACTAAAATCATAGAAATAGCTGGTGTTTTTTATAGAATGTTATACCTTCAAAAAATACTTTCATATCTCTTTTCTTGTTTTGGTTGTCACGGTAGCCCTGGGGAGGAAAATGAGGCAGCTATCATTATTATTACCACTTTGCCGATCTGAGTGGGGCACAGAGGGGTATATGTGTGTGTATGTGTGTATATGTGTATCTTTATATATGTGTGTTTATGTGTATATGTATGCACACATACACATATATGTACACATCCCTTTATGCATGCATGCATACACATAGACATGTGTATATGTAAACACGTATATAGATGTATATTATATGGATGAATACACATATATATGTAGATATATAGGTTAGTGTTTCTCAAAGTGTGATCTGTAGACTCCTGGAAGTCCCTAAGATTCTTTTATGGAGTTCAGGGGGGTCAAAACTATTTTCATAATAATAAGAAATTATTTGCCTATTAAAAGACTTCTTCCTTTTCCAACTATATATTTGTGTGAAGTCAGATTTTCTTCCTATGCTTTACCAAAACAACACCTTGCAACAGATTAAATGCACAAGCAGATACAAGAATTGTAAAAATATATAAAACAATGCCACTTTTCTCATTAAATTATTTTTGTTTTCATTAAAAATATGATTTATGTTAACATGTAATGGATTAATTAAATGATATTTTTCAATGAATTAATAAATATATAGTTTAAACATATTTATTAGTTTTAAATCCTAATATGATAAATGTAACCCACATAAGCAAGTTTTTAAAATCCAAAGGGGCCCTGACACTCTGATAGGTACTGAGGATACAAAGACAAAAATGAAACAATCCCTGCCCTCAAGGAGTTCACATTCTATTGGGATGTCAGTGAGAATGGAACATGGCAGAGAGGACATAAACATACATCCCTCTTAAGCAATGTCAACATGTACTTGCTAAAAGGCTAACTAACCTTCTAAGAGTAAAATGGGATCACTGAGGAAGAAAAATCTTGGCACACAGACAATTTATCAGCAACACAGCTATGCTGATGGGGAAGCACTCCCTGAGATCACCTTGTGTGTATTGATAGATGATCAATGACAGGGAATTATCCAAGTGAGTCTTAAAGCAAGTATGGTAACTGCCAAGTAGATCAGGCAGAAGAAAAGGTTCAGAGACTTCCTTCAGCAGACTAGCAATGAATGCCACATGGATTTGGGTGAGGTTTACATGCCAAGCTTTCAAATAAAGAGTTGGGGGAGGGGGGAACCTGCATCTAACCATCCAAGTATTTCAAATATCTAAATGTTTGGTATTAGGCAGTTACAAAATATTTCTAAGAGTGATTGAATTTTTTTTTTCAGTTTTAATCAGTCTATTCTGGCATATACATAGTGCAGGAGGATGACATGTGCCATCAGCTCCATATCTTGCAGGTATTTGAGAATAAACAATATTGAGTAAAGAGCTCACCTCTTGATCCCTCATAACCTCTGGGCATCTCTAGCATTACACCCTCTAATAAAAGGATTTGTTCTGTGAAGTTTGGATTCAGTCTACTTGAGGACCTAGAGGGCCACATATGGCCTTGAGGCTGCAAGTTCCCACTCCTGTTCTAATATATAGTAGATGTTTAGTAAATGCTTATTGATGGATGGATTTATACAATACAGGCTGGGCACTACCATGCTCTGCAGATCTTCTTTTCTTCTGAAGCTTGGCATCACATGGGCACCACATGCACCAAAATGTCATCTCAAAGAAATGCTATTTGATGTGTTTTGGGGAAGCTAGGTTTTGTAATGATTTCAGAGCTTATAGAGCTTTCTTTTTAAAATTTTTATTTTTAATTTATGGAATAAAACAAGCATTTCCATAACATAGTACAATAAAAAAGATGATTGTACATGAAACTGCAAATCTACTATGCATAATTTGCTATTCCTTTCAAATATATAACAAAATCATCATGTAAATTTCTTCTTTTTCTTTTTTTTCTTCCCTTCCCCACTCTAACTTAGAGATGGCTACCATTAGACACAAATAGGCGTGTCTACATATATATAATATGTAAAATTATTCTATACATACTTCTATGTATCACTTCTTTCTCTGGATGCAGATAGAGTCTTTCTTCTAATAACTTATTTGCTCAAAGTCATTCTTAAAACAATATTGCTAGTATTGTATACAATGTTCTCTTGGTTCTGCTCATTTCACTCTTTTTTATTTCATGCAAGTCTTTCTATGTTTTTCTAAAATCATTGAGCTCATCTTTTTTTTTTATAGCACAGTAGTATTCCATCACAATCATACACCACAATTTGTTCAGCCATTCCCCAATTGATGGGCATCTCTGCAGTTTCCAGTTCTTTGCCACCACAAAGAGAGCTACTATAAACATTTTAGAATATATAGGTTCTTTTCCTTTTTCCCTAATCATCTTTGGAAACAGAACAAGTAGTGGTATTACTGAGTCAAGGGGTATGTAGTTTAATAACTCTTTGGGCATAATTCCAGATTGCTCTCCAAAATGGTTTGGATCATTTTACAATTCCACCAGCAATGAAATGATGTCCCAATTTTGCCACATCCTCTCTATTTGTCACTTTCTCCTTCTGTCATTTTAGCCAATCTGGCAGATGTAAAATGATATCAAAAGGTTGTTTTAATCTGCATTTCTTTAATCAATAATGATTTAGAGCATTTTTTTCAATATGACTATAAATTGTTTTGATTTCTTCATTGGAAAACTGCCTGTTCATATCATTTGACCATTTATCAATTGTGGAATGATTCATATTCCTATATATTTGACAAATTTCTTTATATATTTTAGATATGAGAACTTTATCTGATAAACTATCTATAAATTCCCACCACCACCACCACCAAATTTCTGCTTTCCCTCTGATCTTGGCTATGTTTATTTTATTTAAAGAAAACCTTTTCAATATAATGTAATTGAAATTATCCATTTTATACCTAATTTTGCTCTCTATATCTTGTTTATTCATAAATTATTCACCTTGTAAAATCTCTTTATACCTAAGTCATGTGTCCATTTTGACCTTATCTTGGTAAATGGTGTGAGATATTGGTCCATGCCCAATTTCTGACAACTGCTTTCCAGTTTTCCCAACAATTTTTACCAAATAATGAATTCTTATCCCAAAATCTTATGTCTTTACACCTGTCAGATGCAGTTATTATGTTTATTTGCTGCTGTAAAGTGTATGTCTACTCTATTTCTGTTTCCTAGGTAGTACCATATAGTTTTAATAATTACTGCCTTATAATACAGTTTAAGATCTGGCATTGCTTAACCTCCTTCCTTTACACTCCCCCCCCCCATTTCTTTTGATATTCTTGGCTTTTTGTTTTTCTAAATGAATTTGTTATTATTTTTTCTAATTCAGTAAAATAATTTTTTGGTAATTTAATTGTGATGGCATTGAATATATAAATTAGTTTGGGTAAAATTATCA
Organism: Phascolarctos cinereus; assembly: GCF_003287225.1. Classification (NCBI taxonomy): domain Eukaryota; kingdom Metazoa; phylum Chordata; class Mammalia; order Diprotodontia; family Phascolarctidae; genus Phascolarctos; species Phascolarctos cinereus. Next base: position 66,123,147 of record NW_027556402.1, on the reverse strand, counting down.
TTGGATTATAATGGCCCTGCCTACCTATGAACAATTAATATCTCTCCAATTATTTGAATCTGATTTTATTTGTATAAATAAAACTTTTAATTTTTTAAAAAAATAATTTTGTTTATATAGCTCCTGGATTTGTTTTGGCAGGTGTACTCCCAGGTATTTTATACTGTCTAGAGTTATTTTAAATGAGATATTTTTTTTACTATCTCTTCTTGCAGAGTTTTGTGATATATACAGATGCTGATGATTTGTGTAGATTTACTTTATATCCTGCTACTTTGCTAAAATTATTGTTTCAACTAACTTTTTCAGTTGAGTCTTTGGGATTTCCAAAAAAGATCATCATATTGTCTGCAAAAAGAAACAGTTTTATCACCTCATTCCCTACTGATCCCTTCAATTTCTTTTTCTTCTCTTATTGCTATTACTAGGATTTTCAATACAATGTTGAATAATATTGGTGACAATGGGCATTCTTGTTTCATACCTGATCTTACTAGGAAGGCCTCTAGTTTATCCCCATTACAAATAATGCTTACTGGTGGTTTTAGATAAATGCTTTTTATCAATTTAAGGAAAAATCCATTTATACCAATACTTTCAAGTGTTTTTAACAGAAAGGAGTGTTGAATTTTATCAAAAGCTTATTTGGCATCTATTGATATAATCATATTATTTTTAAAACTTTTATTATGGATGTAATGAATATGTTAATATTTTCATTATGTTAAACCATCCCTGCAATCCTGCTGTAAGTCCTATTTGATCATAATGTATAAGTTTTACAATGTATTGTTGTAATTGTTTAGCTAGTATTTTATTTAGGATTTTTGCATCCATATTCGTTGACGAAATTGGTCTGTAATTTTCTTTTTTCTGTTTTCACTCTTCCTGGTTTAGATATTGGTATCATATTTATTTCATAAAAGGAGTTTGCTAGAATCTGTTCTTTGCCTGTTGTTCTAAATAATTTATTTAATACTAGAATTAGTTGATCTTTAAATGTTTGATATAATTCACTTGTAAATCCATCTGGTCCTGGTGCTGTTCTCTTAGGAAGCTCATTTATGGCCTGTCAATTTCTTTTTCTAAAACAGCTCTATTTAGATATTCTATTTTCTCTTCTGCTAATCTAGGTAATTTATATTTTTGTAAATATTCTTCCATTTGACTTAAATTGTTAAATTTATTGGCATATAATTGGGCAAAATAACTTCTTACAATTGCTTTAATTTTCTTCTCTCTCTTTAAATCAGATCAACCAACTGTTTCTCTATTTTGTTTCTTTTTATGAAACCAACTCCTAGTTTTATTTATTAATATAAGGTTTTTACTCTCAATTTTATTAATCTCACCTTTAATTTTTAGAATTTCCAATTTAGTGTTTAATTGGGGATTTTTTATTTGATCTTTTTTCTACTTTTTTAATTGTACACACGATTCATTAGTCTGCTCTTTCTCCATTTTATTGGCATAAGTATTTAGAAATATAAACTTTCCTCTAATCACTACTTTTGCTTTATCCCACAGATTTTGATATGTTGTCTCAACATTGTCGTTCTCTTTAATGAAATTGTTGATTGTTTCTATGCTTTGTTCTTTAACCAACTCATTCTTTAAGATTAGGTTGTATAATCTCCAATTAGTTTTTTAATATGTATTTCCTTGGTCCTTTATTAAATATAATTTTTACTGTATTGTTATCTGAAAAGAATGCTTTTAATATTTCTACTTTTCTGCTTTTAACTATAAAAGTTGTATGTACTAATATATGGTCAATCTTTGTAAAGATACCATGAACTGCTGAGAAAAAGATGTATTCCTTTCTATTTCCATTCAATTCTCTCCAGATATCTATAGTATCTAGTTAATCTAAAATTCTATTCATTTCTTTAACTTCTTTCTTATTTATTTTTGTATTAGATTTATCTAGTTCTGAGAGAAGATTAAAGTCCCCTGCTGTTATAGTACTACTAACTCCACCTGTAATTCACTTAACTTTTCTTTTAAAAATTTAGATGCTATAGTATTTGGTGCATATAGGTTCAGTACTGATATTGTTTCATTGTCTGGGGTACCTTTTATTAAAATATAGTTACCTTGTTCATCTCTTTTAATAAAATCTATTTTAGTCATAACTTTGTCTGAGATCATAAATGCTACCCCTTCCTGTTTTGCATTAGGTAAAGCATAATAAATTCTATTCTAATCCCTCTATTTTAACTCTGTGTGTCTCTCCTTTTTAAATGTGTGTCTTGTAAAGAAACCCTCCCCCTCTCCCTTTTCTCTACTTTGGATCTTTAAATCTTTTCCAAGCAGAATTGTTTATATTGACTCTATATACAGTGACACCTGCTGGCCCCACTAGTTATTTGACATAGAGAACTAAAAATTTGAATAAAAGTATGGAATTTTGGAACCTGCAGCCTTACAAAGAAAGGATGGTTTAAAACATCCTTGTTTTGAGGCATTTCTCTCTTGCTCTTTTTTTCATTCTCTCTCTAAGTATAGCCAAGTGTTATATTTAAATACCATTGATTATACTAAATCTGAAAGAATGTGATCTAAGCTAACAAAATAAAGCCAAAGATAGTTTATGATAAAAGCATCAATGAAGAATGCCTAGAAGATATTAAAAGGCTGGTGAATGCAACAAAGAAGTTAAGGGATATGAACAAGGAGTTCTCAAAAGAATTACAAACTTTTGGCAACCATATGAAATAATGCTCCAAATCACTAATTCAAAATGAGGTTTCACCTGAAACCCAGCAAATTGGAAAAGATGGCAAAACATGGGAATAGGCAGTGTTGGAAGGACTGTGGAAAGATGGTTTCATTAATATGCTTTTGATTGACTTATGAACTGGTCAAACCATTCTGGAAAATAATGTGGAATTAGGAAAGAAAATGACTAAAATATCCATAAACTTTGATCTGGGAATTCTACTGCTAAGGATGCACCTCAAGGAGGTCAGTGACAAAAGGAAAGGTCCTACGTACACTAAAATGTTTATTGCTGCACTTTTTGTTGTAGCAAAGAACTAGAAACAAAGCCCATTGACTTGGGAATGGCTAAATGAGTTGTAGTATATTTGTGGCAATGGAATGTTACTATGCTACGAGAAATGATGAATGAAGTAAACTGAATGAATGAATGATAAATGAATGAAAAGGCATTATTAAGTTTTATTATGTTCCAGGCACTGTGCTAGTGTTGGGGATACCAATATAAACAAGCAAAAGTCTCTCAGTCGAAAAGAGGAGAGACAGCACATATAGGAGTGGGGCTAGGAAGGAAAAATTTGAACAGAGAGGTCACAAAGATGGTATAATTGGAATTATTGGACAATTAATTGACACATGCTTTCCAAGGAATGCTATTTGTTGGGACTATGAGGAATAGTCAATGTCAGAGGGACGACAGGAAGACAGACATATTAATACCCTATTAATGGAGCCATTGGTCCAATCATTTAGGGAAAAACAATGATTTTATGTGAGAAAAGTGATTAAACTATTCATATCCTTTGCGTGTGTGGTAGCAAGGAACTAGAAACAAAATGGGAAACCAACAATTAGGGAACAGCTAAACAAAACATGGTCTATGAATGTGACAACAGCATTGTGGCAAAAAAAAAAGACTAACAAGAATTCAGAAACATGGGAAGATTTGTATGAACTGATGCAGAATGATATGAGTAAAAATAGAATATGAACAATTTACTATAACACTGTGAAATAAAGGTGTCGTAAGAGCTCCTAGTTGGGAGATAACAAGCTTTCTTCAAATTTTCCTGTCATTTCTTGCTTGCTTTATGAGACATACTGCTTACAACTTTCTACCAGTCATCTCTTTAAGGTTTTGCAAATTAAGTTCATATTCTAAACTTGGCAGCCATGTTCCTCCTCTTGGCAAGGAGCTCAAGTCTTTGGCTAAATAAGGGAGTTTCCAGATTGTCACAGCCTTCCTTGTTATGGGGATTGCTTTATATCAATTTAGCTTCAGTAGGAAATGGGTATAGCCCATGTCAATGTTTATCATTTCCCCATTTTGTAGCATTAATTGCTTGTTGAATTAATAGTTTGTTATTGATTTTTATCTTTACTCTGGGGGCAGCTAGGTGGTTCTGGAGATAGAGTGCTGTGCCTAGAGTCTGGAAGACCTGAGTTCAAATATGGCCTCAGATACCTCCAGGCAAATTAAACCTCTAATTCAATTTCATCTGTAAAATGGGGATCATAACAGCACCATAATAGCACCAGGGGTGTTATAAGGCTAATGTTTATAAAGCACTTAGTGGTACCTGGAACGTAATATGTACCTAATAAATCCTTGCTTCCTTCTTTCCTTTCTACTCAACAAAGTCAAGTTTATGATCTCACAGATTATTTCAAAAATGACTCGTACATTGGTAACAAAAACTTGCTCTTTGTTTTAACCACATCCAGCATCTTCCAGCTCTATCTTTAAATGCACTCAGGAAAATTACCTTGCTTAATTGGGGAAAATGTTGCCTCTGCAGATAGCTGGACCTGGGAAAGCGGACATTATCTGATGCCAGGACTATGAGAAAACCTATCAAAACATACATTTAAGTTGGCTTTTGAGAACCTAGCTTCACCACATTGCAAGGAGGCAGCAGAGCAGGACTCTGTGGAAGGAAACCTCTCATTATAAATGAGAGCCTGTGAGATTGTCTTTTTATGTTGCATATGGACTTGGGAAGGCTGACTTTTTAAAATTGTTATTCTTGATCAGAGAAAAGCTCCAAGGGAACTTCCCTTCTCTCTTTTCCTGGTTAAACAGCAAATCCAATTCACCCCAGCAAGAATGGTCTACATGAGACCCAGGAAAAGTTCTTTATTTCCTTGTCCTACTTTCTCAGAGGTAACGGCACAGTGAAGAAGAGTGTTAGAGAACAGCTGTCCTGTACTGACTTCATAAATTCTTGTATGGTCATCATAAATCATGTATCCTGGGCTACTTCCCCAAAGGGAAAGTCATCCCAGCAATAATCTCATCCTTAAGAGTGAAAATGGCCAGTGAGGGTTATGTCAGTTGGCTGTTGTGTTCCACTGTGCCACTCTATGGGAAACTTCCTAACTATGAGGGATTCAATGGTAAAAACCTTAGGGGTATGGAAGTTTTCCTCCACTGCAAAACCTTGGAAGTCAAATAGAGACCCACAGCTTATCCCTGAGTGCAAAAATTGTGGGGGGTGGGGTGTCTTCCCCCATTAGAATGTAGTCTTTGAGACCTGGTACTGTCTTTTTGCTTGAAATTGCATTCCAGTACTTGGTACAATGACTAGAACATAGTAACCACTGAATGAATGATCTACCCTATCTAATAGAGGGTAGTGTACTAAAAGGGCCAGAATATAGTTTGCTATTGTGAGAAATGATCTCTCAGAAGTGAAGCCTCCTCAAAGGGTTAATAATTCTTGTTAATAGTTCTCACAAAGGGCAGCAATTAGGAGATCACTGGTCATTTGGAGAGAGCTGTCTCAGTTAAATAAGGTCAGAAGCCAGATAGTAAGAGGTTAAGACAGTGAGAGGAGAGAAATTGGAGGCACCTGTTGTAGATGGCCTTCTCAAGGAATTTAGCTGTTGGGGGCAGCTAGGTGGCACAGTGGATAGAGCATCAGCCCTGAATTCAGGAGTACCTGAGTTCAAATCCAGCCTCAGACACATAACACCTACTAGCTGTGTGACCCTGGGCAAGTCACTTAACCCCATTGCCTAGCCAAAAAAAAAAAAGGAATTTAATTGTTATTGTTGAAACATACTCCCTTCTGACCTTATCAGCCCCCCCCCCCCGCCCTGTTTTTTTTTTTTAAGTACGTAGCAGAAAGAATAGCCCTACCCCCAACCTAAACTGTTTACCCTTGCAAAACTTCCCACCTTTTTTGCTGGGGAAAATTTCCATGTGCCCCCTGAAGCCCAGCCAATGGGATAAGGGGAAGGAGGTTAGGGAGGAGGATCTCACGCTAAGGTATAAATAAGCCTTGCTTTATGTAACCAACTTGCACTCCCTGGCCAGCACCATTAGTGTGACGAGGGGCAGTACCCTTTCTCATGAGAAAGCAATAAACTCCTTTCTGCTTTCAAGGTATCTAAGTCTTTGTCTTGATTCTGAGTAGTGGTCTCTGTCCCACACACTATCATAACTGCTAGGCATCTATCCAGTGGGGATCCAGCAAATTTTAGGTTTGCTGTGAGATAAATCAGAGTTTAATTTCAAACAGATCAAAAATGAGGAGGGGGAAAAAATTAGTAAATTTCACAGAAATTTATTTTTAGAAGTAAAAACATTCAAAGTAACAAATTTTTATTGTAGAAGTGGTCACACAAACATTACCAAGTACCATTACAATGACATGCTGCATTTAAATTACATAAATAAGAAATGGCATTTGTGTGCTAGTAAAAGGGGAATATCACCACTTGTAAGTTTAGGCTTTTCCCCCAGACTGAAAGATTGGTGATGACTTAAGTAGCAATCAAGAGACCTGGATTCTAGCTCCAGTTCAGCCCTTAACCATCTGTCTTCAGGCTCATTTCACTCCTTTTGGCCTCAGTTTTCTCATTTGTAAAAGGGAGAGGACGGACTAAGCACCACGTGGATAGAGCTTGAGGTTCCGGGGGCAGAGGGCCTCATTCATAGGCTCTTTACCTGTGTGACCTTGGACAAATCATTCAATCTCATCGAGCCTCGATGTCCTCCTCTGTAAAACAGGGTAATTGGTCCAGGTGGCTTCCCCTTTAAGGTCCCTTTCGGCTCTAGATCTATGTTAGAGTCTATGTTCAGTAAATTAACCAGAGGTTCTAGAAAGGAATGCAATTTTGCTATTTTCTTTTGATTATAAATGTCTCTGAAAATAATCTAACATGCGGATATTTTTCAACAAATGCTGATATTTGGATAGGTCCTCAGCCATCTTTGGCACACTTGGACCTTGTGTCCATTTGGTTTTGTTCTTTGCATATAGAGACTGATGACTTGAAGAAGCTGTGACCAGAGAGAACCATTCTTTGCATGCTGGTGAACAAGTGGCATTTCAGTACCGTGGCTTGGGAACGAATCCTGTTTGCCCTTCATGATTTAGTACAGCTCACAGATAGCACCTGAGCTCACCCATGTTTTTACCCAAATAGAATTCTGGTCTCTAAATTTAACATTCAAATGACTTTTCTTTGATAGATATAAAAATTCTAGCCCCATGTCCCTTGTGTGTTCAGAAATTAAGAATGGAATTTTAATGTGTATGTTAAAAAAATTCATCTATCTCCTTTGCTTATTTCCAAATATGAATTTTGCCAAGTAAAAGCCTGCCACTCTAGTCTCTAGCAATACCATGATTGTGGCAGAGGTGCAGAAAACATCATCATGTTTTATTTGTCGTTTGACAAAAATTGAATGCATAGTTATAAAATCAGTTTAAAAGAACGAGGTCACCTGTTGGAAGGAACTCCCAGAATGGAAACTCCACTTACGCTGATCTAAAGCTAGTATAAAATTTAAAATCTTCATTCTCTGGGGCACTGAGTGGCACAGTTACTTGCCTAGGGTGATATTATCTCAGACAGCTCTGCGCACTGGGTCTTCCTGACTCCAAGGCTATTCTTTTACCCTTTATGCCATGCTACCTTTCATAGTTAAGTAAAAATGTGTTTATTTTCCCATAATCCCTTCAAAATCCACAATTGTACATCACTCCCTAAATCTCTAAATACTCTTAAAGTTTTGAAGATACAATAGTTTCTTCTTATAACAAATGCCAATATTCATTTGTTTTTCTTTTCAAAGTCAATATAGTAACTCCTAATTAGCTTCCATTTAAACTACCTGAATTTGAGGAAGCAATGTAATAATGGTTCTATTAAATGGAGAAATAGTGATTCTCTCCCAAAGCCCCAAACCCCATCCACTGCCATACTGAATTAGGCTCAAGGTATATGCAATTTAAATTACCGAAGAAATGCAGTCCTCAGACCTGTCATTCACTGGCTTGGTATACAAATTAAAATGCATGGATTTTCTTAGGGGAAAAAATACAGTTCCTTAGTAAGCATGGACATGATACATGGCACCTGCTTCTTTGCATGGAAGTTAACATCTAAGGAATAAGATTCAAACTCTGTAGCAACCTTCCGATTGACTCTGGTAAGGATTTGCATTATCTCAAGCTTGTGAGCATACTGTTTCAGCATTGCGCAAAGTGACTGGATAAACCACGAACCATCCTTTGAATTTCTCCAAGAATAGTAGCCTAAAAACAACAAAACCCACAAACTGTCAGAAAATAACAATTAGTGAAGCTGATATCACAAATAATTATACGAAGTTATTGAAAAAACTATCCAAAAAACAAGTATGGATTCCAGTAGGTTTCACAGACCATGGGAGGAAAAAACCCTCTTTATGCCTTGTGACAGTGATATTGATGAAGTGGAAGAAAAAGTGCTGTGTACAGCCTTCCATTCCCCTATATCACCTCCTCTTTTGGTAAAGAAATTCAAGGAGGACTGCCTTTGTAGACGATCACTCTCAGCCTTGGGTCCTCCAACTGCCCCTCCTTCTAGAGCTTTAGCACAGTGCCTGGCACATGGCAAGCCCTTAATAAGTTTGCTGACTTGACTCACCTGCTAAACTCCATTTCCAGTGGAGAAGATCAAGTGAACAAGCCAAAGAAAGAAGCAATACCTCTTTCCCTTTTCTCACCTGCTCCAATTCTAAGAAATAGATTATTGGGTTATTTGGTTCCATCAATTTAATAATACTCCACCTGCTCTATCAGAAGCACTGCTGATATTAACAGAATGATAATGACCACCAGCTCTTTGTCTAACCCTTGACGAGGTTCCCATGCATTCTCTCTGTTGAGAGGCAAAATCACGGGCAAATCAGACTGCCAGGCTTGGGTTCAATTTCTGCCTTAGAAGGTAGTGAGTGAGTGAGCAGGGGGTCACAGGACTAAACCTCAAAGAACTTCAGATTCCACAACTGTAAAATGAGGACTATACCACTTGCCTTACCTTCTGCAAAGGGGTGTTAGGAAGGCTGTTAAGACTGTTAATAGATGGGGCAGAGCCAAGATGGCAGAGTGAAAGCAGTGACTTGCTTGAGCTCTCCCCCAAACCCCTCCAAATACTCAAAAAAATGGCTCTAAACAAATTCTGAAGCAGCAGAACCCACAAAAAGACAGAGTAAAACAAATTTCCAGCCCAAAACAACCTGGAAGATTGATCAGAAAGGTCTATTGCACCAGGCTGGGAGCACAGCGCAGCTTAGGCGCACAGGCAAAACTGGAGTAGGCCTCAGAGGACTGAATTGTGGGCAGCTGTGGAGGTTTCCAGACTCCTCAACCCACGAATGCCAAAGACAACTTAGAAGGTCAGTGGGAAAAGTCTGTTTCTGCCGGTGGTCAGAGAGGAAGGTGGGGTTTCAGCTCCATTCCCCAAGAGCATGGCCCTGGGGGGGACAGGGGGGCAGCTGCTTCCCAAGGTTCCAGCCCACAGACTGAGGGGGAATCCAGTGGCTGATCAGAGAGGGACTGCAGGGATCTCTTTGCCAGTGCTGAGGCAGGAATCTCTTGCTTTGCCCGTGTTTGGATCTAGGTCACAGTTCTGGGCAGCTGTGCTGGGGTGACGAGGAGCACTGGCGTGGAGCAGCTTGTAGTGGCTGTACAGAGGAACCCCTCCTCACAGTTACAGGACAGAAAGGAGTACTTGTGGTCACAGGCCAGGAAAGGAGTAAACACCTTGCCCCTTATCATACCACCTTGGAAGAACTGAAAATTTACAGGTCCCTACAAGTATCTCTGAAAACAGCTACACAAACCCCTGAAGCTTGGGACAGTACATTCTCCACATTGGAAGCAGACTCTTACCTTAACAAAGAGTTTAAAACTCAAGTAATTGGCCAGGATCATGAGCAATCACTGCAAAAAGAGTCATATTATCTTACTTTGGTGAAAAACAAGATCAAAATATACAACCAGAAGAAGACAACAAAGTCAAAGCTCCTACATCCAAAGCCTCCAAGAAAAATATGAATCAGTCCTTGGAAGAGCTCAAAAGGAATTTTGAGAAGTAAGGGAAGTAGAGGAAAAACTGGGAAGAAAAATGAGAGTGATACAAGAAAATCATGAAAAACAAGTCAACAGCTTGCTAAAGGAGACCCAAAAAAATACTGAAGAAAATAACACCTTAAAAAATAGTCTAACCCAAATGGCAAAAGAGGTCTAAAAAGCCAATGAGGAGAAAAGCGCCCTAAAAAGAAAAATTGGCCAAATGGAAAAGGAAGTCCAAAAGATTACTGAAGACAATACTTCCTTAAAAATTAGCATAGAGCAATTAGCAGCTAGTGACTTTATGAGAAATCAAGGCACTGTAAAACAAATCCAAAAGAAAAATTAGAAAACAATGTGAAATATCTCACTGGAAAAACAACTGACCTGGAAAATAGATCCAGGAGAGAGAATTTTAAAATTATTGGACTATCTGAAAGCCATGATCAAAAAAAGAGCCTAGGCATCATCTTTCAAAAAATTATCAAGGAAAACTGCCCTAATATAGTAGAACCAGAGGGCAAAATAGAAATTGAAAGAATCCACAGATCTCCTCCTGAAAGAGATCCCCAAAGGAAAACTCCGAGGAATATCACAGCCAAATTCCAGAGTTCCCAGGTCAAGGAGAAAATATTACAAGCTGCCAGAAGGAAACAATTCAAGTACTGTGGAAACACAATCAGGATAACACAAGATTTAGCAGTATCTACATTAAAGGCATGGAATATAATATTCTGGAGGGCAAAGGAGATAGGATTACAACCAAGAATCACGTACCCAGTAAAACTGAGTATAATCCTTCAGGGGGAAAAATGGTCATTCAGTAAAATAGAGGACTTTCAAGAATTCCTGATGAAAAGACTAGAGCTGAATAGAAAATCTGACTTTCAAATACAGGACTCAAGTGGAACATGAAGAGGTAAACAGGAAAGAGAAATCATAAGAAACTTATTAAAATTGAACTTTTTACATTCCTGCATGGAAAGATGATATTTATAACTCATGAGACCTTTGTCAGTATTAGGGTATTTGAAAGAAAAAAATTATATGTATGTATATATAGATAGATAGATAGAGGGCACAGGGTGAGTTGAAGATGAAGGGTCATATCTGGAGAATAAAATTAAGGGATGAGAGAGGATATACTCAGAGAAGAAGGAGAGGAGATAGAATGGGGTAAATTATCTCACAAAAAAAACAAAACAGAAAAGTCTCTTACAGTGGAGGGGAAGCAGGGGAAGGTTAGAGGGAATGAGTGAATCTTATTCTCATAGGATTTGGCTTAAGGAGGGAATAACATACACATTCAACTGGGTATGGAAATCTGTCTTACCCTACAGGAAAATAGGGGGAGAAGGGGACAAGAGAGCAGGGAGATGATAGAGAGGAGGGCAGATTGGGAAAGGGGGTAATCAGAAGGAAATACTTCTGAGAAGGGAGAGGGTCAAAAGAAAGAATAGAATAAATGGGGGGGGCAGGATAGGATTAAGGGAAATAGAGTTAGTTTTTCACAACACGTCTACTATGGAAGTATTTTGCATAACTGCACATGTATAACCTATATTGAGTTGTTTGCCTTTTCAATGAGGGTGGGTGGGGAGAGAGGAAGACAGAGAATTTGAAACCTAAAGTTTTAAAAACATATGTTTAAAAAAAATGTTTTCACATGCTACTGGGAAATAAGAAATACAGGAGATGGGGTATAGAAGTCTATCCTGCCCTACAGGAAAATAGAAGGGGAAGGGGATAACAGAAGGGGGGAGAGATAGAAGAGAGGACAGACTAGGGGAAGGGATATTCAGAATGCATGCCATCTTGGGCTGGGGGAAGGGGTGAGATGGGGCAAAAATTTGGAACTCAAAAACTTGTGGGAGTGAATGTTGAAAACTAAAAATAAATAAATTTATATTTAAAAAAAAAGATTGTTAATAGATGGGGCAGCTAGGTGGCGCAGTGGATAAAACACCAGGCCTGATTCAGGAAGACCTGAATCCCGCCTCAGACACATAACACGTACTATCTGTGTGACCCTGGGCAAGTCACTTAACCCCACTGCCTAGCCCAAAAAAGGAAAAAAAAAAGATTGTTAATAGGAATATTTGATCCAGGGTAGTATCAAGTTTGATTACTCCAATTTTACAAACTGCAATGCTGAGGCAGTGAGAGGTTAAATGTCTTGCCTATGGTCACCAAGCTCTTACATGGCAGAGCCTGAATTTTAACTTGGGGCTTCTCACTCCCAAGCACCATGGTTGTTATACTATGCTACTGTATTCACTTCACCATTAGAAATATAATCATGAATGTGATTTATTTTTAAGAGCTGAGGTCAAGGGTCAATCATATATATGGTCTATGGTTACTGGACACAACAAAGTTAACTGGATCCCATTGGAATTAAAATAATGATGAAAGCCTTTGTAATATTATTCTCTAACCGACTTATAACTCTTCCTGTATGCATTTAACACACACAAAAATCAGTCTCAGTGTCATCAAAAATCTGCAATATTTTAATAAATACAAATTTTGCACAACTTTTTCTTACCTGGGGCTGTAGAATATGCATATAAGAAGTCTGCCTCAATAGGTATTTTCTGGCATGTTACATCATCATCAGTGCCACTGTCTGTTTCAACACCACAATCCAACTCTGTGCCTCTACATGCCTAGTTAAAAGAAAAAATCAAATACCATGTGTGAAATCTAGGGTTATTTTTTAAGATTTTGAAAATCATTAGTATATGCCTGCTGGGCTTTATATTATAGGTCAGAAACAACTGACTTCATATTTTCTTTGAGGAAGGCCCTGAGTGTGACCACATGAGAGGGCACCTCTACCAACTATTGGACCAAAAAAGTTTATGTCCTTCCTAGTGATTGGTTCAGTTTCAAGGACTCCAAGGGATAGAAATTTTTAGTTATCTGTAACTTGGCAAAAAAAAAATGTATTTTCTTAACATACAGCCCATTAGGTTTTGATTTTTCTAGCCATTATTTTTTTTTCTATCTCTGCCTCCCAGAATCAATAACCAAGTGTTTCAGAAAACTGCTCCTGACATGGTCTGACATGTCCTAGGCCATTCATCCTTTGTGATTTTAAAAGGAGAAAGACATATGCAACTAAACCCTATGTCCTATTATTTGAAATATATTAGCTATAAAACATGGTTATGGGAAAGTAACTGTTCATACTGTAGTCAAGGTACATTTGAGTATTTCTATAGGATTGGCACTGGCCCTATGATTTCATTGATACAGGGAACTCCCAGGTGAGGAAACTCTCTCTACCAATGCAGGTTAGCACTTGAGTCTTTGACAGTGGCCTAGAGCCCTGTGAAGTGTATGATGTGCCCAGGGTCAAAAAGCCAGTGTGTGTTGGGCAGCACTTGATCTCAGGGCTCCTGGCCTCTAGGCCAGATGCTCTCTCCCCATCTATTTTATACATGAAAGAAAATCATAAATTCCAGTCTTTGTCAGTGGAACAAAATAACAATTTATCTTAATTATTTAGAAGAGCTTTTGAACAACCAGAAGTAATTTATTATTTTAAGAACAGAAGTGAGTAGGTTATTAGCTTGGAATCCACAATCTCAAGAAAAGTAACTTCACGTCACCTAATCTAACCTACATCTGATCAGGAATCTCTTCTATAACATTCCTTGTAAGCAACTGTTCAGCCTCCACTTGAAGATCTCTCCCAAGGCAGCCCAGGACACTCTTGGACTTGCTTGCACGCACACACCACACCACACCACACACTCCTTATACTGAGGTAATATCCACCTCTCTGAAACTGCTACCCGCCATCCCAGGTTCTGTCCTCTAGGGCCAAGCATAACAGGCCTAACCTTTTTAGATGACATCCCTTCACACGCCTATCACGTCTGTGTCTCTCTCATGCCCTCCACTTTAAGGACACACGCAGCAACACACACGATGTGCATCTGAGTCCCCACACCAGCCTGGCCACACTGTTCTAGCTTTTCAGGATCCTTCCAAAGACATGACAGCTAAAAATAAATACAATTTTCTAGGTGTGCTTGGATCTTAGTATGTCCCATATGCTGATATGCCTAAACATGGTATAGGTATTTAATATGTATCTATGATATGCTGGTCACCTGTCTTAAAAATCAGATGATTCAGGATCTTCTGGATTTATCATTGACAAGGTTGGAAGAGAGAAACGGAAATCAATAAACTAACAGCTGAATTTCATTTTTATTCCTACTATTCTTTGTTTAGTGGAGGTTTCAAATAAGGAACAGTGAAGTTCCTAAATTAAGGTGTCCCTTAGAATGAGGAAAGCAAAAGGACTTTTGCATATACCACAAACTGAATAACCAATCCCCAAACAATGTTTTACCTGAATAATAAAAAGCTTTGGCTTTCCTGTCAGACTTCTACACTTATCCCCTTTAAAGAAACATGTTAATCTTTTCAGCTCAACAGATCCATCCGTCCCAAAGATGATTCCTTCTTCACCATGACTTAGAATCACGCAAACAAAACTGCTCCTTTGGCTGTGATCTTCTTTAGAAACTTGGATATATTAAAAAAAAATAAACAAAAACACCACTTCAGAACCAGTTCTATGGGAACAATAAAATGAAAGAGGATTGGATTGGGACCTTAAGAGATCCTCTGGTTCAGTTCTTACTTTCAGAAAGTGAGGTACATTTCAAGCATTCCACAAAGTTAGAATGTATTTATACATAACCTTGCAAAATCTCACCCTTTCTTCCACTGGGTTATGTGTAATCATGAGTGTCAGCACCAAACTTGTAGTCATTCTATAAATTATTACTTACCATTGTACATTAATTCAATTATTTCTTTACATGTCAGATCATTTTTATTCCTGACTTCATATTTCAAGTTCTTGAATGTATCCCTGAGGTGTGCTGCATCTACATCTGTACCAGAACGAAATGACATGCCTTTGAAAAGAAAAAGAATGTTTAGTTGCAGTATCAAAATAAACTATTGCTTTGAAAGCAAGTGAGCAAAAAAGATAATAATGATAATAGCTGGCATTTATTAAGTACCTATGATGTACCAGGCACTATGCTAAGCACTTTATAAATTGCCCAGGGTCACAAATCTAGTAAATGTCTAATGCTGAATTTGAACTCGGATCTTCCGGACTCCAGACTCAGTGCTAGTCAATTTTGCCATTAAGTTTTAAAGCTGTTGCCCAACTGACAAAACGTTAAAGGATAAGAACAGGAAGTTTTCACAGGAAGAAATTCAAGCTATCTATATGAAAAATGTTCCAATTTATTAATAACTAGAAAAATACAAATTAAAACTCTAAGGTTTCATCTCACACCCATCAGATTGACAAAGTTGACAAAGATGATAAATATTGGCACACTTGTGGGAAAATGGGCAAATCAATGCACTGTTGATGTAGCTGTGAACCAGATCCAATGAGGAAATTTGGGATTTCCTTTGGAACTACACTACAAAAGTTACTAAATTGTGCATATTCTTTGATCTAGTGGGTATAGGCCAGCTCCATTATTAGATGTATACTCTACAGAGATCGAAGAGGAAAGGGGGTTATGTGCACAAAAATATATTTATCAACTATTTTCATCGTGCCATAGAACTGGAAAATAAGGATTACCTATCAATTAGGGAAAGCCTTAACAAATTCTGGTCTATGAATATAACGGAATACTGTGATCGTGCTGTAAAAAATGATGATATGGACAGTTTCAGAGAAACCCGAGAAGTCTTATATGAGCTGATGCAACAGAAAGGGAGCAGAACCAAGAGGACAATTTATACAACAGCAACAACACTGCAAAGACAAACAACTTTGAAAGACTCAAGAACTGTGATCAACATAATGACCGAGTATGATTGATGATGACACATGCTAGTCACTTTCTCATAAAGGAGATCGACTCGGGGTGCAGAATGATTAATTTTTTGGAAAAAGTAAATGTAGAAATTTGTTCTAAACTACATATTTATACTGAGTGTGGCCTTTATTCTTTTTTTTTCAAGAAGGGAGGGAGGAAGTAGAGAAGAGAGATTTTTGTTAATTAAAAAACTTCCCCCCCCAAGAAACCAGGTGACCAGGTCAAAGGTGGAAACAACTCATAATCCATTCTTTTGAATACAAAGAACACTGAAAGACAAGTTCCAGTTGGATCATAACAATAAAAGTTCTCATTATTCTACTAGAAAAACCCTGTAACTACTTAGCAGTTACAATAGTTTAGTTCACTTAGTGCACAAGTTAACTCCTAACTATATTCAGTGTAATGTTGTCCAATTATTTCACAAGATAATTAACTGCCTTCTGTTAAGGACCTGTTAATGTGTTTTTGTTTCTTTTTTTTTTTTGCATTACCCATACCTAGCACCTGGCACAGAGCTAGGGACAGAGAAGGTGGCCAAATTCTTTAATGGAAAGAGTAGCTATTGTTTTAAACCACAAGACTTTATTTCTCACATCATTTAGTGAGCTACATACACTTCAGAAGATATTTTCATGACAATATGCTGATCTTAATGTGAGACCCTGGGAGATCACCAGTATGGAGGTAGACTCAGAACACTGAGGCCCATTCTGCCTTTCAGTAGTTGTATAACCTTGGCCAAGCCAATCACCTAATCTCTCTGTGCCTCAGTTTCCATCTCTGTAGAGCAAAGGAGTTGGATCAGACAGTTAATAAGGTCCTTTCCAAACAAAAGGTTCTAAGTGTCTAGTCTCAGCTATTTTTTAAATCATGGTTAAATAAAGATACTATTTGGTGACCACCACCAAAAGAGAAACCCAAATGAATCTGTAACCTTGTTCATCTTCAAAACTATTCCTTAATAGTGCGTTTTAGCATACGAAAGGTCAGTTTCTACAAATGAGCCAGTTCAAGTAGATGATGTCTGAGTTCCCTTCCAGCTGTCTATGACCTTTGATCCTTCTAAGTAAAGGCTGCAAGGAAACCCTAGGGAACCTATATTTTGCCTGTAAAACCTTTTAAAGAGATGATCAGGTTTTTAGTTTAGTCACTAGCATTATTAGTGTTGCTGCCCACTCCCTAATGCAAAAGTTGTTGTATGTGTTTGAAAACATTAACTTACCAACTACTGGTCATGGAATGTGGGGAAAATGACAAATACATACCAGTATTTGGGTGAAAATTTTTATTATTGATTATTACACATAGCCCCATTTCTGGATAATCCATTTTATAGCTGTCTGATGACAATCCAGATTCTGCTGACTTGCTACCATGGAGGATCTTTCTGTTTGGAAATGAAATAATATATATTATAGGTAAGAGTCTACAAGTTACTCCATTTTGTCTGGTTTTAGAAAAATTTTAAATAAGTGCATTTAACTTACCAACAAAACATTCAAGAAGAATCAGCTAATTCATTCAGGTTAATCTAGTGAGGTCTTGATAGCAATTACTTACAAGATCCAAAGTAAACCAACAAAAAGTAGAAATTAAGATCGAAAAACTTCTATTTAAACTATTATGTTCAATTAATTGGACTGCTGCTTAATCAGGAAACAAGTATTACAAATACAATAACTAACTAATATGGAAAAAAATTATATACAGCACAATATACTACAAGAAGCACACAATTAAGGAAATGAGAGCTTTTAGATAAGGAGGATATGATATAAAGTCATCACAAATATTAAAATTCATGCATTTGATTCAGAAAAGAGCCCTTCAGGCCCTCATGCAAAACAAGGAAATATAGACTAATTAGAGAAAAAAATCATGGATCCAAGAAGTATAACAGTACGGGAATATCCAGTGTTCAGTATATCTCAATAGTGTCTAAGGTCAAGATGCTTTCACTAATCTTCAGTCTCTCCTTACCTCTACTGGCTGCTTCCTTGCTACCTGTAAATAACATCTATATCTCCCCCACCTTCACAAACACCCCTCCCTTGATCAGTCCATCTGTCTCCTCCTATTTAGTAATGGCTAAACTCCTGAAGAAGGCAGCCTATAACGTGTGCCTCCACTTCCCCTCCTCTCACTCTCTGAAATCTAGCTTTCAACGTCATCATTCAACTAAATCAGCTCTCTCTAACCTACTAATAATCTCTTAATCGCTAAATCTAATGACCTTCTTAAAATCTTCATCCTTCTTCACTACTCTGCATCCTTCAACATTGTTGGTTACCCTCCCCTCCTGGGTTTTCAGGGCAGTGTTCTCCCCTGGTTCTCCTCCTAATTCTCTGATATCTGTTCAGTGTCTTTGGCTGAATCTTATCCATGCTGCATTTGCTAATGAACTGGGAATCCCCAATACTGTGTCATGGGCCCTCTTCTCTTTCTCCTCTACACTCTTTCGTTTGGTGATCTCTTAAGCTCCCATGATTTCAAAGTGATTTCCAAATCTACATATCTAGCTCTCAACTCTCTCTGACCAGTCTTGAATCTTTAACCCCCTTCTGAACATCTTTAACCCCCTTCTGAACATCTCAAATTGGGTGACACCACAAACTCAACATGTCAAAAACTCAGCTCATTATCTATGCCAACCCCAACCCTCAACTCTTCAACCTTTGTCACATCTCACATATAAGTCCCTTTCTTTCCTCTGACAGTGCCACCAACCTAGTACATGCCCTCATATCACTTCACGTCTTCAATCAATGATCTTCTAACCTTAAGTCTCTCCATTTCAGTCCATCCTCCACTCAGCTGTTAAGTGAGCTTCCTAAAGTGCAGGTCTGGCCATGTTACATAGCCGCCGCCCCCCTCTCCCCAAAAAAACCTTTAGTAGCTTACCTCTAGGTGTCAAATATTAAACAAACACACACACACACACACAAACACGCACGCACAGAAGTATTTATTACCTCTAGGATCAAATAGAAAATCTTCCATTTGCTTTTTAGAGCCTTCATAAACTAGTGCCTTCCTATCTTTCCAATCTTCTTACCCCTTACCTCCCTCTAAATACTCTACAACCCACCAACACTGGCCTCTTAGCTGTTCCTCACACAAGACACTCTTATCTCTCAACTGCTTTATTTTTAGACTGGGCCTGCCTATCTTACCCATGCTAGAGGGCCCCTGCATGATCCCACAGACACTCTGACCTGCTCCACTTCCCAGATGGGCTGGTCCATTCCTCCTTAGCATATAAGTGGTGCCCTATTCCCAGGGGCTCTCCATACTGGTGCCAGACTTAGTACAGGCACCTGATTGACTTTAGCCCTATTTCAGCTCAGAACTTTTGAAATCAAAAGCTCCATGAGCCCCAGCCTCCCAGTAGCACAGACTGCAGGACTGGGCCATCAAACTCCACTGGCTAACTGTGCATTTTCACTGGCTGTCCCCTGCGCCTACAATTCTTTCCCTCGTTGCCTCAGACTCCTAGCTTCCCTAGCTCCCCTCATGCATCAGGTAAAATTCTACCTTCAGTAAGACCCCTTTTCTGATCCCCCCAATGCTAGAGCTGTCCCTCTGGGCTAACCTCCCCTTTATTCTCTATATATCTTGTTTGCACATACATAGCTGTCAGCTGGTATCTCTCCCATTCTAAGCACTCAATAAAAGCTTGTTAACTTGACTTGTGTTAGAATTTGTATAGAGTATTTGATGTGCAAAAAAGTGCTGAGTCATCAAAAAGGTTACCTTTATTCAGCATCTTCTATGTTAGTAGCTAAGAAAGTACCGTGCCACTTAAAAACTAGTCACAGATTTAGAGTTGGTTGTGACCTTATGGGCCCCTGAGTGCAGCTCCCTTGTTTTACAGAGAGACAAACTGAGGCCCAGAGAAGTCAGTGACTTGCTTAGGCTCACAGACCTATTAAATACACATTTTTTCAGACTAGAAGAGGAATTTAATTTTGTACATGTTGGGCTTGAGGCGTCACAGAGATAACCAGGAGGCAGTTAGAAAAACACAGGACTAGAACCACTGGGAAGGACTGAGGCTGGAGCTGTCAATTTGAGAATCATTTATTTTCAAGATGAATTGAAGCTACAGAACGAGAGCTATGGAGGAAAAAGTGAGGAGACACCCAGGAAGAGCACCATGGACAGAGCCAGACAGTACAGTGACCTCTCCTGTCAATTTAATAGATCACATTAGCTCACTTGTGGAAATTTTAAAACTTCTTTTATTATGCTTAATGCTAGTTATTAAATTTTTCAAGAAGATGCAGAATTTTTATGGAAATACTTACAGTACTGAACTTTTGGTAGGTTTTGAATCTACTGTAATTTCAGTATTTGCCATGCTGCTTCTATCACTGACAAGAAAACAGAAAAGTTAAACATCAGATTTTTATAGTGTACAAATTTTTTAAATAATTATTCTTTTAGCTTTATATCCCTTATTGTCCCCAACCCCCTACAAATCATCTTGTGTTTCACAGAACTAATGATTCTACTCATTTAGGGAGTCAACACTCTGCCTAGCATAAAACTAATGCAAAATTATAGCTTATTTTCGCTTCAAATAGTCAAATTGTTTGTGGGGAAATGGGAAAGGAGTCAATAGCTTTGGTGAATTGAAAGATATCTTCAAAATATCTTTCCAGAAATAAAAAAGTTGTCAATGTGACATTGCAGAAATCATAAGTAAATGCCTGTGAAAAATAAAGTTCACCTCACTGACTTTCCCATGTAGAAAGGAAGCTATGAGGTAAGAACCTGAAAAGTGTTTCCACAAGCATCCTATATTTTAAGCAATACAAGCAGCATTTGTTGTGAAAGACTGCAATTGTAGAGGATGTGCTGGTAGTGAGACCCCAGACTTTTTAGAGACCCTTCACTTCTCACTGACCCAGACAACTAAGAGGGGAGAAGGTGCCCACCTGTATTAGTAGAGGGCTCTTCCTCAGCAGAATAAACCCTATAGCAATTAAATCACAAGTCCTCTCAAAAATCTGTTAAATTAAATCCCTTATCTGTTGATTATATTTTTGAAGAACAAGCAGCTCTAACCATTTTTCTCCAAATGTTGCTGGTTTTTTTGTTTCTCACTATTTTGATACAGGTCAGTGGTATATATAATGGATTTATAACCTCTCCATACTGAAATACAGATTTTCACTGAAAAGTACACAAATATCCTTTACTTGATCTTACCAACATTTTCCTACAGGACAATGAGGATCCCAGCTAGAAGAGCACTGATGAGTAACATACTAAGCATTACCTCATCCGTATATTACCTAAGGGAATGATGACTTCCTTTTCTGCAGAATTCAATATGCATTTATTTAGGAAGAATGATCTCATTGTGTAAGGCTTGAGGGAAAAGTCTCCCATTAGAAACATTTGCTATTTTTCAAAAAGATTACATCATATATCAGAAAGAATAATAAACAGAAGGCAAATGATTCAAAGATTATTTCAACTTTAACATTTCTGGGTCTGCTCTGAATTTTATCAGCTTTGAAGACATTTCAATTGATACTGTATCTTCCTTTGAAGTCATACTGCTAGTAATTTAAAAAAAATTAAATGGTTATTAGCAAAAGCAGCTTTGAAGATGCCTCCATCAGGTAAGGTTGACTAGTCATAACTAACTGAAGAATGTAAAATCTAAAAATGAGATACAGATATATAATGCTTCATGTACGTAAGTACTAACACACTTATGAGTTGAAGATCACTCATATTACATTTTTTATATCCTCTAGGTATATTCACTGTACTAGTGCTGTGTGGAATTACAATGGAGAGAATGTAATCTTCAGAAAGAAATTCTGGCCAGACTGTGAGTGAAATACAAAGTTTAGATCAGATTAGGGCACTCAAGTAGAATGAATATAACAAAGAACTTGGTGGGTGTGTGTATTGGGGGGGGGAGAGGTCATTACCAACTAGGAAACAAGGGAATCAGGGAAGGTTTTTAGCAATATAGCATGTGGCATTATGATAATCAATAACAGCTAGGATTTACATGGCATTTCACGGTTTACAAATTGTGCCACATAATCCTGCAATTCTGCTTTAGTATTCCATTTAACAACATTTTTTGAATGCCTACTATAGTTGCTGTTCGGTGGCTTCTGCCAAGTCAGACTCCAGGTGACCCTATTTGGGGGTTTTCTGGCAAGAAACTGGAGTGGTTTGCCATCTTCTTTTCCAGTTCATTTTACAGATGAGGAAACTGAGGCAAAAAGCCCAAGGTCTCAAAGCTAGTGTCTTAGGACATATCTGAACTCAAGAAGACAGCTCTTCCTGACTGCAGGCCCAGCACTCTCTGCACTGCACCACCTGGCTGTCCTGCGTACTCTATAATCTGACCTATTCTGCCACTTTTGGCTAAGAGAACACTTGGTAAATACAGAGCAAAGTAGCTGTCCATCCTCCAAGAGTTTCAAAGCCCTACAAACAGCATAGCATGGCAGCTAGAGGTGTGGCAATCGGTAGTAAGACCATTCACTTTATCAGTTCAAAAATTTTTTTCCAAATTCTACAAG
This sequence comes from Phascolarctos cinereus, assembly GCF_003287225.1. Lineage (NCBI taxonomy): Eukaryota > Metazoa > Chordata > Mammalia > Diprotodontia > Phascolarctidae > Phascolarctos > Phascolarctos cinereus. The sequence goes on along the minus strand of NW_027556402.1, from coordinate 66,100,641 downwards.
GGTCACCTGGGTCCCCCACAAAAATCCCTCACTCTTTGTAGAAAGACCAGAACTGGGTAGGAGAGAGATGATGGAGAAGAAGATATGAAGATAAATAAGACTTGGTCCCTGCCCTCAAGTAGTTTACATTCCAGTAAGGAAGAGGACGTGTCAGGGGAGAATTGTCCCAGAGAGATCTAACAAGCCTGGGTAAAGAGGTATGGGGTACAAAGTACAATTCAACTTTATAGCTGTAAATAAAAACAACAAAAAGGCATCTGCTTCCAGAACCAAGCCTTGGACATTCAGAAGAACACCAAAACATCAAATTGAGGTTTTTCACTGGAGGTCTTGAAAGAGAAATTAAATAACTAGGTGTCAGGGACATTATTGAAGACTTCATGCATCAGGTTAGACAGCTGAGGCCTCTTTTAATCCAGGGAGTTTAAAAATTCTGTGCTGGGAAGTCCCAGCCAAATTCTTTATACTAGGTCTTTCCTTTGCCCTCCAGTGTTGTTTGTAACTTGGCCTCCATCCCAAACATAGGCTATAATCGAATGAAAGCCTTTTCATGTTTGTTCTGGTCATTGCTTTAATAAATTTTAAAACCGCTCTGGGTTTGTGAGGGACAAAGGTGATGTCATGGAGCCTTTAAGACTGACTGGGCCCAGGACCCTTCTGAGGTTGTGTCACTTTGACTAGTGTTCCCAAGTCACATTGGAGGATGAGTATTTTAACAGGCAAATAATATCTTTATATTATGAAAAGAGTTGTGACCTCTGACCCCTGAAAGGGCCTCAGGGATCCCCAGTGTCTAAATTCCACACTTTGAGAACTACTAGGATAGAGGGCTACAGAAAATTATCATTTTTTCCTTCATCCTGGTCAGGTATCACTTAAAAATTGTTTTCCAACTCATTTTGGGACATTGCTGATTATCAACTCAGTTTATATCTTACTTAGTTCTCATTCTGAAGCAACTGCCATTATCAGTTATTGTTTCGTTTATGTTGTTCATATCATAGTCTACATCAAGAGAAGTAAAGAACTGAAAAAATTTAGTATTACTCTAGGAAGAAGCAATATAGTGGAAGAGAAAGAGCTCTTAACTCAGGATCAGAAAACACCACCACCATCACCTGGATTATAAAATTTACTAGTGTTGTAACCCTAGGCTAAGTCACTAAGTCACTTAATCTCTCTAAGCCTCAATACAAAATGGTGATAATACCTATGTCATTATGTCATAGGACCACAGATTTAGAGCTGGAAGGGACATAGATTCTAACCCCTTCATTCTGTAGTTAAGGAAATGGCAAGGGAGGAAAGTAAAGGTCCCACAGATATAGTAAGGTGAACTAAGTCCCACAGATATAGTAAGGGGAACTAGGCTTTCAACCCTGATCCTCTGACTTAAAGTCCAGCATGTTCTCCACTGCATCATGTTGCCTCCATTAATATTTAGGTTTATGTTCTTATTGTAGTTATGAATATTATATATTTACCTGGCATCTTTCATCCAGGATTATTTTGGTTAACCTAATTAGGGAGTAATCAGTTCACATCATTAAAGAAAATGTTATGCTACTTCATTTAAAAAAAAGAACCTGTTTTGTTTCCTCTGTTTTCATTTGTGCCTATTTAGTTTTTTGGAGTAACACTTAGAAAAATATCAGGGGTGATTTCAAAGTGGTTCTGGGAAAAGCAAATTACTGCTGCAGAAATGTGAAACAGTAGTTAAATGCCCTAAACTTTTTGTTTGTTTGTTTTGGCTAGGCAATGGGGGCTAAGTGACTTGCCCAGGGTCACATAGCTAGTGTCAAGTGTCTGAAGCTGGATTTGAACTCAGGTCCTCCTGACTGCAGGGCCAGTGTTCTATCCACTGCACCACCTAGTTGCCCCCATAAATGCCCTAACCTAATGGTTGCAATTGAACTGGGTTTAGAATCAAGAGTCTTTCCAAAAATCACTATATCCTCTCTTTTTGGACTCCAAAATTGCAAAAACACTCAGAGCTGATGAAGTCTTTCCTCAGCATAAGTCAGTCTGGTAAAAATGTTTACTTTATATTGATCTGAGGTTCAAGATTCTGTTACAACAAGCCCCAAAACTCTGCTTTCACTTCCCCAAACATCCTGAATAAACTGAGAGGAAAAAAAAGCAAATTCAAAAGCCAGAAGGGTACAAAATAAAATACTCAGACCTAAATTGAGTGATATTATTTACTCTGCTTTTGCATAGATAGCAGTTTTAAACCAAGGGCAGGGTCAACTTCTTAAAACAACTGAATACTCTAATGAGGAACAAATCTAATCTGACTCAATGTCACCAACAGCGGCTACTTTGTTTCATTTCATATTGTTACAAAAACCCTCCATAATTCAATTTATTAAAGATCCTCTCTGATACACATCTTGTAACAATTTCTGGTACACACCTTCTAACTATAATTTCTGAGGAATCCTTTTCAGATTACATGCAATTAGGAATAGGCTATGGAGTAAGAGATAATACCCTGAAGGGAGAAAGGGCTTGAAGGAATAGAAGTTAATAGATCTAGAGCTGGAAGGACCATTACAGGTATCTAGCTAAGCCCCTTTTACAGGTAAGAAAACAGAAGGTCATAAGGGTGAAGTCACAGACAGGATTTAAACTACAGTCCTCTGATTCCAAAGCCCATGTGCTCTTTCCAGTGCATCACCCAGTGGAAAAAGGACAGGGTGGGAGACACAGACAGACAGACAGACAGACAGACAGACACACACACACACACACACACATACACACAAGGTTAAGTCACAGACAGGATTTAAACTACAGTCCTCTGATTCCAAAGCCCATGTGCTCTTTCCAGTGCATCACCCTTTGGAAGAAGGACAGGGAGGGGCATGGGCACGAACGAACACACACACACACACACACACACACACACACACACACACACACGGTTAAGTCATAGACAGGATTTAAACTACAGTCCTCTGATTCCAAAGCCCATGTGCTCTTTCCAGTGCATCACCCTTTGGAAGAACAGGGAAGGACACACAGACACACAAAGAAACACGTCTCCACATTTGAAAAAGGGCGGTAATTACATATCTCACTTTTGAAAAATGTTTTGGCTCCAGATTAGTAAAGGATCTAAAACATCAACAAAGCCCCCTCCCCAAACCAAAGCCCGGGGAATCCCCAGCTCAACAGTCTAAAAAGGCGAGAACGTCAGGGTCGCCAGGGCACGGTCCCCTTGTTTACTTAAGAAACATTGGCTTAAACTAGGGATAGTCACCCAAGCTGTCACAGCCCTGGGCATGTTTCTAAGGAAACAAAGGGAAAAATCCGCAGACTCACGCTCCCCCGCGGCCCCGGAGCCGTCCCCTCCCCATCCCGGTTGAGTCAAGGCCCCCATCCCCCGCCCCCGGGCCCGCCATCTGCCCGTGTTCTCCCGGCTCCGCGGGTCTTTACCGCAGACCCCTCTGCCCGTTCCAGGGAGAAGCGCTGCGGGCTGTTTGAAGCCTCCTCCCGCACCCGCCCCTTCCCAACCCTGCTAAGCCATGCCCAGACGGCAGACAAAGGCAAGGCCCCCACGCGCAGCAGCAGCAGCCGCGGCACGACGCCGAGCCCTGGGTCTCCTTCTCTTCCGGCCCCCGCCGGGGTCCGGCACCAACAGGCGGAAGGATAAGAGGGAGCGGAGAGAGAAAGAAAGGACGGAGCAGCGCCAGCCCGGGGGCGGGCGGGGAGCGCCCGGGGTGCCACGTTCGGAGGGGGGGGAGGAGTTAGAGCGTCCGACAAAGCTGAGGGGAGGCTGAGCGGGGCACTTACCGCACTACGACCCGCGTCCGATTTCCGCTCCGCACCTCACCACACAGGAGCTACGGCCAATACACTGGAGGACAGGATAGGCCCCGCCCCCTAATGCTCGCTTTTAACCTCGCGGAGCTAAGCCCCCGCCCCGCTACGGTTAGCGCCGCGGTCCCCCACGTCTCTCCCAAGGTGAGCCCCGCCTTCGGCTCGTGCCTACCACTCTTTCCTACGGAGACAGGCTAAATCCCGCCCCTTCTGAAATGAGTGACAAGACTTCTAAGCGGCGCCAATTTCTACATTGGGTCTGGATAAGCCCCGCCCCCTTTGCGTAACCAGGATAAACTCCGCCTCCGCCCCGTCAGTCACTAGCCTCCATGGAGATAGTCCCGCCCCAGCCCTTCCGGGCCTCCGTTCCCCCGCCCTACGCACACGCCTTCATTCAGACGCACCGTGGGCGGGGGCGGCTTTGGCGCCCAATTTGACTCTTCTAACAGTCTCCTCGGCGGGGTCCTAGTTTGGAGCGTTGGGTCCGCGCTGGTAACCGAGAAACTGCCTGGGCCTCCACCACAACCGTCCTCCCCATTTCCCTAGGTAAAATGAGGGCGAACGGCTACCGGTCCCCCGCTTCCCCAGATTAAGAAATGGGGAGGCGGAAGGGGGAAGGGGGGAGTCTAGGACGCAAGAGGGGTCCTGGCCGTGGGCGGGGTGGAGGGGTACGGAAGGCACCGAGGGCCAATCCGCGCAGCGCGGGGGAAGAACGGGATGGGCTACCCCCACGCTGGGCAGACGGGCCCTTGCGTTTGTCTGGGCCACAGTTTTAAATATGGGGCGGGAGAGGGGGCGGGGAAGCGTCGGAATAAACTACCTTGAAGGCCCCTTGTACATTTCCATATATGGTGAGCACTTGGTGCCTCCCCCCTCCCAATACTCTCCCCCAAGCCTAGGTTTCTTATTTGGGTACTGTCTAGTTAGCAAGCAAGCATTAATGGCCTTGCTAATCCCGGCCCTGTGGCAGTCCCTTTAAACTCAGGCTAGGTGACTCCCGCACCTGTCCAGTGAAAGTTTCTGAGCTTCGAGATGACATAGCAGTTTAGTTTTGCAGCAAGTGCCTAATTTCATTCCAAAAGCATTAAGCGCTTGCTGTGTGGCATTAGGGTAGCTAGGTGGCTCAGTAGATACAGCACCAGGACTAGAGTCAGTAAGACTCATCTTTGTGAGTTCAGATTTGATCTCAGACACTTTCCTAGCTGTGTGACCGTGGGCAAGTCACTTAACCCTGTTTGCCTCAGTTTCTCATCTGTCAAATGAGCTGAAGAAGGAAATGACAAACTATTCCAGTATCTTTGCCAAGAACACTCCAAATGGAATCACAAGTGGCAGGACACGACTGAGAACTGAACAACAACAAAATGTGGCTTTGGGAATACAAAAATAAAAATGCCCCCAAGAAGCTGTTGTGGAAGGGGATGGAAGAAGGGATTGAGAGAATATGCACTTCTATAAATGCTAGCAGTCACCGGTCCACAAGCATTTACTAAGTATCTGTTGTGTACCAGGTGCCCAGCTAAACACTGGGAAATATAAAGAAAGGAAAAAACAATACCTACCCTTGTGGAGCATACAATTTAATGGAGGAAAGGTCTGGGGGTAGACTCAGAGGTAAGCTAGGTGCCTCAGTGGCACCCTAATCCAGCTTCAGTGACCCTGGGAAAATCACTTAGCCTCGGTTTGCCTTAATCCACTGAAGAAGTAAATGGCAACCTATTCCTGCACTTTTGCCAAGAGAACCCCATGGACAGTGTGGTCCACAGGATTGGGAAGAGTCGAAACACATTTGAACAAGTCTCAGAGGGAAGATACGAAGATGAAGGGGAATGGGGAAAGGCTTCTAGGAAGTCAAGTGAAACCAAGAGATGAGGATGAGGAGGGAGAAAGTTCCAGGCAGGAGGGACGGCTATTGAAAATTCAAAGAACAGCTTCTGCTCACCTGGAGCTTACAACTCAATGGTGAAGACAAGATGCAGGCAACTGTATACAAACATGACAGAGACAAGGTAAATTGGTTGGGAAAGGCTTGAAGAAATTGGAATTTAGGTTGGAGTTGAAGGATGCCAGGGAAGCCAGGAAGAGGGGAAAGATGGAAACACTTCCAGGCATGAGGAGGACAGCCAATGAAAAATCTTTGCGTTGGGAAATGGAATGTCTTGTGTCAAGAATGGCCAGGAGGCCTGTGGTGCTGGATAGGAGAGTATATAGAAAGACTGGAAAGTTTGGATAAGGCCAGGTTAAAGAGTGCTATAATAGCTTAACAGGATTTTATATTTAATTCTGGGGGTAATAGGGAGGCAGTGAAGTTTGAGTGTGTATGAAAAGCTGTGACTTGGTCTGACAAGCTTCTGGAAGGTTGGTTTGACAGCTGAGTAGAAGATGGATTTGGATTGGGGAAAATTTAAGGCTAAGAGACTTATAACCTGGAGTGAGATGATTAACCAAGTCATTCTTGGTTTTTTCCTCCCCTCCTCCCCCAGCTATTAGGAAGCATACTCCCAAAACTACCTTTGCTTCACTCTGTTTATGTTATCACTCCTATAAATGTAAACTCCTTGGTAGGTAAGGCCATTCTGCTTAGATCAGCCTGGCTTAGATGGATAAACCCTTCCAAGTACTTGCTATTGTACCTTCTACCCAGTGAGTGCTTAATAAATGGTTGTAGACTTACTGAAATAGTCCCTGCTCTCTGGGAGATTACACTTCACGTTTTTTTCTGTCCTTTTGTAAATGCTTTCACCAATTAAAATAACTTGGGTTAGAGTTCATATTGGAAACCAATTGCCAGAATATTACCCAAACGGATTATCCTAATGTCAAAGACAAAAAAAAATGCCAAATGGCTTGACCTTTGTTTGACTCTCCACTTCTATAGCAGCAGACATGTGGAAAAGGGACAAAGTGCTAAGAAGCACACAATTTTTAGATAATTTATAAATTTAACTTCTGCGCCCTAAATATGATCCTTGTGCATGACCTCCGTAAGAGTCCTCCATCAGTGCCTTATTGTGGAAAGGTTGTGACCCTGGAGTCTTGAAGACCGAAAGTAGGGCTAAAGCTGATACTGAAATGGGATGGTCTTAATGACAGGTTGTGATGGCTATCCAAGGATAGTCTCACTAAATAGGCAGGTCACTAGGGAATGCATGTTTTGGCTATGGCAACCTATGAAACAAAAATACAAAGCAGCTCCTATGTTGCATCCTTCTCTTTCTGTAGGAATAGTGACAGTCATGGAAAAGGAGGCAAAGGGTGCTAAAACTCACACAAACTATTGGAAAAAAATAATGGATTGGCATAACTGCTGGGGGAAATGTTTCAGAGATCAAAAGCTATGGACCCATATATCTAGACAGTCTTTATGAGAATAAGCAGGGGCCGACAGTATTTTTAATGAAAATATGAGAGGGGATAGGTAAACTCTTGTAATTAATATTCTATAGCCAACCACATCTTTGCTATCACATGCTTAAATAAAAAGTTTATTGACTCTTAAAAAAACATTAATTCTGTAGAACAAAATGTCACACTAAAGGCTCTTCTATTCATATGTTAAGGTAATAGAAAATTTTGCTTCATAGACACAATACAGATAACTTTGTCAATTCTTTGATCATTAATAGCAGATGAGGCATAAAACAAGTGGCAGAAGTATTTGCCATTGTCATGGAGAATGTTGCAAATGGACCACAGAAAACCTTATATATCATAGATTGTTCTTTCCCCATCAAAAAAATTAAAGAACTTTCTAACATTCTATATTTTTTCCAGGTTGTAAGAGTGAAAAATAAATGATAAAGCCAAAAAGGTGGGATCCTTCCATGTTCTCCCTTTTCTTGTGCTTTATCATGTAGCCTCCTTCCCTCCCATTTTATTCCTACACCCACTGTTCACATTCGACCACAAAAGACAAAGCTAGAATTTTTAACACTTAACATTTATTAACAGTTAGGTGAAGATATATTTGGAGGAGGAATGATGCTATTACTTATGTAACACTTAACACTTATCAAGTTAACTTGATATTGGATTCATTCTTCATAAGAATGGATTTGGGGTAGTTGTGTTCCCTATCTCAACCTATCAAATTATTTAGCTGAACTCTGCGGTGCCTTCTAGCTCTAACCATCCATTCTATGAATTTCCTCAAGTTCCTTCCAAACCACATTCCTTACCACACCAAGGGCTGTTGGGCAAAGTACTGATCTGGGTGAATGTTTGCAGCTTCTTCTGACTTGGCTGTGGTCCATTTTATTCTGAGGCGTTGTTTTTCTTAAAATTGTGGGGAATTCTTGTTGGTTCTTAGTTTATTATTTTCACAGTGGGAAAGGGGGAGCTCTAAGTAAGGTAACCTTTCTTAAATGCATAGTAATGGTTAAAGGGGCAGCTAGGTGTCGCAGTGGAGATAGTTCTGGGCCAGGAGTCTGGAAGACCTGAATTCAAATTCAAACTCAGACCCTTACTAGCTGTGTGACTCTAAGTCACTTAACTTCTGTTTGCTTCAGTTTTTTTTTCATCTGTAAAATGGGGATAATGGCACCTATGTTGCATTGTTGTTGAGGATCACATGATAAACGCTATATAAATGAAAGCTATTATTATTTTTGTTGTTAAAGTGAAACCTAATAGTACATTCATATTCTCCAGCGGTGTCAAAACTTAAAATTTTTAGCACTTTCTCCCACTCTCATCTTTATGAAGGATCATAGGATTTAGAAATGGAAGCTACTTTAGAAATTATTAAGTCCATCCCCTCATTTTTCAGAGAAGGAAGCAAATGCAGAAATACGAACTCACTTGCTGGAGGTTAAACAATTTAAAAATTTTTACTGAAGGAAATAAATTTTAGACATTTAACTTTGTATTCATTTTTCCTCTTTATCAAAACAGAAATTTTGTATCAGTTGAGGATTTCCAGAATTGTAGCATATTAAGATTTATATTTCCGTGGTTTTTGAATCAATGAAAAGAAAATGGGAAGAAAAATTGAAGAAGATTGGAGAACGAGCATCCCAGTATGAAAAAAGACCACTGGGCTCAGTCTATAGGCCCCGGCTGTCTAAGCCAGCGGACCCATCCTCTGTATGGAGGCTGTTTCATCGTCAAGCTCAAGCTTTTAACTTTGTCAGAACCTGTAAAGAGGTAAGATGGCTTCTTCTTCTTTCTTTTTAAAATGTTTTACAGCTTAAGTGTAGATGTGTGTTTTCATGAGCCTTTGGCATCTTTCAGGTTATATCAGGAGCATCTCAATACCACCTGACTTGAGAATAGCCTCCTGGGAGTCTCTAACAACTTACTTTGCATTAACCATGTGTAAACAATTGTAATAGCTGCTACCTCATCAGTGTATATACCTGAACTGCTGTAGGTGAAATTTGCTTGGTTGATGCTACCTGGCACCCGTCTGCCCTTATATTGAGGGCTTCTCACACCCAAAGACAACTAGAGTAGCCTAGTCCCCATTGACTAAGTGACCCAGGAGTTTGGAGAAGTGGGGAGTTCCCTCAAGGCCCTTGTACTCTAGTGACAGTCTGATTATACCAGCTCTTCTGAGGGAGTAAAATAGCTTGTGGTTTCTCTTTGGTAAGTCCCATCTCTTTAACTAGTTATCCAGTAAGACGTCCTGCTACCTGAAATGAGATCAAGTGAAGTAATGTTTGTAAAGTGCTTAGCAAGGTGCCTGGCTCATAGTAAGTGCTACGTAAATGCTTATTCCCTTCCCTTCCTCTACTTCTACCTTAGAAAGTGAAGGGACCGTGTCCTAGCCATGAGGCCAGGTTATCCAATAATTCAGCATTAAGTATGCAGCTCCTTGGATGTCATGTTGAAGAGGAGACAGAGGCTAGGGAATATTGGGTCCTGTAGTTTTATTGTGGCAATTAATGAATAGCCATCCGGGCAATATAAGAAAGATCCTCTCTTCTGTCTCGGAGAGGGAAGTCCTGCTGTCTTCTCTTTAAGCCTCCTAGATTGGCAATCTTCTGGAAATCCTATTCTCTAACATATTCTTTGGCAGCAGTTCCTTTGTCCAGATTGAAACTCCTTGAGTTCTGTTTCTTTAATTTTTCAGGCCCTTGAAGGAGTAGAGAGAGAGATTTTGTTCATCTGAGTTCTCCAGGTGTGTCCATGCTCCTAAGGAACAGAGAAGGTTTAAGAGTAACGGAAGGCTTACCCAGTGTAGCTGTAATCCTCACCCCTCCCCTCATTGCTTCCTCCTAAACAAGTAGCCTGTTTTATTTAGGCTTCCTGGGTCTGCTGAGTTTGTAGCTTATTTGCTTCCTAACTCTCTGAATGATGTGTCTTGCCTTAGCGTGTCTTTGTAGGGGGCTTGTCATAGGGTCACGATATCAGTCTTCCTCTCTGGATCCCGTACTTTCTCTGCCTCTCATTAACAGGGGAAGATAGATATTGAAGAGGAATGATGATGAGGATGATATTTATATAATGCTGTAATAGTGGACAAAAGTACTTTCCCCATGACAGCCCTTTGAGGTATGCAGTAAAATGAGTTCACCTAATTTGATAGTTTGAAAAACTGAGACACAGAAAAGTTTTAACTTGCCTGTGGTCACACTGGCTAATGCTAATAAAATGGCACAGCCTAGGACTTGAATCCAAGTCCAAGTGTTCTTATTGATGTTTTTTTAATCAATCAGCATTTACTAAACTCGAGACACTAGGCAACAAGTCAGTGATCGTGGATTAAACATTTACCGTATGCTGGGTACTGTGCCCAGCCCTGGAATAAATACAAAGATTGAAAGAGGCCCTGCTCTTATTCTATGATATCTTGCTATGGCCTACATGGTAAATTTAAAAGAAACTAGCACTATTTGACTTTTACAACATCCTTTAGTATCAAGAATTTACTTAGCAAGGAAGCCATAAAGGAAAGTTTCAGACAAAAAAAAAAAGGTGATGATGATGGAGATATATTTTAATCCTTATAGCATTTAATTCAACATTTTAGAGACATAAATTACAACCAGCCTCTTTCAAAATACTCTGCACTGTTTAAAGATATTTTCTTTCAACAATTAAATATATTTATATTTTACATATAATTTATACATTCAATGTCATCCCAATTAAATTTTTAAAAATACTTCAATGAATTGGGAAAATAATAAAATTCCTTTTGAGCAACAAAAAGTCAAGAATATCAAAAGAACAAATGAAAAAAAATTTAAAGGAGGCAGGTTTAACATTACCAGATCTTAAATTATATCATAATGCAGTAATTATCAAAACTATCTGGTGCTGGCTAAGAAATGGAAAGGTAGATCAGTGGAACAGAGTAGACCTACAATTTACAGCAGCAAATAAATACGGTAACCTTGTATTTGACGAACGTAAAGACTTAAGTTTGGGGGATAAGAATTCATTATTTGGTTAAAATTGTTGGGAAAATTGGAAATCAGTCTTATGAAAAATAAAAGTTAAGTAGACCCAATAACAGTGATTTCATCTGAAGATGCATATGACATTTTTTAGCACCATTCCTGATGCAGTTTTGGGGTGCCGGCTTGGTTTAGGGATGGCACCCTCAAAATGTCAGGATACAGGGTGGCATTGCCTGGAATGAATTTACCCACCATCTTCCAGTCAAATGGAAAAGTTTATTGTGATGCCAATAGAAGTGGGTGAAGTTCCTTAAGGAACTTGCAAACTAGTAAGGATGCTGCTAGGGCTTATGTGGAAAAGGGACAGAGAAAGAATGTCAAGGATGCTAATTAGGTAATCTGGGGACTTCAGTGGAATGTGCAAGTAGTCCAGGTACCTTGAAAGAAGGTGCCAATGATCTATGGATGGGAAAATTCAGGGAGTCAACAGAGAATACTGTTGATACCTGATATTGGGAAGAAGACAAGTAGAAGAGTTGCTAGAACATGGTCCTTGGGCATCTGGCACCAGGGAAATAGTCCTTAGGCCAAGTACCTGAGATAGCTTTTATCAAAGAAATTCCAGGATGAACCCTGCGAGAGGGAAGGATTTTCTCACAAGAACCTGAGTTGTTTCCAGAGACATGGTCTTAGGGCTGAGACCCAAGCACAAGCCCCCCATCACTTCCACTTCTCTGTTTAAAAAAAAAAAAATGAACAGAAATCGGTTTTCTCTTCCTCCTCTCCATCACCCTGTTGCAGAAAAAAAAAAAGAAAAGAACGCAAATTTCTCTCAGTGGCTGTGTACAAGAATAAATACGTCTCTTCTAGCCCTCTGAATCCATCACATCTCTGTCTTGCAGAGCCTGCTTCTTCCTTGCCCTCTGGAATCCTGGAGGATCATGGTATTGATGGGAATTCTGACAGCTTTCAGAGCTGTTTGTCTTTACAGTGTTGTGATCATTGTACTGATTGTTATTGTGGTTCTTCTCCTTTTGTTCATCAATTTTCAATCTTTAAAAATGTTTGTTTTTGTAATATTGATGTTATGGTATGAGTTGCTCTTCTGACTCTGCATCCTTCCAGTCTGCATCTGTTTACACATGAACCCAAATCTAGGGTTCTTTCCATAATACCTAGAGGAAGAGAAGTAACCAAGGGTAATAGAAAAATAAGGCTACTTCTGTGGGGAAATGATTAGTTAGCTAGAGGAGGGGAACTCTGAGAACTGAAGAAAAGAGAAAATGAAAATCCTGGTGGAGGGCCAACTCACAAACTAGTATCAAATCAAAACAAAAGAAACTTATTAGAGAACTAAAATTCCACTCATCAACAGTGTATCTACTCAAGATTCTAGCAACTCTGCCTCCCCTCCCCCAGAAGAGTCCCCACAGCTGTTCCGTGCATACTAGTCAGCTGTTTTTATCATAACTTCCTGAAAATAGTTTCAGAGATGAGCTAACACCCCCCCCCCAAAAAAAGTAGCTGATCTGTAAACAATCCTGCATGTAACGATTATGGTAGCCAAACTAGGATATTTAACATTGACATAAGAAATCCTGAAGATTATGTTTCGTGATATGAAAATGGTAGTTCCTAATTTATAGAGAAAAATTACTTGTGAATGGTAATGAATTAATTTTTAACTAAGATAGTGAATAACTTACAGTTTAGCTTTCAGGAGTTAAACAGATTTGGACAGGGATTATATAAGCATTTTGGAATATTATTTTTGTCTTTATAAAGGATGTACATGTATTTGCTTTGGAACATAAAGTGGCAGATGGACAACGTATATACCTTGTAACAACTTATTCTCAACTCTGGTTTTACTATAAGTCCCGGTAAGTATCCTATGGAAGCATACATGGGCCCATATGCATATATTTCTTTTCCCTTTCTTGCTTTGTAAGATTAATATAATCAAAATTGGATTTCATAATGGTGATTTAAAGAATTAGTTACTTTGCAAAACCTAATTCTGAAGCAAGAATCATTTTTAAGATTCTTGATAAATTTTTTGTCAGATGTTAGAAAAAAATAATACAACATATGACTTAGGCTCATGGAATGGCCCTTACAGAGGCAAATGTTAAAAGTATACCACTAGAAAAAATTTAATATTCATGTTATCATAAAGAGGTAGATACTTGATTTGATAAGAAAACAAAACAAATACTTGTGATAACAAAAAAATTAGCATGTAACAAATTTATACTGTTGAACAGAGATTGTCCACTTAAATAGAATATGATCCATGAAAGTGTTTTTAATTTTATCAGAATCACATAATAATTGCATTTATTTAATATTTAACAAAGCACTTTAAGAACATTATGTGATATTTTCACGGCAATTCTGTGAAGTAGATAAAACTTCAGTACTCCCCAAACCCCATAATTTTTACTAAAAGTGTGAGTACTCCTTCCATTGGCCGAGCTGGCAGTTCCTCCATGCTACGGCCAAAAAAAAAAAACGAAGCACCTGGTGGCTTACCTTCTGGTGCTGAGCTTCTCTGAACATCTTTTAGCCTTGAGCACCTTCCCAAGCTGGTAAGATCTGTCTGAGAACATGACACCCCCACCCCCAAACTCTGCTAGGTTCTGGCCTGAGAGAGCTCAGGATCACCATGACACTACAAGAAAGTGAAGTCTCAGAGTAGAGACTAGGTTGAAGTAGGCAAATATTATCTCCATTTTGCAGATGGGGAGACGGAAAGCACTTAAGTAACTTGTCCAAGGGAAAAAGTCTATGTTGAACCCCAAGTCCAGTACCTTTTTACATTACCCTGTCATCTACATTGGGGCACTTAGGTGGCCCAGTGGATAAATTGCCAGGCCCGGAGTCAGAAAGACTCATCTTCCTGAGTTCAGATCTGGCCTCAGACACTTACTAGCTGTGTGACCCTAGGCAAGTCACTTAACCTTAAGTTACTTAATTTAAGGCACTGTTTGCTTCAAGTTTCCTCATCTGCCAAATGAGCTGGAGAAGTAATTGGCAAACCATGCCCGAATTTGCACCAAGAAAACCCGAAATGGGGTCACGGATATTTGAACATGACTGAATTGACTGAATACCAATCATGTATATTGTATAATGATACATAGGCAAAACATAATTTAGCAACAGGTCTGCTGTTTTTTAAGTATAGCACAAACGTAACTATGACCCGAAATGTGTTATTTGGATTTTTTAACTTAGGAAAAATCTCATGCACTGCTATGAAGTTATTCCTGAAAATGCTGTTTGCAAGCTTTATTTTGATTTGGAGTTTAGTAAACCTGCCAATCCAGGAGCAGATGGAAAAGAAATGGTTGCACTCCTAATTGAGGTAAAAGCCTAACTATAGACCTAAGTTATTTTTAACGTATCCAATTACATTCCACTCTTATTTATTCAAAAGACATTTATCTAATTTATGATATGTGTGAACTGTTTACTTGCCCTGTTTCTCCCTCCTGACACCCACCTTTTGACTTTTCTCTCTTTGATTTCCACTTGGACCAGACAATGAACAGAATGGCAGGTTGGGTAAGATGTCATACAGTGTATTTAAATTTATTTTAATATAAACTGAATAACCACTGATAAAAATGAATAACCAAACGTACAGAATAAGGAGGAAAATTTTCAATAAAGAGAATCTTCAGCATTTACCAAGGTAGAACCAAAGGAACTAACAAATAAGCTAGAAACAGTTTTGTTCAGTGTGTCCCTTTTTAGGTCTCTATGAAGTTCTATTAAGTTCGTCTTTGTTTAGTTTTTCCTACTTATTTTAAATGTAATTGTAGTGTATGTGTACATAGTTCTGGTTCTATGGATCTCACTTTGGATCACTTCATAAAGGAAAGAACATCATAGATTTAAAGTTGGAAGTGACTAAGAACTAGTCCAGTCCACATCCCTCTGAGGCCCTGAAAGATGATGCAGGTAGGAAGAGGCAGCTGGGATTCAAATGTAGGTGCTCTGACTCAAGATTTTATGAAGGGTCTATTCCGGGTCCAGGCATTGGGGTTTCAGACAGAAATGAAACAGTCTGTCCATTTAGCAGCTGATATTCTCTCAAGGGAGACAACATGTAAGAGTAGGTGAGTAAATACAAGATAATTTTGCAGGGGAGGGACTAGAAGGTTGGGGATCAGGGAAGGCTTCACACAGGAAGTGGTGTTGGAAACTAGGCATTCTGAGAGAAGGAGGTGAGGGGAGGGCATCAGAGGCATTGAGGCTGTCGCCTGTGCCAAGGTGTAGAAACAACAGCTGGAATGTCAGGTGTGAGAAAACAGTTAAAAGGCTTGTTTGGTTGGACCATAGATTTCTTAAAGGGGAATGATTTGTAAGACTGGAAATGTAAATATGAATCAGGTGGCAAAGGACTTTAAATGCAAACCTGAGGAGTTTGTATTGCAGCCTAGACATAATAGAGGACTACTATAGTTTATTGAACAGGGGCCTGACATAGTCAAACCGGTACTGGATGAATATCACTTTGGCAGCTGTGTGGAGCACCAGTTAGCAAGATGTGAGGTGATGAGGGCCTGATTAGGGAGATGCTCCTCCTTGCGTGTAAATAAAGAGACAGATGTAAGAATTCTAAAAATGGACAAGATTTGGGAGCTGTGGATATGTGGATTGAGGGGGAACAAGAAATTGAGGATGACACCAAGGATTCAAGCCTGGGTGAAGGAAAGGACGGTGATGCCCTCAATAGACATTGGAAAGTTCGGAAGAGGAGTGGATTTGTGAGAAAAGTTCTATTTTGGACATGGTAAGTTTGAGATGTCTACAGTACATACTCTGAAATATCTAGTCGGCTGTTGTTGATGGTGAAACTGAGTCTGAGTGCAGCCAGTATGGTTCTGGGAGTCATCTGCATAAAGAAAATAATTGAATCCATGGGAGCCAGTGATGTCACGAAGTGATAGAGAGAGAAGAGAAAAGGGCTCAAGATAGAGTTAAGGCGTGAAATGTGGATGATGATTTAGCAAGCAAAACCAAGAATGAATAGTAGAACAGGAGGAGGACCAAAAGAGAGAAATATCACAAGAGAGTCTGAGGGGAGAAGGTCAGCAGTGTCAAATGGTGCAGAGAGGTTAAGAAAGATGAGGACTAAGGAAAGACCATCTTGTTTGGCAATTAAGAGATCCAAGAGCAGTTTCAGTTAAGTGATAAGATAAGAAGCCAGATTCTGAAAGAGAAGAGAGGAAATAGAGGTAACAAGTATTAACAACTTTTTAAAGTAGTACTGAAGATGGATAGAGAGATATAGAGGATGGTGGTTAGCAGAAGCTAGTAGAATCTAGTAAGGATTTTTTAAGGATAAAGGAGACTTTGGAGTATTTAAAGACAGCAGAGAAGGAACCAATGAAGAGGGAAAGGTTAAACAGTAGAGGAAGAAAAGGGATGAGAGTGAGGGCAATCTATTGAAGACAGGAGGGAAAGGGATTAAAAGTCCATGTGGAAAGGTTGGCCAAAGGGTTTCCTCTTCATCAAAGATTGGAATAATGGAGGAGACACTAGAGGATGATGTCAAAGGGTTATAAGAGGTAGAAGGGGAGAAGAGGGAGCTCTTGGCTAATGGCCTTGATTTTTCTTGGTAAAAGTATAGGGTGCAAGCCCTTTTGGGCAAGAGGGTAAAGGGGTGGGTATTGTGGGAGGCCTGAGGAGAAAATGGAAGGTTTGGTACAGCTGTTATGGTGAGTGGGATAGAGAAGTTAGGGAGATTTACAAAGATGCCTTGCTGCAGTGAGGGCATCTTTGTAAATCTCCCTAACTTCTCTATCCCACTCACCATAACAGCTGTACCATTTGAACACCATTTGAAATCGTCTAACATAAATCTAGTCAACATAGCTGTGTGACTTTTTGCAACCCTATTCAGCAGCAGTTGTATAAGAGGAAAGTCAGTGGACAATGAGATTAATTTAGGGTTGGAGTTGGCCAAGGTGTAAGGGGTTTGAGCTATGAAAAGTTTGAGAGACTAAATCATTTTATTAATTATAAATAGCAAATAATTAATAAAACAGTGGTCATTTGGTCCTCTCTCATAAACCTAAGATGAATCAGGGAGGCCTCTCAATACTAATATGCCCTTTGAAGAGTGGATGTTCCCACAGACAGCGATCATCTCTGATTGGTTAACAATTAATGCGAAAATGAATATTATAATGAGAGGTAGACCTATTCTAATGAGGGACTGGGGGGCATGACTTTGATTATGTCACTCTTACTACAGACCACCCCTCCAGTCTAGGCAAAAGATCTGCCTCCACCCATCCCACCCTAAGCCTGAGTAGAAACACAATGGGCCAGAATTCACCTAGATTAAATTCTCTGCGTAAAAGTTTTTCTAGTTGGGTGGGGTAAATTTTTGGGCAAGGCCAATAATATCCTTCAAAGACTGGCTATATTAACCTACAGGGGTTTATTTCTGAATGAGAAAATAGAAAGAAAATAATCTTAATCTCAATTAATAATTGGTTATTAATATAAGAAAGAAATAATCATTTCTCTCAAGAGCAATAGGAAAAGGGAGTTAAGAGCAGAGGATAATGCAGAGTTGAGCTGGTTAGCCATGGAATACAACTTGGCTTTCTTATTATTCATACCCAGCACTCCTTCTCTTGTCTCCATACCTTCACACTAGCTGTCTTCCATGTATGTCTTCCTTACTTCTGACTCAAAATCCCTGATTTCCTTTCAGTTCAGTACAGTCTTCTGTGTTCCTTCTCAGCTGCTCAGGCCCTGTCTCCTTGCCTGCCAAGGGAGAAATTCAAACCCAATTCAACATTGTCAGAAATGGAAAAATGAATTACAAGTTAAAGTGGAACTGTATTTTTGTGTGTTGGTTTTTTTTAATAAGCATTACTAGATAGAGCACCAGCCCTGAAGTCAGGAAGACCTGAGTTAAACACTTGACACTTACCAGCTGTGTGACCCTGGGAAAGTCACTTAACCCCAATTGCCTAAAAAAAATAAAATAAGCATTACTTTATGAAGATGCTGTCAATATAAACAATGTTACTTTATTTAACATTACCATCCCTCCTTTTTTTTTTAAACAAAAAAGTTGTTATTTTTAGCTTGTTGATTATTTTGCATTAGTCAAATTTACAATTCTTGAAGATTTTTTTGTTAGGCCTAGACCCTAAAAAGATCAAGGAAATAGGAAAGAGATCTTATATGCACAAAACTATTTATAGCAACTTTCTTTTGTGGTGGCAAAAAACTGGAAACTAACAGTGTGACCCATCAGATAAGGAATGGGTGAATAAGTCATAGTATATGAATGTGAGAAGTCCTCTTATGCTATAAGTAGATGATTCCAAAGAGACATGGAACTGATCTGTACGAACTGATGCAGAGTGAAGGAGCAGAACCAGGAGAAACAATTCATATTATAATATCATTAAAAACAAATAATTTTGAGGATTTCTCATTGTAAAGATACACACCTTTGAAAGTTGTAAGAACTTTGATCCATATGCTAACCATCCATGATTACAGAGGACCAACAATGAAACATAACTGCCTGCGTCCTGACAGAAAAGTGGCAGATTTAGGGTGTAGAATGAGACATATATTTATTTTTGTATACAGCCATTGAGGGAACTTGTTTTGCTTGACTTGGCATATTTGTCACAAGGAATTTGTTTTTCTTTTACCCTTTTTAAAAAAATGGGGTGGGAAGAAAGAGGTAGAAAAAATAGATTCCTGTTAATTTAAAAAAACTAAAAAGTATTAAAACATTAAAACAGAAGTTATTACCGCTATGGAAATATACTTTCAGTCGAGCTCACAGTATTGCTAGTTTTACTCTTTTATTTTACTTTGTTGCAGAAGACTTCTTACATGATGGGGATAACCTATAAACGTTTATGACATAAAAACAAAACATCAATGAAACTTTCAAAAAAGAAAATGCTTTGCCTTTTTAGCTTGGAAAATAAAAATTCTTATTTTTACACTTGCATCGAAGGAGTCAGTCAGTAAATTTGTTAAGTACATACTATGTGCCAGGTGCTGTACTAAGTGCTGGGGATACAAAACAAGGTAAAAGACAATGTGCTGTCTCAGTCTAATGAGGGAGAGAACATACAAACAAGCTACATTGAGGAAAAAATGAAGTAAGATTTGAGCCGGGACTTGAAGGAAGCCAGGAATGGAGACGAGGAGGGAAGGCATCAGGATGCAGAGCCAGTGACGATGTCCAAAAGTTGGGATGGAGGTTGGGGTGGGGGGAGTGTCTTGTTTGAGGAACAACAAGGAGTCTAATAGAGAGGGTATAAAGTGAAGGAAGACTGAAAGGGGGAAGAGGGACCAGTTAAGAAAACTTAAAAGTGGATTTTATATTTGATCCCGAAGGTGATAGGGAGCCACCGGAGTTCATTGAGTAGTGGGATGACATGGTCCGAGCTGCACTTGACTCTGACGGCTCTAAAGGCTCATTGGTATGTGTGTACCTGCCGTTGGTCCAGATTACAGTGTATTCTCTACTGGGATTATCACTACCCTTTGTAAAGCCTCTGTAGAGTCTTTTTTTCCAGGTGTTTTAAAGACTCGTTCGCCACTGTTATCCCTGAAAGATTGATCCACTTTTCCCAAGACAGACATCCTTGATGTGATGGCCCTTATTCCACTTTTCAGGTTCCACTCATCACTGACAAGTCTTCATATCCCCACCATGCCTCTTTCGATTGCACTTTGGTTTACCTGTCATCTTAATTATCTTGAAATGATGATGGTCTGTGGTTTACTGTGATACTACACTGCTAATAGAGTAACGTGTTTGTGGTAGCAGTCAACATGAGATCATTAAAAGTGCTTAGTAGTTTCCTAAACGTGATTCATCCTGCCTGTTTTCTCCTGTTCAGTTATGTGCCCAGCTCATCCATATCCAATGCCTAGTCCTGCATGCTATAATCTGAATTCTTCAACTACTTTGTTTTTCCTGTGTGGATTTCTAGATTGTATCTTTTAAAGTGGCTGTGGATGTTCCTGAGGAGGGGCCTTTAGTGTCCTGAGGTTTGATGAAGTCAACACGATGTTATCCACAAACAGAAATAGCCTATGAACCTTGCATCCCTTTGGACTTGGTGCAGGACACACTCCCTGACAGTGGGGAATGTCTTTTTAGCGAATACTTCATTGTTTTTACCTCCTAATGTATCAGTAATCCAGAGAATTAATGAGAAGAACGATCTCTGATTGAATCAGTCAGTGAGGGTTTTACCATCTTAACATTTTACAGGAGTCTCCTTACTGGACAAGAGCATTATGCTCTGCTGAATCAAACTCTTTTTTGGTATAATCAGACATTAAACAGTAGGTTCTTGTAAACACCTCTGTCACTTGTGTGACATGAAGAAATCTTCTGTTATGCAAGAAAGTCTGTAGAAGTCTCTGTTTCCTTCTCATATTTTCATCAGAAATAACCCCTTCAGAGCATTTCTAGAGTATTATCATAAGGATATTATTGCAGTGGCAAAACAGATAGGTGGCTTGGTAGTTGGCTATTGTCTTTTCAATCTTCTGTGGTTCATAATATCATCCCTGGTCTTTTCCATTTTTTTGGACGCTTTCCTTCTCTGATATGCCTTAAAAATCAATGTCTTGATTCTTTTAATGTGCTACATAATGCATAAGTTTCTTCTATGTGTTTGGTCAGATTTATCCATTCTTCCTGACTAAATGCCATTTTCTCATATCTGGTACATGATAATCTATGATTAAAATGGGTTTCTATTCTCAAATGTTGGCAAACTTGCCTTGTTTTTTAATGTATCTGTTGTTCTCCTGCTTGTTTCATGTTTATATGCCCTCAAGATGATCTGTCTTAGCTGGGTCTCACACCAAGCATCCTGCAGGTTGTCTTTTTCACTGCTTTTCTAGGTTTTGTGGGATAATATAGCTCATAATCTGACGTCATTCCACTCCGTGATGAGGAGAATGCAGAAGGCCCCTATTCTAAGCAAATGTTGCTCTTGGCTGTCATGTTGCTCTGCTTGGCACAGAAGTCCACAGTATGTAGGCAGAAGCTGCTTCTAACTCTTTTGACTTCATCTTTGTGATCTCTAGGTAATAGTGATAATCAGAGTCAATGTTTTTCCCTTTATCCATTTAAGAGGA
The DNA here is from genome assembly GCF_003287225.1 of Phascolarctos cinereus. NCBI lineage: Eukaryota > Metazoa > Chordata > Mammalia > Diprotodontia > Phascolarctidae > Phascolarctos > Phascolarctos cinereus. The sequence continues at coordinate 66,079,306 of NW_027556402.1, read as the reverse complement.
TTATAGATTTAGAGATGGAAGGGACCTTAAAAGTCAACTCATCTAACCCCTCATTTTGGAGTTGAGGAAATTGATACCAGAGAGGTTGTGACTCATCCAGGGGGCACAGGAGTTAAATGACAGAGCCAGAATTTGAACCCATGTTCTTTGACTCTGAATCATGCAATCTTTCCACTACACCACACTGCCTCTGAATTATCTCCTTTATCAGAAACAATTGGTATAAAATGGCTTGAGTTGGAGGTGTTTTTTATTTTTTTTAAATTTTTTCCTTTTTTTATATAAATTTATTTATTTTTAGTTTTCAACATTCACTTCCACAAGATTTTGAATTCCAAATTTTCACCCCATCTTGCCCCTCCCCCACCCCAAAAAGGCATGCATTCTGAATACCCCTTCCCCTAGTCTGCCCTCCCTTCTGTCTCTCCCCCCCTTCTCTTATCCCCTTCCTCTTCTCTTTTCCTGTAGGGCAGGATAGATTTCTGTACCCCATTTCCTGTATTTCTTATTTCCCAGTTGCATGTGGAAACATTTTTTTTAAACATGTGTTTTTAAAACTAAGGTAAGGGAAGGTCATAAATACCATCTTTACATCCAGGAATGTAAACAGTTCACTCTTAATAAGTCTCTTATGATTTCTCTTTCCTGATTACCTCTTCATGTTCCACTTGAGTCTTGTACTTGAAAGTTAGATTTTCTGTTTAGCTCTGGTCTTTTCATCAGGAATGCTTGAAAGTCCTCTATTTCATTCAATGACCATTTTTTTCCCTGAAGGATTATACTCAGTTTTGCTGGTTGAATCTTATATTTCAGTGGCTTTATGACCAAATTGAAGAGGGTATGCCCTTTATCAGTTCAGTTAGCAGCCCTTTTGTGTCTTTCGTGTCACGTGTACATATAAATTTTGTGTGTTGAAGTATTTATTGTTAACAGAATTTTGCTGGGCCAGTCTCTAACCTGGGAATGGCTGGAGGCAAAACAACAGCTCAGACACCAGGGTCAGCAATCAAGTAGCAGTTTAATTAGTTAATTTCCGAGTGAGGAAATTCAGGTTCTCCTCAGAGCGCAGGTTTGCAAACCTGCATTTGTGTTTAAATTTGTGTGAGGAATATTTCTGCTTACAGTTTGATTCTGATAAAACCAGTCACTAGGTAGATTCTGTTTGCATTCAAATTCTGTAATATATTTTCTTAAGAAAAATTAAAGCATTCAAACTGCTTATATTCTTGCATTTTTAGCATGTTTGTACGGCCCTTCAAGAGTTATTCAATGTTAATTGTTCAGCAGAAGATGTTCTCAACTTGGATTCCAGCACTGATGAAAAATTTAGCCGACATTTAATATTTCAGCTCCATAATGTTGCATTTAAAAATAATATCCATGTTGGTAAGTGCTTTGATTATTTCTAAATTTTGGTAAACTTAGTTTTTTAAAACCATGGAATTGTGTTGGATGCTGATTTTTTTTTTTGCCCATATCACAATGTATTAAAAGTAGATGTTGAGCTTCATGGATATGAGATGCAGAGTGATACTGTGAAAGGAGAGCTGCATTTGGAATCAGAGGGCCTGGGTTCAAATTCTGGCTCCACTTCCTACTGGTGTGACCTTGGGCAAATCAGTTAATTTCTCTGGGCCTCAGTTTCCCTCGGTGGTAAAATGAGGGGGTTGGATCCCTCCAGCTCTAAAGCTTCACTCCTGCTCTGGTACTGCAGTCTCCACTCTAGTTAGTCTATAACCATTCACTGACCAAATCTTAACCTGCGGAACGCTAACCTGGCTGTGTCAAGCATTTGTCCTGCCCCAACAAGGAAGCATAAGTCTGGGAAAGGACTGAGCCTAGTTATTTAGCATAGAGTTGTAAATAAGGCCCTAATAATAATAACTGCTTGCATTTATATGCACTTTAAAGTTTGCAAAAGAATGCTTTTGAGAAATTGCAACACTCCTTTGCTGACCCAAAGCTTCCCATGAAAACAAAAGTCCATCTTTTCAATCCTAGTATTCTGCTGATTGTTAGTGTATGACAACAAGCCGTGGAACACAATTATGGTTTCTGAAGAAATAACAATGAGTATCACACAGAGGAGACCAGGAGAAGGAGAGCCACATGGTGGGGATAAGGAAGCCCAAGTAACAGTAGTGAAAAACACTATCAGGGAATTGTCTGATAGGAAGAGAAGATGGCCTGAAGATGGGACAAGAATGAGAGATGACAGATGCGAAAATATTGCTTCCCTGGTATGCTGGCAATGTCAGGAAAAAATAAAAAGGGCCTTCCTCACTCTAGGTGACCCCCTATGGCCTACTGTGGGAATATATGGACGAGGTGAATGGGATGGGCAAATTTGGTCGTTATAACCTGCAGCATCAGAGGGAACTCTTAAATCAGTGAGATCACGGATCCATTATCCTTTCCTCACAACAACCTTGTGAGGAGGGATATAGTGCAAGAATTATTATCCCCATTTCACAGATGAGGAAAGAGGTTTTCAGAGACTAAGTGATTTGCCTATGGTCTCAAAGCCAGTGATTTACTGAAATAGTTTTCCTACCCTGGTCTGTTGACTTCAAGACCTTTACTCTTTGCAGGGTACCACATAGTCTCTCCTACCCTTCTAACTGCTCCTTCTCAGTTCTCATTAGCTATTCTCCCTTCTCAAGACTCCTCATGCTTTGTTCTGAAAACTGGTCTCTTCTTTCTCCTTCTGCAATTTCAGCCACTTTCTTGGCTTTAATTATTGTCTCTGTTCCAGTGACTCTCACATCTGTGTTGTTTCCCCTAAATTCCAGTTTCATATTTCTAGTTGTTTACTGGGCATCTCTATCTGGACCTCAAACGTAATGTGTCATATGTTAAACTCATCTTTGTTTTTCTGTCTCCCCTGCCAGGAAATACCCATAAACTTTGCCTCTCTTGTACTTTTCCTATGTTGTTGGCACCCTTGTTAACCCAAGTAACCCAAGATCAAAACCTCTGTGTTTGGTTTTGAAAATATCAAAGAATCTTCCTTCTGTACTCGATTAGAGGTCTGGAGCTGGAAGGGACTTAAGAGTCATCCATCTAGTCCTCTCATTTTACAGATGAGGAAACTGAGGCCCAGGAAGGTTATGTGCAGGCAGCAGTGAGAATGATGAAAAGGGGAATTTCAGAGAAACCTAGTAAGACTTAGATGAACAGATAATACAGATAAAGTGAAGTGAACAAAATGAGAACGTTATTTAAAAGAATCAGTGATGAAGTATGCTATCCACCTCATAGCACAAGATGCAGAAGAAGGCATGTCATTTGAGGGGATGACCAATGTGGAAATTAAGTTTTGCTTGACTATGAATATTTGTTTGCAATTGAGAGGCTGGGGTGAAAGGAGAGGCGGTAGGGATAGGATAGCCAAAAAACATGTATGTATGTGTGTGTATATAAAAGAGGGTTGTGACAAAACCAATATCTACCATGCCTGCCCCCTCTTCCCTAGCCTGGTTAGATTAGATTTTCCCTAAAAGCCAATGAAGCCTGAACTTGGTTAGCCCCATTGTAGGGGCACGGCACAAGCGTTGTCCTCCTGGATGCCTCTTCTTGGTGGCCTCTGGCTGTGTTGACAAGGCTTCCTGGTCATCCAGGGCCATTAAACTTCCTGCTTATGTGGGGGCAATGCCCTTTAGATGTGGTGGATGCATATTACAAAAGAGGGAACGAAGGCTTAGAAAATGTGACTGCCCATGATCAGGTAGTCACAGAGAGGCTCAATTATTGCAAGACCTAGAGATACTGGAGCCTTGGGGAGGAACATTTTTATGAGACAGTTGAGAAAGGCCCAAAGCATTTGATAGAGCCTCAAGAATACAAGTCTAATGAGGCACCAAAATAGGGGACATTGGAGAGACAACTTGTTGTCTAAGCTGGCAAGTGGCCAAGGCCTCTCTGAAGCCTCTAACCCAGCCAGCACACAGGCTACCCTGCTGGCAGATGGCTTTCATTCCCCATGTCATCCAAGTTCATTTACCATCATCTCAAGCCCCTTGATTAATTTTTACTGAGCCAGGCTAGTAATCAAGAAACATAATACCATTTTCTATTTGGAGTACCTTCTGCTCCCTTTTATGTCTTGATCTGTGGGTGTTGATCATTCACCATATCCTGGGGGCAGTTGTGTGTTATTTGCACAGAAAGTCAATGGTTGTGTTTTTGCTTCTTGTCTTCTTACTAATTTACAAGAAATTGAATATGCTTCCTGGAAAATAAAGTGACTAAGTTAGTGCTGTTTAAGGCTGATAGTGGTTTGGTCCTGTTTAGGAATGTTATGACAGTAGAAAATGAAGAAGATTGACGGGGAAGGGGAAGCAGACTTTTTTAGCTAGAGTGAGAGTTTAGTATAAGAGAGATAATGAATTTGTAGTGGTAGTTGTTGATTTGCTTAGTAATTTTATGTGATTTCATCCAGAAGTGTTCATAATGTGAATAAATCTTACAAATTAGGGATTAAAGTCTCTCACAAATACATTTATTGTAACGTTTTAAACTGGAGTAGTCCCCATTTTTACTTAGCCTCGTTCTGTCCAGACCTGTGGTTTCATTGGTATAAGAAAACTCCTGGTGAGAGAATTCCCTCTGCTCCTGACAGGCAGGACCTATTCTGCCAGCAGTATATGATGTGAGGGAACTGCCCAAGGTGCCAAGTGTTTAAAGAATTTGCCCATTGTCACCCAGCCAGTGAGTGTCAGAGGGAGGACCTGAACCTAGGTCTTCCTGACTGATCTGAGGCCAGCTTTCTATCCACAACTCCATGATATCCCTCTTAGGTCCTTGCAGCATTATTAATTTAGCCAGTATTTATGAGTTAAAGCTAAATAATGCACAAACTTAAAAAATCTAATGAAACTCTTGATGGGCCTATTTTTCAATGTGGACAGTCAAGCCAACTAGTATTTATTAAGTATCCACTGTGTGTCAGACTCCCTGCTGAGCACTGAGAATACAGAGGAGCTCACAGGCTCTTAAGTATAGGAAATGCTTCTGATATTCAGTTTTCTCAAAATAAAGGTTTAGGGGGACTTGACCAAAATGCCAAGTATAACACAGAAATATAATTTACTTTTGAAAATCATTTTAAAAAACAAGCCTTAAACTCTATGATGAAGCAGATTTAATTACTCTATCATCCATAATTTTAAATGCAGTTCTCTGAAGAAATTGGAAGGATTTGTCTGTGTTCATCTTGGTCAGTGATTCTGTTGATTCCTCAGTAAATCAGACATGTCTCTAATGACCAGCTCGCCCTTCAACCCTTGCCCTGACCTTTTCTACTCCAGATTGTCTTCCTGCCCTCACTGTAATCCCTCTAGCTTGACTTTCAGTGGCTTTATTAAGGTCAAGTGTGACTCTGTTCTGGGACTAGAAGAATCTGAATCTGAGGGGAAACAGGAGAGCCAGTTGGAGGAGCTCTGAGTAGTGCATTCTCTGAGTGTAACAGGCTATACAGGAATCCCCATCGGCCTCTCGGGTGTTTATCCAGTCTTCTTGAAGACTGGCAGTGACGTAGAAACCATGGCCTCCTGAGATAGCCCGCTCCATTTTGGGATAACTCGTTAAGAAGTTTGTTCTTATATTAACTTGAAGATCACTTCTTTGTAACTTCTACCCATTGCTCCCGGTTCGATCCCCTGAAGCCAAGTACAAGTCCAACCCTTTGGCTTCATACAAGGCCCGCAGATGCTGCAAGACACTGGCACGTTCTTCTCCAGTCTAAGTTTTCCTGGTTAGTTCAGTTGGTCCTCATGTGGCATGGTTTCCAGTCATCTCACTGTCCCTCTTACCTTCCTTGGGACATGTCCTACTCGATGTCCTTAAAATGTAGTGCCCACAGCAGAACATTCCAGATGTGGATTAGTAAAAATGCTAGGGCTGGTGGGGCTGGGATAGCTAAAGCCAGCAACAGTGGCTAGAGGAGTAGGGGAATGGCATTGAATGGGTCCATGGGATCAACTGATGGAACCCTTTCACTGAGTGGAAGTAACGTGCTTGGGCGTGAGCCATAAATTCCGAGTTACTGTTCAGACCCGTTGTTAAGGTTGTTTGCTCACTTAGTCCTTTTGCTTATTTCCTTTCCTTATGCACTGTGCACATAGGTCCAAAGTAGAAGGGAAAATATTGACTTACTCTGAAGGTGTAGAAAACTTGCCCTTATGTAGATATGGTTAACACTAGAAGTTTTACATTGAATAAAACAATTGCTTAAATTAATTGTATCTATTTTCTTTAAGGTAATTTTGTTAGAAAAATTTTGCAATCTGTGATTGTATTAGAGGATGGTAAAATTAATAACAAGATACCAGAAATACCAGGACACATAATTTCCTCTTCTTCAAAAACAATAGTGAAACCAGAAACCTCTTTTACAAACGTATCTGAAGATAAAAATACTGCGAAAAGCCAGCCGTTTAATTCATGTAAGGTAGAAGATTTGGGGACATCACAGCAAAATGCACCAGATCTTTCTTTTTTAATTGTGAAGAATAAAGGAGGAGATGATCACCTTTTTGTAGACATGGGTATGTAAAATTTTGTGCATTCATATGTAAATTCATAACTGTTGGAATTGTTATTCTATCTAGGTAGCTTTGGACTAGCCTCAAAGGAAATTGGGAGAAATGGATTTTGGAGGGCTGATCAAGGAATAGTACTGTTGAAAGGAAAATTCTTCATTTGGGCTTTCACCTTGACTAATCAGGCAAAACTCAGGACAAAAAGAATTAAAAGGAGTTTATTATAAGTACATCAAGGTAGCAGCTGATGGGCAGATCAGTGATAGCTTCAAGGTGGGGCCAGATTTTACTGTTAACTTTAAAGACAGTTTGGATAGGTCCATCTCAGCAAAAGGGGTTGAGCCCTTGCATCTCAGTTCCTCCCCAAGGTAGCAAGTATGTGGCCATTTGTAGGTAGGGCTTTGTGACAAAGAGCAGATAACATAAAAAGCTGTGAACGGTGTTGCCTTCCCCAAACAGAGCCTGTCCCAACCCTGAGCAAGGCTCAGAACTAAGTCAATATAACTTTCAATAACACACAGATCCGGCCATGCTAGTCACCAGTAGCCAAACACTGTGTCTACCCTGCCCCTTAACAATGTCTCATATGTCATATATATCCAGTTCCTAAAAGGCTTGACCCCTAAGGAAGAGAAGGTAAGGGAATAGGCATTGATATAGCACCTACTTTGTGCCAGGCATGTGCTGAGCACTTTTTACAAGTCTTATTTCATTTGTTCTTCACAGCAGCCTTGCAGGTAAGTGGAAACTGAGGTAAACAGGTTAAGTCACTTGCCCAGGGTCACACAGCCAATAAATATATGAGGCCAGATTTGAACTTTTGGTCTTCCTGATTCCAGGCCCACTGCTCTATTCACTGAGCACCAGCTGCCCAAAGAGTCTGCTTACAGGCCTAATAGGAACATTTTAATAATGATTTGCTTGGGGGAATTAGTCCATTTATGTAATAATGGAGAACTGTATTCTTAAATGTTCCTTGACAATTTCAGAGAAGACTTGAATATCCTGTCAAAGAAAAGTTTTCTTTTGTAACCTTGGATAAAAAGCTAATTTTTTCCCATATATGCCTAATGTAGACACAATAATAAAGTATTTACTGGTTATGAAAAGTATTATTTAAAAATTATTTAATAGATCACATAGCAATAATACTTTACAGTGCCTAAAATGCTTTAAGATTGACTGTAAATATTACAAAACCCATTCCACAGATGAGGAAACTGAGTCTTAGGTTAAATGAATTGTCCTCTGACATGCAATTACTAAGAGACCCAAATTCACATCTTCTGACCAGACCTTTTTTCATTGTGTCACAATGATTTCTCAAAATTAATATCTTTTTCTTTGTTGTTTACATGTATATATTATGTAGGAGTTTATACAAGAAATAGAAACTTCCGGCTGTATAAATCATCAAAACTGGGCAAATGTGTGTCCTTGGAAGTAGCTGAAGATAACAAATTTTTTCCAAAACAATCAAAGACTGTTTCTGAAGAAAACCAGTATTTCCTTTCTTCTTTGGTCACCAACATCAGGTATGCAGTGCCAGAATTAAGCTTTTCATTTATTTGTGATAATTGTGGCAACATTTATCAAAGAAGATCTGATGGTATCAGATGTGAGGCCTCTGCATTCCCTGGAGTCATCACTTCTAATATTGGAGATTAGTGCCTCTCTAGGTCAGGAGAACGGTCTCCCAAAAGAGAACTGCTGAGAAAGGGGAGGTTGTATCATCGACCTGCATTTGATTCAGGAGCTGTCTCACATCTTTCTGGTTCTTTATCTGGGGTAGAAAGAGCATCAGTCTGGTGTCAGGGGCCTCGGGAGCCTTTTCACGGCCCCTCCCTCATCCACACGTAGGACCTCAGAGCCTTGTTATTTAGACATCTATGCATTCAAATAGAGTTGAAGTCATTTCCCTTGAAATGAGCAAGAATCCTGGAGAGTAGGGACTCTTTCCTCTTCCCTTCTCTCTTGATCACACCTCCCCTCCACCTTCCTCTGCCCTTGGGGGGGAAGGGGGGAGATGGGCAGGGCCCGGAGTTATCACCCAGCATTCAGTCTGTTATCTAGTCCAGTTTCCTTGTCTGCAAGACAACATTCATCATACAATTAATGACCAGACTAGAAGCTTTTTGTACTGCACAGAGCACTGGGCCTAGGAAGATCTGAGTTCAAACCCAGCCTCAGGATGCTTAATAGCTGCGTGAACCTGGGCAAGTCACTTAACCTCTGTCTTTCTTAGTTTCCTCATCTGTAAAACGGGGATAATAATACCACCTCTCACCGGGGTTGTTGTGAGGATCAAATGAGATATTACAATAAGCACAGTGCCTGGCTTATAGTAGGCATTATATATATATATATATGCTTAGTTCCTTCCTTCCCACCAGCCTCTGAATCAGAAGATCAGAGTTCCAGCCATGACTCTTGACACTCACTAGTTATGTGGCTATAGGTAAATCACTGAGCCATCTTTAAGATGGGGATGATAATAATAACACTGGGGCTACCTGTTTCCTGGAGTGGTTGTATAGAAAGGGCTTTGTAAGCCTTCTGGTGTTATCTCTGTGAATGTGGTGATGATATTAGAACCTGGGCTTCCTGACTACCTATTTAGAGATTTGTCTAGTGCACTACATCACTCTTCTGATTTTCAGGCAAAAGAGCCATTTAAGTCCCTACTATGTGCCAAATGCTGCACTAATTGTGCTTCAGGTTGTAGCTGCAGCAACCCTTATTCACCTTCTCGTCAGAGGGAGTGACTTATCCAATAGCTGTCGCCTTCCTTTTGAGGGAGAAAGGGGGATTATGTGGGTAAATGTGGTGCTACAGATGTTGAACAAATAGTATTTAAATGGTTTAATATTTTGTTTTTATATTTTTTATTTTTTAAATATTGTTTTCCCTGGCATTTTGTTCTTTAATACTAAGTAATGGCATTTTAACTTTCTCCGTTTATATTCTCAGATTTTCAGACACTTTACGAATCCTTACCTGTGATGAACCTCTAAGTAAACAAAAAAGGACTGAATGTTTTAACAGTGCCAGTACTAAAGGTATGCTATTTAAAATATTTTATATATTTACTATTTCTTAAAAGTTTATTGTCCTTCCCACTACCCTAATACTGACAGAGGTCTCATGAGTTACAAATATCATCTTTCCATGCAGGAATGTGAACAGTTCAACCTTAATAAATCTGTTATGATTTCTCTTTCCTGTTTACCTCTTCATGTTCCACTTGAGTCTTGTATTTGAAAGTCAAATTTTCTATTCAGCTCTGATCTTTTCATCAAGAATGCTTGAAAGTCCTCTATTTCACTGAATGACCATTTTTTTCCCCTGAAGGATTATACTCAGTTTTGCTGAGTAGGTCGTTCTTAGTGGTAATCCTATCTCCTTTGCCCCCCCAGAATATTATATTCCATGCCCTGTGGTCCTTTAATGTAGTAGCTGCTAAATCTTGTGTTATCCTGATTGTGTTTCTTAAATTGTTTCTTTCTGGCTGCTTGTAATATTTTCTCCTGGGATTCACCTGGGAACTCTGGAATTTGGCTACAATATTCCTAGGAGTTTTCCTTTGGGGATCTCTTTCAGGAGGAGATCTGTGGATTCTTTCAATTTCTATTTTGCCCTCTGGTTCTAAAATATCAGGGCAGTTTTCCTTGATAATTTCTTGAAAGATGATGTCTAGGCTCTTTTTTTGATCATGGCTTTCAGATAGTCCAATAATTTTTAAATTGTCTCTCCTGGATCTATTTTCCAGGTCAGTTGTTTTTCCAATGAGATATTTCACATTGCTTTCTAATTTTTCATACTTTTGGATTTGTTTTACAGTGTCTTGATTTCTCATAAAGTCACTAGCTTCCAATTGCTCTATTCTAATTTTAAGGAAGTATTTTGGATGGATAGATAGATAGATAGATAGATAGTTAGATAGAGGGCACAGGGTGAGTTGAAGATGAAGGGGTCCTATCTGGAGAATAAAATTAAGGGATGAGAGAGGATTATACTAGGAGAAAGAATAGGGAGAGGTAGAATGGGGTAAATTATCTCACAAAAAAAAACAGAAAAGAAAAGGCTCTTACAGTGGAGGGGAAATGGGGGAAGGTGAGAGGGAATGAGTGAATCTTATTCTCATGGGGTATGGAAATCTGTCTTACCCTATAGGAAAATAGAGGGGGGGAAGGGGACAAGAGAGCAGGGGGATGATAGAGACGAGGGCAGATTGGGAAAGGAGGTAATCAGGAGCAAATATTTCTGAGGAGGGACAGGGTCAAAAGAAAGAATAGAATAAATGGGGGGACAGGATAGGATTAAGGGAAATAGAGTTAGTTTTTCACAGCATGTCTACTATGGAAGTGTTTTGCATAACTGCACATGTATAACCTATATTGAGTTGCTTGCCTTTTCAATGAGGGCGGGTGGGGAGGGAAGAAGGGAGAGAATTTGGAACCCAAAATTTTAAAAACACATGTTTTAAAAAAAAAGTTTTCACATGCAACTGGGAAATAAGAAATACAGGAAATGGGATACAGAAGTTTGTCCTGCCCTACAGGAAAATAGAAGGAGAAGGTGATAAGAGAAGCGGGGGAGAGATAGAAGAGAGGGAAGACATGGGGAAGGGGTATTCAGAATGCCTGCCATCTTGGGGTGGGGGGAGGGGCGAGATGGGGTGAAAATTTGGAACTCAAAATCTTGTGGAAGTAGATGTTGAAAACTAAAAATAAATAAATTTATATTTAAAAAAGAAAAAAGTTTATTGTCTTAAAATTAAATGAGACCTTTTATATGCACAAATGTTCTTGTTATAGATTTCTCATTTTAAAAACTGTGAAATCATGCACTTTAAATCAAAAATCGGGGTTTACCCAAACTACTAAGGAGTAGCAAAATTGGCCTGATTTTGAGTTTCACTCTCATTCTTTCCTGAGCTACTCTCTCATTGCCAAAAGGCAAATAGGAGGGGAGGGAAAACAAAACAAAAACAGGAAAATGTGGGCACCTGGGCTGAAAAAATCTACAGCCCCTGAATAAGTACAATCTAGCTGTGTATCTTTTAGCTCTTGAGTAGTTTACACATTCCCTTTCTTTTGTTGCAGTGGGTGTCATTGAAGGCTTCCAGTGCTCACCATACCCTGAAATTGATAACTTTGTTCTTTCTTTGGTGAATAAGAATGGCGTTAAGGGAGGTAAATGTCTTTGTTGTTTATTAAGTATTGCTTAGGTGTTGTTCTGTTGAATTTACAAATATTGTTGATGTTTCAGGAATTCGGTGTTGGAACTACTTTTTCCCAGAAGAATTACTTGTTTATGATATTTCGAAGTATCGCTGGTGTGGAAATATTAAAAGAGCCCACAAGAGTAATAATATAATGTAAGTAAATGCTTAGTGTTTTAAAGAAAGAGTTACACATATTTTTATAAATTTATTGCCATTTCAGATTGGGTTTTTGCACAGAATTTTATTAAATTTATAGTTACAGTTTATTTCTAGTAATGTATATCAACTACATTTGATTTTTATTTATGTGCTACCTGATAAACATTTTACTTGATAAGCATTTACTTGGCTTAGTCTGAAGTCTCAAGCTAAGGAGAGCTGTTTGAGCTGGGAATGGGAATGTAATCCCCCAGAGTCAGGAACAGAAGTGGGATTAGCATGAGTTTAGTATGTGGGGAACCCTGAAAAGGGAGAGCAGAAACACCCTTGTGTTATCTACCTTTGCACTGTTACCCACCACCCATTTAACTCAAATTCAACTTGAATCAATCAAAGCTAGTGCAAACTACTTAGTTTGTCTGCAGCCTAATCCTATTATTTGAGGTGCCCTGGATGGAGCACTGAGATCTGAATTCAAATCACCTTCAGACACTTGCTAGCTATGTGATCCTGGGCAAGTCATTTAACCCTTGTTTGGCTCAGTTCCTCATCTGTAAAATGAGGACACACTGGAGAAGGAAATGGCAAATCATTCTAATATATGTTTGCCAAGATACTAATGTAGAGTCAGATAAAACTGAACAACAGTATTCCCATTTTCTGAATGAGGAGCTGAGGTTACTCTCATCTCACCTCCTCATTATATCTTACCAGTCAGATTGTCTTACTTTGCCAGGGGAGGTCCAAATAACGTACTGTCAGGCTGATCAGAAGGAACACATCTAGGTCAGCCCTCATTGGGGTCTTTTGGTCATTGAGAGAGGCCTTTTACCCAATTTATGGGTTACTGCTAGCCTAATAAATTAATTATGCTTGGACTCTCAGTCTACTCTAATTTTCAAACATAATAGCACTGTGAGATATAAAGGCACAGATGCAGTCCCCCCTACTCTTCTTCCTTCTGCCTCCTGAATGTCACAAGTTCTTGGACCTTTGCTCTGCTCTGTGTGGATGACTCCCAAATCTATAGTTTCATCATAGGAGTATCTTCCAAGTCTTGGGTGTGCATGTTTAGTGAACATTTGTAGTTGCTTTAAGTTAAACACATGCCTTACTAGCTCTGGGGCACTGGTTGCAGCACTTAACATCTCTGGGTCAAAAAAAAAAATTTTAAATATCTCTGGGCCGCAGATTCTTATATGTAAAATGAAGAGTCTAGACTTGATGGTCTCCAAAGGGCTCTCCTGGCTCCGATTCCTGTGTTCTGTGTCTAAAACCAGACTCGTCATTGCAAGGCAGAATGGTCCAGTGAAAAGAGTTAAGGATGCCTAGATTTGAATCCTGGCTCTGTCCCCGTCTGTAATGTGGGGCAAGTCAGTTTGCCTCTCTGGGCCTCAGTTTCCTCATCTGTAAAATAAAGGGGTTGAAAAGATGACCTTTAAGAACCATTCCAACTCTAAATCTATTTTCTTATGATCCCTCTCAACACAGGACTCCATCTCATAACTTCCTTTCTGTCATTCTCACAGACACTCTAAGGCTTGAAACATCAGCATCACCCTCCAAGAACTTCTTGGGGTTAAAAGAGATCTTAGAGATCGTCTAATCCAACCCTCTTGTTTTTTCATTGAGGAAACTGAGGTACAGTGAGGACGAATGCCTAGCCGGGAGTCCTGACCTGACTCGTAGAACACTGCTCTCTCCACTATACCCGTCTCCCCAGCACAAGCCCTTCTCACTGTGCCCAAAATACTGCTTGTGATTTTCTGTCTTTTTGTCATCCCACTCAACGGGGTGTTTTCAGTTGAAATCCTACTGTCCATTTTCAAGATCATCTCCTCCAAGAGGCTTTCCTGCATCATTGCATGTCACTCTTGATTTTTACTGGTTCAGTATTTCCATCCTGTGGGGAATAATTGTTAGCTTTTCACCCATCTTTTGTCTCCTAAAGTTGACTGTTACTATCTCAAAGGCAGGGGCCTTTTTTTACACTCCTTTGTATCCTGCATAGTTCATGGCGTGGTGCCTTGCATAGGGACATATAATAAGTGGTTAGTGGATACTTGATTGATGGCAGACAGCAGCAAATTTTTTTAGTAATAATTCTTATTATTTATTATTTTAATGTTTTGCACTGTGCAATTATAAAGGGCTCAGCCTGGTCTCAGAGAAGAGTTGAAAAAGTGTGCCTCCCTTCCCTGTTTACAGAGAGGTGAGGGAACTATGGGTGGGGGAAACACTGCATAAACTGTCAGACAAAGCTAATACAGCTTGGTTTGCAGAACTTTTTTTTTCCCTTTTAAAAATTCTCCATTACAACAGACTTGCTGAAGAGGGGAAAGAGAGGTGCTGAAAAATGAGGATAATCAATAAAAATAAGAATCTCTCAACTGATCCATTAATGCTGGAAAGCAATCTGGAATTACGCTTAAAAAGAAAAAAGTTATGAAAATGTCTATACCCTTTGACCCAAAGAGCCCACGCTGGGCATCTGCTCCAAGGAAGTAAAAATCAGAGGGTTCCACCATGAACCCCAAAATTCTCCGTGGCACTTTCGAGTAGCAAAGAACTGGAAATAAGGTACAGACCCATCAGTTGGTGGTGGGCAAACAAATGGGATGGCGGAGCTCATATTTTATAGATGAATAAACTGAAGGTCAGGTGACTAGCCTCAGGCCAGCAGGTAGTGTCAGAGGTGAGGTGACCATCTGAGCCAGCGCTCTTCCCAGATTGATTCAGAATGAAATAAGCAGAATGAGGAAAACAATTCATAATGTAAATAATGAAAAAGATATATGCTAAGACCTTTATTCCTTAAAACTATTAATAACCTTGGCCCTGGAGAAAAGCTGAGAAAGCGCACCTCCTTCCCTTCCCTTCTTTGTAGAGGTGGGGCAGTATGGGTGTAGAACATTGCATGTACTGTCAGATTCGGATGATTGCTGGTTGATCTTGCCTTTTTTGTTGTTACAAAGGATGGTTCATTGTATAGGGGAGGGGAATAGATAGAAATGAAGGTGATTTTAAAAATAAAAATGACAATAAATTTTTTAAAAAGTAATGTGCTAAAGGATTAGGAGACTTAATATTTATATTTATATTTGAAGGATTCTGGTGGATCTGAAAAATGAGGTTTGGTATCAAAAATGTCATGACCCTGTCTGCAGAGCAGAAAACTTCAAATCAGATTGTGAGTTATTGATTTTTTTAATACAGTTTTTCCAGCAATTAAAAAACTACATGTTTATTTTAAGCAATAAATAAAAATTTCTCCCTGATTTAGGTTTCCCATTACCAACTGAAGTGTGCCTCTTATATCTGTTCAAAGAGGTATGTGCTATTTTTTTTTTGTTATTTTATGCTAGCTAACTTGTCTTTGAATTAAAGGTATGCATGTTTATGAATATGAAATCCAAGTCATTCTGAAACTTAAGAAAAAGCTTCCTATCCCATTCTCCTCTCCCCCAAATATGTATGATTAGCGTGACATAAAGGATAAGGATGGTTGCTATTACTGTTCTCTTGTATGTTCATTTTTGGAATTTCATTCATACTCTGGCCAACCCTTCTCAGAAATATCAAACCATTAGTGCAGACAAATGTAGAGCTCAGTGCAACAATCTGAACAGCTGGTTCCTTACATTACAAATTTAGTAAGCTTTTGGGGGGGGTGTGTATACATATAATTGGGATATGTAGAAATTATCTGCTGTGTAGAATGGATAAAGAAGGTTGAAGAGTAATTATCAGGGCGAAAGAAAAGAGAGTCTTTTGGAGAAAGGGACCAAGGGAAATCCTTTTTGTATGGAGTTATTCCTTTTGTAAATATATGTACTTACCGAATAAAACAAGTTGGTACTTAAAAGACGTTAGAAAACAAGTAATAGTCCAAAGAAAAAAAGAGAGATTCATTTAAAATAGAAAGTGAAAGACAACTGAATTAACAAAACTAAGAGGAGACTTTTTAGAACGATCAATAAAGTTGACAAACTGTTTACTAGCAAGTAAATTACAATTACAAATCACAAATAAGAAAGACAACTCCTCAGAATTAGAAAGGAAGGAGGGGCCATTACAAATTCAAAATAATTTCACCAGTAAATGTACACAGCTACATGCCGATATACTGAAAACTTAAGCAAAAGGGATAGATGACTATTTGAAAAACTATAAATTAACAAAATCAGAAATAAATAACAATTTCATTAGAAGAAATAAGAGAAGCAATCAATGAATTAACCTATAAAAAAAGACTTCACTCAGATGGATTTATTGGTGAATTTTTTCCAAAGCTTCAAAGAATAAATAATTCATATATTGACTTTCTAAATGTAGTGAAAGATGAAGTGTTATCCATTTCTTTTTATGAGACATATATGGTATCCTAAAGCTTAAAGACAAACACTAAAAAGAAATTATAGACCATTCATTAATGAATATAGATGTAAAAATATCAAAGAGAATATCTATCAAAGAGAAAATGGTATTAGAAATTTTAGTAATTGTGAGAGGGGAAAAGTAAATTTACAAGGTTTAACAGGAAATCAAAAGATCAGGAAAAGATCATTTATTGCAGATAATTTGTTTACTTAGAAGCCTTATCAGTTGCAACAAAAATTAGAGAAAAATTAATTCATATCTACCCCTACCCTCAATTTAAAATGGGGGAGAAGATCCTTTTAACAAATAAACATAATCAAGCAATATCCCTTATAACCAGGAATAACTTACCCTGCAAAGCTGGGTAAAATTAAAATTACCTTTAATGGAATAGAAACAAGAACTGTTTTATAATGGTTTAAAATCTGGATGGGCAAGTTTACTTTATTCTCCTTGTGTTTATACTAGAAGCTTCCAGGGCTTGTGTGATTCTGACTGTGGCTTCTTGATACTTTTATTTTCTTTTTGGATGTTTGCAGTATATTTTCTTTGACCTGAAAGCTCTGGATTTTGACTATGACATTAATGGAACTTTTTAGGGCCTTTTTTTCCAGGAGGTAATTAGATTCTTAATATTTTCACTTTGCTTTCTGGTTCTAATAGATTTGGGCAACTTTTCATTTCCTGAAAGTGTCCAAGTTTGTTTTTTTAGTAGTTTACAGAGAGTCCAACAATTGTTAAATTTCTTCTCCTCTTATTTTTTCCCTCTATCTCTGGATCTGCAAGTATTCTTTATAGTTATTGTCTTAGGTTTACTCATTTATCAAGCTTTAGTTCCTGAACTGCGGCTTTGTCATGGTTAGGCTCTGGCCTCCAGTGCACTTTTGGATGAGGTGGGCAAGCCTGATTGGACTCCTCCTGGCTTTTTGTGCGGACCTGCACCTCCTGGGCTTAGGCCTCCTTCTAGGCTTTCAGGTTCAGAGTGCCGCATCTTTGGGGCCTTCCATGGCATCTCAGTCTGAGCACTTCCTCATCCCAAATGTTTAGTGCCACTCCTGGTCACTTGCAAAGTTCATACTGTAGCTCACCTGGCTGGATTTTCCATCTCCAGAGACAGAGGTTTGTATGCCATGTATCTCAGCTGGCCCTGTCTCATTTGGTCTGGTATGATTTTTATGAAATGTGGGAGCTGGGCTGCCTGCCTCAAGTCTCTAATTTTTTTTTTTAGGATGATGAAGACCACATTTTGAATGGAACCGAAACTAGGAACACTGGAACTGACCCAAAATCCTCCAATTCACAAGAATTATCTCCTAGTATACTGACAGGAGGGGTGCCTTCAGACACAGACTGGGATGACGGGATTGATGATGCCTGGTTTCTGGAAGCTGTTGAAGATGCTGAGTTAGCTGAAGCTGCAAAGAAGAGTCTGGCCAGTGACAGCCCCATAGAGGATGAGATTCCGGATGCACTTCTCATAGAAGTGTTAGAAGAACAGAAAACAAATAGGAGTATAATTTGACTTCAAAGAGCGGCTAAAGGTAAAATTTAGAAATTCACTGTTGTGAGCTGTCATAGAGGAGAATCAGGTAGACTTGGGCTCAAGTCCCAGCATCTGTGTGCCATACTGGCTGTGTGCCTGACCCTGGGCAACCCACGTAAGCTCCTTGGTACTAGAACAGGCAACTTTCTAGGACCATCAGTTGCAGAGGAGGTGCTGACCTTACCTGAGAATTATCTAGCCTCTTGAAATCACAGGTCTAGTCCAGAGCTTTATAAACTGATCATTACAGTACCTATTATTGAATTTTTTTTCTTTTTGAACATTTTCTTAATTATTACTAGAAATTCTATTAAATGCTGATATTTTAATGGTCCTATTATATATCATAACCTATGATCACTAATACAGATCTGACACTGTTCTAGACCCCTGTACTTGGATGTCATTCCATGTCACAGACACAAGGGCCCCAGTATGTGAAGTATTAGTTAAACAAAAGCCCCAAGTTAATATTAACCTGCATAAAGTATGCCAACAATACGGGTACAGTAGAGTCTGTCAGTCAAGAATCCAGGCCACGAACAAACTTGCAAACCCTAGGCCCATGAAGCTTACAAAGTCAGACACCACCTCCTCAGCCAATCACAATGCTCAGGGAGCTGAAGCAAAGGTAAGAAATAATTAATTACTTTCCTCCCCACCGCTCTTGAGAAGCAAGGAAAACTGGGCAAATATCACTGAAATTTCAGAAATTAAGACTTTTCCCACATAAAACAGAAAAGTTTTGGAGCCAGCTTTGGGACTGCCACCCCTAAGTAGATCTGAGACTGCATCTGAAACTAAGCTGGCTTCTTAAATAGCTAGTGTCAGTCACTAAGCATTTATTAAACATTGTACATACAAAGAAAAGCAAAAACATGGTCCCTGCCTTTGAGGAACGTATACGTAGACTGGAAATAGAAGGGAGAAAGAATCAGGAAAGGCCTCCTGCAGAAGGTGGAATTGCAGCTGAAGGATCTAAGAGGAAGAGCATTCCAGTGGTGGAGGGTGAGGAGGCACAGGACAAAGGCCAGTATTACTGGATTATAGAGGAAGAACCCTGGAAAAGGAAGGAGGGACGCAGACTGTGAAGGGCTTTAAAAGTCAAAGAGAAGATTTTCTTTTTGTTCCTGGAGGTAAAAGGAAAACAACAGGGTTGATGAGTAGAGGAAGATCAGCGCTCAGAGCTGGACTCTAGGAAGATCACTTTGGCAGCTGAGTGGCAGATGGTCTGGGGGTAGGGAGCCCAGCCAGAAGGGGGACAGCCTGGGGAGTAGGGAAGGGGATATACACAAGAGATGTTGGAAAGATAGGTGGGTGAAGTGTGAGTGACAAGGCAAGCCTGGGTGATTCAAAGGGTAGAGTTTTGTTCAGTTTGGTTGGTTCAGTTGTGTTTAAGTCTTCATGACCTCATTTGAAATTTTCTTGGCTGAGTGGTTTCATCTTCAGCTCATTTTATAGATGAGGAACTGAAGTAAATGGGGTTAAGTGATTTGCTCAGGGTCACAGAGCTAGTGTCTGAGGCCAGCCTGATGCTCTATCCACTGCATCACCTAGCTGCCCCAGAGTTTTGGGGGGAAAGAGAATGAATTGGTTTGGACGTGTTGAGTTTTAGATGTTGAGTAGACATCCTGTTCAGAATGTCTAAGAGATATTTAGTGATGTAATACTAGAGCTCAGGAGAGAAGTTAGGCTTGAATATATGGATCTGGGAATCATTTGCATGGAGATAAGAACCAATGATATTGCTGAGTTAGACAGCATAGAGGGAAAAGAGAACGGTGCTCACGACAGACCCTTGGGGATACATCCACAATGGACACCCAAAATGTAGCCCCCTAAAACCCCCAGGCATCTGCTAACTTGAAAGGCGTCACTGGGATACACAAGCTTTGTCTGTGGTCTGTCTTTCACCTCAGGCCTATTAACCCTGGCTTCTACTGCTTAAATAATATGGAAAATGAGCAAGAGAGCTTGAACAAATCTCCTGCTCCTTTAAAAGAACTATAGACTTAGAATAAAACAAATTCAGACATCCAAAACCTGTGGGCAATTCAACAAATTCATTTTTTTTGAGTCACTTTTGACTGGATAAATGAAATGGTCAAAATAGATATTACCAACAGCTATTTGAAAAAAAATACCCTGTTTCACTAATGATAGAAACGCACATTAAAATCACACTGAAATGTCACATTAAACTGCTGAAAATGAAATTACAAGGGCTGCGGGAAGACAAGCACATGTGAAAGCTATGAAATGGTCCAAATATTCTCTGGAAAATAATGTCAAATTATTGCTCCCCACTCCCACCAAAAAAAAATAGGCCACTAAACTGATCAGGCCCCATGACTAGGTTTATAAACTCCAAGGAGTTCACTGACAGAAAGGCTCTGTTACATCCCCCAACATTCACGGCTGCACTGTGTGTTACAGTAAAAAGCTGGAAACAAATAACATTGCCTGTTTATTGTGGGAAAAACTGAAGAAATTGTGGTACATAAATATAACGGGATGTTTTCTTAGAAAACAACAAATATGAAGGATTCTAAAAACAGGATATATATGAACTGATAACAGGGAAATAAGTTAAATCGGGACAACAGTACACATGTCAACAAGAACCAAAACAAAACCCAACTGTGATTTTAATAGCGAGACTTGGCACCAAAAGAATTGAAAAACTACAAAAAAAGAGAAAAATCTAGGTGTTAGTTTCACACAACTGCTTTGGGGTTTGGTTTGGTTTTTAATAAAATGGAAGTCTTGCTGGATTGGGAGAAAGGAGTCAATCATGACACAGTCTGAAAGTCAATATATGATGCAAAAATAAAAAAAAGGGTCAGGGGGATGGTGAAATATGTGGGCAGTATGAGCAGCATATAGAATGTTACATGCGTGCCATGCATCCCTTCCATTTTTTTAGAGTTAAGAAAAAATACTATGGTTTAGAAAAGTGTTTTTTTTTTTCAACAAGTAACTATGGATTCACTCAAAGTTTTAAGTCTGTTTTGAAATGCTTTAATAGACCAAGGCAGGCTACAGATTACAAAGGCTATTAGTTGAACTACCCAGGCAAAATAATTAGAAATAACAGTTGTTCTATTTGGTACATTATATAATCTAATTTTGCAGATTTTTAGTACTGCAAAATTAATACTGTCATTCAGAAATGAAATTCAGTGGAGAAAATAGTAACACGTTAGTCCATCCTCAACTATTTTGGTCAGTGTTTTAAACATATATACATATATATTATATAATACACACATGTATTATCAAAGAATAATATGTACAACTCAAAGTAAATCTCTAACAAACATCTTTTTAAGTTATTCACAAAACCTACAGACCTTCACTACACAGGAATTACTCTAAAGTATTTCTACACAGGAATTACTCTAACATATTTTTTTAATAATGGCTTTTATATTTAATCAAGCACAATTTAATTATCTCCAAGAAAAAGTTTATTCCAAGGTATGCATAAGGCAGGTTCCCTCTCATTTGTGGTCAACAAGCTGTTGAAGGTGACAGTTGATCTTTTTCAGGTGTTGTGCTGCTCCTGAAATGCCTCTTGCTTCAAACAGCAGAGCTGGCAGGCTGGACAGGTCATACTGTTGAAGGAAGAGTAAATGAAATGACTGGAGTGAGAATGATCAAGACGAATGAGTCAAGGCACTCACCTCCCATTAGCTACACCTTACAGTCCAGCGTCACTGTGACTTGCCTTCTGTTCTGGTGCAGGGAAGGAGCGCGCTAGCCTTTGGATGCGAAGCCCTGGGCTTGAATCATCACAAAATGTGCAACTTTGGACAAGTTACATCTCCTAAAAGGGCTTTGCTGGATGACAGACAAGCTCTCAAGCCTAGACATTCTTGACCCCTGTGAGCAGCACAAGCACAGGACCAGTGATGCAGTTTAAAGATGATTCATAATGACCAGAGCATGCCAAGGTCCTGTTCAGACTAGCCCTGCTGCCCATGTGGTATCTGGGAGATTTATTTTAGGCTTTGGAGCCTCCTCTCATAGTCTGTTTAATAATAAGTTGTGCCTTCATAAAGTAAAATAAAGGCAAAAGAAAACATACAATTAAAAGAAACCATTAGAAAGGGGGGAGGGGAGAAATCCACAGATACTGCTGCATGTACTCATTTAAGACCGCACAGAACACTGAGATAATTATTACAGCAGGATTTCCTGCCATGCTCCCGGTGGCAAATTGAGTTTATCAGGCTAGTTACTAGTTTGCTCTTTTCCTCCTGGAGTCATACTGTGATAAAGTTAACTTGTTTTATTACAAAGTAGATTGGTTTTATATATCTATATATAAATATATATAGATATATATACTCAAAGTAGACAGATATATAATTAATATATGTAAAATTCATTTTAAAAAATCATTGGTTCTTTAGTTTTCTGGAAAGTTTCCTAAAATATAAATATAGTAAAACAACTTCTTTCAGCTTTCAGAATGTTGTCACCATTCCCATAAAACAGTGCCCCATTTTACTGATTAGGAAACTGAAACTGGTGAAGTGACTTGCTGAGGGCCACTCCAGGCGCAGTACTATAGTTGAACTTAATAAATGCTTGCTGACTGATTCTAGTGAAAAGTGGCAACAAGTGGAGTTAATTGGTTTCCTTGAATTAAAAAAAAAATACAATAATTAGCCTTAGTAATTTGTACAAAAAAATTTATCCTTGGGATTTGTATAAAAGGTATATAATAAGCCTTACCTCAAATTTTCGGTAAGCAAAGACCATTAGCTTCAAATAAAGCATGACTTTAAATTTTCTCTATTGCTTTCAAGTAGAGTTAAAGTACTTAAAATCACTTCAGAGTGTTATGAATTTATATTGCCTCCAGTGATGTTTGCAGCTAGGTGATGCCTACATACACACATACACATTATGGATAGAAGGCCAGGTCTGGAGTTAGGAAGATCTGAGTTCAAATTCAGCCTCAGGCACTTACTAGCAGTGGGCAAGTCACTTAACCTGTGCCTCAGTTTCCTCATCTGTAAGATGGGGATAACAGCACCAACCTCATAGGATTACTGTGAGAATCCAATACCATTTGCAGAACGCTGTAAACTTTCAATGAAGCACTGAGTACTGGCTATTCTACTGACCTGGCTGGTCTATGACCTTGATAGAGCTGACCCAAACTGTCTTATAAGGACATTAAGAACATGTCACAAACATATAAAGAGACTATTTCTCCTGAAGTACAGTGAAGAAACCAAAATAAGCTCAAGTGACACTCACTTTTTCTCTCTCTGTTGGGGTTTTCCTTTTAAGAGCTGCATAGTCATGATGAAGCTGTTTCAAATTGGATAAAAACCATGTTGCTTCTGTGAGAGAAGATTTTCTTTCTTTAAGTTCCTCATATTTTATCTGTAGGTGTTTCAACTTTGGTTCAGTCCTGAAACAAACACTTTTGCCATAAGCACAAGCAGAAGTATAGCTACAGGCTCCCCGAGTGGCCAACGCAAGGCCTTCACTGCGTCTTCCCTTTCCTCTCCCCCTCCTGCTGTCTCATCTCCTAGACCAAAAGCAACACGAGGGCAGAAGTGATAACAAAGCTTGCAGCTTCCCCAACACAGCACAGGGCTCCAGAGCAGTGGGAGCTTTATAAATGTTTCTAAATAAAAATAAAGGGCTAGACTGCAATATATGTAGTGCCACCCACTTTTAAAATTGTGATTTTATCAAGTATTTTGGCATATAATTTTAGTTCAGAAAATCTATAAATGTATATGGTATGTGCTATCAGGCATAGCAATCGACACGAAGCACCTACTATGTACTAAGCACCGGCAATACAAAAAAGGGGCAAAAGACAGTCGCTGCTTTCAAGAAGCTCACAATCTAATGGGGAGACAGTGTGCAAGTAAAATACAAGATAAACAGAAAACAGTACACAGAGGGTCTAAGACACTACAACTAAGAGGCTTGGGGAAGGTTTCCTGTGAAAGACAAGATTTTGGTCGGAGCTTAAAGGAAGCCGGGGAGCTGAGCAGCTAGAGCAGAGGAAGGAGGGAATTCTAGGCTCAAAGCTGATGGTGTGGTTAGTTCATGGGACAGCCGAGAGGCCAGCGTGATGGGGAGGAAGGTGTAAGAAGATTGTGCGAAGGAGGCTCTGGATGACTGTCTACAAACCTGGTAGTGCTACTAAGCACTGATAAGGCTCTTCTAATGACCTGGCTGGTCTGTGAGTAACACGTGACCTTGACAGAGCCAACCCAAACTGTCTATTAAAATGTCGTATAAAGACACTATGACACTTGACACTTACTAGCTGTGTGACCCTGGGCAAGTCACTTAACCCCGACTGCCTCACAAAAAAAACAAAAACAAAAACACAAAAAAAGACATTACGGACATGTCACAAACATGTCAAAGGGATTTTGAATTCTGTTTGTTCCTGGAGGCAACAGGGAGCCGCTGGAGTTTACTGAGTAGGGGAGCGACTTGGTTGGAACTGCGCTTTAGGAAAATCACTTTAGTAGAGAATGGACTGGAATGTAGACAGACCTGAGGCAGGCAGACCCACCAGCAGCTATTGCAACAGAACAGGCATTCGGTGATGTGGGCTCGCACCAGAGTGGCAGCAACGTCAGAGAACAAGGTGTATCCAGGAGATGCTGCAAAGGTGGAGTCAATGAAACTGGCCATGACAACAAGTTGGATATGGAGGGTGAGAGAGAGTGAGGTGACTTAGCTTGTGAGTGTGAGGGACCAAGAGGATGGTGTCACTCTCTACAGTAATAGAGAAGGTAGGAGTTAGGGGACATTTAGGGGGAAAGATTATGAGCTCTATTTTGGACATACTGAGTTCAAGAGATCTGAAAAGCAGCAGGAGATACAAGACTGCTGGTCAGCATAGAGATTGGGGCAGGAAAGGCAGATTTGAGAATCATCGGCATAGAGATGTTAACTAAATTTGTGAAGCTGATGAGATCCTCAAGGGAAGTACCATGTACTACAAGGGGGAAGAGAAGAAAGCACAGTTAGATGGGTAGGAGAACCAGAAGAGAGCGGTGTCAGAGGGTGCAGAGAGGTCATGGGTAAGGAGGTCTGAGAAGAGGCACAGGCTGTATGCAGGTGCCTTTAAGGGGTCTACCTACAGAGGGGACAGAAGAGAAATAGGATTAACAGCAGGAATGGATGGAAGGATAGAGAGGGAGACACTGAGGTTAAGGAAGCTCTGATCCCTAGAGTTTCCTGATGTTTAAAAAAAAGAGTATTCGATATACTAACTATATGGACCAAATGATTCATTTTGCACAGAAAGCATCATTAACAACCATAAAACACTGTGGACATGGAACATTAGAAATTTTTAAAATGGCTTTTAGGCTCCTCAAAATGAATTGCTGGATTATAACATAAAATTGATATTTTAGAGCCCCTGAGAAGACAAATATTGGAATATACCTGAGCAAAATATTCTCATATTTAAAACTGTAGGCTCTTTAAGGCCAACTTCCAAATATGTGACCTTCACGAAGGGAAACCTTGAGAAAGGTCACCAGATTGGGAGTCAGGAGAACAAGGACCTGATCTTTACTTTGTCCTTGGGGCTGGCACTAAATCACCCTGGGCCACAACATCACGTGTAATAGGAAGATATCTGACCAGATTGTCTACAATTCTATTCCTTTTTATCTTTCTTATATGGTTCTGTAACTGCTTTCTGCTCTGGCCTCCCCTAAAGTTGATCAGTTAATCAAAATGCATCCATTAAGCACTTGCTATGTGTGCCAAGCATCATGCTAGGCACTAGGGATACAAAGAAAGGTTACAAAAAAGTCCTTGCACCCAGCGAAAACGAGCATGATCTTTCAGGGGAAGAGATGGACGTTCAAGGAAACAGGGGACTTCCAAACCTTCCTGATAAAAAGACCAGAGCTCAACAGAAAATCTGATCTTCAAATATAAGACTCAATAAGAGACATAAAAAGGTAAACGGGACAGAAAGAAACAACATGTTATTAATAAGGGCAAACTGTTTACATCCCTACAAGGGAAGATGATGCTTGTAACTCTTGAGAACTGTATTGTTATTACACCATGTTAAAGGGGTATACATAAAGGGGGAGGGTATAAATTGACTTTTATGTAATGATGAAAAAAATCAGATCAAGTGGGTTAAATGGATCAAAGTAAGTGAATTAATCTGATCTAAGAAAATGTACTGAGAGAAAAGGAAAGGAGGAGGCAGACCAAGGGTAAGTTACATCACAGGAAAAGGCACAAAAACCTATTGCAGCAGAGGGAAAGAAGGGAGGGAGATGAGCATTGTCTGAACCTTACTCTCATCAGATTTGGCTCAAGAAGGGAGTAACAATCAGTTAGGTACAGAAATCTAACATGCCCTATAGGCAGTAGGAGGGAAAAGGGAGGTGGGACTGAGGAAGGCAGTAGTCAAAAGCAAAACATTAGTGAGGAAGGAAAAGGAGAAAGAAAAGCATAAACGGGGCGGGGGGGGAAGGATGGAGAGAAAGACACAGATAGTAATCATAATTGTGAATGTGATATATGAATATAATGTGCTATAAGAAATGATGGAACAGGCAGACTTCGGATAAACCTGGAAAGACGAGTATGGTTAGATACTGAGTGAAGTGAGCAGAACCAAGAGAATGTGACACAGTGACAGCCACACTGAGTGATGATTGACTCTGACAGACTTAACCCTTCTCAGTAATACAAGGATGTAAGACATCTCCAAAGGCCTCATGATGGAAAATGCTACCCACATCCAAAGAAAGAACTATGGAGTTTGAATGCAGATCGAAGCAGACTATTTATTTGCCGTGCTATTTTTTTCCCTTCTATTGTGTTTTGTTTCCTCTTTCTGGTGGTTCCTCCTATTGGTTCCAGTTCTTCCTTACAAAATCACTAATGTGAAAATATGTTTAATAGGAATGTATATGTGGAGCCTATAGCAGATTGTGTGCCATCTTGGGGCAGGAGGGGGAGAGAAATTTAAAACTCAAAAGCTTATGGAAGTGATTGTTGATAAATTAAAATAAATTAATTAAAAAAAGAAAGTAAAACAAAGTTAATGGTTCTGGTACTGAGTTCCTGGGCCTCATTTGTGCAAGCTGCTAGTGACCTGGTAATTAGGTGTAGGTTATGTCACCAAAGAAGAGAGAAATTATTAATATCCAATGATTTGGAGAGATTCAGAGATCCCCCTTTTTCTATACTCCTCATTTCAAAGTTCAGTCTCTTGAAGAGCATTACTAATAATGAGACTGAATTAACTCTCCTCAAGCTTGGTCAGACCCCACCCAACCTTCTACTCAGGTGTGAGTAGGGATAAATTTTTTGAATAGATTGCCCAAGCCTGGGTAATTTAGAAGTAAATAACATAATCGAAGTTTATTAGAAGAGCTCCAGCCCCTCATTGTAATAATCATTTTCTTTCACTAATTGTTAACCGATCAGACTTGACTGCCACCCTTAGGAACACCCCTTTTCCAAGGGCACATAAGCTGTGAACAAACCACCATGATGATAGTCTTTGGCATTCAAGAATGCCACTAACTTCTTATCAAAACGCTAGCATTATTAATAAAATAACTAGTTACCCAGAAAAAAAAAGTCCTTGCCCTCAAAAAGCTCATACTCTAATGAAGGAGACAACACAAATAATTGTACATACAAGATATATAGTAGAGAGGAGGAGTAGTCTCATGGGGAAAAACTACAGGATGGGGGATTTGTGCTGAGACCTGAAGGAAGCCAGGAGAGACAGGTGAGGAGGAGAGACATACCAGGGGGAAGGGGCTCGAGTTATACAGAGCTTTCAGAGCCAACCAAAAAGAGATTCATCTCACTCCTTTTTTAGCATCCCCCACAGTCCTGGTCACAAAGTAGGCACTTCAACATGGGTTGAAGAAATGATTTAATGTGCCCTTCACGATGCCCAACGTCTGCTGGCCGACCGATGGGGCAGGCCCAGCCTACGGCCCCACAGTGCCTCACGTCACCCTCTCCCTGCATCAGGCCCAACCAAAGCATCAGGCCCAACCAAAGCACCTACTTCTTTGTTACAGATGTGAGCTCCGAAGATGAGACCCACCGGACGTCCCTGTGAAATGGACACTGTTGGGCTTTTGAGTCGGTGAAAAGCAGCAAGATAGCCCAACGCTAGGCACCTCTGGACATTGGTGATGGAAGCTTTTCTAGGTTCACTGTAAAGCTGGGTCTTACAACCACGGAGCCCAGTGAGACTCTTAACCTCTCTGGACCTCAATCAGATGTAAAGAGAAGGATTAGTTTAGACCAAGGGTGGGGATCCTGTGGCCTCAGAGCCACATGTGGCCTGCTGGGTCCTTCCTTGGGTGCAGCTTTTTGGTCGAGTTCAAATTTTAAAAAACAAATCCTTTTATGAAGGGGATTTGTTCTGTGAAGTCTGGATTCAGTCAAAGGGCTGCACTTGAGGGCCTAGAGGGCCACATGTGACCTCCAGGCTGCAGGTTCCCCACCCTTGCTCTAGACCTTTCAGTGCTAAAATCCTTTGAATCACTTACCTAATTAGTTGGTTTTGGGCTTCAAACAAACACTTCCTTTTCTTATTGATATCTGTAATCACCTAAATAACACAGTAATCGTTACCATCACCATTACCACACCATATTATATGTATATAGAGCTTTAAGTACTCATAATAATATTATTATAACAGCTAACATTTATATAGTGCTTACTGTGTGCCAGGCACTGTACTAAGCAGTAATCATAATAGATTCTCACGGCAACCCTGAAAGGTAGGTGCTATTATCATCCCCATTGTAGAGATAAGGAAATTGAGGCAAACAGAGGTAAAATGATTTGTCTAGGGTCACACAGCTAGTGAGTGCTCAAGGCCTGGTCTGACCCCAGGTCTTCCTGTCTCCAGGCCCTACAGCCTAGCCACTTGACCATCCCCCTGCCCCAAGCAGAAACAGCATGTTATCTTGGAAAGACTCAGACTTAGGAGGTCATTGGGATCATAGCCCAACCCCCTCACATAACCAGCAAGGTTACATGGTTCACCCAAATTCTGTTAAGAGGTCCCCGACCTTGTCTTTTTGAGTTGCCGTATTTTCCTGAAGCACTGGCCGCAGAGCATGAAGGATGCTGTGAATGTGTGTCAAGAACAAACCTCCCCACCACTGGCATAATTTGTTATTTGCACTCCAAACCAGATCCCCTGTGTGTCCTTCTGAGGCAAGACAAGCACCAGCCAGTCTGTGCCAGACTGGGAAAATGTTTGCACAACTGGGGTGCTTTGCAGATAAGCAGACCCTCCTATCTTCATAATCTAGCTGTTCCCAAGGGAAAAGAATGTGGCTTTTGCCATCACCTTGCTCCTCCATTTCAGGAGGGGTTTTCAGCCTCTTCCCACCTTTACTGCACCTTTCCCTTCCCATACCATGCCCCTTTAGATGGAAATATGTTTTCTCTCCTCTATTTGTCGCACAGCCATAAGTAGGCAAACCTGTAAGGATTATGAACTCTTTGGGTTCTACATGCATGTTCACTTATCTTGTAATAAACCTGGTTTTCACATAAGTCTTGTGACGTTGTGATTGCTTGCTGACAATTCACACGAGGAGTAACTTATGTGAAATAGGATTTGAACCCAACTCCTCAGACTGCAGAAGCAGGGCTCTTTCCGTTGTACCACCCTGCCTCTGTGGTTAGAAGGGGCCTTAGAGAAAATGTAGAAATGAGCCAAGAGAACTAGTTAGCTCACCATCCATGGCTCAGCAGGGAGTGCATGAAGGAATCCAAAGTCTTATGGAGGTAATAAAGTGCTGTCACTTAGCACAGGAGTGACCACTTTGGTCTTTAGCCTCCTCATCTATGAAAGGACACCCACCTCCAAGTCCCTTCCAGGGTAAATCTAGATGATCCCGTATGGAATCAGGACAAGAGTCAACTCCTGGCTCACACACGTACTGTCGTATGAACTTGACTTCAAATGCAAGGAAAGTCCTTTGTAACTCTTAAAGCAACACAGAAATGTGATTTGTCTCATCTGATACTCGATGTGTAGTGCAATTATTGTCCTCATTATACAGATGAAGAAACAGGCCCAGATAAAGTGACTTGTCTAAGGTCACACACCTAGTAGGGCAGCTAGGAGTACTACAGTAGGTAGAGTGCTGGACCTAGAGTCAGGAAGACTTCACTCCATTTGCCTCAGTCTCAGCATCTGTAAACAGAGCTAGAAAAGGAAATGGCAAACCACTCCAGTATCTTTGCCAAGAAAACCCCAAATGAGGTCACAAAGAGTCAGACATGACTGAAAAGGACTGAACAACAATAACGCACATCTTCTAAGCAGGAAAGCTGGAACTCAGATACAGGTCTTCTGACTCCAAGTCCAGAAACTCCAGGCTGCTTCCTCTTTAAGATGTGAACACTGCAATGTTGTGAGGAGCTGTTCAGGCAGCTGGGTGATGAATGAATGAGTTCTGGACTTAAGAGTCAGGAAGACCAGAGTTTCAATTCTGCCTCTGACACTGAATAGCTCTATCACTCTAAGCAAGTCATTTCACTTCTCTCTGGCTCAGTATATAACAGCACTGACTTCCAAGGCCTGTTGTACGGACCAAATGAGCTGATCTATATGTAAAGTACTCTGCTCATCTTAAAGCATAATATAAATGTTTGTTACTATTGTTATTATTACTACTACTCATATTATTTTATAAAAGTGTATATCACAAATCACAAGCAACCTACCTTGGCATTCTTCCTTTTCAAGTTTTTCAATTTCTGGACTTCTGAAAGCTACACACAAGATAAAACACATTTACATTCAACATTCAGAACTAGAAATGTCTACTTTTATTGTTATTTTAACATGGAACACATGTATGCACGAGGAACATGGCAGTGCTGGTTTCTCATAGGCCACAGGCATGTCTGAATGGCAGGGATAGTCTAGCCCCTGGTCTAAAGACCAAGATAAAATAATTATGTATTTCAACAACTCATATTCAGAAATGGTGGTTTCACATCAATAAAACTTACAATTTTAATAAGCTGTTCCTTAAAAATAGAATAAAAACTGTCGACTGCTTTCTGGCAAATTATAGATTCCACTTGCTGCCTGTAAGGACAAGAAAGAGGAATTTAGATATTTACTCACCATCAGATATATGTTGATATAACTCTCCAGTTTAAGTTATCCTCTTTACAGGAACAATAAATGTGTATTTTAGATTGATCAGGGATCCTTTCTATTGGTTTTACATAAATAAATGGTGAACTGAATATATGTGTGTGTGTGTGTGTGTGTGTGTGTGTGTGTGTGTGTGTGTGTGTGTGTGTGTGTGTATATTCAAAACTGTGGAGTTGGTCTTCGTGACTTTTCTTGCATCCAGTGATGATGGGAAGCCCATTGTTTTTTCAGGTTCTAGTGCCATGTAACTAATAACTTGGGTCTTTCCTAGTGTGTTAGCTAATAAAATAATTTTCAGAAGAGTCTGAAAAACTATTCCTTCTTGGACAAATTTTGTCAGATGATAAAATGCCCTCAACTCCAAAACACTAATGCCTAGAGATAGATTATCAAACTCTTCTTTAGTGAAAGAAACACTGAGTGCGAGTCTTACAAATTGTAAGCAGTCAACAAGTTTCTGTTGATTAGTTTCTATTTCTTGAATTCTTGGAGGAGGTAAACACTTTAATGGATAATCTGTCATTACAACTAATATTAGCTCAACATCAATGGTTCAGTAGAACTTTCTCAACATAAAAGAAACTCATGGTCTTAAAGTAATAAAGGAACCTAGGGAAAAAATAGTAAAGTATCAAATCTTTTAACTTGTTCTGAATCATCAATTTCTAAAATTAACACAGGATCATATATTGAATTTAATAACACATAGTAACAGATAAAGTCAAAAGCCAGTCCTAGGACAGTTAAGAATAAAATGGCATTACTGTCACAATTACCTTTGAATAAAATTCTGTCCCAATCTTCCAAAGTGAGTTAAAGACAAAGATTAAATAGAGTACAATCCCTGCTTCCATGATGCTTTTAAGTTGTGCTTCTAAGTATATGAGAGTAGAAGAGGTAGGAGTAGATGACATCACCAAGTGTGTAAAAAGACTCCAGAGGCTAAAACCCAAATGTTGCAAAAAGCATGAAAACAGACTGGTTTTACATGTTAAGAATCTGAATCCTAGCCTGGGGGCTGGACTCTTACTTCTCTACTTTTACTGACTCCTGACCGCATCTCACTCTCTTCATTAGCTTTTTCAAATATTCTGCTACTGGCTAACAGCCATCAAAGGAGAAAGAGCAGTTTTCAGTCTGGATATTCTCTCCTTCAGAGAAGTCACTTCACACAAGTTCTCCTCCTCTTAATCCACTCCTCCAATGGCTCCTAGCTAGCTTCCCATTTCCATGAAGTGGGTATTTACCCCAGCCTTCCTCTCTCTCTCTCTCTAATTTTCTCCTTTGAAGATCCCATGTACTCCAATGGCTTTCACTATCACTGCTGACAGTGATGACCATCTTTCTGATGACTCCCATGCTCAGGATCCTCTCCAGACCACATGACTCAGAGATGACTCAGTCTGCACTAAGAAAAAGGGGCACTTGATCAGATGGGAGGTCCTCCTCAAAAAACAGTATCACTACACATTTTCTGTTCCTCCCTCATCTCAGATGAAAAATAATCACTATTCCTCAATAAAGGTTTAATCCCCCTACTTGTACCCTTGATGCTATCCCCCTGAGGACTCCAAACTCTCTTCCTCTTTTATGCATCTGCAACCTCTCCCCCTTCACTGATTCTTTCTCATCTACCTTTGTTTTGTTTTTTACATTTCCAGGATTTTTTTTATTTACCTATTTCTCCTCTAATTTTAATTTGTGTCTCCTCTTTCATTTTGTTGGCTTTCTAATTTTTTAAAACACATTCAGTTCAATCCTCTCTTTTTCTATTTTCTTAATAGAAACTATTTATGTATGTATGTACATATATATATATATATATATATATACACACACACACACACACACACACAATGTGTGTTAATTTTCCCCCAAGAACTAGTTTAGCTACATCCTAAAAATTCTGGTGTTGCTTCATCATTGTAATTTTTCTTTCACAGAAGTAATAATCATTTCTATGATTTGTTCGTTGACCCACTGATTATTGAAGATTTCATCGTTAAGTCTCCATCTGGGTCTCCCATGATCTGTACAATTCTAACTACTGTCCTGTGTCTCCTCTCCCATCAGGGCAAAATTTTTTGAAAAAGTCCTAACTACGTCACCAGGGTCTCTCCTCAAACTTCCTATACCATAATCTTGTTTCCTTCAGAGAATCAGTGGGAAGGGACCTCAGTGGACCCTTACTGTGTCCCCCTCAAGTGGGACCTTATTCTGGCCCTCTCTGCCCAATCACCATGACTACTGAAATTGCTCTTTCAAAGGCCCTTTTGGATTTGACATACTCAATTCTTCCTTGACTTCTGCACCATTTGACACCGTTAGCCAACCTTGTTATGAAGAGGCTTTCTTCTCTTGGCTTCAGGGATAACCTGGTCTCCCAGTTCTCATATCTCTTCAAGCACTTCCCCTTCTTCATCGCCTTTGATGATTCTTCTTCATACTCTTCTCCAGCCTAAAAGGTGGGTGTTTACTAAGGTTCTGTCCCCAGTCCTTTTCTTCTCTCTACACACTCTTCTTTGGTGATGCTATCTCCTCCTACATCTTCCACTATCACATATTTAGAAGCACAACTTATTCTTACTATTATAACTTCTTATTGAAGACAATATCACTGTTATTGTGGAGAAGGAAAAAAAGTCCGACTTACTTGTACTCTAACAGAGCATCCTCAAATGCAGATAAAACAATATGTGACTTTGCTGTATCTCTGGCAGACCTTTTCTTCTTCTCTGGAGACCAAATATACAGAGTCTGAGAGATCACTAAGACATAAAAAAGCATGACAGTACTCCTTCTAAGTTAAAAAAAAAAAAAGAAAGAAACAGACATGACACTCTTCTCATGACATGCATAACACTGGATTTGGAGTCAAAAGCCTAGAGGTTGAATGCCAGTTCTGCTCCTCATGACTTGTGTGATTTGGACTACATGACAGATAAGCTCCTTTCTAGCTCTAAATCCCATTAACCACATATATATTAATCTAAACCATGGCGCCTCAGAACCATGTGTCCTTCATCTTTGTCCTAAATACTTGCTACTTTGCTCTTGCTTTATTGTAACACCATACCATCTTCTGAGCTTTAGTCTTTCTTCCAGTTTGGTGTGTGTATATATACACACCTATGTGTGTATTTTTGCATATTTATGTTTTTAAAATTCTGATAACACTGGGCCAAGAATGGGATATCCATAATGCTCCCCTTTGTAATTCATTCCATATTTTAAACCCTAGGTTAATTCTAGAATCAGTCAACAAACATTTATTAAGCACTTACTATGTGTAAGGCACTGTTGTCAAGCCCTGGGGCTATAAAGACAAAAGTGAAACCAATCCTCGCCCACAAGGACTAGGATCTAGAAAGAATATAAGCAGAGAAGAGTCCCATTTTCAAAAAGCTCAAGAATGCAAACCACTGGGGAAAGGCTCCTCTAATGAATAAAAACTATTAGGAAAATTGAAAGGCAATTTGGCAGAAATAAAGTTTAAACTACCACCATACGCTTAGCACAAAAAGTTCCACGTGATACAGATCCTAAATATGAAAGATCACATTATTAAAAAAAAAAACCCAGCCACTTTTTGTACCTACAGCAAAGGAGGAGCATCCCTAACCAATTAAGCAACAGATATTATAAAAGATAGTAGAGACTACTTCAATTACATAAAAATAAAACGCTTTTACACAAAATCAAAACAGCTTGACTAGGAGAGTAAGAAAAAAATTCATATAAAATATCTCTGATAAAACTCTGATGTTTGTGATATATAAGAAATTGTCACAAATATGCCATTTCCTAATACATCAGTGGTCACCAGATATGAACAGTTTTCAGGAAAAAAATCAAATGTTCAACCATAAACAAGTCTGATCCAAATCACTTGATAAAAGAAATGTAAATAAAACCAACTCTCAAGTTTTACTTCATACCCATTAAAGATGATTAAAAAAATGGAAATGCTCAATGTTGAAGGGGCTAAAGGTATACTACTACACTGTTGGTGGTCTTGTGAACTGGTCCAATCATACTGGCAATTAATTTGTAATTAGGTGAGAAAATTTACTGAATTGTACCCCTTGACCCAAAGATGTTATTTGCATATCCCCCAAGGAGGGCAAGAGCAAAAAGGTCCTACTTACATCATTTTTTTTTTTGGTGAGGCAATTGGGATTAAGTGACTTGCCCAGGGTCACACAGCTACTAAGTGTCAAGTGTCTGAGACCACATTTGAACTCAGGTCCTCCTGACTCCAAGGCTGGAGCTCTATCCACTGAGCCACCTAGCTGTCCCTGTTTTTTCTTATTTAAAATAACCTCTAAGATTCTGCCCTGATACATTTATCAGGTGAGAACACACTTAGGTTGTTCACTAGGTGTGAACAAGGCCTGGGGCACTTTCCTATATGAGACAGGCATTCTCTTCAAATTGGCCGAGTTACTTGGTCATACCTTCTGGGATCTGTATAAAACCAAACAACCAGCTAGAATCAGAGAGCAGAGTCTGGTGGAAGAGAGAAGAGAATATTCTAGCTAAACCTACAAGAAAGTATAGATTGGGAGACGGGAAGTCACAGAACCCCAGACCTCTATCTCAGTCCCAGTCTCCCCTTCTAGAATTCCCCACCCCCTTAGGCTGGAGAAGGATGTCATGAATTTGGGAGGGCCAATGAAATTGGACTTTTCATTGGTGTTCTAGCAGCATCCCTGGGACAGGAGTAGCTTCTGGCAGCGCCTTCACCAGGAGCTCAGAGACTGGTTATGATGAAGATTCACGGGTTTACAAGGACACTGCTGAGAAGCTATATATACCTTATAGAAATACCTTAGGGGAATATTTTGAGGAACCCAGCAAAAGTAGTTCCAGGAGCACTGAGTTACCCCTTTGCCATATGTACCTCTATGCATGAGCCCACTTTCCCCTAGACTCTGTGTATTTATGGAAAAGTACATCACAGACCCCGGGAGGATGTTCTGTATGAACTATACCAGCTATACCACCTCAGGAAATACCCTGTTCTAAAAGCTAATTAAATATGACTGATAGCCATGGCAGAAAGTATGCCAGTCATAGAATCGTGAGCTACATTATTAGCCCTGCTACTACAAGGTTTAGCCGGAATACTCTCGTGTCTTCTGCCAGACTCTACTCTCTGATTCTAGCTGGTTCATTGCGGATCTTACTGATCAGTACAAGTGGGAGTTGGGATAGAGGCTTCAGAGCAATCCTGACATATATATAATAACATATTTATAGCAACACTCTGTTGTAACAAAAAAAACTGGAAATAAAAATGAATGCCCATTGAATGGAGAATGGCAAAGCAAACTGGTATAGGAATGTAATGGAAGATTATTACTGTGCAGCAAAGAATCAACTAGAGGCAGTGTCACATAATAGAGAGCTAGCCTTGAAACCCAGGAAGACCTGGGTTCAAGTCCTACCTCAGACGCATCCTGGCTATGGGACCTAATCTCTTCAGGCAGCTCTCTTAACACTACAAAGTTCAGAGGGATCAACTATCATTGGCTGAAAGGAGTTTCTTTATTAAAAGTTCCCTATATCACTGCTCTAGTCCCTGTCTCCAAGAAACCAATTAATCAATCAACAAGAATTTATTTAAGTACTTCTGTGTCAAGCACTGGGCTGTGTTGGGGATATAAACCAAAAATGAAAAGGCCCTGACCTCAAGGAACTTACACATGTATATATAAACAGGATGCTTAATTACCAAGTAGATATAAAGCAACTCTAGGGAGAAGGTACTAACAACTGGGGAACTGGGAAAGGCTTCAGGCAGAAGACTGAAGCTGAGCTGAGTCTTTTGGGGGGGTTGGTTTTTTTTTTTTTTTAGGCAATTGGGGTTAAGTGAATTGCCCAGGGTCACACAGCCAGTAAGTGTCAAGTGTTTGGTCTAAGGCCGAATTTGAACTCAGGTCCTCCTGACTTCAGGGCCGGTGCTCTATCCACTGCACCCACTTAGCTGCTCCTGCTGAGCTGAGTCTTCAGGAGTCTCGGTTCTAAATGCGGAAAAATCTAGAAACAAAATGCTAGAAAGCAAATGAGAATTTCAAAGGACAGAGCCAAAACAGTCTGCCACAGATTCCAAGCATATGTGTCAAGCCTCCTCTAGGATACTTGGAAATCATTTCATTTCAATAGAAAGGGGGGAAAATCCACTGTCCCGTCCCACCTTCTCTCTGAGAACTCTCACAGCACTGCTATCAGCTGGACACAGCTTTGTATTACTGTTTTATCTTTGTGTTGAAACCATGAATTCAGAGAAATATAGAAGGGCCTGTATGAAATAAGTGAGCAAAAAAAGCAGGAGTAAGGGGACTGTGACATACACAGTGACCACAATAATGTAAAACAGCACACTCAGTCCTCGAACACAGATAGGGAAATGTACCCTTGTCCTCTCATAGATAGGTGGAGACCCGTGTGCAGCTGGTACATCATTTGGCTTTGGTTTTATTGTACGGAAGGGCTCAGTTGGAGCAGGAAGAATGTAGTTAAGGGTCAATCACTCTACTCTGAAAACAAAAGGCGATCACAAAACGATTTTTTTAAAGGAAATAATGTAGTCTACCCCCTGTGTCTTACAGATAAGCAGACTTTGGCCTAGGGGAGCTTTATTCAAGGCCTTGCAACTAAGCGTCAGAGCCAAAGCCAGATTCTAGGTTTTCTGATGCCCCATCCAATGCCCCTCTTTTGTTGACAATGACCTAAAAGCCTTGGACTTAAAAAGTCTAGAGCTAGGAAAGAAGGTGAAGCCAGATAAACCAACGGTTAGCAGCAGCAGCAACGGCAGCTCCCTGGGACAAGCTGATGCAGTGGCTAAGTCCAGCATCACCACATCTCCCTCCATGCCGGGCTACAAAGCCCTGCTCTGCTTCTTTGACTTGTGATGTTGCCAACATGCTCGCAGAGCGGCCATTCTCCTGGTTTTGTTGTCATGTAAAAAGACTCTGCCCTTCTTCCCCTTGGATCTTCATGGCTAAAATCAGAGGGAGCTGAGCATGTTGGGTACAATTTTCCTAGACAGCAGGAAGGAATATTCTTAGATGCAACTAACTTAAATCTAAGAACAGTGCCCAAACTGTGCAATCTTTTAAAAATACTTATTAACTCACCATTGATGGGAGTTTATAATTAATGGCAAACATATTTTCACTTAAAATACACAGCCAAAGAATTAAGAGTATGAAAACAGGGCAAGTCTTTCACATACTATATGAAAAAAAACTTAATCTAATTGTTTTTAATTTATTCAATATGTGACCACTCATATATTGTTTTGAGTTTACAAGGTATTTTCTTTATAGAAACTTTGTGAGACAGGGAATACAAGTACTATTAAATCCATTTTATAGATGAGGAAGGTGAGGCTCACTATATCGTCTTTTGACTGAAACAAGGTTTAAAATGAGTATCCTTTTAAGAATTCTCCCCTAAGAAAACATTCTTGGTGAGGAAAGGGGAACATAGGGGAGAGGGGTTTACAGGCCTGCTCAGGAACTTTGGCAGAAGCACAGAGTTCATGCCATCCAATCCCCTCATTTCACAGATGAGGAGGCTGAGACCCACAGGGGTTAAATGATTTGCCCAGAGAGTAAATGGCAATACAGTCTGGTTCCAAATCTAGGGTTCATCATAAAAGTCACTATTAGGGATGGGGAGGTGGGGCAGAACCACAGAGTATCAGCTCAGCGTTATCACCCGGGTCATCTTCTCCCTTCAGGAAAAGGAAAAGTAGTTCCTTGGAAAGCGTCTCAGTCTTACAGTTATTAGCACAAGGGACAGAGGGAGGTTTCATCCCCTGGAAGCTTCCTATCCCAATGAAACCAGAGGTCCAGGCCTTATCCATAAATAAAATATTTACATTTATTTCCCAGAATGGAATTCCCAAATCACAACAGTAAAATCACAACAGTCATTATTTGTTACCTGAGTTTAATGGCTGACTCTGAGGTTTCTCCCTCTTTCTGCGAGAGGTTCGTCTCTTCCGAGGAGCCTTCTATAAAGAACACAACTTGAGAAACGGATGCAATCAATGAAAAACATACTGAGAAGTTCAAAAAAGGCAATGAAGCAAGTAGAGAGAATATGAGACATTCTCCCACACTTATTCTAGCGTGAGACGAGGACTCACAAAAACTAAAAGATATTTTGACATCGTGATAAGTGATGTTTTAACTGATTTGTCTTTTGTGTGTGATGGTCAGGAACACATTTCTCAATTCTTCTTACTCTCATTCTACCCTCTGATACTAATAAACCTGACCAGTTTTCAATTAAATTTCTTAAAATATAACATCCAGGGTTTTGTGTCTTTTTATGATTTTCAGTGAATCCAATGATTATCTCAACCTGTTTTCTATGTCAGTTGCTTTTGATAGCATGTACCTTACATTTTCTTTTATTTCTTAATCTTTTGATTATGTTCTAATGTATCTCATGGTCTGACACAGTCACTGAGTTCTGTATGGTCTATTTAGCCCACTACTTGGGTAAGTCTTACCACTTTCTCTTCTAAACTGTTTATTCTCAGATTCTTTCCTCCAGAGCTTTTATTCATTTATTAATCTCTTGATTCATTTCTTCCATATATTCATGTAGTTCTTATGGAAAATCCATTTTCTTCCTTTGAGTCTCTTCTTACAGTTCCTGTAAAATTACTCTGTTCTTCTAAGTTAAGTTTTTAGGTATTGCTGGATCTGTAGTAATTCTTTGCAGTCGTCAGTATCTTCTGGTTACTCATGTCTCCACCCTTAGCTCCTCAGTCAGAATTATGTGCCAGGGCCAGGCTCCACCTGTTGCTCTTTCGGGTGGGGTGATTGGCCCTGCTTGGTCTCAACCACGGTCACCAAGGTGCCACCCCTGACCTCTACTTCCTGGGGTGTGTCTATATTAAGAATACAAATAGGCTTTAAGCCCTCTGTGGCACTTTGGGACAGAGTGCCACAGATCTCAGAGCCCCCGGGCCTTGCAAGTCCCAGTCTACGACTGCCACACCCAGAAGGCCACTTCTGGTACCAGCTGACTGATTCCAAGGCTCACACTTTGGGTTTCCCACCACTCAAGGGTTTCTCGTAGTGGTCTGCTATTCCTGCCTCTCGATACAGAGCCTTGCTGGCTACAGCCATATCTGATCTTACTGGGGACACTCCTGTCTTATTTGACTTCACTATCACTGTCTTTTCTGACATCTTCATTTTTACTACCTGGAGAAACGCTGGCTTTTTCTGCATTTCTGGGGTGGAAAAAGTTTCTCACTGGCATTCTTGATAACTATCTAGCCTGGCGCATACTTCCAGTTTTTGCTGGAGGTATGGGAGGTGGGTCAGCTCCCTCCCTTCCAGCAGCCATCTTTTCCATAACTTACACTTGAATAAAGGGAGACAATACAGAGAGGAGTGATGGCCAAAGACTGAACAATCTCTTACCGCTTCACTCTCGGTGACAAGTGATGTTTTCTCAGCGACATGGAAGAGCTCATTAGAAGACACTGGTTCTGCAGATTTCTCTGGAAGGTTTGCAGAAGCTACAGTCGGGGAAACTTTAATTCTCTCCTTTCTCATCCTCTTTACCACACATGTTATTCTGCCTGAAATGCTTTCTGAATCAGTATCATCAGCTATTGGCTTGGATTTCCTCGATGCCTACATAAAAATCAATAGCAGCACTGCACACAAACATTTGTAATTTTAAATAAAATCACTAAAAACTCAACTTTCTAAGAAGCTGGCGATGCATACCAATGGTTACACGTGAGCTCTACACAGTTGTTACCAACAGTTCAATGTGACCTCATAGGCCCTGACCCAGTTTTCAGAGCTTATTTTTTAGTCCCTTATGAGGGCTGCTAACACATAAGCAGTTTGGCAGGTCCAGACTCTGCTCCTTACTAGCTGCAACACCTTGGGAAAGTCAGTTAACCTCTGCCTCCATTTCCTCTTCTGCAAAATGGAAATAATAACATCTATGCAGACTGAGCTAGGGGAATCAAATGAGACAGTAGCTGTAAAGCATCTTGTTAATCAAATGCTATCTAAATACAAGATTATTGTTAAATAAAAAACTGCATTTCAATATGTAGCAGCCCAATATTCCCTTTTCCAAAGAAACACTCTTTTATGTCCCAAGTGCAAATTCCTTTTCACCACAAAGCTGCAGCTATCAAACCAGGTCTTCATCTACAGCCACCGTCTAAACAGAATCTGAAACACACAAGGCTGGCAGACACCCTCACTTACCTTTTTTGCTCTCCCTATTACAGAGCCCTCCTCTTCCTCGGGCTGATTTTCAGTCACTTCCGCGCTGCACCAAAAACAAGCAATGCAAACTGTAAGCCAGAAACCTTTTTATCCACGTAGTTTTTCTGCGTGACGCTGAGACACCGAGACGCTGCACGTAAATACTGTAATACTTTCTGAAGTCAGACTAATTAGGGGAAGATGTCAGTGACGAAGGATGAAATCTTTCGCATTCATGACATGGGCACTCCCTCCACCAACGCAGATTGGGACCCTGCTGAATTGCCTTCCTAGGCGGTCTTCACGAGTTGCTGTGGTTCACAAGCACAAACATCCCTTGTTGGCTAACCCAGTGATAAGCCTCCTCTGAACGCTGGAGACGCACACACAGTCCCTCACTGGGCACGGGCTCACACCTCTCCGACCTTAACATGGGAGCACGTGTCTTATCCACCAAAGGAATTCTCCTTCAATAGAAAAGGAATATGCTGTGCCTTTTTCCAAAGAACAAAAAGAATTCAAAAAAATTAATGATTAATCCAACCACGGGAGAAAAGGGTTTGGGAGTCAGAGGCATTAGCTTCTCATCCCCGTTCTACCTCTCGCCTGTGTGACTTCAGATACACTGCGGGCCTCCGTGGGCCTCAACTGATTTAATTATACAATGAGGAGGCTGAACTAGATTCCATCCAGTCCTAAATCTGAGATCATATGCCAGATGTTGTTAGAACTAGATAAATTTTCTCTCTAAAAGGCAAGTCCCCTTGGTCCTTGCCTTGACATGAAAAAAAAAATCATGATTTTGAATTTCATGAATTCTCATGGAATAGGGACTACAGACTTTTGCCTTAATATTACTCATTGTAAGTAGTAAATATTAGCAGCAAGATTTCCATAGAATACTAGAACAACTCTTCTCTAGAACCTGAAGCAGCAGAAATGCTGATTCTATGTCCGTCTTTAGCTAATAAGCAAGCATTCCAACTGGTCAATGCTTAGTCTAATTCTGAAACACCTAAGTCAGTCAACCTTTCTAACATCCCGTTACGATACTTTCTGAGCCCTGTGAGTTCCCAGGAGCAGGGTGTTGCCACTGAAGCCCCAGCTCCAGCAGGTCTGACCATATTGGAAAGGCTTCAAGGACAGAAGAGGATGCATTGAGGAAAAAACAGAGCAAAGCATCATCTATGAAAGTCATCCTCGGATGGTCACACCAAAAAGGTGCTAGGATGTCTTCAACCATGGTCCAAGGGCTGGACTACATCAGGAAGTACAGGGAAGGCCGGCAACAGAAAGCTGAGGACTAGGTAATGACATCTCTGGCTCGGAAGACCCAGGAAACACGTCAAGATACAAAACAGACCTTAGTACCACACGGTCCCCATCACCAGCAATGCTGGCAATCGGCAGACGAGGATGCCTTGAATCCCAAAGTTTTATTTTATTTTTAACACTTCTTAGGACAAGTTCTGGTGATGGTTTTCATATAGC
This sequence comes from Phascolarctos cinereus, assembly GCF_003287225.1. Lineage (NCBI taxonomy): Eukaryota > Metazoa > Chordata > Mammalia > Diprotodontia > Phascolarctidae > Phascolarctos > Phascolarctos cinereus. Next base: position 66,036,501 of record NW_027556402.1, on the reverse strand, counting down.
ATCAGTGATTTCACTGATATGTGGAATGAGCAGTGAGGAACTTCCAGCAGATTATCCTTATCAGATCAGCATCTTCTCCAAAAATTAACCATCTTAGAGAGAAGCCTGGGGCACTGAGAAGTGACCACTTGCCTAAGGTCACACAACCAGGTATCAAAGGCGGGACCTGAACCCAGGTTTTCCTGATTCTAAGGCTACCTCTCAACCTACTAAGCCACAAAGACAGTTAACATCAAAAAAATGCCGAAAGGAAATTCAGCATAATTTCAAATGAAGTTATGTAGACTAAACCTCAGATTTAAACTTAATACTAAATTCCTCTACCTCCATGTTTCTGGAATACTCTGCAACAAATTAACATAAAAAATTAAGTTTTCAATTCACAATTTTTCTGATGGGAGAAAAAGAAATCAGGCTCTGAATTACGTTAAAGGAGTCTGAAAGTTTTGCAAATTACTAACTCTAAGAAGCAAGTTCCTACTTTAGTCCTATTTTAGACCTATTGGTTTAGGGAAGTCCCAAGAAGGAAATTCCCTCCACCAATGCCAATGGGCTGCTTTGCAGTGATATAAGTCTTTGAGTTGACTAGGGCCCTGAGAAGTTAGGGAAGCGACCAATCCAGTGTGACACAGGTAGTATACAGAGGAGATGGGACTGACTTAAGGCCCCTCGTCTGATGCTGCCCTCTATAGGTTTTGATAAGCAATTACTGCAATGAGCTCTTCAGCAATCCCATTAGACACACATAGGCAGCTAACCTCAACGTACCTTGTTCTGGCCTTTTTTCCAGGTGGAGGGGAAACAAATGAAGGAATCAGGGACTCAGCAGGTCTGCAGATTTCCTCCGCTTCTGAATACAAGGCAGTACTATGTAAAGGGGCAGCTATATAAAATATAAGAAAAACAATGCAAAAACCATAGGGTCAAAACAAGAGTCTTACTTCGGAGGGAAGCTTCTGCCTTTTTTTTTCCTCTTTTTTTGGCTAGGCAATGGGGGTAAGTGACTTGCCCAGGGTCACACAGCTAGTAAGTGTCAAGTGTCTGAGGCTGGATTTGAACTCAGGTCCTCCTGACTCCAGGGCCAGTGCTCTATCTACCCTTTTTTTTTTTTAACAGCAAAGAAAACAGCCAAACTATTTTGTCCACATGTGTACTTTGATGTGAATGCTTTCAAAGTTAATGGAAACTCCTGGAAAATGAATAAATGTTTAATGAAAGAATAGCAATGAGGCAGTTTTAATGGTGCTGGGATTCACTTTTTCTTGTACTAGGCAAGTTCCCACATCCTCAACTGCTATCAAGAGATAAGAAAAAGGACACCCACAAAGGATATAAAGTAAAGAAAATTCATTAAATTATATAGATTGGCTTATAGCAACTCTTTTTATAGTGGCAAAGAACTAAAAACTGGGGGTAGGGGTGCCCGTTAATTAGGGAATAACTGAACAAACTGACTAATGAAATATCATTGCCATAAGAAATGACCAAAAGGACAGAGAAATCTGAGAAGCTTTATTTGCACTGATACAGACTAAAGTGAGCAGAGTCAGGAGAACCATTTCTACAGTAACATCATAAAGACACACAACTTTGAAAGACTTGGGAACTCTGGTCAATGCAATAACCAACCATGATTCTAGAGGATCAGTAATGAACTCTACTTACCTCCTGACACAGAAGATGCAAAATAAGACATTTAATTTTGGATATGGCCGATGTAGGAATGTTTTGCTTGACTATATTTATTACAATGGTTTTGTTTTGTATTTTCTTTAATCAATGGGTGTAGGAGAGGGAGAGAAAATATATGCTTTTAATTGGAAAAAAGTTAAAATGTTTAAATGTTTTTTAATTACATAGATTGACAATAGCATGGAACAAATCTTAATCAAGTGAGATATATTTACAAAGTTTTCTTGCAAACCTTCAAGTGCTATGTAATTATTAGCTATTACTATTGTCCTACAGTGCCCTATGGTAGGTCTCCTGCATTTTACTTGAAATAAATACTGAGAGAACTATGTTGGTACAGTTAAAACTGTGCTGACCAAGGATGGACAGATAGCTTTTAGTAAATTCATAGGATCACCTGCTAGGTTGCAGAGGGGTCATCTATTCCATGGCTTCTTAAACTTTTACCACTCTTCGACCCATTCAGCACTTCCTAAATTGTGGGTCGAGGGGTCGCTGAATTCCAGTCTAGTCCCCTTAATTCTGAGAGGAGGAAACTAAGGCTCAGGGGGTTAGGCGACACGTCTAAAGTCATATAGTGACTGAACTGGGCTTCAAAGGGACGTCCTCTGTGTCCAGATCCAGTCCTCTTTCCACTTTCCATGCTATCACCCAGTTCCTCTTGAGGAGCCTCTTGGGCAATTCTAAAATAACTGAACTAAAGTGCCAGCTAGAAGAGGATGAGTCCCAGAAGCCAGACCAGAGCCACTGAGCTCATCTGATCTGCTCCCTGTGCTGATGTGTCCTGCAGCCAGCAGGCCCAGCTTTGTGCTGCATGCCCCACACTGCCCTTCTTCCTGCTGGGCACCTTCACTCCCTAGGGCGTGGGGCTAGGACTTGAAGGGGTACTGCTAGCAGCATACCCCAAGCAGCTGCACTGCACGGGGATGCTGGAGTTGCTTTCCTTTGTAGTCTTCCAAGCCATATTCTTACCAACTGACTGGATATTGAAGACGTTTTGGGTGTCATCAGGAAGTAAGAATTACACGTACTGGGCTTCCTAACCATCCTTGAGCACACAGTGTTCAGGGAGGCTTGTGGGTAAAGGTGTACTTCCGCACAGAAATGAAGAATGAAAAATATGATGAATTTGTAGAGACAGAAAAGAAGAGTTTACTGAACTATCTTCCTGATAAACAATCAATCAATTAACCAGTATTTATTAAGTACCTACTATGTGCCACACTGTGGTAAGGTGGGGATTCAAGTCCAACTACTTAAATAATCCCTACTCACAATAAGCTTTACATTCTAATGGAGGAGATAAGTACATATAAAAATGTTATACAGCAGAAATAAAAAGTTAATAAATACCAACATACAAATTAGTTAAATACAAGGTAGTTTGGGAGTGAAGATACTAACTAGTAGCAGGGAAGGGGAACATCTAAAGGGGAACAGGAGTTAGGAAAGACTTCATGCAGAAGATGATGCCCGACAGTGTGTAAACAGCACTTTTTGTGACATGTCCAATAATTACCAAATGGATAATAAATTGCTCTTTATACTCCTAGGACCTCTTAACTGTAATGGTTAAAAAGTTTGAAAGACAATTTCAGGTAATTTAATCATTTTATTAATAATGCCAGAATGTTAATAAAAGGACCAGTAGCACTCTTGAATGCCGAAGGCAATGAGGCAGACAGGCTCACAGAATCTATGCCCTCTGTAAGAGGGGTGTTCCCCTAGGGTGGTAATCAACTCTGATGGGTTAACAATTAATGAGTGAATATTATAATGAGGGACTGAGAGTATTATCAAGTCAAAGAGAGACTATCCCTATACCAAGACCACCCTCAGCCTTGGGCAATCTAATCAAAGAATTTATCCCCACCCATCCCTGGGTAGAGCATAATGGCTTCCCCACTAGGGCAAGGTCTGAACAAGATTATTATAAAAGTAAATCCAATCTCCTTATCAGTAATGTCCTACCAGAGACTGAACTTTTGAAATGGGGATTTTTCTAAAAAGGCTGGGGAGGGGGGAGGGGGAAGACGGGACACGGACGACTCTGAATCCCCCCAAATCACTGATTAGTAATAATCATTTCTCTTATAACACGTCCGTTTTGCTCCTTAGATAACATATTGCTTATGTTTATAGATTTTTTTTTCATGTGAGACAAGGGGTGAATGCTTTGTTGAAAGAACACGCCCTGTATTCTGGGTGTTGTTCTCATCTTGTTGGTAGAAATGCCATGCCTTCTGTTGAGAAAGATGAGATTTGGCTTATGCCTGAGAGGAAGCTAAGAGAGGGTTTTGCTCTTAATCCACACGCCACCATGAAGTGTTTTGAGCCAATGATTATACAGCTTATCTGGCCCTATGGCTTTCTAGTTTTGAAGAAAAGCTAGAGTTTCTGCTTCTTCTGACCTCATTGTTCTGTCGTTCATTATATGGACAATGCACAGCTTTCTGTTTCTTGTTTGATCCAGTGCATACTTTCATTGTAGCGGATTTCTCAGAGAGGTAAGCAGAAGTTGTCCATACCCTTCTTTGGGGGAAGGAGCCCCCCCCCAATTTATTTACTTCTCAAGCCTCTGTAGTAAAGTTTTGTTTGATTGATTAAAAAAAAAAAAGATGATGCCTGAGACACCTTTTAAAGGATGAGGCCTTTATAAAGTAGAAGTAAGGCAAGAATGCATTCCAGGTATGGGAGACAGCCAGTGTTAAAACACAGAGACCAATGAACATAGTCCATGAGGATGGGAGAGAAGGTCAATTTGGCCAAATCGCAGAGTGTGGAAGGGGGAAGACTGCCCGATGAAACTGGAAAGATAGCTGAGGACAAAGGGCTAGAAGATTAGCTACTATTACATACTTCTAAAACTGCCCAACTTTTCAGGAGTTGGGTCTTAACAGAAATAGGAGGGAAAGGATAGATCAAAAATTAATAATTAGTCATTAGTATAATATTAATTTCTCTCAAGTTCTTATCCTTTGTCTTATCAAAATTCATTCCACAGGTTCACTACACCAGCAGCATTAATCAGGGCATTGCCATATTCTGGAGATCTCATAGGCCCACATAACAGTGTATGGCAGGGTGAGAAACACTAATTACGTATTAAAAGGGCAGAATGTGAACAAGCAATGAAAATCAAGGTGCAGCTACAGGCCTGGGCCTTCTGATCGGCCCAGCCTGAAACTCCTTTAGAATAGATCCTAGCTTCCTACTCCTCTCTCAGCTCCATAGTATTTGGCATTTCCAAGAAACGGTGGCTCCAGACTTAACCTAGTCTTTGGTTTACTGCCAAAGTTCTGTCCTCCTTCACCCAGCAAAAGGCTCTCCCTGAGAAATGCTAACTCTCCTAGTTACCAACATAGCTCACCACAACTATATCCAGCTGGTCCAGAGGACAGCAACAAAGATGGAGAATGGATACTGATGTCTTATCATAATGGTTGTAAAAGCTCAATATTTGTAGCAAAACCACAATTTGCTTTTTCTTTTAAAATAAACACCAAACTCTCTGGGAAAAGAACTGGATGATAGCCAAATAAGTTTCTTTTCTATAGTATTTGAAAAATTCTTCCTGGGCCCAGGTCTCTAGAGGGAACAGATTTGGCTTACAAATGGAAGGAAGCTCCTGGACTAGATAAATAACAGAACTTGGGGATTAATGGTCATTAGGTGGGAGTGGTTGGAGACAGTCAGGGAAATAGAACAAGAAAGGCCATAACTGACAAGAAAATCAAGTTGCAACATCATTCAGTGGATCCCAAGAATCCCTGGGAACAAGGGAAATATAGCAGAACAGCAAGTGGGAGATCCTTGGAAGGCAGTGACCACCTTCTGCCTTTCTTTTTATCCCCAGTGCTTAGCACAGTACCTGGCATAGATAAGCCCTTAACAAATACCTGCTAACTGAAAGAAAAAAAAAAGCTAATACTAATTTAATCTCAGAGGTGTGTTCAGTACTGCTCATCCTAGGTAATTCTGACCCCTTCATTTGAGCAAGAAGTATTCTTTTGTTCACCAGCCAACCAATCCTACCCTTTTTGCCCTACATAGCACTGCACATTGCTGCAAAAAATAAAATTAAAAACTGTGTTGTAAGTAACAAGAACTCTACAATTGTAAAAATGTTCTTACTGATGCCAGAAACCCAGTTTCAACTCACCTAAAAATGAGGAAAATTAATTCAAATAAACAAGCACTTCTCACAGCACAATATTTAGATACAGGCAATGAATGTTTATATTTAAAGACGTTTCTACATCTTAGGCTAGTATCTAGCAGCACACTATGTTTTAAATCATCTTTTTAAAAATTTGCATACTAACCAAAGGAATCACCAAATTCTTCATCTTGCTCAGTTTCTTTCACCTTCCCAATAATTGAGAGATCCAAGTCTTCAGGGAAAGGTAATTTACCAGAAAGATGCCATGGTTTTTTGTTTAGCTAGAAGTGGAAAAAAAGCCAAATAACTGAATTGCTCTGCCACTAAAGATTTAATTGCATTTACTTAATAAGAATACTCTTGCTATTACGGATGCCTTGAAGATGAATCAAAGAGAAATGGATTCTCTTTAACGCACCCTTCTATTTCTACTTATTATAACGACTCATATGGACATAGCCCACATAGGGATCCACCTGAACCCTGTCTTCAATACTGCTATTAATACATTACAAATACATTCCCACTTAATGTAATGGAAATTGCTATGACGTCTTTTTGACCAACTTTATAGTTCAGTTTCTATTGAAACAAACTCCCTAGAAAATTGTCGTCTAAAGCTGTTTTCAGGAAACTAATTCACAACATTTGGTGGAGGTGCACACCCTTCTGTACTCAACACAGCACTTACCACAGTGCTTGGCACAGAGAAAGCATTTAATAAATGTTCACTGGTTTTTAATACCAGCACATACAGGACAAAGATAATAACGTAAAACAAAAACACGAGACTTCAAAGGCAGTTCAATCACCCAATACAGTCACTTCCAAGAAGTATGCTTCATATCCTTTCCTTCTTCTCAGTTTTAGGCTTTCCAAAGGGAAGAGACTCCCAATGTTCTTTTTTTAAAGCACAAGGACTATGCTCACTTCAGCAGTACATATACTAACATTGTAACAAGATACTAAACATGGCCCCTGAGGAAAGATAACATGCAAATTTATGAAGTGTTACATTAAGATCAACACAAGGAACCAATGATTCCAGAGGACTTAATGATGAAGAATGCTCCCCATTTCCTGACAGAATGGTAAATATGTAGGATGAGACACACATTTTTAGACATGGTCAATATGGAATTTTTTTTTGCTTGCCTATGCATAATTAATACAAGGATTTTCTTTCTTTTCTCTTCAGTGAGAGGGAGGTAGATGAGAGAAAATGTTAACTGGGAAAAATTTTTTTTAATTAAAAAAATAAAACATAAGGCTGGCAATATCCCTAATATGATTATCAAGCTCCCCCCGCAAGAGACATTACCGCTCCCCACCAAAAAATTTAATTCTTTCAGCAATATTTCTAAAAGAAAACACATTTTTCCCTTTTTTCATTTAAAATCTCTTTCCCTGTTTGACCTGAGTTTTCCCAGATCTCTTCAACATTCAATTATTCCTACTTAACCAAACTCAGTTACATAATTTAACAGTTGGAAGGACTTGAGTTTGAACAAGAATCCCTTCCAACATATGCAACAACTGTGGCCTCTGCTTGACGAACTCAGGAGATAGAGGACCCATTAATTCCGGAAGCAGCATATTCCTTTTTTGGATGTTATCAAGCCTAAATCTCTAACTTCTACTATCACCCCAAATTCTGCCCTCTGTTGTCCAGGATAGAAGACAATACTCCAGGTGTGACCAAGCCAAAGTACTGCGACTAGGGAAGAATGCAACTCTTCCCCTCCTAAGGGAACTGTCTATATATTTTTCTTCTTTCCTTTCCGTCTAAATAAAACACACAAAAAAACCCCACTAATTTTTTGATTCACTACTGTTCAAATTTTGTTCCTTCCTACTTACAGAGTTTCTTCTAACCAAGCTCTGCAATGATTTAAATTTTTAATTATGATTACTTGCTATGGAAAACAAGGAAACTATATTCCCTTGGTATTTTGGTTTGTAGTAATCTCTTCTATGTAGCCTAGATTGTCTGAATTAGAAACAGACCATTTTAGTATGAAAAAAATAAGATTTCCACAAGGAAACAGAAACGTTAGACAGTCAAGGGGCCTGTAACAAGACACAAACAAACAAAACTTTAATTCCTAACAGCATTTAGCTGTATTCAAACAATCTCGATTCACATTTCTTGTCAATAAACAATTGTTAGGAAGTCAATAACAATAATTGCTATAAATGGCAAACACCTTGTGTTACAAGTAACTCCGTAATTGCACTTTGGATGCTCTCATGACTCACAAGAGGAAGATTTTCTATAGCAATCTGCTCTGCAATAGCACTTCCTTATTTGAAAAAACACTGGAATTCTTTTAGGGAGACATCTTCCAGCAAGGAGAAAAAGTATACTTCCTTAACCTAGACCCCTACATTTGGTTTGATATTTTGCCAAGTCACTGTCCACTACATATTAACTTAGAAAAAATTACAGCTATATTTTAAGTTACACATTTCAATTAAGAGAAACTGGCCAAAGCAAAGTACAACCGGGCACCAAACTGCTTTCCTTTTGGGCTGTAATCATCAACAGCTATTTCTGCTTTCCAATCTCACAGGACTCTCCCTCAACCCAGCCAATCTTCCAAAAAAAAAAAAACCCCATACACTTCCCATTTTTAGCTGACTAGAAGTTATTTAAAATTGTCTACGGCTCCATTTTAAAAACAAAAAACTCAAGTTTTTTTTCTTCCATTTTGCCAATTATTAAAGAGTGGCTGCTTTAAGACAAAAGGGATAAAAGCATTTAACCAAGAATTTAAAATATAGCTTTAATTTTGGAATTTGTATCATTCCATTATCCTAACATTTGTATCTTATACATAGACACACACGCCAGAATTTTCCCAAAACAGTCAAAGGATCTGAGAATAACATGACAGAACTACACATAAATGAACATATTTTTAAAATACAGCTACAGAATTAGCTAGCTATGAAATCATTATAAATTTTCATGTTTCAACATATCGGAGACAATGAAAGTTAAATATAGCTGTGAGTTTATGAACAAAAACAGAAGTAAACTTAACGTCTCCCATAAACGAAGTGACATGGCAATTTTTTCAGGTAAAGACAAATAATTTACAGCACCAAAACAGTAGTTAGAATATTAGGTAAAAATGCTTTTGCTAATTAAACTAAATCTAATGAAAAGAGAGTAAAAGCCAATAGTAGCCTTTATGTTATATTAACACAAACATCCCAAGCTGAATTTTTCTTTTTCTTTTTGTTTTTTTTTTTACTAAAAAAACCAAATCAAAGAGACATTCCAACCGTTCCCATTATCATTCAATTCCCATTTGGAGGGGGGATGTGGGACAGAAGGTATGGGAGCGGGAATTAAAACTCCGTTAAGACCTAGGCGGTACTTTAAAGGCGTCAGATCATTTTAAATCCAATATGCAAAGCTGGACATTCTGGCCCCGTTTTCAATACAATTTAAACGCTAGTCTTGTTAAAAAGCCACCTGCAAAAAGTGTAACCCCCGCCCCCGATCCTCAACCGCGTCTGGAGAAATCAAACGCCATCGCAGACTATAAAATCCCATAGAGCGAAAACTTCTTCCTGCATGTTTAAAGGGACAGATCTTATGACACCACCAGCACTCGAGCAATCTGGCAGTGCCCAAGGTTTCCAGTGTGGCAGGAGCAGGGTGGATGTGTGTGTGTGTGTGACAGAAAGGCCGAGGGAGAGGCCAGCGCAGCCCCGCAGCGAGCCAGCGTCACACTTGGTCGCGCAGCCGGGCCAGTCTCTGGGACAGCTCGTCCTGCTCGGCCGAGGCCACCGTAGCCACGGAGCCCGTCTGGCCCTGGGGCAGCTCCATGTTGAGATCCAGGCCGGCCTCATCGGCCATCTCCTGGAGCAGCAGGTCCACCTGGCCCTGCGGCGTGGTCAGCGTGGTGGTGCTGCTCATCGTGTCTTCCATCTGCTGCGTCTGCACGTCCAGGGTCTCGAACTGGTGCTCGAACTTGTCCATGAGCGCCGAGATCTTCTCCAGGTTCATGCTCCTCAGCGCCGCGTCCATGGATTTGACCACCCCGGCCAGGGACTTCGTAACTTTGCCCATGGTCACGGCCGTCTGCACCCGGGCCGCCACGGCGTCCACGCGGGCGCTCAGCCTCAGGAAGTTGACGCCCTGGTTCTTCTGGCGGATGGCGTTCTCGGCGTGGATGCGCGCCACCTCCATGTTGCCCTTCTGGATGGCCTTCTTGATCTTGGCCTTCTCGGCCTTCTCCTCCTTGTCGCACTTCTTGGCGCTCCTGCTGAGCTCCTTGGCGGCAAATTTGAGGTTGAAGAGGTGTTTCTCCATGGCCGACATGGTCCCGGGGTCCGGGGAGGCCGCGCTCGGCCCGGGGGGAGCGGAGCAGACGGGGCTCCCGGCGCAGGGAGGCTTCTGTCCGGGACAGCAGAGACAGACAAAGGCTTCGGTGCCCGGCGGGGGCGGGACGGCAGCCCGTCTGGGAGGTTCCCCCTCCCCTATCCCGAGCCCGGCCGCAGAGCTGCCCACACAGCCCGGCTCGTTTGTTTTGGATCCCACTTCCTGTTTCGACGCGCTTTGTGTGCTTGCGTGCCTGATTGCGTAGCAGGGGCCGGCCCGGGAAGGGGAGGCGGGCACAATCAGGCTCAGACACAAAGGGCAGGGAAGGCGAGATCAAGCAGGGGTGGGACCAGCAGAAGGCAGGGGCGGGGCCAGACCGAGGACGGGAGGCGGGGCGGGGGTAACATCCCACAGTTTCAACCACCAAGAGCTGATAGGGTGTCAGCAGCAGCCAGGTCAGCAAGGGGCGGGGCCAGGATGAGGAAGTGGGGGGGGGAAGAGGGGCAGCATCTCCCACTGGTTTCAAGCACCAAGAGCTGATAGGGTGTCACCGGCAGCCAGGTCAATAGGGGGCGGGGATAGGGTGTCAGCAGCAACTACTAAGCCAAATCAGTCCTGGGAGAGACCAGCAGAAGACAGGGGTGGGGGCAGCATCTCACTAGTTTCAAACAAGAGCGGAGATAAGACGTCAGGAGCGGCCACGGGCGGTCAGCCACCGGACAGAGCCAGGATCTCACCCTAGTTTCAGGCACTAGAGAAGGCTAGAATGGGAGCAGCCGCCATTGATCTACGTCAGTGAGAGGGCAACAGAAGGGCTAGCGAGTGAGCAGAATCCAGGCGGGGCCAGGAAGAGGCGGGGCCAGCGCAGCACCAGTTTCTAAGCACGTCCCATAAACATCAACAGAGGCTGGGGCGGGGCATGTCTAAGAGCCCCTGTTCAGGAGGAGTGATGACTTACTTAAAAGCCAAAGAAACTGAGTGGCTTTTAAATGATCATGCAATTTCCTAGTCCTGAGGCCTTTCTATGCACTTTGAGGAGCCTTACACTAGTGCTGTATTTGTTTTAATTGCTAGAGGTCCATTTAATCTTTTTTTTCAAAAAAAAATCTTATGGATGCCTTTTGTTCTTACGAGTCATTTCAAGCCTCCCACACAAATACACCCAGTGACAAGAAAAAACAATTAAGCACAAACCTCATTTGACATTTCCTTATCTGTAAGATGAAGGAGTTGCAGTAGCTGAGATCCCTTTACACTCTAAATAAATACAGGATTGCATCTGATCCGGTATACAATATTTTCTCCTGGTAACCAGGAACTCCTTTTCTGTCCTTTTACCCACAACACCCCTCTCCCTTCAGCTGCAATGAGTGTTAGATATATATATATATGTTACCTTGGCTTGATTGCTAACAGCATGGGCTGGATCTGAAATCACAGCTGTGTGCAATCTTGGTTCTGACACCTACCTGGCTAACTCTGGGCCCATCACTTCACTTCCTCATCTGTAAAATGAGGAGCTTGGGCACCATTACCTGTGAGGTCCAATTCAGCTCTAAATCTGATACTACATATGACCTCTAAATTCATCCCAATAGCCTGTTATGGTAAGTACTATGACTATTACTGTCTTCAATTCCTATCTTTCAGAGGAAGAGCCTAAGGCTCTCAGATAGTTAAGTGTAACTTGTCCAGATTCGTACAGGAGGACACACCTCAGGGAATCTGACCCAGGTCACAGAATCATCATAGACAAAAGATCCTTAAAGACCACTTAGTCACTAGATCATAGATGTGGCAGTAAACGGGAGCTCAGAGGCAATCCCCCTCATTTTACAGATGACGAAACATATGACTAAGACACACAAATATGTAAACTTAACTTTCCTCATCACTCAGTCTAGCATTGGTAATGGCTGGGCTGCTTTGATTTCCAACAGTTTCCTAGGGAATTCCATCCCTAAGCAGGAATTGTAATAACACCTCTGACTTTTTGTATTTCTCCCACACATCAAGTCAAAAAACTTGCTCTTTCCTTCAAAACACTGTTTACCCATTTCCCTTTCTCCCCGTATCTTATGGAGATCCTGTTCATATGGACACATCATTACTGCACCCTGTCTTTCAAAAACACTGCTCTTTATTTCTTAGGCTGTAGCTAGGATGGTTTTTCTTGAATATTATGATTGTACTACTTCATCTTTAAGCCTTCTAATGATAACACGCTGCTAAAGCCCACATCATGCCTCTTCTTTAAAAAAAAAAAACCTTCAGTGGCTCATTATCACCTTCCAAATATACTCTTCATCCTGGCATTCGGAGCCCTCCACAATCCTTATCTCATGCTACTTCTCATGAGTCTGCAGTCTGGCCAATCTGTACTGCTCTCCTTCCCCATTCTCATCCTTCCTTTCCTCTCATCTCCAAGCTTCTGATTTTGCCCCCTTTGTCTCACTTTCCTTCTCTTTAAGTCTGTCCCTTATAGGTCTAAGTAAATGTTATCTCTTACAAAGTGAACACAAAAGAGAATGGTAAAAAGCACATTGGGAAATATGCTTCAGGTTTTAGAAATGAAAGATGAGATGCCTTCTCCCTTTTTCTGTCATAGGTATCATAAATGTATAAATGCCTACGTGTATACCTTTTTCAAAAGAGTCACAATCTTAATGAACAGGAAACTGCTAATTATGGATATGTGACTCATGCCAGAATCAGCTGTCTGTGCAGTTAGACTCCACTAGCTTCAGTAAAGGTCAAAGTCAACAGGAATAAAGATGCCTAAAATAGCTTCAACAAGACCTATTCAAGCAAGCCACTGACATCCAAAAATGGAAAATGGAAAAAAGGCGAAGATACTGACCTCAACAATCACCATTTCCCGCAAAATCTTAAACAAAGTAAAGCAGTCCCCAAACCAAGAAGTGTGCCACCCCTCCCCCCAAAAAAAACAAGACAAACCACTTAGGCAGCAAATGCTTCAACTTTTTTTTGCCAAGTGGAGAGACGCGGAACCAAGGGCGACCCTAGATCTGAAGACAAACTTATTTTAAAAAGCACTAAGGTGAGTACTTGGTCCCATCCACCTGCCTTTCCCAATGTTAGAAACACGCCTGACACCAAAAATTGAGTATCAAGAAAAGTTTATTACAAAGTCCAGAGGATTTAGCCACTTCAGGCTCCACCCCTTTTCAGGAGGAGAGAGCACCGAGTACAAAAGTCAGAGCGCTTCTTATGCAGTTAGTATGGGGCCTTCCAGGCCTGGATTGGTCTGTTCCTTCCCAGGTTACAACCTTCCTTATGTGTTCCATCTATGTTTCCCCCCTCGATATGTTCAAGCATGCCCCCCCCCATCACACATCCCATGATCCATTAATGTGGCTCTAATTTTATGTGGGGTGTGTCAGTTAATAGTAATAAAATTCATCAAGCATTCACAATAACATTTTGCTGGTGTCCTCGGGTTGACCCCAAACAGGTCTGAGCTGGATTGGCCCTTATCTTGATTTTGGGGTCTTCTTGCAACCATCAGCTTACTTCTTATTGGCTAAGCCCACCTGCAGTGTAACTGCTTCCTTGAGTTGTTTTTATAACTCTCTGCACTCTTCTACCTTTGTGGAAACTTAGCCCTTGCCTAACTCCCACAATTCCCTCCTCTTCTCTCAATAAGGATTATGTTTCCACACTTTTTGTTCCTGTGGTCTTTCCTCAAAGCGCTTTAGCATTAGTTCAAATTCTTCATCAGAGGGGGAGGAATGATCACTAATTCTCTCAAGCATCATCTTCACTCCACCTGATCCTGTTTATATTAATTTTTGAACTAGTCCTCTGATACAAAGGACGATGCAACACACTACTGCAGTTAAAACTCCCTCAGCTACGATTAGAGAGGCTATGATGGAAGCTGCTATTCCCTTCCATTTTCCAAACCGTGATTCCAACCACCCAGTGATGGGGTTATCGATACCAGAGTTCTCATGCTTGGGGTTTGGGTACTTCCTTTTGGGGAAGAGAAGTACCTTCTGTCGGTCCCAGCTCACTGGGTTTGAGTTCTATCTGCTCTGGGTACGCAAAACTAATATTTATCCTCCCAGTGGGATCTACCCCACCTCCCTGTGCCCAGAATCCGTACATTCCTGCAATCAGCATTTACAAAAGTGAGAGTGTTGGGGCTACACTGTTCTTTCTGGCACTGATTTCCCTGAGTCCGTCCCTTTGTTAGTATAATCTTAGAGGTCAAGCCCTTCTTATCATGATTCTGAGCATGGTACCATCGCCATCCAGAGGTCATGAACCATACATCTGACCAATATGGGCATGGAATCTTTCTCTGATCTTTTTCCTGATTATAATTAGGCTCAGGGCACATACATATACCTTTCATAATTACGAATCCTTTGAACTTCTACTCTCTCGTTATAAGTGGTTATGGCACAAGTGTCAAAACTAGCAGTTTGGACACATTCCTTTTTAAAACCATTTGATGGACAGGGATATCATTCAAGGTATATTAATAACCAACGACTAAGGAAAAACCCTCCACACTCATCCAAATCATGTGAGCTGGGTAATTACCATCCAAGGGGCCATGGTAAAACTTGGTTGTTGAGAATTACCCACCTTTCTACTACCTTCTCGGGGTTGCTGTCCGTAAGTTTTCCAGAACCAGGTCTGGTTTTGAGCCTTCAGAGACAATCTAAACCTAGCAGGATTTGGGAATGGCCCCTGGCAATCCCAACAAACCTACTGTGTGTGCAGCCTATTCCCACACCAGGTTAGCTAGTCCCCCTGTAACTACTTCACTTCCCAGTCCACTCCTAGACACCACAGGTCAAACCACCAACTAAAAAGTTTTTGGTACCTATACTCTGGGGTCCAATTAGGATCTCCGGGAGCAGGAGTGATATGTATTTCAGGCTCTCTTTACCTAGAACATATAAAATAGTTCAAATATCAGGGCAGAAAGCAGTTGAGTTACAGGAAACAGGAGGTAACTATAACAGCAGCTGGTATAAAAACAAAGACTACACAACCCAATTCACCCTTCCCATCAAGTCCATCAAGTCCGACGCCTCTTCTTTAAGGTAACTTTTAGCGTGAATGATCTCCTTCTACCGTCCACTCCTGAGGTTCCTCCACTGGTCCTTTCACCTTAGTATAATATGTCCATCCCCTTTCAGCAGCTCTTACAGCACTCTCAGTGGTCAGAAGAATCAGGAAAGGTCTGTCCCCACCTAGGATGTAACTTCTCTCCTTCCCAAGTCTTTATCAGTACCCAATCTCTAGGCTTGAACAGGTGAATCACGAACTCGAGTGGTGGAGACTGGGGCCAAAAGTCCTTTGGTTCGGAGTTCTGAAAGGGAGGATGACACTGCCGATCTCTTAAAAACCTATTCTTAGTTTAGAAGGAAAGACTTTCTCCTTTTCCTCCTGGAAATGGTATGCCATATAAAAGTTCAAAAGGCAATATTCCCATATCCTGTGTAAGGGCTGTTCTAATCCTTAATAGGGCTAGGGGCAAACACTTAGTCCATGGTAGCCTAGTCTCAATTCCCAATTTTGTAATTTGCTGTTTTAATGTCTGATTCATTCTCTCCACTTTTCCAGAGGAGGGTGGATGCCAGGGGGTCTGGAACTTGCATTTTATCTCCAGGCACTTCATAACGTCTAGTAAAACCTTAGCTGTAAAGTTTGTCTCATTGTCTGAGTCTATTCTCTCAACTAGCCCAAAGCGAGGGATTATCTGCTCAAGGAGTACTTTACTGACTTTGGATGCAGTAGCAGAAATTAAAGGATATGCATGCCTCTACCCACCTATTACTAATAAATATTTGAACCTTCTCACCCGAGGCATTTCAGTAAAATCTATTTGGGTACTTTGGAAGGGCCTTAAGGTAATCTTCCTCCCACCCTTCCTTGGGTTCCTCAAAATCTTATGATTAACTTTTTGACAAACCACACACCTCTCTGTAATTTGCTTAGCAATAGTATAAATTCCCATAAACCCAAATCATTTCAAAATCACATCACATAAAGCTTGAACCCCCCCAATGACTCCCCTTATGAAGGACCCCCATTATTTCTCTCTATATCAGTTTATCATTTTTCTTCCATCTGGAAGGATCCATCACTCCTCTTCATCTCTTCTCACCCCTAATGCAATTAGTTCCTTTAGCTCTTTATTACTAAAGATGAAGTCAGATTTAGGGTATTCAACATGGGGTATCAAAACATGGGAGTCCCTCCTTCCCCTAATCCAGCCTGCTCTGCTTCTTTATTGCCAAGTCAGTTTCCCCTTCTGCTGTCCCTTCACATGAACAACAGCGATTTCGGTAGGCAACAACAGGTTCTATAACACTTGTTTAATTAATTCCCCGTGTGCCAGATCTTTTCCTTTGCTATTCATTAAGCCCCTTTCCTTCCAAATTTTCCCAAAGGTATGCACTACCCCATAGGCATATTTAGAGTCCCTGTATATTGTCCCTTCCTTTCCTTCCAATTCCTTTACAGCTTGACTTCAAGCATAGAGTTCACAAGTTTGTGCTGACCAATTCTTTGGTAGGGACCTGGACTCACTTAGTACCCAATCGGTTCCGTTTAGAATTGCACACCCGTTTTTCCTTTTTCCTTCAATCATTCTTGAGGAGCCATCTATAAACAATCGCTCCCGGATCTCAAAAGGTATATCTCTTAGATCCTGCCTAACTTTAGTCTGATAATCTATAACATCCAGACAACAGTGTTCTAATTCTAACTCTTCCAAGTTTGTTTCTCCCTTTTGAAGATAAGTGGCTGGATTAACACAACTTTCAGCACTAAGGACCAAATCATCCTTCTCTAACAAGATTGACTCATACTTCAAATCCCTGAATCTGTCAACCTGCAACCAGCCTTTTGATTTAAAATGTTTCTAATCTGGTGATTAGGCTCCTCCAAAAGTCAACCGAAAGAGGATCCAATAGTTCAGACCAAAAGGCCACCGGCTGTCTCTGCCCGGCCCACGAACGGGGCAGAACTCCAGGAGCTGCTCCTTGATCACCAGTAACAAATAAATGGAATGGTTTATCGAAAGTTGGCAAAGCTAATACTGGAGCTGAAATTAAAGCCTGTTTAATCTGCTTAACTTTCTCGTTTTCTCCCTCTGTCCAATTTAGCGGCTCAGGCTCATCCTCAAGTAATTTCTTCTACAGCTCCTTCGTCACTTGTGCATAGGAGTCAATCCATAGCCTACAACACCCCACCAGTCCCAAGAATTTTCTCAAGTCTCTTTTCGTCTTAGGGAGGGGTAGTTCTACTATGCCCTTGATTCTGTCAGGGTTAATTTTCCTAATTCCTTTGCTAATTAGATGTCCCAAATATTTCACTTCTTTTTCTACAAACCGTAATTTCTCTGGTGACACTCTCAAACTATGATTCCCCAGGACATTTAAAAGCATTACGGAAACCTGGATTAACTTCAAGTTCTTTTCTTCTTGACGAAAGTAAATTGTCCACATATAGTAACTGTCCACATCTAGGCGTCCTACCTTCAGGGTGATCAAAGATTCCTAACAGTTTCTCCAGTACCTGCCTGAACTAGTTAGGGGCCTCAGTAAACCCCTGGGGCAGGACTATAGTTTTTTCTCCCCGTCTCCACATTCTCCCAGGTGAAGGCAAACAAATCTCTACTCCCGTCAAAGGACAGGCCCAAAATGCATCTTTTAAGTCTATGACTGTAAACCAATTATGAGTAGAGGGAATTTGGCTTAGTAAAGTATAAGGAACCACAGGGTGGCGCACTTGCACCAACTGATTAACTTGCCTCAGGTCTTGTACTAATCTATAAGTACCATCTGGCTTATGAATGGGAAGAACAACGTATTAAAGGGAGACATACAAGAGTCTAATAATCCATCCTTAAGCAGTTGGTCAATCACTAGTTGTAACCCTTTTCTCCCCTCGATAGGAATCAGATACTGCCTTACACAGGCCACTGCCTTTGGATCCTTTAATTTAATTTTGATGGGTTCAATGTCCATACCTCCCCTATTTCCTTCCTTTGTCCAGACCTCTGAATTTATTTCTTTATAGACTTCAGTGCTCATTAAGTGCATCTTAATTCTGCAAGTTGTTCACCTATTACTTTAATTTCTAGTTTAAATTTAACTATCAGGTCTCGCCCTAACAAGTTGACTCCTGCCTCAGGCACATATAAAAACCTAGCTGTCACATCATTCTCTCTTTGTCACTAAAGTTTCCTCAAATATTAGCACATAAAAATTCTCTCCTTGTACCCCAGAAATTTTGAGCTGATCTTTACTCAATTTCATTCCCTTTGAGATAGCATTCAATGAGGACCTTTCTGCCCCCATGTCTACTGAAAAGGTGACTTCCTCTCTGGAGTTCCCGACCTCTAGGTTAACTAAGGATTCCTGATTGGGTTTAAGGAGAAAGAACCCCAGAACCCCCTAGTCCTCTTCTTCTTCAAAAGTCATGAGATGTACCACCTGCTCCTCCTTTTTCCTCTCAGGACAGTTTCTCTTAGAGTGTCCTGACTTTCCACATCAATAACTATTCATTCTTCCCTGGTCACTTCTCATTTCCTTCTCCCTTACCCTTACCCTTCCTGTCTAAGTGAGGCCTTTGTCCTTGCCTTGACTCATATCTTTTTCCTTCAGACTTCCTTCACTGCCCGCACCATGATTCTTGTTTTCTGTCTCTGCTGCTCATCCTCCCTCCTTACGTACACTTTCTGTGCTTCCTTCAATAGTTCTTCCAAAGGATGGGTTCTCCAGTGGTCCAGCTTCTGGAGTTTCTTATTTATGTCTGGCCAAGAATTGGACACAAAATGTATTTTGAACATCCCTTCAGCTATTGGCTTCTGAGAGATCCAGGCCAGAGAATTTCCTAAAGTTTTCTCTCATCCTTTCCAAGAACTCAGAGGGAGTTTCCTCCTTTTTCTGATGAACTTCAAATGCTTTGTTCAAATTCTGTGATTTTGGCACAGCCTCCTTGATTTCAGCTATTATTAATTCCCTAAGGTCCTGCCTATGGGCCCTATGGACTTCATTATTATGATTCCAGCTGGGTCAGCATTAGGAAATTTCACCTCCTCTCCCATCCCTCCATCCATTTTGCCCTTAACATTCCTCTTTCCTCTCCCGAGAAAAGAAGTGTCAAGGACTGACATTAACTCACCCCAGGTATAAATTTTCGGACCCAGGAACTGATCTAACAGTTCTGATAGTCCTACAGGGTCTTCTATCAGTGACTTCATCTCTTTCTTAAATGCCCTGACTTCAGTAGTGTTGAGGGGAGCATTTACAAAGCCTATTCCCTCTCCTTGACCACCCATGTTTCCCTTAAAGGGAAACAAAGGAGGTGCATTAGACTGGGGTGGGTTGTGAGGATGAGGAGGAAGCAGTAAGGCAAGGAGGGGATCCCATTTGGAAGAGAATTCTCTTATATTTTCCTCATCCTTTTCCTTCCCTTTTGCTTGATTTAAGAATGTGTCCACTGCAGTTGGGACAACAGCCCCGGGGCCGCAGCAACCCGCAGAGTCTTTCTCTTCCAGAGAGGCCCCTCCCTTGTCATTTACCTACAAATTTAGAAGCTGACAAACCCAATCCTTATCTGATCCAAATTTAGGCCAAAACACTGATGGTACCAGGATAGGTTCCTTGGTCCACTCCTGGCAACAATATTTAATCATTTTCTTTTTGTTCTTTGGGCGCCAAATTGTTAGAAATACATTTGACACCAAAAAATTTAGTATCAAGAAAAGTTTATTACAGAGAAAGTACAGAAGATTCAGACATTTCTGGCCAGAAGTGGGCTCCACCCCTCTTCTGGAGGGGAGAGCACCGAATACAAAGGGGAATACAAAAGGGAGAGCTCTTTTATGTAGTCAGTTTCAGGCTAAACCTCCCAGGCCTGGATTGGTCCGTTACTTCCCAGGTTATAACCTTCCTTATGCGTTTCATCTAGGTTTCCCCCTTGATATGTTCAAGCATGTCCCCATCCCTTGTCATATGTCCCATTGATGGGGGCAGGGCCCAAGCCAAGATCTTCACCCTTTGCCCCAAAGGGAATCTGACTCCCAGGCCCCAGACCCTCATCTCCCTTTGAAAGCCTTAGCCTTACCTGTTAATCTTATTCAGACGCACCCTAAAAGAATCTGGCTCCCTTTTGTCTATAGGCCCCAGAAAGGTCTTCTCCTGTCTCAAACTGTTCCTTATCAACTCCCCTTATCTCCTTTTGAAAGTCCTAGCCCCATCTTGATTTTGTGCAGATGCCTTTCAAGCTTCTGCCTTCCTGTTCCCTCCATTAGCTATTCCCATTGTCTATTCAATCTGTCTGACCTCCCCAATTAGAATTCTTACCTAGACCCTTTTCCCAACCCCCTTCTCTGGCCACCCAAAGTTACTTTAGTATTTAAGATCCACCTTGGCCCTCATTCAGATGCTGAGAATCTCAGGCCCACAAGGCTGAGCCTTTCTCATGCCTACCTGTCCTTACCGGCTGACACCACCTGGCCTCTGGCTGAAGAGGATTTGAGTTGAATTCATTCAGCAGGGCCCGGTTCGGTGATTTTGGGTTTGCAGTACCCCAAAAGTCCTAGACCTCTTCACCATGATCTGTTCATGAGGCTCTAATTTTATGTGGGTTGTGTCAGTTAATAGTAATGAAGTTCATCAAACATGCCCGATAACATTTTGCTAGTGTCCTAGGGTTGACCCCAACTGGCCAGAGCTGGATTGACCCTTATCTTGATTTTGGAGGGTCTTCTTAGAACTATCAGCTTACTTTTTTTTGGCAGTTGGGGTTAAGTGACTTGCCCAGGGTCACACAGCTAGTGTCGAGTATTTGGTCTGAGGCCACATTTGAACTCAGGTCCTCCTGGCTTCAGGGCCAGTGCTCTATCCACTGCAAGCTTACTTCTTATTGGCTAAGCCCACCCGCAGCATAACTGCTTCCTTGAGTTGTTTTTATAACTCTCTGCACTCTTCTACCTTTGTGGAAACTTAACCCTTGCCCGACTCCCACACCAACTTAGTATATATATTGATTTTTTTCTCATTTCAAACATGGGGGACTGAGATATCAAAGACATAGAACAGTGAAAATTCATGGAAGAAAAAACATGCAAGTCTGGTGGGACAGCCCACTAAGCCACAGCATTTCACAGCATTTGGAAATGAAACTGAAAGAGACTCACACTGGAACAGTATGTCCTATTTCCAGTATCAGTCACACAAATGTATTCTTAGTATGTACTAAATGAGGAAGTAGAAATAGAACTTCAGAGAAAACACTGCTGGAACAACTAGAACAAGATACCCACTGCAGAAATCCAGGCTGGAGCTATGCAGGGTGCAGAGCCCTGGGGTGTCATTTTATAAGAACTCTCAAACAGGGGAAGATAGCAAAAGTACGAATAAAAAATGGGACCATCAGTAACTACAAACCTACTTTCTTATTCAACAAACACTTATTAAGCACTGACAGGGTGCTTGGGCCTCAGCCCTAAGATGGCATCTTTGACAGCCCTCCCAATTTCTCAGGAGGCTCCTGTTCTGTGAGAAAGTTTTCTCTTGCTGCAGAACACATTCTCTTATCAGGACAGAGGGGTGCCTGGCCCAAGGGCTCTAGGCACCAGATCCCCAAGGATCTCTCAGCTCCCTCAATGTCTGATACAGTCCCTACACTTTCCTATCCATAGCTCCCAGATGCCTAGACTGCTAGATTACCTAATTAGCACCCCTGGCATTCCTTTCCCTTGCCCCTTTTCCATAACACCAGCACCATCTTCACTCTCTCAGGTTCCATAAGGACCTTTGCCCACTTTTGCTAAAGTGTTACAGTAAACATTTTGCCACTTGACTAAGAGCAGGCTTGAGTGTGTGAATCCATTCCAGGCAACAATGCCTTGGCATTCTCGGGGTCCCAGCACCCCAAAACTTCAACAGCACCTACAATGTACAAAGTACTGGGAATATAAAGATTAAAAAAAAAAAAAGCCCAGGCCCTGCCCTTGTCATCTTATTACATTTATCAAGAGATTACACTGGTGTCATGCAGAGAATGAGCCTTAGAGTCATGAAGACTTGGTTCAAGTCTTACCTTTGACACATTAGATACAAAATATGGATTTAGCCTCTCAGTTTTCCTGACAGGGGGTCATTCTAGGCAGAGAGGACAAAATAAGCAGAAATTTGGAATTGGGAGAGGAAAAGATGAAAATGGGAGTTGAAGAAAAGTATAATTTGAATCCACAGCAGACTATGAAGCATGAGATAGATAAGTTTGGATAGGTCTGAGTGGGATTGTGGAGGGCTCTGAATGCTCAGGAACAGGAATATATTTGGTAGGCGACAGTAAGTTACTAAAGAGGTATTAAGTAATGTTTCAGCAAATAATTAAATTCAAAACAACTGGATTAGGGTAAAACCTCTAGCAGTCAAAGCAGGCTTTCTTAACCTAGAATATGTGAAGTTTTATTTTTTAAAAAACAATTTTGTAACTGTATGTCAGTATAATTGTTTTCCTTTGACTGAACAACATCTGACTCTTCATGACCCCTTTTGGGGTCATGAATCTTGGCATGCATCTTGCATGAATCATGCCCGTGTCTTAGCAAAGATACTGGAGTGGTTGGTCATTTCTTTCTCCAGCCCATTTTATAAATGAGGAAAATGAGGCAAAAAGGGTTAAGCGGCCTGCCCAGGGTCACACAGCTAGTAAATGTCTAAAGCTGGATTTGAATTCAGGAAGATGGGTCTTCCTGACTCTAGGCCCTGCCCTCCATTCACTGTGCTACCTAGCTGTCCCCCTATGTATTCTACTGCATTCCAAAACGTTATTCTGAGAAGAGATTCACAGGCTTCACTTAAGAATTCCTGAGTACTAGAGGAATTGGGAAAGGCTTCTTGGAGTATATGACATGTGAGCAGAGCTAGAAAGGAAGCAAAGGCTTAGAAGAGAAGATAGAAGGAGGGAAGGAATTGCAGGCATAGGCCAGAGAAATGCACAGATGATCCCTCATGAATGCCACCAGAGAGAGAACTCTGCTCAGCGACCATTAGAGACACTGTGAGGCAATAAGCCAGGGAGATTTATACTCTCACTAAAGGTGCTCATCACTGTCATGGAGAATGTCTTATTCAGAATCAAAATGGAAGAAGGATTCCCTACTGCCCGGAAGTTCTACCTTTGTGTGTGTCACGGGCTCCCCGTTAGCAGTCTAGCAAGCCTAGGGAGCCCTTCTCAGAATAATTTTTTTAAAAAGTCATAACTTAAGGAAATGCCAAATTTTAGCTAAAGGTTAGAGAAAATAAAGATGTATATTTTTTCCTCATTCAAATTCCCAGACCCAAGATTAAGAATCCTTGCTATTGATAGTGAAACAATTCCATTTTGCTCCTGCCTGTTTATATCATGAAGACCCAGAACATTACACAGCCTCCTCAGTGAGATCCGTGATTACTCATCAAAAGATACTAGCCTAACAATCCATACAGGAAAAACTAAATGGATGAAGAATGCCTACTCTGCAGACTATGAAATACAGTTGAAAGACTACTCCATTGAGACAGTAAATTGGTAATTAGATCTAGGACAAGGACTGCAGATGGACAATGAGTGGGGCCCAAAACTGAAGAGAAGGAAAAGGGGAGGCTGGATTGCATTTGGGAAGCTACATAGTGATCCAGGCCACTCTCCAACACAAATATCTACACTTTTTAAATGTAAATG
Source organism: Phascolarctos cinereus (assembly GCF_003287225.1). Lineage (NCBI taxonomy): Eukaryota > Metazoa > Chordata > Mammalia > Diprotodontia > Phascolarctidae > Phascolarctos > Phascolarctos cinereus. Next base: position 66,012,580 of record NW_027556402.1, on the reverse strand, counting down.
TTTTCCTGGGAATACTGTATAGTTGCAAATTTTGGAACAGTGTAAGAATCAAAGCTGCATGTAGTTAAATCTAAAATTCAGCAGAGAAGTACACGATGGGAGCAAGCGATATATATTCCCAAAGGTGACTTAAATGCAAGAAGCGGTCTATGGGGGTTTATCAAGGAAATATATGAAGGAAGTAGGCTAGCTACGTACAGAGTGGGAAACTGAAAATTTTGTTAAATTGATGTGTTAAATCAATTTTGTTAAGACATGATCAAGCTAGCCTAGATTTAACATTAAATAAGAAAGTATTTTATTAATGCCATTTGTCCTTACGTGGGCATAGTAGCAGTTAGGTGGCTCAGTGGATAGAGAGCACTGGGGCTGGAGTCAGGAAGACTCATCTTCCTCAGTTCAAATCTGGCCCCAGATATTTACTAGCTAATCACTTCACCCTGTTTGCCTCAGTTTCCTCATCTGTAAAATGACCTGGAGAAGGAAACAGCAAACCACTCCAGTATTTTTGCCAAGAAAACCCCAAATGAGGTCACAAAGAGTTGTACATGACTGAACGATAACTGAACGATAACTGAACAACCACCACAACAGCCTTACACAGAAATAGATCGTGTGCAGGCCTTTGTGTCCCACAATTTCAACCTCAACAAGAAAGCCAGCTCTCCAGAGGGACAACAGATGGTGAACCTGCAGGCTGCCCTGGTCCTCGTGAAGTAAAGACATGGAAAAAGCCTGCAACAGACTGGGTAAATCCTTTATGGAGAAAATCTATGGATTACAGCACAGATACAGAGCTGGAAGGGATTTTAGAGGCCACTGAGTCCAACACATTCATTTTAACAGATGAGGAAACTGAGGCCTGGAGAGCTTAAGTGACTTGACCAGAGTGACTAGTAATGTCTGAGGCAGGATTTGAACTCGGGTTTTCTCAACTCCAAGGCCACCTACATCCTGGAAGAACTAGGACAGCAAGTCCACAAGATACCCTGGTTAGTGTGAACTGAATGCAAGGAATGGCCACATCAACTCTACCACAGACCAAAGTATTAAAGAAGTGAACACTATGGACAGACTCATCGACATCCAAGAAACAGAACTGGGCGCTCTGCACAAAATGCACTATTTTGTATTGAAACATAAAAAGTAACTTACCTGTTTGCTATGACTTTGTCTCCCTGTTTTCTTCTTTGATTCTTTCTTGGGACTAAAGAGAAAGAGACAAGAGAGTTTTTTAAAAATGCTAAAGTTTATGTTAGGAAACCATTGCCACCTTCTTTGCAGCCACCTATGTTTCTTTTTTTCCCCTTTTTCTTTTGGAGGCAGTCAGGTTTAAGTGAATTGAATTGGCCAAGGTCGCACAGCTAGTGAGTGTCGAGTGTCTGAGGCCACGTTTTGAACTCAGGTCCCCCTGACTCCAGAGCCAGTGTTCTATCTACTGTCCCCTAACCATTTACTGTTCAAATGCCTCCTTGATATTATCTGTATCACTACTGCTCTATTCAATGAAAATTAAAGCCCTGAAACCTGGCAGCTAGGCAGTACAGTGGATAGATCACTGGACCTGGAGTCAGGGAGACCCAAGTTCCAATCTAGCCTCCAACACGTACTAGCTATGTGAAACTGGATGAGGCACTTTGTCTGCCTCAGTTTCCACATCGGTAAAATGGGGATAATAATAACACCTACCTCCCAGGGTTGTTGTAAGGACAAAATAAGATAACATTTATAAAGCAACACTGGTAGACCTCAAGGTATTATATAAATGGCAGCTATTATTATTATTAATATAATCTCTATTTCTGTCTTCTCTCCTTTTCATAACCAGCTTTCATAAAAGTATATTCTGTCCTCTGAATTTCCATTTTTCCACCTTCCAAATCAGCCTCTCAGCCATCCCACTTCTACTTCTACCCCAGCCTAAACGGTGTTTGTTTCTGAAGGGCACTTAGCAATGTTAGCAACAAAAACGAGGTATAAAAAGAAAAATTAAAAGAACAGGTGGGGGGGGGAGTGGAAGGAAATTAAAAGAAAAAAAAGTACCAGCAAAGAAAAATTTACAAATCTCTATCTGCACTTAAGTTGAATGTATATTTTGAAAATCCAAGAGAGACAAGGAAAAAAAATTCATGGAGGTAATCATGATGTGGGCAGCTAGGTGGCTCAGTCGATAAAGCAAAAGGCCTGGAGTCAGAAAGACCCGAGTTCAAATCCAGTCTCAGACACTTGTTTGGCTGTGTGACCCTGGGTAAGTCATTTAACCCCTCTTTGCTTCAGTTTCCTCATCTGTAAAATGAGACGGAGAAGCAAATGACAAACCGTGCCAGCATCTCTGCCAAGAAAACTCTCAATGGGGTCACAAAGAGTCAGACACAAAATGACTCAACAAATCGTGATGTGTGGAAATACTGCAGGATTCGGTGTTGGAAGAGCTGGATTTGAATCCTGTCACTTACTGCCTCTGGGAACTTAGGTAAGTCACAACCTCTCTGGGCCTCAATTTCCTTACATGTAAAACGTCCAAGGAGGATGGCCAAGATGATATTTAAGATCCCTTCTCAGTCTAAATCTATGCTCAGAATATAAGATAACTCCCACTAAAGTCATCTCCATTTCAATACACCGTCCATCATCAACAACAAGAGAAAGGAAAGGTAGAACAGCCTTCACAAGAATGATAAAATATAAGCCAATATTTGGGCATAAACTTATCAAGGTCTATGTCACCAAAGCCCTCTGTCCAGGCTTTATCCTTCTTGATCAACACCACCTAGCCCTACTCCACCTCTCCCAGCTTTCTATTCTTGGCTTTCATAACCCTCCAGATTCCAGATCTCCTGCAGATCATTCTTTCCCTAGGGCTCCGGCTCCTCCTAGCCCTTAAGCCCAAGTTTCCCAAGGCTCTGTCCTATAAGCATTGTCCTTTCTCTTCACTCTCTTCTCCTTGGCAATCTTATCCACTCCTAGGGTCAAACAGGCTAAAGGATTTCCAAAGTCCCCTTCTAGCTCAGTCATGCCATGGCCTCTAAATAGACAACACTCAGGGCTTCCTACCAGAGTTTCTTAACTATAGGCCAGTCCTGCTTACGACTTGAACTCAGAATGTCTTCTCCCAGACAGACTGCTCTTCTAGTCTTCCCTGTCTCCATAATAATGATGATGACAACAATGACAAACATAGCATTTATGCAGAAACTTACAAATACCATCTCATCTGAGCTTCACAACAACCCTGGAATTTCCAGAATTGCTGATCCTCATTTTTACAGGTGAGGAAACTGAGGCAGACAGCAGTTAAACAACTTGCCCGGGATTACATAGCTAAGTGCCAGAGGCCAGATTTGTACTCAGGTCTGGGCCCAGGGCTCTATATGCTTCACCATCTCAGAGGGTGCCTCAGGGGGACCTCAGAGGGCACACAGTGCAAAGGAGACCTGAACAAGAGTCCTCTTCTAACATTTTTTTAGCTTCTAGTTGAAGACCTGGAGAAAGCTGCAAGGGGTCCCTCCCATGACCACACATTCCACTGTTGGACAACTCCTACTGTTAAGCAATTGGGATGGGAAATTGTTGTTCACCCCCAGCCTCAACATACCTCTCTGTAACATCCACCAGTTCCTGACTATCCTTTGGGACCCCACAGAACAATTTTAATCCCACACCAACAGAGCGACCAAATCCATGAAGTGACCCCACTTCATTCCCCTACCAAGCCTCCTCTTCTTTTCTCCAGGAGGACCAACATCTCTGCTTCCTTCAACCCATTCTCATCTATGGCTGGCCTGCAGCCTTGTCATTAAGCTGATTTTCCTCAGCTGGACACACTGCCTATTGCTGAAAGGATTAAGTACAAACTTCTTAACCTGGTATTTAAAGTCCTTAACAGCTGGATTCAAACTTAACCTTTCAAGTTTGATTTCACTATCCCCCTGGCCTTTCCCTTCTCCCACCCTTTACTCTAAGGCACATCTCATCTCTACTGATGAAATTCCCCTCCTTCTTCAAGAAGGCACAAACCTGCCCTGACTCCTTACCTACTTAAAGAGACTGCTTCCTCCTCAAATTTTTACTGAAACATTTTGTCTGGATCTCTCCTTTACCTCATCACATTCTACCTTGTCAATCGATTATTGCATATATATAGATATATATATATCTATATATATCTCACTTAATTGCAAACATATCCTGTGTCCCTTTTCATCTTTGCACCCCTGGTGCAAATACAGAACAGATGTTTAATAATCATATTGTTGAATTTAAGTTGAAGCCATCATTGTGCCAGACTGTATAGGGCAGGGATTCAGGGATCTATTCATAGACTTCAGTTGGTCCATGAACTGGGAAGGGAAAAAAATTATCTTTTTCACTAACTTTTGGTTGGCTTTGTAAGCTTATGTATTTTACTTCTTGCATTTAAAAAGCATTATTCTTTATTTGTTTGGTTTTTATTCCAATACAGTTTTTATTTAGTATCAGTGATGTATAAGAAAAACAAACAAAAAGCTAAAACAAAACAACGACAAATCCTTCCATTTTCAACCACACTACCAAAAGGGGTTGGTGAGATTATTGTCAAATTTTTGTCTAGGTTAAAAAAAAAACACCTGCACACCTAAACAAATGTAGTTCCATGTATTTCTTTCTTTAGTAAAATTTCTGTTTCCATTACTTAAAAAAAAAAAAAGGATTATTCTGAGAAAGGTTCTGTAACTTCACCAGACTGTCAAAGAGGTCCACGATACAACAAAAAGGGCCTCCAGCACCAGCCTGAAGAATCTGAACTGTATTCAGCACGTAATAGGAATCGATAGACACAGTTTGGTATAAAAGATACAGAGATGGCTTTGGATCAGAAAGGCCTGAGTCTCATTCTGTGTGGCTTTGGGAAAATCACTTAACCTCTCAATGCCCTGGCAACTCTCTAAGCCTACAAATCATAAAGCAACTGCCTATCTACACTGGTAGAGAGTTTCCTCACTGAGAATTTCCCACACCAATGAAATTCCAGATCTAGTTAAAACCAAACCAAAACAGGAAAGTGCTGAAGCTCTTTGCAAAGTGCCTGCCGCACATTGGGTGCTTAATAAATGTTTATTGACTTGAAAACATTTTGAGCAGAGTGATATGAATGCCCAATCCTATACTGGGGATAGGAGAAAAAACTGATTTTTTTAAAAAAATTCTGAATTTAAGAAACGCCAACTTTTCCATATAAACAACAGCACAGAAGAAGATTGTACATGAAACTAGGAATCTCTATTATGCACCCCTTGGTATATAAGATCAACCTACAGCTTGTCTGTGCTTTTTTTCTGGCCTTCCTCTTCTGTTCTTTTTTAAAAAAATGCTTCGATGACCATTCTTTCTTTTCTTTTTCTCTCCTCCTCCCCACCTTTTTTGTTTTTGGCGCCCCTACCCCTCAACTCCCTCTTCCCCCAACTCTCTTTTTACAACTAAAAAAAAAAAAAGAAAGAAAGAAAAGCAAAACCTTTGTAATAACTATACCCAGCTGAACAAAACAAACTCTCATCAGGTTGCCTCTGAGGAGTGCAACAATAACAATAATACCTAACATTTCTATAAACCTTACTATGTGGCAGGCATTGTGCAAAGTGATTTATAACTATTACCTCATTTGATCCTCATAACAACCCTGGGAGAAAGGTGCTCTCATCACCTCCATTTTACAGTTGAGGAAACTGAGGAAAACAGAGTAAAGTGACTTGCCTAAGGTCACACAGCTAGTAAGTGTCTGAGGCTACATTTGAATTCAGGTCTTCCCTGACTCCAGGCCTGGCACTATCTACTTGCCCACCTCCATCAGCTCTCTCTATAGGAAGGAGAAACCAGACAGCTATATTAAGGGTGGAGCTGGGGCCAAGATCTGTTAGAAAGACATGCCAATAGTCCAGGCAGCCTCGTGGCAGAGCGGAAGCCTTGAAAATAGAAAGGGGGGAAACTGTGAAGACAGCAGCAGTGTGAAGGTAGAGGCAAAGGAAGGATGCATTCGTGGGCTTGGAAACTGATTAATGAGAAAGGAGGGAGAAGGAGAAAAGTCACCATCACATTCCCCAGCAAACACTTACTATCATTCAATAGGTATTTATTATTAACTGCCTACAATGTGTCAGGCAGAGGGGGAGAGAGACGGAGAGACAGAGTATTATATATGTGTGTATGTGTGTATATATACACATATACTATATATAGCCCTGGGGATATAAAAAGAGGCCAAAGCCAGTCCCTGGCCTCAAGGAGCTTAAAAACCTACTGGAATTACTTACAAGATTTACAATCTAATGGAATTTGCTAAAAACTTACTACGTGCCCAGCACTGTGCTAACCATAAAGGTCAAAGTTATCAGGAAGGTTTCAAATATTTGAAGCAGCTAAAGTGGCACAGGGGGATGTTTGGGGAAAAGACTTGAGTTCAAATTCAGCCCAAGGTATCAGCAGGACCCCTGACAACTCACTTAACCCCTCTTGCCTCATTTTCCTCTTCTGTAAAATGGGGAAAATAATAGCACCTATCTCCCAGCGTTGTTAAGAGGATCTAATGGCCAAGTTATAGAAATGTTAAGTTAAATACATTAATACATTTATTATGGAAAATAAATGGTATACCTATCATACTATGCTAGCTATTATGGTGGTTACTTATGGGTTTAGTGGCATTCATGACAGCAGAAAGGAAGTTCCCCGAGGGGACAGGCTTTGGGAGAAATAAAGTGACAGGAAAATCGGTGGACGCTGGAGTTTGAAGGGGAGGGGGGACCACCCATGATGAGGGTCAGCGCCCGGGACACCCTCGGGGCTAGAGGCACATCCAGCCTGCTCAGAGCCGACCGACGGAGCCTGGAGAGGGAAGGACCGTGTCTAGGACAAAGGGGGAAATGCAGAGTGGAAGCTCCCTGAGGCCAGGGGCGGTTTCATATGCTTTGCATACAGTGGGCGCTCAGTTCATGCAGAATTAAAAGGGAAGGGCTAGAAAAGCTAGGAAAGCAAGGAGAAAAGAAGGGGATTCGGAGGAGATGGGCACGGGGAGCATCCCGCAGCGGCGGGAGGCCGGGTGCGCTGCGGCTGCAGGTCAGGGAGAGGACAGGCCCAAGGGCAAAGCCCCCTGGGGAGAGGGAGGGAAGAAGTCCAAAACCAAGAGCCCAGGAGGGGTGGGGCTGCAGGCGTCCGCAATCGTGCGGGGCCCCGCCGCCGGTGACTCCCCGGGGCGGGCGATCGTGATCGGGGTCGCGGAGCCCTCACGAGACAGCAGCGAAGCGGACAGGCGGCGCCCGGCTTCCCGGCTCGGGGACGGAGCGCTTACCTCGCGCCTCTGCTCGTCCTCCGACTCCGCCGCCGGTCCATGTCCGGGTGCTCGAAGTGCTCGGGACGGAGCTGGAGCCGCCGAGGACGAGAGCGCGCCTCGGGCCCCTCCGCGCTCAGCCCCGGCGCGGGCTTCCGGCGCAGCTTCAGGAGCTGTTGAAAGTCCAAGCCCGGATTTCTCCGCGGACCGGATTTACCCCCTCTGGGCCGGCTGCACAAGCTGACCCGATCTTTCAAGCTAAATCCGGGCCGGGTTTTCCCTCCTGCCCGCAGCCCGCCCCGACTTTCAAATTCCACTGGCTGCGTGCTCTGCCTGCGTCTCTTCCCCCCAGCCACTGAGCGGTCTCCGCAGGCGGGGCGGGCGCTTTGGGACTCAGGCCCCGCCCCCTGCCCCTCCCCATTTGTACCTCCAGCCCCACGTGGCTCCAGGGGCACCGAAACCTGCCAATCATACATCTTTAATCAGTCAATCAGATTGTTAACAGGCTACAGCAAGTCAACAAAGAATTTATCAGACGCCTACTATGTGCCTGGCACCGTGTTAAGCGCTGGGAATACAAAGGAAGGCAAAAACTGCCTTCAGGAAGCTAAAAAATGGGAGAATATACAAACAGTTTGGGAGAGGATTTTATCAGAAGCTGGAGGGACCAAGAAAGGCCTTGTGTGGAGGAGGTGGACCTTGGGCTGAGCCTTAAAGGAAGCCAGGGATGCTAAGAGCCAGATCGTGAAGGAGGCTATGCCAGGTATCAGGAACAGACAATGCAGAGGTGCCAGGAGAGGATTTGGAGTGACATGTGAGGAACAGTACGTAAGCCAGTGTGGCTGGATTATAGAGCATGTGGTAGGGAGTAGAATAAGATTGGAAAGGTAGGAAAAGGCCAGATGGTGAAGAGCTTTAAATGCCAGAGAATTTTATATTTGATCCTGAAGCTAATAAGGAGCCACCAAAGTTTGGCAGCCAGGTGGCATTGTGGATAGAGTACCATTCCAGAGTTCAAATCCAGCCTCAGACACTTACTGGCTGTGTGACCCTGGGCAAGTCAATTAACCCTGTTTGCCTCAGTTTCCTCATCTGTCAAGTGAACTAGAGAAGGAAATGGCAAACCACTCCAGTATCTCTGCCAAAAAAAACTTCAAATGGGGTCACAAAGAGTGAACACCAAAAAAAGTTTGTCGGGGGACATAGTTACACCTACACTTTGGGAAAATCATTTTGGCAACTGAGTGGAGCATGGATTGGAGTGGGAAAAACTTGAGAAACCAGTCCAGGTGAGAGGTGAATAGGTCTAGCATGTGGCTATATGATTGGGGAAATGGGAACATATATTGTATGTTTGGTTTTTTGCAAGGCAGTTGGGGTTAAGTGACGTGCCCAGGGTCACACAGCTAGTAAGTGTCAAGTGTTAGGTCTGAGGCTGGATTTGAACTCAGGTGTTCCTGACTCCAGAGCTGGTGCTCTATCCACTGTGCCACCTAGCTAACCCTAGACAGCTTTTTCAAAAGTCGTTTAGCTGAGGAGAAGAAAGATGTTGGATTAGAGCTGGAGGATGTAGTAGAATCTAGTGAAGGTTTTAAGGGTGGTAAAGACATGGGCATCTTTGTACGTGCCATGAAGGAGCCCACAGATTGAGATTAAGACAGAAAAGTGTGTGTGTGTGTGTGTGTGTGTGTGTGTGTGTGTGTGTGTGTGTGTGTGTGTGTGTTGGGGGGGAACTTCATGGTCATATCACCAGCAAGATCAGTCGTTCCATTAAGTACTATGTGCCAGGCACCAGGGATACAAAGAAGGTAAAAACTAAACAGTCCCTGATCTAAAGTAGCTCAGAGTCTAGTGGTGGAGACAACATGAAGCCACGTACCAGCAAGATATGTACAGGACAGATTGAGGGTAGTATCAGAAGGAAGTCACTAAGATTAGAGAAGCTTCTCTGCAGAACACAGGCCTTTAGTGGAGACGCCAAGGAAGCTAGGAAGTAGAAATGAGGAGGGAGAGAATTCCAGACATGAGAGACAAGCAGTAACAATGCTAAATTGGAGCAGCGAGGAGACCAGTGTCACTGTCACTGAAATGTGGAGTATTGGAGGGAAGTAAGGCGTAAGAAGACTGGAAAGGGCCAGGTTATGAAGAATTTTGAAAGCCAAACAGACAATTTTATACTTGATTCTGGAAGCGATAGAGAGCCACCTGGGATTTATTGATAGGAAGGTGACATGGTCAAACCTGCATTTTAGTAAGATCACTTTGGCAGGTGAGTGGAGGATGGGGTGGGGAGAGACGTGGGAGGGTGGTCAGCTGGAAGCCTGTTACAATAGTACAGGCATGAGGTGAGGAAGGCCCGTACCAAGATGGTGGCAGTGGCAGAGGAGAGAAGGGGGCTAATTGGAGAGATGTTAAGAAGGTAAGATAAATGGGCCTTGGGAACAGATTGGATAGAGAAAGGTGAGAGAGAGCGAGGAATTGAGGACACCTAGGCCTCAAGCCTGGGGGACTGAGAAGATGGTGATGCTTTTGACGGGAATAGGGAAGTCTGAGTGTTCTGGGGAGAAAGACAATCAGTCCAGTTTTAGCCAGGTTAACTTTAAGTTGTCTTTAGGACATCGAGTTCCAGATGTCCAAGAGGTAGCTGGAGATGAAGACTGGAAGCAGCAGAGAGGTTAGGGCTGGATAAATAGATCTGAGAATCATTAGCATAGATATGACAGTGGAATCCCAGGGAGCTGATGAGCTCACCCAAAGAGAGTTCAAAGAGAAAAGAGAAGAAGGGCCAGGGAAGAGCTTTGGAGGAACCTCACTGCTGGCTGCCATGAAGTGGATGAAGATCCAGCAAAGAATATTGGGAAGGAGCAGTCAGAGAGGTTAGAGGACTGAGAGAGAGGAGATGGAAGACTAGATAGTGTCTCCAATTGTAATACCACCCCCACACACACACATAAGAATTATGGGCAAGAGGTAAAGTTATTTCAACCGTCTCTACAGGGCAAGATGCCAAAAAGACTAATAAAGTAACAAGATGATGGTTCTGGAACATCAGACAAGGCAAATCCCTAATTCCTATTAAGCTCACTCAGCCCTCTCTGCCTCTGATCAGCCCCCATGCTCCAGAAGGACAACCCAACCCGAGGGCCATCTCCAGTCGTCCTGATCTATGTCTTGTCACTGGACCCAGATGGCTCCAGAGGAGAAAGTGAGGCTGGTGACTTTGCACAGCCCTGCCTCACTTAAATCTATTCCACTTGCTAGTCATGGCATCACCTTCCTGATGTCATGGCCCTCTTCAAGAACGAAGGACACCCCAGCCAACCCATGGGCTTCGACTCCTAGCTGCAGCTATAACCTTGCCCCAGCCTTTGCCCACCCTTTTGCCACAAGCTGAAGACCTCAACCTGCCCCCTGTCCCCACCCCTCACTTGTGGTGGGAGCTCTACTGGCTCTACCAGCAGCATGAGGCCAGAAAACTAAAAACAGCTGATTCTCAGAATCTTCTTATGCTTAGAAGCCTTCCAAGCCACCTCCTTTGTAAGACCTTTACTCATCTGCAAAACTGTCGCTACATTCTCCCTCAAATTATCTTGTGTTTACTTGTCTGTTTAGATGGAAACAGCTAGTTAGCAAGATGGTAACTAGGCACTGGATTTGGGATCAGGAAAACCAGGGTTCAAATTCTGCCTCAGTTACTTACTAGCTGTGTGACTCTGGGCAAGTAACTTACCTGTTTGCCTCTGTTTTTTCATATTTAAAATGGTGTTCAACTTGATGATTTCTCAGATTCCTTCAAGCTCTGCATCTGTGATCCTGTGGTCCAGAGATTTTCTCCATGAAGAATCTTCCAGGGGGCAGGTAGGTGACGCAGTGGATAGAGCACAGGCCCTGGATTCAGAAGGACCTGAGTTCAAATCCGGTCTCAGACACATAACACTTCCTAGCTGTGTGACCCTGGGCAAGTCACTTAACCCCCACTGCCCCCCCCCAAAAATCTTCCAGTACGTTACAGGTTTTTTTCTATGTCCGTATTTCATAGGGACCAGTATAGTCCTCAGGTTCACCATCTCTTGTCCCTATAGAGACAGGTTGGCTCTTCATTCATGGCCAATCTAACTCCTGTTTGGATCATACTTGTTTGTTTTTTAATAACTTTTCATTTGCTACTTTCCTCAACTGTAAAATGGAGATAATAATAGTACCACTTTCCAGGGGTTTTGTGAGGATCAAATGAGATGTTATTTATAAAACTCTCATGCAATGCCATCCTCTCTCCCTTCCTTTCCCCTTCTCTCCCTCCCTCCCTTCTTCCCTTCTTTCCTTTTCTCCTTCCTTCATCCCTTTCTTCCCCCCTTTCCTTCCCTCTCTTCCATCTTTTTCTTTTTTTGTAGGCAGTGGGGTTAAGTGACTTGCCCAGGGTCACACAGCTAGTAAGTGTTACGTGTCTGAGGCTGGATTTGAACTCAGGTCCTCCTGAATCCAGGGCTTGTGCTCTATCCATTGTGCCACCTAGCTGCCCCTCCCTTCTGTCTTCCTTTTATTCCTTCCTTCCCACCTTCCTTTTTCTCTTTCTTCCTCCGTCCCTCTGTTTCTTCCTCTGTCCCTCTGTTTCTTCCTCCCTCCCTCTGTTTCTTCCTTCCTTCCTTTTTCTACTTGTTATATCCCTCAGTAGAGGGCAGAGTACTTGTAGTCACTGTGATTAGTATGTATGTCCCCTAGCAGGCACTTGACAAATATTCATTGAATAGTTGAATTGTACGAAATAACCCCTGATTAAACTCTTGGTATCATGATCTAGTGGGTTTTTATATCCTCTCCAAAAGGCTTCATCCCACTTATGTAATTAAATAACCTCCTATTTGAGGTTTTGACATCCCAAGATAGGTATTCCTTAAATTCTCTTTTTGGAAAGGAACCTAGTTTATCTCTGTTACATATGATGCTAATTCTTGGTTTCAGATATGTACAATTTTAAGGGGAGAAACTAGAAGCCTTTCCAATAAAATCAGGGGAGAAATAAGGATGTCCATTGTCACTATTTCTCTTTGACATGGTACTAGAAATGCTGACTATAGCAATGTCTAGAAAAAGATAGTGTCAGAAATAACCACAGGTAAAGAAGAAACAAAATTATCATTTATTGCAGATGATATGATGGTGCACTTGAAAGACCCTTGAGAATCAACTTAAAAATTAATTGAATCTTTTGAAAATTTCAGCAACGTTAAAGGACAGAAAACAAATCCACATATAATTGGCATTTCTGTATAATACTAATGGGGGGAGAAAGCAGGAACATATATATATATATATATATATATATATATATACACACACACACACCACACACACATACATACATATACATACACATGTATACATATACATACATATACACACACACGTATGTATGCCAGGAACTGTGCAGAGCACTTTATAAATATTCTCATTTGATCCTTATGATAACCTTGGGAGGAATGTGTTATTATGATCCCCATTTTACAGTTGAGGAAACTAAGGCAAGCAGAGGTTAAGTGAGCTGCCCAGGGTCACACAGCTAGTAAGTGTCAAGTGTTTGGTCTGAGGTCACATTTGAACTCAGGTCCTCCTGACTCCAGGGCAGGTGCTCTATCCACTGCGCCACCTACCTGCCCCGATTACTAAGTGTTTGAAGCTGGATTTTAACTTAGGTCTTCCAGAATCCAGATCCAGTACTCTATCCACTGTGCAACTAGCTGCCTTATAATAAACCCACCAAAAAGAGATCAAGAGAAATTCCATTTTAAAATATTACAGAATATATTTGTGATTCACTTACCAATTCTGAGGTGCCACCTCTCACTCAACAGATTTGCAAAGATGACCCCCCTTTTTAAAAAAATGACATGTTGGAAGGGCTGTAGGAAAACTGGCATATTAGTGCACTGTTGGTGGGCCTATGAATGGTGACAACCATTTGGGAAACCAATTTGGAATCATACACAAAATGCTGCTAAACATTGTATGTCTTTTGACCCAGCTATACTACTGCTAGGCCTATACTCCAAAGAGATTTTTTTAAATGAGGGAAAAAATATTGATAGCAGCTCTTTTTTGTAGTGACAGAAAACTGGAAACTAAAGGATACCCATTAACTGAAGATGGTCTGGATAAGCTGTGATCTGTGAATATGATGGACAGTACTATTATGCAATAAGCCATGAGGAAATGGATGCTTTAAAAAAGACATGGAATGACTCACATGAAGTGACACAGTATGAAAGGAGCAGGACCAAAAGAACAGTTGATACCATGATAGCAATATTATAAAAAATGAGCAATTTTAGAGACTTTGATGATGGATGAAGTGAATGGAACCAGAGCAATTTCTATAATTACAGCAACACTGAAAACAACTGGGTGGAACAACTTTGAAAGCCTAAAGATCTCTGAGCAACACAGTGACTACCCTGGTGCTAGAAGAGGGCGGACACTGCCCTGCCCCCTCCCGACTGAGGATTGGTGGTTTCAGAGTGAAGAGTGAAACCTATTTTGTTCAACGTGACCAATGAGGGAACTTGTTTTGCTTGACTAGGCCTATCTGTTACCAGGATTTTGTTTCTCTTTTTCCCCCCCTGTGGTGGAGTGGGAAGGAGAGAAAATAGATTTCTGTTCATTGGAAAAAAAATTTATTTTGGAGATTTGCCTAGGTTCTCTTCTGTAGCCGACCTGAAATACTTTGCAGGATTTCCTGTTGTTTTCATGTAGACTCTCCAAAATATAGGCTTTATAGACTATTTTGAAAGACATCTTTCCATGAAATAGCTTATCAATTAGGATCACAGATCATAGGTTTAAAAAAAAAAAGGATTCTTAACTTTGGCACCTCTTAGTAGTCTGCAGGAGGACAGGGGCTAAAAAATGATGAAGGAGAGGGTTTCAAAGAAACCTGGGAAAATTAGTAGAAACTGAGGCAGAGCAATGTGAATAGAATCAGGAAAACAATTTATACAATAACATTATTAGGATAAACAACTTTGAAAGACTTAAAAACTCCAATCAACATGACGATCAATTCCAGAGGACTCGTGATGTTACCCATGGGTTACCCATAACCTAACACTGAGGTGATCGGCTCCGATGCAGAGTAAGACATTGGTTTTTGGGTTTTGGTTTTTTTTGACAGGACCAATGCAGGAATTTGTTTTGCTTGACTCTGTAATAGGGACTTTGTTTTTCCTTTCTTTCTCGATGTGATGGGTGAGGAGGAAGGAGAGAAGGTAGGTTTTCATTGATTGAAAAAAATAAAATTTAATAAAAATATTTTGGGGGATTCGTGAACTTAGAACTTTTAATATTTTTTGATAACTGTTGTTCAGTTGAGTCCGACTCTCGACCCCATTTGGGGTTTTCTTGGCAAAGATACTGGAGTGGTTTACTGTCTCCTTCTCCAGCTCATTTGACAAATGAGGAAACTGAGGCAAACAGGTTTAAGTGACCTGCCCAGGGTCACACAGCTAGTAGGTGTCTGAGATTGGATTTGAACTCAGGTCTTCTTAACTCTAGGCCCTGTGCTTTATCCACTGTGCTGCCCAGCAGTCCTTTGATAGCTATATTTCAATATAATTGGTTTCTCTTGTAATCCTGTGTATTTTATCTTATGCATTTAAAAGGCAGTATTGTAGGGGCAGCTAGGTGTCAGGAGTCAGGAAGACCTGAGTTCAAATTCAGCCTCAGACACATAACACTTAACTAGCTGTGTGAGTCTGGGCAAGTCACTTAACCCCAATTGCCTCACCAAAAAATAAAAAATTTTAAAAAAGCATCATTGTAAGAAACAGTCCATAGACTTTATTAGATTGCCAAAGAGATCCAGGACACAAAAAAAGGTTAAGTGTTCCTGATCTAATCCAACAGTATAATTTTACAGATGAGGAAAGTAAGGCTTAAAGAATGAAATGATTTATCCAAGATCACACAGGTAAGTGGCAGAGTCAGGATTCAAACTCAGGACCCCAGACTTCCGATCCTAGAAAGTTAATTGACTGCAGTAGTCCTCTGTATTGCCTAAGGCACAGATTGTGGGAAAAGCAGCAACCAACCAGCTGTTTGTCCGGCTGAATTTGAGACAGCTGTTGGAAGGCAGAGGATGAAAGGGCACGTGATGGTGCGGTTTTTCTCTCTCTGCAGCTGCTGCAATTAGCCTCCTGTTTTGTTTTAGGTCTGTCTTTGGAGACCTGGCTCTGTGATAGACAAGAGTCTATGTATACAGAGATCAAATTAGTCTCCTCCTACTCTATGCCAAGGACCTGCCTTGAGAAATAAAGTTGTGCTCAAAACCCAGGTCTCTATTGTATTCTTCTATCTTGTGTCTAAACGCAAGGATCTTTGGAGGGTAGCTGAGCTGTGGTTTTCCAAATTAAGACCCAGGAAGGTCAGATGTAGGGGAAATAGCAAAATTCATTTCAATATAATTTATTATGTGTTTACTGTCTTGTGTAGTACGATGAAGAGCAGCAAAAGATAGTGAACAACTTACAGGAGCCAGGAAGAAGTGGGTTCAGATTCCACATTTGATCAGGCAATTGTTTAGCCTCTGACCCTCTGGCAGCGATGGAGGACTTCGTTATTTCAGTTAGAGATGAGCTGCGATGTGGTCACTGGAAGAAATTTTGCCAATCTGTTGACATCTCATTGACATGCTTTGGATATTATAGGTGCTATAGCTAAAAATAATAAAATGGTTCTTGTCATCTTACAGTCTGGGATGAAAGGAAATTAAATGCACAAAACTTTTATGTCTCATTCATTTGGGCAGCTAGGTGGCACAGTGGACAGAGCTCAGGACCTAGAGTGAGAAGAACTGAGTTCAAATCCAGCCTCAGACACTTACCAACCGAGTGACCCTAGGCAAGTCACTTAACCTTATATAGTCTTAGTTTCCTCATCTGTCAAATGAGCTGGAGAAGGACATGGCAAACCATTCCAATATCTCTGCCAAGAAAACCCCAAATTGGGTCACAAAGAGTTGGCCATGACTGAAAATGACTAAGCAACCACAAAAAAAAGTTCATCTTTTTTTAGAGTGTATTTCATTCTTTTCATACTCTCACATATCTGGTACTACAACAATGATATTTAATGTCATCTTGATTTTGGGTAAGGCTCAGCATAAGTACGCAGATAGTAAAAGACAATTCCTGCTCAAGTCTTTTAACATTTATTTTTTAATCTCACCTTACTCGAGGTTGAAATATTTACTGTCAATCCTCATTTCCCTTTAGTGACTTCTTTGATTATTTTGTTCTCATCTTCCCCCCACCCCAACATTCTTAATCTCCTGAATCTCAATGCTAATGAGGTGCAGCCTCCAAAGCAGGACTGTTCCCCCCAATTTCTTGTTAAAATTTAATAACTAAAGAACATTGCCATAAATTAACACCAACTCCTAGTAAACAGAATCATTAGGTTACTGGGGAGACATTAAAGGCAAACTTACAGGTTGTACTTGACAGGGAGAGAACATAAAAAGAACATAGAACACAAGCTAATTAGCTTTTAAGAAATGCTAATAATTACCGGCTTGATGTTGTTAATATAACCTTTTGTACTAAAATCATACATATTTACTTCTCTAAAAATGAATAAAAATCAAGTCACAGCATGGTGGGGTGGATAGACAGCGGAGTCTCAGAGTCCAAAGACCTGGGTTTGAATCCTGCCTCTGATATGTATGGACTGGGTAACTTTGGGCAAGTCGCTTAATTTCTCATGGCCCAGGTAAAGTGCACAAGGTTGGAGGACCAGGAGTTTCTGTACTAATAAAAATAACAGGTCCAGTCCATAATACATTTTTAAAAGGGAGAAAAAAAACCCTTCAGATACAATCCTCAACTGACCCACTGTTTGAATTAAAGAAGAGCTTATCCTTAGCCTAATTTTGTTTTGTAATCTCTAGCACAAGGATAGGAAACCTGTGTCATGAGGCCACATGTGGCCCTCTAGGTCCTCAGGTGAGGACCTTTGACTGAATCTCAACTTCACAGAACAAATCTTAATAAAAGGATTTGTTCTGTAAAACTTGGACTCAGTCAAAAGGCCACACACAAGGGCCTAGAAGGCTACATGTGGCCTCGAGGCTGCAGGTTCCCCACCCCTGCTGTAAGACATCTATAGTTACTTCGAGGTCTGTCTCCAAATCAATTTTTTATTTTTTTTATTACATTTTTATTTTTTTAATTTTTTTTCCATATGCTTTTGAGTTGAAAATTTTTTCTCCCTTTTTCTCCCCCCCCAACCCTCCCCAAGATGGCACACAATCTGACATAGGCTTTACATTTACATACCCGTTAAACATATTTTCGCATTAGTGAAGTTGTAAGTAAAAATTAAAACCAATAGGAGGAACCATCAGAAAGATGAAACAAAACTCAACAGAAGGTAAAAATAAGTGAGAGCGATTCGATTTCCATAGTTCTTTCTGTGGATGTGGACAGCATTTTCCTTCCCAAGTCCTCTGGAGATGTCTTAGATCCTTGTAATGCTGAGAAGAGTTCAGTTTAACATTCTTAGTCATTGCATAACGTGGCTGCTATTGTGTACAAAGTCCTTGGTTCTGCTCACTTCACTCAGCATCAGACCATATAAGTCTTTCCAGGTTTTTCTGAAGTCAGCATGTTCATCATTTCTTATAGCACAATAGTATTCCATTACATTCATATACCACAACTTGCTCAGCCATTCCCCAAATGATGGGCATCCTCTCAATTTCCAATTCTTTGCCACCACAAAAAGAGCTGCTATGTATATTTTTGTACAAGTGGGTCCTTTTCCCATTTGTTTGATCTCTTTGGGATATAGCCCTAGAAGTGCTATTGCTGGATCAAAGGATATGCACATTTTTGTAGCCCTTTGGGCATAGTTCCAAATTGTTCTCCACAATGGTTGGATCATTTCACAACTTCACCAACAATGTATTAGTGTTCCAATTTTCCCACATCCTCTCCAACATTTATCATTTTCCTGTTTTGTCATGTTGGCCAATCTGATAGGTGTGATGTGGTGCTTCAGAGTTGTTTTGATCCAAATCATTTTTTTTAAAATGCTTTTACGAAAGGGATATTTACTGAGAAGGAACAGCAAGGTCAAAAATATTCCCTCCCAACCAGGGGCACATTCTCCATTCTCTGTGTATACATTGGGGGGGAAAATCATACAAAAAAGCTGAATGGTGGCAGGAATGGTAATTGGTATCCATCAAAGAAATCCCAAAGGAGTGCAGCCAGGTGAGAAATGAGGTGCTGTCTGAGGAGACAGCAGGCCCTTTTCCTTCCTTAAATGGAGAAGTTTCTAGCACCACCCTGCAGAGATGAGTTGTAAGAAGGCTGATTGGCTCTTTTGAGGTGATGAGAGGTAAGAAAATGAACACCTTTTTGTCTATACATTACTTACATTCCCCAGCATATCCCTTGGCCTCTCCATCCAGAGAGCCATGCTTTACAACAAAGAATAGTGAGAAAAAAATAGAGCAAAAAGAACCAATGAATAGAAAAGAACCTGATGTTTTATGTAGTACTCCATACCCATAGGACTATGTAAGTAGTCCTCTGTAAGAAGACAGGCAGTGGGGTGAAGGGATGCCTCCTCATGCCTTTTCTTTGGAGTCTAGCTTTGTCATTGTAATTTCAAATTTAAACTGAATTGCTTTTGAAACTCTGAAATGGTCAAATTCTTTGGATCCATGTTTTGTCTGCCACCTTGTGGTCTTAACAAAAATGCTGAACCTAATAAACCTGTCCAATAAGAATACTGGATAAATAAATGGAAAAGCATGTAAGCACTCACTACGCGCAATGCATTGTGCTCATCACTAAGGCTAAAAATAGAAAAAGTACAACATCCTTTGCCTTCAAGCAGCTTACATTCTTGTTGTTGTTGTTGTTCAGACATAACCATTTATTTAACAATTAGGCCAAATAAATTCCATAGATATTAATGTTAAAGCAAAAGGCATAATCACGATACACTTGTCCTGCTCTCTTAATACACACCATAATCTGCTATTAAATGTGCATGAAGAAACAATTTTCAAATGTCATATTCAGATGGACAGTTTTGAGACTGAAAATGACCTGTGCCTAATTTTTGAATGCTACAGCACCTCACCTGAGAGGTGGAGAACACTAGATACATGTTGGAGGAATTTCAGAGAAGCAGACAGACATGGGAGTCAAACACACGGGCTTAGAGTAAAGCACAACTTTGGATTACAGTTCACCCTCATCGCTCCTCATCTTCTCCATATGAACATAGCATTTTTATAAGCCCTTTCAATTAACCCTCCTCCTTTAAAGGGAGTTTCGAAAACCTCAGGTGTTAATGGTGTTATCCTTCTGTTTACACCAGGAGGACTGCAAAATTTAATCAAACTGTCTCCAGCCAATTATTCACTGGACTGCCTCGTCCAGTCAGAACAGGCCTCCCAGCCACCAAGTTGAGGTTGACTCTTTAAGCTTGTTGACCTGGCTACCAGAACAAGTTGTGGAAGCCCTTCTTTACCTGCTCAAACAAGAAGGAGCAGCCCAAGTATACCTGCTGCCAAGGCAGAGTGCAGCAAATGAAGAAAAGAAGACCACAGGCTGATCTGCCCCCACAGCAGCAGAAAACACTAAGCAAAGCAGTAGCCAGCTCTCTTTGGTCACGGAAAGTCCAAGCTTTCTTTCAGGAATACCCTCAGCCACAGTATGTACCCATACACCAAAAGCAAAGAAGGCTCAATATGCACGCTAGCCCCGCCCCCAAGTGGCCACAGCAACCCCTCCAGCCAGCTCTCCCAAGGTAGTTTCTCTGATTAAAGTTAAAAAATAGATTTAATCAAAACATTTAATTGTCAGGAGAAAATCTGTAACGCAAAGTTTTAAAAACACATGTTAAAAAATAAGAATTTTTAAAAGAAAAAACATAACTGTCCAAGATGATTGCTATTCACTCATTTTTTCCTTAAGTGTCGTCTGAAGCATACTATACTCCATACCTCCCATTTTAAAATGTGTTTCTTGTGTAAACGTGGTCAGGTTCTTATTTTTTGGTCCATTCTACTATCTATTCACATATTATGTATGTGTGTGTATGTATATATATATATATATATATATATATATATATATATATATACTATCTATTTACATATTATGTATGTGTATGTGTATACACACACACACACACACACATATATCCCTACATTCCAGCGCTTCAAAGAAGTTCAGGGGAAAAGCAGGGGTCCTCAAGGTCCCCACCCCCACCCCAAGGTCTTCAGTGCTGTTGACCCCAGCTCAGCACCAGGTAAGCAAGCGGCTTACAGAGCCAAATGCTACCAGCTCACCAGTGCTCACCAGTGATCAAATTTTCGTATAAAAGTAAATGTTCATTTTCATTTTGGAAATCAGGAAACACTACAAGTTCAGGCTTGGTTTATTGTCTTGCCAATTATCTAGACTTAACATGATGGGCAAAATGTGAATAATGATGATTGAACTTAAAAGTGTGTTCATGTGATATGTTTTTAAAAATTTGGAGAGAAGGGGTACTTTGTTCCAAGAAGTTTTAGATGAGCTATTTCAATAGCTCTAGGGCTGGAAGGGGTGGATTCCCTCATTTTAGAGACTGGGAAACTGAGGCTTACAAGGGCTAAGTGATTTGCACAAGATCATGCACCTACATAGTATGGACAGCTAGGTGGCACAGTGTACAAAGTCACTTGGAGTCACTTTGACTCCAAAGGCTTGGAGTCAAGAAGACCCGAGTTCAAATGTGACCTCACACACTAGCTGTGTGACTATGGGCAAGTCACTTAACCCTGTTTGCCTCAGTTTCCTCATCTGTCAAATAAGCTGGAGAAGGAAATGGCATACCACTCCAGTATCTTTGCCAAGTAAACCCCAAATAGGGTCACGAAGAGTCAGACATGACTGAACAGCAGGGAAGTGCAATTATCCTCATTTTATACATGGGGAAACAGGCAGGCTGAGGTTACAGGGTGACTGGTCCAAATTAGTTCATTCTCGCCCTATAGCTATTGAACATCCCTCGAGAAAATCACAGAATCAGAGAAATAAGTAGGGGGCTGCCCACCGGTTCACATTCACAGGCAGAGAACTATGGAAGTTCAGGGAACAAAAGGAAACAGCGAATGAAACACTGAAATGAGAGGCAAGCAAAATGAGAGAAGGAGCTAGACCAGGAGACTAGCGATAAGTCATGGGACTGTGACTGGTCATGATGAAGGTAAAGGTAGTTTACTGTGAGCAGAAGAAATCTAGCTAGAGGGTGCCCTCTTCTAATGCACCCTAGGGGAAATACCTCTAACTCCACGCATTACAACAACTTTACTTATCCAATGGTACAGTCGGTATTCTATCGTCTAAGTTGAGGTTACCCAGACTTATTATGTAGGTCTTTAGTTCTGATCATTCAGGTTCCACTGCTGCCCTGAGCTCTTGCACTGATCATTCTTATCTCCACCAGAGAAAAGGAGAAGAAAAATGAAATGAATTAGGGAATTGTTCTAGTCCTTGAAATTTTAAGCAATTGCTTGGTAAGGTAGGATATTTTATTTATTCCTGTTGTCTTCTGACTCTTTTCCTTCTCTTCCCTACCTTAATAAATTATTTATTTCCATAATCCATTCAGTTGATCTATTTCATACAGTTCCCCTAAGAAGAGGGGTTCTTAACTTTTAGTGTGTCTTCGGCCCCTTGGGCATCGTGGTAAAGCTTATGGACCCCTTCTCCGAATTATGGTTTGTTTCCTACACGCATGATAGAAGGAAGTGCTAAATTTCAGTTAGAGGCCATATAATTTTTTTTTCCCCATCTAAGTTTATAGATCCCCTAAAATCTTTCTAGAGACCCCTTGGGGGATATCTGTGGATCTCAAGTTAAGAATTCCTCCTCCTCCTTCTTTTTTTAGTTTTCAACATTCACTTTTATAATATTTTGAGTTCCAATTTTTTTCTCCTTCCCTCCCTCCCCAACCCCAGATGGCAAGTGATCTGATATAGGCTATACATGTATAATCACATTAAACATATTTCCACATTAGTCACGTGAAAGAAGAATCAGAACAAAAGGGAAAAAACCACAAGAAAGAAAAAGAGGAAATTGTATGCTTTGATATGCATTCAGACTCCATAGTTCTTTCTGTGGATGTGGATAGCATTTTCCATCATGAGTCTTTTGGAATTATCTTCGATCACTGTATTGCTGAGAAGAGCCAAATCTATCTCCCCCTCCCCCTGTTTTGGTGAGGCAACTGGGGTTAAGTGACTTGCCCAGGGTCACACAGCTAGCAAGTGTCAAGTGGCTGAGGCTGGATTTGAACTCAGGTCCTCCTGACTCTAAGGCCAGAGCTCTATCCACTGCGCCACCTAGCTGCCCCAAGAGTTAATCTATCAAAGTTGATCAGGGCACAATGTTGCTGTTAATGTGTACTCTTGGTTCTGCTCACTTCATTCAGCATCAGTTCCAAGTTTTTCTGAAATTCACCTCCTTATCATTTCTTATAGTACAATAGCATTCCATTACATTCATATACCACAACTTGTTCAGCCATTCCCCAATTGATGGACATCCCCTCAATTTCCAATTCTTTGCCACTACAAAAAGAGCTACTATAAATATTTTTTGTACGTGTAGGTCTTTTCCCCTTTTTATGATCTCTTTGGGATACAGCCCTAGAAGTGCTATTGCTGGGTCAAAGGGTATGTATGCAGTTTGATTGCCCTTTGGGCATAGTTCCAAATTGTTCTCCAAAATGATTGGATTAGTTCACAACTCCACCAACAATGCATTAGTGTTCCAATTTTCCCACATCTTCTCCAACATTTATCATTTCCCTTTTGTACCTCAGAGTTGTTTTAATTTGCATTTTTCTAATCAATAGTGATTTACAGCATTTTTTTCATATGACTGTAGATAGCTTTAATTTAAGAACACCTTCTTAAGAACCATACTATCAGCTATGAGTGTTGTTCCATATTGGATCACAGTGTAGTGGTAAAAAAAGGATGTGAGAGAAATAAATATATGATTTGAAAAAGGGATGGGCCAGTCATGAAGAGTGACCAATAGTAGCCTGTGTTTATTTCCTCCGATGACTGCATCATGTGAAAGGAATGGGAAGAAGGTTCTTAACATGCTGGGTAGAACCTATGGGCAGTTGATGAGAGGATGTGAACAAGAGTAAAATGGGTGGCTTCCGGGAGCCAAGATGGCAGAGTAAGAGGTGAGTCTCTCTTACCCTCTCTTATTAACCCCTGAAAGCCTAGAAAATATCACCCCAGGAAAAACCCTGGAACAGCTGAACCAGAAGAAAGTTGGGGTGCAGCAGTCCAGTAGCCCAGGTAGCTTGAGGAATTAACTGGAAAGGCCCCTCTTACCCTTGAGGGAAGGGAAGCAATAGAGAACGGGAGGCATCCCGGCAAGCTAGTGGAAAGTCCCACCTCAGCATACCAGGAGGAGATCCTGAAGCCCAGGTGTTGGAGCAGGCTAACACCAACACCTGGACCCCCAGTGCCTCATTGAGGGTGGGGGAACTGGTGGAAACCAGCTCAGAAAACCACCAGGTGCCTCAGCATTCTACAGCAACTGGCTCTTCCAGTGCCTCAGCAAAACTAAGGGAAGCAGCACTCCAAGGGGCCCCAGGTGGATAAAGACCCTACAACATCCATCTGAAAGGAGCTGAAGAAAGGGAAAGGAAGGAAAGGCTTGGATGAGCAGGAAATCTCCAGGCGCCACACCACCCAATCCTACTCCTAGAGTTCCAGTGTTGCTGATTCCAGCCAACACCAGGTAAGCTGCCAGAATCCTACAGCCTCCAACTGCCAACATTGGAGGCCCCAGCACACAAAACCATTGACTAGGTCCAAGGCTCCCAACACAAGAAGCTTGGGTCAGTGCCTTCTGCTCCCCAGCAGGAGAGCCCAATCTCTTTAAAAGAAATGAGAGGTATGCAAGAGAGAGGCAACAGCTTGGAAAAGGAAGGGCAAAAATGAATTGTAGAAAACAAGTCCTTAAAAAATACAGTTGGCCAACTGGAAAAAAAGTACACGGAAGAAAACAAGTCCCTAAAAAATAAAATTGGCCAAATGGGAAAGGAGGTACAAAATCTAACAGAAGAAAACAATTTGTTAAAAATTAGAATTGAGCAAATGGAGGCTAATGACTCTATGAGAGAGCAAGAATCAGTCAAACAAAAACAAAAGAATGAAAAAATAGATGAAAATATAAAATACTTCATTGGTAAAACAACTGAGCTGGAAAATAGATCCAGGAGAGACAATTTAAAAATTATTGGTCTACCTGAAAATCATGATGAAAAAAAGAGCCTGGCCAGTATCTTTCAGGAAATCATAAAGGAAAACTGCCCTGAGGTCCTAGAACCAGAGGGTAAAATAGCCATAGAAAGAATCCACCAATCACCTCCTGAAAGAGATCCCAAATTGAAGACACCAAGGAATACAGTAGCCAAATGCCAAAATTACCAGGTCAAAGAGAAAATACTGCAAGCAGCCAGAAAGAAACAATTTAAATATCATGGAATCACAGTCAGGATTACACAGAACCTTGTAGCTTCTACATTAAAATACCAAAGGGCATGCAATATGATATTCTGTAAGGCAAAGGAGCTTGGATTACAACCAAGGATCTAACTACCCATCAAAAATGAGCATGATCTTTCAGGGGAGGAGATGGATATTCAATGAAATAGGGGACTTCCATACCTTCCTGATAAAAAGACCAGAGCTCAACAGAAAATTTGATTTTCAAATACAAGACTCAAGAGAGACATAAAAAGGTAAATGGGACAGAAAGAAACAATGTGTTATTAATAAGGGCAAACTGTTTACATCTCTGCAAGGGAAGATGACAATTGTAACTCTTGAGAATTGTATTGTTATTATACCATGTTAAAGGGGTATACATAAAACGGGTGGATATAAATTGACTTTGATGTAATGATAAAAAAAAATCTAATCAAGTAGGTTAAATGGATCCAAGTAAGTGAATTAATCTGATCTAACTAAGAAAATGTACTGAGAGAAAAGGAAAGGAGGCAGACAGGGGTAAATTACATCACATTACATCCATACCTCAGGTATGGAAATCTAACATGCCCTATAGGCAGTAGGAGGGAAAAGGGGAAAGAAAAAGGAGGAGGCTGATAGAAGGGAGGTAGAACTGAGGGAGGCAGTGGTCAAAAGCAAAACATTAGTGAGCAGGGAAAAGGAGAAAGGAAAAAGAAAAAACATAAATGGGGGGGAAGGATGGAGAGAAAGACACAGTAATCACAATTGTGAATGTGATATATGAATGTAATGGAATATTATTGTGCTATAAGAAATGATGAACAGGGAGACTTCAGATAAACCTAGAAAGATTTGTACGGTTTGATGCTGAGTGAAGTGAGTAGAACCAGGAGAACGCTGTACACAGTGACAGCCACATTGAGTGATGACTGACTTTGATAGACTTAACCCCTCTCAGCAATACAAGGATCTAACACATCTCCAAAAGCCTCATGATGGAAAAAGCTATCTGCATCCAGAGAAAGAACTATGGAGTTTGAATGCAGATTGATGCATACTATTTGCTATTTTTTTCTTCTGTTATGTTTTGTTTCCTCTTTCTGGTGGTTCCTCCTATTGGCTCTAATTCTTACTCACAACATCACTAATGTGAAAATATGTTTAATAGGAATGTATATGTATAGCCTATATTAGATTGCATGCCATCTTGGGGAGGGAGGTAGGGAGGGCGGGAGGGGGAGAAAAGTTTAAAACTCAAAAGCTTATAGAAGTGATTGTTGATAAATTTAAAAAAAAAAAGAGTAGTATGGGCAGGCATGGTGGGGGCGAAGGGGTGGAGTGTTGTTGCCATCTGCATCCCTGGAGAAAAGTAACCACATTGGAGAGTTCATAGATCCATTTTCCAACGTTAGTGTTCCACTCTGAGAAAGTCTTCCATGCTCTGGGGCACTTTTCTGGCTCCAAGTTCCATACTCTATCCAACTCACCTAACTACCCTCCTTTCCTTCGATCTGGCTTACTCTGTCATTCACACTTACTACCACCAAATAGCCTTAAGATGATGGTATTAATTCCTGCCTCAGGCTGTGGGCTAGGAGGTAAGAGCAAAGTTTAGAAAAATTTAAAGTGGGAGGATCTGGGTTGAAACAGCAGCTCATTTGGCCTTTAGGAAATTGTTTAACCTCTCTGAGCCTCAATTTCCTAATTCATAAGGGGGTTAGACTAAATGAATGATTTCTAAGGTCCCTTCCAGCTCTAAACCTACCATACGAATAATAAATTTCAATTAGCAAGCATTTTAAAAGCCCCCTTCAATATCTCTCTTCCCGCCCTGAGCAAATTAAAAAACCCCACAAAAAATAAAGCTGCCAATACATAGGTTTGTAGTTCTGCAAAATAAATTCCCCCAGTCATGTCCAAAAATGCAAGAGACAAATGGTGTATTCATCTTTATTTTTTCACACTCATGTTTTATCATTGTGTTGAGCTCTACAGTCTTTCAAAGTTGTTTTTCTCTAAAATGTTATCATTGTATAAATTGTTCTTCTAGTTTTTTAGTTGTATTCGACTCTTCATGACTCCACTTGGGGTTTTCTTGGCAAAGATACTGGAGAGGCTTGTCATTGCCTTCTCCAGCTCATTTTACAGATGAAGAAACAAGGCAAATGGGTTAAGTGACTTGCCCAGGGCCACACAGATGGTAGGCGTCTGAGGCCAGGTTTGAACTCATGTAGATGAATCTTCCTGACTCCAGGCCTGGCATTCTATCAGTTCATAACGGTCTTCCTAGTTTTTCCTGAAACTTCTCTTCAATTATTCCTTATGGCACTATAATATCCTATTCCATTTCTATACCACAATTTGTTTAGCCATTCCCCAATAGATGGACACCCCCTTAGCTTCCAATTTTGCCTACCATGAAAAGAATCACTATAAAGGTTTTACACATATAGATGCTTTTCTACTTTCTTTGATGTCTTTGGAAGTAGAGTCCTGGAAGCAGTGTAGCTGAGTTAAAGGATATGTAGAGGATGATAATTTTCTGGGTGTAGATCCAAATTCAGCCGTATGAATCCACGTGTGTTGCTGACCCCCTACAATTCCTTTAGGGCAGCTAGGTTGCATAATAGATAGAGTGCTGGGCCTGGAGTCAGAAAGACTCATCTTCCTAACTTCAAATTTGTCCTCAGACACTTACTAGTTGTGTGACCCTGGGCAAATCACTTAACCTTGTTTGCCTCGATTTCCTCACCTGTAAAATAAGCTGGCAGAAAGAAATGGCAAACCACTCCAGTATCTCTGCCGAGAAATCCCCAAATGGGGTTAAGACAAGTTGGACAGGGCTAAAACAACTGAACGACAACTCCTTTAACTCCTTTAAAAATGTCCATTTCACAGGAGGGATTTTTGAAGCTTTTGTGGCAGATGCTTTGGCAGTCACATGAAACATATGGACCTTTTCTCTAAATAATGTTATAAAGTACATAAGATAAAACACATAGAATGACAAAGAACACTGAACATACTGAAATACAATTACTGAAAAAAAAAGTTCACAGACCTGAAGTTAAGAAGTCCTGTTCCAAGAGTCATTCCCACAAAATCACTGAAATGAATATAAATGACGGCTAGCAGAAAAGATCTGAGCCTAGAAGTGGTTACAGAGCAGAATGACTTAGTACCTAGGTATTTAAAGAACAGAAGGAAAAACACAGCAACAGAAGCTGGGGACAGTGTGTAATCCTTCTCAGAGCTGCTTCTGTTGTACCCCAAATTCAAACTAAAGAACAAAGGTTTCCTGGGAAGGTATTTCTTTCCTCTACACTAACTGTCCAAGAGCACAGCAGTGGGAACATGGCTGCTGAGATGTACCATATGTCCCTGCCCAGCTCTGCATGACTTATGAAGTTTTAAAAAAAACCTCCTTCATCACAAGGAAAGCTTGGTCCCCCATGGAATTGTTAATGAGAGTGTCACTGCCCAACAAAAATAAACATTCAAAGAGGCTATAAATAAGTAACAGGAAGAAGAGGAGAGGCTATTGGAGAGAAACCAGGAGTGGACAAACATAATCAAAAGCATAAAAATAAAAAGTAACTGAAGGGAAGGGAAGGGAGAAGAAAGGGCATTGTTACCACTTTGATAGCCACCAAGAGCAAAGCACCAAAGGCATGCTTTGTCAACCAATCCCAACAAAACGCCATCTTGGGGGAAACAACATTGTAATAAAATATTTGCCATTTTTCAGACCGACACTTGCTATTTTTTGTTCAACATATGTTAGGTCTTTGCCAATGACATTATGACCAGATGTCAAGGTCAGTTATTCTAAGTGTCATAAAGCTGTTAATGGTCAATGAGAATGGAAAAAATTATAGTGGGCATACAACTCACTAAAGTGGAGAGGGGAAGGCCTCCCTATCATGCCTCTTTAGAGCAACTATGACATTAGAGCAAAAAAAAAAAAAAGACACTTCACTCACATGAAATGCAGAAATATTTATTTTGGTTTCCTTTGTTATTTTTTGGAAATTCTGTTTTGGTTTATAAAACATAGAAATAGCCAACACTGAAAGCAAACATCCAAAACTCCAATGTGACAAATTACCGACTTAGATATTTGTGCAATTAAGAGCACACATTATGAAGTTAGGCTACCAAGTAGTGTTATTACAATGACATCTCTTTAGTGCAAACTTTATTGTGCTTGAATATTACATATAATCCCATGTATCCAAAAAACAGAAACAGAATCACTTTAAATGACAACTTAATTCATTCAAATGTGGCCAAGACCTGTAATAATTGAAATTGTGCCAATTTCCCCAATTAGAATAAAAGCCCCTCAGGAGTTACTCCTAGGAAAAATTGTGGTTTTTTTGCCCCCAGATTTATATATCCCCCCATTAATTAGCATTTATTCTGGCTTGTTGAACACATTTTACAGAAATCATGAGTAGAATTCTGAGATGGGCCCATTCCTATCAATTACTCCCTCCATTTCAACACAAAAGTATTCAAGTATATGCATTCCCTCTGTCCTCTGAAGTGATATGTTTGGTACAAGACGGTTTATTCTGGGAAATGAAAAAAAAAAAAAGAATCACAGCATGGTATTCTGATTTGAAAACTACATTAAAAACCCGTTGGCCATTATACAGAAAGAGTGGCTAGTGCAGTGTAGAGATAAGGTGTACAGTTATCAGGTCATCCCCGCTGAGCCTGCCACTGATGGCATGTATATCCTTGAAATTCTTGTCTTCGTGGCCGAGTCTAAGGCAGATTTGTTACTGGAGGGAGGGATGGGAAGGAGAGAGATCTGGAAAGCACTCTGTTGGTGGCCTTCTGCTTTACATTCACGTCCATACTCTGTAGGACATTCATATGTGACCCCAAATCTGCTCAGTTGCACTTGTCCTGATTTACAGTGAACCATAACCTCAAAACAGTAAAGTTCAGATATTTCCTTCTTATCTGGGTTGGGGTGACCCTGGGGGTAGGGCATAAGGGAGAGAAAGTTCCATAACCCTCATTCAAATAAGGGTGAGAAAAAGGGGCTTAAATAATATTTGGATGAATTATGGTATACCCCACTGCTGTGTGTGTGTTTGTCATTTTTAAAAGGATTCTTTGCCTCTAGTGTACCATGTACCCTTTGGAGTAGACAACCGCAGAGAACGTATCAAACATCCGACCTTTCAGAAACAGGGAAGCCCTAGTTCCTTGGTTAAGGTCAGAAGAGAAGAGTCAACACCGTCCTTTTGGGCTGAGGAAGTCCCAAATAACTTATCAGGTATATAGTCGCCCTGTACAATTTAAGGCTCATTTTGGAAATTGTGTATCACCACAAAATGGTCAGCAACACAAGGTGACAGTAAGGCAGTGTTCTGTTTCCTTCAAAATTCCTATGTCAAGAACCCCGTCCAAACAAGCCTCCTTCCCTATGTTTGCTGTAGTCAAAATTACCAATATGAAGGCCAACAGTAGAAGTAGATCTTTTAGAGGTGTGCGGTTATGTTTTGTCCAAGCTATCTTCCTCAATATTAAATCTTAATAGTAGAATAGAGTTCATCAATCTGTGACCTGAAATATTTCCGGAGATCTGGTCTCTTTGCCTTCAGTGTTGGGGTCAGAAGGCCATTCTCCACACTAAATAATTCCAAGTGGAGAGCAATGCCTTTGACCTGGAAATAAGAAATAACAAAAGCAATGAGGGGGCAGCTAAAGCCACTTGTCCAATGCAGAGCAAACAACAACAATTATTCACTTCACTTCCTGAATGAAGTGGCTTCACTAGCCACTGTGCTACCAGCTACATGGGTAGTTCATTCTTCTTTCTCCAGGGGGTGCTATACCTGATTGTCTTAGACCAGGGATTCTTCACCTGAGATCCATGAACTTGCATTTTTAATATTTTGATAACTATGGTTCCACAGAGGGTCTTAGTAGAATTTAAAGCTCTCAAATTGTGGACCCTTTATTAAGGAGTTTTAAATCACATCAAGGCTTTGGAGATACCCTGGACAACTGGTTTCCTTTCATAATCCTGTGTATTTTACTCTGTCATTTGAAAACATGACTCTGAGAAGGGGTCCACAGGCTTCACCAGACACCAGAGTGGCCCAGGACACAAAAACGTTAAGAATTTCTGTCTTAGATGTGTTTCATAAGCATGTACATGTAGAGCCTATGATTGCATGCTGTCTTATGAAGGGAGGTGAGGAGGAAGGGAGAGAAATTTAAAACTTAAAAGCTTATGGAAGTGATTAATGAAAACTAAAATTAAATTAATTAATTAAAAAAAAAGTATTTCTGTCTTAGATGGAGGGTAGTAACTAATCTTTTTGGAGGTTCCAAAAGATTCTGCAATGTTACCGGGTAACTAATTCACAGCCACTGTTATTAATTTAATTCAATAAAGCCTTCATTACAAAATCCAATCTTATGTAATGACATCTGGAGCAAAACCTCCAAAGGCAGAGTCAGAAACCTTTACTCAAGCCTCACCTGCTCAAAAGTCTTCAGACCGGCCTCTTTCCCGAGCCTCACCATGTCTTCAAGGATTGCTTTTTTGACATCCTATTAAGGCAACAAAATAAAGACTGTATTAAAAATATTTGCATTGCTATCACTCGTCTTTACCTTGCCCTAGATTCCCCGTTTCCCTAGCCAGTTAGCTGGCTCTATCCACAAGACCTAAGTTCAAATCCAGCCTCAGATACTTACTAACTGTGCGACCCTGGTCAAGTCACCTAACCTCAATTTCTTTCCACTGTAAAATGCACCTACCTGGAAAGGTTGTTGTGAGGATCAAATGAGGATCACAGTGTCTTGCACATAGTAGGTGTTTAATAAATGATTGTTTCCTTCCCATCCCCCTCCTAGAAAGCAATCCCTTATAACAAATATGTGTGTAACATATATATATTATATGTGAAAAATCCCTATATAAATGAATTTTTTTAAAAAAAAGAAGAAATACTTCAGTAAAACTAATTACATACAACATCAGATATTTTTTTATGTGTAATGTTTCACATGCAAGGCGCTCCACCTCGGCAAAGGAGCAGGCAAAGTATAAAAACTGCATTTTTAAAACAAGAGTATCTAAAACAAAATGGGGGAGGTAGGATGGGGCATGAACCTAGCTCTGTTGGACCACGGCAGCTAGGCGGTAGAGAGGATAGAGCTCTAGCCCTGGAGTCAGGAAGTCTCGAGTTCAAATTCAGCCTCAGACACTTACTAGCTGTGTGACCCTGGGCAAGTTAATTAACTTCTGCTTGTCTCAGTCTCCTCAACTATGAAATGGGGATATTAATAGTACCTATATCACAGGGTTGTTGGAAGAGTCAAATGAGATAATATTTGTAATGTGCTTAGCACAGTGCCTGGCATACAATGAATGCTATATGTGTTAGCTATTATCATTATCATTGTTATATGCTTACCTTATTTTTGCACAAGTCTGCATGGGATCCACTGAAGCCCTTGTTTTTGGCCCAGGGAGCCAGTGTCTCCACATCTGGTACCACTATAGCTATGAGGAATGCCTTTAACACACACATAACACAAATCAATTACAATCATACCTTGTCCGGGAGTCCCTGAGCATCCATGATGGTATGGGAGAATCCCGAACCATACACGCTAACAGAATGCTACTAAAACCTCAATTTACTTGAATCTAAAGGAAATCCCCACTTTTATTTCTGAATGACAAGATCTTTGCTGAGGAAGCACTGATTTTATCAATGGTATTGACTGTGAGTGAAGGCTCAAAGCCCCATTGGGCAATGATCTGCAGAGACAGTGTTCAAACCCTTCCTACTTCTCACAAAAAACTGTGACCCGGTTAACCGTTCCTCTTCAATCCCTCTGCTTATTGAGGGCTTTGGTGTAAAGCTGATAGAGAATCAGCTTTCAGGAGGCCTTGTCACACCTGCCCATTAATCACTCAGGAGGCAGGCTTCCAAAGGCTGGTGCTGAGCATTTTAGATTCCTGGGCTTAATACAATCCAAGCGTCCATTTTTGCCCCTGACTTAACTGTAAATGAAGTATAGAAGAGCCTTAGCGGCTGTTTTGCTCCCACTGCTTCGTAGCTGTAGGCATTAAAACACAAATATGGCGGCTCAGAGAACACACCTGTAAGCTTTCCCCATGTACAAACACCTGAGCAACAGGCTCACTTCGCTGGTAGATGTTTTCGATTTTTTCAGGCGCTATGTATTCTCCTTGTGCCAGTTTGAATATATGTTTTTTCCTGTCAATGATCTTCAAGGTACCATTCTGGATAGGAGAGAAGAAAGAAGAGGATTTGCACCCACGAAAGAGAGAGCTCTGACATGGAAACCACTAGCCCCTTGCCACAATTTAGCAGCATTACTATCCTCTCATCTGTATTCGACTCGAGCACATCTACTGAGTCAATACTGGCCCATCTGATTCCAGGGCCTGAGGGGAAGAGGAGTCATGATTTCCATATCCAATTTAACATGAGGTTTCAGGATCAGATATCAAGAGCTCCAAGTACTCTAGCCATAAAGGGGATGCCTGACCTCAACTACAAGAAGAGGGCCGATGACAAGGCCTCTTCTTTTTACATCTCCCGAAGCTATTCTGTCTTAAATTCCCAAATACACTATTTAGAGAATCAGAGAGAACAGTTACATAATCTTAGAACTGGAAGAACGGAGAATATCACAGTTCTAGAACTAGAAAAGACCTTAGAAGCAATCTAGAACGATCCCTTCATTTTACAGATGAGGAAACTGAGACCAGAGAGGTTGACTGACTCATCTGTGCATCGCTTGCCAGAGTCAGGTGGCACTAGAACCCATGTCTTCCTGATTCCAGGATCAGCCTGCTGTCTACTATTACCAGCAGTGCCAAACTCAACCAGAAGCCACTAAACCATACATAAGGATCCCTGTGGACCACTCACTGACTTATGAAGCCATAAATTAACATTATCCATATTTTATTGTATCTTTATTTAGTTTGTTAAATATTTCCCAATTACATTTTAATCCAGCTCAGGCCACATTCAGAAGTGCTATGCGGCCTATGGGCCGAGAGTTTTAACACCTCAGTCTAGGTGTTTGTTTCCCTGCCCTAGCCCCCAACCTTACATCCCTTACCTCACCGTACAGATGAGGAAAATGAGATCTAGAGATGCTGACTTGTCCATGGTTATATAGCTACAGTTGGGGATGGAGCCAGGAGCAGAACCCACAATTTAATCCATCTTATATCTGGATCAGAGTACTCTTCTCTGGCAATAGATGGGTGGCTTCATCACCATCATCAGGCTTCTAGAATGTGTCTTATACCCAATACTTCTTAGATAAAGTCAGGAAAGAGCCAACTAGCCTGCTCTGTGAAGCACCTTCACTACCTTTAAAAGGATGAGTAACCTCGTATTTCTTGCTGCCCATACCTCTGGCCATTCTGAAAAATATTTCTTCCCCTAGGTCCCTTCACTTTATGACAACCCCAAGTGTCAATAAGAAGGATCACAGGAATGTAGTTAAAGCAGGACAACAAGCATTCTATAAAAATACATTTCACCTCTGTTGATACAAAGAAGTGAGAAGTTGTGTGACATAATAAGAGAGGGCCTTAGAGTCAGAAAGAGCTGGGTTCAAGTCTTTCCTTGGACACTATGTGATGTGGGATAAATCTCAGTGCCCCCGAAAGAAACCCCCTAAGAGTGTGAGATGCAGAACACTCAAGTGATCTGCACTGATGGGGGAACTTACTGGCCAAGAGTTCCCAACATCAATGAAGTTATTTGCCCAAACTCTTTCCCCAAAGAAATATTAAGATTAAGATTATACACACACACACACACACACACACACACACACACACACACACACACACACACAGAGAACCACAAGTTATTCCCCAACAGAAAAAGTGGTCAAAGGTGATGAAGTTTTCAGAAGGATTACCATCCAAAAATGTGCCCCCAATCACCAATAAGAGGAACACACATTAAAACCTTCACTCTGACCTCAAACTTAATCAGCAAATCAACAAAGACATCAAAAAGCAGAAATGATCTCTGTTGGATGGGCTGTGGGAAAACACAGGTGTGTTGATGAACTGTAGCTGGAACTGTGGATTGGTCCAATCATTCGGGATAAAATTTGGAATTTTGGAAGAAAAAAGTGACTCAAGCTTTAATACCCTTTGGCCCAGTAACCTCATTGCCGTTTGTCTCAGTTTCCTCATCTGTAAAAGAGGGGCAAAACTGCCACCTACCTCTCAGGGTTGTTGTGAGGATCAAACCACAGTGCTGAAAGTGACAAGCACAGAGCCTGGCACATATAAATGTTAGTCATCATCCCCATCATTATTATTTTTATTATTACTGGCCACATACCCCAAGGAGTTCAAAACAGAATGAAAGGTGCAGTATATGCCAAAATATTCATACCAGCCTTTCTGTGGTAGCAAATACCTGGGAACAAACTGAATGCCTATCAATTTAGGAAATGACTGAACACACTGTGGCATATGAACGTAATGGAATATTACTGTACTGTAAGAAATGACGACTGTGAAGAATTCTGAGAAACACGAGGAGATTTATGTGAACTGATGCTCAGAAAAATGGGAACCAGAAAATGATTATAAAATGTAAGTAAAAAGAGCCCTAAAAGGAAGCCAGATAATTGTGATAATTAATCTTGGCCCTGGAGAATAGAAAATGAAACATGTGAGAAAGAGAGATTAAAGGGGCAGAATGTAGCATACATTCTCAGATATATTGGCTATTTTTGTTTCACTCTTTCCATTTGTTATAAGGGAGGATTCAACGGGGACAGGAATGGGTGATAAACATGAGATGAATGATGATTACCCAGCAGATTCTGCCCTGCCCCACCTCATTTTGGAGTAAAATATTAGAGAATAGAGGAGAGATTTACTTACTGGTAACCATTTCCCAATATCTCCTGTGTGCAGCCAGCCATCCTTATCCAGAGCTTCTGCTGTTTTTGCTGGGTCCTTCAAATAGCCCTTAAATACATTTGGCCCTTTCACACATATCTGAGAAAAGGGGGATTTTCATACCATTAATGCCATAATTTGAATTACTAAAGCAGAGATAAAGCTGAACTCATGAGATTTAATAAGACTTTTCTGAAAAGGAAAAAAAATGTTTTTCACAACAGCTGGAAGTTTTTACTCTGTTGCCTACTCCAAAGCCAGAGAAGTACTTTACAAGGAGATCAGGCCAACCTCGGATCTTGGGGTCCCATCTTCCCTGCTACCAGCCCTGGCTGGAAGCAGTAACAGATAAGCTGCTGGGTAGGCTCTGGTCATAATGCTTAGGGCTAAGGGTAGTTAGTCCTTGACTCACTCCTGGCCCCAAATTCCCAAGAAAGTACTTTTAGGTCATTAGGATCTCATTACTTAATCTGTAAGAAATTCATTAATTGGTACCTAGGACAATTAGGACCTAGGCTCCAAGGACAATACGCTGGAGGCCTCCAGGCTCTACAAGCCCCTGGGTCCAGCTCTTCTCCTGCTGCCTCACAGGGAAGAACAGAGCCATCACTGCATAGCTTTTCTCCTCGATACCCACAGTGTCTCCCTCCTACTAATTTAAAAGCAAAGGCATCCCAAAGACATCATACAAATGGGAAAAGGACCCACATGTACAAAAACATTCACAGCAGCTCTTTTTGTGGTGGCAAAGAATTGGAAATTGAGAGGATGCCCACCAATTGGGGAACAGCTGAGCAAGTTGTGGTATATGAATGTAATGGAATACTATTATGCTATAAGAAATGATAAACAGGCTGACTTCAGAAAAGCCTGGGAAGACTTGTATGGTCTGATGCTGAGTGAAGGGAGCAGAACCAAGAGAACGTTGTACACAACAACAGCCACGTTGTGCGATGACTAATATTGATAAACTTAACCTTTCCCAGCAATACAAGGATCTAAGATATCTCCAGAGGCCTCGTAATAGAAAATGCTATCCACATCCAAAGAAAGAACTATGGAAGTTGAATTGCTATCTTTTTTTTTTCTCTTCTGTTGAGTTTTGTTTCCTCTTTCTGATAGTTCCCCCTATTGGTTTTAATTTTTACTTACAACATCACTAATGTGAAAATATGTTTAATAGGAATGTAAATGTATAGCCTATATCAGATTGTGTGCCGTCTTGGGAAGGGTGAGAAAAATTTTAAACTCAAAAGCATATGGAAGTGACTGTTGATAAATCAAAATTAAAAAAAAGAAAACAATCTTAAGTGTTTCACTCTAGAATCCTCAATTGGATTAAACCTAAAAGTTCCGACATGCAGCTGTCTTCTCTTGAAAGTCAGGAATGATGAAAGGAGACAAGGGATGAACAGTCAGTACAAATTTACTCACCTCTCCTTCTCCCTTGGCAGCCAAATAATTCATTTCTTCTACATCAACAAGCTTTATAAGATTGCAAGGCATTGGAGCACCAACGTGGCCTATATACCAAATGAAATAATGATCACTCATCTGGGACTGGCCACCATCCCCTTGGCACCTGGCTCAAGAACTTGCATTCAACAACATTCAATCAACACATTTAGTGTTGTTTGGTTATTTCAGTTGTGGCTGACTCTTTGAAACCCTATTTGGGATTTTCTTGGCAGAGATACTGGAGTGATTTGCCATTTTCTTCTCCAGCTTATTCTACAGATGAGGAAACTGAGGCAAATAGGGTTAAGTGACTTGCCCAGGATCACACAGCTAGTAAGTGTCTGAGGCCAGATTTGAACTCAGAAGGATGAGTCTTCCTAACTCCAAGCCTGGCACTCTATCCACTTCACCACCTAGCTGCCCAACACATTTATTAAGGGTCCACTATAGTAATTAGTAAAGCTAGGAGGGGTGTGGCATTAGATCAGAGGTTCTTCATCTTTTTTTGGGTCACAAACCCCTTTGGCAGTCTAGTGAAACCTCTGGACCCCCTTCTCAGAGTAATGTTTAAGTGTATAAAGAAAAATACACAAAATTACAAAGGAGATTAATTATACTGAAACAGTTATTTATTTATTTATTTATTTGTTTGTTGAATAGCATTCATTCATTCATTTAAAAAGTTCATGGGCCCCAGGATCAGAAATCTTGTTTTTCAAATGCTGCCATGCTGTGTATGACCATAGACAAGTCACTGAACATCTGTTTTCCTGGGTAACTCTCTAAAGCTCTAAGTTATAAATTAGTTGCTAATCAGTATAGGTAGGAGTTTCCAGATCAGGGACTTCCTTTATACGATTAGGTCATGGGCTGAAAAAAGAAAAAGCATAATTCATTATGCTAAGCACTGAGGGAGAGAGAAAAATTTAAAAGACATAGTCCCTGCTCTTGAAGAGCCTATAACCTAGGAGATCACACACACACAAACACACACACTGTGTATACATAAATTTTATACACACACATAAACATACATTTTCAAGAATGTTTTGTATATATGTGTATATGTATGTACGTATTCTGTTGTAGTATAATAGAGACTATGCTGACCTCAAAGTCAGGAAGACCAGATACTGGCTATGTGACCTTGGACACGTCACTTAACCTCTGGCCTCAGTTCCTCATTTGTAAAATGTGGAGGTTAGAACTCACATCCTCTCTAAGCTAAAAGCTGCTCTTCCAACTCAAAACGTCTATATTTACAACCTCTCCCCCTACACAAAAAACAGCTTCAGGTCTAGAACTGGAGGAGCTGGAAGCCCCTTTGCAAACCTTTCTGGGCTAGACATTTAGAATGTTTTGTGGAAGGCCAATAACTTGACCAAAAGACTAAAAAAACCTAACCAGATACCACGTTAAAAAATCCTAAGTTTGTGTTTATAACTTCAGAGCACTTACTAGATAACTGATTTAGTTTTTTGAGAAGTAATCTTTGAGGGTCAATAAGACCATGAATATTTTGTATTCAACAATATTCAACACATTTATTCCGCTTTCCCTATGCATATATACATGCATATGCATAAACATTAGGCGTACATACACACAAATACTCTATGATGATAACTGAGGGATGTATTTGTATGTAACCTCGTACATATATATGCCACATGTATACACATGTATGTACATCTGCATATATGAGAAGGGGTCTGCTGTGGTAGAGTCAGGAAGACTCCAAAGTTTCCAAGTCGTATGTCTGACACTTGATTAACTGTACCACCCAGAGTAGATCACTTAACCTTAGGCAACTTAGCCTTAGGCTAAGTTTGAAGTAGAACTCTGCTCTACTAAGTGCAAGGAGTTGTGATCTGGCAGACTAGATTTTCACCCTGGGAAGTTCCCTACCTGCCATCCCTCAAAGCTCCTTTAATTTCCTACACATACATAACTCAGTGAGCTCCATAGTGAGCGAAAGACAAGGATGAGAGATGGCCCATCCCTTTCTTCAAGGCACAAGTGTAGGGAGAAGTTAAGGCCCACAAAGCGAGACTGGCATAACTCACTTCAGATGTCACAGCAGCCACTTTACAGTTCAGCTGGCTACAAACTATTTGGTCAAAGACTCAATATACATAGAAGTCAGGGGGGGGGTCCCCCAGCTAAATCTCTGATCAACTAAAATATTAGAGAGATCATGAGAAGTACAACCATACCAGCTGTCCAGTCTCCTGGCACCGTCAAGGAACATCCAGCTGTACATTCTGTTTGTCCATAGCCTTCATAGAACTACAATATCAAAAGCATTCAAAGTTATTTGTTGGTAGCAAAAGTTTTATGTCATTACTGAAAGTGGCCATGTTCGACCAACCCCTAAGTGTCTGTGGACATGCCTTAGGTTAGTCCAGTCAGCCCTTAATCTGAGTTTAATTTCCACCTGACCACTGCGAAGAAAGGATATGTCTGTCTGTGTGTATAATATGTATATGTATACATATATACCTATTTATGTGTTTGTGTACATATACATAAGCACACACACACTGATATGTGTGTACGTGTGTGTGTGTGTGTGTATGTGTGTGTGTATCGACTTTAAGTCCTGATTCTGTCCCAGGTAATTCTCTGTCAGAGGTGCCCATGTCTGCATTGTGCATTGGGCTTTTTTCTTGTTATCAAACAGGTACCTCAATTAAAGACTTTAACATAAGCCGATTTAGGATCCGAGAGAGGAAAGAAGAGATAGGCAGACCTGCCAGGGACATATTGGGAGGAGAAATGGACAGGTCAAACACCCTTTCCCGGATTCTCAGATTCATGGACTTAAAAAAAAAAGTGCTTGATGAGATTATATAAAAAAGGGGGCAAGGCACAATCTGCTCAATCAATTAGCCAATGACACGTGTTTTTATTCTTCCTATCTGTAGGAGGGCAGCTATCATGGCTGCCTTTCACACAAGACAGAAAACCAGCTGTATGACAAGCAATTTTGTGATTTGCAGGAAGAGAGTCATGAATGGCTGGTTCTTTTGAGAACGACTGCTTTAGACTATGTCACCCTGGTGTTTCCTCAAGGCCAGTTCTGATGGCTGTGGCAGAGACTGATTAATTCAGCATAATGAGGATGCCAAAAGTCATTCTTCAGTGTGCCCTTAATTAAGGCCTGGCTTCTGCCTACCCCATTATAGATAGACATATATGCCTATGACATTCCTCTGATCTACCCATCGAGTCAAACCTGCTAACAACTCATTAGTTCTTCAACTGGGGTTTGTGAACTTTAAAAAAATGTACATTTTGGTAAGTGTATACCCTATGGACTTTATTTTAGGCCTTTAAAAACATTCTTCTGCAAAGGGGACCGTAGGGGGCAGCTAGGTGGCACAATGGATAGAGAACCTGAGTTCAAATCCGGCCTCAGACACCTAACACTTACTAGCTGTGTGACCCTGGGCAAGTCACTTAACCCCAATTGCCTAGCTAAAAGAAAAAAGAAAAGGGAAAAAGAAGAAAAAAAAAAGAACTGCAAAGGGGTCCATAGGCATAGCTAAGCTGCCAGAGGGGTCCAAGACAAAGAAAAGGTTAAGAAGCCCTGCATCACACCATCACAGAATAATTTCCTGACCCTGCTGAGTTTCCCAAGGCTGCCAGTCTTGCTTAATCATTACCAGAGTTAAGTCAGGAGCAAAAAAAAGTTTAGAAATGTTGGCTATAAAGTATTGGCCAGTATAAAGTAACTGGCTCTGAAATACTATACAAAGCAAACACTTGAAAAAATAACAAAGACAATGCTATTGAATGGAATTTTTAACCATTTTTGCATCATAGATTCCTTTGTTATTGTGATGAAGTCTTTAGATCTCATTTTAGAAATGTTTTTAAATGCATAAAATGAATAGGATTTTGTGGAAACCAGTTATATTGAAGTAATTATCAAAATTTTTTTTTATTAATAGACCCTAGGTTAATAATCCTTGCTTTAAATTGAGAAATTTGATTGTGTTAATTTTTCTAAAATAAGATTAAAGACACGAGAATTTCTACAAAAGAACGCATGCCATGTGCTATTAAGGCTCCATGTTTTCCCTAGCTAATCAGCTATATTGAATTATACTTTTGTCTATTTAAACAACAACTCGAGTTCTAAAATACATTACAGTAATAACTTCTGACAAGTTGATCTGCTGCTCAGGTTTGTTCTATATGCCCATCAGAATAAACAGTGAGATAGTGTCAATATGTTAAACGAAGTAGCAGTCACAAGGAAACATCATTTAAATAATTTGATATTTCATTGTGTAAATTTTAAATTAGCCATTTATGGTTAATAATTATTGAAATAAAGCTGATATTTTACATACCTTCAAATCTTTTTTTAAAAAAAATGAACACCGAGAAAACAAGTGCAAAACTAACATCTAACGCCATTTCTAGAGCAGAGTAGGCGCTAATTTTTTTTCTGAGAACAATATGGCAATTATCAAAGAAGAATAACAAAAATGAAAATATCCTTTGATCAACTGTCTCACTACTGGGACTACATTCTGAGGATATTAAGAGGAAAAAGGTCCTGGCTGTACAAAAACGTTTATTAGGCCTTAATCTGTATTAACAACACACTGGAAGCTTCTGTGCAACAACTGGGGAAGAGCTGAATAAAATGAGTGAGGTATATGTTTATCACATGGCAAAGGGAGGACCCACACCAGTGCACCTGTGGGTCTTTGAAGCACTTTAGCAACTGCCTGGGCCTCAGTTTGCTGCTGCTGAGGTTGCTGCTCTTTGTCCTTCGTTCTGGAAGAGGACCATGACATCAGGGAGGTGATGCCATGACATGCAAGTGAACTGGATTTAAGTGAGGCAGGGCTATTAAAGTCACCAGCCTCACTTTCTCCTCCAGAGCCATCTGGGCCCAGTGGCAAGATATAGATCAGGATGACAGGAGATGGCCCTGGATGCAGTGGGAGACCTTGGCCTTTTCAAGCTAAGGTCTTGATGCCTATTCAGTGAATAAGGCCTGATAAGAAATGAGGCAAAGAATGGTGAAGAGGAAAAAGAGGAGGAAGAAGAAGAAGACAATGATGATAAGGACGATCTGGGAGGGGAAGCACTAAGGGCCTCAGTTTACTCATCTGTAAAATGAAGAGACAGAACTAGATGGAGTCTAAAATTCCTTCTTCTAGCTATACAACTATGGCCTAATGTCTTCATATATTTCTATATATGGGATATGACATTAAAAACAACACAATACAAGTTTATATATGAAAGAGAGACTAGAAGGGACACATCATTAAGAAATTATTGTTTTGTAAAATTTATATTTCCCCTTTTCCATGAACTATAAACCTCAAACTATTTACAACTTTGTTTAACTTAATTTTATTTACTTTTGTTTCACTTTTATTCTAAACTTAATAGCAATCTCAACAAAAACAAAAAGTTGAATAAAACATTTTTCCTTTCTTTCTTTCATTTTTTTTAAAAGCACAAATATTTGCAACGTATTCCTTTGAGAAGGAAAGCCTCTTCTAGGAAGTCTAACGAATGCCCACAACCTTGAACTATTTATACTAAGTGGTTCTGCTCACTGTGGCAAGATCAATTCCATAGCTTAACAGTCTGTATGAAATAGGGCCATTCCTCACATATGAATTCTGTTTGGGTTACCCCACAGAATACTCCATGACAAAATACAGCATTCATCCATCTATCTGTCTATTGATATATACACATATAGATATACCCATATGTATAAACATATATACATACAGCTAATCATTGTAATTAAGAACAAAGATCACTGCCTCTGGACTCAAAGGACCTGGGTTCAAATCTCAATTTTGATACAAATAACCCTAACCCGACCTAGCTCTTAAGCAACGTTTCTATTAGCTTCAGAGTTCACATCCATCTGAGTGGAAGACTCATACATGTTGTGACAAAGAGTCCCAAAAAAGGGTCCCTCAACAAAGAAATCTGAAGATTTAGACATCAAAGAAAGAAATGGTTTCCAGGGAGTCCAGATCACACAAAAACTTAAGGTTTCTTGGTAAAGAAATGAGAGTTGCACCTATCTACGAGAAATGGTGGCACCTCACGATTTTCCCATGGATCTCTGAGGTGAACACTAGGAAATTCTCTCCTGGTCACCTGTGGAGACCAGTCCCAGCCATGCAGGCTCCATGAAAAGGTGGGCCAGGCCTTTTGAGTACCGGATGGGCAATCAGGTGCTGGAGCAGAGGGAGTGCTACACTCAGAATCAGGAAATCCTGAGTTTAAATCCTACCTCAGTCATTTACTAGCTGTTAGACACTGGGCAAGTTACTGCACCTCTTTAATGCCTCAATTTTGTCATCTGTAAAATGGGGATAAGATTATCAGCTGCTTCACAGGCTTGTTGTGAGGATCAAATAAGATAACACATTAAAAAGTATTTTGTAAATCTCAAAGTATTATATGTGCCAGCTATCATTATTATTATGAAAGACAAAGACAACTCCCTTACTTCAAAGTACAACAATCCCTGCTACTGAACAAACAACAAAGACTTTCAATGGTCAGGATGGCAGATGTGAATGTCCCATTCATAAATGGTGTACCAAGGAGAGGAGGGCACAGAGACACGCTTCTGCGGGAAAGGGCACATAGGGGTTTTCTGTTCCACGGGTCAAGACCACGCTAAGCCCAACTGTGCCTAAAGAGTGAGTGCCACTAACCAAGGTGGAGAATGGCATGTGCATACGAAAGATACAAAGACTGGACCCTTAGGAATGACAACATGCATAACCCTTCCCCACGTTTGCTGTAATATTTTTCTTTTCTTCCAGCCACAAAACCTTCAAATAAAATGCTACCCACCAAGCAAGGAACAAAACACACACACGCATTCAACAACGTACCTGACATCCAAGTGCTGCTCTCAGAAAAGTCAGGACAGTTGG
Source organism: Phascolarctos cinereus (assembly GCF_003287225.1). NCBI lineage: Eukaryota > Metazoa > Chordata > Mammalia > Diprotodontia > Phascolarctidae > Phascolarctos > Phascolarctos cinereus. The sequence continues at coordinate 65,968,358 of NW_027556402.1, read as the reverse complement.
TGATACAGGAGCCGCTCCAGTGACCATTAACCTTACTTTCCCTCCAAGACTTGCCTTAAAGGGGTAGAGAAGGAAAAAAGAAAAAGGATGTTGGGTGACCATCTGAGAATTTATGCTACCTGCATTTTATCTCTGAGCACTGTTAGGAATTTTTCTAATGCACTTAAGCCTCTTCTGAACCAGTGCCCCGTCCACAGCTCCAATTCTGTTCTCCGAAGGCAAACTTGTGCTTAGACTACTGTGACAGATGTCACAGATGTCAGACAATCCAGAAGGCCACGGAGAATGAACGCTGGGCCCAGAGTCAGGATTCAAATGATGACACCTCTCCTAACTAGCGAGCTCTGTGTGTGGGACCAGGGGACACACCTTCTCCCCTGGGTTTTTGAAATGCTGCTGTCTTCTGGTTCTCCTCCCTCCTGCCTGACTGACCACTCCTCCTCAGTCTTCTTTGCTGGATTGCCGTCCCCAGCCCACCTCCCAGGCAGGCTGGTCTGTGGCCTCTTTCTTCCTTTTTCTGTACCTCTGGTCATCTCATCAGCCCCCAAGGGCTCAATGATCATTGCTATGGCAATGATCTCCAGTTCCATATATCCAGCCCTAACCTCTCTCCCAAGCTTCAGTCCTGCAGCACCAATTCCTATCTAGATACTTTAAACTCTTTATATGTTGGAAATAGAACCTCAAAGGCAGGGGTTGTTTTTCATTTTGTATCTGTATCCCCTGTGCCTAGCATGGTGCCAGGCACATGGCAGACACTAAATAATTGTTTGGTTGAATTTCAACCTCATCTATAAAATGATTATGTATAATACAGGATGCCTCAAAAGTCTTAGTGAAGCTTTAAGATTTTGGGGACACCCTATAAAACCTGTGAGGCAATTAGGTGGTGCAGTGGCCAGGGCCTGGAGTCAGAAAGATTCATTTTCCTGAATTCAAATCTGGTCTCAGACACTTACTAGCTGTGTGACCCTAGGCAAGTCATTTAACCCCGTTTGCCTCAGTTTCTCCACCTATAAAATGAACTGGAGAAGGAAATGGTGAAACACTCGAGTATCTTTGTCAAGAAAACACTACTACTACTATTACTAGTACTACTACTGCTACTGTTACCATGGAAAGAGCAGTAGAATCAAAGTACTTGGGTTTAAGGGAACACCTCTGATGCTTTCTACCTATATGATCCTGGGTAGGTGACTCCTTTTCCCTGGGTCTCAGTAAAATGAGGAAGTTGGACAAATTCAGTATTTCTTAAACTGTGGATTGTGACCCCATATGGGGTTGTGAAAAATATGGCAACCGTTTAAGGTTTCTGAAAAGGCAATGACCAAAAATTAATTAAAAATCAAACATGTCATGAATCCCAGGTGTTTCTGGCAAGCACTTGCCTGTGCTGCAAAATGCAACTTCATTACAGCCTTGATTCTAAACACACAGTATGCGCATTTTGCACGGTGCATGTCCTCAGGCCTCACAATGCCAATAAAGGCTGCCAAAATGTGAAAAGGGGTCCTGAGTAAGAAAAGTTTAAGAAGCTCCAGACAAGATGGGCTCTGAGGTCCCTTCTAGCTCCATGCCAATGACTGAATTTCAAAATTTACATATCCAAGGAATAAAACCACACACACACACACACACACACACACACACACACACACACACACCCCTCTCATCCTCTTTATCCTCCTCCTCAAAAGCCCCTTTAGAAATTTGGACCCTGGCTAGTTTAAGCCGTAAGAGAAATTGTTCCATGTCCAGTTATTACCTGAATTTTTGTGGAAAATAATTTTATCCCATAGGCTGTTGTTTCTAATTATGCCACTTCGGAGTTCTGCCTCTTTCCTCTTGGAAGCAAAGTCCAGGATCCACCGTTTCATCGTTGTGTTGGCCTGTCCAAATATCTAACAAGTCCAGTAATGGTTACCAGGTTGCTCCACAAAATGGCTTGAAGACTCACCCTCGTATAGAAAAGGGTTTGTATAGCATTTTAATTTGAAGTTGAGTTTTACAATGAACATACAGCCAATAATTCCTCCCCTGCTATTAAAGCTATTGCGGGCACCGTTCACGTCTGATTGCCATCTTCATTCCTCCCTGTGGCTCTGCTTCTGACTTTCCAGGCTTTGCTATCATGCCTCCTCAGCCGCTGTCACATCCTGGAACATCCCTGGGCTCCTGAGGACTCCTCCCTCCCCCTGGAATGCCTCCTCCACCATGTTAGCCACCTTCTCCCATTGGGAGTTCCTCCTGTATTTGGGCCTCCATTTTGGGGGGCAGCCCAGTCTGGCCAACCTTCATTCGCCCCCTGGCTTTTCAGCCTTCAACAGAACACCCTTCATTAAATCCCCTTCCCTTCTTTTTTGGCTCCCTTTTGCGCACTGTCTTTCTCATTAAGATGTAAGCTCCCTGAGGGCAGGGAATATCTTCCTTTTTACTGGCATATGTATTCCCACTGATTAGCACAGAGTAAGCACTTAATACATGCTTCTTGCTTTTCCATGCTCATCTTTCAGGGCATTTCAACACTATTCCATGCAAAAGACTCCATCCTCCCTGGAGCTAAAGTTTCCCCCATTCCAAATCCCCTGAATACACTTGAACTTACTCTGTCAAACATCCGGTTCAGCAGTCTTGGAACCACAGGGAAGATGGTAGGCTGCAGCATCTTGAGGTCATCCATAAGTAACCGGATATCTCCTTGGAAGAATCCAATTCTAGCTCCATGACAGAGAATTACACACTGGAGAGAAGGAATAGGAAGGCATGGATTCAGGAACTGGCTGACTTTCTGGTGAGATCATCCCAGTTTCAGTTTGGCCACCAAGTTCCAAATACCTTTAAATTCTCTAACCCAGCCACATCCCATCTAGGATTGCTCACTGCTATGCCATAAAAATATAAAAATAGGTGAAATAATACAGAATTTTTTACATCTGGCTGGAGGGCATAATTATTGTGGAGCTTGATATATTGTAAGGTTGTTTGTTTGTTTGTTTGTTTTTTAAATGAGCTATCTGTACAATGAAAGGAACACTTGCCCTAGAGCCTGAGAACCCTGACAATCTCTCTGGGTCTCAGTTTCCTCATCTATAAAACGAGGGGTTTAAACAAGATGGTCTCTGAGGCCTCTATAACATGGGTCAGAACATTAGTTTAATATTGTAAATATTGACATCCATTGAAGTCCTTTGATACCTCAGAGTGGTGTAAATGGTGGTAGGTAGTTCTGAAGGACTCTGCAGGACCTGGCAAAGACTTAGAAGCTGTTGTGGCTTTAGGGGCTAGGTGGGCAATGGGCTGTGTTCTAGAGTCCAACTTTGGGCCTAGCTAAGTCCAGAAAGGCTCATTATCAGGAGGGCACCCACTAGGTGATGAATGTTCTTAGCTACAGTTTATGAAAATATCTACTATAGACAACAAGCAATTATGGTCTTCAGTGATGAAGTGAATCCTCACACCCATGAAATCTGTGCATGTTTGAAATATTACGAAATGAGGGTATGCCTGGATAAGAATTTTTGGTTAAAATTTTGGGGCTATCCTAATATTAGGTGATATATTTTAGGATTAATACAATCCTTAAGGTAGAGAAGAACTGGAACTGGGACACATTTTGTTTTATTTATTAGAAGAAGAGATACTTGTTTGTTTTTTGGTTTTAGTTGAAGATGCTGTACCTTGCCTTGGAGGTTGTAAGAAAATGATACCATCCTTCATGGTAAAGTAATAGGGGTCTACTAGTACACAATAGTGCATATTATTTCAGGTATGGTCCGTGAAGCAGATGTTTCTGCTGATTTTTTTTTTGTATGTGAAGCAATTTGGGTTAAGTGACTTGCCCAGAGTCACACAGCTAGTAAGTGTTATGTGTCTGAGGCCAGATTTGAACTCAGGTCCTCCTGACTTTAGGGCCAGTACTCTATCCACCGAGCCACCTAGCTGCCCCTGCTGAATTGTTTTTGCCATGAGTTCAAATGGGAGGGGGGAGGGAGAACAGGGGAAGATATGACTGTGATGTAAAGACAAAAAAACTTCAACAAAACATTTTTAAAAAATACTTCCATATTGTTCTATATGTAATCCATACTCCTAAAAATGTGATTTCTTTGAAAGGGAAAAATATATATGTAGATATATATTGAAAAACAATTGCAAAAATTATTATGACTCATCAGCGTGACCATTTTTACACTAATTTTCATTCAAACGAAAGTAAAGAGAGAGGTGCTGTGTGATGTTTGCTATCATTATCCTCTGGTACAGTTCCAGGTGGCTTTCATGTTTTGCAGACTAGAGTTTGGGGGAAAAAGTGTGGCCTCGTTAGGATCAATACTTCAAATGACAGACTGTGAGGGTGGAGAGGAGCAAATGGAAATTTTAGCTCCCTATGCTACTGCTTCACCCTAATGATTTCAACTATTACCTAAAGTTCAAGTTTATTAGAATTTATTTTACTATAATAAGCTTTTTTTTTCCTTAAATCTCTAAAAGGCTTTCAACCTCAGTGAGTCTCGGGCAGGTTGTGTTCGCCATGTAGAGATACATTCTACTGCATATCTATCCCTTACATTCACTAAGTCTATACACCCAAGTTAAATTAACTTCTCTCTTCAGGAACAACTCGATTTGTATTCAGAAGAGAAATTTCAGCAGGTTTTCATTCACTATAGTTTGTTTCAGGCAGTGAGGAGACACAGTGGATAAAGTGCCACGCCTGGAAGCAGGAAGATTCATCTTCTCAAGTTCAAATCTGCCCTCAGACACTGACTAGCTGTGTGACCCTGGGCAAGTCACTTAATCCTGTTTGCCTCAGTTTCTTCATCTATAATGAGCTGGAGGAGGAAATGACAAACCACTCCAGTATCTTTGCCAAGAAAGCCCCAAATGGGGTCACAAAGATGACTAAAAATGACTGAATAGCAACACAATATTTTCCAAGTGTCTTCTATAGTTCCACATGCATGACCCTTTAAGAACCATTGTACATCATGTCTGAAACACGGTCACCAAAGAAATTTTTTTTTTTAAGAAAACAGGCCCATTTTACTACTTGCTAGCAATCAGGTTAAAGACAGCTACCAATGACCAATCTGATCCTTAGCATGAAGGGACTACACTTTAAAGAAACACTGCTCTAGAGTGACAGGGTAGTTACTGAAACCTGCAGTGCTCTCCTCTATTCTCTTAACTTCTCTCTGCATCTAATGTGATTCCTTACTCTCAGATTTGTAACACTGAAAATGAAACCGAGAAATCAATTCAACCCATGACTGGGTTGAGCCATGCGATTATGTCAAGGCAATCTTGCCAAATCTATTTACGGACTTTCCCCTTTCTCAAATAAAACCAGAATGTGGTTATAAAAATAAGCCCATTTGTACATTTTGACCAATAATAACTAACATTTATCTAACACTTTTAAGTACTGTAAAGTACTTTATACATGTTATCTAATTTGATCCCCACAACAGCCCTGGGGAATGGGTTTTATTATTATCTCCACTTTACAGATGAGTGACTTGCCCAGGGTCACATAGCTAGCAAGTGCCTGAAGCAGAATCTGAACTCAAGTCTTCCTAATTTCAAGTCCAACACTCACTTTACATATTTACCACCTGGTTTCCTCAAATGCTACATGAGGGCAAATCTTGAATAATTTGGCTTATCAGAAACCAAAAAAGGACAAAATTATACTGACTTTGATTGACTTTAATTTCTGGGTCAAAAGAGTGGGTAGAATCAGATCAAAAGATCAAATTTCCTTTTTAAACACCCAAAAATTGAGAGGCCGTGAACTAGTAAGGTAGATGTGTTGAACTCTGCACCTGGTAATAGGGAAAAAACAAGGGTGGCACCCACACTGTTCTCCATAATCTGGGTCCTGTCCATGATACCAAAGCAAGACATTAATTTACAATACCATACCACACTGGATCCCAATCTCCTTACCAGCATTAACTGCTCATACATGTGAGCGAGTGGTAAATAAGAAATGTGTGAGTCACTGGAGTTCAAAGGAATTGCTTTCTGTGAAAAGACAATAACTGAGCAAACATACAAAACAAAAAAAAAGCAATTGAAATAAACTCAGTGCCTACCTCCACAACTCTCTCAAACATATGGGCAAGAGGCAAGAAAGATATCAAAATGTCATCTGGAGAAGGAGCCACCACACTCTGCAAGCAAAGAATACCAGCGGGGCAGAGAAGCACAAGACCATTATGATTTCCCTTCATTGCCCACCCCCATATTTCCAAGCACATATTACCTTAACTTTACTGAGGGAGAGGACACACTATTTGGGGGCTTCTGGGCTTTGATTTCATCAGTACGTGGGAAACTCTTGGAGAGGAAAAATCTCTTTTCTAATGTAGATGCATCAGCCGCTTAAAGAGTCTTAGAGGGCTGCCTAGGGACGCTGAGACATCTCTTGGCTGGGCTCACATAGCCAGTACACGACATAAAGGGGACTGAACCCAATGGCTTCCTGGCAAGGCTGGCTCTCTAATCACTATGAATCGCTCCCTTCGTTTGTATTTATTGCTGACAAGCAATCAGTATTAGCCAAAGGATGGTATTACATGGGTTATTGGATATTTGGGTACCATTTCTCTTCTAAAAGGCGGTTCAGTCAGAGTTAGGACAATCCCGCCCCTCCCTCCCCCCTGCTCTGCCCATCCCCTTTCCCCCAGACAGGATATTAAGGGATTATGTGCTCTAATTGTTCAGAATTACAACCCCATGGCTGCTTGCTGCCGCTCCCTCCCTCCCCAGCAAGATCAGTGTCAACCTTCCGGTCAGGAACGACGGAAGTCACATTCCAATCCAAGCAATAGCATAACATGACAAAGAGGAAAAAGAACCCAACACCAATATACTGAAACTCAGGAGCTTGAAAGTGATTTCAGTAGCTGGAGTCTTATCAACATTCTTCCTTTCAAACCAATATTTCATCTCCCATTTTGCGTCTTTCATTGGCTTCAAATAAACTTCAGATCAACACAAAGTGACCTGTTGCCCCCAGTAAAAGTCTCTACCCTGCACACCTTTGAGTAACATCCCCAACGCCTACTGCCCAAGTGTAGGCTTAACTCCTACGGGGTTTATGTCGGACTTTAAATGCAAGCAAGGCATGGTGAGGCGTTTGCACAGGGTAGTGATAAACCTGTAATATCATTCTGGCCAAAATAAGCATCAACCACAGTTGATGAGCTAACATGAGAATGGTATACCTACTTTTGCTTTCCATTTTTGCTCTCCCACCCCCTCAGGAATCTGTCACAGAGTAATCATAGTACCAACCCTGGGCAAACTTGTTAGTAACAGAAGGAGTTTCTTACCTATTAGACTTTAGCTATACGCCAACCCAACCCAATCCAACCTGCATCCCAACCACCTGCCAATCCAAAGGACAATAGCGATGGAGGTCACCATTTGGAGGAGTCCAACTTGGACTATCTCTGTACCCACAGATTTAGAACTGAAAGAACTCTCTATCAGTCTGATTTAAAGTTTCTATAGACTTGAAAACTCCATTTCATTTTTATAACTGATTTTCTAAAGTCTTGCATGAACATATCGCCTCCCTTAGTTTTTCTCAGAAGGAATAACAAGTAAAAATTTCACTTGAATAAGATGCTAAACACATTTTTAAAAAGTACTTTGGGGTAGGGGATTGAGGGAAGAGTCTGAACAACACCAACTGACCACAAAAAAAAAGACCCCAAATGGATCCATGTTCTCTCATTATTCAATAATAGGATTTCATTCCCTGGATCTAACTGTGAAAATCTGCCATAAAAATTAAGGCAACTGAGTATTTTAGGAGGATTGCAAAAGTCAGACATGTAAGGCTCCAGGTGGGCAAAGAGAATGTGCTTTGCAGGACAAAAATGACGTTGATTGTTCTGACACTATATCATCAAATAAGTCCCACTGGGAGTGAGGAGATAACAAATATATCAGGCAAGCATTAAAAGCATCTGGGATGACCAATTTTAGCCACTTCACAAGATGGTAGACCTTGGGAAGGTGGGATGATCCAATAGTATTAACAAGCCTACCCACCTGGCATCATTCAGCATCCTCAAAGGGATGCTGAAACGTCATAAGTCAAGCAGATGACATATTTAGGCCAGCCTCTGCACTCTTTTTTTTCTTAACAAAATCTTTAGGGCAACATCCAAATGCAGTTTCACTGTCCAAGTTTTCAAGAACTTTTACGGGCCAATCTGCCTCCACAGTGGCAGGCAGAAGTTGGGATGCAGGGTCATGAGATCACCATTTTAGAGAGTGTGCTCCACCCACATCTTCATGAAAATTCAAAAATCGCCCACCCTTCCAAAGGGATCACCAAAGAACTTATGGGCTTAACTTCTTAAATTCTTGTGGCTTAATGCCAACTAACACAGACAGCCATCCCAGCATTTCCAAAGGTTACCTCTGTCACTTTCACAAAAGCTGAACAGTCGCTCACTACATTTTGATGAGTGATCAATGCACCTTTGGGATTGCCTACAGAACACAGCGGGAGCAAGAAGAGAGTTAAAGCTAATGGAACACATTCTAAGGAAGATAACAACAACAATAATAGCTAGCAATTATTTGGTACCTACTACGTACCAGGAACTGCAAACGTTATCTCATTTGATCCTCACAACAACCCTGGGAAGTATTGTTATGACCTCCCATTTTACAGTTGAGAAAACTGAGGTTAAGTGACTTGCCCAGGGTCATACAGCTAGTAAGTGTCTGAAGCTGGATTTGAATTCAGGAAGAGGAATCCTTGACTACAGGGACAACTACTGAGCCACCCAGCTATATGACAAGGCATTTAAGAATGCCTCACATGCCTCTTAAGATTGACAGCAGTTTAGAAAACACAAGTCCAATAACTCAAGTCCTTCAATACCTGTCAAATCGTGTCCCAGCACCAGCCAGCCCCTCTGCCAAAATCCAGTGGTTAAGTGGAGTAAACTTTACTGTTGTCATTACACAAATGGTCCAGTTTGAATGGTGGGTAGCAATAAGGGAAAACCAGAGATTCCTACCCTCAAAATCACCTAAGGCATCATCAGCCTTAGAGAATGGGTGCATTTATCACCAATTATTGGAGACCCTACTGAATGAGGTTATCACACACTTGCATTCCCAGATTGAGATGTATTTGGCAAATATTTAACAAAAGAAATAAAAAATACCAGTAAAACCTAGATAAAAATTTTAAAATGAAGTTAACACGCAGTCCACAGAGATCCTTACGTACAGATTAGTGGCCATCATTTTTACTTGAGTGTGATGTCTTTGCTCTACTAGATGCTTAAAGTTCTCTATAAAACACAGAGAAGGCACACTGTGGACCAGGCCAAGCAGCCTTCACAATCTACCTACTGCAATCAGTAACAAGGGCTTCTTTCTCTGAAAGAAGCACAACCCTTCCAGTTGCTATGCAAAGGCTCTCCCATTTCAAAACTTACCTGTTGTACCACTGGTGAAACAAATCACAGCAAGGTCACCAGGCGACGGAGGCTAAAATGGTTAGGAACAAGTTTAGTACGAGTCTGAAGAAGCCAGTCAAGGATAACACATTCCAGGGAGGCTAAGGGCTCTACTGCTGTCCTGAGACGACTCGGATGTTTTCATGCCAGAGAAAGGAGGCAGTGCTGAGGGGACAACAATACTCTGATGGGATGATTTCCTTACACACATACCTTTGGCTTCCTCCTGTTAGCTCTTCCGAGGTCCTAAAACAGAGAACAGGGGGAAAACAGGATTTAAGTTACCATCTGGTCTGGTCTTGATGCTACATGCCAAGAGCTGAGCTAAGTACAAGGCACAGATACAAGAACTGTAAATGCTTAGGGAAATGCCAACCAGGCACTTTGGTATCCTTCACTCAACAGCTAACTCTCCAATGAACAAAGCATAATTTTCTGAACCAAATAACTATCATAATTAGGATGAAACTAAGCCTGAACCTAATTAAGCACTAGGCTTCACTTTTCCAAACAGATTCCACTGTTCTTGTATAAGAGGTGCTAAGGTCTTTGGTGTTGGAAACAAACCGTATTATTTGAAGATGGTTAAGTGTTCTGCCTATTTTAAATATAAATTTCTTTTGACATTACTGTCCTTTGATACAATTTTTTCCAGCCTAGGAGGTATGACTTACACGCAGACACCCTTTTTGAAAATGTGTGTCTGCACAGGAGGACATGCCTGCAACACACACACACACACACACACAACACACACACACACACACACACACACACACACACATACACACACGCATCCTGCTGGCTAGTGTAATACAATGGATACATTAAGTTTGGTGAAAAAGGCAAAAATAAATAGAAATAGATGCCCTACAAGAGAGAGACTCAAGGGTCGGCCCAGCCCGAAGAGATCCAACTACCTCTAGCTTTCACACTCATGAGAAGCCTGTGAATCTTTCCCTTTCTGCCCAGCCACCTTTAGAAAGAGAAATGATATTTAAGAGAGAAGCTCTCAGGAGATCACTTTGAGGAAGACATATTTCTATAAGAATATTCTAAATAAGGCAGCCAGGGGGCACGGTGGATAGAGCACCAGCCCTGAAGTCAGGAGGACCTGAGTTCAAATCCGGCCTCAGACCAAACACTTGACACTCACTAGCTGTGTGACTCTGGGCAAGTCACTTAACCCCAACTGCCTCACTAAAAAAAAAGAATATTCTAATAGTTTCCCACTTTTCAGACATCTAGGAAGTGACTATCTGGGTGGACCATATCACGGACTAAGAATTTCTTAACTCATTTTTATGATGCTTTCAGGTTTGCTAAGTGCTTTTATCCCCTTCAGTTCTCACAACCCTGCTGTGACATAGTTGCTATTATTTCCATCTTCCATAAGGAAATGGAAGCTCAGGTGGGTCAATTGACTTAGCCAGAGTTACAAGTTCACTGGACCCCAGATTTAAGACCCGGAAGGGACCAGGAGATCTCTCTAGTCAAACCCCCTCACTTTACAGTTGAAAAAACTGAGGCCTAGAGAGGTTGACTTTCTCAAGGTCACATATGTAGCATCAGAAGTAGAAATTAACCCATTTTACCCTGATGTTGGGAAAGACTGAAGGCAAAAAGAGAAAGGATGGCAGAGGGTGAAATGGATAGGGTCATGGAAACAATGAACATGAGCTTGAATGGACTTTGGGAGACAGTGGAGGACAGAAGGGCCTGGCAGGCTATGGTCCATGGGGCCACAAAGAGTTGTACACTACTCAACAACAACAATCTGACTCCACTCCCAGTACTGGATCCACTATACCACGCTGCTTTTCAAGCACACATTTCAGATTTCCAATTCGAGAAGGCACGAGTTACTTTAGGAAGTCTGATTCCAAGCAACAAACCACGGGTACTTTTCTCATGGTCTTTGGCCACAATAAGTACTCCTCTATACTTAAATATTTGGCTACTTCAGTGTTCATCACAACATGTTTTCTTTTAGTATTAAGTCTGTTGGACACATATAAGTTGTCTGTCCCAGAGACAGAGAAGGATTTATACTTTCTTAGTTACATAACTGGGCTGGGGAAAATGACCAATCCAGCTTAGAAGTACTGTCTATAGTCATGGAACAAGATGAAGCCAATTGGCATACACAAGGGTTAAAACCCATGACCCTGCCTTTCTTGGGCTATGATATCTGGACCAAGGAGCCAATTAACCCCTTGGTAAAAAATTCACATGAAGAAAGCAGGGTGATATAGTGGGGAAATCATTGGATTTAGAAATTAGAGAACCTACATCCTAGTTATACCTCCTACTAACTAATTGTGTGATCTCTGGCAAGTCATTTAATTTCTTTAAGTATCAGTTTCCTCATCTGAAAAGTGGGCCAGTTTTCCCAGCCCTTGCATGCTATGATTCCCCATGCCAGCAGAACAATCCTGTGTAATTACCTCCAAGGCTTTCATGCTCATTATTTCCACCCCACATTTCTTGCCTCGTTCCACAAGATCACTGTCAAAGGGATCCATGACGATTATGGTTTTAAGACCCGGGGTTAGCTTGTTTTCTACAGATTCTAACAAGAGGTTGGTTTTCTCTGGCTTATCAACAAAAACCAAAGACAGTTCAGCTGCAAGAGAAAAGATACAATTAAGATTAAACTTGGCAGTATTGAAGGCCCAAGTACTATTTAGTACCAAGATACCATATATTCACTACATATTAAAGCAGCATTAGACACTTTTATACTTTAAGCAGATTAGATAAGACCATTAAAAAAACCCACCCCCAAACTAAATGAAAGATAAATATTCAAAAGAACCACCAATTGCTAAGCCAACATCCAGTTGAAAAAACATGAACAAATTACCTTTGTTAACTATGTATGTGATCGCTTCATTTCCAAGGGTGTCATAAAGAGGGACCACCACCATTGAGTATGCATAGCAACCTTGTTCGATAATCACCCACTATATGGTGGAGGATGGAAGAGAAAACAAAACAAAGCAAAACAAAAAAAAAAGGTCATAGAAGCATCATGTACTTAAAGTTCATCTCAAAAAACATGTAGAGCTCTCTAACAAGGTTATATGCCAGACACTACACTGAGAACTGCACAGAGGACAAAACACTGTAAAATGTATTTCCTGCCTTCAGGTGGCTTACAGTCCAGTCAAGAAAACAAGGCATAAATGTATATGAGTATGTGTATGTGTGAACTTAAATATAAGGATTCTGTGTGACATAACAGCTAGGAAAAAAAAAACACAACAACCCAAATGCTCTCTTAGGCTACAAGGTATTCAGAACAAAGGAAGTGACAGTCCTTACTGCCTATGCCCTGGTCAGACAACATCTACAGTACTGTGTTCAGTTCTAGACCCCACCTTCTACAATGAATACTGAGAAGGGAAAGCAAGTTTAGAAGAAAGCAATTACAGGAAGGCAAGAAAAAGTCTGGAGATCATGCTCATGTCATTATCAGGTTTGAAGAAACTGGAGATTTTTAGCCTGGAAAAAGGAAGACTTTGGCAGGGATGGGGAGAAAAGAGGCTTTCAAATACCCGAAGACAGTAATCTTATGGAAGAAGGCTCAGAACGGAAGCTGCAGAAAGGCACAAGTAATTTTGATATAAGAAAAAAACTACCTAGCAATTAGAGGTATCCAAGAGAGTAATGTTTTTAGAAGTTGAGAGTGGATGGAGAAGGGGTACCCTTTCCTGGAAGTATTTAAGTAGAGGCAGGATAACCAATTAATGAAGGATTCCTGTTCAGATGGGTTTTGGACTACAAGGCCTCTCAAGTCTCTTTCAACTGAGCCTTTTCTGAGCTTCTATGAAAACAGTACATAAAGGGCTAAGACAGGACTAATTGGAAAAGACTTTGATGTTGGCAAAGGTTTGAAAGCAAAAGGAGAGGGGGACGGCAGAGGATAAGATGGATAGATAGTGTCATGGAAGCAACAAACACGAGCTTGGACAGACTTTGAGAGAGTGAGGACAGAAGAGCCTGGTATGCCATGATCCACTGGATCACAAAGAGTCAGATGTGACTGAACAACGGAACAATAATAAAGAAGGAGAGATTATTATGGGGTAGTGTGGCCTTGAGAAGTTTTACAGGAAAAAGGCACCTGAGTTGGCTCTTGAAGGATAGGGAGAAAAGAAAGCTAAAGGAAAAGACTGAGAGAAGGCAGGCTCAGAGAAGGGAAATCACCAGGTGCAAGGGGGGAAGGCACACACAATGTTATTGTCAAGTAAGAACGAGCAGAATTTGATGACTGGATGTGAAAAGCCAGGCAGAGGGAAGTCAAAGATGGCGCTAAGGCTTCGGGTCAAGATGAAAGAAAACGTTAATATTGTTCACAGAAATAAGGAACTTGGGCAAGGGGGCCAGTGAGGGGGTTTCAGATACATCTACTTTGTTGGGCAGAGGTGAAAGCTAGTATTATCTCCATTTTACAGCTGAGAAAACAGAGCAGACAGTGGTTAAATGACCTGCCTCTGGTTACCCAGCTAGAAACTAGATTTGAACACAGGTCTTCCTGACTCCAGGCCCAGCGCTCTATCCATGGAGCTACTTTCCCGGCTCCAACAAAGTTTTAGGGGTTTTTTTTTGTTTGCTTGTTAGCTCAAGATCTATCATGTCTTTTTAATCATACATAGAAACTTAAGAAAGTTAGTAAGAACTGAATTAAGAAGATGATAAAAGGAGAACTCAGCATGATCTACCCTCAAGGACGGGATGTGGAACATCCATATCTTACCAACCTCTATTGTTCTTGCAGCTAAAATAGCACCTTTCCTCCCCTTCACAGTTAGTGCTGGAAAGAACCGTTCTTCCTGTGACATTCATTTCATCAGTCAGTTGTAGGCAAGGAAGAAATGTTAGGAGAGGAAAATGGGGAATGGGGAGAAACGAGGCCCCACCATAAATACTGTTTTAGAAGTTTATTGTTGTTTCGAGGACTAGTCTCATCCTCCTCCATCAGATGGACAAACTTCCTAAGCAGAGAACATATATTTATTTTCCAACAGAGTCTAAGGATGGGCTGGGCAAAAAAAAAAAAATGTAGACTTACTCAGTTATATACCCACTGTCTACTGATGTATACTTGGGAATGCTGGGAAGCTTCTATACCCAGAAAAAATGGCAAATGGGAACAACTAGATGGCATAGTGTATAGAGCTCCGGCCTTGGAGTCAAGAGGACCTGAGTTCAAATCTGGCCTCAGACACATGATACTAGCTGTGTGACCCTGGGCAAATCACTTAACCCCGACTGCCTAAGCCAAAAAAAAAAAAAAAAGGCAAACAGCTAAAAGATCTCTGCTATAGGGTGGCTATGTAAGGCTAAGCAAGCATGAGCACAGAGCGACTCCTGAAGAATAAGAATGTGCTTTCTGCTGTTCTTGGACATTATGAGGTTTTATTCTAATACAGAAAGTCCTGGATATGCCTGGGAATAAAAGAACAACAAAGTTTGTTCTACTCTAGGAAGAGGAAGTCTAAGTTCCCCCAAATGGTGTGTGTAGCCCTAAAGAAGTACCTAATGCGGCACCCTGGCATGAAGAGAGAGATACAACATGCTGGGCAGTCTTTCACCGTTTCAAAAAACCTGGAGAAAAACAATAACAAAAAACACCCCCACAGGCTGGCTAGACTCCGTGGAGTTCCACAAAGCACATTCAAAGGAGTAAATTCATTCACCAACCAACCTGGAGTTCTCAGACCGCTGATTAGCTCACACCCCAGTGAGCTTATCCTTTCACCTCACCCCAGAATCACTTTTTGGATCTTCTTCTTCGGAATCACTATGCCGCGTGGCTCTGCACAACTCTGAGGGAACATGTGTCTACAAACTCAAATACAGCTGTCGTGTGGAGATTAAAGCCAGCCAGTTCAGATGGAGAACTAGCCCGAAACACTGCCTGCCCAACTGGGAGATGAAAAACACTTGCCACTCTGGTTTAGGAAAAGCAGAAACAGACAGGGTGTCCCCAAAGTCTTAGTGCAGTTTAAAGCTACTAGAACGGCGTTAAGATTTCTGGGACATTATCTATACTCTCCTTGGGTGTTCCCTGACCCTTCTCCACAACCCCGCCCCCATCTCTGTGTCTCTTTCTGTGTCTCTCTACCTTTTGGTCTGTAGCTCTCTTTCCCAAAATTCTGAACTGCTTGAATGTTCAATACAGGGTACGACATATTGTTTGCTCACTGCACAAAGACAGAAACATAATGCATTTCTGCAGACAATGCTATTTTAATGTAACATAAGAGAGACAACTTAACCTCTTAAACAAGTGTGACTGTAAAGGAGAAAAAAGGTAGCTGCTGTTCTCTTATCGAGCAAACAACCCGCTCTAAATTTTGCTTTATTATAAAATCGTCCTTCGATAGGATGGCTAACTCATTCACTTAGAGTATGTTTTTTCTTTACTCATATATGAACAATGTGCCATATTTAAAACCAAGAAGGAAATACAGATTTCTGCCTGAAGTGTTTTGTTTTTGTACATGACAGATGACGTGCTAAAGTGACAGCAAACCAGTCCAGATGGTCCAAAGTGACTACGAGGAGAACACTACGAAGATGCTAAGATGGATCAGCGACACCACTTCTTAAATAGGAACGGCTCCTCTGATGACCGACTTAGTGGCAGAATAACCTGATTGCTTTTGCACTGTCAAATCACAAATGTTTGTAATTTGTGTTTAATTGATCTGCTCTGTGTTTGTATTGACATCTTGTGTGACTCTCTGGTAGAAAGGACATAATAAAATGCTGTGAGCAGCAAGTCAATACAGGCTATCCAGTCCTAAGGCACTTTCTTTTGTGTTTAACTTTTACAATCTTACTAGAACAAAAATATCTGCTGCAAGAATAAAAATGAGTATTTTCACTGGAAAATTTTTATCTTGGTTTCTGCTCATTTACTAAGTTACTTTATATATAGATATAGATAGATAGATAGATAGATAGATAGATAGATAGATTTATTTATCTAAAGGCCTTAAACAAGAAGTTTCCTCTCTGTCCAATATATGTTCTGAGGTTTTAATAACATTCGTGCAATCAGGCACCATTATTAGGGAGGACACTCACCAAGAGAACATCTGTTTGTGCCCTTTGAAATCTAGGGCTTCACATGAAACCAGCCTCTCAGTGAGAAGCAGAGCACAAGGCATAATTGTGCATGAAAGCAGCTGAGAACTCTAATACTTATTCACCCCTAGGCATGACCAAAAATCAAGGCAAACCAAAAGCCTAGAGACCAAGAAGTCAAACAGTCCACCCTGCATCATTAATACCTCAGGCCTATTTTGAGCAAAGATGCCAAAATACTGATCTGGCGATGCTTCGTAGCCCTTCTGGAGCAGTGCTGAGCCCACACACTCGGCCTTGTCTGCAACCTGAAATAAAAGGAAAGTCAGGAGAAGAATCCCATGGGAAGCACCTGGCAATCACACAAATGTAGTCCTACTTGGCAAGTGGCCCAGCCTTGATACAAAGCCAGGGCGCAGGGGATGGAAGGAGATCAGTTACTTCTGCTGAGACGGCGAGGGTTTCACAGAGGGTTTCTCACAACAATTCCACAAGGTAAGCGGAGCATCTGTCACCTCTTTACAGAGATAAGGAAATTGTAGCTTAGGGAGGTAGTCACTTGCCTATGATACTGCAGCCAGGTTTGGGGCCAGCATTTGAACCGAGACCTGGAGTTCTTACCACTCCATCACACACACATGCATAAGCAGGTATGCCTTGATTGGCAGTTTTTTGCATTGGGTAAATTCAATCCCATTTGAAAACCCCCGAGCAGCGCCTCATTAAAGGAACTCATGCTGAATTCTCTTATAAAACAATCTGCACTCCTACCCATCAGTTTTCATTTCTGTATTTCATGCTTCCTCAGTACGGGGCACCTTCACATGTGTCAACACTGACTGTACAAAGCAGCCCAAGTTTTTTTTGATTTGGGGCAAATACAGGAAAAAACAGCATTGCTTTCAATGTACCTTTTAAAGCAAGAGCAAAAACGTTTTAAATTCAGGACTGCTGAGTACAATTTTTTTTTTGGCATTATTATAGATATAATCATCCCACCCCAACCCCTGATTATTCAAAAACACAGAAAGACCTAAACTGGAACTCAGATCTTCCTGACTCCAAGTGTCCAGCTCCATCCATTATAACAAGCTGCCTCTCAGGAACAAGTCTGGTACAGAGGCAGCTGGTGACCCAGGAAGATCTGAATTCAAATTCACCCGGAGACTTAATAGCTATGGGACTCTGGACAAGTCACTTAACCTCTCTTTGCCTCAGTTTCCACAACTGTAAAATGGTGATAATGATAAGGCTTACCTCTCAGGGTTGCTGTAAGGATCAAATGAGATAACAGTAAAGCGCTTAGCACAATGCCTGGCACATAGTAGGTGCTTAATAAATGCTTATTCCCCTCTTTCCCTCTTGGCTGCATTCCCAACAACTATCTTCACATCCTCTGGTGTCTCATACTTTGCTTATCTTAAAAAAAAAACCAAACAAACAAGTAACAATAACAAAACCCCAAACCCTGCCTCTACCCACACGATACTTCCTCAGGCATTTCTCTCTCTGTCTCTCTCCTCTCCTCTCCTCTCCTCTCCTCTCTCTCCCTTCAATCTCCTCTCCTCTCTCACTTTCTAATAAAACTGTGCCCTCAATAAGCCATCAGCTAAATTGAATGGCCCTTTTTTTCCCCACTCCTTCTCCCTTCTTGGGTTTCTGAAGGCTGAGACCCTGCTGACCAGGCACCCTAGGACCACTTCTATCTTCCAAAGCCTTTCTGCCTCCTCCTAACCTGGCCTGGAGACCCCCTCGCCTTATCTTGAGCCTAATAACAACCTGCCTGTTATAGAACCCTATGAGTTTTGGAAGGTGCTTCCTGTACAACCGCCTTGTGAGGTGGGGAGGATAGACATCATAATACCGACTTTAACCACAGATGAGGAAACTGAAGCTCTGAGAGATGTGCCCACAGCCCCACAGCTCTAGTGTGGGGTGGGGGGGTGGCAAACCTGGATGCCCCTCAGACTTCAGTGGGGCTTCCACTCTGGATCCTACTCTTATTCTGCCTACAGGAGGGCAGATATTGACAAGGCTGGATTAATTGATCATCCCAGAGACTACTGTTAAGATTTTAATATTTATAACTGTGGAGAAGGGAGGGGCTCAGAAATATTTGCAATTTCCATTTTTTAATTTGTTCTGTTTAGCTTAGTTTTGTTTCATTTTTGAGGATGGGGCTCCCCATCTCAAGCAGGCTAGGAGTGCAATGGCCACCCCCAAGCCTGATCCTGCTCCTAACTGGCCTTCCTTCTCTAACCACGGCCAGGGCAGCCCCTGTTAGCAAGCCTGGCACCATTCACTACTGATTCTTGCTTCTCTTCCCCCTGCCACTCACAGGGGCTCACCATTTCGTGCCAGACTCAGGATTTCGGCTCAGAACTCCTGAGCTCCAGCAATCCACCAGCCCCAGCCTCTCGGGAAGCAGAGATTACAGGTCTGGGCTACCAAGACCAGCAAACTGTTTATTTTTTTAAACAGTTACATCTAATTTAAATATTCTTCAAAAGCAAATCTGTAATATGTGAGCTAGGAACTTAGAAAACTCATTTGTCCCAACAATGCAGAATACTTTGGTATCTAACATCATCAGAGAATGCAGTGTTCTCATTAGAAAATGAAATCGCTTTATAGAGATTATAATGATACATATTATATATACACAGATTATAGCTATATATGTGTGTATATGTAATTTATAGCCATATGCATACATATACATATAACACATGTAACATATAGCACATATATGTTTATGTGTGCACACATATATACATAACAACATATACAGTATGTACTAAATGGATTCTATGCAAATGAAAGAGTTTGATAAATATCATGGGATTGTGATAATTTGTTTAAAGAAAAACAGCAGGTCAGATACTGATCTATGAAACACCATGGGATTATGCTCCCCAATCTATGTAGAAGCAAGAATCAGACAATTTCAACTATGAAAAAGTCATGATGCCCTTTTAAAAATGCCTTCCAAGATATACAGGCCCTGTATTACTTTCCAACTGCATTGAACTGGTCACTGACGCTTTTACCTCATGTTTGCAGATTTCAAATGAGTAGAGGTTTTTCAAATAGCTGTATAAAAGGCATGGCAGCAGTCCGTAATGAGTGGAGGACAAAGATCTCCTTTCCATTTTGCCAAAATGGATAATTAAATGTTAATGCTGTATTGCTGGGCTACACAATATTTACATTTTTATTAACCTGCCAACAAGAATAGTTTATTGGCAACCTTACACATTTCCTTGGCACACAGGCTGGGCAGCAAAAAGTATTTTTTCCCTTATGTATGTATATTTGTATACATTCCCATATACACATATATGCTGTATGTAGATCCTAATGTATAGATATATATATATATTTGAAGAACTAGAAGACATATTTAAACACCATGACATATGACACCAAAGATAAATTATTAAAATTTTCTTTGACAATTCAGAAAGTGCTTTAGTATACTGCAGGGCCTAGGCTCAAAGTTATAAGGTTGCTTTTACATAATGACAAAAAAGTATAAACTGTACCTCACATTCTGAGTGTTTACAAATCACTTTTTCTGCGCCAATCCTGTGAGGCAGGTAGTACACAAGAGGTATCAACCTTATTTTACAGATGAGGAAACTGAGGTACAGGGAAGTTGAAATGACTTTCCCAGGCTTTTATCTAGCTAAGAATCACTGGTGCTGGGATGTTTTACTCCAGATCCAGCATTCTTCATCATGCCACAATTAAGAGAGTTCTGGTCGACAGAATGATCAAACTAAATAAACCAGTTTTTCTTGATGTGATGAAAAACAAGGGTTCAAAGAAAAGATATTCTCTATTTTAGTTCAGCTAAAGAGAATCTCCCTAGCCCCATTCCCACACTTGGTCCTAAGAAAAATGAGGGGCTTTTTGCAGATCTATTCATACCTCTATCCAACCACCTCCCACAGAAGTTGAAAACTCTAAAATAAAAACTCTTTGGAGGCATTCTTTCAAAACTCCTGGATGGAGATGAAAACAAGGACTTTTTTAAGCCTAAGCAGGAAAGACAAGTACATCACAGAACTCTTGGGCACCTAAGTGGCTAAAACCAGAGACCAGACCCACACTCCAACCTCTC
Source organism: Phascolarctos cinereus (assembly GCF_003287225.1). Classification (NCBI taxonomy): domain Eukaryota; kingdom Metazoa; phylum Chordata; class Mammalia; order Diprotodontia; family Phascolarctidae; genus Phascolarctos; species Phascolarctos cinereus. Next base: position 65,947,634 of record NW_027556402.1, on the reverse strand, counting down.
CCCTCCAGTGGTTAGCCAAGGATACTCTGTTGGTAAAACCACTCTAAACTAAGAGGGCTAGGGCACTGACTCTTGTGCCAAACACAAATAGAAAACTTGTCATGGCTGCTCTCAAATTCATCTGGCCACTTAACCTGAATCTCAGATATTTGCTTATTTCTATACCCAGGGGTATTTGGGAGGGAGACTTTTTTAGGCAGTTGGGTTTCCTGGGGATGAAGTGCCCAATTTTCTGCAACTATTATGCACAGAACATCCCAAAGCCAACATTTCTAGCTGTTCCCAGGGCACCATTTGGCCTGGGGAAAAGCAGTAAGATCTACATTTGTGGCAAACAACCCCTCCCTATTCTCCCTACAAACTTCTCCACCCCCCTGTAAAGCTTTTGTAGCTCAGTTACATCCCTCCGCCATTCATAACACAACAATTTAAAGGGGGTGGGGTGGGGGAGGGCTAGCCATGAATCAGAGTGCCCTGGGGGGAAAATTGTGCAGAGTGCCAATATTTCCTTTGTTTCCAAATTCATGAAGAATCTCACTGTTCAGGCACCAGCCTATACCTTCTAAACACTTTCTTTAGGCATCTGTGCTATTTCCCAAGACTGGATCAGGACCAACAGCATTCTAGGTTCAAATATGAGCAGTGGAATCTGGACAGGGTAGGGGGACAATTGGGAAACATGTTCTGGCCCTGCAGTCAGGAGACCTGGGCTCCCATCCTGAGTCAGTCATCAGCCTGCTCTATGTAAGCCTGGATGCGTCATTCACCTCAACAGATCTTAGTTTTTCCATCTGTAAAATAAGGGAATTGGTGATCTCTAATTCCTTCCAGCTCTACAAATATTCTACAAATTCCAGGATTAAATGACATGTACGTAAGTTAAATGAGGTATGAAAACACAGATCTTACCTCTTTATATGACATCCATTCATATGGTTGATCAGGTTTCCGAGAGCCTAAACAAGGGCCATTATCTAAAAATAATTTCAAAAAAGGAAGACATTTTAAGACAAAGTATTATCCTTAGATTTGCATTATTGCCTGGCAGTTTGGTTTAGATCTGGGCTCCATCATTGTTTTAAGGAAACAACAACAAATAACTGATAAATTATTCCTAAGCTCTGCCTGGTTTAGTCATGTTCAGTGTTTCAGTGCAAATTCAGAAAAGATAGAGGTTACGTTAGGTTATTTCTTTAGTCTCATAATTTATTCAAGCTCATAAAAGCCTGAAGAGAGAAAAAGCATTAGTGGCAAATCCTGTTGGCCAAGAGTTTAGGTTCTTAACAGGAAGTAGAAAGTCTTGGTCATAGAAGGGAGAAAAAGACAAGAAATAAGGGTAAGGAAATGGAGGTGGGCCCTCAGGGGCAAAGATAAGGAGCCTTGGGTCTTTCAGGTTGTGTTTTCTAGATGTGGTAAGAGAGGAAACGTGTTTAAGTTGGCTTTGGGGACTGGTGGCATTGTCAAGAAGTAAATTCGTAACAAATTCACACTAAAGAAGGGAGTGGTAACACAGATAATTCAAAAACCATTTCTCCTTGATTTTGGAATGGTAGTGATTTTTGCCAATTAGGCTAACAAATTTCATTTGTATCCTCTTGCAATACACAGATGATTGAAAAAGTCATTGCAGAAGTGGGCAATGTCAAAGTTCAAAACTTTTTTTTCTTTTTGGACATGTATTCCACATTCAGATAACTAACCAAGAGCTGCCCCTATACGCTAAGGGATTTTTAGTAATTTGGGTAAGTCACTACGCCTCCTAGGCCTTGGTTTCCTTTTGAGAGCAGACACTGTTGTTTTCCTTTCTCTGTGTCCCCTGTACTTAGCCCATATCTAGCACACAGTAGGTGCTTAATAAATACTTACTGAGTGACTGAGGGGGTTGGCCTGAATAATGATAATACTACCTGTGTTATACTAACTCTCCACAGGTCTGCCAGGCCCTTCTTAGTCTTGTCCACAAGAACATCAAGGAAGCTTTGACTGCACACTAGCATATATAATAAAAAATTCCCTGGGCTGGCAATCAAAAGACCCGGATTCTAGCCTTGGCTCTGTTACCAACAGGAGAGAAGATATTGGAAAACTCAGTTGTTCTGTGCCTCCGCTTCCTCATCTGTAAAACAGAGCTAGTGTAGATGATCTCCAATCCCTCTGCTTCACAATTTTCTCACAAATGTTAATCTGGATAAGAGAAGGGAGGGGGTGGTGAAGGAATGGCACCTTTAATTATTATTCATTAGTAAATCTCCCCATTATATTAAAGTACTAGCATGTGCCAGAAGGGATGCCTCTTACAAACACAGATGGAGATGGGAGAATACAGATGTCTATTATCCTTAAAACAAGTATTCTGAGACCTTTTTTCATATACAGAAGGACTGCCTAGGAAACTAGAATACACTCCAGACTCACTATACCCACAAGGTTACATTTTAGAACATGAGCTTCTTGAGGGCAGGAATGCTTTCACGTTTGCCTTGTATTCCTAGCAGCTAGCATAGTCCCTGGCACACAGTAGGTGCTTAAAAAATGTATCCTGTTGTCCAATCTATCTCTAGTAAACAATATTGTGAGTTTCTCTGAGTCAATTAATTTTCATGTTAAGACTATAAAAAGCATAATTAGGATGCAAAGTTAGTGACAAGAAAGCATGGTTATCTGTACCCATGCTCCCCTCTATTTAGCATAGACAACTGAGCTTCAATGGTACCTCAGTACTCTACTCAATCAAATCCAGAGTTAAGTGTCCTTACCCCACAGGTAGGAGAACTAGCACAGATGGCTAGAACACACAGTGCCTGAATCCAGTCTGCTGCCCTTTATTTATAGTTTCAGAGACTCCCACCTCTGGGTAAAGAATAATTTTAATCCAAAAGCTTTTCTTTAGAGCAGGCCTAGGGCAATATGATACTCCCAATCTTTGGAAATTCACTTTCTCTAGTAATGGAGCTACTCATGTGCTAAGTCCATAAATAAAAATGGAGATGAGAATTTCATTTTCACATCTAAGTGGATGTTTGCATTCAGATCTATGTCAGACCCCAAAGTTTACATCCTGAACCCTAAGCCCCCAAAGGTAACAAAACTTTTCTAGTCAAGGAGAAGATCCAAATTATATCATTCTCTCTTCTTAAAAAGAAGATTTGAAATAGAAATTTCCTAATTTCTAAAGTCATTTATAGCCTTGTTTTTTGATATGGAGGTATAAAGGAAGACATTTTAAGAAAAAAAAAGAAAAATATTCAATACTTATATTTTTTAGCACCCTATTCGGATTTCAAGATACTCAGGAACATAAAAGTGAACAACTTGGCTTGCTACCACAAAAAATCATATTTGGTAAATTCAGAAATATGATGCTTTTTAAAAAGGGAAAAAAGGGGAGGGAAATAATATCTTTGGGGGAGGGATATATTTTGCGTAGCCTCCCTCTCCATTGGGCTCTCCATCTAGGTTCAAGGTACGGTGGAAAGAGTCCTGAATCTGCAGCCTGGAGACCTGAGTTTGAATCCTAACTGCAGTACTTACTAGCTGTGGTGGAGACCTCAATTAATTCCCTACAAAGCCTCAATTATCTGTACTGTAAACTGGGAATAGTACTTTTACCACCTATCTCACAGGGTTATTGTGGGGAAAGTACTTTCTAAACAATAAATGTTCATTATTATTTTTTGGTGCTCTTTTATGGAAAGTGGGACATAAAAAGCACAAACTGACATAGTATGCCTCAAGATTTTCTCCCTACTGAGTGGACAGGAAGGGAAAGAGACACTAGAACACCAAGAAACCTTATAAAAGACTTCAAAACCCAATTAAGTATAGCATGAGATTCAAAGATGAGATGGATTTTGCTCTCCCAAATAGACTTTATTTGAGGGAGGAGAAAAAAATTAAACACTAATATTTTATAATCAGTATATGATATGATAATTATTAATTACCAATTATTATATATCAGAGTATATAATTATAATAAGATATTATTGCCATCTCCAATGTTCAAATGGATTTTCTGTGCATGACCTGTGGTGGAGCCTTCTGAGCTCACTTTGGTCTGATCAGCCACAGTCAGACACACTCTACCTTGACCCTACCATTGTGATGTCATTGATCCTCTTCAAGTACAGGGAGAAACAACAACAAATAATAATAACAGCTAACATTTATACACTGCTTTGAGGCTTGCAAATTGCTTTACATGTGTTATCTCATTTCACCGGATAACAAAATGAAATAGGAGCTTACTATCAGAGGGACTTCTCTAGAAGCGAGGGGATACCAGCATCATTACCACCATGATGTCAGCGGGCAGTATGGACCCCAGCATGCGTCATGCTGGGTGCCCAAGCAGAAGTAAAATGGGGATTGGGAGGCAAATGAAGGTGAGACCAGGGCTGATTTTCTATTAATCACTACAAGTTTCATGACAACACAGATCTGTCACACAAATTCAATAGAACTGCTTACTTGACACGTGTATACCCCTCTGGAAGGTTTCATACAGTGTTGTCACATCATCATAGAAAAACAACAATGGCTCATCACTGTCAAGCATCGTGGATCTCCTTGCACCGTCAGTCCCCTGGTAAAAAGACAGAAGAGAAGGGGGTGGGTGGGGAAGAAAAGAGAAAAAAATATATATCCCAACAAAGAAGTCCCCTGAGTGCCCTATTCAAAGAAGATGCTTAATAAATATTTGCTTCAAGGAAAGAAACTAAAGATTCTCTTTATTCATTAAAGTTGTTTGACTTCTCCCAGAAGTTAACGGTGTTTCAGTTGTGAAGAGTGAAGCCAAACTGGGGGTCTCTAGTAAATGGATCACCAGAACCACTAGGTACAGAAAACAATCCTAAAGAGAGGGACTTTGCTCACCTCCACGAACTAATCCTTGCCCTGCCAGCAAAGGCCAACAAATGACACAATTCAGCAGGGCAGCAGGGTGGGGAAGTGGTAAGCAGGCTGGCTTTAGAGTTAGGGGGAGCTAGGTGCAAATCATTGTGAGATTGGTCCTTGTTGGCTAATCCCCCTGAGCCTTAGAATCTTTAGGGGATAATGGTACCTAACCACACTGTTGTGAGGATTAAATGAGATAACGTATAGAAAGTGCTTTGCAAACCTTAAAGCACTACATTGTTGTTAGCACTGAGGATTATCAACGAGTGAGTCTTGTCCATAACAAGGTTGAAAATTTCTGAACACTGTGGAGATAATGTACTAGTCTCTCTACCTATATCTTTTACAGAACCAGCCCTTCTTTAATGCTAAAAGGGTATACAGTCAACATTTCAAATTAGCAACTGATTTCAGTTCCTTCTACATTTTTTTTTGGAGGGGGGTAATAGGGGGACTCAAAATATCCTAAATTAGTAGAATAAAACATTCACAAATTACTGGTAATAACAGTACAGAGATTCCTGAATGGCCTGGGAAGAGTTACATGTTATCTGAAAATGTAACAAACCCTCCCCATTCACATACATACTATCTTGCAAGAAAAATCTTTGAGTCCTAATGTTAGATATGTGTGTGTCTGTCTATAACTTGCAGCTGTCACATTGCCTGATCCGTACCTTCAACTCTTGTTCAATGAGACACAAGGTTCAACTCAACCTGGGGTGTAGGAGGAGGCTGTAAACCCATTCTAGGACTGATGGAGTGGGGGAAAAAACATTGAATCTGGGGGCTCAAATCCTAGTCTTGCTGTTTGCAACCTGTGTAACCTTGGGAAGGTCACTTAATCACTCTAGGCTTCAATTTTCTCATCTTTAAAAAGTCAGAAGAACTGAGTTCAAATGTGACCTCAGACACTTAGTACCTATGTGACCATGGTAAGTTGCTTAACCTCCGTTTCAGTTTTCTCATCTACAAAATGGGGACAAAAATAGCATCCACCTCATAGGAGTGTTGTGAGGATAAAATGAGATATTTGTTAAGAGCTTAACACTATGGTACTATGGTTCATAAATGCTTCTTTCCATCCCCCTATTCCCTCCCCGTCCCCAAAAAGGGAGGCTGGACAAAATTACCTCTGAGGCCCTTTTCAGTTCTAAAGTTATTAAACTGTAATCCTAAACCAATTTTTGGGGACAGTAGAATGAAGCTTTTCAGGAGGAACCCAGCCTTTATTTACACTCTACATAAAGTCAAATAAAGAGTTATTAGTTTCATTAATATGTCCCTTTCCTCATTTTTTTTTATTTTTTGGTGAGGCAACTGGGGTTAAGTGACTTGCCCAGGATTACACAGCTAGTAAATGCTATGTGTCTGAGGCTGGATTTGAACTCAGGTCCTCCTGACTTCAGGGCTGGTGCTCTATCCACTGTGCCACCTAGCTGTCCCCCCCTTTCCTCACTTGTAAAGGGAGGAAGTTAGCCTGGATAAGCTCTAGTGTCCCTTTTAGCTTGAACACTTTAAAAATATACAGAGAGGATTTCAGTGTCTACAGGGGAATGTTGAAAAATTTAGACTATTCCAACTTTAAGGCTTTTCTTAGTTTTATTTTATTAGGGTACATGTGATTTAGTTTTCAAGTATTTAAAGATCTTGTGGACATCCCTTTAAAACTTCTTCTCCATCTTGGGATGGGGGGAGGGGGGAGATGGGATGAAAATTTGGAATTCAAAAACTTGTGGGAGTGACTGTTGAGAACTAAAAATAAATAAATTTATATTAAAAAAATAAAACTTCTCCTTTGAGGATAAAGATTATTACATATACTTAAAGAAGTGGTACTTAAGGCATTTGCTCTAAGAGATAGAACAACATTTTCTCATCTCAGCAGTAATCTGGCTTTTCTCTCTTTCTCCTCACACTTTTTTCTTTTAAATCAAGTTTTCAAATTGAAGAAAGTCATTCTGGCATTTTGCAGCTCAGCTGACAATATAGATTATATACAGAGAGAAGCAGTGTGTAACAGTGGGAATTGTACCCTAGCTTTGGAATTAGAGGAGCTAGGTTCAAATTATGCCTCTATCACTTCTACCTCTATTTTGCACAATACAAAGAGGTTTCCTTAGCTATAAAATGGGGAATGTGATCAGACAGAATTTAGGGTCTCTTCCTGCCTTAAATCTATGATCCTATGAACTAAGTTCAGTTTTTGCTCTCAATTCCACTGCTTTTAAGAAGTCTGTGGTGGGGTGGGGGTGAAAGAAATGCTTGATAATTGAAAAAAATTAATTTTAAAAAACCTATGGGGCATTTTTCTTCACCTTCTTTATTCATTAAAGCCAATTATACATAGAATGATAGTATTTAGAACCAGAAAAGATGATCATTTAGTCCAATCCCCTTCATTTTACAATGGAGGAGGTCCCAAGAAATAAAGCATCCATACTCTGAAGTCTGTCTAAATCAGTGTTCTTTTCACTAGGCTACACACTTCAGATTTTAAGAATCTGCTTCTTTCTCTGACATAGATTCCAACCTCTCCCAGACTCATGGCATGGAAAAAATCCATCTCTGGCCAGCTGAGAAGGTTGAGTCTGCCCAGACTCCAAATCATTACTATGAGCCCATGCTCAAAACCTACAGCTTCATGGCACCTGCTTGTGCTCCATGGCCTGAGCCTTCTACGACCCAGGGTCGGCTCCACGTCACAGCTGAGACTTCCAAGAGGACTTGGCTTTTGTGAAGGGCTCTGCTACCTCTCTCTACTCAGGTTCCTATGCTCATCTGTGTCTGGAAATGGATCGATTCTAAAGAATCCTCAAGAGGAGTGAGTGTAAGGTCTAGAACAGGGGTTCTCAACCTGAGAATTTTCAAAAAAATATTTTTGGAAATAAAAACTCTTTCAATATAATTTGTTTATTTTGTAATCACACATATTTTATTTCATGCATTTAAAAAATTATTCTGAGAAGTTCATGAACTTCACACTGTCAAAGGGGTCCAAGAAACAAAAAAAGTAAGGACTTCTGAACCAGAGTTTGCTATTTTATTCAAGAGGACCCCATTTGCAAGAGGGCTTCCATGTTGGAAGGGCTTCCTAAGCGATTTCAAAATGAATCATGCATGTCAAAAGACCGAAAGGTACATTCTGTTAATGACCAAAGCCAGAGGTCATTTTTCATAGTCTGATGCCATCAGGGGAAGACAGCCCTATTAGCGAAAGTGGGTAATAGGGCAAGGGGATGGATGGTGCACAAGAACTCCTCCACACTGCTCAACTTTTCTATTTCTCTGTCTCTCAGTCTCGGTCTCTGTATCTTCAAGAAGTGGGGGGAGGTGGAATGGAGAAAAAAAATGCTATATAATTGGAAAAAATTTTAAAAAATTTAAAAAATAAAAAGGGGAGGAAAGGAAAATAAAAAGGAAAGAAAAAAACTTGAAAAGTGAAAATTAAGAAGAGACTATAGTAGTAGCAACAACTACTCCAGGAACCTATGTCTACCTCTAAGCCAGCCTGTGAAGTTTGCCTTCGTATCACTGATATTAACAGTAACTAACATTTATGGGGCCCTGTAAGGTTTGCAATTTGCTTTGCATGTCTGGTTTCATTTGATCTTCACAATAACCTCGTGAGATAGGTCTTACAAAAACTGTTACCTCTGTCTTACAGATGAGGAAATGGAGGCTCTGGCAGGTTTTGACTTGTCTATTGTTACATAAGTGGAGGAGATAGGGGAGTCAGGGTTCAAATGCAGGTATATCCTTGCCACTACATCCTGCAGTCTCTCCCTAATGCTTATGATCAAACTATACTAGTTTTTAGCCTTGTTTGTGTCTCGGACCCCTTCTACCCTCTGGAGAAGCCTACGGACCCCTTCTCAGAGTAAAACTTTTAGATGCATAACATAAAATATGGAGGATGACAAAGGAAATCAATTAAATTGAAAATAAAGAAACCACTTTTTTTCCCATTCAAGTTCACAGATCCCCTAAAATCAGTCTATGGACCCTCAGTTAAGATCTCTGACCCGTATCTTTTTTCATGAGTTTTAGCAGTGATATCTCACACAAAGCAGGAGCAGCCTTTATGCTAATTTTGAAGAGTATTTCTGGAGTTGTAAATGGGGGCAAGTTTTACTCCCCCACTGCCATACAGCACTGAACCAAAAGATCTGAGAAGGGGTGCAAGGCTGTCCAATTAAGCCCTCGAATTTGCCTTCCCTGTTAGAGTCACCATTGGAAACTGCCAGGTTCCTAAAACGTGGGCAATCTGAATGGACCCACATCATAGGCAAACCTGTCCTTGCAAATATGTTAAAAGCTGAAAAAAGTGAAAACACGAGGTTAAAGAGTGGTTTCCAAGCACTTGGAGTTAGGAAAGTTCATTGCATCCCTATTAAAAACACCTAGCAAGGCAACTTAAGGGGACTAATTAATTGTTACACAACCAAACAATATGCAAGCGTTTCCAGGCAAAGAAGCAAACTCCCTCCCTGCCCAGAAATCCTGATGTTCAAGGGAACAGGTGAAACTGGGTGAAAGGCTTCGAGTCATCTCCCTGCAAGGTGATCTCGACCATGCCAAAGACAGAACAAAACAAGCCAGCAGCAGCACACTTTGTACTTGGAAAGTTTTGTTCCCCTGTGAGAAGTGATCATAAGCTTCCATTCCCCATAAAATTCAATTGTCACCCCTCTCTCCTTGAATTCAAATTCTGTGACTCAGGATATGGTCTGAGCCTTATACCTTGGTAGAAAGATCAAAGTGTGGAAACCCTCTGTAAACCCTGAAGGTCAAAGAATATTTCTTTGTGGCACAGGATACAATTAGAGCTAGTTACAAAGTAAAGACGTATCTCAGGAGCAAGCTAGTTGAGGGCATTTGATTATTTTTCTTTTATAGCATCATTTCATGCCCACTCTCTTCTAAACTGACAAATGACTTCAGTAGAAAAGTACAAACAGGGGACAGCTAGGTGGCACAGTGGATAAAGCACTGGCCCTGGATTCGGGAGGACCTGAGTTCAAATCCAGCCGCAGACACATAATACTCACTAGCTGTGTGACCCTGGGCAAGTCACTTAACCCCACTGCCTAGACCAAAGAAAAAAAAAAGAAAGAAAGAAAGAAAGAAAAGAAAAGTGCAATCAGCCAGAGTTCCTTGGCCTGTTCCTAGGACTCCTCTCCCATGACACATTCACCAATGCCACAGGTCCTTATGGGGTAACACATATACAAGTCATAGCTTCATATAACTAACCAAGAGCTTTCTTTGCTGGTCATAAAGGCATCTCAGGATGGCTTTCCTAAATCAGATCTAACATTACATAGCATATTAAGATTTGAAAAATGCTTTACATGTCAACTCATTTGATCCTCGGGTAGATCTTGCTATTATACCTATTTTGCAGATGAGAAAACTGAGGCAAATAGGGGTTAAGTGACTTGCCCAGGGCCACACTCAAGACTCAACTCCTGACTCCAAATCCAGTGTTCTATCCATTATGATACCTAGCTGCCTCTAATTTCCTTTCACCCAACTTTAATTTCAATACCACATGGTACAAAGATTTGGAGCTAAGAGAATTCTGATTCAAATTTTGGCACTTGGTACCTGTATAAGTAACTCTGGGCAAATCACTTTGTCTCTCTGGGCCTCAGTTTCCTCAGCTATAAAATGAGGTTAGACCAGAAGATCTCTGAGGTTCCTTATAGCTCCAGACTTGTGATCTCACGATCTCCCTCCTCTTCCCACAGAACTTCTATTTCCAAAAAGGCCACAGCACCACCCCTCCAGCACTCCAAGCCAGGGTCCTAGGGGTGAGCGGCATAAGCCCTCACCTCTGCCCTTCATTCTGTATATCCCAAAGGAGGCCAAAGCCTACTTCTCAATACAGAACCACACCATTCTGGAATGGGAAGGGGCTTTGAGAAGATGAGCTTCAGACCCGGAGACCCAACCTATGACCAACCATAAGAGCCTATCTTGCGCACTTCCTACATTCATCCCTCTCTCGCACTGGGCACCGTCACTTCTCACTGAAATGCTTCGTGAGTGATGACAGTGATGACGCTTTTAAAATACAGACATTTGGTGAGTGTGGCAGGTAAACGGGATCACAGAATTAATGGGAACTGAAAAGTGACCTCACAGATCACCTAGTGCAACATTCTTATGTTCTAATGAGGAACTGAGGGCAATGAGATCTAGAATCCAGCTATTAAATCTGACCATGTGACACAAGCTATAATGAATTAATCTCAGAGATCAACCACAATCCTGAAATTTGGCTTTCAGCCTTTCTTTTCCTGTTTTTGGACCAGTCCTATGATCGCATCACAGCCTAATACACTGCATTGCTCAAATCAATCTTTTTTTTTTTTTACCAGGGAAGTCAGAAGAAATGAAAAGGGCAGATAGAAGGGAAGGACATAACGATTACATTTAGTAGCATATTCATTCTTCAGGCCAATTTATACTTGTAACTGGACTTGAAGAAAGATCCCAAGAAAGTCACTTATTTCAAGTTACTTATGATTTCCATCACTCTGCCAATTTGGCAGAGAAAGAAAGAAAAGTTGTCAACAAAGTTGATGTGTTGACTTGCATTTGCTTGATTGTACTCATTTGTTCCAAGGGAGCATTCAATGGGGATTGAAAACAGACAGTGATTATTTTTTTTAAAAAAAAGGAAGAGTATCAATAAAACAAAACAACAAAAAAGGGGGAAAATCCTCATTAGAGGACATGTCGGTTAAGTCTTTCCAGCTTGGTAGGATTAGCCCACATTTTGATGGGATAGCCCAAGAACCCAGAAATACCTCTCCATTATAGGCATCTGAAGAAAAAAACCAACAACTCATAGTCAGGACTCCAGTGGAAAAATCCCTTAAATATTAAATGTTTTTGAAGATTGGGTTTCTACCTTTACTGATCCCGACTCAATCTTTGATTTCCCAACTCTCTCTGCCTTGAGGGTCTTTGAAGGTCTATTTGTTTTCCACCTGTTGTCCCAAAGAACAACCCGATTCATATATCCAAGCACTTGCTTTGAAAGGTAACAGAGCAAGCATTTCTGTTGAGGCATCTGTTCTTCCTCCTCCCTACAGACCACTCTATCTGAGTAAGGCAGTGTACCCTCCCACCCCACCCCACCCCTGCCCATTCATGGAGTTTGGGCACAACAAAACCCAGAGACTCATGTATATGCCAGAGCAAGGATCTTAACTCATTCAGAGCATCCTAGCTCTTGATAATAGGGCAAGAACTGTACATCTTCCCTCCCCACACCATTGGTCTAAGGTTGAGACTTGCTTCGGGAGCAGAAGCGTTAAACGGATCATTTTTGCACTTTGTACATCAGTTGAGACTGCCTTCTAAAGCCAATTTAGAGAGTGTAACTCAGCTGCTGGCATGGCAGAGTGGAAAGGACACTGGCACTGATGTCAAAGACCTAGGTTCAAATTCTATCTCTGAACTTTTACTTCTGATGTGATTTGACACTTTCGCACACTTCAGTTTCCTTCCAGCTCTTTCTCTAGAATTCCATGATGTATTTGCTATTTGTGTACACCTTATACAGCACGTGTTTCTGAAAAGTTGCATCAACTGAACTTGTCTAAAATCAATCCTAACCTTCACCTTTCCCCTAAATTTACAGTGAATTCAAAAAGACTTATCTTCCTACTCTGGCAGTTGGACTAGAACCCCTGAGGTGAATCCTTTTGTAATGCAAACAAACAACTCTTAATTTTTTGTTTTTACAGACTCCTAAACCCTAAAGTCAGCATTTGGGTTAGTCCTAAATTTCAAGGACAGGAAATATTTCTTTTCCTACTGACGTCAAATTTGTCATTTACTCTATAGTTATGCTTTATGCATCTTCCCAGACAGGTTTCACAATACGCTATTAAAAAAGCCATTCCAGAAGGTTTCCAATGAGTTCCAGTTTAAATAGTTAAGAAGTCACTCCACAAGATTTTGAGAAATTTTGTCATTAACATTTAAAAGTTCTCCTAAATGGGTTAAAGTACTTAACTTTACATTTATAATAAATATTTATACATACATTTTAAACAAGTTAATCCCTTGCCAGACTTTTCTTTAAAGTAAAAAGCAGCTCCCCCACTGTCAAAAATCTAGGCTTCCATGTTGCTTCACACAGGTTAATTTATCTTTCATAAAAGATCCTCAGGAATGTGTTCATTCAATTCAATATTTATTAAGTACTTACCATTTATTATGTACCTACCATGTATTAAGTACCTAACATTTATTAAGTATACTCAGTGAGTCACTAGGGAGAGGGAGGCCTGGCATACTCTTCTTCCATCTCTCCCTTCCTTTCCATTCTTACCCCAACCTAAGTCCAGGCTCTGATTCCCTACTACCTGAACTATTCTCAACAGCGGTTTTTGTTGCCACCATCAGGAAGGCAGGGCAGTTGATCCATGGGGTGGCTGAGAAGATGAAACTATTGCCAATGAGCCCTCCTGGTGTAAGTGGGAAGAGTCCTGGCCCTTCAGACACAAGATCTGGGTTTTCAACTTCCTAACCTATGTAACCTTGTACAAATTTCTCCACTTGAAGAAACTGGACTCAAGCAGTTCTTAACCTGAGGTCAACGGGTAAAATTTTAGGGGAGTGGCCCTATGAATTTGGATGGAAAAAAAATTTTACATCTTTATCTTCATCAACCCTTGGCTTCCTTTGTAATCATATGTATTTTACTTTATGCATCTAAAAACACGGTCCATAGGCTTCACCAGTTTGGCAAAGGAGTCCTGGACATAAGAAATGTTAAGAACACCTGGACTAGAAAATCTTCAAAGTCCCTTTTATTTAACTTTAGATCCTATTATTTGAACCCAACCAGGGCAGGGTACTGGCCTCTTTCCCATACCAAGGCTTCCTGCAGCCAAGACTATATAAAGCAGATTAGAAACACTGGCCCAGAAACAGGAGCTAAATTGGACTTCCCGCTGTCCTGCTACATTATTGGGAGTGTAAGCAAAAGAGCCAGAAGGAGAGAACAGTTGGTTATCTAGGTGGCTTTCGCTGGGGGTCCATGCTAGGAAGAGTCTCCTGCAGGATGCTGGAGATGTCCAGGAACAATAACAAGATCCTGGCCAATAAGTACCTTCTGAGCCTTCCCTCAGGGTCTCTGGTGTGTCTGGGCCAGAGGTCCCAGGGCATTCACGTCTTTGCTGCTCTTCTGTATAATGGCACAGGCTTTGGGAGGACAGCCTGGCCCCAATAGAGAAGATGAATAATTAAGAGTTGGCTGCTGCCTTTCCTGGAGTCTGGCCCAAAGGGACAGTGAATGGGACTTGGGAGGGAGGAAGACCCGGGGTTTGAATCCCTCTTTGGCTTACTAACTGTGTGACCTCAGCAAGGACCCTCTCTGGATCTCAGTTTCTCCATCTATAAAATGAGGGAGTTTGGCTTGATGGCTTCCTTCATCCTCTCTTGCTCTAAGTCTACGACCTTATGAGAGAAGAGGCACAGAACCTATACCTGAGGAGATGTAGGAAACATTTCTAAGTATTCTTCTGATGTCACCAGTTGGTCTCCACCATAACCCAACCTACTTTAATCAAAACCTTCTCTAATCACAGTTCCTCCCGACCTTGAAGTTCTCCCTCAAAATTGCTTCCCTCTATCACTAAGCCCATTCTAAACCACCCTTGTCTATCTGTACGGCATTCAAGACTCCCACTTCACCCCAGAACAGCTGTGGGTAGCTGCATGTTTTGTGCACCAGTCACAAATTTAAAGTTTGGTGAGGGTGTTCTTCCTAAGCCTGCGCCACATTTTGTATATGCTCACATTTTTGAAGCATAGAATCTAGACGGTGAAAGAAGCCACTGTTAATGTGTGTCCCTCCACCTAGTTCCTTCTCCTGCAGCCAGGGTCTCCTGTGTTTTGTGTAAAACCCAGGGTTTCGCTGCCATGGAAGTTTCACAACTCTGCTGTGCAAGATGAGCTGTGCTCATGAACTGGTTTTGTACATTAGACAATACAGGCTTATGACAGAAACAAGGTCAAGTCACAGGTCTAAACAAAGGGTGCTCGGGAAAGATCAGCTGGCCTAGTCTCAGGTTATGAGTGTCATGCTATTAAACCTGAGCCTCCTGAACTGGGAGTCTCAGAGGGAGAAGAACTTTACTTAACCTGATCACTACCCTATATCAACTTTCCAGAAAGCTTTGAAACCCTGGACAATTTTCCTACCTGGCAATCTCTTCACCTAGGATGTTTAAAACAACTGTGGATTTAACTAAGTCCTTACAACTCCATTAACTGTTTCAAAAAAAATTTCCTTCCTCTCTACCTCAAATATTTATCTTGCAAAAATGTCACCTTGGTGCCTTCTCTACAGCCTCACTATTACTTAACCCACTCACCCATCTCCACTAAAAATCCACTGTTGGACCACCTACATTTACTGAGCTACTGATCTTCTAAATGTGGTATCTGTTTAAAAAAAATCAAACAAGATGATCGACTACTGGAGCAAATTAATGACTTCCATATTGGCATTCTCATTAGAAATTATGCTAAAAGGACAAAAGTTTAAGCAAGAGGATGGCTAACAGGTTCACCTTGGAAAGAGAAAGCTTCATTATGTGACCATGGGCAGCAAGAAACATTTCATTGGAAACTAACTCTGTCATTGGTGCTTTCAATGCGCATGATAAACACAGGAAAGGAGACAATCACAAAGAAATTTACAGTGTAAATTACACTGACATGTGTTAGAAGATGAAGTAGAGAAATTCTCTGAGTGAACTAACAGGGTTCTCCAAACTAATTCAGTGTATAACTTGATACCTGGTGACTTCACTGCATGAAGATGGGGAACGATATGGCTCAAGGTTAAAAAAGGAATTGAAAAAGGTCAAAAGCTATAAACTACCTGGAAGCCTCACATCTATATATCATGAATAATTTCTTAAAAAGAGATCTGAAAGGTCTAAGAACAAAGCATTCCTCTTAACTTAACTGGCAAGAAACAACTGAGAGGAAGGTCACCACCAATGAAGCTGTCTGGTCACCAAATAGAGCAAAGGTCAGCATTAGCACAAATTATAAGAAAGGATAAATCATGTGACCTTTTCAAATAGTCTATTGGTCTATTAGAGTCTTAGGAAGCACAAATTCAGCCACAAAATATTACAGAGGACAACTGAAGGTTATACACAGTACTACCACACAAAATCAGTGAGAGGGAGATAATTATATATATGTATATATATATATATATATATATATATATATATATATATGTGTATATATATATGTATATATGAGAGAGAGAGAAAGAGTTAGAGACTTAGTTTACAAAAAGCTTATGGTAATATTCATCTAAGCCAGATCATTCACATCATGTACACTGTCAGAGTCATTAGTGAATACAACAGATCACTTAGAAGAAAGAGGAAATAGATAAGTCTGTGAAACATCACAAGCCTGGCGCAGAGGAGAGATGAGGGACCTCTATTACCTGGATAGCAGCTGGAGCTCATTCTCTACTAAAACCAAAACCACGAATAAGTTCTTGACTTGCTTTAATGATATTTTCCTCCTTCAAAAAGAAGGAAGAGCCACTAAGGGAAAATTCCATTTTGGATCTTATTCTCACCAAAAGGAAAAGCAGACCCCTGCCATCTTAGAATCTGTGATAGAAATGGAGAGGAAAGCTGGACAGAATCTGACATGCAGCCTAGATTTTATGAGCATTACAGGACGGATGACTGTAATCTCATGTACCAAAATTCTCCCAGGGGAAGTCGGTCCAGGAATGGATGGGGGATAGGAAACTCTCAAAAAAGAAATTCTAATGGGGCAGCTAGGTGGCGCAGTGGATAGAGCACCGGCCCTGAAGTCAGGAGGACCTGAGTTCAAATCCGGCCTGAGACCAAACACTTGACACTTACTAGATGTGTGACTCTGGGCAAGTCACTTAACCCCAATTGCCTAAAAAAAAAAATGAAATTCTAAGACAGGGGCTCTTAACATTTCTTTGGGTCCTGGGCCCATTTGGCTGTCTGGTGAAGCCTATGGACCTCTTTTCAGATTCATGCTTTTAATTGCATTAAAACTAAATGCATAGGATTACAAAGGAAATCAAATATACTGAGATAGCTAAAAAACAGTATTGAGTGTCCATCAAACAGGGAATGCTTGTAAAAAATATGATATACTAATGACATGATAAAGTAATGGATAACATATAAAGGACAACAACAATGTGCATGAAAAGATCACTAAAAGAAAGTTGCACTTTAAGAAATTTTAAAAAACCAATGAAATCCAAAGAGAACAGATAATTTAAAAATCTTTACAGCAAACAGCCAGGGGGCTGGCTATCAGAACAGAATATTGTGTACATTTTTAGACAGGGTCATTTACATTGGATGTTTTTGATTATTTGCTGGGTTTTTGCCATAAGGAAGAGTTCAATGAGGAGTGGTGTAGTGTGTGAAATTACTGATGTTTGGATTTAAAAAGTATGGTCATGGTTCCATAAAAATAGTGACAACATGGATGACAAAGAGAGGGGAGAATGAATTACTCCTTCCTTGCCTTCTGTTTTCATTTCCAAGGACTGGAAAAGACAGAAGGGGACTAAGAGAGTAATAAACAAGATAACTATGAAGAAATTAAGAGAACAAATTTTGTCCTAATTTTCATAAAAAGGAAAAGAACAGAGCCTGCAAATTTATAAGGGCAGTGAAATTAACTTTGATTCCCAGAAAAACTCTAGACATCTTATTAAAAGAGTTGGTTAGTGAACATTTAGAAAAAGAAAGCAATGATTACAAAGAGTATGGCTTCACTAAGAACAATCATTACAGACTAACCTTAAACCTTTTTTTGATAGGGTTACTTAATTGGCACACAAGGAGAATGCTGTAGATATGGTTGACCTACATATTAACAAAGCATGAAGCATCTCATGCTATTCTTGTGGGGAAAAATGGAGAGATACAGCCTAGAAGATCTTGATAGGCCAGAACATTGGACTGAAATGGAAAAAAAAGATGAAATCTAACAGGGATACATGTAAAGTCTTACACTTGGCTTCAAAAGATAAACTTTGGAGTATTTTATTTTTTTATATAAATTTATTTATTTTCAGTTTTCAATATTTACTTCCACAAGATTTTGAGTTTCAAATTTTCACCCCATCTCGTTCCTCCCCCCACCCCAAGATGGCATGCATTCTGAATATCCCTTCCCCTAGTCTGTCCTCTCTTCTATCTCTTCCCCCCTTCTCCTTCTATTTTCCTGTAGGGCAGGACAGACTTCTGTACCCCATTTCCTGTATTTCTTATTTCCCAGTAGCATGTGAAAACATTTTTTTAAACATATATTTTTAAAACTTTAGGTTTCAAATCTTCTCCCTTCCTCTCTCCCCACCCACTCTCATTAAAAAGGCAAGCAACTCAATATAGGTTACACATGCACAGTTATGCGAAACACTTCCACAGCAGACATGCTGTGAAAAACTAACTCTATTTCCCTTAATCCTATCCTGCCCTCCCATTTATTCTATTCCAAAAGATAAACTTTGAAGTACAAAATGGCAAAGGGCAGCTAGGTAGCACAGTAGATAGAGAGCGCTGGGTCTGGAATTAAGTAGACTCATCTTCCTGAGTTCAAATCTGGCCTCGGATACTTTCTATGTTAATCTAGGCAAGTCACTAAACCCTGTTTACCTCAGTTTCCTCACCTGTAAAATGAGCTGGAGAAGGAAATAGCAAACTACTCTAGCATCTGCCAAGAAAACCCCAAATTGGGTCTTGCAGAACCAGACATGACCAAAATGGTTGAACAACAAGATGGCATGGCTAGACAGCAGTTTGTTTGAAAAAGACCTGGGAATTTTAGGGAATATAAGCTTGATGTAAGTCAGTAGTGGGAGAGAACAGCCAGGAATCTAACAGAGAGGTGACAATACTGCAATAACCTCTGTGAGTCAGACTATACCTAGAAGGTTGTGGTCAGTTCTTGACACCTAGATTTTAGAAGGCTACCAAACATCCAGAGGAGGGCAACGAGGAAAGTGGAGCACCTTAACTTCATGAGAGACAGCGCCACTTCAAAGGTCTGTGATCCTGACACTAGAGAAAATCAGGGAAAACGGGACAACTGTCTTCAAGTGGCAAAAGGCTGCCCCATGCAAGAAGAATGACTCTTGTTCTCTTTGGCCCCAGGGGGCAGAAAAGCAGGAGTGCAATGGGCTCAAAGCTGCGAAGAGGAAAGTTTAGGCTTAATGTCAAGAAAAACTTCCTTCTCAGGTTCCTGTTCCTCTTCTCTCTGTGTGAGTACCATCAATATGCATATACACATAGATTTGTACAAATATGTACATATTATACATACCTACATGGCAGAGGGCACACACACACACACACACACGCACATACACCGTAGATAGAACCTGAGAAGGAAGTTTTTCTTGACATTAAGCCTCTCTTACCCAGTACTCTCCTAGTTCTGCCCCCTGGGGCCAAAGAGAACACGGATATTCCTCTTGCACCAGGGATTATTTTTGCCTTCCTCTCCCTGCCTGCCCAGTGTTTATTAGCATAGAGCCTGGCGTGTAGTAGGTGCTTCATAAATGCTTACTGGTTAACTCTTAACAATGAAAACTGCTGGAAAGTGTATGTGCTGCCTCAGAAGACAGTGGGTTCCACCTTGCTTGACGTTTTGAACCATCTCTCACTTGAGCTCCATCTGCCTCAGTCTGGATACATGGCAGCATAGCACAGATGACTTCCTGGATGACTGCATCCACCCCCATCTTACTCCTTTACTGTCTCAGTGACCAGGGAGCCTATTCAACACCAGGATTCCTCTGTTTATGAGGAGCACCCATAGCTGCTGTTGCATCTTCTCACTGCCAATCAGCAGTCTATGCCTCCACCTATTTGGGTGGCTGCCCCAATTGCTGGGCTGTTCTGCACCTGTGCTAATGGCACCTGCAACCTTCCTGAACTTTCTGCCCACCAGGGATTGACCTCAATCTTTCCGTTTCATCCCTAGAATACCTGACTCTTGCCTTAACCTCATGTTCCTTTTTCTGGTCTTCATCTGACCCTGCAGGTCTTCCTCCACCACCATCCCCAGGCTTCCTCAGTCTGTGCTCATCCACATAGCCTTCGAATATGAATGCTGACATGTTGACCATTCCCCTAACTGCGACATCCTGATGTGCTGAACACCAGGCCCTTGGACCAGTGGGGTGGGTTCAGTATTTTTCTTAACCATCTAATACAGCAGTAGTCTAATGATTGTGCATTAACATACCATCAAACTGAGGGAACGGATATGAAAGCTCCAATATGCTTTTATGGTGTAAGCATTATTCAACCAATTCTAATGATAATGATAATTATATTAATTCTAATTCAACTAAAACTGAGAGGATGAGGAAATAAGTGTGACAGGATTAAACTGCTGCCTAGCTGGGGTCTACGTTTTAGTCCTCAATTTGAATATGCCCAACACCTTTACTGCAAAGCAAGGCTCATCCTCCTGGCGAATATGAGACTCTGGACTGTGCAAGACTAAAGCTCTGAGTGTAAGTGCCTAAGTCTTTTTGGGAATGTTCCTCCCTTCAGACTCCCCCCACCCAAAGACCCAGTGTCTTGCAATGATATGACCATGCCAAATGAGAAAGTTAACATGACTGCTACCAGACCAGACTGACAAAAAAAGTTAAGGAATGTTGTTACTTTGTATCCATTTGTTTGCAAATGAGATACAAATAAGCAACATTCTGGGTCATGAACTTGGCTCCCTCACAGCAGGCCCTCACAGGCACTGAATTAAATCCTTGATGAAATCATTGAATTACTCCAAGTTTTTGCTAATTTCTCCCCCCCCCAGTTTCTCATATATCCACCTAAAATTTACAAAAATACATGAAGAAGAGCTCTGATAGTGTTTAAGCAGCTTCATGTTCACCTAAGGCCAAAACACAATCTACCATCATCTGCGGGTGCCTTTGTATTGCCAATCCCTAGCACTGTACCTAATCGGTGCCTAATAGTGCTTCCTGATCGATTCAGGTAGTGGATAGAGCTCTGATCTTGGGAGTCAGGAGGACCTCAGTTCAAATCCGGCCTCAGACACTTGACACTTACTAGCTGTGTGACCCTGGGCAAGTCACTTAACCCCAACTGCCTAGCCAAAAAAAAAAAAAAAGAACCTGATTGATTCAGGTTAATAAGATAGCGCAGAGATTTTAAACTTTTTTTCCCCCATCATGGGCCACCTTAGTAGTATGGGGAAGCCCTTGCACTTCTCAGAATCATGTCTTTAAATGCATAAAATATAATCAGAACACTGATTAGACTGGTATACAGCTATCAAAATATTTTTCTAAACATACTCACAGACCCCAAGTTAAGAGCCACCGTCCTAAAATTGAATGCAATTACAGCAATTTTTAATGGAGGCATTTGCTAGCCACACCATTCACTACATCTGCAACAAAAAAGTCCTACCATGTTTGTAGTCATTTGCAAGTGATTTAGTGATATTAAAGCTATTCTGTATTCCCTTCCTCCCCAAGACTGGAGTTACTATCCTTTCCCTTCTTTGTATGGGTCAGGATAAGTTGCTCTTAATAGACTGTTAAAGTTTCACTTTAACAATCAAGAGTTTTTTTCTATTCTACTCTGTTATGGGAATGCTTGTTTTATTTATTAAGTTCAGAATAAAGTAAATTTTTAAAGAAGAGTTGAGTTCTATTAGGCTATCCTACTCAGACCAGGATTTTATTAGTTCCCACACTGGTCTTCTGCTTAGCTTGAGGGACACCGATGTCAAAAATTAACAGCTTTTCTCCTGCACAGTGGCTCTGTCCTTCTATCATTTGTACAAGGGGTTTTACAATCCTAGCAATTGTTGTCTGATCTTGACCCTTGTGTTTGAATTCAATCTCAATACAACTATCCAAGTTATCAGTATTGTTAAATCTTAATGTGGAGGTGGAAGTGAAGACAAGAGGGATGCAGAATACAGAGCTAAAGCCCAAATACAATCTATACTTAACACAAAAATCAGAGCTGATTTCCTCCCTTCTTTCCTCCCAATGTTTGGGCAGTCTGGAAAGCAGGAAGCCAATATGTATAATAGACAGAGATCCGGCTGCAGATTCAGAAACACCTTAAAGCTTATCATTACTGTGGGACCCTGGAAAAGGGACTCTGCAGACGGGAGCCAGAAAAGGACAGAACCAAGGCCCCCAGTTTGATGAAAGGGTAGTTTCCATGGCAAGGAAAGAGGATCAGTATTTCTGAGCATCCGAAACATGATAAAAATCCTGCTTAAGTCAGACATGCCTACAACATACAGTATCTATTTCTGTTGTAGTGAGAACCCAGATAGAAAGCTCCCCCAGCAGGCTGTTTTATCCCAGAATCCCACTGAAGGGAGCAAAGGGCTCCTAGGTGACAGAGAAGGCCAAGAGAAGCATGTCATACAGCAGAAAGAGAGTGGGTTTTGGAGTAAAAGGGCTTGGGTTCAAGTACTGGTATCCTTCGTACCTTTATTAGACAGCTAGGTGGTGCAGTAGATAAAACATGGAGTCTGAAGTCAAGAAGAGCTGAGTTCAAATATAGCCTCAGACACTTACTAGGTGTGTGACCCTGGGCAAGTCACTTAACTTCCCTTAGGCTCAGTTTCCTGGACTGTAAAATGGGGATTACAGCAGCACCTACCTACCAGGGTTATTGTGAGGATCAAACGAGAACATCTTTCCAAAGTGCCCATCACATAATAGGGACTGTACAAATGCTTATCCCCTTCCCCTTTCCTTAGAGATGCTTCTTCTCTTTGTGGTCCCTTCTATTATCTGTAAGTGATGACCAGACAGAAGATGGAGGTCCCTACCACCTCAGAATCTCTGACCCTAGGAAGGCTTCCCAAGTCCTGCAGACTGGACCTGTCCCAGGGCAGCCACAGCCTTCAAGAGACAGAGATATAGAAACATGGAGATAGAGATAGATAGGAATAGATATACAGACATATACAGAAATGGAGATAGATATAAAGAGGCAGAAATAGAGACAGATAGAATAGAGATATAGACATATAAAAATAGTGAGATGAATAGATATATAGAGATCTAGAGATAGACGTAGAGGCACATAGATATAGAGCTATAAAGCTAGAGACACATAAAGAAATGTATTCATAGATAGAGATAAATAGAGATATAGAGATATAGGGATATAGATAGGTAGAAATAGAGATGTATAGATAGTGATAGAGATAAACAGATAGATATTTGCCTCTGTTTTGGCCCTCGCTACCAGGGGATGACGGCTTATGCCTCAACCTTCACTGGATGAGGAACCTGAGATGGACATGTACACGCCCTACGTGATAGATGACGGCAGTCAAGCCTGACCCAGAACTCACCTCCACTTCCACCGACTGCATGGAGAGGTCACACGGTGGTTTCAGAGCCTTGGGTCTCGTAGCATACCAGAAAGTCGTGAGTGCGGCAAACGCTCCAAAGCCCATTAACGTGTTTGTTGGCAGAGTGCGCATATACTGTCGGAAGTCCCCGAGCTCTGGCATTCGAAAGTATCGAAATAACTCGTGTGCCTGCATCGTCCCGCTGTGGTCGTCCCTTAGGCCAGATTCTGCGGGGAAAGCAGGAGCAAATTCAGTATTTCACAAGGCGACGCCATCCGTGAGCCCCAGTTTCCACTTATAAGGTTGGACGGGACCAAGGGGCCTTTAGGCCTCTTCCAGCTATAAAGTTGCAGACCAAAGTCTAATTAATGACAGGTCCACCCGTCATTGTGATTGCTTCAAATCCTATCATTCAAATATCTTCTAAATAGACTATAATTTTCCTGCCAGAAGTTAAAAGAAGTGCTTTCTTAAGTCTTAAGACAGACTGAGAAATAACCTTATCATTTTCTTTCCTCTTGAAAAACTCCTTTTAAGAGCATTAAGGAGATCTTGTACTTACTAGTGAACAGTTCTTACTCCATGTTCAAACAAGCAGTCTGTCTCTGAATCCTGACTTAGATACCCATAACTATTAGCTGCGTGACCTTAGATAAGTCACTTGATTCCCTCAGCCTGTTTCCTCATCTGCAAAAGGTGGATGATAATACCATTTCCTACTTCACTGGGATATGGTGAGGAAAAGTGAGATAAGTATGTTAAATACTTTGCAAACCTTAAAGCACTATGTTAGCTGCTATTACCTCACTAGTCTCTGTTCATGCAACATGAGATAACCAGACTCAATGGTCAATACTGATATCAGTATAGCCAAATAACAGCCACAGAGAAATTTCAAGTCACCAGTTTGCCTCTAATCTTCATCACAGCCTTATAAAGCTGCCCAAATGGCAAAATAAAGGGATCTGAATTTCACACACTCTCATGTGAGCTTAAATAAGCCTATCTTCGATTTCCTTTCTTTCCTTCTTTCTTTCTTTCTTTCTTTCTTTCTTTCTTTCTTTCTTTCTTTCTTTCTTTCTTTCTTTCTTTCTTTCTTTCTTTCTGCTAGGCAATGGGGTTAAGTGACTTGCCCAGGGTCACATAAGTGTCAAGTGTCTGAGGCCACATTTGAACTCAGCTCCTCCTAACTCCAAGGCCAGTGCTCTCTCTCCTGCTCCACCTAGCTGCCCCTTCTATTTCCTTTGTATTCAAGATGTTTAGGCAGGAGTCCCTTCAGTGGATGGGCAAATAACAATGAAATTTAAAAAACACAACAGTTCAACCAGACAGCATCCCCTGTTCTCATTCCTGTCTTAACTATTTCTATGCTTAATCTGAAACTCTGCTCCTCCCACCAAGCTCTGCTTTGGTTCTACCAACTGGAAAGCTTTCAAAATTTCCTCACAGCACTTCATCTGCACCTTTCTTGGCTCTTAATTATGAGGCAGGATATGATGTTTGTGTCCACGTCTTCTTTTCCTGAAGGTCTGATCATATCACCCCTCTGATGAGGTCTAGAGGTTAGGGGTCCTGGAATCCCAAAATCATGACACCTGGGTCCTGCCTGCAAGAATTCGACCCAAGGTTTATTGAAGATTTGCCATATTAGCCAGACTCTTAAGGAATCTGAGCATCTGTGGGCTACTGGCTAGATTGTGAAAATCAGAGCAGTGGCTAGATTATAAGAATCAGAGCAGTGCCTAGATTTTAGAAATCCCAGCCTCTTAATGGAGACAAGATGGATCTTATATACAGAAAGACTATAAGAGGGATCTAGGAGTGGCCAAGTGGTAAGAGAACAACTCCAGGGGTGGCCAAGATAGGATTAAGGGTGGGAAATGGCTGGTGGGGGGTGCACAGGGAGGTAAGACAATGGAGGGTCAGGCTAGGTTAAGGGTAACAGAGATTGGGCACAGCCATAAAGAAAGGCCAGTTGATGGGATTATAGCCTCAGGGGAACACCAGAGATCAGGCCATGTGGGAAAGTCCAGGGTTTTTCCTTTTTGGGGTCTGGCTCCCAACTTATCACCTCCCTCCCACCCCAAATTCAAAGACTCCCAACTGATTCTCAAAAAGAAAAAAAAAAAGTGCTCTGTGTGACATCTCAATGTCTTCACAGCCTGGCCCCTTCCTACTCTTCCAGCCTTCTGGCACACTACTCCCCTTCTCCAACTCAGGAATTCATCCACACTAGCCTACTTACTGTTCCATACACACTCTATTCCTCACCTCCCTATGCCTTTGCACGGGCTGTCTTCCATGCTTGGAATGTCTGTCACCTCTAGAACTCTCTGGTTACCTTCAAGACTTAGTTCTATCACTGCCTTCTTTCTACAGGAAGCTTTTCCTCATACCCTGGCTGTACATATTTATATGTGTGCATGATTAGGTTACGAGCTACCTGAGAGCATTTACTGTTTCATGTTGGTTTTTGTAGCCTTAGCACTTAGTACCTGGCACACAATAAGCACGGAATAAATACCTGTTGATTAATTATTTCATTTCTATATCTCTATTACCTAGCACTGGGGCCTAGTAAGGGGAGAAAATAAGTTCTTCACAAATGGTTAGATGGAGTTGAAATGAATAAAGAGACTAGAAAATAAGTCAGATAAATTGTCAACACTTGCCTTCTTTTTTTTGTTTTGCCTGATCTGACATCTATCAAGTGCCCAGGGAACTGCTGGGGCCTACTACTTCTCTTCAACAAGTTAAGCATTTATTATGCCCCTGCTGAGTACAAAAGGGTTGGAAATGTTATGCTAATCTGATTGAGACGTCAAGATCCACACAGGTAGCAGATCAGCAAACAAGCCAATTTACAATAAAGTACTAAGCTGTAAAATATAAACAATTAGAAAACACCAGAGTATATAACAAGGTGCTAATTGCATAGGGCTCACAATCAGAACGTTTGTAATTTAGAGAATTCCTGATGGGACTATGTCTCAAAGTTTCAGTCTACTGTAGGCAAAATTAGTTAGCACGCAACTCATGTTTGTTAGTTTTGCTGAACTGCTTCCCCTCCTACCCCATTTGTGATGGGAAAGGGATATATTTGGAAATGAAGAGTATATTAAAAGCTATCAACAAAAATAAAAATAAGCAAATAACTTGCAACTCAAAAGTTCTTTCCCAGCTCCTGACACCTCTCTCCCCAAGTCTGGCTGCGTTTTCTTTGACTGATGGAAAACAGAACACTTTAGAGTTCAGATGTTTTAGCAGTAGGTAGTTTTCTTTAACAGTGAAGTCACAAGATAACTTTCTAAACTTGGAAAGAAAGTTATTGGCTTGATCCTGTTTAAACCTAAATTTCCAAAGTTATTTTCCCCTCAAATGGTATTTGGTTGCTGGAAGTAAATCTAAAACCTACTGATATCAAATTACAGTGTTTATTAGGCTCATTCACTCCTGGTTGATAGAAAGCTCATATCATCAAACAGGCCCTGTATCTTTTAACCCCTTTTTTGTTACAATAAACACTGTAAAAGGTAAATAAGTAAGCTTTCCATGACAAGGCACAGGTAAGCAAATAAGTCTCTTCATTAAGTCTCTTAAGAGACCACCCTACTTGAACAGCCCCCAGCAGCTGATGGCCAGGGAGAGAACCCAGGGCATGTAAGAACAGAAGGATGGATGGAGGTTAAGAGTACTGATGTCAGCTTGGCTGGCACTTTCCTGAATCTCCAAAGTCTCTCAGGGCATTAGTCACATGCAGAACCTCCAGCAACTGCCCAGTAGGCTAAAGGTAACTAGCAGGCAAAATCCATACTAGACTTCTCAGGGGGAGGGGAGAATCAGCCAACAGCAGTAAGCAGAAATCACCCCACTGCCCCACCCACAAAGAGTGGGAGATACTGGTAACAGAGTTTTCCTTTTGCTCAGCCTCCTTTTAAAAAAAATGACAATGGGCATTTAAAAAGAAAAACAATGATGATGGTAGGGCATTTAAAAAGAAAAAAAAAGATGACAGTAAGCCGCCTTTCTTAGAAGCCATGTATTGTACTTAACCATGATAAACAAGCTGCCAAACTCTGCCAACTCAGCTGGTTTGGTTTTTTTTTTTAATACCAAGGAGAAGGAATTTTTGAATTACTTCTAAAGAATCAACATCTATTCCCCATTCACTTCATCCTCATTTATTACCTTTACCATATAAGGAGCAAGAAATCCAAATTCAATATCTGGCATCAGAGGACCTGGTTACAAATCTTACAAATGATGCTTATGACCCAGGTGACCCTGGATTGTCTGTTTCTTTAATTGTAAAATGAGGCCTTTGTACTTGATTGCTTCTAAGGTTTCTTCCAGTTCTAAATCTAAAATTCCGAGAGCACTGCACTCCGGCAGTTAGAAGACCCTAGACCTTGCTCTCCCACCAACTGGGATCAAAGAGTTTGAACCTGACCATCTCTAAAAGGGGCTTTTCTTCCAGCTCAAACGTTTCATGTTCCTATACTATCCAACCCCTCCCAACTACCCGGTAACATTCTTCTAAAAGCACTAAAGGCTTGAATAGACTAGCAGATCACTCCCTCCCTATCCCATAACCAAAAAATAAAAATACCAACAATAAATAGAAGCTCGGGTGAATGAGCATAGACACACAGACACACATGCACATACACACACCAATTACAAAAAGTGATCACTAAAACTAAAGGCACACTATGTCTTGCATGAATATAGGTTATTCAACCAAATCATAAACCAGAACAAAGCTGCATAATTATTTCCTACATTCCTCCTGAAATGAACAGTCATGAGCTAAGTTAATCAGACACCACAAATTTCTATTTTAAGCCTTTGGGGTAACAAGAGTAACCCAACACTGGAGCACAGCATATCAGAAAGGCTAGCATGTCCTTTATAACACCTAATGTGCCTTTAAAACTTCAGAATACTTGAGAAAAGAAGCCCTCATACCTACATTTTCTAACACGAGCTCCCTGATCTGTATCACCAGTTTTAGTTCCCAGCTTTAGTCTGTGATAATGTCAATTTGCACTTTAACTCACGCCTATTCACTGGCAAAGTGAAGGTCACAGACAAATTCCACAGGACAAATATTTATTTAAGGCTGATGGCTATAGTTCCTTCTCTATCTAAAGAGTACCATCATACATTTAAAAGAAATAAAAGAGCTTTTCATGTAGTTTAAGGAAAGCAAACAACTAAGAAACCAACAAATAAGGAAAAGAAACTGCGATTTTACCGACTGTCGGGAGCTAATGTTCAGCTGTCTGGGAGTGGCTAAATTCAATCCAACGCCAGAGTTTCCAGGCTTACAGAATGCTGCTAGACAGACAGACAGACACACACACACACACACACACACACACACACAAAGATCCTGGGATGACCTCTAAATACGCAGATGATAAATGTGCAGGACCATCCTCTTAAGGCTTCATTACGAAGATTCCCAAGCTGGGTCAAGGCTATCTTTTAATTGTTTGTTATCAAAACCCAGAGCATCTGCTTTGATTACCAGTTCAATGGCATTTCAATTCAAACACTTTATTCAGGGAAGACTGACTTCTAGACTACAAGCCTCTCAGTTTAGAACTCAGGCACATAAATCATTGGGTGTTTACTAAGAATATAACTCAATCAGCTTAAGGGCTTATCAGTCGCGTGTTCTGGGGATGCAGAGTGGCTGACAGTTTCTCCTTCCCACACCTACCTTCCCACTCCCCTGCCCCAGGCCCACAACTGGGTTCCTTCAGTTTAGTTTTTTCACCTTTGGATTTCTTATTCCTTCCTATCCAAAAATGACAGAATGCAATGATGGTCCAGGGAATTCATTATAAAAACAGAAGAAACCAGTCATAACATGACTCAGTATTAAAGAAATGTGCATGGACAATATTAGATTCATTGAACAGATAGTCAGTGGGGTTAAACGGGCAGATTCAGGAGAACTGGACTCTATCCTGGCTATATTACTTGTAGTCACTTTCCTAATTTGTATAAAACAAAAATTGTGAGTAAGTATTATTTGCATAGTGCTTTTGATGAGGTATAGGCCCCAAGTGAGACCTTTGTCCCAATTTGGGTCCCATTTGTCTATGGGCCCTAGAAAACCCTTGGACTGTCCTTGAAGTCTCCCACTTGATCAAGGAGGTCTCCGGCATTCTCCTGAGGCCATAATTCCATCAACTGGCCTTTCATTTTGGCTATACTCAATGGTACTACTACTACCCCCAATTCTGTTAACCTTGACCTAGCCTAGCTCTCCATAGTCTTACCTCCCTATGGCCCCAAGCCACTTCCCACCCTTACTCCTATCTAGGTTCCATTTTCCTGAAATTCTATTCCCTACTTGGTAAAAGAATAGACTACTTGGCCACTCCTAGATCCCTCCCACAGTCTTTCTGTATATAAGGTCCATCTTGTCTCCATTAAGATGCTCAGATTTTCACAATCTAGCCAATAGCCCACAGATGCTCAGATTCCTTAAGAGTCAGGCTAATATGGCGAATCTTCAATAAACCTTGGGTCAAATTCTTTCGGACAGGACCCGGGTGTCGTGATTTTGGGATTCCAGCACCCCTAACCTCTAGACCTCATCACTTTACATTTGTGAAATGCTTTACTTGAATTATCTCATTTCAGTCACATGCCAACCCTATGAGGAAGGTACCTGTGATGCTACAGGTTTTACCAAGAGGAAACTAAGGTTTGGCAGCTGGGTAGCATGGTGGGTAGAGCACAGGGCCTGGAATCAGGAAGACTTGAGTTCAAATTCAGCCTCAGACAGGCCAAATAGCTATATGACCCTGCACAAGTCACTTAATATCTGTCTGCCTCAGTTTTCTCCACTAGAAAACAGGTATCATAATAGGGCAGTTGTGAGGACCAAGTGAGATAATATTTATAAAGCACTTAGCACGGTGGCTGGCATACAGCAGATGCTTAATACACTGCTGATTCCCTTTGCCATTCCTTGGTAAGTTGAAGGGACTTGCTCAATGAGGTTACACAATGAAAAAAGATGTGCTGAGTAGATAGAGCATTTATTACATGCTTACTATGAGTCAGGCACTGTGCTAAAACCCTGGAAATACAAATATGAGCAAAAGAGACCATCAAGGAGCTTATATTCTAATGAGGGAAGAGGAGGTGGAAAAGTCCAGAAAGTCAAGAGTGAAAGATACTAGAGAAATGAGTGGGATGGCCTGGTATGTTGTAAAGCTAACGACTTATTCCCTAAAGATCTCTAGAGGCCTTCCAAACTCTGGAATTCTCCTTCTATGAAGTTACTGCTCCCTCCGTGAAACCAAGCACAGCTTAACTCTGCTGTGCAATGGGTATTAGTCCCTGATCCCTGAGAGCAGAGGCAAAGGGAAGCTACACACACAAAACTTCAGAAAAGTTCGCTGGGCTTCTCCTGTGGGGAAAAAAAAGGGGTGGGGGAAACGAGAGCTGAAGGGATAGTGGATAAAGAAGGGCAGCTAGGTAGTGCAGTGGATAGAGTGCCCGGTCTGGAATTGGGAAGACTCAGCTTCCTGACTTCAAATCTGGCCTAAGATACTTACTAGCTGTGTGGCCCTGGGCAAGTCACTTAGCCCCATGTGCTTCAGTTTCCTCATCTGTATAATGAGCTGGAGAAGGAAATGGCAAACCACTCCAGTATCTTTGCCAAGAAAACTCCAAATGGGGTCACAGAAAGTCAGATACAACTGAAAAACGACTCAACAACAAGTAGACAGCATGTTTCAGAGCCAGGAAGACTTGGGTTCAGGTGCAGCCTCTCACTTATACTGGCTCTGCAACCCTGAGCAAATTACTTAATCTCTTAGTGGCCCAGGCACCTCTCTAATAGTATAGATTTCAGAGAAAGTATTTAACTCCTATCTCGCTTGGAAATAAATGTAACACTCCATGGAACAAAGATATACTTTAGGTTCACTTTAACAGAAATGCATTGGAAATACTCTACCTTAATTAGATGTCTAAACATTTTTCTAAACTCAGTCAAAGCTAACATTTATTTAGTCCCAACTAAAATCTCACCTCCTCCAACAGGAAGCCTCCTCAAACCCTCTTTAACTCCAGTGCCTTTCCTTTGTCCATTATTTCCTATTTATCCTGTATATAGCTTGCTTTGTATGTATTTGTTTGCATGTGGTCTTTTCCCGTTAGTCTGTAAGCTCCTTGAGGGTGTGAACTGCTTTTTGCCTCTTTCTGCATCCTATTACTTAGCACAGTGCCTGGCACAGAGGAGGTATTTAATAAATGATTGACGAATTGGTCGAGGGTGTTTTCTCACCCAGGAATTTTGCATACCAACAAAATTAATGCCCTAAGTATGAGTGAGATAGATGAAATGTCCTCAGTACTAAAACTCATAAATTTCCTTTGTACCCCCAAAGCAGTCAAACATTTACTGTACATTAAGCAAGAGCTGACCTGTGCTCCAATTCCTCTAGCAAGGTAAAAATTGTGAGACTGCTAGCTTAACCGCCAGGGGCTTCCTGCTTATCTGTCTCTAGGAGGGACTTCTAAGCCATCAAGGAAAGTCTGGCTGATCCTTTGTCTCTGGGCAGAACTTCTAAGTAGATTATCAAAAGTCTTCCAGAGCCTTTGTCTCTAGGAAAATATTTCCAAATAAGGATATTATTGTATTAAGGGTCTTAGAAAGCTACACCCTGAAACCCAGCCAATGGGAAGAAGGGTTCAGGAATGGGGAGGGAGTATCGAGTTAGGACTATAAAACTTTGCTCCCCACTAACAGACTTTGCACTCCCTGGCTGTTGCTGCTTGAGCGATGAGGGCTGTGCCCTTTCTCATGAGAAAGAATAAAACCTTTTCTGATCCCTGACTCAGCCTCCGAACTTTTAATTCTAGTGTGGCCGTTGTCCCACACAATTTGAAGGTCCCACCAAGATTTTTCCGGACTCCTCCCTGAAGGGGGGAGGATTCTCTAGCCTTGACTGATAGGCAGGATGTCCCACTGAAATCTTCTCAGTGGCCCTCAGTCAGGCAGGAGAAAGACTCCCCATCTCAGAGAGTGAGGCCCAAAGGGAGACTGAAGCCGAGAACAGAAAACGACCTAAAGGGACAAGAAGAGCCGGTAGAGGAAGAAGTAAAGAATTATCGGTCGTGTAAGTTCTGTGCACAGAACCCAGGTAAGAGTTTATCTCAAGCGACCTGGGTGACTGGATGGTGGGGTAGGAAGACTGGCCTTGTTGAGTAACTATTCCTACTGAAGGAAAAGGGGAAGGAAGGAATGGCTGTATCAATTCAAGAGTACTGAGTCCCTCCAAGAGCATCTGGAGAAAGATACAGGGGGCTCCTTGCAAGCTTGCTTGGTTAAATTTGCCAGACTAGGGGGGTAATCAGGGAGTCTCCTACCATGGGAATGGCTGTATCCATTCAAGAGTAAATCTCAGCCTAGACCGAGTGGAAAAGAACCCCTTCCAAAGGTACCAGAAGCTAGCCCATTACAGGCTAGACTAAGTAACTGGAGTGGTCTGTTGTATGTCTATTTTGTGTCTCTCTGTGTGTGCTGTGGGGGGAAGTAAGTCTGTCTGTGTGTAGGTTGTGACTCTATAAGGTTAAAATGCAGTCAGCAAGGGCTGCAGCTTTTCATTTCCCCTTCCTAACTCTAGCCTCAGAGGAGCAGGTGAATGGGAGAGAGAAAAAGAGAAGAACATTTTATTATTTAGGTTATATGATTGATAAAAGGCAAGTCGAGAAGGATCCTCGAAGTGTCAGGTCAGAATTAGAAAGAAATAAGATAGGTGCAGTTTTAAAGGGACTTTAATCAAAGTCCATCAGAGGGATAAGTAGGTAGAAGGAAGGCAAGAAGGTTTAAGCATGTAGGAATGAGAGAAGTATGGGTAGAAAGAAAAGCATAATCTATTTGCATGAACAGTGTGAACAGAGGGTTTGAGAGTAAAAGGTCTGGAAACTTTTGGAGAATTGTTAGAAAAAAAAATTCTCTCTCTCTCTCTGCATTCTAACCACGGCCAGTTTTTGAATGTGGAGGGAAACACACACACACACACACACACACACACACACAACACCAAAGGGGGGGGACCTTTTCCCCTCAGATCAAAAAGAGAGGTAGCATTTAACCTTTTCTGCCTCACATAAAAGAGAAAAATTTTTGTGTACCGGAACACAAACAAAAGGTAATTTAATTCATTCTGGTAATATTTTAAATGAAATGTGATGCTCTTAATTTAATGTTTAAGTCAGAATTTATTACACTGTTTGGTAGTGTAATAAGTAAACCGGGAAAATGTAATGATCTAAAAGTTGTTACTTCAGTTTATCTCACATGATTGGAAGGTGCCTAACACAATACCTGGCACAGGGCAGACACTAAAAATGTTAACAATTATTATTAGTTCCTTAATTAGATGTGACCAGTATACAATGCCAATGGTGAAGAGATGCCCAATTTTCTATGTAAGGAAATTTGGAAATACATTCAACAGAACTGGAGTCACCTGATTAGTAATGTGTTTGTTTTAAGTTTTAAAGATCTCTTATTGTTTCAAATTGGTAAACTTTTGTATCACTGTGTCAAGTAGCTTTTCATAATTTGGATGTTATTAATGTATGAACTTAAAGAACCTAAGGACAGTGGAAAAACTGCAAAACCGATTATATTACTTTGTCAGCCTTGCTAACCCTGTCTCATAATGTTTTATAAGTGCCATTTAGAGAACCAGGTATTTCTATCTTTCCCTGTAATTAAAGAAGGGGTTATAGCTGAAATAATTTGACTATCACTTATGAAAGTTATAAGATTGGTAATTAAGATTATTTGAAGCTACTGTTTTAATGTAAAACCTAGAATTGTTAATTGCTGTCTTTGTATATAAGATTTCAGTGATTTGTTTAAAATGCATAATAAAGTTGTAAAACCTATTTGGGAAAAGAGAGAGAAAAGGAGAGTGCTGTTCTCTGGATTTGCAATTCTTACCTCCCTTCAGATTTCAGAATCGCCAAGCAAAGCTGCCCAGCCTTGGTGAGTATAATTTGGGAGTACAGTGTTTTGAGTTAAGCCATGTGCTCTTAAGTTCCCCACCCTTGGATGATGGTTATCTCACACACACACACACACACACACACACACAGAGATATGATTGTAAAATGCTTAATACAATGGCATATATTAGAAGCGGAAAAATACTACGAGTAATAAAATAGACAATTTCTATATGTGATAATCTGGAAATGCAATTGATGTTATCTGAAGTGTATTATTTAAGTTATTACTACGTTTCTAAATTATATCGTATTTCTAAAACTCTTAGATTGTAAAATCTGAGGGACCATTGAGGTAGAAATGGTGTTAAGGTAACTCTTGACCTGCAATGGGTCTTTTAGTGATAAAGATGAGATAATTTGAGACTGTTAAATACCTAGTGAGGTACATTTGGTTATAAGACTATGATAGCAGATTTTCGTTTAAAATCTTGCCTATTATAAAAATGTACGGTGGTTTAAAGTTATAGTTTCAACATATTAATGATGAGATGAATGATTCTCAGTGCAAAGTGATTTGGGAGTGCATTCATGTAAATTGATAATGGGTTATTTCAAAGTTTATTACAATTGTGGAAAGAATTCTATAATGTATGTATGCCCTGTGGTACAAATATATTTTACTGTGAAAAATTTATTGATATGTATTGATTTGGAATTAATGAAATATTCTCTCATATATCAGGGCCTCAATTAGAAATTTAAAAAAAAATTTTTTAACCCAGGCCTTCTTTAGGCTAAAGACTAGGTTTGTTGGAGGATGGGCCGTATGGGCCAGGCTCTCAAGGAAGAGACTAGCTTGCATGGGGAAATCGGCCAAAGATCTTGATTGTTGTCCGAGTCTATCAGACCAGTAAAACACAGTGATGGGCTAGTATAGATAATTTTTTTTAAAGAAGCCAGTCTATAGGGGTGAAAGTGGCCCCAGGAGACTGCTGGGCCTTGTGAAAGGGGAAGGAAGGAAGGAAGGAAGGAAGGAAAGAAAGAAAGAAAGAAAGA
Source organism: Phascolarctos cinereus (assembly GCF_003287225.1). Taxonomy (NCBI): domain Eukaryota; kingdom Metazoa; phylum Chordata; class Mammalia; order Diprotodontia; family Phascolarctidae; genus Phascolarctos; species Phascolarctos cinereus. Next base: position 65,912,249 of record NW_027556402.1, on the reverse strand, counting down.
AAGAAAGAAAGAAAGAAAGAAAGAAAGAAAGAAAGAAAGAAAGAAAGAAAGAAAGAAGAAAGAAAGAAAAGAAAGAAAGAAAGAAAGAAAGAAAGAAAGAAAGAAAGAAAGAAAGAAAGAAAGAAAGAAAGAAAGAAAGAAAGAAAGAAAGAAAGAAAGAAAGAAAGAAAGAAAGAAAGAAAGAAAGAAAGAAGAAAGAAAGAAAGAAAGAAAGAAAGAAAGAAAGAAAGAAAGAAAGAAAGAAAGAAAGAAAGAAAGAAAGATTTTTATTGGGTCTGTTTTAAATTTTTAATATACTGCTTACATATTTCTGAATTTTCTTATATGATGTAATCTGGTAAGCAATTGTATTAGTTATGTTGGTGGAAGGGCAATTTCTTTTATAATCTAGAATGTTGTTAAATTAATTGTGCCTTCAGAGAAAAGAGAAAAAGGAATGAATTGGGGCTGTTGGGGCATTCTATATGGTCCTGTTTTGTAACACTTCCTTTTAAGCATTGTAATTTAAGAAATGAGAACTTCCAAGTTTTGTCTATGTTTAAAGGGAAGTTTTAGCTGGGATTATCTGGCTTTCACTTATGAAGTTTAAAATTGTTAACTAAGCTATTTGAAGTTACTGTTTAAGTCAAGCACTGGTAAAAGTATTTTGTGTGTGTGAAAAGAAACTTGGTAATTATACAAAAAAAAGAGATTTTCTGAAATCTCATAATTCTCATACAGATACCTTTTGACTACAGAATTTAGGTAACTAGGAATTTTATGGTAATTAGGAAACTATAAGCTGTTTTTGAGAAAGGGAGATACTTTCATGGAAAAAAAATTTTTCATAAAATCTTTGATATTCTTTTAGAGGGCCCACTAAATTTCTATTTGCAAGAAAATTATGTCCAAACCTACCACGAACTTAGAGTTTTGTTCCTGGGTTTGTTGTGTTCTTGGACTGGACTTACCTGGGTGCTTTTAGAGAAACAGTCTCAATGGGAGCAGTTAATACTAAAGCATATAAGCTGTAAGTAGGAAAGATCTTACTGTTTTGATCTAAATTCATTCCATGGCCTAGCAAGAGCTAAAATTACTGTATAAGATTTGAGTCCTGAAAGTGTCTCATTCTTTCATATTAAGGATGGTTAGAGAGGGATAACCAAGCTTGAGAAACAAACGCAAATCTATGTAGAGTAGCAACTTATGATCTTAATGGGAATATGATTTTACTTAGGATGTTATTAGGAACCAGAACATGTGTAGGAAGTTATGCAAGCTATTTAGAGCTCACTTTGGAGATGTTCCCTAACTAGTGTGAAACTATAGTCACACCTGAAACAATGATAAGGTGAATTTGCTATCTAAGACCTTGGGGACTGTTAATGAACTTATTCTGAGTCTAAATCCAGATACGGTTAATAAGGAACTGACTGAACTACTGACCCATGATGTCAGCAACCTGAAAAGAGGTTTGTGAACTGTATCTATGAATGAGCTGCAAGCGGGTGCTCTCATGGGAAGGTCAGGAGAACGACTTTTCTGCATGGCTGAGGTAGGAGTCTCCTGACTCAATTTCCCCACTATGACACCTGGCAGATGTTCAACCTGGCTCAGTGCAGTTGGTCATTATATAACTTCTGCCTGGAATTGACATGAATCCAGGGAAGAATTCTTCCCTTACTTTAGTTCTTTCATGGCAAATTCCTATAATCAGAAGTTTTGTGAGCATAAATATTTAATCTACTAAAAATAATAATAATAACAATAATAATAATAAAATAGATTGATGCAGGAGCATCTGAGGATATTATAGTAAGATGCAATAAGATTGAGTTATTGGGCCTAGAATTTCAGAATTAAGTATTCAGGCTTGACATCTGTTACTAGCACATTCCTGTAATAAGTCAGGATCCTTTAATTCCTCATAATGGTTATGATAAGGTCTGGAGGTTTGGGGGTGCTGGGACTCCAAGATCACAAAACAAGGGTCCCATCTGGAGGAGTTCAGCCCAGGTCTTTCAGCCAGGGGAGAAGTTTGTTGAGGATGAACCATACAGGCCAGGTGATGCCCATAATGATGAGTAGGCATGAGAAAATCTCAGCGTTTAAATGGGGGGTCCTGATGGAAACAAGTTCTTTGGTTCTTGCTAATTGCGATCAGTGGGATTATTTTGCTCCCTGGATGCCTGCCATGCATAATGCAACTGGTCACCAGGATTGTTCAGAACTCTCTACACAAGATGATAAGAACTGAAGGAAAGGGCGAAATGAAAATTATGGTACTGAAGTCACAAAGATGGGTCCCTATGGAGGATCTGGAATGAACTGAGTCAGATGGATTGGATAGAGACTCTCTGGTTGAACAAGTACATCAACAATGTCGTGAGGAAACTTCAATGAGTATCAAACAAAAGGGGGGATTGAGTGAGATAGATGAAATGTCCTCAGTACTAAAACTCATAAATTCCCTTTGTACCCCCAAAGCAGTCAAACATTTACTGTACATTAAGCAAGAGCTGACCTGTGCTCCAATTCCTCTAGCAAGGTAAAAATTGTGAGACTGCTAGCTTAACCGCCAGGGGCTTCCTGCTTATCTGTCTCTAGGAGGAACTTCTAAGCCATCATCAAAAGTCTTGCTGATCCTTTGTCTCTGGGCAGAACTTCTAAGTAAATTATCAAAAGTCTTCCAGAGCCTTTGTCTCTAGGAAAATATTTCCAAATAAGGATATTATTGTACTAAGGGTCTTAGAAAGCCGAGTTTAGATTGTGCACCCTGAAACCCAGCCAATGGGAAGAGGGGTTCAGGAATGGGGAGGGGGTATCGAGTTAGGGCTATAAAACTTTGTTCCCCACTAACAGACTTTGCACTCCCTGGCTGTCGCTGTTTGAGTGATGAGGGGCTGTGCCCTTTCTCATGAGAAAGAATAAAACCTTTTCTGATCTCTGACTCAGCCTCCGAGCTTTTAATTCTAGTGTGGCTGTTGTCCCACACAAGTATAACCCCTGTGATTACTTGCACAAATATAGATAGATATCTATTTTCAGTCTTCATAGATAGACAGAAAGAATGAAAGAAAGAAAAAGAAAGAAAGAAAGAAAACTGAAGATCAGGTCACTATCTTCAGCTTCATATACCTCTCTCTCTCTCCATATACATACATATATACATACATATATATATACATATATATATATACATACACACACACACACACACACACACACACATATATATACACACACATGAAGACTGAAGATTGCTACTTACTTTTGCATTTTTTGCTTCGGTGTCATTCACAATCAAAGACCACTGAACTACATGTTTGTGTCTCTCTGTCTCTGTCTCTGTCTCTGTCTCTGTTTCTCTCTCTTACCACACACTGTGAAGGTGAAGGGCAGAAGTCACTAAATACCTGCCTCAAACAAACACATAGTGTGGCACCATTCCCCAGACCTGGGCAGCACATTAAGAAATCCTCCCATCTTTTCTTAACACAGCAGGCCAAGCTGGCACGAGGCCGCAATCCTTTGCTCCACCTACTCCCTCTCTGTACAATGGCCTATTGACAGAAGGCTGAAAGCACCCCTTTTGTCTGCCACTAGCCCGGCAGAGTTGGAGCGTAAGGGAGGGAACAAGGGAGCAGCAGGCAGACCGTGGGCTCACTGTTCTTTCAATTTGCCAGCAAAGAACACTCTCCAGCCCCTGGCTTGTGCTTTGTCACCCTGCTGTGTGGCTGGCAGATGACCTAAATCAGGGCAGGCTGGAGACTTCTTGTACTAAAAATGAGCAGTTCAACAGCATCGCCTGAAAGGAGGCAAGGTGGGAGAAGAGCGCGACGGGACAAGAGCAGTTTATATTACACTTGCTCTTTACCATGGGTATTTCAAAAAACAGAAGCTATGGAATTCTCTTTGGTTCAACTAGATCTCTTGGGAAACAAACACAGTTTATATAATTCAGGACTAGAGAGGCAGAGAGCCTGTGTGGCACAGCTAGAGGGCTGGCCTCAAAACCAAAAGTTCTTGGGTCTGCAAGTCCCTCCTTGCACACACATTGTCTGTGTGATGCTGGGGGGCACGTCACTTAACATCTGAGGGCTTTCCACAACTCTCAAGTCTCAGTTGCAAAGAAGGCGGTGACCTGCACTGGTAGAAGAATTTTCATCCCCTAGGATGAAAAATCATAGGTCCTGCCCTTCTCAATATCCTGGAGAGGCAACGTGCCGCTGGACATAGAGTGCTAAACCAGTTGTGAAGTCCAGCTCAGACACTTCCCAGGTTTATGATCTGGGACAAGTCAGTTAACCTCTTGGGGCCTCAGTCTCCCCATCAGCAAAACGAGAGGTCTGGACTAATTGACCTCTAAGGTCCTTCCCAGCTCTAAATCTATGATGCCATGTCTTCCTAATGCCAAGGCTGGTGCTCTCTATGAAACACCAACAGCGTCAAAGTCAGCTAGAAACAGATCCCTGTGGGCCATGTACGGATGCAGAAAGCCACAAATCAACATTATCCTTCTTGTGCTGCATTTTAATTCATTTTGTTAAATATTTCCCAATTACATTTTTAATCTGGATCAGGCCTCTAGGGAGTTTTAGCTGCTTGCAGCCCATGAGTCTGACACTTTCTGCATTATATGATGGTGTATGGCTTCCTTCCTTCCTTCCTTCCTTTCTTTCCCCTCTTTCTCTCTTCCCTCCTCTGTCTCTCCATGCCCTCATGCCCAAGGGTGCAAGCAAATATGCACCGCCCCCCCACATGTCTGTGGTATGACCTAGGAATGATCAGACTAGAGAGGAGATGATTAGGCAAGAGTGTGATCTCTGCTATGCAGAAGGGGAATCAGACTTGTTCTACTTTCCTATGGCAGGCAAAATGAGGGTCAATAGATATGGAATCCAGTGGCACATTTTGGCTAAATATACAGAAAAATTTCCCAACAATTACAAAGCGGAACAAAATGAAATATGAAGCCTTAGGGGCTGATAAGATGATGCTATCACTGGAGTTATCCTAGCAGAGATTGGAGATGTAGACATTCAATTTTTGCTTAAGCTGAACTAGATCATCTGAGGTCCTAAAATGTGTGTCCATGAGAGACGGAGGGAGAAGGGGTGGGGGCAGGAAAATAAGAAGAATGTTCTAGGTCAAGCCTTGAAAACCACACAGGGAAATTCAGACTTGTGATCGTCAATAGGGAACTACTGTATATTCTTTGAACAGAGGAATGAAATAATGAAATGACAAAAGCATACAGGATGGGAAGGATGGTGAGGGCATGGCAGAAAGGGATTTAGAAAGATTAAGAACAACAATCCATATATAACATGATGGGAGAACAGGCTGGGGTGCAAATGGATGCAGATTCATCCAAGCACTGAAAGAAGAACAAAAACAGGGCAAATGGCCCACGAGATGAGGAAGAGGGAAGAGTCTTATAACTCCAAGGTTCTTGGCAGGAGAGAACAGTGGTACAATCAGCCAAAGTGTAGACTGCAGGAGGAGAACTCAAGTGAGAGGAGCAGGATGTATCGTGCTGGGCTCTACCAGTTCTGGTCAGAGGCAGGCAGAAGCCCCTTTCCGATTTCATCTTCCACTCCCCCCTCCTCTAGACAGTTTGTTCATTTCCCTTTCCTTTCTACAAAGGCAGGGATTAATGAACAGGTCTTGGACGAGGCCACTCTTTCCTCGATTTTCATGTCCTCACCCTTAATCACATTCCTTTTTTCTTCAGATGGCACTCAGTATAGAACCTGCCTTTTACCACTTCCTGGGCAATCCCTTAACCACCCCTCGGGGACTGTTTTCTCATCTGGAAAACGAGGGAGTTGAACAAGATGACCCCAGAAATGTCTTCCAGCTCCGGGTCTATGATCCGAGGATGTCCACAGAGCTTAATGTCACCACCACCACTCTCTACTGCAGGTGCCTTGGCACTTTGCCTTTCTTTGTATCCTCAGTGTACAGCACGGCACCCAGTTAGTTAGACGTCTACCCTCCATTTTCAAAGAGGACCAATGACATCATGGTGTGATGTCTTGACCGAGCGTGAAGTGGATTGAAGTGAGGCAGAGCTGCACAAAGTCCTCAGCCTCACTTTCTCTTCTAGAGCCAGCGAAGTCCAGTGGCAGGGGGCAGTGAGTGACCTTGGCTCTTCGATGCCTGACCAAGCTCTAAGCGCTCCCCAGCACCCTCTTCAGCTGCCTCCGTGGCTGCTGGAACAAATTGTTTTCATTCACTGATTCAGCCAGGAGACGTCTTCATGTGCTTGGGGTAGATTCCCGCTAACTCACCCATGTGGTTGAGGCCCCTTGCTTCCTCTCAATCTGGTTTAGCTTGTCTGCCCAGATGGTTTCCCGGGGTGTGGCTGCTGCACACACTACAGCTTCTTGGAGCCACAAGTGAGAGTCGGGTGCCAGGTAGACAGGAAAGGCAGAAAGAAGCCCCAAAAGGGCTCAACAAGCCCTCACGCCAGCATTGTTCCTGTAGTTGTTTGTCCTTTGGTCTCCAAGAGGACCACAACATCAGGAAGGTGATGCCATGACTTGAAAGTGACTTGGATTTAAGTGAGGAGGGCTGTGCAAAGTCACCAGCCTCACTCTCTCCCACAGAGCCATCGGGGTTCAGGTGGCAAGAGGTACTATCGCTCCTTGAATACCCCCTACACTCCAGCATAGTGCCAGGCACATAATAATTGCCTGTTGACTTGACTTTGCAGAACTTGTCTTTGTTCACTTGTTTCCTGGGGCTATATTTTGTCTTCCGAAAACTAATGGTTCTCAAAGAGTAGTAGTAGGACTAAGAGAAGTCTCAGTGAAGGAATAATTCCCCCTGGCCAAGGATTTAAAACCATGGCGGGGAGGGCGGGGTCCCAAGACCCTTTTAGGGTGCTTGAGGTCAAAACTATTTAAATATATGATGTTATTTACCCATGAAAATACTCCTCTCTTTTCCAACTACATATCTATGTGAGGCAAGATTTTCTGCAAATATTTCAACCAAAACAACATATCACAACAAAATGAATGCAGAAGCAGCTAAGAGACTCCAGCTGCTTTCTCTAAAGCCAGATATTAAAGAGATTCACAAAAGTAAATAAAACAATGCTACTCTTCTCATCATTTTCTGGGGGGAATATATTTTTAATAAAAATGTTACTTAACATATAATGGTTTATTATTATTTTTAATGAATGAACATTTTTAAAAATTATCAGTTTTAATGTCTAACGTGGCAAATATCAAAAGTTCTAACTTCCACAAACAAAAGCTCTCTGGGGTCCTCCCTCACTTTTAGGTGTAAAGAGCCCTGAAATCCAAGAGCTTTTGAAGCACTGTCCTCCTAAAAGACCACAGCCAATAAGAACGAAGAGACCTTAGGTGTTCCCTGGAATGGCTAGGACCATGTTAGGCCCACAGCTACCACTCACCACCTGGCAGCAGCCCAACGGGCGATCTTGCTGGGCCCTTTCCAAAGCAAGGTAATGAGGAGCAGGAGGAATGTCTCTGGAGAGATCTCCTTCTTGACTCTTCACTCACTACAAGACAGAGAGGGACCCAAGAGCTCTGTAGAGGCAGAGCTCATAGAAATCCTGGCAGGGAACCTTCCCCAAAGGGTGTTGTTTTAGGAGAAAGAAAATAGCATGAATAAGGAGAAATGAAAAGGTTTTTCTCCAGAGCAGGAGATGGGGAGAAGAGTCCTAACTGCTTGCTAAGAGGGACCCTTTGGATGCCAGAATGCTGGAAACAACCACATTCCATTCAACTTCTCCCAGCAAAGAACTTAAACTCCACGTCATTCCTGACCTCTCTTCAAATAAAGAATACAATCAAAACCCTTAAGCCAAGGGGTTAAGTAAATTTACTGAGTATTATGAAGAAATCATAGAGGCCTCTATCTGATAGCAACCTCTAGTTTTGGGAAGACAAAGATTCAGGAGAGTGAACATATTTTTTCCAGCTGTCAAAGTGATTTCCCCAAAGCAAAGGTCTGTGTCACTCTACCCACTCCCCAATAAACTCCAGTGTTTAAACTCTGTCACCTCCAGGATCAAATATAAAATCCTATTTGGCTTTTAAGGTGTTGCACAACCTGGCCCCTTCCCTGCTTTGCCAGTCTGACACTTTACTCCTATCCTGTTCTGAGTTACTCTACAATCCAGGGGCACTGGCTTTCTTGCTGTTCTTCCACGTCTGCTCCCTGGCCTAGAATGCCCTCCTTCCTCACTTCTGGCTTCCCTCAGTTTCAATCTGAACCTTTACTAGAGATCTTTACCAGTTCCACCCTCCCCCAAACACTACTGCCTTCCCTCCTTCTCTCCTTGCCTCCTTCCCTCTAGTGGTGTGCTGGGGCCAGTTCAACCGGCTCTGACTGTTACATGTTCAGTGAGCATTTACCCCTTGGAAATGCTGCAAATCAGGGCTTGGCTTACTGTTTTGTTGACTGTATGGAGTTAAGAAAGTGATGGAAAAAATGTTAATACCAAAGATGAAACTTAAAAGAGTTATACATACTTTCCCCCTCCTGGGGAGCCTACTGTTAAGCATTCATCAGCACACTCCTGCTTCTTTTGGAGACCATCTTCCATTTACATGGTATATTGTATATACATAGTTGTTTGTACAGCACTCTCTCTCTCATTCTCTCTCTCCATACATACATACATATATACAAACATATACACTCATACACACACTCTACATATATAGTGTGCATATACATACACACATATACAGTATACACATATACAATATATACACACACTGAGCAGATACAGTGAGATGTTTCTAAATGAAATGTTTCTAAAGTTTTTGCAAACCTTAATTAATGCTAGCTATTATTATTTTTGTCTGCATATTATCTCCTCCTTAGAATCAGAGCTCCTTGAGGGCAGTGACTGGTTTTGTTTTTTTGGTGGCTTTTTTTTTGGGGGGGGGGTTGGCTGGTTTTTTTGTTTTGCCTTGCCTTGTAGCTCCAGGCTTAGCACATCGTTCAGGGCCCATAGTAGGTGTTTAATAAATGCTCATTGACTGACAGTATCTGTGATTTCCTGAGTAGTTTCGCAAGGGGCTTCTATCATTGCAGATTTACCCTTTCTCTGAATCATAAAGACTTAGAAAGTGGGCTGGGGCACTGATAGATTAAGTCCAGGGACCCCTGGCTAGCATATGTCAGAAATTTGAATGCAGATCTTCCCATCTCTGAGGCCAGCTCTCTATGCTACTTCTCAACCTATTGGTTTTGAAGCCTCAAATTAAAATATTGTAAGCGATCCTTATGATAATGTTTTATGAGAGGACACCTAATATATTTACCACTAAATAAAAAAAGATCTAACTATGGATGGCAGTAGACTCCTCACCCATACAGCTTACTAAGAGACTGGTACTATCTAGTTTGTACTGGCAATTAGAGAGAGACAGGAGGACTGCTCTGCTGAGATCACCTGATCCTCTTCTCACTGGTCCTTCTGGATAAGCCCAAACAGTATTTCTACAGGTTAAGCTTTTCCTTGTTGTACTTGGGTCTAATTTTAAAGGCTTGTTACTTCAGCTGATGTTAAGCATAATGAGCTATTAAGAACTAGGGTAAAGCCTGTTATGTTAATAACAACCAAACTCTAATGGAATATTCTATTCATTAAAATATTCTAGAACTGACTGGTCAGGTTACCAGAATGGAAAGGGCTAAAAAATAAATCTTGAAGTAAGGGAGGATAACTCCTTTAGGAAGAACATCAAATTTCAAAGGATCTTAGATAGAGAGCTGGAAAGGATCTTCGAGTCATCTAGTCCAACCGCCCCCCATTTTACAGATGAGGAAACTGAGGCCCAGGGAGATTGAGGGACTTACCCAAGATCACAAAGGGAAGTGAGATTTGAACCTGGGACCTCTGACTCTAAATCTTTCCATTGTACCGTACACGCTCCTTCTCTCCTCTTAGGGACATCATGATAGAAGCAGTAACCAAGCCTTTATTTAAACACCTACTATGTTCTAGGCACTGTGCTAAGAGAACTGGGGACATGAATAATGACAAAAGAGCATCCCTACCCTCAAGGAGCTCATAGTCTAAAGGGGGAGATAGCATGAAAACAACTGTATGCAAACAAGCTATGTACAGGACAAATTGGGGATAATCAATAGAAGAAAGGCAATAGCATTAAGGCGGATAATGGAACCCAACAGAGATCTTAAACAAGTATTTTTAAGGAAGTATTTTCTTCAGTAATCTTTTGGACTTCCTTTTCCATTTGGCCAGTTTTTCTTTTTAGGGCATTTTTCTCCTCATTGGCTTTTTGGACCTCTTTTGCCATTTGGGTTAGGCTGTTTTTAAGGTGTTATTTTCTTCAGTATTTTTTTGGGTCTCCTCTAGCAAGCTGTTGACTTGTTTTTCATGATTTTCTTGTATCACTCTCATTTTTCTTCCCAGTTTTTCCTCTACTTCCCTTACTTCTCAAAATTCCTTTTGAGCTCTTCCAAGGCCTGGGACTGATTCATATTTTTCTTGGAGGCTTTGGATGTAGGAGCTTTGACTTTGTTGTCTTCTTCTGGTTGTATATTTTGATCTTCTTTTTCACCAAAGTAAGATAATATAGTCTGACTCTTTTTGCGCTGCTTGCTCATGATCCCAGCCAATTACTTGAGTTTTAAACTCTTGTTAAGGTAAGAGTCTGCTTCCAATGTGGAGACTGTACTGTCCCAAGCTTCAGGGGTTTGTGTAGCTGTTTTCAGAGATACTTGTAGGGACCTGTAAATTTTCAGTTCTTCCAAGGTGGTATGATAAGGGGTGAGGTGTTTACTCCTTTCCTGGCCTGTGACCACAAGTATTCCTTTCTGTCCCGTAACTGTGAGGAGGGGTTCCTCTCTACAGCCACTACAAGCTCTACCAGGCCAGAGCTCCTCCTCACCCCAGCACTGCCACCCAGAACTGTGACCCAGATTCCTGCCTGAGCACTGGCAAAGAGATCCCTGCAGTCCCTCTCTGATCAGCCACTGGATTCCCCCTCAGTCTGTGGGCTGGAAGCTCGGGAAGCAGCTGCCCCCCTCCGCCCCCCGGCCAGGCTTTTGGGGAATGGAGCTGAGACCCCACCTTCCTCTCTGACCACCGGCAGAAACAGACTTTTCCCACTGACCTTCTAAGTTGTCTTTGGCATTTGTGGATTGAGGAGTCTGGAAACCTCCACAGCTGCCCGCGATTCAGTCCTCTGAGGCCTGCTCCAGGTTTGCTGCGGCCTGTGCACCCATGCTGCGCTGCGCTGCCCCAGCCCGGCGCGATACACCTTTCTGATCAATCATCCAGGTTGTCTTGGGCTGGAAATTTGTTTCACTCTGTCTTTTTGTGTGTTCTGCTGCTTCAGAATTTGTTTAGAGCCATTTTTTATGAGTATTTGGAGGGGTTTGGGGGAGAGCTCAAGCAAGTCACTGCTTTCACTCCTGATTTTAAACAAGTATTGACTGAATACCTACTTCCTAAATAATTTTTTGGGCAGCTAGATGATGAATAGTGGACAGAGAATCTGGAGCAAGAAAGACCTGAGTTCAAATTTGAATTCAGACACTTATTAGTTGTGTGACCCTGGGCAAGTCACTTAATCCAGCTTGCTTCAGTTTCCTTATCTGTCAAATGAGTTGGAAAAGGAAATGGCAAAGCACTGCAGTATCTTTGTCAAGAAAACCCCAAATGGGGTCATGTGGAGTTGGACACGACTAAAACAACTGAATAATAACAACAAAAAAGAATTTACAAACAAGTAGAATATATATGGTCTCTCGGCCCTAAAGAAAAACATAGTACAAAAATGTCATAGTTGTAATGGTTAAAAAAAAAGTCAGCCTTAGAGTCAGAAAGTCTGTCAGTTAGCATGCATTTATTAAGAGCTTATTATGTGCCTGACATCATGCTAAGGAGAAAGCCCCCTCCCCTCAAAAAAAAAATCCCTATCCCAAGGAATGTGAATTCTAACGAGGGAGAAAACATGTAAATAACCAGCACATAATAACATGTAGAGAGTAGAGAGAAAGTGATCCTAGAGACTGCTGGAGAAGGTGGGCTTGAGCTCAGTCCTGAATGAAGACAGGGAAACTGCAAGTGTGTGTGTGGTGGGGGGGGGGGAGGGGAGAACACAGAGTGTCCAGGCCTGTGGGTAAAAGCATCAAGGCAGGCGATATGATGTGTCTTCATCCAAGAACTGCAAACACAGCAGCAAAGCTGGATCACAAAGTATGTGGAAGAGTGTAAGATGGCTAGAAAAGTAAGACTGGGTCAGGTTATGATGCCAGACAGAGGACTGGGAGGTCAAGGGGAGCCCCTGGAGCTCAGTGAAAGGGAGACAGCAGGTGGAGTGGGATTACATGGTCACACCACCTCCCCAGAAACATCACTTGGCAGCTGAGAGGATGGACTGGAGTGGGTAGAGACTTGAGGCTGGGTTACCCGCTAGAAGGCTATTTGAATATACCAGGTTAGAGGTGATGAGGGCCTGAACTAGGGGCTGTGGCAGTATGAATGGAGGGAAAGGATAGTCCTGCTTCTGACACCTACTGACTGTGATCCCTGGCAGGCCAATTCTTTGTAAATTATACTGGGGAGCTAGAACTGATCTGAAGGGTAGAAGAAGTTGCCGCAATAGGAGAAATTCCCGACACTAATAAAATCACAAGTAGTCAATATTCCCTCCCCACCCCACCCCAAAAAATGGAAAAAAGAAAACTAGCCTATTTAAGGAAGCTCAAAGGTGGCACAGAAGACGGAAAATTGTAGACAGAGCTAGCAGACAGACCTGGAAGGAATCTCGGAAACAACAACAACGACAAAAAACATTTGCTGCTTCCTTGTTGTTTTGTTTTCTATCCTGTTAAATGCTCAAGATTTTCTGCAACATTTTATTCTTTATTTTATATGTTTCATCATTTGATAGGGGGGGCGGCTAAGCTTAAAATACAATAATTTTTTTAAGTCAGTGGGAGTAGTTCAAGTGATCAGTACAGGCCCGAACATGTGAGATCCAGGAGCAGGAGGTTCATGCTGGGGATTAGTGGAAAATGGACTTCAGCCCGCCACTTGACTTTGTCCCACAAACAAGGTTTTCCAGTCAGACCCCCAGCTGCTGGTGCCTTCCTTCTCTCAGGACTTTGTATTTGCTTTGTACGCACTTTGTATCCAAGTGTACCTGGCTTTGTTGTTGCTCAGTCCTTTTTTCAGTTATGTCTGACTCTTTGTGACCCCCTTTGGGATTTTTTTTTTTGGCAAAGATACTAGATTAGTTTGCCATTTCCTTCTCCAGTTCATTTTACAGATGAGGAAAACTAAGGCAAACTTGTTTTCCAATAAAATACAATCTTCTTGAGGGTAAGGACTATTCAGTTTTTGTCTTTGGATTCCCACAGTCAAGCATAACGCTTGGCATATTTTTGGAAGCAGGAAAGGTTCTGTGATTTTCTTTTTTTTCTTTCTTTCTTTCTTTTTTTTTTTTTGGTGCAGGGAACCCCCGGGGTATTAGAGAACTCCTCCCAAAGAGATTGGCTACTGTCCTGCAACTTATGTCTTGGCCACTGAGAAGGTACATGACTTGCCCAGGGTCACTCTGCCAGTACGTGTTGGAGGTGGGATTTGAATATAGATCTTTGTAAGACTGTCTCTCCTATATGTGACTGGCATATAGTAAACATTTAATAAATACTTGTTGCTTCATTGGCTGGAAATCTGGGAACCTTTAACGGCATTATGCCTCCCTGGAGTCATTCTAAAGCTTGATACACATATGTCTTGTTTCGATATAGTAGTATGCATGTTGTTTCCCCCATTAGACCATGAGATCCTTGAGAGCAAAGGCCATCTTGTTTCCTTACAGCTTAGCTTTCCTCAGTGACTGGCACATAGTAAGCACTTAACAAATGTTTATTGATTGCCACACTTCAACCTGAGGGCTCAAATCAAATGGCATTCCACAGTGGTAGTAAATACTGTAATAAATACCTGAATGGATTGGAAATGATACCATGTTGGGTGGCGCTAACTTTTCAAAATTTAATTTCTATTTTCATTTCCTCTCAGCGAGGAAACTCTTTATCCATGCAGATCAATACCTGAGTCTCAGAAGTTAAGTGAGCTGCCCAGAGTTGCACGGTCAACATGTCAGAGGCTTCCTTGAACCCAAATCTCCAGAGCAGAGGAGAGAAGGTGGAGGGAGGGGGGAAGAGAGAGAGAGAAGAGAGAGAAAAGAGAGAGAAGTGAGAGAGAAAGAGAAGAGGGAGAGAGAGAAGACAGAGGAGAAAGAGAGTTGAGGCAACAGGGAAAAGGGAGACAGCTATTTTCCATAGTTTAAACATTGTTTTGCTTAGAGTCAGGGAGCAGGAACAAGTCCTGTTCTCCTCTGGAATCCTGAAGAGACTAAGGAGGTCACAGGATCACAGTTAGTCTGGAAGGGCCCTTAGAGGTCACACAGTCCAATGCTCTCATTTCATATGGTCAGCTCATACTGAGCATTGGTAAAGAAATGAGGCCAGACAGTGGACTTCTCAGTTATCAACACCACATCGCAATTTTATCACTTCTCCCAAATAGACAACTAAAATGCAGATTTACAGTGACTATCTCAATAATTGGCTCTTCCCTCCCCCCAAAATAAGACGGTCAGTGTGAAGAACAGCCAGTCTCCAGTATTACTTAAGTAGCCCTTGCTGAAATTTAATACAGCAAGCTTTGTTCAAGTACACTGCAGATGTAACTCTACTTAGCTCTAGCCAGGGACAAATTTGAAATGATTCATTCCCTCATTTCAGAAACCCAGCCATTTTTTGTTTTTTTCTTTTTTTTCCAAATAGCATGATTTGACTTAATTCTCTCCCCTAAATGGTTTTCAGGATTATCCTGGTGCACAGGGAGGAAGCAATTAAGTTCCTGTATCTTTTTCCCCCAGGGCACCTAAACTTCTGATCAGGCTGAAGTTTCTGAACCATTTCCATCCTGGGCAAACACTACAAACCTGGTCGATGAGAAAAGCTTGGAGCAACTAGGAGGACGGTGGGAGTTCCTGTCTGCCAGAGCAGATGGAGGTGGAGGGAAATGTAGAAGAATAAACATTTCATCTCCTAAAACTGGAAGAAGTCTCAGAGGACAGGCAGGACAACAGTGGCGACGGACATACACCCAAACACAGGAAAAGACAAGTAGCATTTAGGAACCACAGAGCTGCATAAAAGTGACTTGCTCAAGGTCACTAAGATTTGAACTTAGGTCCTTCTGACTCCAAATCCAGTGCTCCTTCTAATGAATGTAGCTGCTTCTAATGGGTTCACCCAAGGGTTTCTTCCATTGAGAATGGCCCCAAGAATTCCACCCTCTCTGGTCCTACAGGACACAAGGAATTTAAATCCATGTAGGCCACTCTGCTTTCTTTCACCCATCATCAGCATCTATCAGGCCAAAACAGGAACTTAAAATTCCTGAGACGGAACTTCTAGGACTTAAGGCACATTTTTTTTTCTTCTAAAGGAGCAGGGAGCTGGAGCCAGCTCTAAATAGGATGGTTAAAATTTCAGTGTGAACATCTATACCTTGGGAATAAGCAAAGGCTACAAAAGCAGAGCTTGGTTTATGGTTTTGTTGATTGTCTCAATTTAAGAAATTGATGGAGAAAATATTAATCATGCAAATTAAACTTAAAAGTGTATCTCCCTAGACATTCCCCCTCCTTTCCCAGAGCTGACTGATAGACATTTACTAGCACACCACCCCTGGGAAGAGACCGGTCTTACAATTACAATCTAAAGCTTGAGCACTAGCTGGTATTAGCTATGGCGCCTAACTTCTTTAGGACTGTTTCCTTCTTTGTAAAATGAAGGTATCCATCTCCAAAACCTGCTTCCAGCTCCTTAAAAAAAGAATTCCACCAGTCCACTTCCTCTATAGGTAGAGCATGAGTAGTTACCATAAACAGTACAAACACACACACACACACCCTCCAAGTTGGTACATTCACTGATGGCTTAGGGGGGATAAAAGAAATGTGTTTAAAGTTGGATTCTTGAGCTACAGTACACTCAGCTAATATTAGAGTATGACACTCCTCTCTCACAGTCCCCCAAACCCACAACCACCTGTCTCTAAATAGCACAGCTGAGACTCTTCCAAGCAGGTAACCATATGATCAAATGACTCTTTCCCTCTCCTTTGCTCCCTTTTTCCAAATAGTTTCCTAGGCCTTGTGAATTCTACCTCCTTCTTCCCTTCACTACACTCTCACAGACATCCTCTGAGTATGGTCCCTCATCACCTTTCTGATGGACTACTGTAACGTTCTCATTGGTCTCTCTGCTTCCAATCTTGCCCTCCCCTCTCTAATCTAGCTTTCACACCAACTGCCTGAATAATCATCCTATGGCACAAGTCTGACCACACTGCTCTAGTTAGAGCCTTCTGTAGCTCCCTATTACCATAAGGATATCTACAGACTCCTTTGCCTGGCACATAGGCCCCTCTCCACAACGAGCAGCAGGCTTTCTTCTTCAGCCCTAGCTCACAGGATCCCCTTTCACAGACTCTGCGCTGTAACCCAACAGGGGTACTTGCTGTTCCTAGATCTCAGAATGCCATCCTCATTCATTCACACAAGCTACCCTCCGGGCAGGAGCGCACTCCAAAACGCTTATCCTCCTCAAGGCTCAGGTCAGAGGCCTCCTGCTCATGATGTCTCAACCGTGTGCAGAGCTCTTCATTAGATCTTCTGCCCTGTATCATACCTGTATGCACAGGATAGGCATAGTACTGGAAGGGACATAAGAAGCAACCTACTCAAACAAACCCATTTTACAGATGAGGAAACATGGGCCCAGAGAATGTAAGAGGTGCGCTCATGGTGCCACAGGTGGAAAGCGTTAGGGGCAGAATCTGAACCCAGGTCTTCCAACTCCAGAGCCAGTCTGCCAGTTACACCAAGACCTTACATGCTGCACACCCCAATCCAACATAAGCTTCTCAAGGGCAGGAACTTTTGTTTTTGTCACCCCCAGTACCTTTCACAGGGGCCCTGCACAAAGTAGGTGCTCAATCAACATTTGCCAAACTGAACAAAACTATAAGGTTGGAGCCTGCCACCTTTTAATGGTTTGAGTCTAGTTTTACGTTTAGGACAATTCTTTTCATATCATGTTTCTGTTCTTCATATAACTTGAACAGTTAAATGCATATTCCACTTCTGGTAACTCCTCTTACTATGGGAAAAACCACAGGTCACTTAATCGCCCCTAATCACAATTAACCAGCTTTTACTATCTGTCCCATAGAATGGAAGCTCCTTGAGGGCAGGGACTACTTCGCTTTTTTCTTGATATGCTCAGCACCCAGTACAGTGCTGAGGCATGGCAAGCGTTTAATAAATGCTTGTTGATTACTGGTTGATCAGCACCTACTAAATTCTACAGACATATTTTAAAGTGACTCTGGTTACAATGTAGCTAGGGAAAGAGTTACCATCTTTTCCTGCAGATCTGTAGCTACTAAGACAAGGCAATAGAGCACAAGGGCAGCTGGATAATGAAGTGGATAGAGTGCTGGCCTGCAGTCTAGGAAGACTCATCTTCCCGAGTTCAAATCTGGCCTCAGACACTTAGCAGCTGTGTGACCCTGGGCAAATCACTTAACCCTGTTTGCCTCAGTTTCCTCATCTGTAAAATGAGCTGGAAAAGGAAATGGTAAACCACTCCAATATCTTCACTAAGAAAACTCCTAACAGTGTCATGAAGAGACGGATGAGACTGAAACAATTCAACAGTGACGACCACCTGGTGTCCGAGGTAGTAGCAGGGCTATCAGGAGAGCCTGCGAATGAAGAGGACTACATGATTGGGCACAGGAAGAAATCAAGCTCAGCATGAGGGCAGAGCTATCGGGAGGGATGGAACTGACCCTTGGGCAATGACACAGTATTAAAGGGGTCAAGGAGGGGGAGGTGACTTCCTAAAAATGTCACTGTCTCAAAGGAAGAGTATAAAGTGTGCAACAGTGGAGAGTGCTGGATTTGGAACCAGAGGCCCTCTATTCAAATCCCAGCTCGGCTACTCGCTACCTGAGTGACACCAGGCAAGCCACTTAATTTCTCTGGGCCCGATTTCCTCATCTGTATTATAAAGGTGTGGTGTGGACTGAACAACTTCTAGTATTTTTTCCAGCTCTAAAATGCATGAGTCGAGAGGACTCTTTCCAGGGACAATGTGCAGCATGTAAGACACGCCAGCAAACCCCGTGGGTCAGCCTGACGAGGACTCCAGGGAAAGCACCGAGAATCACCTGCACAAGCACTTGTTCCTGGGGCCCCTGCCCCCATATTGCCTATCCCAATGCCACCACGGACAGCTCTGCATGTCCCCTAGCTCCTCTTTAAAAATTTCGCTCAAGTAACACCTGAACTCTACGGCTGCCAGTTTCCCTTCCTTTGTATATATTGTGCAATAAATGTGGTTCCCCTCTAGACTGGGAGCTCCTCGAGGGCAAGGACCATTCTGTTTTTTGTCCACACACAACCCTCCCCCCCACTCCACCTCCTTCCCATAACCTAGCACAGTTCCTGGCACATAGTAGGCATTACGTAAATTACAGGCCAGGCATAACCCTGGAGGGGCCAAGGGGCACCAAGGTTCTACTTCTGCTACTGAAGAGTGATGGACTGGGAGAGAAGCCCTGGGTTCAAACTCCAGTTCTGTCACTCATTACCTAAGGGGACAAGTCACTTAACCCTTTCTACCTTCATTTCCTCAACTATAAAATAAGCGGATGAGACTAAATGAACAATCTGGATTTCACAGTCTATACCGAGGCTAAGCCTTCCTCAGATACTCTTGTTGTTCAGTCACGTCTGACTCTTCATGACCTCATTCAGGAGTTTCTTGGCAAAGATTACTACAGTGGTTTGCTATTTCCTTCTCCAGTTCATTTTTGCAGATGAGGAAACTGAGGCAATCAGGGTTAAGTGACTTGACCAGGGTCACACAGTTAGTATGTGCTTGAGGTTGGATTTGAATTCATGAAGATGAGTCTCCCTGATTCCAAGCCCAGTGAACCCCCCACTCTTTCTCTCTCCCCGCTATTGTACTTAGCCTATGGAATACCTTTTGTCACTTTTCATATTCTGTCTTGTGAGTTCTGAGTATTTTGTAGGTTGTTTTCCAGATCTATATCAGAAATTTTTTAACAAATTTGTGAATTTAAATGAGAAAAAAGTTACATCTTTATTTTCACTAATCTCTAACTGAAACTTAGCATTTCCCTCAATTATGTAAAAATATAGGGTCTTACCAGTCTGCCAAAGGGGGCCATGATACAAAAAGGGTTAAGAATCCCTGGTACAGATGTCAGCTAGCTCCTTGAGGGCAAGCAGTCTAGACCTGCGTCCTTCCCATTCCCTAGCTCTAGGATCTGAGTTGATCAGGCAACCTCAGATCTGTTTTTCCTTCCCATCCCTTTGCTCAGTGATAGCCAAATTTAGTAGGAATCCAATCAATATCTGCTGAATCAAACTGAATCTTATATTTTTATTCTGTTCCATCTAGTTGGTATGATGGGATGACTCAGATTAACAGGAGATATGAACGGCACAGAAATGAAACAAGAATACAAAGAATCATGAAAAGGGTACTGACCTTAGAGACAGGATTTCCTGGCTTTGCCCAAAAATATTGGTGACCCTGGTTATGTCATTTTTACCTTTATATCCTCTATTTCTTTCTCAATCAATATTCAGGTAGGCAACAAGCATTTATGAAACGCTTACAATGAAATGCCTGGCGGCAGGGTGCTAAGTGCCTAAGCAGAAAGAAAGACAGTGCCTACCTCAAGGAGCTTACTTCTAACAGGCAAAAACTAAGATGAAAGGAAGTTGAAAAAGAGTGGGCTTGAAAATGAGGCAGCAGATTTCATAGAGGTTTGTTTCAAATATTCTATAGTTCTCATTCAGTCTGTTTTCAAGCTTCCGTCTGCTAAGGCAGCCTCCAGCTCAATAGCAGATGGATGGCTCAGCCACTAAATTGTGACTGCCTTCTTAGCCAGTCAGTGAAATACCTAACATTCAGTGAATCTGGCTACTTACTTATCCGGGCAGACTGTTCCACAACAAACATGAAGGCATGCCAACTTTAACAGTCACCAAGACCATGTGCAAACTGACAGATAGTCACATTTATCCAAGTTCCCTCCACAAATGTAGAAACAGTGTAAAAGGCAATTAGTACTTTCCTCTTTAAACACCCTCGACTACTGCAGCTACACTCCTACACACTAGGAAATTTCAACTAAAGAGTCCCATGGGCTGTGGATTAGAAGATAACTCCCAAAGGGCTACCCCAGCAAACCACCTGGCACATTCAGTAACTAAACAAAATGAAGCAGGGGGTCATGCCACAAACTAGTTTGAAATAAGAATTGCTTTAGGGCAAAGGGTTTTGTTAACAGTCCATTAATATCCCTGTTAATTTTTTATTTTTAAGTCTGAAGGACAGGTAATTCATAAAGTGGTAAGAGACATGCAATCCCATTTCTAGAATTTTCAGTCCAGCCTGCAAAATGCAGATGTAACAAATGTACCTCAGGCCAGGCAGGCCACTGCTTCTTCAGGATAATATTAATTTCAAAGAAGGAAAGGGAGGTAGTTGGAGGGAGAGCAAGACAGTTAATAGGCAAAATGCTATTTCCTGGAAACTATTCTGATCTGGGCAGGAACAATAAGATATTCTTCACCTCATAACTTGTTTCCTTGAGAATGACTGGTCACATTGCAGGAACACTGATTCAGAAATCTTCCTCTACCTGCAAAAAACCAAAACGATCTTCTCCTACTATTATCCTATGAATAAATATTTCATGATACCCAATGTTTCCCTTGTATTTTTCAGTTTATATGAAGCAATGTAGAGTAATTGACACAGGTCTGGGGCTTCTCAAAACCCAAAAAGTCAAAAAACTATTCAACACAGACTGCACTGTTGGCATTGGTACAGCACATCATTTTTGCTGGAATTACATGGTAAAACTTTAGAATATAAGAAATATATATTATCAATGTTTGGGTTAATAAATGTATTAATCTTGTCAGCTGGATATGGCAGTTTTAAATTTCATATATTATAAAGATAATCTTTTCCTTTGGAAAGGACTGGGCAGCCTATGATTTTTATCAGTGATGGGGCACTCTCACTGTGGAAACTCCCTCTACTGATGCAGATGGACAACTCATCTTAAAGTCTTTGAAAGTTGCTGGAGGGTATTGAGGG
Organism: Phascolarctos cinereus; assembly: GCF_003287225.1. Lineage (NCBI taxonomy): Eukaryota > Metazoa > Chordata > Mammalia > Diprotodontia > Phascolarctidae > Phascolarctos > Phascolarctos cinereus. The sequence continues at coordinate 65,891,003 of NW_027556402.1, read as the reverse complement.
GGGTAGAATGACTAGTCCATGGTCACACAGGAGGATATGAACTCAGATCTTCCTGACTCTAGATACCTTCCAGTTCCCTGCTATCACAGAGCAGCTTGACACATGCTTAACAATATTAAATTATTACATAAGAACATTCATTACTTCATAAATCTGCCAGCCATCATTTTTTTTTCTCAGCTTACATACTTTAAATGTGACAATATGAACAGTGAGTCAAATACTCTTCATATCATTACCTATCTTTATACACACACATACATAGACACACATAGATAGATCCTTCCTTCCCTGAGGCTGTGGGAGGCCACTAAAGTCCATCAGGCCAAGCACTGTGTTAAGGGCTGGAGATACAAAGAAAGGCAAAAAACAAGCTCACATGCTACCTGGGGAGAGAATATAGAAATCTAGATAATATATATACTAAGTAAATGGAATGTAATCTGAGAGGGAAAGTAATAGTGGGGGGGGGCACGCACATGCACTCAGAGGAAGGACTCTGGCAGCAGGTGGGCAATGTTTACATTCAAAGCCAACCACCCTTCCTTACTCCATACCCTTCATCACCACCCCAGGACATACGCTAGCCTTTTCAGCCTGGATTACTTCCCACTCATGAGTGTCAATCAACGTAGCAATGAAAAATGACCCTGTGGCATTTTTTTTGACCACCTCCAGTCTGGGATGACCTTCAGTGACTAGCTCTTAAATCATCACATACATACTCTGACTGACTACCATAGTTCTGAAAGTAAGGTTTCCAAAGGACTCAGGATACCAATCACAAGAATTCTGCTGACAATTCTTACTCAGTCTTAGAAGCAAATGAGTAGGTAGCATTAGTGCTTCTGCTATATATGCTTGAAGGCAATGCTCCATACCTGACAACATTCTGAGGACCGAGTCTACATTAACAACTTCAGAAAAGAAAAAAAAAAGGTTGTTAAAAAAGTTTGGACGTTGCTAAACAGACTCACTTTCCCTCACCTCCCAACTGTCAGCATTTGGAGTAAAATCCAACAGATAACATCTTCAAGTTTCTAATTCCCTCCAACTTTGATGAAAGTTTCCATAAATTACTAACACTGTCCCACTTAATTGCATCAACACATTGTCACATCACATTTAAAGTGTTTAACAACATGCTAGCAAACTTGGGGGAGAGGAAGAACTACCACTAGTTGTTGGGTTTTTTTTTTATTAAAATGACAAGGCAAGGAGTAGGTTTTGCTGTCAGACAGCTGTTAAAACCAAAGGAGAAATAGATTCTCAAGAGAAGACGGTGTCTTGCCAAGCACCTCACCCCTATGCTACACATGAAGAACAAATAGACATTTTTGCTTGCTATTAAATTGCACCTGGAAGCAAACACTAAGACATGGATATGATGTGAATAGGATCAGGTTCTCATGTGTGCCCTTCGCACTTGTCCTGAAATCTGAATGACAACTTGAAACATCAGCCAAGTTCCAAAGTCTCCCCTTTACTCAGGCAGCAAGGGGGAAGATTTAATTTCTCTGACTGAAAACTGAGGAGAAAGCAGTACATTTTACTTTGCTGATCTTCCTGCAGCTCAAACTGTCAACTTAAATTTTAAGTAAATTGAGAATGTTGCCAGTACAATTGTGCAGCCAGCATGTTCAAAAGTAACCTTGAGCACAAATAATTTTTAAAAACAACCCACAAGTTTACTGTTGTCATTTGAACAATCCTGACGCTTCTAAGTCATAACATGAAGCTATGACTAAATTGGAGTAAAAAAAGGGGGGGAGGAATATGCTCATTTCTTTTTGGCTAAGAGAAATTCTGTCACTATGTGGGCAAAAGCATCCCGTGATTGACAGTATTTGCCATTATGGGTGGCTGTCTTGTGATGTGGCTGCCACACAGGAGATTTTCAAAAATGTCTAACATAAAAGAATGTAGAAGCTATCTAGCCAGCCTCAACTGATTTAATTTGAAAGCTCATTCTCCAACTCTAACATTATGAAAACTGGGTAGAAGTGATAGTTGTTTTACTTTTTTTTAAAGCAAGTTTTAAAACGGACACAAAACTGAGTCCCTTGAGATTGTCCTGACTCCAAAGTCCCATGTATACATGAGAAAAGTTTTCCATCACCCTCCCAATTCTCCTCTGGCAGGTAAGGTTACTGCGGTTGCACACTTCAAGAAAATCTCCCCCAGTGTCCCTTCGATCGGTGACTCCATCCACCAGGGCATTTTGCTAGGGCCAGGACCTCTTCTGGAGATCTGGCTGCATTTCGAACTCTTTCAATAAATATTCTTTAGAATAGCAACAACAAGAGTGCCCCGGGCTAGCTGTGTTTCCAAAGGCTAGGGGCATATCGTTTAACGGGACATAACCCTAACCCTAATAAAGTAGTAGTATTTTTAAAGTTGAGAGCTTCCCCATAGCGCCAGCTTCCAGTATATCCTACAATTCTAGTTTGGGGAAAGAGGGCTTACGGGGAGACTACAGTCATGCCAACCTGATAATATCAAAGGCTGAGACGGCTGGGTGACCGTGGGGGCAGTGCCCACAGCCTCAACCATGGGGCCGGCTTCGGACACGCGAGTAACCCGGATAAGTATCTACGCAAACACCGAGCTGCCTGTCCCGAGAACCTCTCCCACGATGCTTGCAGGAGCCGGCGCTACGCTGCACTGAGCGGCCCGGCCCGGCGGGCTGGGGACAGGGAGGAAGGAGAGGGATGAGGAAACGAGGCAGGCAGGCTGACCGGCCCCAGCCTCATGCACAGGAAGCAGCGGTCCGAGCCAGGGGTTCGGCTGGCTTCGCAGCAGCTGGAGAGCCAGGGGAGGTAGGGAAGGGGGGGATATGCTCAAGTACGGAGCGAAGGCACATGCATGTCCCTGCTGCTTCTCTGCTCCACAGATCAGGGAGTGTAGGGGAAGGAGAGGAAAGACGACCAAGGCTGCAGATGCACTCCCCCGCCACACACACACTCCCCCAGTCCGCCGCTCCTCTCCCGCAGGGTGAAGGGTACCACGAACTGCGAGCGAACACAGCCTGGGGATGGGGGTGAGGGGCAGACTAGCGGACCCTTCTTCCCCTTTCTCATTCACTCACCTCGTTGTCCCCAGGCCGAGTCCTACCCGCCGGCAGTAAGCACAGTTTGTTACTGCCTGCCGAGTCCCCAGGCTGGATCCTATTTAAAGCGCAGACAGCTAACGCTGCTGCTGCCGACGTTGCCGGGGTGGCTGCGGCTGCGGCTGCTGTTGCTGCTGCTGCCACTCCTGGGAGGCTGCTGCGTGGTGCGCGTGCCGCGCCCTCCCCCACCCCTCCCCTTCCCCGCCCCCTACTCCCCACCCCCACTTCCCTCACCCGGTCTGACGACGTGCGCGCGCGCACTCCGGGACCCTGGCGGGAGGAGGCTGTCTCTGGGGTGGAGGAATCGGGAGCTGACCGCTCCTCCCGCCCAGCCCTGCCCTGCCCCGGCCCGGCCCCAACTCCCTGCTCCTGTTCTGCCGCCGTTCAAACTTGACCTCCCCCAAACCAACCTCCCTCCTACCCCCAAATCCCCGCCCCCAAGTTATATTTCTTAATAATCCAGAGGAAGGGAAGCCATTCTAAGTCTAAGGGTGCCTAGGAACAGTTGGCAGTAGCAACCCCAAAATGAGCCCATCACGTCCCCAGGAACTGCTCCGAGCAGGACCTTTTCTGTCTTTACTGTCATGCACATACCAAGTGTTCCCCCGGGGCCCCCCAAGCACATATGGGGGGCCTTCAGTGCGGCTATGAGCTCTATGGCCAGTCCTTAGAACCACTCTCAGGTGGTGGTGGCCCAAAGGACTTTTCTCTCTTTCTCTCTCTCTCTCTCTCTCTCTCTCTCTCTCTCTCTCTCTCTCCTCACTCCCTCCCTCCCTCCCTTCCTTCCTTCCTTATTTCTTTCTACAGATCTCTTTGGCACAGAAACTTGTATGACCTTTACCGCATCGATTTCACCACAATTCTCCACACAGGATTTCACCACAGCCGCGTGCTTTGACCTGCCTCCTGCCTGGACTTCTGCAATGCACTCAACGGGAAAGACCCTTCCAAAGGGCACTCCGAGGCTGTACATTGCTCAAGGGCATACACTTCATTCACCAGGGAAGCTATTGGTTGCTTACTCCCCATTCCTAGTATTAGACAACGATTTATTTTGGGATCTGGCATTAGTGGAACACTTTTTTTAAAAAAACTTTCAGCAGACAACACAATGCTTCCAAACTGCTACTCAAAATGCAGCCCTTTTACCAAAGTCCAAAGACCAAAGTCACCACCCCCGCCCCTTTTGCCTTCAGGATCCAATATACAGAATTTTAGCTTTTAAAGTTCCTCATAAATGAGATGATTTTTGTAAAGCACAATGCCTAGAACACAGTAGGCGCTTAATAAACGCTTGTTTTCTTGCCTTCCCCCTTCACATTCTGGACTTTTCTCCCTTTCCAGTCTTCTAACACTTGACTACCCTTCACACCCTCTAAGATCGGGCTACCTTGGTCTTCTTCCTATTCCTTCCATGAGTCTCCTTTTCCAGCTCCATGCCTTTTCACTAACTGTCCCCTGTACTTTCTCATCTTTGTCTTCTGACTTCCCTGGTTGAGACTCAACTCAAATCCTACTTTCTGCAAGAATCTTTTCCTGCCCTCTCCCATACATATAAACACGCGTATATACACACATATGTATATGTATGTGTATATATGTAAATGTTTGTAGTTATTTTCATGTTGTCTTCCTTATTATAAGCTCATTGAGGATAGAGATCCTGTTTTCCTGGCATCTTAGCACTATGCCCTGTATATAGCAAGTGTTTAATAAATGTTGGCTAGGCTGGCCTTTGAATCAAAACCAAAGAAGCTCCAGGAAGCTCCTTAAGAGTAGGGACTGTTTCTGCTTTTCTCTTTTTATCATCATAGCACAGTGCCAAGTAGGCACATAGGAAACCTTACTAAATGCTTATTAATTGATTGATTGATTGATTGATTGATTGATCGCCCCTCCCCGCTGAGTTTCATTAGGCTGCCTTTGTAGGAATGAGGACATCTAGTTGAATAGGGTTTTTCAGTAGTTCAAAGCCAGCTGGACAGTGGAATCTTCTTGCCACTCCGCATTAATGGGACCTATAAATGCTTGTTGATTGATTGATTCCAATAGCTTTTGGAAGGCAACTCAATCACAGCAGATTCAGCAGTCCTTCTCTTTGTGCCAGGTTACACTTGGGCTGCCTGTCTTCATAGCGCAAAGCAAAAAAAAATCATGTTTATGTCCTAGCCTTTCCTGTCAGCACTGCACTTGGAGCCAAGAAGACTCACTTTTTTTTTTTGCAATTGGGGTTAAGTGACTTGCCCAGGGTCACACAGCTAGTGTCAAATGTTTGGTCTGAGACCAGATTTGAACTCAGGTCCTCCTGACTTCAGGGCCAGTGCTCTATCCACCGAGCCACTCAGCTGCCCCAAGACTCACTTTCATGAGTTCAAATTCAGCCTCAGTGAGCAAGTAAGTCACTTCACCCTGTTTGCCTCAGTTTCCTCATGTGTAAAATGAGCTGGAGAAGGAAATGACAAACTACTCCAGTATCTTTGCCAAGAAAACCCCAAAATGAGGTCACAAAGAGTCAAATATGACTGAAATAACTCTACAACAACAATTTTCCCTTGACTGACGGTCTCTTTTATTATTATAGGGTGCATATAATCAAGCACTTTAATGAAGATGATGTAGTGATCTCAAAAACTCAATTTTGTTCAACTCAGACTCAGTACTTCCGACTTCCTTTCCTCTGTCAGTGACATTACCATTCATTTTGTCTTCCGTGGGAGAAACCTTGACTTCTCTTTCCTTTTGGTCTCCCAACCAATCTGTTATATGTTCATTTCAGCTTTGCAACATCTCTCTAATCAATCCCCTTCTCTATTCCCATTGTCCTCCTTTAGGCCCTTACTACCAAGCTCTTGGACTAGTGCCATGGACTGTGAACAGGTCTTCCTCTATTCAAACCCATCCCTAATGTAGTTGCCAGACTAACTCTTCTTATTCTTATTGGTTTGTTCAGAATTGGAAGCATCATGGAGTAGATTCTGCTTTGCTTTTCAACTCTGACACTAGCTATGTGACCTTAGATAAGTAATCTTTTACCTTCTCTGACTCAGTTTCCTCATCTTTAAAATTAAAAACTTAAAATTCATAATACAATAAATTAAAAGAATAAAATACTGTTTCTTTCTGGGTTGTCATGAAGATTAAATAAGATGTGTAATCCGGGTTAATTGACTTGCCCAGGGTCACACAGCTAGTAAGTGTCAAGTGTTTGGTCTGAGGCCGCATTTGACCTCAGGTCCTCTTGACTTCAGGCTCAGTGCTCTATCCACTGTGCCACCTAGCTACTCCGTTATTATTATTAAACATGCACAGACCTAAACACACCACTCTATTCAGAAATCTTCAGTAGTTTCCTATTCTCTACCACATTCTGCCACCAACCTATCTTTCGAGTCTTATGTCCTATTACTTCTTCCCATAGTCCAATGTTCAAGCCTAACTGAACTATTCTTCAACCCTTTAAATATTTCTTCTGCTTTTCCACCTCTGTATCTTTGTTCATGCTGTTCCCTATACCTGTGATATCTACCTTTCCCATCTCCTCACCCCATCTCTGCACCTTGTCTGTTGAATTCCTAAATCAAATGCCATGTCCTCCATGAAGCTTTCCCTTGACGTCCCCTTCCTCCTTGGACTTCACATGTGCATGTGTCTTTCCCTCTTATTAGACCAAAAGCTTCATGAGGTTAAGAGTCATGTCTGATTTGTATATCACCTAGCATCTAAAACTGGTCTGCACACAATAACCACACTGAATCTCTTACACATGCACACACGCACACGCGCGCGAGCGCATACACACACACACACCCCTCTATTAATCAATTTTATTCCACAAGCATAGTATGTTGGAACTTTTTCATGCATTTATCACATTCTTATTTGTAACATCCATTTTGTTTAGGTTTTACCTTTCCAGCATAAAGTGTGTGACATAAAGAGCACTAGATCTGAAGTCAGGCTAACAGGGTCGAATGTATAAATGAATGAATGAATGGTTTTAAGTTCGGAGAATTAAGAATATTGTTGGCACATTTGAGTTTGTTCCCAAGTCCCAGGTCAGAAGCATATTCAAGATGTTGAAATTTGCAAGAAACTCAAGATGAGACAAGGAGTTCACAGCGGGCATCTCTCTTTTGAATCTTCTTTTCCAGGACAACAACAGTAGTCAACTCCTCCCAAAGAATGCAGGTGCTATAGTAAAATGTTTCAGAGACAGTCTGAATTTCTTATTAGCAGTTTAACAGTTTATTTCTTTCTGTACTCCAACTAGCTTGCTTTCCTATTTCCAAAAATACTTCCACTTGGACATCTTCCACTGGGTAGATTTCATGCATTTATTCAACAGATATTTATGAAGGATCTGCTAAATTCTATTCAAGCTTGGGGGTTAGAAGATATCAATAAGTCAAGGTCCATGTCCTTAATACATCATTTGCATGAGTAATTACAATACAAGGTAGAATGTAAAAAGTGTCTTAAGAGAAGTACAAAGTGCTATGGGAGTTAAGAGAAAAGAAAGATTACTTCTGGTTAGTGTAACCAGGGAAGGCTTCATGGAAGAGTTTGCCTCTGAGCTGGGCTGAATGCCCTTATATGGAGACGGAAATGGAGAGGGCAACGCAGATGGAAAGAATGTCTTGAGTAAAGCAGGGGGGTGCTCCCATTTTGTCTGCCTTTGGCAGGGCAGAGTTGGAGTGCAAGGGCAAGAATAAGGGAGCAGTCACAGGGGTGGAAAATATGAGGACATATTTGAGAAACAGCACGAAAAGCTTCTGATAGGTTGGGGTATGTAAATTTATATGCCAGCCAGGAATACGGATTCTATTTGGTCACCAATGAGTTATTAAAGGGTTTTGAGCAGGATGAGACAATATAATTTAAAAAAATCTGGCAGCAATATGTACATTTTACTTGAAAGTTCATAATCCTAGAAAAACTTTTCTTTGATCCTTGACCTTGTTACCCCATCCAGCTAACATTGCATCTTCTTTGTACCCTTCACTGCAAACCCTGAAAATGTTGTCTATATCTGCTGCCTCAACTTCCTTACCACTCCATTCTCCCTTGCAATCTCATTTCAGTCCCCACCACTTTACTGAAACTGCTCTCTGAAAAGTCACTAATGACCTCCTAGTTGACAGCCCCTATATTCTCTTTTCAGTCCTCACCTTCCTTGATCTTTCCATGGCAAGAGATACTGTTGACTCTCAATCCCCACTACTAAATTCATTCTCTTCCCTTGACTTCAGAGACACCACACTTGACTGTTTCTATGTCTACTTTTCTAATGATTACTTTTTCTTCACTGGCCCCTTGTCTTCTTTACTGTCCTTACTATCCCTTAAGAAGAATTCTCCTCTATTCTCAGCCTTTTGCCTTTTCTCTGCAGTTTCCCTTGGCACATCATTTATTCCCACTCTTAGCACTCTGGACAGGGGCAACTGTGAAGATGAGCGAGAACAGGGAGCTGAGTCAGAATTTAAAAGTGTTAATGCTGAGTCCCTACAAGCTGGGTTTCATTAAGTTGTCCTTGCAGGAAAGACTACAGTATGTAGAGAGAGATTTAACCAGAAGGAAGTATGGGTTCCATCTACCGATAGTTCAGTGCTGGCTACTGCTGTGGAATCTTCTTGCTACTTCACATCCTCAACGTCTAGCATGATGCCAAGCACATAGTGTAGGTGGTTAATAAATGCATTTTGATTGATTCACTTCATGGTTTTTGGAAGCCAACTCAAACCAAAGTGAGTCTCCAGGGTTTGGGAAGACCATGACTACATTCCCAAGTTCACTGAGGTTTCTGCGATTTGGATGTATTAGTATGTATCTACCCAGGAAGGCAGCCAGGAAGCCACTCCAACTACTGGCCCCCCTGGCTTCCTTTAAATCCCAACTAAAATCTCATCTTTTACTGGAAGCCTTCCCAAACTTCTCTTAACTCTAGTGCAATCCCTCTGTTCATTATTTCCTATTTATCCTGTATACAGTTTACTTTGTATATATTTGATTAGATTGTAAACTCCTTGAGGTTAAAGACTGTCTTTTTGCCTCTTTTGCATTCCCCAAGCTTAACACAGTGCCTGGAATATAGTAGTCACTTAATAAATGTTTATTGATTGAATGATATACATAAATATGTACATATATATGTATATATATACACACACATACATTTGTGTGTAGATAGATAGCTATCTATGTATATATTTTTTCTCTCTGAGATGGTTGCCTCCACATTGCCTGGGGACAGTCTTTCCACATCAAATGAGTCCATGGAATAAAGCCTTCCTTGAAAAAACCTAAGTCTCTGTCTCTAACATGGAACCCATCCAAGATTCCATTTCATTATCTTGGGGTTGGTTTAAGAGTTCTACAGGTAATAACACTATCAATACCTTGAATGTGATATCTCAAACCTGCTGAGGAAGCACCTCCAACCACCCCACCTCATCCCCAATCTCACTTGAACGCCTGGCACAAATAATGCCCAGGCTCAGCTTGGGCTCTGATTTAGCCTGCACAGATGGACATGGCAAGCAACACTCAACAGTTCAGATATTATGTCTACTTTGAGAACTCTTCAAGCAACCTATTTATCCAACCAAAAAGAACTCAGTAAGCACATGACAATATGGAAGCCAAAGTAATGTGATTTTATGGATGATCAGACCTTTCAGAAAACCTTGTAATGCTTGCAGACAAGCATTCTATAGCTATGCAAGTTTTCTCGATATGATATACAGACTGCCAGAATCAGTACCATAGAAAGTTACCTAGAATGGAAGACCTGTGATAGTAAACTTACTCATTTTTTTCTCTTAAAACACATACATACAAACAAACAAACAAACAACAAAGGTAGGGTGAAATAGTAGGTAGAGAGTCTGCCTCGTGTGCAGAGAGCTCAAAACTAACATCAATCTTGACCTGTTCAAAGTCCATAATTTCCTTAGAATTAGGGCAGGAGGGAGGAAGACAGACTTTTTCGGTAAGATCTGGGCATTATGATTACCTTGTTCATTATGCTTTTTTGGGTGGTCTGAAGTACCTGCAGCCTTGTAGCATTTAATTATCAAAGAATTGGCAGATCCCTTCTACCAACACATCAGATACAGACAACACTCTATTCTTTTCCTGGTACAAAGGCAGGTCCTATATGTTTTCAAAGTTTATGGCAATCTGTCTTACTTTATATTGTAAACTGGGGAAGTATGTTCTCCACAGGAACCACAGGACCTTCTTTGGAATTCCACTTGGGCCAAAAGGCTTATGAATGAACCCAACGTGTACAAGCTATACAGGACTGGTTTTCTACTCCATTGATGTTGCTTTTGAGTGCTTATGTGTTTCCACAAAAGTGGCAATTTATGGGCAGTGAGCAATGAAACCATAGGCTTTTATTCAGCAATAAGCAGAAAGCCTACTTTGAGATACTTGGGGGCAGGAGGAAGTGGGGGGGACAAGGAAAGAGGGAGCAAGCACATATGCAAAATGAAGGGTCCCTAGAGAAGCAAGTCTTGAAGACAGCTGGACTCTCCAAAACAGAGGTATTTCAGACTACCGCTTAATTCTGTAGAATTAAGAGACTGAAACAGTTTTATTAAGACTCTTTCCTCCTTTTTGCCAGTTTCTGATGAAGAGAAACCCTTCTCCTCAGCTAAGTCAACCTCTCTTGATCCCACTGTTTCCCATTTTCTCGAGCAGTCATCTCCTCTCTGTAATCTTCAATTCTCCCTATTTACTGGCTACTTCCCTGCTGCTCACAAACACATCCAACATCTCCCCCATCTGTAAAAACAAAAATAAAAATAAAACCTCACTAGATCCTACCATCCCTGTTAGCTATTGTATTATATCTCTCTCCATTTCCCAAACTCCTTAAAAAAAAAAAACTATCAACACTCTGAGCCTTATTTTTTCTCACTCATGTCTAATCTCTCTGTGATCTGACCTCATCACCCAGCTGAAAGTGTGCTCCCAAAATTACCTATGATATCTTAACTGACAATCTAATGGCCTCTTCTTAATCACGCTTCTTGTTCTCTATAAAGCATTGGACACTACTGACCACCCAATACTGGATACTCTCTCTCCTCTGAGTTTTCATGACCTTTTGTCTCTTCATTCTCTATCTATCTGTGTGACCCTTTTTTTTTTTAAGGCAATTAGGGTAAGTGACTTGTCCAGGGTCACACAGCTAGTAAGTGTCAAGTGTTTGGTCTGAGGCCGGATTTGAACTCAGGTCTTCCTGACTTCAGGGCCAGTGCTCTATCCACTGTGCCACCTAGCTGCCCCTTGTCTGACCCTTTCTTCTCAATCTCTTATGCTGGCTTACATCAATATTATACCCATAGCTAGTCAGTATACACCAGGGCTTTGTCTTAGACCATCTTCTCTTTTTTTTTCCCGCACTTTTCACTTTCATTTGAACTAATGGGTACAAATATCATCTCTATTCAGATCTTTATATCCAGCCCCATACTGTCTCCTGAGTTCCAATATCACATAATTATTTACCTACTGGAAATTTCACAATGGATGTCTCATAGGCAATTCAATTCCACATGTCCCAACTAAACACCAGCATAATCCTGGATTCAAATCCCACCTCTGACATTGTTAGTCACAACCACGAGCAGGTCACTAAACTGCCATGTACCTCAGTTTCCTCATTTCTAAAATGGAAATAATAAAACCAGTGGTATCTATCTTTTAAGGTCATTGTGTGTCAAATAGACTATGGGTATTAAGTGCTTTGTTAAGCACTTAATTAAAATGCTACATAAACATTAGCTATTATTATAATGCATTTCCCCTCCCTCTGGGTATCTTATGTGTGACTATATTACTTTGGTATCTGTCCATTGGTTGGGAATTGATCTTTCACTTTTAAGTGAGTCAATGATGATGATGATGATGATGATGATAATGGCTTTCTTAAAAAAAAACTTAACTTGCATTTCTAAACTCTACCCCCTTCAGTCTTGCTAGGGTGGGTAAATTTGGGGGCTGGGGAGTTGAGATACCATGGAAAGAACAACCATCATCCCATAAATGACTCCCAAGCTTCTTCTCTTCCCTCTGACCTCTCTTTTGAGCTTCAGATCTATATCTCTAATTGACTACAGAACATCATTACCAGGGAAACTCACCCTTGTCAGATTACTCTTCCATATGTGGATCAATGGAAGAAAATAAGGAGGTCTAACTTGGAGAACAGAACCCTTAGTTGGGATACATTAGGTATCTTTAAGTTTTTCAAGAGCTGTCATGCAGAAGTAAGACTAGACTCCTATTTTTCAGCCCTAAAGGGCAGAGTGGTCTGGAATATTGCAGATGATAATGAAGAAGTACCTCCCTCACTGGGGCTTTCACTCAGAGGTCGGAGGGTCCCTTTTGGGCAAGGTTGAAGGAAAGATCCTTGGTCAGTTACAGATTGAACCAGATGACCTCTGTGATCCCTTCCAATGAGGAGATGCTGGGATTTCCAACTGGATTATCATGCTGTTCAAATTCAACATATTTCAAATTAGTCATCTTACTGAAAAACAATCAGCTAAACCATTGACCCCCCTCTTGACATTTCTGTCAGTGGCACTGCTGTTATGCAATTCTTCCTTATTAGAAACTTGGGTGGTATCTTGGACTCTCCCCTCTCTGTTACCTTCCATATCCAATCAATTACCTAGTCCTATCCATTCTCTCTTTGTCACCTGTTCTATCAATCATCATCCTACTACAGACATTCATGACCCACCTGCCTAGACTATTACAATAGGCAGCTATCACACCTAACTTGCTTTTGTACAGATCCAGCCTTATCACCCTTCTGCTAAAAATTCTCCATGACTTCCTACTGCATACTACTTTGCCTGATATTCAAGGCCTTCTACAAAAAGAGTTTTTAACCTTTATGTGTATATGTATGTTATAGAGCACACAATGGGGCAGCTAGGTTGTGCAGTGAATAGAATGCTGGGTCTGGAATTAGGAAAACTCATCCTCCTGAGTTCGAATGTGACCTCAGACACTAGCTGAGTGACAAGTCATTTAACCCAGTTTGCTTCAGTTTCCTCATCTGTAAAATGAGCTGGAGAAGGAAATGGCAAATCACTCCAGTATCTTTGCCAAGAAAAGTACAAATGGGGTCATGAAAAGTCAAACCACAACAGGACTCCTTTGACAGCCTGGTGAAGCCTATGTACCCCTTCTCAGGATAATGTTTTTAAATGCATAAAATAAAATACAGGGACTACAAAGGAAACCAAAATTATCTTGAAATACAGTAGTCAAAATATTAAAAAACAAGTTCACAGATGCCAAAAAAAGCTTTTGACAAGATACAGATATCCATTCCTATTAAAAAACACAAACCCGTAGGAAACATAGAAATGAATGGATCTTTCCTTAATATTGTAAGTAGTATCAATCTAAAACCAAGAGTGAATACTGTTATAACAGGGATAAACTAGAGGCTTTTCCAATAAAATCAAGGATAAATCAAGGATGTCCATGATCACCATTACTATTAGATAGAGTGCTAGAAAGCTACAGTGATGACAAGAGAAAAGAAATGAAGGGAATGAACACAGACAAAGAGAAAACAAAATCATTGCTTTTTGTAGATGATATGATAGCTTAGGGAACCCTAAAGAGTCACCTAAAAATCACTGCAACAATGAACAACTTCAGGAAAGTTGAAGGATATAAAAAGAAACACGCAAAAATCATCAGGATTTTTGTATATGCCAACAAAATCCAGCAGGAAAAGATACAAAAGATCAACAATTCAAGGGAAATAATGAAACGAGGGGAGATGCAGAAAGGAAAAGGACCTTGCAGTGACAGATCTCAATCTCTCATATGAAGCAATAATCATCAAAACAATTTGGTACTGGTTAAGAAAGAGAAAGAACAGATTAAATATACAATATACAGAAGCAAATGAGCACGGTGGCCTAGTGTTTGATAAACCCAAAGATCACATATGTGACAAAAATTTCTTGGCAAACTGGAAAATAGTGTGCCAGAACCCAATATTTCGTATCATTTATCAAAATAAGCTCAAAATGAGTATGTGACTTAGATATGAAGGTGACATCACAAACAAATAAGAGAATAAAGGAAGAAATTGCTTGTTAGAAGCAAGGGATAGAGAGAAAAAGAGAAGGTAAAATGGCCAATTTTGATTACATGAAATTAAAAAAAAAACGCTTTTGCAGAAACAAAACCAATACAGGTAAAGTGAGAAGAGAAGTAGGATATTGGCGGGGAGAGGGGAGGTGAATCTTTTTATCATTTCTATGATAAAGGTATCATTTTTAAGATACATATGTATAAACATATATATGTATATATAAATTCAAATTTTCAAGAGTAAGAGCCATTCTCAGTTGATAATTGGCCAAAGAATATGAACAAGCATTTTTTGAGAGGAAGAAATCCCACCTACATATAGACATGAAAAAAAATACTCTAAATCACTAATAATTGCTGAGAAACACATTAAAACAACTCTGAGGTTCTACCTCACGCCCATCAAGGCGGTAAAACTGACAACGTGGAAAATAACAAATGTTGGAAGGCTTTCGGGAATATTGGCATATTAAAAATGCACTAATAGTAGAGTTCCAAAAGCTGTTGTAAGGTATCAAAGCTTTAGGAAACTCTGTATTTGGCACAAGAGAGGGCTTCTATAAGGAAAGACATTTCTGTGTCTCTGTCCTTCTCCCTCTTTGCCCCTTCCCCCCATAAGCATCCTCTATACAGGTCTCTTCACATAAAGATACCATCAATATTTTAAAGGTGAAGATGAAAACAAAAAAGTACAAAAGATAAACAAATAGAACTGTTTTGTTATTACGTTGTTAAATGTAACATATAGAATAAGGATAGGAACTAGACGTATAGTTTCATTAATATAGAGAACTCTGATGAAGAAATTCCCTCTGTCAATGCAGGTCGTCAACTTTGCATCTTAGAGTTGCTGTTGTCTTAGAGGGTTGCCTAAATCATTGAAAAGTTAAGTGATTCCCCCAGTCACATAGTCCACGTGTGTCTGAGGGAGAACTTAAATCCAGATCTTTCTATCCATTGGGCCACAGTGATACTTCTTAAAAATAAACTGTACATGAGAGAAGTTTACAGATTCCTTTTCTTTTCTTTTGGAGGCAACTGGGGTTAAATGACTTGCCCAGGGTCACATAGCTAGTATGTTTCTGAGGTCAGATCTGAACTCAGGTCCTTCTGACCAGAGCTGGTGCTCTATTCATTATACCAACCTAGCTGCCCCAAGTTTACAGATTCTTATACAATTCTTCTGTCTGTTGTAAAAATAAATGTTTCTGTCTGTAGATGATTAAGTTCATAACAAAAAATTATGTTTAATCATGTTTAAAAGTCAGTTTAGAGCTTGGGAGAGAGGTTAGGTTGGAGATGTAGATTTGGGAAAAACACCCACATAAAGGTAAGAGTTGAATTGTAGGAGTGGATGAGATTGCCAAAGGAGTAGGATGAGAAGAGAAAATCCAGGGACTAAAGCCTGGAAAACATGTTTAGGGGAAAAGCACAGTCAGTGAAGGAGGCAGAGAAGGAAGAGTCAGGACAGTGGTAGAAGAATCAGGGAAGGGAAGTGTCTTGGACAACAAAGAAGAGAATTTCAAAGGTGTTGGCATTAATGTCAATGCAATGGTGAAGTCACGGAGCGAGAAATAAGATTTGGTATCTGGGAGGTCACTGGTGACCTTTGGGAAAATAGCTTCAGTGGAAAGATTGAGACAAAAACCTGACTGAGAGGGTTGAATGAGTGAATGGGTGGTAAGGAAGAAATGTCTTTAAGAAGTGTAGCAGTGAAAGGAAATAAAGAAAAGGCAGTAAGGTCAAGGGAAGGTTTTTCAAATTTTTAATATAGAGGAGACCTGCATAGAGGAGGCTTATGGGGAGAGGGCAGAGAGAGACAGATACACACAGACCAAAATGGAGAGAGACACAGAGGAGAGAGAGAGAGACAGAGACAGAGAAAGAGAGAGACAGAAACAGATGAAGCAGAGAGAGGAGGTCTGAGAGAAAGTAGAGGCAGATTGGACTAAGAACATACATGGATATTGTTAACCCTTAAAACAAAGTGCCCTAACTCGCCCTCTGACACAGAAGTATATAATGGGAAAAGCAACAGAAATTTTGAGGTAAAGAGGCTGATCTGTCTGATGACCTCTGAATTTGCAGTAAGTTCAGAGGTAAGATCATCAGCAGAGATGAAAGGAGTGTGGCTGAATGTTGGAGAAGACCTCAGTTCTAGCCCCAGTTTCTCAAATAACTTTGCTGAGTGAATTTGGATAAGTTAACTCAACTCTCTGCTCTTCTCTTTTTTTTCATCTAAACAATGAGGGAACCGGATTATGAGATTTTCAAGGTTCTTTTTGACCTTAAAATTCTCTCAATCCAAGATAATGGAAAAGGTTTGGGACAGGGGTTCTGAGGGAGTTAATCTGAGATAAACATAAGGATTACTGAACAACAACGAAGGCCCATCTGAGCTCATATAGCAGAATTTGTGGCAGAACCAATCAGCCCAATTTTGTGGCTTTTCCTAGAACACCAAGCAGTCTTTTATTGCATGGGCACTGGCAAACTATTCAAAATTGCTGAGCAGAGGTGACAGAATTATGAAGATTAATCTGGTCGTGTTGTGGAAATGTTGGATTAGAGGAGGGGAAAGGCCAAAGATAATTTAGGAAGCTTTAGCAACAGTCTAGGCAAAAGGTAATTACAGCCTGAACCAGGACAGTAGCAGTGAAAATGGAAAGGAAGAAACAAGTAGGAGACTGGACAGGGTTTGATGCCAGACTGGATATCTACGCCTATTGGATATTTCAAAAGGAATGTGCTGGAAACATCTTAAACTCAACACATCTAAAACTTAGCTCATCTTTCCTGTTCAACCTTCCAAACTTTCTTGTGTCTGTAGAAGACACCACCACTTTTCCAGTGACTCCAGTTTGTAGTTTCAGTACTAGACAGGCTCCTTACTCTCACTTACCCCACATATCTAAAAGGTTGCTAAATCTTACTATTTCAACATTTACAGTATCTCTTGCATCAGACCCCTTCTCTCCACTCACACAGACAGGCCCTCATTATGTGTTGCTGAAATTATTGCAACAGTTTTCCAACTGGTGTCCCTCCCCATTCCAGTCCATCCTATACCCTGATGCTCAACTAATTTTCTTTAAGTGTGGATCTGACCATCTGACCTACTCAACCAGCTCCAGGGGCTTACTATTGCCTCCAGGAGAAAACATACACTTTTAAATCCCTATACAACCTGGCCCCCAACCTGAAAGGTTTTTCAGCCTCATTGGACATTACTCCCTTTCCAACAATCCGCAATCCAACCAAACTGGCTTTTTTTTCTGTTCCTCATACATAACACTCCTGTCTCAGTGACTTTCTGCCTTCTTCATACCTTTTTCCTTTCTCTGTATTTTTGCACCGGCTGCATCACCTGCTCCTGGAATTCGCCCCACCTTATCCCTGCTTCATAAAGCTGTTCTCATCCTTTAAGATACAGCTGAGATACAACATGAAGCACCAGACTCCACAGGAAGCCTGGCCTGATTCTCTACCCTCTTCCCCCAATAGCTATAGTCTTCCCTTCCAAAGCCTTTAATTACTAGTCGCTTCAGACAAAGGGAGACCCAGGAAAGACCTTAGCTTAAAAAAGCCAAGGTCTCCCACTGCTTCCGAGGCCATCACCAGTCATCCCTGACCCATGTCTTGCTACTGGACTCTGATGAGTCTGGAAGAGACAGTGAGGCTGGTGGCTTTGCCTAGCCCTGCCTCACTCCAATCCAATTTACTTGTAAGTCAAGACATCATCACCCTGATGTCATCGGTCTTCTTTGAGAACAAAGGGCGAACAACAACGGTTCTTTTTAAACACTTTGCATATGTTTGCATTTTTTAACTTTATATTTATGCTACATAGCTATTTTTAAATGTTATGCATTTTTTGGGTGAGGCAATTGGGGTTAAGTGATTTACCTAGAGTCACACACCTGGTAAGTGTTATGTGTCTGAGGCTGGATTTGAACTCAGGTCCTCCTGACTCCAGGGTATACAGCTATTTTTAATATGTACTTGTCTCCCCCGTTAGATTGTAATCTCATTGAGATTAGGGATTATTTCATTCTTTGTATTTATATCCATACACCTAGCTTAGTGCCTGATACATAGATGACAGATGACAGAAATCTTAAGCTTAGGTGACCAGAAGAGTTATATATTGTCATAAAAGGAAGAGAAGGAGGTGTTCGGAGGGAGTAAGAGTTAAGTTTCAGTCATGGTACATTGGTAGTCATAGAAGGCTGAAGCTGGAAAGGAACAAGTAAAGTAAATATGGGCTTAGAATTTGGTAGAGAGGCCATGTTAAGATACAGATCATGGAGACATTTACATGGATGTGTTAGCTGGTGGTGGTGAAAAATCACCAAGAGAGAATAGAAAGAGGAGAGGGACTATATTTAAGGGTTGAGAAAAGAGCAAGAAGCCAGCAAAGGGGACAGTCAGAGTGTAGAATGTTATGGAGGTATTTTTTCTAAGGAGATGATGGCCTACAGTGTCAAATGCAGGGGAGAGGTCCAGAAGCATTGGATCTGGTGACTCAAAATTCACCAAAGACTATGAGAACAATCTTGAAACCAGACTACAAAGGTATAGTGATCTAAGGTAGAGGCTCCAAGTCTCACCTACTGTCCTAAGAAGTTTGGTATTGAGCACAGGAAAGAAAGCACAGCAGCTAAAGCAGGACCTGGGAAGAGTTTTTATTTTTATTTTTATTTGTTTAAGGTCAAAGGAGTCCTGAACAATTCTATAAGGCAGAACGAAATGAACCAGTGGGATGAGAGACTGAGTTTACAAAAGAAAAATAAAAGAAAGGTTCAGAGACTGTGGGAGGGGATGGGGTAAATTTTTGAAAGATACTTCTCTCTCTCTTCCTTTCTCCCTCTCGTCCCCTCCCTTTTCTTTTCTCCCCTTCCCTTTCAGTATCTCTCCATCTCTCTTCCTTTCCCTTTCTCCTACTCCCTCTCTCTCTGCAGGCCTTCCTCTCCTTCTTTCCCCTTCCCTCTCCTCTTATTCTCTTTTCATTTTTCCCCTTCCCTCTCAGTATCTCTCATCTTTCTTCCTCTCTCCCTTTCTCCTTCCTCCTTTCCTCCTTCCCTCCTTCTCTCTCTCTCTACCTTCCTCTTTCCCCTTCCCTTCCCCTCTCCTCCTCTTATTCTCTTTTCATTTTCCATCTTCCCTCTCAGGATCTCTCCATCTTCTCCCCCTCCTTGTCTCCTCCCTTGCTTCCTCCTTCTCCCTCTTTCTTTCCCAGAGGGTAGGAGTATCAGATGAGTGAAAACAAATAGAAATTGAGTATGGAGGAATTAGGGTGAGAGAATTCCCTTCACATGACCTCCGTTTTCTTAGTAAAGAATAAGGAGACCAGTTTAGATCCTGAAAGTAAGAGCGTGTGGAAGGGAAAGAAGTGGAAGGGTCAGGAAGGGCTGGAGGTGGAATAGTGTATTCACAAGAAATGAATAAAGAGATTGTACAGACAAGTAAGGACCCAGGTGACTGATAGCCTTGGTTTCCCCTCTCAGTGGGGATGACTGGCTGCAGAATGTAATAATTTGCTTGTAAGAGCATAATAGGAAAAGCATAGTAGTAGTCTCTAAGGTATTGGGGGGAAAGATAGGAATCCTGGTGGGGATGTTTCAGAGACTCTCAAAGTTTCCTGGAAGGTGGAGAATTCCCACAGCTTTTCCCTGGAGTGTGCCAGGTGGTGAGGGATAGGGAGGGCAGAGGCACCTTGGTATGACTTAAGGACACGGTGTTTTCAAACCAGATGAGGACTTCTGGAGGTAAACACAAGAGCTAACAACCATCAAGAAGCTCTGGAGGACTTTGAGGCAAAATGGTGCAATGTAATAACAATAATAATAATAACACACATTGCTGTACATCTACAAGTATCATCTTTAAAGATATTATCTCATTTGATTGCTGAATTCTGCAAGGTAAGGTGGTCAATATTCCCATTTTACAGGTGAGGAAACTGAGTCTGAGAAACTTGCCCAGAGTTATGCAGCTGGTAAGGCAGAATATTTACTAGGTTTTCCAGACTATCAATTCTATTATCCACCACTGCTTCACGGCTGTTGTTCATTTTTCCTTTTCAAAGAAAACCAATGACTTTTTTTTCCCTTTTTTGGTGAGGAAATTGGGTTTAAGTGACTTGCCCAGGGTCACACAGCTAGTAAACGTCAAGTGTCTGAGGCCGGATTTGAACTCAGGTGCTCCTGATTCCAAGCTCTGAGCTCTATCCCCTGTGTCACTTAGCTGCCCCCAATGATATCACTTTTGAGTGATGCTTCGACTTCTGTGTGAGTTAGATTTAAGTGAGGCAGAGTTGTGCAACGAGGTGGCACAGTGGATAGAGTGCTGGGCAAAGAGTTACACAGGACTGAAAATGACTGGACAACAAGAATTGCAGAGCTGTCAGCCTCAGTTTCTCTTCCAGAATCAAAGTCCAGTGGCAGGACAAAAGTCAGGAGTACTGGTGGTAGCTTGGGATGCAGTGGATGACCTCAGAGTCTTTGATGTGCCTGGCCCATAACAGGTACTATATAAATGCTAGCTATTATTATTGTTTACTTATTTCAGTTTATGTCCAATAACTTCTCCACATTCATGCCCTTTGTAAGAGAATGATTTTCGAGGTAGATTTGAAGTCAGAGCTATTGCTGACCTGGTAACATAGGTTCATCACTGCCAATCTCTTTGGGTTCTCTTTTTCAGACACCAGGCAGCATGACCTAGTAAGAATGACATGCTAGGTAATGAAATGAGCATAGATGTGGAATATCCAAAGGTCATTGCCCTGCTGGAAAACAGCCCTTTGGGTGTTTTATTTCTTTCTTCCCTCTGTCTCTTAAAATTGTAAGGATTTTTATCTATACAAGGATCTATATATCCCAAGGGCTGGTCTCTAGCCCTAGCAATGAACCCTTCTTTTCCCTCTAATCTTATGGGTTAAATGTAAGTAACTCTCAGAGTGGGAGAGAATCACTAGCTTCCTAAGCTAAAATGGCTTATCATCATCATCATCATCATCATTTACAAGTATTTATTAACCCTTTAGCTTACCCTGTGCCCAGAGATCTTTTTTGATCCTTCATTCCCTCAACGCCCATTACTTGGCATTTATATGTTTGTGTATGAGTTGTATTCCCCTCCCTCCTCTCCCAGAATGTAAGCTCCTTGAGGGCAGAGATTATTTCTTGTTTTGTACTCGTATGCTCAGTCCCAACACAGAGCCTTATGAACATCAAGTGCTTAATAGATATTTGGAGAACTGAATTAACTTACTTTGCCTATACTTTCTACTTTTCTGTATATTTGTTTTCTTTCTCCCAGCCCTCAGTGGAGTGTTGGGGACTGCTTGAGGGCCTAATTGTGCTATTTTTTTCAGCCCTAGAGCCTTGAACATAATAGGCTCATACTAAATATTTGACATATCAAATACAGCCCAGAGCCCTTTTTAGGTCATTGTCCATAGTTGTTGCTTTCCCCACATCATAGCTCAACTATCCACCCTTTCTTAATAAAAGACCTACTATGTGTGTCACAATGGTACAGGTCTCCCACTGACTCCTCCTCAGAACTCTTGTAGTTCCCATTGTTGGTATCACTCTTTGCTACTTACTATAGACTCCTGTGCATTGTTACTTCTCTTACATAAAAATTCTGTTCCCTTCACTACACTGTGAGCTTTGTGATGACAGGACTATACAAGACTCTGCTGCTGACTAGACACATGACACACTGCTTTAGATAGCTAGCAGAGTGCCATACACATAACAACAAGCAGAGTGCCTTACACACAGTTTGTGCTTGATAAAATAAATATGTGTTGAGGAAGAACTTATTTAAAATGGAGTTATGGATTGGGTTGCTGTGTCTTTTTTTTTTAAACACAAAGAACATGAATCTCAGAGTTGAAAAAGACCTCAAAGGTAATCTACTCCAACTCCCAACTAAGCAGGATTACTTCCCATAAGATCCTCAACCAATGATGATCTAGGCTCCACCTAGAGATTTCTAGATCCCTAGAAATGTGCAACTTATTCATTCCTAAAATAGTCCAGATTAGTTGGCTGGCCAAGGGGGAAGCATGAGCAAGGCTGTTGGGTAGGAAGGAGGTGAGTAGAGAGGGGATTGTTCTCCTCAGGGTTGTGAGGCAGAATCTGGCCATACCAATTTGGTAACAGGAGGCAGCAGAGTGTATTGAAAGAAGCTTGAACTCGGAGTCTAGGACTTGGCTTCAGATCCTGATATTTCTTAGCTATGTGATATGGGAGACAAAGTTAATCTTTTTTCAGCCTTAGTTTCTTTAACTATAATATGGAGACAATCATAATTGTGTTGCCTGCCAACCAGGGCTCTTACCAGAGAAATATTTTTAAAATCTTAAAAGTGTGATATAAATATTAATTATGTCAATGTATTTTTATTAAATGATTCGGTTATGTTGTCTGTTTTACTGAACTGCTTTTCCCTTTTTATTTTTATTCTTTGTTATGAGGTATGAGAGGAGAGGGATATATTTAGAAATAAAGATGATATAAAATATTAATATACTTTAAAACATTTTTTAAAGCAGACATATGACTTCAAAGGGTTGGAACCTCCTAGTTAGAGACTTCCTGGGGCAATGGTTATCAGTACCTTCTTTGCCAATAACCTTCTTAGAGAATTGCTTGGGGCGAGGTTTAGTAACATGCTCAAGGTCACACACAGTCAGTAGGGCAGAATCTAAGTCTTCTTGACTTGAGAAGCCAGGGTACTGCCTTTTATTTGTCTTATTATCATGCCTAATAAGCAGAGCAGAGGCAGTGGCTTAGGAGATTGATCCCCTAAGGGCAGGCTATTGGTCTGAAGCAGAGGTTCCCAAACTTGTTTGGCCTACTGCCCCCTTCAAAAAAAATATTACACAGAGCCCCTCTGGAAATCATTAACCCTTCAACACTGTTTTGAAATTTGCTTCATTTAAAAAATATAAAATATGACACATCTTAAATTTAATTATTTAGTATAAATTTTTGGGTTTTTTCCTAAAATTTTCATGATACAATATTACATCATGTAACTGTATAGTACTGTATTATAAACAAGTCATTACACGCAAATATTCCTGCTGATGCATGCTGGACATGCTTACCTGTCAACTCTTGTTAAGACACATTGGCGGACTTGACTACTGATCGGTTATAACTCGCATTTTGTGTGTTTACTTGGAAAATAATGTAATCACTACAACTTTAACTCTGTTACACAACAGATGAAACATGTATGAATGGTTTTTCAAAAATTTCTTCTCTTTCCTTAGCTTTCACCACCCCCTTACCCCTCAATTGTACCTGAGGCTACCACCACCATCCCTGGATCATTCCAGCACCCAGGGGGCACTATTGCCCACTTTGGGAACCTATGGTCTGAAGGGTGGATGCCGAAGTAGTGGACAACAGAATGCGGAAGCAACTTCCCTTCTCCCTAAATTTCTTGTGGGAGCAGCTAGGTGATGCAGTGAATAGAGTCCTGGGCCTAGAGTCAGGAAGACTCATCCTCCTGAATTCAAATCTGGTCTCAGACATTTACGTGCTGTGTGACTGGGCAAAATACTTAACTCTGCTTACTTCAGTTTCCTCATCTGTAAAACGAGCTGGAGAAGGAAATGGCAAACCACTCCACTACCTCTGCCAAGAAAACCCCAAATGGGGTCAAGAAAAATCTGACATGACTGAATAGTGACAGTTTCTTTTGAATCATGGATAATTCTTGCTCCTTTAGAATATTCTAAATCTCTTAAGTGTAGCTGTCTCTTTTCTCATAATCTCACCTTTCATCCTCTTCTCTTCCCATGTTTCCTCCCTTTTTCTTCTTTCTAATTTTCTTAACCAGACATGATATAGAATTGAAATATCTTTTTTGATTTAAAAATAAGTGAGCTGAACATCTTTATTTATCTATTAAAAGACTCACTCACTTAAACTAACATCTTGATGTTGTCATTGGGTTCCCTGTTACCCTTAGCTTAAACAGTTGGCTTAAGAGGATGCCTCTTTGACTGGCTAGCTAAGTGTTGCAGATGTCTGCCGGTAGAAACTGGAGGTTACAAGGTATGTGGAGGTATGCAATGGACTTCTAGTTGGTGTTACAGAACAGAAGTGAGCTTACTGTGGGAGCAGAGTTGTTTAACAACTCCTATTCACCTCTCCCTCTTCTCCCTTTCTATACCCCTCCAGACATTCTATTAGTAAATGAGTTTCCCAGGATAAAAAAATCTTTTCTCTGTTTTGGGAAGTTGCAATAAAGAGAATCAATAACTATCTTTCTAGCTCTGAACCCCCCAGCCAAAGACAGCAAACACTTGGCAAACATTTTAGTTTTAAATCTGTCTCTCTTTTTTGAAGATTGCACCCTTCAGTCATCTCCTCCCAAATGAAATACCAATAAATATACCCTGATAAGCAAATTCCTGTGGTCAAAGGGTTTAAAAAGGATAAAGTAAATGGTTTAAAACAAAGCAAGGTAAATAGACTTTCCTCAGTACCCTAGGGAAAAGGACTCTGAAGAGAGAGATTTGGGGGAAAAGAAAGTACAGAATTACAGCCTTGGGATCAATCCTCTTGATAGAGAGGGGAGTATAGCAAAACAACATCTGCTTTGATGCGCCATAAGTTTGATCTGCCTGTAAAATCTTGCTCGTAGAGTCCCACCACTTGTATTGGCTGCCTCTGTCCATCCTTCAGTGTCTCAGCTCCATCAGGTTTCTTGGAGCCTCCCCTTCCCCAACTACTTGTGTCTTCCACGCATCTTGACAAGAGCTGGGTTCCTTCTGGAATCTGATTCCTGCCCCAGACCTTCTTGAATGTTTTTCCTCCAGAACAGTTCCAATCTTTTCAAGGTAACCTGGGGTCATGGCCAACCATTTTTTGGCCAATGGCAAACAAATTAGAAAATCTCTTTCTAATTTAGTCCAAGGACTTTGGGGGCATCTTCAAATTTTTACTGTTAAATACCTCATTGTGTGTGTGTGTGTGTGTGTGTGTGTGTGTGTGTGTGTGTGTGTGTAATTAAGTAGTAGGCTTTCGGAGGTCAACTCCTTTTTACATAGCATTGTTATGATCTAATCACGGCGAATTTTTTTTTAAAGAAATGTCTTCTTGTATTTTATTCTGAATCTAACTGAAAGAGAAGTTGAGAAAGGGTCGTCTTAAGTTATATACATTTATTAAGTTGCATGCATTTGTTATAGATTTGAAAGAATTATGTTTTATGTTAAGGTCTATTGTGCATGAAACTGTGAATCCCTATTTTGAACTGCTTGCTTTCTAAAAAAAATAGTAACTAATAATTCCACATGTTACTTTCAAAACCGTCCTGCTTGAACCAGGAGAACACCGTACACAGTAACAGTAACATTGTTCAATAACTAACTTTGATAAACTCAGCTCTTCTCATCAATGCAAGGACCTAAGAAAATTCTAAAAGATTCATGACAGAAAACGCTATCCACATCCAGAAAAAGAACTATGGGATCTGAATGCAGATCTAAGCATACTATTGCTTGCTTGCTCTCTTTTTGTTTTGTTTCTTCTTTATTGTCGTTCCTCTCATTGGTTCTAATTCTTCTCTACAATATGACTAATGTGAAAATATGTTTAATATGAATGTATATGTAGAGCCTATATCAGACTGCATGCTATCTTGGAGAGGGGGAGGGGAGAAAGGTAGAGAAAATTGTGAAGAAATGGTGGTTTCTACCCCCTTCTTCCTCCTTTCTACACTAGTGTATTCCTTCTTTTATCTACCTTCTTTTTCTTCTCTTTAAATTCTCAGAAGAGAGCCAATCTACCCCCTAGGGCCTCTGTTTTTCTTATTTAACTCCCTCAATATACTTTGAGGTTATTGAGGGAGTTAAATAATACATTAAGGTTCTGAAGGGACACTTATTTTTTCTCCCCCTATTTGAATGTTAGCACTACATCATCATATGACCCCTTCCAATTGCTTAAATAAATTTAGGAGTCTCTATAGCGCAGTACAAAGTACACTCTGTAGTATTCCCTGGCCTTGAAGTAACAAGTTCCCAGGCTTGTGGCTCATGGGCATTATGTTTGATACCTCTCATGTAAAGGACCTTACCATCTTTGAGGAATACATCTTCAGTTTGGACTCTGAATTGGCCATTCTCTAGGACAATGGCCAATACCTTGTCTTATGCCTCGTTTGAGATGAATCATCACAGGGCTTTTGAACAATATTAATAGTAATTAGAGAGTCATTATGTTTTTCATATTGCATAAGAGGCATCTTGCTAGAGAGCCTTGAAGCAACTATTAAGAAAATACTAAGGTTCTGAAGGGATACACTTCTCCACTGAGTCACATGCTTTTTATAGTCAATAGTAAGCACAGTGAGACATTGTATTCCTTGTACCTGTCAGTGACCTATTTCACTACAAAGATGTGGTGTGCTATGTAATATCAGTCCTGCCCTGGGACCTGATCTGAACCTTTCCAACATGGTAGAATCTGTGAGATCTTGTGATTCAACAGCATAGCCTTCAAGAACCCAGAATCAGCCAGTATCATGTTTATAGAATGTCTATAGCATTAGGGCATGAAAAAAAATAAAAGGAAAATGGGTGATGGACAAGACAATGATCTCTCTCTGCAGACAATATAATCGTTTATCTAGAAATCCAAAAGGCTCAACAACAACAACAAAATTAATGAGATAATAAATACCTTTAGCAAGGAAGCCAGTTATAAAGTAAACCCACAAAATTATATACATTTATATATTCCACAAAGGGGAGATAAAGAGAGTTAATTAAAAAGAGAACTATCACAATAACAACAAATAGTGAATATTTAGGTATTAACCTATTAAGGCATACACTATACCTTAAAGATAATCTAAGAATAGTTTTTTGACAAAAATTAAGGAACAATTGAGAGACAGGCCTTGTGTATAGCTAGCACAATCAACTACAGTAAAAGTGTCAATACTTTTCAATTAATTTATACATTTAATGTGATAAAAGTAAAAACTAATCATGTCCTTTGACTCAGGGATCTCTATAGTAAGACTATCGTCTATATATAATGTAATTAAATAGGAAACAAAGACAGAAAGATACACACAAATGGAGATGTAGCAAAAAAAATATTGCAAACACCTTATACGTCCAATAGTTGAAGAATGTTTGAAGAGAGTACAGTATATCACTGTAATTGTACATTATAATCAGAACAGAATAAAAAAAAGAATAGAATAGAATAGAATATCAAATAAGAATGTTTTCCCAAAAAAGTGGAGGACAGTATACTTGACAGTGTCCAATGTTGCAGAAAGACCAGGAAAGGTAAAGATTTTTATTTTTATTTATTTTATAGTTTTTAAAATTAGTTTATTTTTGATTATCAACAGTCACTTCCATAAGCTTTTACGTTTTAAATTTTTCTCCCCCCTCCCTCCCCACTTCTCTCCCCAAGACAGTGTACAATCTGATATAGGCTATACATATATATTCCTATTAAACATATTTTCACATTACTAATGTAGGTAAGAATTAAAAACAATAGGAGGAACCACCAGAAAGAAGAAACAAAACACAACAGAAGAAAAAAAATGACAAATAGTTTGCTTTGATTTGCATTCAAACTCCATACTTCTTTCTTTGGATGTGTATAGCATTTTCCATCATGAGGCCTGGCAAAGATTTTTAAAAGGGCATCTGATTTAGCAATGAAAAGATCGCTAACTGTTGGAGGGAGTACTCACATTGGTAAAATCTCTGAAGCATCTAAGCAATTACATCAAACTTTCACTATAACAAACATTTCTAAAACTGTCAGAGAGAAGCGGTAAAATTGTACCCTTTGCTGGTAACCTGTGTTTTTAGTAAGAGTGCTCCACATCACATGTTAGCTCCTTTTTTTCTTTTTTTTTTCCCAAGGACATGCTTTAAATCAGGACCTTAAATTAGGTAGTAAATGCTTTCATTTACAAATAACTACCATTTCAACATGTCAGTTAGCTAGTCTTTGCTCCTGATTATTTACTGTCTTCCTGTTACTTTGTGTGTGGATGACATATGTATACATAAGCATAGAAATACATATACATACACTTACACACATAGAAACATGAATATATGGAAGTTGCCAAGAATACTCAGTGCAGCTCTAGAAAAATCCCAGGATTCTCAGCAATACACCAAAGGCTAGAGACTTCTGGCTTCCCCAGCATGGGAATGAGACAATTACAGACATTTCAGATGCTCCCCACAGTGGTTCTCTGAGGTGGCCCACATGGCTATTCCCCACGACCGTCACCCCTCTTCTAAATCTGCACCATTTGTATGTTGTAGTCCTTGTGTGAGCATCTGATGTGAGATTTGAGAGTCTCAAGTCTAACCATGTCTTCCAACGACTGTCAGTTCTGCCTATTAGTATTGTGAACAGACCAAAGCAGTGCTGGAATCATTCAATATAGACAGAGGGCAGAGGCGATCTCCTTTCCTATTACATGTAAGTTGTTATTCATTCACTTCAGTTGTGTCTGACTCTTTGTGACCCCACTTGGGATTTTCTTGGCAGAGATACTGGAATGGTTTGCCATTTCCTTCTCTAGTTCATGACAGATGAGAAAACAGGTTTAAGTGACTTGTCCAGGGTCACATAGCTAGTAAGTGGTCTGAGGCTGAATCTGAACTGAGGAAGATGAGTCTTCCTGACTTCAGGCCTGGCACTCTATCTGCTGAGCTACCTGCCCCTTACAGGTAAGTAGCCCTAACAGATTCTGGACTTACCTTTCCAGGTAGGTCAGTCCTCCCAACCCACCTACGTACTACCAGCAATTTGTGTCCTCCAGAGTGAGGCTGGCTACATTTCTCCTTCAGCATTCTGAAAATACCTGAAAAGTTGTGGGGTTTTCTTTAATGCTATTGCTCGAGTCCCCATTCTGGTATGTTCTCCCAATATCAATTATTCAGTGTTAGTTAACAGTTCCTCAGTACCAATCCATCAATACCAATGATTAGCATCCCATTATCAATGTAAAGAGTTGATATCTTTGATATCATTGATAAACAATTGATATCAATTAGCTTTTACAAAGAAATAGTTACTGAGAGGATACAGCCAAAACCATATTCTTCCCCACCCATCCCCTGCCCCCAACGGGAGCACACTTTTCCCTCTTCTACCCCAGTCCTTGGGAAACGTGGGCTCAAATTTAAAGTACTTCACAGCACTGCACAGTTTACATCTGGGCTCAGCGTAGCAACTGGATGAATCCATCTCTTGTTTGTAAGATGTGGTATTCCAGCTGCTGGGTCAAGCCATTGCTACACTGAGTCAAGCAGGCTGTTCCTCAAGGTTCTGGTGGCTGTGGCTCATGACAAATTCTGCTGGGTCTTCTGATCCAGCTAAGAAAAAACAGGCACACTGGGGACAGAAGTAATATGGGTTCCATATGTTCAAGGCCACCTGCATGGGCTCTGAAATGGCTCACCTTGTTTGTTTGGTTTTTTTTGGCGAGGCAACCGGGGTTAAGTGACTTGCCCAGGGTCACACAGCTAGTAAGTATCAAGTGTCTGATGCTGGATTTGAACTCAGGTCCTCCTGACTCCAAGGCTGGAGCTCTATCCACTGAGCCACCTAGCTGCCCCATGAAATGGCTCTCCTTGTGCAGTACCATCAGGTAGAGCAGCATCCCAGAACTGGGACCTCATTGGACAGTCCTCTTCCTCCCTCCTCATGTGTAAAGCTCTAAAATTTTAGGATTCAAAGCTGAAAGGACCCTTCATACCATTTAATCCAAAGTTCTCTTTTTCTCGGTCTGGAAACTGAGGTCTAGGGAAGTGGAGACTTGCCCAAGGTCATGCAGCTACACGACACTACGTCCTTCTTCCTCAGGTCATCAGAGGTAAGCAAATTATTATCCTTTATTTTATCAGGAATAGGTCTGTTGATGTCAGCACCATTCCCATTAAACCACTGCTTTTAGTGGCATCTAATAGAGCCTGTGCGATTGATGAGTCTCTGGGCCCAAACTCCAGAAACAGTTGTTTATATTGGTGGCTACAGGTGAAATTCCCACTTAGCAAACCCTAATAACCAACCATTCATGGCTTAGTTCAAATTCTCTCTTCCTTCTTATAAAGTTTTACTTACAGACCATATAACGTGGCTTAGTGGATAGAGTTACAGAATCAGGATGACCTGGTTTACAAGTATTTTTTTTTCTGAACATTTATTAATGTGTGACTGTGAGCAAATCATTTAACTTCTCTCAGGCTCATTTTCCTCATTATGAAATAAGGATAATAATGCCTTTAGTACTTATCTTACAGGATTATTGTGGGGCTCAAATGAAATCATGAACATGAAGTGCTTTGCAAACTTATATATATTGATTATAAGTGTTATTTGACTGCTGGGCATATAGTAGGTGCATAATAATTTCTTATTTATTTTTCCTCCTCCTTTCTTTGGCTATTTACTATGTACTTATACACATGCTGACAGGGAACATGATAACTTAACATCGAACCTGAGTGAAAGACTTAGTGAGGGAGATTTAAAAACAATCAGTTGACTGTTATGTGACCATCATTTTGTTAGACACTTTGGGGAAGTCAAGAGCTGTCATTCATCTAGGGAATAATCTTATATCAAGAACTATTATGTTAAGAACTGGGGGAAGTATAAAGTTTAGACAAGGCATGGACCCTGCTCTCAGGTCACTGTAACATACAATGACTGTAGCAAGATAATAGTAATAATAATAATATCAACATAGATGGTGAAATATATAATATTACATGACAAGTATGTTAAGAGATAAAGTAAGGAAAGGTACAAAATGAGAGGGGAGAGCACAGCGTATATTCATTCAGGAGGCATAGCGTAATTCATTTTGGCTGGAGTGTAAAATGCCTAAAAGTAAGCTAGTATGAGTTGAGATTAGAAGGGTAGGCTATCTTAAAATCATGGAGGGTCTTAAATACTACTAAAAGACTTTGAACTTTACTTTATAATCTATAGTAACAATAAGGGCATGCAAGGAGTACTTCTAATTGAACAACCGTCCAAAGGAGCAGAAGAACCAACGCCAGAAGTAGTTGAGATAAAAACCTCATCTGGAAGTCAGGTCATATCTGGACATGAACTTGGTGGGTCAACAAATATTATGTAAGAATTATGCTAAGAGTGAGCCTGCTCTCTCCAGAGAGAATTTTGTATAGGGAAGAGTGTGTCCCTAAGTTGTTAGGGGAGGGAGGGTCCAGGTAGGATTACTGTTTGTGTGTATTTTTGCAATATCTTTGATGTAAATGTTTCTTTATAAAAGCTAATTAATGTTAAGTGGTTAAATTGAACTGAAGTGCAGCTTACTGCCACTTAACAATGGGAGAACAGGGGGTGGGGGCTCAAGATGAAGGCAGCAGAGATGTGAGGATACTTCTAACCCCTTAGAGTACTCTAGAAACCTGAGGGGTAGATGTAGCTTTCCTGGCTCTGGGAAAGTGAGCCAGAGTGTATTTGTTACCAAGCAAACAGGGATCCATGGCAGGTTTTTGAGCAGGGGAGTATACAGCATAGTAGATAAGGAAGTGGATTTAGACCAAGGAAGAAATGGGTTCAGATCTTGCCACAGACATCAGCTGTATCATGGTGGGCCTTACTTTTCTCATCTGTAAACTGTTGGACTTCACAGCCTCTAAGCTCTAAATCTATGATCTTCCAGGTGACATAGCACTGGAAATATTTGTAAACAGAGAACAGGCTATGCTGATGTTGTTAAATAGTTCTTTTTAAAATTGTTAAATTTAAGGAAAACTCATAGTCAGACTTGGGAGAATTGGGGAATATCTTCAAAGGAGTTATGGGATAAGAAGCTGAGAAATGTGTTTGCCAAGATTTAGGTACTAATGAGGAAAAAGAGTTTGATGTCAGTTTCAGGAATGGATGAGCCTCCATTTATAAAGGATACTAGAAGAATGGAACTAGAGGGTCTTCTGGTCATATCACTAAGTTCCCAGGGATTTAAAAGGGTGCTCCTTTTGTCCTGAAATGAAATGGTGACAGGAGAAGAGGAAGAGTTAAGATGGGTTAAGCCCAGGCCATGAATTCACAAACAAGATGTCAGACTGGTATGGGCAAGATTACACAGGGTAGAGACTGAATGACAGCCAAGCTATTCAGGCCATTAATAATTTGCCTGAATGTCACGTGATGATATAGGGCACCCCACCCAAGAGCATCCCCAAACAGCCCTCCCCACCCAGCACGGCTGCCCATCCTACAGCGGGGCCCCGGGGAAGCTTTTCATTGTCTTTAGTCACAGGAGAAAAGGCTCAGAGTCCATGTCACTGGTCCAGGATGCAGAGTCTGTTTAAGGATAAGACACATCTGCGTTCTGGTGTCAGGGACCTCTACGGAACAGACCAGGTGTAGTGGAGATGACTCATGAGCACAGTCTCATAATCCTGTTAACTTGGCACAGGCTCAAAGCATTTGTATTTGAATACTCCCTGCTGTCCTTTCCCTTTCTAGTCCAAGGGCTCAGCATTGAGGCAGTGAGCCTTAAGATACTGTTCTTCCTTCAGTCATAGTCATTCACTCAACAGTCATTTATTCATGACACTGACATGTGGACAACATGGATATGTGTAAGATCCACCTACTGTTCTAGGTTTATTGCATATTATTCTTCACAGGTTCTATGTTTCAACCAATCTGACTTCCTTGCTGTTCCCTTGTGTCATCTCTTATCTTCCTGCCTTTGAAAGGCTGTCCTTTGTGCCTCAAATGTGCTCTTGCCTCACTTTGACACAGCTATGCCATGCAATGGATAGAATGCTGGGCCTGAGTCAGGAAGACCCGAGTTCAAATCTGACCTGACACTTACTATCTGGGTGACTCTGGGCAACTCATTTAACTTTTGCCTGCCTCAGTTTCCTCAACTATAAAATGAGGGATAATAATAGCACCTACCTCAAAGAATTGTAGTGAAGGTAATATTTGGAAATAATTAGCATAGGGCCTGGCATACAACAGGAGCTTAATAAAAGCATCTTCCCTTCCCCCACCCACTTACTTCTCCCAGAATTTGTAGCTTAAGGCTCAGTTCAAATGCCACCTCCCATACAAGGTTTCCCTGACCTCTCAGAAAAGCTGCTAATTGCCTCCCTGGATTTTTTCTTCCAGACTGGAACCATAATTATTGGTACAGTACAGGAAAGCTCTTGATGAGGAACACCCCCTCTACCACTGCAGGGCAAGCTCTGCAATTTTGAGTCTTCCCTGGAGGTAGACGAGGCCTGGAGAGGTCTGGTGAGCCTCCCAGCACCACGGTTACTGTGTGTCAGCCCTGAATGCAGGCCTTCCTGACTCCGAGGAAACCTCTCCATCCACTGCGCCAAGTGTCTCTACAATGTTGGTTTAATTGTTTATGTTGTTTTCCCCTTAATAGGATCATGGATTTAGAGCTGGAATAGACCTTAGAGGGCAACCTTATCTTACAGCGGAAACCGAAGCCTGGGGGTGAGCGGTGGGGTTAGGTGACTTGTACACATGGTCATACAACTAGTAAGTATCTGGGGCAGGATCTGAACCTAGGTCTTCCTGACTCCAAGTTCGGTGCTCCACCCACCACAACAGAGGTATCAAATGTGACCGAGGGCAGCAAGCAGACCACAACTCTTCCCAGGAACTAGATGAACATGTAATTGGGAACTAGTTAACAAAATAAATAAAAATATAACAAAACATGGGTAATGTTAATTTGTGTAATTCTTTTTTTGCAGGATGGGTAATAGGAAAACATGTGGGGATATTTATTTGCTATAAAAACAAAATATATCAATACAATATTTTAAAGAGGGATTACATTTGTTTTCATTGACTCCAGAGGGAAAAAAAATTGAGAAATAGGTAAAAGTTACATAGTGACATTACTGCACAATATAAGGAAAGTCAATTTTTAAGATAACTTGAAAAAACAATGCCCTCAAAATTATATTAACTCTAGCAGAGGCCTCCTCTTTCTATAATGAGTTTAGAAGGGATACTCTTCTAATTTTTATTTTATTAGACCAATTTTACATCCTCATGAAGTGCATAAAAAAAAGTCAGAGAAACTTCCTAACATCAGAAATGATGTTCAGGAGGGTCCGTACAGAAGAGGAACTCCCTAAGCTAATATAGTACTCCAGATGCTCTTTTTTATTTAGCATTTTATTTTCCCCCAGTTACATGTAAAATAATTTTTACCTTCCGTTTTTAAAACTTTGAGTTCCGAATTCTCTCCCTTCCTGCCTCCCAACTGCCCACCCCCATTGAGAAGGCAAATAATTCAACATAGGTTATACTAGTAGCAGTCATGTAAAACATTTCCATAATAGTCATGTTGTGAAAGAAAAGGCAGCCCCTCCCCTCAAAAAAAAAAAGAACCTCAAGAAAAATTTAAAAAGTATGCTTCAATCTGTATTCAGACATAATTAGTTCTTTCTCTGGAGATGGTTAGTGTTTTTCATCGTTAAGTCCTTCAGAGTTGTCTTGAATCATTGTATTGCTGAGAATAGCTAAGTCATCCATAGCTGCACAACATTGCTTTTACTTTGTACATAGTACGTTTCACTTTGCATAAATTCATGTAAGTCCTTCCAGGTTTTTCTGGGAGCATCCTGCTCATTTTCTCCTACAGCACAATAGTATTCCATCATAATCACACACCACAATTTATTCAGCCATTCCCCAATTGATGGGCATCCCCTCAATTTCCAATTCTTTGCTACCAGGAAAGAGCTGTCATAAACGTTTTTGTACATGTAAGTCCTTTTCTTTTTTTTTAAATCTCTTTTTCAGTATAGACCTAGTAGCAGTATTACTAGGTCAAAGGGTATGCTTGGTTTTATAGTCCTTTGGGCAGAGGTCCAAACTGCTCTACAGAATAGCTGAATCAGTTCACAGCTCCACCAACAGTACATTAATGTCTCATTTTCCCCACATACCCTCTACCAATTGTCATTTTCCTTTTCCATCCTATTAGCCAATCTAATAGGTATGAGGCAGTACTGTGGAATTGTTTTAATTTGCATTTTTCCAATCAATACTGAATTAGAGTTTCTTTTCATATGGCTACATATAGCTTTGATTACTTCACCTGAAAACTGTTCATATCTTTTGATCATTTATCAGTTAGGGAATGGCTCTTGCTCTTATAAATTTGACTCAGTTCTCTGTATGTTTGAGAAATGAAGCCTTTATCAGAGAAACTTGCTTCAAAATTTTTCAGTTAATATTGCCAACTATATTTCTCTTCATCTATTTCCTCACCCCCATCTATTCTACTCACTCTCTCCTTTCACCCTGTCCCTCCTCAAAAGTGCTCTTGCCTCTGACCGCTGCCTCCCCCAATCTGCCCTCTTCTCTATCACCTCTCCCTTCTCTTATCCCCTTCCCCTCCCACTTTCCTGTAGAGCAAGATAGATTCCCATACTCAAATGAACAAGCATGCCATTCCCTCCCCAAGCCAACCCCTATGAGAGTAAGGTTCACTCACTCCCCCTTACCTCCCCACCTCTTTCCCTCCACTGCAAAATCTTTTTCTTGCCTCTTTCATGTGAGATAACCTACCCTATTCCACCTCTTCTCTTTTCTAAGTACATTCCTCTCTCACCCTTAATTTTATTTTTTTAGATAACATCTCTTCATATTCATCTCACACCTGTGCCCTCTGTCTATATATACTCCCTTTAATTGCTGTAATAATGAAAACGTTTTTAGAAATTACAAATATCATCCTCCCATGCAGGAATGCAAATAAGTCCAACCTCTTTAAGTCCTTCATGTTTTCTCTTTCCTGTTTACCTCTTTATGCTTCTCTTGAGTAGTGTATTCAAAGGCCAAATTTTCTATTCAGCTTTGGTCTTTTCATCAAGAATCCTCGAAAGTTCTCTATTTCATTGAATATCCATTTCTTCCCCTCAAGGCTTATACTCAGTTTTGTTGGGTAGGTGACTCTTGGTTGTAATTCTAGCTCCCTCGCCCTTTGGAACATCACATTCCAAGCCCTTCCATCCTTTAATGAAGAAGCTGCCAAACCTTGTGCCATCCTGACTGTGGCTCCACATTACCTGAATTGTCTTCCTTTGGCTGTTTGCAATATTTTCTCCTTGACCTGGGAGCTCTAGAATTCAGACATAATATTCCTCGAAGTTTTCATCTTGGGATCTTCTTCAGGAGGTGATTGGTAGATTCTTTCAATTTCTATTTTACCCTCTGGTTCTAGAATATCAGGGCAGCTTTCCTTGATAATCTCTTGAAAGATGATGTCCTTGATCATGGCTTTCAGGTAGTCCAATAATTTTCAAATGAACTCTCCTGGATCTATTCTCCAGGTCAGTTGCCCCTCCAATGAGATATTTCACATTGTCTTCTATTTTTTCATTCTTTTGGTCCTGTTCCACTGCTTCCCAATTTCCCATAAAGTTGCTCAACTCCACTTTTTAAGGAATTATTCTCTTCAGTGAGCTCTCATAATGCCCTTTCTACCTGGCCAATTATACCCTTCAAGGAGTTCTCTTCAGCAAATTTCTGTGCCAAATTCCATTTGGCCAACCCCACTCTTCAAGGCATTCCCTTCTCCATTGGCTCTTTGTAGCTCTTTTACCATTTGGTCCATTCCACTCCCTAAGGTGCTATTTTCCTCAGCACTTTCTTATGTCTCCTTTACTAAGCTGTCAACTCATTCTTCATGATCTTCTTGCATCACTCCCATTTCTCCTCCCAATCCCTACTCCACCCCTTCTACCTGATTTCCAAAATTCCCTCTGAGCTCCTCCATGGTGTGCAATCAATTCACATCCTTGGAGGCTTTGGATGCAGGAACTTTGACTTTGTTATCTTCTTCTGAGTGTGTATTTTGATCTTCCTTGTCACCATAGTAACTTTCTATGATGAGAATTTTTCTGTTGTTTGCTCACATTCTCAGTCTATTACTTGACTTTTTACCCTTTGTTAAAGAAAGGCTCTGCTTTCAGGGTGGAGAGTGCACTATTCCAAGCTTCAGAAGTTTTATGCAGCTGTTTTCAGAGATACTTCTTGGGACCTGTATATTTTCAGTTCTTCCAAGCTGGTATGATCTAAGGAGAGATGTTTACTCCTTTCGTGGCCTGTGCTCTGATCTGTGAGAGACCACAAGTACTCTTTTCCACCCTGGGACTGTGATGAGGGTCCCTGCTCCACTGTGGCCACAAGCTCTGATGTGCTAGTGCTCCTTCTTGCTCTGGGACTGAGGCTCAGGACCTGAGTATGGCAAAGCAACAGAGTCTTGCCTCAGTGCTAGCAAAGAGACCCCTGTAATCTCCTTCTGACCACTTGTTTGACCCCCTTATCATCTGTGGGCTGAGAACTCCAGCAGCAGCTGCTGCCCCTTCTGATTTAGTTACCCCCAAGGCCTGCTCCTGGTTTGCTGAGGCCAGAGCTACGCTGGTGCAGCCTGTGCTGGACTGGGTTCCACTTTCACCCAGGTACAAAAGGCCTTTCCTGCTGACCTTCTAAGTTGTCTTTGGTGTCTGTGGGTTAAGAGATGGGGAAACTGCCACTGCTGCAATGAATTCAGTTGCCCTGAGGCTTGCTCTGGCTTTGTTGGAGACTGTTCTGTGCTGGTACAGCCTGCACTGGACTGCACTCCTCTCTCACTCTGGTGCAACAGACCTTTCCTGTCAACATTTCAAGTTGTCTTGGGCTGTAAATTTGCTTCACTCTATCTTTTTGTGGGTTCTGCTGCTCTAGAATTTGTTTAGAGTCATTATTTAAAGGTACTTCGAGGGGCTTGGGGGATAGCTCGGGCAAGTCCCTACCTTTACTCTGCCATCTTGGCTCTGCCTCCCAATTTGTATACTTCTAAGTCAACTGCAGCCACATATGATTTTGTGGCCCTAGGGCCTATTTGAGTTTGACCACATTGTCCTATACCATGCTAACCCATGAATATTTGCTTGTTGAGATCTGATACTGCTTTTTATCTTTCCTAACACATAGTAAGTGCTAACTAAATACTTGAATGAAGGAGTCACAGTTTGGCCCTCATAGAGCAAGAAAGTATATACAGAAATAACTACAATAAAAGGCAATATGTGATTAGTGTTCCATAAGATAGAACAGTGTTAGAAGTACTAAGAGTTCACTTCTGCCTGGGGTCACTTAGTAATTCCATTTGCTGGTTCTGTACTAGTTGGGAGCAAAGAAGAAACTGAAGGCAGGATTAACTCCGGGTAGATGTTCATGAGCAAGGTGATGGATTGGAGAAATAACCTCGTGCATGAAGGAGAGAGGTGTGATAATCTGTTCCTAGGGCTCCAATGGTACATTCCCTTCAAAGGGGCAGTGCCCCCAAGGGTACCGTGAAAGCTGTTGGGATGCAAGAACAAGGGCATGTTACTTCTCAAGGTCTGGATATCCTGACAGAGTGGAGAGTGTACTGGTCTTGGAGTCAGGAAAGTGGATTTCAAGTCCTGGGTCTAATATTTATTAGCTACTTGGGCAAATCACTTAAACTCTCTTGCTTCAGTTAAAAAAAATGGAGATAATATTTGAATTATTTCCCTTCTAGAGCTGTGCCAGAAAATGTGTGCTTTTAGACATTTTACTTCTATTACTTCAGCCTGAGCTTACATAAATTAGCTTCTTCAATAGCTATATCATGCTGTTACTTCGTATGGGCACACCCCGGAGATACTGTGGGTTCAGTGGGTTGATGAAGCAATCAGAATACAAACAACATTTATCAATTAAGTTCATGGCTTATATGGGTATAGTGCCCCAAAACAATTACAAAATAATATCAAAGATCACTGATCACAGATCACCATAACAGATATAATAAGAATGAAAATGTTTGAAATATTGTGGGAATTACCAAAATGTGACATAGAGACACAATGTGAGCACATGCTATTGAAAAAATGGTGCCAATAGACTTGCTCAATGCAAGGTTGACACAAACCGTCAATTTATAAAAAGAACACTATTTGCAAAGCACAATGAGGCAAAGCTTAATAAAACAGTGTATACCTGTACTAAGTTCACAATTCACTGAAACCCCCAGGTTTCATTCACATGAACTGAAATTTAATGTTTCTCCTTTTCAGTACAATATTCTTTTAAAATTTAAGGCAGTACTTTTAATTCATCTTAGTTAACTTTCATTTTGTTAGGCTTTCTCTCTGTCTGAAAAGCCTTCTTAGCTCTTCCCAACCTGCTTCCTTTTTTGGCCTCACCAAGTTGGCCTGGCCCAGCTTAGAGGGCCTCGTCCATTCCAAACTCCACACACTACAAGAGTGGTCACCATTTCCCCTTCTCAAGGATTCACAACACAAATGGGCAGGTTAAAGGTGAAGGGAGGCCCAGATGGGAATATTTTGTGTGAGATCAATTTTAAAGGGGCAAAAGTAGAAGTATCTATTTTTAAAAAACAACAAATGGATGGGATATGATGGGTATAGAAGGGAAATAAATTTTTTTTTTTGCAAAAAGACGGGATAAAAGGGAAGGAGTGACATCCCAAAAGAAAAACTACAGTTATTTGGACTAATGAAAAAGAAGAAGGACTCTATTTGTCTTAAAGGAAAGAAATGAAGGAACCTAAAGTGGCTCAGGTCCACAACTCAGATGAAAACCATTTGACAGAAGCTTTGGGTCACAGAAAACCAGAGGTGTCACTTTAATAGCTGGGAAGGGAGAATTAGACAATCAACATTTTTCAAGAAACTGGAGTGTACTTTGTGAATGACTTAAGAGAGGCTTACAGAGTCTAAATCTAGATACTTCATTTTTAGCCCTTGGGACTGAGTCATAGTTGAGAGAGGCCATTTCTGCAATTTCATTTGTAGCAATACTTTTCCAGGGCCAGGTCAGCTACAATCTGCCCTGAGTATTAAAGAGGTGCCCTTAAGGAGTTGGGTAAGTCTTTCTCTAATGCTCTTGGCTCAAGATCAAGTTCCAGTGTTTCCACAACTTTCAACCACCTCATTAGAACTCAAGTTCCATTTAACCAATGAAAGACAATTAGCTTTTTAAATTAATTTATTTTATCAACCATCACTTCCATAATCTTTTGAGTTTAAAATTTTTCTCCCCCTCCCTTCTCACCGCCCTCCCCAAGATGGCACACAATCTGATGGGCTATACATATACGTTCTTATTAAACACATTTTCACATTAGTGATGTTGTAAGTTAAGAATTAGAGCCAATAGGAGGAACTACCAGAAAGAGGAAATAAAACACAACAGAAGAAAAAAAATAGCAAATAGTATGCTTTGATCTGTATTCAAACTCCATAGTTCGTTCTTTGGATGTGGATAGCATTTTCCATCATGAGGCCTTTGGAGATGTCTTACATCCTTGTATTACTGAGAAGGGTTAAGTCTATCAATATGAGTCATCACACAATGTAGCTGTTACTGTATATAATGTTTCTCCTGGTTCTGCTCACTTCACTCAGCATCAGACCATATAAGTCTTTCCAGGTTTTTCTGATGTCCACCTGCTCATCATTTCTTATAGCACAATAGTATTCCATTACATCCATATACCACAACTTGTTCAGTCATTCCCCAATTGATAGGCATCCCCTCAATTTCCAATTCTTTGCCACCACAGAAAGAGCTGCTATAAACATTTTTGTACATGTGGGTCCTTTTCCCATTTGTATGATGTCTTTGGGATATAGCCTTAGAAATGCTATTGCTGGGTCAAAGGGTATGCTAACATATTTATAGCTCTTTGGGCATAGTTTCAAATTGCTCTCCAAAGTGGTTGGATCATTTCATAACTCCACCAACAATGCATTAGTGTTCCAATTTTCCCACATCTTCTTCAACATTTATCATTTTCCTGTTTTGTCATGTTGGTCAATCTGATAGGTGTGATGTGGCACCTCAGAGTTGTTTTGATTTGCATTTCTCTAATCAATAGTGATTTAGACAATTAGCTTTTACCAAGGGGCACTCACTTGGAAGATATAACAAGAGCAGAAGTATAAACATTTCCTTCTAACAGCTGGGAGCTTTACTCAATATGAGTGGTGTCAAACTCAAGGCAAGATGAAGTCATCTGCTCAAGAAGATTTTTCTGGGCTAAGGCCCCAAAACAAAATGTTTATTCCAAAACTTCATTCCTGTTCAAAAATATATATGCATACACCACCTCATGTAGTCATAAGTGGCCCCCAACCTAACAGGGGATTTTGGTCCAAAAGTTTGTCAAATGTTAGTGATTTAGACCTCAGAACATATGCCTCCATATAAACAATGTTATAAATTCAAAGAGAAACAGGCCACCAGCCTGCACATAAAAATCCCTGTGTGACACATATTCGCTTAGTTTTGAAATGTAATATTTATGTTTTATTGTATTTTTATTTATTTTGTTAAATATTTTCTAATTACATTTTACTCTGGTTCAGGCCACACTCAGTAGTGTGGGCCATGTGTCTGGCACCTCTGCTCTATGCCATCTCAGTCTCTAGGGAGTGTGGGCTCAGACTTAATGCCTTTCCTACGTAGCATTCTCCCCACCAAGTTTACTTCCAAATGTGGTGCAACTGATGGGTAGATGATGTGAACGGTCTGTGCAGGTGGCTCATTATTTCTTTTAGAATAAATACCAGCATGGATTCTGTTCCTAAACTTTTTGGTGGCTCACTATGGTTGACCCTTCTAAAATTCACATTGTCATAGTGATTACCAATCTCCTTCTGGGAAGAACAGTTAAGACAGAGCCAGACGCAGTGGCAGGGCCTCATTGCAACAGCCTAATGGGGAGAGAAAGGCCCAAGGGCTTAGTCCTTGCCTCCTCACTTGAACATGCCAGGCATGAAAAGAAATCAGAATTAAGATACTAGCCCTGGCTGATTAGTGCATTTTTGAATGCACTCTAGTTCCAGCAATGCATCCAATCAAGGAGCTGCCCCCTCATCACATGACTAGCACGCCAGAAACATCTCCATATTGGGAAGTGAGGCACTTCTACTTGGTGCGGTATATAGTGTGCTGGGTTGGTTTGAAGTCAGGAAGACCTAGGTTCAAATTCGGCCATAGTCACTTACTAGTTATGTGACCTTGGGCAAGTCACTTAACCTCTATTGCCTCAGTTTCCTCATCTATAAAATGGGGGTAATAATTATGCCTACAATTATTACAATTACTCATCATTTTGAAAACTACCCTGCTTTTTTGTGCTTCCTTCTGTTTTGTTTTGTTCTTTGCTGTGCTTTTTAGTTTGTTCTCTCTTCCTCCCCACTCTGTCCTGGAAAAGGACTATTAGACTCAAATATGTATGTGTGTGTATATATATACATATTTGTATATATGCATATGTATATGAGTGTATATATGTAAAACCACACTATACATACTTCATATATCAGTTCTTTCTCTGGAGATGAATAGCATCTTCCTTCACTAGTGCTTTATAATTGATTTGAGTATTTATGATAGTCAAAATGAATTAGTCATTTGAAGTTGTTCTTATGACAA
Organism: Phascolarctos cinereus; assembly: GCF_003287225.1. Lineage (NCBI taxonomy): Eukaryota > Metazoa > Chordata > Mammalia > Diprotodontia > Phascolarctidae > Phascolarctos > Phascolarctos cinereus. The sequence goes on along the minus strand of NW_027556402.1, from coordinate 65,848,232 downwards.
TATTTCTGTTACTATATACAATGTTATTTTGGTTCTGCTCATTTCACTTCTTATTATTTCATATAAATTTCTTCAGGTTTTCTTAAAATCAACCAGCTCATCATTTCTAAAACACAGTAGTATTCCATCATAATCATATACTTGTTCAGCCATTCCCCAACTGAAGGGCATTTTCCTCAATTTCTAGTTCTTTGCCACCACAAAGAGAGCAGCTATAAACATTTTAGAATATATAAGGTCTTTTCCTTTTTCTCTAATCGCCTTGGGAAACAAACCTAATAGTGGTATTGCTGGGTCAAAGTTTGTACATAGTTTTATAACTCTTTGAGCATAATGCCAGATTGTTCTCAAAAATGGTTGGATCAGTCCACAGTTCCAACAACAATGAATCAGTGTCCCATCCAAGGATTCTTTTTTTTTTTGGCCCGTCCAAGGATTCTTAAATTATCATTCCTTAATCTGTTTTTCAAGTCTTTTTTTTTTTAGGGAATTGGGGTTAAGTGACTTGCCCAGTGTCACACAGCTAGTGTCAAATGTTTGGTCTGAGGCCAGATTTGAACTCAGATCCTCCTGACTTCAGGGCCAGCGCTCTATCCACTGTGCCACCTAGCTGCCCCCTTCAAGTCAATTATTTTTTATAATAGATGTCATTGTTATTGTCTTCTATTTTTTCAATCTTTTGTTTTCATTCTAATATTTCTTGTTCCCTCATGGAGTCATTGATATCTGCTTGATCTATTTTAGTATCCTGGCAGTGCATTTCTTGAGCAAAGTTTACCAATTTTTCTTCTAAGCTACTTATTTCCTTCCCATTCTTTCCTTGAGAGTTTTTACTTCATTTTAAAAAAAATTTCTTACTGCAGGTCTTCTATGCATTCATGTAGCTTTTTGGGGAAAAATCTTTTTTCCCCCTTTGAGTATCTGCTTACAGTTCTGTAGTTGCTCACTTCTACTTGGAGGGGGGGGGTCTCCAGATTTGTTGTAATTTTTTTTTTATACTAGTTGGTGTTTTTGATTTACTCATCTCTCCAGCTTTAGTTCCTGCATTGAGGCTTTCTGATAATGCGAGGCTCTGATCCCTGCTGAACTTCTGGGTAGGGTGCTTGGCTCTGGGACTCCTGGGTTTTTGACTCTGACCTTCACCTTTCAGGCTCCTTGAAACCCAGGATCTTGGAGTTTCAGAGTGCTTCTTTTTCAGGGCTCTCTCTGACATTTACAAACAGAATGCTAGGAAACTTGGAGCCTGGGTATTTGAACACCAAAACACCACTCTGGTTGCAAAACACCTTGCTGTTCATTATTCATTGGCCACTGCTGCTCCCATTCTGATGAGCTTTCAAGGTCCCCATTCTGAGGACTTCTCAGGGGTTCTGCCCTTTCTGCTTCTAGATTCAGAGCCTTTCAGGCTACACATGTCCTGCCTCTGGCTGGGTTAGTGCTGACTTTGCTGGAGACATCTTCTTTCCTATTTGTCCGTGGACTTCTCACGAGCTTTTTGTGCGGTTCTTGGGGTGAAAGGAGACTCTTACATGGTTTCCAACTGGATTTCTTGTTCATTATCCAATCTAGTGCAAACTTCAGGTTTTGCTTGAGTAGATGTGTGGGAACTGCCCAATGTACCACTGTGGCAAGAAGTCCTACCTCAGACACTTACAAGCCATGTTAGCCTGAGCAAGTCACTTAACACAGCTACCACCTCAGTTTCCTCATCTTTAAAACAGGGATAATGATAACACCTACCTCAGGGGGCAGCTAGGTGGTGCAGTGAATAGAGCTCTGGCCTTGGAGTCAGAAGGACCTGAGTTCAAATCCAGCCTCAGACACTTAACACTTACTAGCGGTGTGACCCTGGGCAAGTCACTTAACCCCAATTGCCTCACCAAAAAGCAAAAAAATTAAATAACACCTACCTCACAGGCGTGATTGTGAGGATCAAATGACAATAATATATGTAAAGCACTTTACAAACCTTGAAGTGGTTTATATATATTTATATACACATATGAACATGAATAGAAAAGCTATTGTTTTGGAATCTAGAGCTAGAAGGTATCTTAAAGATCATGTAATCTCCCCCTCTCCTTTTTCAAATGACAAAACAAGGCTGAAAGAAGGTTGACTGTCAAGTCACATAGTGGTAGCAAAACAGAGATTAAAACCCACTAGAATCAAGGTTTCAAAGTGTGCCAAGTGGCACTATTCCTTTTTTTTTTAAAGAATATTTTATTTTCCCCAATTACATGTTGGGGAAATTTTAGATAAATTTTAACATTCATTTTTAATTATTTTTTTTCTTTTGGCTAGGCAATGGGGTTAAGTGACTTGCCCAGGGTCACATAGCTAGTAAGTGTCAAGTGTCTGAGGCTGGATTTGAACTCAAGTTCTCCTGACTTCAGGGCTGGTGCTCTATCCACTGCATTTTAAAAATTTTTGAGTTTCAAATTCTTTCCATCCCTTTCTCTCCTTCTCCCTCCCTGAGATGGTAAGCAGTGGGGCAATCAATCAAAACATATTTCCATATTAGCCATGTTGTGAAAGAAAACAGAACAAAAATTCAAAAATAAAAAATGTTTTGATCTGCATTCAGACTCCATCAGTTCTTTCTCTGGAGTGGGTAACATTTTTCACTATTCCTTCTGAATTGTCTTGGATCATTGTATTACTGAGAAGAGTGAAGTCTATGAAAGCTGGTCACTGAACAATGTTACTGTTACTGTGTACAATACACTCCTGGTTCTGCTCACTTTACTTTGCATCAGTTCATGTAAGTTTTTCCAGGGTTTTCTGAAATCCACCTGCTCATCGTTTCTTACAGAACGATAGTATCCCATCACAATCATACCCCACAACTTGTTCAGGGTACTATTCCTTACAAGCATGTTGGCTATGGAAAGCAGCCTACTCTAGACATGCAGGAATGAGTCAATTGTCATTAGCATGCGAAGATAATGCTCCTAATAGCACTACTGTCTGTTGCAGATAGAACTGATATATTACTAAGAACGTGGCATACTGCAGAACTATACTATATTTGGGGGATGTTGCACATCTCCATTTCTCTTACTATCACCATCATAACTACTTTCTTTGGCTAGGTGTAGGCTGCCTGAACTTGGGTTTATCTACCAATCAGTCAACAACCCAGTTAACAAATATTTGTTAAGTGCCTATTCTGTGCCAGGCACCATGACAATCACTGGAACGGCAGCCTGAAAGGTCTGATCAACTTTGATCTAATTCTCATGGCGTTTTAGAATATATACATTTTTTTGTTTTGTTTTTTGGTTTTTTTTTTTTAGTGAGGCAATTGGGGTTAAGTGACTTGCCCAAGGTCACACGGCCGGTACATGTCAAGTGTTTGGTCTGACGCCGGATTTGAACTCAGGTCCTCCTGACTTCAGAGCCAGTGCTCTATCCACTGCGCCACCTAGCTGCCCCTAGAATATATTTTCAAGAGGGCCAAAGGCTTCTAGTTCTCTGTGCTAGTCTTTTTTTCTTTTAAAATGGGCTGGCAATTACTCATAAAGAACCATTTCGGTTATCCTCTTGTTTTCCAGTAGCCCTTAAACACCACTGTACATAGAGGAGCACAGAGCAAAAGTCTGTTTTGTCATTTGAAGAATAAGAGGGGAATATTACATAATCTTTAAAGGCCCTTCTAGCTTTAAATTCCAAAACAACAAGAGTAATGACAAACACAACAACAAACATGGGCCAGAGGTGAGTTTGCTAGCTTCCCTCCAAGAAGCTATTTTGAATTGATTTCATTATTAGGAAGCTTTAAGTTACCTCAGGACAAGCATGGAAATAATCCTGGTACCTTGGCGATGTCAACAGATTTAAGTAGCCTGAAGTGATTTCCCCCCCATCCTTATGTAACAGTAGACTGGCACTAGACCAAAGGGGTTGGGTTGCCCTTTTCCGCTAAGGGGCTCCAGATCACAAGTATGGACTCCGGTTCAGGCACTGGAGAGTCTCACTTCTAATGAAAGGGGTAATAATAAGGGAATGAGGAGGTAGGAGGAGATTGACAGCAAATCACTACAACTTGCCAGAAATACTTTCATAAAAATCAGTCTTCTGAGATAGGTAAGTGTTTTCCAATTTGCTTTCATGTCTGGTGAATTTGGCCTATAGTCTAGCATGCCAAGTTCTGGAATAACATGAACTAGGTTCAATCTCAAGGTCTTTTCCAAAAACTATAACTCTTCTATGCATTTTGCTCTATCCAAGGGCATCTCAGGGGAATACCAGCCTATGATTCAAGTGGCTCAGGTCTAGTAATCTACAGATATGGACAAAAGCATCCTTATATCTCATATAAAGCACTAAAGGTAGCAATACATATTGGGCACATGTTGTCTTTATAACATCTTTATTTACAAATACATATTGTCTTTATTACATCATCTGCTCACCATAGCCAACAAACAATTGTTATAATTATCTTCCTCCTCTGGTGAGTCTTACCTTTATCCAGGGGACTACCATCTTCAAACATCCTACTACCTTGTAATTTAGACTACCTCTGGTTGAGGTTGACATGGATGCAACTTCTCAACATTCCAGTGAGCTCCTCCTATTCTAGGGACAAATACAAGCATCCACCCTTTTTAGTATGATCGTAAGGGATTGAACTCTCCTGAATGAATGGCAAAAAATGTATTAAACACCTACTAAGCACAAAACAATGGACTAAACACTAGAGGTACAAATAAAGAGGCAAAACAGTACCTTCTTTCAAGGTGTTCACATTCAGTGACAATGCATTTTATTTAATGTCATTTTCATTGATAGAACCCATATCCAATCCTGACGTTGAACCATTTGACAGTGCCAAGGTCTTTGGAGGTGAGAACTCTGTTTTCTGGATCTTCCTTGGAAGGGAAAGATACTTGGGATTGCTAGACCAACAACCTCCAATATTTCGGTGAATCCCAGAGACCTCAAAAGGCAGTCTCTAATAGCACTACTTGCTTGGACTCCCTCGGAAGGGAAACATGCTTGGGACCACTAGAGGCAATTTCTTTGCCATAAGACTTACACTATCTGAATAAATCATGGTGGAGACAGCTAGGTGGAAAAAGTGTCAGGCCTGGAGTCAGGAAAACTCTTCCTGAGTTTAAATCTAGCCTTAAACACTTAATAGATGTGTGACTCTGGAGAAGTCACTTAACTGTTAACCTCTGCTTCCTCATCTGCAAAATGAGCTACAGAAGGAAATGGCAAACCACTCCAGTGTCTTTGCCAAGAAAACCCCAAAATGGGGTCACGAAGTGTCAGACATGACAAAGTCCAGGTTAGACTCTCCTGTTATTTCTTCAGCTTCACCAATGACATGGACCATCATTTTTATTTCACCTCACAACATTCCAGCTTATAAAATTCATTTATAACCCCTCTCCCTGACCCAGTCCCTCTGTGAATCCAGGGGGCATGTCCACACCCTACACAGGAAGGAAGATTACACAATTCCAAATAAAGAGACACAAAGACATGAACAAAACAGTTTCTGCCCTCAAGGGTCTTACTTTCTGCTATGGGGAGGAGGAGGGATAAAATGTATTCAACAGATGAGACAGCAGAGGTTAGTGGAAAGATAGTTCCTCTTGGTCAGGAAGACCTAGGTTCTAATCCCATCTCTGAAACATATAGGAACATATGAGCTGTTTGACCCTGGGTAAATCACTTCATTTCTTAGTGACCCCAGGTAGCTCTCTAAGACTATAAAATACAGGAAAATTGGTGATCTGCCATGGTAGAGGGAGTGTCCTCACTAGGAGGTCCTTACCCCAATAAGATAACAGGTCCAGGCAAAATTTTTAAAAAGTGGGAAGTATAAGATAGGGACTAAATTCACGATTTCAGTGGTATAGGAAAGTCCTACTAATTCCAATTGTTACTTTCTCTTAGCCTTTAAGAGTTGCCCAGAGCACTAAGAGGTTGGGAGATTTGCCCAGGGTCACAGAGCTAGTATGTATTAGAAGGGGGACTGGAAGAAGGGTTTTCTTGACTTCAAGGTGAGCCCTCTATCCAGTATATATGGTGCTTTTCATACAAAGCATGGGCAGTTTCAAGATGAAGAGAGAACTAATAACTATGGTGTCAGGAAAGGATCCATTTAGAAGATCCTTTGAAGGGAGCCAGGGATTTTATCAATCCATCAACAAACAAAAATTTTTAAAAGCACTTCCTATGTGCCAGGCACTGTGCTAGCTGCTTGGAAAACAAAGACCAAAATGTATTAGTTTCTGCTCTCAAATATCTTGCATTCTATGGGGGAGATAACATACCTATCCATAAATATGCACAAAATAAACACAACAAATGAATGACTGAATGAATAAAATTTACTTAGCACTCATGGCATACAAATCACTGTACTGAGGGCTGAAAATACAAAAAGTGGAGACAATTCCTGCTCGTTAAGGGCTCATACTCAGAGGGTTCCAGATGCAAGTTGGATGAAAAAGAAAAGCAGATGTCTCTTTAATGTTATTTTCATAAAGCCATATTTGACGATGAACTAGCTGACATTGCCAAAGACTTTAGTAGCAAGAAATTTATTTTCCCAGATCTCTAGTAGCTGTGGCTGCTGATGAGGTGGGGACCATTGTACCTGCAGAAACAGTCATGTCTCTACAGGGGCTGATTCCTCAGGTGTTGGTTGCAGGGGCTGGGCTGGAAGTAAGACTGGTGATCTGAGACGGAGATGCCTAACACACCCGCTGTGGGAACCAGATTTAAATGTAATTGGGAAATATTTAACAAAAAAAAAAGTTCAATAAAACAGATGTTAATATGTGGTTTTCTAAGGCTATGTGATGCCTTCAGGGACTCTTATGTATGGTTTAGGACATCCACAACATGGGGAAAGCTTTGTTTAGAAGAAGACAAAGCTGATTGGCCTGATTGGCCCAAGCTTGCCTGGTTATCTAAGAGTATAAAAAATTCCAGCCAAGGGAAGTCTGTGCCTCTCACATTTGGTGGATTTCTGAAGACCATGCAAATCACTATGTCCTTCACCATATCCTTGCTCTGATTCCTAGATGAACTTCCACATGGAGATGAAGGGGGCCTTGTCCACCCTATTTTTGTTGCCTAGCCTTGCTGTATTAAGGAAAATTAAACCCCCTTTTGTTAACTGTCCAATGACTAATGAATGAGTGCTTCATTTCATTCCATCATTGAACATGAACTAAGAATACTGGGGTTAAAGCTACCTCCTCCAACAGGGCCAAATTGTGAAGGGTTTAAAAAGTAACAGAGGAGTTCACATTTGATCCCAAAGCAGGAGTTCCTAATCTGGGTGTACGTACATGTACACACACACACACACACACACACACACACACACACACACACACAGAGTCCTAGGGAATAAAGTCAATCAATCAATAAGCTCTTATTAAATTTTTATTATATGTCAATCACTGCCCTCAAGGAGCTTACATTCTAATGACAGAGACAACATGCAAACAACTAGTGTAAATGGGAGTTTAAATCTCAGAGGTAACAGAGAAGTGAGTGGGAGGTAAGGAAGTGGAGTCAGTGTATATAGACAATCTTTTAAGGCAGTTGTCTATGACTGGGAGAATAGAGAGAGGATGACAGCTTCAGACAACAGAACGGACATGTAAAGGATTTTTAAGGATGGGGGAGATCTGGGAATGTTGGCAGGTGGCTGGTAAGGAATCACTGGATAGAGACTAAAATGAGAGAAAGAGGTGGAATGATCAAAGGCAGAAATGTCAGGTATGCAGTATACAGCCAAAAACTCTCTGAAGTGCAGCTGAACCAGATTAAGATGAAATTGGGAAATATTTAACAAAGTAAATAAAACACAGATAATACAATATTTTTGAACTAAGCCAATGTGCAGTGCCAGGGACTCTTCTATACAGATTAGTGTCTCTCTTTTCTCTTTGAGTTTGACACCACTGACCTAAGGGGCTATTTTTTGGAGGAAAAAGCATAAGAAGAGGGATTAGCCTTGGCCAAAAGAAGGTCTGTTTCTTCATAAGAGATAGGAGGAATGAGGCAAGATAAGGAGGGTTTAGAGATATAGAGAAAACAGGAGTTTCTAGTGGATGTCAATGAGCTGAGGTCTGGTGCTGAGAGGGAAGGTAGAGGAGAAGGCACTGAAGATTTGAGGAGAGAGGAACCAATTTGGAATGTCTACTACGTAGTGGACATAGTCAATCCAGGATGACTAAAGGGATTGCTGTGCAGTAATGAGCATCCACCTGAAACTGAATAACACAAATTTGTAGTGAACCACTCAGTTCAGTAACATGACTTCATAAGAGAGCATGTCCAATCTTCACAGAAGCGGGGAGGGGACAGAGGAAGAGAATGAATGGGTCTTCAGATCCTATACAAGCACCCAAAGTAACAGGATATACAGCCCCCTCTGGAATCTCATCAAATTGATCAGAGAGCTCCCTTGATCAATTCTCTGACAATACAAATCTCTGCCTGCTCAATATAGGTACATGAGGATCTCAAAACTTGTATTCTGAGAGATGAGATCTGCTGGTCTTTGGCTAAAATCTCCTGGAAATTCTTTGTAACCCTAACTTTCTTTTCAAGCTAGTGGCTCATGGAATCACAGATCTGGGTCTCTAGTCCACCTCCTTACTTTTACAGGTGAGGTAAATGAGGCCCAGGCAAGTTAAGTGACTTTTCCAAGGTCATACAAGGTAGTAAGAGGCAGAGGTAGAATTTTAACTTAAGTCTTCAATATAACTTTACTCAGTCAGGAAAATATTTTTTTTCCATCCCATTGGATTTAAGGTGCATCCGGGACTAAATCTGAGAGCTTAACTTATTTTCGCCAAAACCAGTTTCATCTTCTATCAGAGAGGAAGCATGGAATAGTGGATAAAGTGTCCAACCTAAGAGTCGGGAAGACTTGGATTCCAATCCCACTTCAGACCCTTCCAAGATGTGTGATCCTGGGAAAGTTGCTTCACTGAAGCTTCAGTTTCCTCATCTGTGAAATGGGAATAATAATAATAATAGTACCTCCTGCACATGGTTGTTGAGAGGATCACATGAGATAAAGTATGTAGTTAATTACTTTGCTGATGTTAAGGTGATGTGGAAATTTCAGCTCTTATTGTCAAAATTATTGCAGAAATGCATGCTTGAAGGAGGTGGGGCAACCCTGTATGAGGATGACAGATAGACTCAATCCCAGGGCTGCATGTACTGACACCCACAAAATGTAAATAGGCCTAGAGAGATAACTCTAATGTGTTGGGCACATTCTTCACTGAGGATTTAGGAGAAGAGAGGGGTAAAAATCACACAAGAGGAGAAGATATGGATGGGTTGTGACCTGCAGGATTCTCACTGGAGGCAGAACTCACATCGATGACATCACAGATCTAGCAAGGAATCAGCTTACGCTAAGTGAAGACCTAGTTCCCTAGTCTGACTTTCAGTCCTGCTTGCCTGGTACTTCTAGTCAAGATGGTACCCGAAAAGACAGACTGTTCAGTTTCCACATGCCAGTTCCTTAGACTCCTGTCTGATTGCTGATCATATTTGCTTATTTAGCCCCTTGTATCCTATGATTCTCCATTGCTGCTCTGTATTTGTGAACCTTGGGTGTGCTTCCTGTGTCTGGCTCTTGCCTAGTTGTTCCTGGCTGAAAACTTAACCCTTCTGCCTTATCTCACATGGATCTGGCCATTTTCACACAGAATCATGAGGATGGCAAGTTCTACAGATGACAGGTATTTTGCTTTTTAATTAATTTAAATTAATATTTTAAAAAATAATTTAATTCATTTTTTCAATCAATAAGCATTTCTTTTTTTTCCCCTCCCACTTTCTCCTCCTCCCCGTAAAAAGAAAAACAAAATCCTCATAACAAACATGTATAATTAAGGAAACCTAATTTCCATATTGGCCATGTTCAAAATTTTGTGTTTGTTTTTGTGTTTTATTTGAATATTTAGTTCATCACCTCTCTATCAAGCTGACGGTTTTTTAAAAACAAGACAAAACATATACCTATATATATATATATATATATATACACAAACTACAGAGGAGATGGGCATAAAAACAAGCATGTGCCCACCGACCAACGAGCAGATGGAGTTAACTCTTTGCTTAGCTTGACACCCTCTTACTTTTCTAGTATCTGCTGCTAGATGGTACAATGCATAGAGCTCAGAACTTGGAGTCAAGATTCTTACTGTGTGACCCAAGACATGTCACTTAACTGCTTCACTTATAAAATGGAGTTAATAATAGCACCTCCCAGGATTGTCTTGAGGACCAAATAAGTTAACATATAAAGAGATATGCAAACCTTAAAGCACTATGTAAAAATGCTAGCTATAATTATTACTGATCTATTAGGGACTGAATTCCAGACCTCGTCTCTCACTAGCCCCATTTTGGACCTTGTTATGATTCTTGACTTTTGACCACATTTCTGTTTCAAACACCATTTTCACTCAACTATCTGGTGGATGATTCTTGGCTTATTTCTGCTGGGATTCTGACCCCTTCCTACATGTGCAGAAACTTCAGTGTTCAGTCCCCTGCCTCCCCACCCCCTCTTCTCCAATTTTCTAAAGTGGGAAAGGTTCAGTCAGTTCCATGAAGGCCATGTAGTCAAAGCTCCCAATGACCCTAGCTGACAGTAGGTAGTATGGGGTGAGGAAAATGAGCCAAAAGTGTTGCTTACTAACCGACCAATGTGAAAAAACTAATATGAAGAGTTAAGACAAGAGGCAGAGAATGGTATGATATCCAGAAAAGAGCAGAATGTAAAAGAAAAGATGGGGGGGGGAGATGTGAATATATGAAGTTTAATACAAACAGGATGATCTTCTCATATTCCTCAAGCCAGCTTTCACCTCCCACTTGTCATCTCCCATATATTCTATCCGAACCGTCTCCTACAATGAAGCAGTTGCCTGGGAAACAGAAGGACACTGTTAAATGACCCAAAGTGGAAAACAATTAGTCAGGAAATAAAAGAAATTTAGACAAAATAAAGAATTATATGCACCTAGTGGCGCTGCATGGAAAAAGCCAAGGTGGAAAAATACAAAGGGAGTTCGAGTTTGTCTTTCCACAAGAAAGAAATGTTGGCCACGGGACACAGAGAGAAAAGCCTTAGTTTTAGAGTCACTGGGTTTGAAGCCCAGTCCTGTCCTCCTTAACTTGGGGCCAATTGATTCACCTTCCTGAGCCTTAATTCCCTCACTGATAGAATGCTGATCACAATAAGCTTATAGATCTCGAGCTAGAAATCACCTAGTAAAACTTCCTTATATTACGAATGAAGCAACTGAGGCCCAGGTTTTAAGCAATGTGCCAAAGGCTATACAAATAGTGAATGGTAGGGCTGGGATTCTAACTCCAGTCTGTACTTTTCTCACTTCACATACGCCTTTCAATGATGCTCTTCTAGGTCTACATCTTATGATCAATGAACTAAACCAGAGATTCTTAACTGTGTGTGTGTGTGTGTGTGTGCATGCGCGCATGCGCATGCATGCACGCACATGCACCCACGTGTGTACCATGGACGCTTCTGACTGTGTGGTGAAGGCCTACAGACTCTCTTCCTAGAAAATGTTATGAAATATATAAAATCAAATACAGAGGATTACAAAAGAAACCAATTTTATTGAAACACAGATATATATTTTTTCCATCCAAGTTCACAGACCTCCATGAAATCTATCTTGGACCCCAAGTTAAGAACCATTGGACTAACATAAGCTGTAGGCAGAGGACAGTACTCAGAAAAAGGAAGTCACATCGGGGTTGCAGCACTCCATCCATCTGCCACCGTCTAGCACTGTAATCTCGGGGAAGCCACTGTACCTTTCCAAGGTCTTCTCTAAATTTAAAATGAGAGACTCAGACTAGATAACTTTAAAACCCTTTCCAGCTCTAAGTAATTTTATCTGTTTATTTGATTTGTAGACTCTTACCTGGTGGTCCAACCTTGACCTGAATAGGAATTTCCCCTATCGCATCTCTGACAACTGGTCATTCAGCCTCTATTATCATTAGACTGCTGGTGAAGGAGAAACCCATGACCTCTGGAGGCGGCTCATTCCACCTCTGGAGGGCTTGAATGAATTGTTAGTAAGCTCTCCCTTATGCAGAGCCTATAACTACTTCTCTGTAGCTCCCACATAGTTCTGCTTTCAGAATTAGATATGTTCTAAACAAGTCTTAATTTCTCTTCCTCACAAGGATCCTTCAGATACCTGAAGACAACTATCACATCTCCTCTAAGCCTTTTCTCCAGATTAAACTTTCTCAGCTCCTTCAGCCAGTCCTCTGAGGCCATGGTCTCTAATCTTTTCATTGTCTCAGTCACCTTTCTTTGGACGCTTTTCCAGCTTGCAGTATCCTTCTTAGAATGTGGTACCCAGAGCTAAATGTGGTCTTACCAGGCCACAGTATACTATCACCTCCCTTTTTGTGAATACCATGCCTCTCTTAAAACTGTCTAAGTTTCTGTTGGACTTTTTCTCACACCGAGCTTTCAGCCCAACATGACTCCCAGATCTTTTCATACGAACTGTTGTCTAGCCATGTCTCCTTCACCCTGGTCTTCTGAAGTTGATTTTTTTTAGAATAAGCATAGGACTTATTATTTATCCCTCTTAAATTTCACCTTTTAAAGATGAACCCAAGCTTCTTCCTATAAGAAAGATCAGTCTTTTAAAAAATATATTCTTTTGGTGATACAGTATAGCTAAGTCATGGAATACTAGAGTGTCTGAAGAAATAAAGTTGAACACCTCCCAAAGGACAATGGATATATGCATGGCGAATGTGAGTAGGCTGCAACATATTACTCATGAGACCTTGTGCAAATCATGCAAGGGCTGTGGTGTAACAGCAGTCATCAGAGAGATGTATGACTGTAAAAGAGATGGGGCCTGTCAGTAAGTCACTTAATATTTATCAAGCACCTAATGTGTGCCAGGCACTGTGCAGAACACTGGGTATACAGAGAAAGGCAAAAGACAGTCCTGGCCCTCAAGAAGCTCATGATATAATAAAGGAAAACAACACACGCAAAGAAGCTGAAAAGTGAAGGGGCATGAAGCAATCCAGAGAAAGGTTATCAGCTTGGAAAAGACAGGATCGCTCCCTTGGGCCCCCTCCTTAAACGGAGAATCTAGGAGATGATCTCCAATGTCTACCCTCTACCCTCTCCAATCAGAAGGAGGAGAGGGTCCTTGGGGGGTGGGGGAGTGGGGAGAGGGTAGTAATGAAAAGGTGTCAGTTTCAGAGTCCATGTGATCTTTCAGGAAGATGGGTTTTGGAAGAGATGGTGAGGTACAGAAGAGCAGCCAGGTGGGCTGGTCATCTACTGAGGAGGAGGGATAGAGATGGACAAGCTCCACTGATATCCACAAAATATCAACAGACCTAGAGAAAGGCCCTCACCACATTGGGTGGAATCTCTATGGACATGGACCAGAGTCACCCAGGAAGATGGAGCATAATCACGGGTTACAATATGCATTATCAGGAGGGGTGCCCACATTAATGAGATCAAAGACCCATCAAAGTCACCAAATACATTTCATCTCATCAAATTTGCCCCCTAGGCAGCTAGGTGGTGTAGTGGATACAGTGCTAGGCCTGGAATCAGGAAAAGCTGAGTTCAAATCTGGCCTCAGACACTTAACTAGCTGTGTGACCCTGGGCAAATCATTTAACCCTGTTTGCTTCTGTTCCTCATGAGCTGGAGAAGGAAATGGAAATACATTTGCCTTGAAAACCCCAAACAGGGTCACGAACAGTCAGACAAAACTGAAATGATTCAACAACAATTGTTGGGGACCCCTCTTAATTTTTTGTTCTTTGCTACCAGATAAAGTGCCGCTATAAACATTTTTGCTCATCTTTTCCCTTTTCTTTGATCTCTTTGGCAAACAAACATAGTAGCCAACCTCCTCTTTTTATAGAAGAGAAGACCTGAGATCCAGGAAGTAGGAAATGACTTGCCCAAGTTCACATGGGTAGTAAGTGTCAGAGCTGGTATTTGAACCTGAAGGCTTTCTGCTTCCATTGGTCTTTCCCCTATATTATACTTTCCTCATATTCTCTTGCTTAGTGGTGGTTGGTGTCTGTACTACTATGCACAACACTCTCACAATGGTGATACCAGGACAGAGAATTCCCAGGTTTGGAGCAAAAAAAGGAATGTGAAAAATTCTGGGAACCTGAGCCAAGGCTAGGACAGTATTTCCAAATCTCTTTCCCTAGTCCTCTAAATATAATACTAATACTAATTGATACCATTCATAACAGCTAAAACTAATGCAAGATGTCCCACAAGTCTTAGTGCAGAACATTGCTCCAAGGATACCCTATCTAATGTTTTAAGGTTACAAAGGGCTTTTTATAGATTCTCTCACTTGAAATTAATCTCTGTCCTGTCTCTCAGGGGACACAGCGTATATCAGAAATCACTCCAAGCTTCACCTTCTACATGATTCTGGTTACCAGAGTTCATTGGCTCTTCCTGGTTTCCATAATCATCAGAGAAAGAGTTGCTCTTGGACCAAGTATGACATTACTATGAGCCCCAAGGGCCAAGGGAGATGCAATTTTAGATCTGGAGTGGAAAAACCCACCCATATATACAGGTCAACGATCATGGACTGGATCTCAGGATCTAACACAGTGCCCTGTTCATAACAGACACTTAAGATGCTTATCAAACTGAATTGGATTCACATAACATTGATGTGACCCAGATACCTCATATGAGTCTTTTTGGATGGTGTACAAGAAGCTCATTAACTGGGTGGGGTCCAGCATGGGGGCAGGAGCTATATGAAGATGCTTGGAGTCACACTGTGTATGGTAGACAGAGATTCAGTGTCTAAGCAAATGGAATATTTTATCATTAATAGGTCATGTCTCTGTGCCAGATTTATCTTTTAATCTTATTTCTTCCTTCTGTCCAGGTGGTCTGTACACCAGCAATTCTCAAACTTTTTGGTCTCAGGATCTTAAAAAATTATTGAATACTGCCCCCCCCCAGCTTTTGTTTATGTGGGTTACATTTATCAATATTTATCATATTAGAAATTAAAACACTGCAATATTATTTATATAGTCTTTACCTCACAGTCCTCCTAAAAGGGGATCATACTTAAGAACCACTGTCAGTCAGTCAATGAGTATTTATTAAGCAAGTTCTGTGCTCCAGGCACTGTGCTAAGTGCTGGGGATACAAAGAAAGGCAAAAAACCCTAACAGTCCCTGCTCCCAAGGATCTCACAGACCAGTGGAGACCAGAACCCGCACCAATACTACTTTAGTTTCTTCTGCTGAACTTCACCTGAACACTCCCAACTGTGCATCCCCATTCTTATGATTCGATCTTCTTGAAAATCCCTGTGACTTCATCATTTCTGTTCATTTGGATGTTATGCTTGTCCATAGCCATATCTCAGCTGTCAGTCAGTCCCATCTTACTAATGATAACAGCGTCCACTCTGCCTCCTTGCATCAGCCTCCCTGGTTCACCTTACTTACTCCTTGTACCTTGTGGATCCGTATATAGATACCTGAGGTCAGGGGCTTTATTGGAGGTTCACGTCTTAGATACTATCTCCTGTGAAGCATTGATCAGTCTTTTCTACTAAGAATTTTTCTTCGTTGTACCTGCTACTCTATATGACAAAAGGCTAATAGGTCTTCATGGACAATTTTCTCCTTTTCAATAAAAAAATCTTCCATCAAATTTCTGAGACATTAGACAAATATTTACCAATCTTTGTTAGTACCCTATTCCCGGACAAGTTCCTATCATTTCCCTGTTTTTAAGCTGTAGTTTAGAAATCCAGATTAGGTCTTCACCTCTCAAATCTGACTTAGTCTTCAGAAGCCTGCCTTCAACCAACCACCTTGCTGACATCACAGGTCCTCTTCCAGAACGAAGGACAAACAACAACAAGGACAATATCACCACCTAGGTCTCCAAGGGCAAGAGCACTTAAAGGTTTTGTGTGTGTCCTGATTGCTTTTGGCTGGCTGGTCACAGATCCCTTCTCAAAATTATGTTTTTAAATAACTATGCTAAATCTCAATCAGCCAAGACTAAAATTAATGTGAATAAAGATGCAACTTCTTCCCATCCAAGTTGTGGGATCCCATGAAATCTATTCATGAACTCAGGGGCGTGCTGGAGACAGCCTGAACTGGGGCTAACATACCCCACAAAGTTGACTATTAAATTTTCAGGGTGAACATTTACAATGTTAGGGCAGTGGTCCTGAACTGGGGTGGGCGTGTGTGGTAAATAAATGTTTAACAATTAGCTCTTGAGGGGGAAAACTTATAAAACACCTTTTAAGTTAATCTGTATTATTAACATTTTCTCCATCACTTAAGTCTAGACAATTAGCAAAACCATAAGTTGAGCCCTGTTTTATAGCATTTGTGGATTTCTAAAGTGTAAGTCTCAGTAGTATATTATCTCCATAGAGAGGGACACTGGACTTTCTTATGTATTCTTATACATATCAGCAGGAGGGGGTAGTCATCATTAGATTTTTTACTTAATAGTATTTTATTTTTGCCAATTACATGTAAAGATAGTTTCCAACATTCACTTTTATAGGATTTTGAGTTCCAAATTTTTTTCTCCCTCCCTCCCCTCTCCCCTTCCCAAGATGGCAAGCAATCTGATCATCAGATTTTTTAAAACTCAGGAGGATTTCTATCACATTGTGGGGAAGGGAGAGAGAGATAGCAGGCCCCTCCATTATTTATGGAAGGGAGAGAACCTCTTCAGGACCCCTCAAGAAGGGAGTCACCAGTCTCTATCACTCATTTCTTCTTCCCCCTACCATTACTGCACAAGCTGTCACCTCATGGCACCTTGGCACCTATATCACCCTTCTGTGGAACACCAGAAGCTGCCTTCCACTGAGAGGGTCCAGTGACCTTCTCTATAGGGAGAACATTATACTCATTATTTGGCTCCCAGTGTTCAACGGTCCTTTCTGCTTTCATTTTCTGTCAGCTTCTTTTTTTGTGGGGGGAGGAAGGGGCTAGGCAAGGGGGTTGTGACTTGCCCAGGGTCACACAGATAGTAAATGTCATGTGTCTGAGGCCAGATTTGAGCCCAGGTCCTCCTGACTCCAGGGCCAATGCTCTATCCACTGCACCACCTAACTGCCCTGAACGTGTCAGCTTCTTTTGATCTCCCCACACCGGATTGGACCACAGCTAGAAAGCAGCGAGGGACAGTGGAGGTCTCTTAATTTTCTAGATTATGAAACCAGAGTCTACAGAGGTCAAGCAAGTCTGCCCAAGGTCCCAAGTTAGTGAGTGGCAAAGCTGAGGTTCCAAACCAGGTCCTCCAACTGCATACCCCCTGACAGGATTCTCAAATGTCTTAGATTTGTTGAGGTGGAGTGTTTCCCTTTGTTTTCCTTTTGAATCACTTCTTTCATTTTTTGAAGGAATACTGCATTCTTCATAACCTGGAGAGTAAAAAAATTATATTCTTCTGACCATTTCTCCCCCTATTTTAGGAGGCATACCGACCTCTATCTTTCGATTTCATGGCTACTGATTGGCACCAGCAGAACTGCAAATGCAGCATTTTCTTTTGAGGTCACTAAGTTATTTCCCTTACCCTCCAAACTTATAGCCAAAATCATCAGTCCTATGCTGTTTGTGTTGACTATTCTCGTGGTTAATTCCTCATGATTAAGTGCTGGGGCAAACTGCCTGTTCGCCAAGCTAGGGGCCCAAGGCTGAGGTTTTACTGATAGCTTTTTCTTCAGAGATGATGTTATGCTTGCATCATAGGCTCTGGCAACTAGAAGTTTCCTGGCAAAGCCCTAAGGCAGGCACAGACTACCATCCACAATGGTTTGTGGGAGGATCTCAACCGAGATCAAATCGCCGGCCATTTCAGATCTCTTTCTACCTCTTCTATCCTCTACTCCTGATCAGATTTTACAAACCACCTCACCCATTGCTGTTTCTCTACTGCTGGTTTTCTATTTGTTTATCAACTAGAATTCATTTGTTAGCTAGATTATTACCTTAATAGCAGGGGCAAAACTATAATCCTCAGGTTTCTTATCTGTAAAATGAGATGCGTAGGCTAGATAATCTTGCAGTTCCATTTCAGCTTTAACATTTTATGATTATAAAGAAAAGAAAATTTTTTAAAAAGGTTCATTGAGATAGATTTATTTTTTAATGCAGAGAAGTAAGGCCAGAAGGAAGCACAGTCAAGCAGGACAGCTTTGAAAGCTATAAGTTGGGCTTATCATATATTTAAAAAGAAAAACATGCAATGCATAATAGAGATTGAAGTTTTATTTACAATTCACTTTTTCTATGTATATGGAAATGCCTATTTTATTTGGTTTTTTTTTGGTTAAGAATAAAAATAAATTAAAAAAATTATAAACAAAGAAAGGAAATCCTAAAGAAAGATGCACTAGGGATCAGTGTCTTACCTATTCTAGGCATCGTGGACTGGTTCCCCAAATCAGGTGTCTAAGGACATTGTAGCCACCACAGCCTCAAAGGGTTGATGCGAAGAACATCAAATGAGAAAATATTTGTAAAAGTTCTTAGCACAGTACCCAGCACATAGTAGGTGCTTAATAAATGCTAATTTTCTTCCTTTCCCTTCTTTCCTTCATCATGGCATGGTGAAAAGAACACTGGATTTTTAGTCAAGACTTTTCAAACTTACAAGTTCAGACATTCTACTCACTTCACCAAGAACAGGGAAAAAAAAAAATAAACAGAGGCCAAGGCCTGAAACCCATTTGCTTTTGAGGGAGGGCACACAGCCTCAAGGATAAGGTCACAAGGCCTCTCCTCTTAGAGTATGGTCTCTTCCTAGATGCTATGAATAGAGTCACCAAGATGGTCTGGACATTCATGAGGCAAAGAAAAAGGCTGACCCTAGCAGGCCTTTTTGAAAGCCTTTGATGCAACTGTGCATACCGTTCGATCCAGCAATACTACTACTATACCTGTAGCCTAAAGAGGTTTTTTTTTGGGGGGGGTGGGGTTTTTTTAAAAAAAGGGAAAAGAACCTATTTGTACAAAAATATTTAGAGCAGCTTTTTATGTGGTAGCTAAGAATTGGAAATTGAGGGGATGCCCATCTGTTGGGGAATGGCTGAACAAGTTGTGGTATATGAATATAATGGAATACTGTTGTGCTATAAGAAATGACAGCAGGATGGTTTCAGAAAAACCTGGAAAGACTTACATGAACTGATACAGAATGAAGGGAGTAGAACCAAGAAAACACTGCACAACAGCAATATTGTACAATGACAAGACAATCCCCAAGGACTCATGATGAAAAATGTTGTTCACCTCCTGAGAAAGAACTGGTGTCTGAACACAAACCAAAGCATACTCTTTTTCTCTTTTTTTCTTTCTTCCTTTCTTTCTTTTTTATTTGAGTTTTCTTCCACAAAATGACTAATATGGAAATGTTTTACATGATTGCACATGTAAAACCTATATTGGATTGCTTATCATCTCAGGGAGGGGGACAGGAGGGAAGAAGGGATAGATTTTGGAACTCAAAACTTAAAAAAAAAACAGCAAATATTAAAAACTGTTTTTACATATAATTGGGGGGGAATATTATTTAAAAAAAAGAAAGAGGGTCAAAAGATAAAGCAGAATAAATGGGGGGTGGGATAGGATGAAAGGAAATATAGTTAGTTTTTCACAATATGACTACAATGGAAGTGTTCTGCATGACTACACGAGTATAACCTGTATTGACCTACTTTCCATCTCAATGAGGGTGGGTGGGGAGGGAGAAAGGGAGAGAACTGGGAACCCCAAGCTTTAAAAGCAAAAATTAAATTTTTTTTTTACATGCAACTGGGAAATAAGATATACAGGCGATGGAGTACAGAAATCTATCCCGCCCTACAGGAAAACAGAAAGGGAAGGGTTAGATAAGAGAAGGGGGAGGGTGTGATAGAAGGGAGGGCAGATTAGGGGAAGGGGTATTCAGAATGCAAGCCATCTTGTGGTGGAGAGAGGGACTAGATAGGGAGAAAATTTGGAACTCAAAATCTTGTGGAAATGAATGTTGAAAACTAAAAATAAATAAATTTTTAAAAAGAAAAAAAGAAAGAAAGAAATCCTCTGAAGCCAGAAGTCTCTTCTTGGCTACCTGACTGGAACCAGTTATAGAAAGTCTACACATACTCTGCTGTCTCTCCAAGGCACTTCTCTTAGACATCACCACAAAAGGAAGCTTCCCACTTCCTTCACATGGGAAAACTGCACCTATGGAGCAAGCTGATAGATATGGGGTACATAAGGATAAACCTTATACTAGAGAAGCAGGGGGTATGTTGGATCTGTAGGTCACTTTAATTCTGAGTTCAAATTTTCATTGACTACCTGTGGGACCCTGGGCAAATCACTTTAACCTCTTGGACTTTTTGTCTCTATATCATATGTAAACAGGAACAATACCTCAACTATCTACCTCATAGGGTTGCTGGGAAGAAAAAAATACACAAATGTGTGATGTTAGACTTTCATGCCTCAGTAAGCAGAGTATTCTTTCCATGTTTAGTCTTCCCTTGAGACCCAAGACCTAACAATATTTAAAGGTTATTATTCTAAGCAATAATTATCAACTTATGATAATCCTCTTACTCCTGAAATGCAAGAGTTTGGGATGAGTCTTTAAAGTGCCATGAAACTTGATTTGGGTAATAAATATCTGTTATGAGCCTGTCTTATGATTTTCTCCTTTCTATTAAAGGCTGGGAACTAAAAAGAAATCTAATTAATTGAGGATTTTATAGTGGTGAAGATGGAAGTGAGTGGGGACAAAGATGGGACAAATAAGGCAGAAGACATGGTATAAATCTGTTTTGTTTGGTTTTTTGGTCTTTTTTTTTTTTGGCTAGGCAATGGGGTTAAGTGACTTGCCCAGGGTCACACAGCTAGCAAGTGTCAAGTGTCTGGTCTGAGGCCAGATTTGAACTCAAGTCCTCCTGACTTTAGGGCCAGTGCTCTATCCACTGTGCCACCTAGCTGCCCCAGATATGGTATAAATCTGACCGGAGAGTATATGGCTCACAGAATAGGAGAGGAAGGTGACCAGACACTGTGGAGATGGGAGAAGGGCATGAGTCATACATGTGAAATGCCAGTGCCAACTAGACTGTGTACTCTGTTGGAGCCAAATGAGACACAAGAGGGGGCAGGAAATGCCCCTGTAAGGTGTAAGGAGGTGGGGGGTAAGGAAAGGCTCTTGGTGATGTAACCCCTATGTAGAGCAGGTACGGACATTTTGTAACGGATTCTGGTTTGAAGAGCCTTTTGGGGGGGGCGGTTATGGAGCTGAAAGCGGGTTGCATTCAAAAGGCAGTAACTACTCAGCCTAAGTGAGTGTCTTACTTTCGGTCTGGCTCCCCGCCCCCCCCACTAGCCCATCTGACGTTCAAAGAGGCTGACCTGCCAAGGGGCTCCATTTGGGAAGGAGCTTTGGATCATCTCTCACTCAGAGGTCAAGAGCTTCTGTCTCTATTGTGAATATTCCTTCTTCCTTTTTTTAGGCAAAGGAACTTGGCCATGACCTTATAAGCTTCCACAGGTCAGGAGAGTAAACCACAGGAAGTCTGGGGGCTGGAGTCCACGCTGAGGTTTGCCAAAAGCCAGATGGCAAAGAACAAAAATGCACTACATTAAGTGACCTCCTCCCCCCAGCCCACCAGTAGCAGAAATATGCACTGACTACCCATCAGCCATGCCACATCTGGAAATGGATTTGAGGGGGGCAAATGCTAAGGTGCAGACTGCATTATATCTGAGGCAACTCTCCTTACAGACTGGGTGAACGTGCTCCCAGATATGTGCATGGCAAATGTTTGTACTTCTGTTAATGGTTTACCTATAAAGTAAATACCCCTTTGTAAAAGCCAATTGATGCTCATTGGTTAAATAGAACCGGGGCACTAATCTCATGGTGTGTGGGGAAAACATACTACAATTGAGAATCAAACTAATAGCTTTAGAGAAAGATTTCCCCAACCCCTTAGGGACTAGAACCCTAGAAACCTGAGTGGGAATATAGCCAGTTTCACTATGGAAGAAGTCCAGTCTTGCTACTGAGTGACTGCTGCCAAAAGATCTGAGCTAAAAAGGTTTTTTTAAGGCAACTGGACTTGTGACTTGCCCAGGGTCACACAGCTAGTAAGTAAGTGTCAAGTGTTTGGTCTGAGGCCAGATTTGAACTCAGGTCCTCCCAACTTCAGGGCTGGTGCTCTATCCACCACCCCACCTAGCTGCCTCCTCAAAAAAAGTATTTTATAATTTAATTCACTCAGCACAGTGAATATTACCAATAGTCTTTGACGCCTGGGATGCTTGCCAGACAGCAAACCATATCTTTTGAATCTTAACATTCCCACCCTGTTGACCCGTATCTCCAGATCTGAAATGTCTCCCTGACTGCTCGCTACCATATGGTAAGCAGCCCTTTGGCCAGGAAAGCCTTCCTTCTTGCTTATGCTGCCTTCACTCCTGAAACCATTACTAGACGTGGCCTTGCCCAGAGCAGGATGTTCTGCCAACTTCTTGACCTACTTCATAAAGAAGTTGTAACCTCAGCCACTGTACTGGCCTGTCCCTGGCCACACCGGAAGACAAGTGCATGGATTTTGTTATAGCTGTTTGTTCAGAGACTTCTCCCATTTATTGAGAGGTTCATGACTGATTGGGTTCGTCAGAAGTCTTACCTCTAGATTTAGTAGTATTTTTCTTTAATATGATTATAATTGTAGTAAGTATGCTTCCATGATCATACTTACTATTATACTTTCCTTTATTATATTTACTATTATTATGCTATTCTTTATTATACTTATTGTTTTCTTTATTATACTTACTTATTATATACTTACAGTTTCCTCATCTTTAAAATGAAGTTGGACCCAGTAACCTCTAATGTCATTATAGGTGTGGATAGAGTACCAGGCCTGAAGTCAGGAAGACTCATCCTCTTGAGTTCAAATCTAGACTCAGACACTTACTAGCTATGTGACCCTGGGCAAGTCACTTAATGCTGTTTGCCTCAGTTTCCTCATCTGTAAAACAAGCTGGAGAAGAAAATGGTAACCCACTCTAGTATCTTTGCCAAGAAAACCCCAAATGGGGGCACGATTGAAAAATGACTGAACAATATCATTCTAAGAGGATAGGGACTAGATCTGTGATTTCCTTAGTATAGGGAACTCCCAGGTGAGAAAATTCCCTTCACCAGTGTGGGCTGGCACTTTGCAACTTGTCTTAGAAAGTTGCATAGAGTACTGAGAAGTTAAGAGACTAGTTCAGCATATATATGTATGTATAGCTACTATATGTCAGAGGTGACATTAGAATCCAGGACTAGTTTCAAGGCCACTTCCCTATCCATTATGCAATACTGACTCTTTTACTAATATTAGAATAAAAAGAGTTGATCCACTGGGAAAATGTCACTTTGCTTGGCAACAGAACCATTCCTCCAAATTCGCCCCTCCCCCACCACGGGCCTAACCAGGTTTGGCCCCAGCGTCAATGAAGGAACATTTCCATCAACTAGGGAGTGTGAAGATGAGGTGCTAGCTTCCCTCTACCCCCAGCCCCCTTCCAGTACCAAACAGGTACTGGAAGCATTTCCTATGCCTCTGTGAGTACAAGATTTCCTTGAAGAGGACTTTCTGTTCCTCTACAAGACTGGATTTGGTAAAAGATCTTAGGTATGAAGGTTCTGATCCATATATGTTTGGTTTAGCAGAGACTAGTCGGGTGGGAGATTCTATCTGATCATCCATAGAACATATTCCCTGGATTATGGAGAAAGGTCCTAAGGCTTGTACTGTGATCTTCCTGTCATGGGTATATTGCCTGGCCGCCGTAGGTCCAGTTTTGCAAAAACAGCAGTGGATGTATCTAGTATAAGAGGTCAGGGGTCAGGATAGTGGGTATTTGCAGCTTGTCATCTAGCCCACTACACCTAGCTGACCCCTAGATGGCCCATCAGACCATCAAGACCATGCTTCCCATCTCATCAATCCATCTGTCCAGACCATCATCTTGTTGCCATCAGTCCTGATGTCACCAGTCTATTTTCCATTTATCGGTCTGAACAGTAATCAAATCAATACTATCACTGTTTCTATCAATGGATATTAATTAGTTAAATGGACCTCAGATGCTAATCACTGGTAGGGGGATGATACGGAATGGAGGTTTGATTTGACAGCATTAGAGATATCTGTCCCACTTAGGGAAAGACAATATATATTAAAGGGATTGGTGGCCAGGGAGGAGTGGTCTGGGAAATAGAAGGTCTTTTCCAGGAATAGTATTGTGGATTGATTAATGTTCCCAGAGTTAAAGATGGAAAAGTGGGCCAGACAGAAGATCCCTAGAATTGCTTCTTTTGTTTCATGGCAGCACAGTCTGGCTCCGGTTCACTGGACTGGGAAGGAACTGGAGCTGGGTAACCATCATCTGCACGGGGACTGGGGATGCTCCAACCCTGGCTCCTCCGAGGGGCTCAGTTTGGGGCCCTCCGCACAGGCTGACCAAGGCTTTATCCATCTTCTCTGCCCTCTGACATCTGCTGTCCCCATCCCAACAGCCTTCCATCACTGAGGACACTTGACACCAAGGCTCCAGCCCTGGCCCATTCTTCACTTTCCTCCAAATGAGCCCACTTCCTGGCATGTTAGCATGAGGTTATTAAGCGCTTAGCATTCATCTCACTGGGCAGTAACACTGGGGATTAGTCATCAATGCAGTGTCATTGTTCCTCTCCTACTCCTTCCTCTTCCTGTAGGAGACATAGTGGGTCAGAGGATCCCTTGGGCAGGTTTTATTCAGTATGAATAGATTATCTCAAGGGGATTAAGCTTCTCAGGGATCAGGTTTAGTTCACAGACCTGCCACCAATAAGATGGTAACACCTCTACCTCTATGTTCTGAGATTACTGATCCTTAGAACACAGTCTGAGATTACTGATCCTTACAAAGGCAGTGTTTTGTGGGATTTTGATAAGGATAAAAAACCGATGACGTCAGTTTCCCCTGAATTCTGATGACAATATACAGAGAACATTACCATCCCTGAGTTATAATATGTGTGCTGCCTGCTTATTCTGCCCAACTGGAAATACGGGAACTCTTGTGCTCCCCCCGCCTGTCATCTTCCCCAAGCCCTGCCTGGGCAGCTGGCCCAGAAGCCAGCTGGCCTCCTGCGGCATCAGCATGCCCCCTTAGAATTCCACAGAAATGCCAGTGAAGGGGATGGTAAATGTCACATCACACATTTGTGCAGTGCTTACAACTTCACAAAACATCTGGATACCCACCATTCCCGTCTTCTGCTCCTGCCCCTCTGCTTTTGTGCTGCCTCGGTGCTTTGTTCTGGGGCGATCTGTGATTTCGCTGGTGCATGGAACCAATGAAGAAACTCCCTTTACTGATACTGGCTGGCACCTGCTCCGCAACCAACAGTTTTGGAATGACTTGATGAGGGTCACACTGCCTATATATGTCAGAAGTGGGTCTTGAACTCAGGTCCTCCTGGCTTCAAGATCAACTCTCTGTCCACTGGGCTATTACCTTTCATTTGCACTATTGGGGGAGGGGGTAATAAGAAAAGAGAGCAACCTAGCCTCCACACTGGACAAAATAAATGGAGAATGCATATTGCCCATATTATGAGAAGCAGTGGGATGGGCGGCTCATTTGATTAATCCATTAGAACTGAAGAAGGATGATGTGCTGGGCTGGGAATTCAGTAGGAGGAAGAGATGGTGGGATTGCATTCAGGAAACTGTCCACTATTTTCAAAGACCTTAGCCTACTCTTGAGAAAGCTCACGTTCTGAATGCCAGTGGGTATGCTTCCAGTGAGGCTGTATGACTGTGAATCATGGAACATTGTCATCTCATTAGAGCCACAACTGTAGGTAGATAACCCAAAGAGCAATGAAGAGATGGATGGTGGGTGGAAGCAGCACACTACCAAATGATGACCTGCACAGGAGAAATGGTGTCATGGACCTATATGATGAGAGAAGGAGGTGGCCAGGTCACAGAGAGGTAACAGAAAGCCCCATGGCTGCCTTAGGATCTACAAGATATGGAAAGAACCAGACGCAGACTTTGAGGGCACTGGGAAGATGGTTGTCAAAGTCCAGAGTCCCTCGGCTACAGGGGTTTATGGGATATGCTTTGGATAGAATTAATCTTGTATCTTCCAGTACTATATCTGACATCATATCCTTGAATAAATAAATGAAAGCAAATATGGGCCCGAGAGTTGGCCTTGGAGCCAAGAAGACCTAGGTTCAAGTCTGGCTGCTGATCTATGTTGGTCACCTCACCCTGGGCAAGCCCCTTCCCTGTGAGAGCTCTAGCAAGGTGTCAGACTCTCAGCCCTCTGAGGCAAAACTCCCCAGGGCATTGAGAAACAGATGAAAACGCAATTGGAAAATATTATCAAAATAAATAAAAATACAACACAGATCATGTTAATTTGTGGTTTTCTAGGTTAACCTGCAGCCCACAGAGGTCCAATTCTATTGGAGTTTGCCGCCTATGACCCAGGCTGAAGATTTGGTGCAGAGATGCTCTGGTAAAGAGAGTTTCTCACCAGGAACTCTCTATTCTAGCTGGTCCAGTCTCCATTCACAGTGTGAGGAGGCCTCCCATTCCAACCCCTCAGCACTTAGGGTTTAGCCCACTCTGCAGTATGTAAGGATGAAGACAGGAGGAGTGACCTAGGGCCAGAGATTTGGTTTTATTTTGTAAGATCTGAACTAAGTACAAGGAATATAAATGCAAAAAGCAAAATGGTCCTGCTCTAAGGGTGGCTCAGCAGAGAAATGGATGGAGTGCTGGGTCTGGAGTCAGGAAGCCCAAAGTTCAGATCCAGCTTCAGACACTTACTAGCTGT
Source organism: Phascolarctos cinereus (assembly GCF_003287225.1). Classification (NCBI taxonomy): domain Eukaryota; kingdom Metazoa; phylum Chordata; class Mammalia; order Diprotodontia; family Phascolarctidae; genus Phascolarctos; species Phascolarctos cinereus. Next base: position 65,821,238 of record NW_027556402.1, on the reverse strand, counting down.
GTGATCCTGGGCAAGTCCCTTACCTTGTGCCTGCCTCAGTTTCTTCAACTGTAAAATAATAACAATAATAATAATAATAGCACCCAACTGTAAAAGGGGAACAGTAACAGCAGCTACCTCCCAGAGTCATTGGCATGATCAAATGGAATATTTTTAAAGCACTGAGCACAGCCCCTGGCACATAGCGGATGCTTCATAAATACTTGTTTCCTTCTCCCCCCTTCTCTTCCCTATGCCCTCCATAATCGTAGATTCTAATAGGGAAAGACAACATACACTATGGGGACTGGCAGCCAGGGAGGAGTGGTCTGGTCTGGGAAATCAAAGGTCTTTCCCAGGAATGGTACTGTTGATTGATTAGTGTTCCCAGAGTTAAAGATGGAAGTTGGGCAGAAGAGGAGCCCAGAGACATGGCAGAAGATCTCTAGAATTGTTTCTTTTGCTTTGTGGCAGCCCTGTGTCTACTGGACTGGGAAAGACTGGAGGTGAGTGATCATGGTCTGCGTGGTAACCAGGAATGCTCCAACCCTAGCTCCTCCCAGGCTGCCTGCGGCTTTATTCACCTTCTCTGCCCTCTGTCACCATCACAACAGCCTTCCATCACTGAGGAGCACCCAGGCTGTGGCCATACTTGACACCAAGGCTTGAAAAGGGAAGTTTTCCATTTTCATTTCTCTTCCTGGTAACTGAATTTTCATCACATCTGCTGTCTTCATTCAGACACACTCATGATTCTTTCTCTCCTTCCTCCAACTCCCAATGAAGATTTCTCAATTCATTTTCCATTTCAGAGTTTTCTGGAACTTTTTCAATTGGAATAGAATCCTTCCCCTGGCCACATATTGCAGGGATTCTGACTAGATATTCTAGCTTTGGCCTGGGTCATATCATTAAAATCCATTTAACAACTTCCAATCCACTTATTTCTTCCCTTGGCAGGCTGCAGGATGCTGACATCTGTGTTCGACAAGCAACTTTCTCCACAGCTGCTTCTCATACAATGTTTCAGCTACCAAAGAGCATGAAATTTCTTAGAATCTGAGCTGGAATGGGCCATGAAAGCTTTCTAACCCAGCCTTCCTCTTTGTGCAGGAGAAAGCAGAGACTCAGAGAGTGGAAGGAACTTGCCCCTGGTCATACGGGCAATGAGCAGTAGAGCTGGGACTCAAGTTCAAGCCTTCTGACACACTACTCTAAACCCCAGTTCAGGGTTTTTCCTTAGCACATAGTGTTGTGTGGCTGGAGAAATGGTGTCGCTGGAGAGCTACAGGCAATCAGTGGGGAGAAAGACAAAGAGACAGAGACAGAGAGAGGTGACTACAGAGCTGTGGGCTAGAGAACTGGAGATGGCTATTCAGAAGTAGCAGTAGCAGTGTCTGGCATGTATATACCTTTATGGTTTGCAAAGCACTTTATACATGTGATCCTCAAAATATCCCTGTGGGGTAGGTGGATAGGAAAACTAAGTCTCAGAATTTAAGTGACTTACCTAGACAGCTAATAAGCGTGTGAGATAGGATTGAAATGCAGGTCTACCTGATTCCATGTCCAACACTGAACTCTCTGCCATGCTGTCTCTTTAGAGGATATAGGCTTTAACATGGGTCTTGAAGGAGGACACTTCATAATTTAATACATTCTGGTTGAAAAGATCCCACTGTCTCTATTCTGCATTTCTTCTGCTACTGCTCCCAGAAGCCTGAGACTTAGGAGGGTCTCCCCTCCAGGGTCCATGACTGCAAGATGGGCTTGACACATAAGGACCCTCTCAGGATTTCACAGCTCAGGATCTTCAGAAGGTGGTACCTTCTGAATGAGCAGAATGAGAATCCTCTCTATAACAGACCAAGTAAATAGTCTAGATTTTGCTTGAAGACCTCTAATGAAAGGGTACCAATTACCTCCTGTGACAATCTGTTAAACTATTGGGTAGCTCTTATTATTAGGAGGTTTTTCCCTCTTTCAAGTCTAAATTTATTTCTTTATAACTCCTACCTCCTGTCCCTGGCTGTACCCCCTAGGGCCAGGAAGAACAAATCTGAATCTCTTTCCTCCTGAAAGCCAAATACCTAAGGAGAGTGATCATGTCCCCCAAACTCCTCCCCGCCAAGTCTTTGGTTCTTTAGGTGCTTGGCACATACTAAGTGCTTATAAATGTTTTTTTTTTCATTTATTCATTCAATCATTTATTCATTCATTCTCCAGGCTTCTCATGGGTAACCTGTGCCAAACATACATTTACCATGAGGACTACTTTACAGAGAACTCACACAAGGCAAGTGCTCACACAGAAGTCAGAAGGAACAATACAAGGTTACCCTTAAAGTTTCTCTGATGAACTTAGTATCAATTGTGAGACATGGGAGAGGCTGGCACAAGGAACACCTAGCATGGCATGCCCACATCAAAGGCGCCACACCTTTGATGAGCGAGCAAAGGGGAATCACAGTACTTCAAAAGAAACGTGAGATGCATAAATGTAGAGACATCTCTACTCCAAATGTTCAAACAGACCTGTGCCTGACCTGTGGTAGAGCTTTCCAAGCTCATATTGGTCTCATCAGCCATAGCTGAACACACTGTTCACTGACCCCAACACCATGATAGCATTTTGGTCCTCTTTGAGCATGAAGGACAAACAACAACATGAACAACTGCTGCTAGTCTAATCTTCTAATGTTCCAAAGACAGTGAACAAATAAAAAATTGGCACTGGCCTTTGAAATGTCACTAACTACTGATAAAGGTTTAACCACTTATATAACATAACCTTTGAAAGAAATCTTATAGAATATATTAGCTAGTTGTTCAACCGATAATACCACAAACAGATAATATCCCATTATTCATTATCCATGAAAAAAGATACTTTTCATTCTGTTTTTGATCATTGGAGGTATGTGTGGGGGTAAGGACTAATTTTCTTAATTAGTAGAAAACACTTTCATACTCCCATGAAGTTCCTTCTTAAAAAAAAAATTAAGTTTTTTCCCCCAATCATCAAGCATTTTTTTCTCCTTCCCACCTCCTTTCCCCCTCTTAAGAAAAAGGAAAGAAAGCAAAAAAGAAAGAAGAAAGGAAAAAGAAAAAATATGGTAACAAATATGTTCAATGAAGCAAAAAAAATTCCCATAATGGCCATGGCCAACATTATCGCCTCTCTGTCAAGAAGTTCATCAACTCTATGGGAGATGGCCAAATTGTAGGAGTAGGATTGAGGGGTAACAGATTTATGGCCTAGATTAATGTCCCGGTATCCTTAAAAAACAAAACAAAAAATTCCAAGAGGATTATCTCCAGTGTGTTAGGTGGATCCTCTATGGAGGACATTGACAAGAACTTGAGGAGATCATCACTCCACAGAAGTATCTAAGGGGATGTCTTCGGGGAGAGGTTCTCCACCTCCCAGATATGAACTTCATGCCCAGACATGCCCCTTGTTGTTTGTCCACTCTCTTGTGCCATCTACAATAGCTCTAAACATCATGGAGTCAAAGACAAATAAGAAGGAGAACTTTGTCACTTACGTCATGGTGCCAGCATGACTAGCAACCATTTTCTCCTCGTCTTTTCTATAATGCGTTTCTTTGGGTTTTCCATCAAGGTGCTTTCATGTGGAATCTCATTAATGGTGAAACACCTCCTCCATGGTCCTAAGGAAAAGCACCAAAGGGCCTGCTTTATTGACATGGTTAACATGTTCTCTCTGAATCACAACATCCATTCAGACTTCCAGTGTAGTGTAGCGCCCAGCTGGCCATGTCAGTGTTGCTACCATTGTCTGACTCCCATCACCAATGGCATGAAACAGGACTATGAGAGGAAGACTTTCACCTCCTGCCCCAACCTCCCCCTCCCCGACTAAATGTAGTTGATTAGCAGTACCTAAGTCGGCAGTAAGGGATTTCAAAGCAGGTATCATACAATGTTCTCATTCTTGTAAAACTGTCAGTAGAAGAGGCTCCTACACCAAGTCCTTGAAAGCTATTCCTTGCCACACAGACAGGGAAGCTTGCATAAGGTCTACTTTGGTGCTCCCATCAAGATACCACTGGCTTTCGTAAAACATCAACATGGAGACTTATATAAACATTGAAGAAATGTCTCCCTTATGTTGACTTTTCCTAATAATGAAAGGTCTCTCAAGGGGAATTTTTAAGGGCAAAGGAAACCTGTAGAAATCAAAATGTGAAGTTCAAGGGTCAAATCTAAAAGGCCAGTTGCATGAAAAGCAATTTCAACACAGATAGCAAGTCCTTAATTGAACTGGGTGGAAGTTTGTGACTTCTGACATATCAGTTCTACACATTTAGTAGGAAATGTTACAACTCACAAGTGATCTGAAAAGATTGTGGAATTGTAGGTTAAGAGGTAGAAGGAAACTTCGAGGGGATCTAATCCAGCCCCTTCATTTTATAGTGAGAAAACTGGCTCCAAGATCGGTCAAGTGACCCGTCCAACACCATACAGTGGCAGAAGTATTACTTGAAGCCAAATCTTTTGACTCCAAAGCCAATGCCCTTTCTAGTTTTTTTGCTGTTGTTGTTTTTAGTGCTAATGTTCTCTATTCACCACAATTCCTTTTACTCCCTGATTTACTGATGAAGATTTACCCTAGTAAAAATTATTTGATTTTTAAAGATTCTTCATTTTATTTTTCAGTTAACAAACATTTGTTTTCTCTCTTTCCCAGGCTACCTTCCTAATTGGGGAAAAGGAAAAGGAAAAAACACATCTATGTGTTCTATATATGCCCAGGCTCCTGAACAGCAGTGGAGGCAAGATCATAAAAGCTTTGGATCTTAGAAACTTGAGATGGAAGCTCGTAATATCTCTGGTTCTAGAAAACTGTCTTTCTGAGGTGCCCATCAAAATGCTAGGATTTCCTCTGTAAAAATCCACTGGTTACCTTCTCATCTCTTACATATGCCCAGTACTACCACCTCTGATGACTCACCCTCAGCCCTCAACTCTTCATCTGAGGAAAGTGGAAATCAATGTAGTGGTCCAAGTTAGACAGGCAGAGGCAGGCTAGATCAGACCCCAGCTTCCTCATTCCTGGGTATGCTCTGTGTGAATGCATGAGCCAGGAATTCAGACCAGTGGAGATACCCACACGTAGCCATGATGACACAAAAGAATTAAACAGCCAGAGCCAAACATTGTGAATAACACAGCGGTACTATATTGTAGGGAGGGAAAGGAACTCTGGCTCTGGTGTCAGAGGACCTAGGTTCAAATCCCACCTTGGCTGCTGACTATTTTTTTTAGTAATTTATTGGCTTCAATCATTTCTGAGTCTTGGCTTTCTGATCTGTAAAAACGAGGATGTTGGACTTGCTGCTTGGTATAGCCTCTTCTGGAGTCAGAGGACCTGAGTTCAAAACTTATCTCTGATATTAACTATTTGTGTGACCTTAAGCAAATGACTTAACCCCTCTGGGGCTTAGTGGTCCCTTCTGTAAAATAAAGGGAGAGGGGAGACTACAGGACCTGAGGTCCCATAAGATCTATCACTCTACGACTTCTCATCTGTAATCACTGCCCTCACCCTCTCCCCTGACTCTTACCATAGTTAATGACTCATTAAATGCCCGTTCTTAGCACCAGTTAATCAATAAGCAGTTATTAAGTATCTACTATATGCCAGACCCAGTGCTGAGTACTAGGAAGACAAAGATAAAAGTGAGACAAACAGTTCTATGCTTAAGCAGCTTCCATTCTAAAAAGAGAGACAATGTGAACACATATTGATGCTTACAGAATATGTGTCAAAGTGAGGCAGGATCGTTTGGGGAGGGCATGCCCTAGCAAGAGGGGGAAGGTAGGGGATCGGGAAGCTGATGAGGAAACAGAGGCTGAGAAAAGTTAAGTGCCTTGACCAGGGTAATAAATGTAGTGGTCTAAGTTAGACAGGCAGAGGCAGGCTAGATCAGACCGGCACTCTAACCATTCCATCACCTACACCTGACTTCTGGAAGTTGAGAGATCATCATTCTAGACCTAGGCGGTAGTCCGTGCAAAGGCATGTTGGTGACGTGTGTGTGTGTGTGTGTGTGTGTGTGTGTGTGTGTGTGTGAGACAAGCTATCACGCCAACAAATAGTTCAGTATGGCCAGTTTGTAGTGTGCATAGAGGATAGGGAAAAAAAATTTATAGATATAGATATATAGATATAGATATAGATATAGATATAGATATAGATATAGATATAGATATAGATTATAGATATAGATATAGATATAGATATAAAAAGACTGGCAGGGTGGGAAGAGGCCAGGTTGTGAAGAACCTTAAATGATGAACAGAGGCAACAGGGAGCCACTGGAATTTATGGAGTAGGGGAGTTTCAAGGTCACACCAGCACTTTAAGAAATCCCTGTGGCAGCCTGAGGGGAGGCCTGAGGCAGGGAGTCTAAACAGGAGGTGGTTCTGTGAGTGGAGAGAAGGGGAAGTTAAGTGGTATTTGTCACAGAAATAGAAGTGATCAAAATTTGGCAAGTGATTGGCTCTGTAGCATGAGGGAGCATGAGGAGGTGAGGAGGTGCCTGGAAGAATGGTGGTGCCCTGGACAGGAAACCTGGGGTACAGCAGAAAATGGCACAGGAAAACGTAGATTTGAATCCTGTGACTTTGGATGGGCCTCAGTTTCCTCATCTGTAGCCAGCTCTAAAGGCTATGATCGTGGGGACACACTAGTTTCAACAGCAACAAACCCCCTTCAGTCCTCTTCTTCCTCTCTAGGTGCAGGCATCAGTGACTCACTCAGGTTGTCCCCCACAGCAGCAGAAGCATTTGAGGATCCCCTCGCTCACTGGGCTGGGCTCCATGGGCCCTTCTTTCTGTCTCCCTTTTTTAGATCTAGAACCAGAAGGGACTTTAGGGGTACTAAGTCCAACTTCCTCATTTTACAGATAGGGAAACTGAGGCACAGAGGGGTTAAGTGACTTGCCTAACAGAGGATAGGATTTGGACCCAGTGACTGGAGAGGGTTGAAGAGAGCCTTTCCACTGCCTCTTGCCATCCACACTAGCTTTGGTCTGGTTTGGTCACTGACATCTCTTCTGATCTCTCACTTTCTATGCCTCGCCCTTTGAGAGAACGTATTTTCCAAGTGTATTTTTCAAACCTCCTGCCTTGAAGGCTCTCAGCATGCCTTCTGGGAGAGGTTCTCCACCTCCCAGATACGACTGACCTTCACACCCAGACGTGCCCCTTTCCTATAAAAAGGTTTATTTCAGCATGGCAAGTCCAATTTCCTCAACTCAGTCAATGACTCCAAAAGCTAAAAGACAAACACCTTCCACCGCCTCCCCTTGCCCGAAGGTTCTGAAGTGTCTAGATGTGTATGTTTTGCTGAATAAAGCATACTGCATTATTGCTCTCCCAACATCTCTCATTAATTCAGCAAACATTTGAGGCCAATAAAATAGCTGTAAAACTAGCAGGGAAGAAAAGACACTGCAGCCGGCTGGAAGTCGCTACACTCAGAGTGCTCTTTGTGTGACTTAACATGGGATGATGGGCCCGCAAGTCAAGCCCTTAGCAGATAGACATTAATGGGATATTCACTCTTCTCAATGCCAGTTTCTTAAGCCCAAAGAGAATTTCCTTCTCAGAGAGGGCATTTCAGACTCTAGGCTAAGAACAGTTAAGATCTAAGCAAGCATCTAGAAGGTGCAGCGGATAGAGGTCTGGGACTTCAGTCACTCAGACCCGACTTCAAACCCAACCTCAGACATTTACCAGCTTTGTGACGTTGGGCAAGGCACTTAACTACTGTTTGCCTCAGTTTCCTCAACTGTAAAATGGGAATAATAATAGCACCCACCTCCCAGGATTGTTGTGAGGATGACAGGAGATAATATCTGTAAAGTACTTGGCACAGTGGCTGCCTGGCTCGTAGTAGGTGTTATTGTTATCTCTGTTTGGATTAGATCATAAAATCTGTGACAGTAAGGACCATTTTGTCTCTCTATTAGGATCACAGGTTCATAGATTTAGAACTAAAAGGAAAGGCAGGGGTCATCTGTTAGAAATAGGCTTCACACCAAAAATTTAGTATCAAGAAAGTCCAGAGGATTTAGACATTTCTGGCCAGAAGCGGGCTCCACCCCTCTTCAGGAGAGGTGGGCCCTGAGTGCAAAGGCAAGTGTGCTTTTATGCAGTTGAATGCAGCGCAAAACCTCCCAGGCCAGGACTGGTCCATCCCTTCCCAGGTTACACCTTTCCTTACATGTTTCCCCTTGATATGCTCAAGTATGTTCCCCCTCCCTTGGTCATACGTCCCATGACTTGTTAATGAGGCTCTAATTTTATGTGGGGTGTGTCAGATAATAGTAATGAAGCTCATTAAGCAGGTGCACTAACATTTTTCAGGTGTCCTCAGGTTGACCCTAACTGGTCTGAGCTGGCTTGACCCTTATCTTGATTTTGGGGTCTTTATGGAACTATCAGCTTACTTTTTATTGGCTAAGCCCGAGCCCACCTACAATGTACTACTTCCTGGAGCTGTTAAAATCTGTGCATTATTCTACCTGTGGAAACTTAAGCCCTTCCAACTCTAACAATTCCCTCCTCATTATGTTTCCACACTTTTTGTTCCTGTTGTCTTTCCTCAAAGTGATTTAACATTAGTTCAAATTCTTCATCAGAAGGAGAGGAATGATCATTAATTCTCTCAATCATCATCCTAACTCCACCTGATCCTGTCACCTGAATTCCCATAGCTGGTCCTATTGGGATACTTTTAGTTAGTGCCATTTCTATTAATTTTTGCACTGGTCCTGTGACACAAGGGTTGGTGCAACACCTTACTGCAGTTAAAACTCCTGCAGCCAAGGTTAGAGAGGTGATGATGGATGCTGCTATTCCCTTCCATTTGCCAGACCAGGATTCTAACCATCACTTTAATCAATTATCTATCCCAGAATTCTCTGCCAACTCCTCAGCTAAAGTGGTTAAACCTTGCAATGCCTTAGTGATGGTTCTACCTGGGACTGTGCTGCTGGGCAATATTTCATCAAGGGATTTTGGGGACTTAAAACAATATGAGAGAAGGAAGGGAAGAGTTGACTGACGCATTGACAAATTAAAAAGGGGACAGTCCCCTCATTAAGTACAGATACAGAGACCCAAAAGTAATGATAAATTGTCCATTTAAAGCTTCAGAAGTCTCTTCTCATACCGCTGTCTGACACTCTGGACATCATCAGGTGAAGTCTTCTTGTCTAAGTGCTGTTCAAACCATGTCCAGCAGACTCTCCTCCTGCAGAGATCGTTCTTGTATCCACTCTCCTACAAGACTGATCTCAACACAATTTTAAATTACCTTGCCAATAACCAGGGCAAATAATGAAAATTAACTCAACCCCTATGTCTTCACCATTACAAGATCAAAATTGGAACTTTGTCCAATTGTCATGTTTCAAGACACTCAAATTTAAAAAAAAATTAGAACCTAGCCTTACATTCTGCATTACTCATTAGTTCATTATTCACACCTATTCATATTCCCCATCAGGAGGACGAGATTCCACTAAGGAATTAATAACACATTCCAATACATAGTAGTTAATTTAAAACCAGTACATATCAAATAACAAAACAATCCCAACTTCTAGTCATGTACAAATATCCTTAATTAAAGTAGATTCTTCTTTCAAGGCATTTACAAGATGAGCCATAAGCTATTCTTCTTTTAACATTAATTGTAACAAACTGAGATAACTTTAACATTAACTAAGCATTAACTAAATAACAGAATAATGTCCTTGTTCCACAATCTCCCGGCCTAATTATCCCCTAATGATCGGGTAAGGGTCCAAGTTGACCCCTGCCTCTTGCCCCAGAAAGAATGTGTCTCTCCTTTGTCTAAGGGCCCCAGCTCCCCATCTTCCTTTGAAAGCCCTGGCCCCACTTTTGATCTTATTCAGATGCCTTTCAAACCTCCTCCCTCCAGTTCCCTTCATTATCTGTTCCCATTGTCTATTCAGTCTCTCAGACATTCCAATCAGAATTCTCTCCTAGACCCTTTTCCCAGCCCTTCCTCTGGTCACTCAAAGTTACTTTAGTGAATGTAAGATCCACCCTGACCCCTATATAAAATGCAGACTTTCTCATGCCTGCTTCTCCTTATGGGGGTCACCTGGCCCATATGGTTTATCTCCAACAAACTTCCCCCCTGGCTGAAAGACCTGGGCTGAACTTCTTCAGGAGGGACCCTTGTGCTGTGACCTTAGAGTCCCAGCACCCCCAAACTTCCGGACCTCATCATAACCATTATGAGAAATTAAAGGATCCTGACTTATACAGGAATATACTTAATTCTGAAATTCTAGGCCAAATAACTCAATCTTTTTCATCTTACTATAATAACCTCAGATGTTCCCGCATCAATCTATTGTTTAATAGATTCGATATTTATGCTTACAAACTTATGAATATAGGAATTTGCCATGAAAGAACATAACTAAAGTGAGAGAACAATGCTTCCCTAGATTCATGTCAACTCCAGGCAGAAGTTATATAATGACCAACTGCATTGAGCCAGGTTTAAAGTCTGCCAGGTGTCATAGTGGGGAAATTGAGTCAGGAGAATCCTACCTCAGCCATGCAGAAAAGTCATTCTCCCGACCTTCCCATGAGAACACCTTCTTGCAGCTCATAGGTGCAGCTCACAAACCTCTTTGCAGGTTGCTGACGTCATGGGTCAGTAGCTCAATCAGTTCGTTGTTAACCATACCTGGAGTTAGACTCAAAATAATATTTCATTAACAGATTCCAAGGTCTTAGATAGCAAATTCCCCTCATCAGAGTTTCAGGTGTGACTATAGTTTCACATTAATTAGGGAACATCTCCAAAGTGAGCTCTAAGTAGCTTGCATAACTTCCTACACATGTTATGGTTCCTAATAAAATCCTAAGTAAAATCAAATTTCCATTAAGATCTAAGTTGCTACTCTAAATAGATTTGCCTTTCTGTTTCTCAAGCGTATCTATCTCTCTCTAACAATCCTTAATCTGAAAGAATGAGACACTTTCAGGACTCGAACCTTATACATATAAGTTTAAATAGTAATTTTAGCTCTTTCTAGGCCATGGAATGAATTCAGATCAAAACAGTAAGATCTTTCCTACTTACAGCTTATATGCTTTAGTATTAATCACTAGCCTTAGATCTCTGACACTGCTCCAATTGAGATTTTCTCTAAAAGCATCCAGTTAAGTCCAATCCAAGGACACAACAAACCCAGAAATGAAACTCTTAAGTTCATAAGAGATTTGAACATAATTTTCATCAACAATAAATTATTACTGCAACAAATTAGCTTGCATAGAAATTTAGTGGGCCCTCTAAAAGAATAGCAAAGACTTCATCAAAACATCTTCTTCATAAAAGTATCTCCTTTTCTTAAAATCAGCTTACAATTTCCTAATTACCATTGTCAACCTGAACATTGGTTAAAGAGACCACAAGCTAGTGATAAGTGACATTCCATCCTGATTCCGGACATCTGGGTTACTCAGTTTCATGGTCTCCAAATGTTTAACCTGAGCATGAGAAAGGAAATTTAAGTAAGATAGGCAAATGTCAGATCCAGGACATCTGGGTCTCCTTTACCACCATCAACGTAGTGTCTGGGTTAAAGGCGCCTCAGTGGTCATAAACATAAGAATGCTCTTGATCTGCATTCTTAGCTCACTCAGGAAGAAAAGATCAGTTCAGGTTTTTGGCCCTTATTGGGGCTCAATTGATCTTAAATGTTTATCACCATAAAATTCCTAGTTACCTAATTTCTTTAGTCTAGAGGTGTCTGCAATGGGCCATTTAATCAGGAAGAGTTCCACCTCACAAAACTCCTGCACAGGGGTGATCAGAATTATGAGATTTTACAAAATCTTTCTTTGCATAATTATATAGTTTCTTTACACACACACAAAAATACTTCTACCAGTAATTCACTTAAACAGTAACTCCAAATACCTTAGTTAACAATTTTAAACTTCATAGGTGAGAGCCAAATAAACCCAGCTAAAACTTTCCTTTAAACAGAGAAAACTTTTAAGTTCTCATTTCTCAAATTATAGTACTTAACAAAAGGAAATGTTACAGAACAGGGTCATATAGAATACCCCAACAGCCTTTACCCATTCCTTTTTCTCTTTTCTCTGAAGGCACAATTCTTAATTTAACATTCTAGGTTATAAAAAGAATTGCTCTTCCAACAACATAACTAATACAATTGCTTACTAGATTACATCACATAAGAAAAATTCAGAAATATGTAAGCAGTATATTAAAAACTTGGAACAGACCCAATTAATTATTATTTTAAAAAAAACACCCTTCTCTTTCTGAAACCCTTCACCAGGTTCAACAGTCTCCTGGGGCCACTCCCACCCCACTAGACTGGCTTTTCTTTATTATCTATGGGGTCTGATAGCCACGGGCCACATCCAGATTCAACCTCAGTGACACTACTTGGCCTAAACTTCCCCACACAAGCTAGTCTCTGCCAAAAGAGCCTGGCTCATACAGCCCATTCCCCAACCAACCCAATAGTTACTGTTAACCTGAAAGTTTGGTTAAAGAAGGCAAACAAGTTAGGTGATACATGATTATATAGTTTATTCCCTTTTAGCTAGCGAATCATGTTAACATGGAAGCCAGAATGTGATTCTGACTCTGAGATTAAGCAAAATGAGAGGGGTTTTATACAGTTTAGAATGATCAGACTCAGGATGTCTGTGTTACCAAAAAAAAAAGGTATAGCCTCCATATGTTTCCTAACATACAACATAAAAAAAGGAAGTTACCTAATTGCATAGATTGTAAACACAATAGAAGAATGTCAAAGTATCAATCAAAATTATAGATCCAGGATATGTGTTTCCTCTACATAACATATGTCTATAGGATACAAAACAAGGAAAAGTCTCATTAATCAAGAGAGTGTTTGGTCCCAGACATCCTGGGCTCAGTGATGACGAACAGGAAGAATGTTGGTGAGCTCCATTTGGTCCTGAAATTTGCTGACACAGGAAGGGGTGTTTTTAATTCACTCAGAGAGAAAAAGATTAATTCAGGTTTTTGGCCCTTATTGGGGCTCAACTGATCTCAAATGATTATCATTTCCTCCTTTTGGTCAAAGGTAAGCAGAAGGCTTCACCTGTAGACCAAGAAAGGTGTGGAAAAAACCTTCCTCTTCCTCAGGGGATGGAAAGAGATGTCCACTTGGAGCAGGCATCTTTAGATGATCCCAGAGTCCTCATCCAGAAGTTGGCAGCTATGGGAGTAGTCACATAGACCTGATAGAGGCTCATAGAAGATGTATGAGTTGATAATTGAGAGAAAATAGCCTAACATAAGTCTTTAGTTAAAGGCACATAGAGAGGGTTCAGTTTCCCAGCCACACAGGACTAGGTTCAAACAATACAACAAAGTTTTCTCATAATTCACAAAATCACATAATTACATTAAGTCAGGTACAGATTAAATTACTTACAGGGTTCACAATAGACTAGTTTTGAGAAGAGAGATTTACATGTAACCAAGATAACCAAGAAAACTTAAACATGAATCATACAAAGCAATACAATCATTATTACCAATGTTAACCAACATTAAATTCCTTGCTCATGTACAATACGTTTAATTCATAGGCAGTTCAAAAAGGGAGTTCTGTTTCTCTGGTTTAGATTTAGAAGTTCCCAGATAATTTTGACTTAGTATGAATTAGTATAGTCACTTAAATTTGGTTCTTCATTTTTGATATCATCTGCTGCTTCTGTTCTTAACTACATCCTGTACCTGGTATAAGAATTGTTTAAAATGTGAAGATCCAACCATATAATGAGCTCTCCTGCCTTTAAAATTATAAGACAGATACCTTAATAAAGGAGAAATAATTTCACTTACTTTTACCACTATCCTATACAATTTTTGTGTAAAAATCCAAATTTGAGACATTCTGGAATCTCACAAAGATAGTGAATGTGGTAATCCATAAATCTCCAAATTAACATATCTCAAGGATTCTCATTTACTCAGGAATTTTACAATACAGGAAACTTTTACACAGATTTGATAAGAATTTTAGGTGAAACTTCCTCTTAAAAGCAAATAAAACTTCAAAGTTTATTCTAAACCTTTCATTCTCCCCTGTTATTATTATTTTGGGAGGGGTGACAATTCTTGATCTAACATCTTTGCCTTTTTTTTTCCAACAGTATAGCTGATACAATTTGTTTACCAGATTACACCATATAAAAAAATCTCAGAAATATAACTGTACCATAAACAATTATCAGGTATTTAAAACTTGAAATGGAACCAATTAATTACCTGCTTACAACCAAATATACCTCATTAAATGTTAACAGTTTTCAAATTATCCAATTTTATCACATCCTTTTAAAAGACCAAACCATATGTACCACTTCTACCTCACAATGATCTCTCAAATTTTACAATCTAAGAAAGTTTTAGAAATACAATACAATTTAGAAACATATTAACAACACAAATAATAAACTTCAGATGACATCAGTTGCATTTCAGATTATCAGACATAGAAATTATTGATCTTATTACTCATGGTATTTAAAAAGCACTTCAAAGTTATCAGGTATGGAGCAATTACATTCAATTAGTGAGATAATAATAATGTTGTCTAACATATGTCATTGTGTTAAGCACTTTGCAATCATTATATCGTTTTGATTCCATAACAACAACCATTATTATTTTTCCTTTTACAAATCAAGAATCAGGGCAAACAGAGATAAAATAACTTGCCATAAATTCTGAAACTGGAACAGAGAAGTATGGGGCTTACCAAGAGTAGAAGTTGGCTTCTCACCTCATAATGCTATTGCCAGGCCTTCCAGGGGTTTAGGTGGCTTACGCCAGGGCTTTGCCAGTGATGATAATTCTTGGTGGCAGGGCATATGGAATCTTATCATAGTTCTAACCTGTCCACTTCTCTCCTCCCCACAGCTTGCATAATTTACTGAGGCTGGTGCCGTTTGCAGCTGCTGGGGCAGGCAGGGCAGAATGTACTGAACCTGGACGTTAGTCCCAGGCCTTGCCTAGAAGGGTGGGCTGCAAGATGCCCAGGGGCATAAGGCTGATAGCAGACCATCGCTGCTAGTCTGTGTTAGCTACCCCTCTCCTCCTTTTGCCAGATAGGGAAGGCTGATTTAAGTTTTCCCTACAATTCTCCAGCATTCTCTTCTCTTTTTCAGTCCCCTTATTGAGATGCTTATCTCTGAGGGGGGAGTGGGAAATGCTGAGGAATCAGGATTGGAAGGAGGTGTTTTAGCAGAGGGTGAGCTCCTGGAATCACCCCCAGTCTCAGAAGTTTTCTCCAACAGTCCCAAAATGAACAACTTCCCAATTTCATTAATCTCAAAACCTTTAGAATCTGCTAAGAAGTCTTTAGCTGTATCTAACTTTTCATTGTAGATCTAGGCTGGCCAGGCCTGGACCCACAAGAAAGGAGTTTTACAATTTGTTGTTTCCCTAGCTGCAGCCCTTAGAAGTCTTTGGCTGCGTTTAATATCTTATAAGGTACAGACACAGAGATGCAAACCGACAGACAAATTGACAGGACAAATACAATACAAACATAATGACATAGTGTACACTTAATGACAGAGACAGAGGGAATTAGAGGCTTGTTAGAAAGCCCCCACACACGAATTGGCTATTATTATTATTATTCTGAGGAAAAGGAGTTGGAGTATTTACAAGGATCCAAGACCTGATAGTGTAACTGGATCCTGTGAGCCTTCCTCAGAGTACCCCTGAGATTGCAGATTTAAAGGGGCAAGTCCCAATAAAGTTAAGTTTGGGGATCTGAGTCCCTGTCAGGACCATAGCCTTTAAGGGAAAGGGGAGGGAGATTATTCGGAGCCTGGGAAAGAGTGCTGAAGTGGCCTTGTGAGCTTTAAGGGAAGAGGCTTCTGCCTTTCCTTCTTCCCCAGCCACCTCAGCAACCCAATGGTGAAAACATTCCCACTCTTAGCTAGATGTTTTGTTGGCCTTTAAACTTGATTTGGTTTTAAGATATGGTAACTTTGACCGGTCAAAAGAACCCCATATTGTGACCAACATGATTTCGGGTTATCTTTAGTTAATTGGTATCAGTGCTAGCAGTACTTGTGATCACCAGATTGGCAATGGCTTGACATATAAGAAGCAGTGGTCTTGTTAGCCGGATTTCTAGTTTTAGTTTCTGACTGACCCATAGCCAGTTTGCCTAGATCAATCCTTACCAGAGGGGACCTGATACAGTAGCCAGAGCTTCTGAACCTTGACCCCAGAGCTAACTTAAAGGGAATTTTCTTTCAGACTTCAACCAAAGTAGTGGGAGGTCCATGGAAGCTGGGAATAGGAGAAACTTACCCGACCCCGTCAAGGTTAGGACTCCAGGAAAAAATGAATCCTGAGGCGCCTGAGCCACTAAAGCGTTGCCGGGGTGGGCTGGACTTTTCTCCCATTCCTTCAGTTCCAATCCGAGGCACGGCACCATTACTGTTAACCTGAAAGTTTGGTTAAAGAAGGCAAACAAGTTAGATGATACATGATTATATAGTTTATTCCCTTTTAGCTAGCGAATCATGTTAACATGGAAGCCAGAATGTGATTCTGACTCTGAGATTAAGCAAAACGAGAGGGGTTTTATACAGTTTAGAATGATCAGACTCAGGATGTCTGTGTTACAAAAAAAAAGGTATAGCCTCCATATGTTTCCTAACATACAACATAAAAAAAGGAAGTTACCTAATTGCATAGATTGTAAACACAATAGAAGAATGTCAAAGTATCAATCAAAATTATAGATCCAGGATATGTGTTTCCTCTACATAACATATGTCTATAGGATACAAAACAAGGAAAAGTCTCATTAATCAAGAGAGTGTTTGGTCCCAGACATCCTGGGCTCAGTGATGACGAACAGGAAGAATGTTGGTGAGCTCCATTTGGTCCTGAAATTTGCTGACACAGGAAGGGGTGTTTTTAGTTTACTCAGAGAGAAAAAGATTAATTCAGGTTTTTGGCCCTTACTGGGGCTCAATTGATCTCAAATGATTATCATTACCTAAAGAAGGTCTGGTTTGAAAAAAATATATATATGTATATAGATACATATTTTTTTTCTATTTTTCTAATTTTGAGGCCCTGATATGAAAGAATACCTCATTAATTCCAAATACATATCAATAACTTTTTCCACAATAACATATGTTTGTACCACAGGGCATACGTTATAAAATTATTTCCACAATTGTAATAAACTTTGAAACGACCCATTATCAATTTAGATGGATGTTCTTCTAAGTCACTTTGTACAGAAAATCATTCATCTCATCATTAATATGTTAAGACTACAACTTTAAACTGCCATATATTTTTATAATAGTCAAGATTTTAAATGAAAATCTACTATCATAGTCTTAAAACCCAATATACCTCACTAGGTATTTAACAGTTTCAAATTATCTCAATTTCATCACTAAAGATAAAGAGACATCTCCACTCTTTATCACTAAAGACCCATTCCAGGCCAAGAGTTACTTTAACACCATTTCTACCTCACAATGGTCCCTCAAATTTTACAGTCTAAGAGTTTTAGAAATACAATACAATTTAGAAATACAGTAATAACTTAAACAATAAACTTCAGATAACATCCATTGAATTTCAGATAATCACATATAGAAATTATCTCTCTTATTACTTAACAATTACATTAAATAATAGTGCCACTTCTAACATATGCCATTGTATTAAGCACTCTACAATCATCATTCATTTTCTTTTCCATAATAACCATTATGTTTTTCCTTTATAGAACAGTAAACTTAAATCCAATCAGATCCTAATTTATAATTGCTATATATGATAAACATTTAAAAACATTTTTGTTTTAAATCCAATACTCCTGGCCCTTTGAAAGGAAATATGCTCCACAAGTGTATATATTCCCTTAAACAGACAGGTGTAAATAATTCCTGCTTTAAACAATTATCTCCCCTTTTTCTTTCCTACTTCAATGTTAACTAGGCCTAATCAATTTTCTCCCCTTAGGCAGAAAGCTTCTAGAGTTCCAGTAAGTAATCGAACAGTCCAGTTTATATAACAATCTCCAATCACAATGACCTGCAAAATTTTCACTTCAACTCTACCCAAAGCAGAGTCAAACTTCCTCACATTTTAAAAACACCTAGAAGGCAGCCAGATTCAATAGCCAAGGGTGGCTTACCTCAAAATAAACACCATCTCCCATCATCAAGGCTGGGACAGCTTTGGACTCAGAAGGGACATAAGAATTGCAAACCCAGAGAACAGCACTCTCCCAGCCTTTCCCCAAATAGCTTTTATAATGTTAAAAACCCTTATTTTTGTAACGGTAAACACATTGTACCCTATACCAGACAGATTGGCAGGAGGGATAAAGACAGCCATTCAAACTTTTAGCCTTGGCTCCCATTAAACCTGAATTCTAATCCTCGGCCCTTTTTCTTCTCTTGGCCCTAGCCATCTTGGGCTGCAAGCTCCTTATCAGTTAAAGGCTGCTTGCTGGCCTTCCACTAACTTCTGAGAGATTCTCTCCTTTTTTATTCTAATCTCAATCTCCCCCAGAAAGCCTGAGGCAGGGGGTCTTTCCCACTTGGGTTCCTTTTCCAATCTCAGACCTCAAAAGTTACCCCAAAATTTTTCTGGCAGACACAAAACATCCATAGACAGACAGACAGACAAGGTGCGCACAATCCTACTTCTAACCTTGACCCATCAAAAGAAACTCATTGTGTCCCAGGGTCCCCTTTGAATGGGTTCCGAGATTTTCCTTTTTTTTTTTCTCCTTTTCTTTTCCTCTTACTTAAGAATATACCCATCCCTGTTGGGGTTATAGCCCCTGGGCCCCAGCAACCAGCATAACCTTTTTCTTCTTGAGAGGCCTCTCTCTTATCATTTACATACAAATTTAGCAGTTGATGAATCCAATTCTCATCTGACCCAAATTTAGGCCAAAACACTGATGGTGCCAGGACAGGTTCCTTAGTTCACTCCTGGCAACAATATTTAATCATTTTCTTCCCTCTAGTCCTGGGAGCATCCTCCCAACCTTCTGACATCCTTCCCAGAGGGCTACCAAAAGAAATGTCATCCCTGGGGATTCCTCCTCCTTTTCCAGGTACCTTTGAATTTGCCCCTCCCATCTCCGTATCTGTTCGTAGCTCAAGGCTAACCGGTCAGATGCCCAGACCATGGGACTTTGAGACCAGCAAAGATTGTTTCTTACCTTTGCCCAATATATTGGCTCTTGTGGTCTGCCGGCGGCTTCCCCAATCCCCTGGACTTCTCCCACATGGTCCAAGATCAGGAGTTCGGCTGGTAAAGGCTCAATTCACCGAGACCGCTGAAATACAGCAGGAGGCTCTTCCCAGGATGTCTTACCTTGTCCCCTCCGAAGTCTAGATCGAGCCCCACGTTGGGCGCCAAATTGTTAGAAATAGGCTTGACACCAAAAATTTAGTATCAAGAAAATTTATTATAAAGAAAGTCCAGAGGATTTAGATGTTTCTGGCCAGAAGCGGGCTCCACCCCTCTGAGGAGTGGGCCCTGAGTACAAGGGCAAGTGTGCTTTTATGCAGTTGAATTCGGGGGCGAAACCTCCCAGGCCAGGATTGGTCCCTCCCTTCCCAGGTTACACCTTTCCTTACATGTTTCCCCTTGATATGCTCAAGTATGTTCCCCCTCCCTTGGTCATATGTCCCATGACTCGTTAATGAGGCTCTAATTTTATGTGGGGTGTATCAGATAATAGTAATGAAGTTCATTAAGCATTTTTGAGGTATCCTCAGGCTGACCCTAACTGGTCTGAGCTGGCTTGACCCTTATCTTGATTTTGGGGTCTTTATGGAACCATCAGCTTACTTTTTATTGGCTAAGCCCGAGCCCACCTACAATGTACTACTTCCTGGAGCTGTTGTTCTTTAAATCTCTGCATTATTCTACCTGTGGAAACGTAAGTCCTTCTAACTCCAACACATCTAATCTGACCCCTTCAACTACCAACCAATAAACATGATTAAGCACTTACTCTGAGATCATACATTGTGCCACATGCTCATGATACAAACACAAATCAAGAGAGTCCCTGCTCACAATGAGTTTATATTCTACGTGTCTCTGTGTGTGTGTGTGTGTGTGTGTGTGTGTGTGTGTGTAAGGGGGAGTTACAGTGCATACACATATAAATAATTATGGCCCGTGTACAAAGTAATACCAAATGATTGGTGGAGAGGCACAAACAACTTAGAGAATCCCAAAAGGCCCTTCAAAGTCAGATGGGACTTCAGCAGAGCCTGGAAGAGAGTTCAGAGTTCAGGGGAGAAGGAAGAGCTTTCCAGGCATGGGGAACAGCTTGGGCAAAGGCACTGAGGTGGAAAATGAAATAATATTTATGGAAAACTGCAAATAGGATAGAGTGTATGAAGGCAAATACTCATCACAAACAGCCTGAAAGATGAATTGGAGCTAGACTGCGAAGGATTTTAATGGAATGAATTAAAAAAAACCCATGTATTAAGCTCTCATTATATGCAAAGCACCGCGCTAAGTGCTGGGGATCAAAAGAAAAAAACAAAATGGTGCCTGCTCTCCAAGAGCTCACACTTTTTGTAACAATAAATTTCATTGATATATATTTGGTTTTGCATCACCTAATTTCCTCCTGTATTCCTCCTCCTCCTCCTCCTCCCCCCCAGACAGTCATCTCATATAACAAAGAATATTTTTGGAGCTCACATTTCATTTTACAGGTGAGTAAACTCAATCCCAGGAGTGTTAAGTTACTTTCCCAAGCTCCTGTAGGTTTTAAGTAGCAGAGCTGCGATTCCAAAATAAGTTCTCTGACTCCAAATCCAGCTCTCTTCCTTAACCTTGTGCATCATTTTTCTGCCTTCTCCTCCTTTTCCCCCTTCTCCTCTCTCTCCATCCTCCTCCCCAAAGCAGCTCTCTTTGGGCCTTGGGTGCTCAACAAACATGGAGAGGCAGAGAAATGTCCAACAAAGGGCACAGAACTTGGAATGAGGAGACCTTGGCTCAACTTCCTGCTCTGACAGGTGGGATTTGGGTGACTATGGGTAGGTCACTTCACTCCTGCTAGGATCAGTTTCCTCCTTGCTAATAAGAGGATAAGATCACTTATCCTACGTTCTTCACAAGGGCATTGTGGGGAAAGTATGCTGCAAATATTAAGGAGCTATAGAACTAGAATATTTTTTTAAAAATCCTGGACATTTCCAAAAGAAATCCTTCTTTAGAAATCCATTAAAATCAACAGAGAGTGAAAATGAGCTTTCTATGACTAACTGCATAAAAAACCGTAGGAAAAAAAAACCTGGCTAATTCATTATTCCATCAACCTAAATCTCTACTGTCTGTATTCTTATTGGGACGATTATAATTAATCTTCATGTTGATGACCTTGGGGACACTACATTTTAGGAAGGTCCATCATGAATTGGAGAGCACCTGGAGAAAAGCAGCTAGGATGCTGCGGCATCCCAAAGAACCGCCTTATTAAGCAATGAATCGAGAAGCATTTATGAAGCACCTATTATACACCAGGCACAGTGCTGGGTATGGGAATACAAAGATAAAAATGGAATCGTGTCTACCCTCAGGGAGTTTATATTCTATTGAAGGAGACAATATTGAATGAAAGAATAAAAAAAACATTTATTAACCTATTACTAGTGAAAAGTGTTGTGATAAACACTGGGTATACCAATAGAAAAGCAAAGCTAATACTTGCTCTCAAGGAACTCACTTTCTAATGAGATAAACAACACATATAAGAAGTTCAAGTCGGTTAGAAAGGCTGATCCAGCTTCAAGTCAGATGGAAAGGCCCTATGGGGTCATTAGGTTGCAGAGGCAAAAGCAGACAGTAACACATTTCCTTTAGTGTAATTTCTACTGATAATCATATCCTTTCTGATGCTGACAGTGCCAAGGACTTTGGTGCTGAGAATTTTCTTTTCTAGGTTTTCAGTGGCTGTGACTATTGGAGTAGGGATGGAGGCTAGGCTAGACGTGTTGGCCACTCTCAGGGTTCTTACACTAACCTCTCCATTAGCAGCAACTGATTGATTGTTATTGTGGTGATAACAAAAGTGGGCCTTTTCTTCATAGTGACCGTTCCCCTCCCTGACGGCTGCAGATCTTGGGCTGGCATTCTGGAGGAGTGGGAGCTGCTGTCCCCAAGGCTCTTGATTTTGGGCTTTTGGTAGTCTCTACTGGGGTCTGAGGGGAAGAGGCGGCTGAGGTTGCGGCTGTTTGACTGGCCTGCATGTGTAGGTAGATATATACGTATATAAAGTATAGGCAAAATAAATACTAGGTGATTTTTGTCAAGAAGAGTCATTAGCAGCTGAGAGCACCAGGAAAGGCTTCATATTAGTGTTTGATCCGAGTTTTGAAGGAAACTAGGGCTTGTAAGAGTAGAAGAAGAAGAGAGGGTGCATTCCAGGTCCGAGGAGCAGGCTGTACGTAGGCATGGAGATGGTAGGTGAGTCATCGTTTGACAGGAAATGAAGGAAGTACAGTAAGCTGGGCCAAAGAATGAGTGAAGGCTGGGAACCAGCTAAACGGAGATCAGCCGAAGAAATCAGGGCTAGTTAGCAGGGAGAAGACTTCGGGTGGAGGTACAAACATGACAGCCAGTGTCTTCAAACATCTGTGAGGTTTGTTTTACTGATATTTTCTTTTGACATGCCATAAACATGCCCAACTCACAATTATGATACTCCTCCCTAAAGTTCAATATTTGAAATCAGCTATGTAAAACATATAAAAAATTGTAATGGGTGGCACTTCCCCACCTTCACTCTATAGGGGCTCACTGTTCTTTTGGAAGAAAGGAAGTCTCTGGGCTTGGGCCTCGGTCAGTTTGCACTAGAGCTGTCTCTTGTTTAGGACCTGGGCTTTCTCTGTATTTTAAGTTGTCTTCCTTTGTATAACTGTAGTGTCAACTGTTCTTCTTGGTTCTTCCTTCTACTTTTGTCTTCAAATAATCAAAAAGTTGCTACAGGGAAGAGGCAATTAACTTATTTTATTTGGCCCTAGAGGGAAGAACTAGGAACTAGACAGGAACGTTGCAAAGGGCTATATTTTGGCCCAAGCTAAAGAAACAACCTGGTAACATTCAGAGCTAAACCAAAGCAGAACGAGTGGTCTCAGGATGCCTTTCACTGGAGGACATTAGGCAGAGGCTCAGTGAGCACTTGTTGGGGATTCTTGCTCAAATCAGGTGGATTAAATTACCTTCAGATTCTGTGGTTCAGATTTATTATAAGGAAATGGACTTTGAGCTGGAAGGGCATTTGAAGGCCCTCTGGTCTGATATCACTGACACTGAAATAAAGACCTGCTGATTGATCTAGTTTGGCCTCCTCATTTTACAAAGAAGGAAACTGATGCCTAGAGAATTTCAGTGACTTACTTGGCTTCACAAAGGTAGTAAACTGAAGAACCCAAACTCAACCCTAGGTCACCTGATTCAATATCCAAATTGAGTGGTCTTTCCACTTTACCATACCGTGGTAGGAATAATCTTTTATTGGATAACTACCAATTCGGAATAGTCACTAAAGTAACATTCTCCAATATCTCATTGTACACAGATATCTCATTGTGGGACAGAGATAACTCTAAGCTCTCCAAAGTTAAAGCAGTGGAAAGGAAGCATTAGCACATCCTATGGAAAGGAAGCATTAGCACATCCTATACAACTGGAAAGGCTAAGGCTGGGGGACGGACTATGGATCTCTTATCTCAGATCCAGCTTAGCTAAATTCAGAGAGTTTCATTACCAGAAGATAGGCCACCAAAAAAATTTTGTGCAAAGCAGCTCATGAAGATCCTGGGAAGATGGGAAGTTGATTAAGTGGTAATGGCAATGTGCATTAGTAGAGGGACTGAGGAGGTCATTAGCAGAGGCTCCTCAGAGAGGATCTAGCCCAATCCTTCTCATGTAAAGTGAAAGTGATTTGCCCAAGTTTACACAAGGCTGGGATTTGAACCTAATTAGAGGTGGTGAAAGAGCTTTCTGCTTTAAGCTTTTAACTTGCTAAGATTTAACACTTAAATAGAGTAATACACATAACTGTGTCTGACCAGGGTTGACCATCAAAACCCCTGGGTTGAAGGAGAGAGGACAGCTCTCAGATGTGGAGAGAAGGGATGAGTCTTATGAGGTTGCAGATGCCATTTTGCTTAGAAATGGCTGAGTTACTTTTTTTGGGGGGGGTCAAGGAATTCTAAGAGGACAGAGGATTATTAAGTGGAAAAAAAAAAAGAGAACTGTCGCTTTATATTGACATTATGGCTAGTGGGCATGACTGTATGCCTACTCCTTAACAATTATTGAGGAAGGATGTGGGAGGGTGGTGCAGGGTACCGGTAGGGTAGGTATTGGGGAAATTCACACTAGTCTGAAGAGGCTGATAACTTTTAGGTGGGGAAAAGGGAAGGGACATTTCTAACTGCTGTTTCCAATACTGTTTAGAGCTGTCTCAAGTCCTGTTCTTTCTAGGAGCTTAGCTGAGTTATTGCCCCCTGACTTATGGGCTTAATTGACTTTATCAGCTATCTCACTGTTGGAGAATAACCACTAATTGGTGTTTATCTTCCCTTTCTGGCTACCCACCCTAGCATAATGACTTTATTTGGGATTTATGCCTAGAGGATTTCCTCCAGCCAACTTCGCCAGCCTCAACGTCCTTCACGACCTGTGATGCATAAACAGACAAGTGATAGCTGACATTTTAATCAAACCAGAAAATTCACAGAGTGGAATTGCTTAGATTCTGATGTTCAGCAATTCATAGACCTGAGAACAGGAAGGTCATTTAGTGCAACTTCCCACACATAGCATAGAATTCCCTTCTGCAAATGATTGTTTAATCTCTGTGTGGATGCAGTGAAGATGTCTCAGAGGTTGACTATTCCAATATTGGACAGCTTTAGTTTGCCGAAAAATCTTCTCTTTATTGAAACATTATGGGCTCCCGTTTTGTTTCCACTCAATAGTTATGGTTCTGCCCTCTAGAGTAACACAAAACAGATCTACACAACAGTCCTTCCAATTTGGAGACACACCTGGAATGTGCTCGTTGGTCACCTCCAGCTAAAAGAACCCCCTGCCCTTCCTAGCCCAGAAGCCTTTCCTGACCCCCTCAACTGTTAGTGTCCTCTCTCCCTAACTACTTCCTCTCTTGTATTTATTCTGTTTATGTTTATTCTATTATAGATAACATAATGTCAAAGATCAAATGAGATAACATATTAAAAGCACTTTGCAAATGCTATTTAGTGCTATACAAAGTGCTATGTAGATGTTAACTATACTGTGAACTCCTTGAAAATAGGGATTCCCTCCTCTCTCCCTCTCTTCCTTCCTTTTCTTTGTTTCTTTGTTTGTCTTCCTTCCTTTTCTTTGTTTCTTTGTCTTTCTCTCTCTTTCTTTCTTTCTTTCTTTCTTTCTTTCTTTCTTTCTTTCTTTCTTTCTTTCTTTCTTTCTTTCTTTCTTTCTTTCTCATTGCCTGGCACATAGTAGATGCTTAATGAAAGCTTCTTGATTGATAGCTATTTTATTTTCTCATACTCTTCCTTCTTCCTGGTTGATTGACAGCTACTTTATCTTCTAATCTTCCTTCTTCCTGGTTGATTGATAGCTATTTTATCTTCTCATGATCTTCCTTCTTCCTAGCAAACACTGAGAAGTCCTTCAACCATATGTGAGAAGTAGTGAGGCAAAAAAGAAGTACCGGACTTGGAGTCAATTGAACCAGTGGCCAAAACCGACTACACTGTTGTTCAGTGGTTTCATTTGACTCCAACACTTCATGACCCCATTTAGGGTTCTCTTGGCAAAGATACTGGAACGGTTTGCCATTTCCTTCTCCAGCTCATTTGACAGATGACGAAACCAAGGCAAACAGGAGTAAGTGACTTGCCCAGGGTCACACAGCTAGTAAGTGTCTGAGGCCAGACTGCAACTCAGGTCTTCCTGACTCTAGACTTGGAACTCTATCCACTGTACCACCTAGCTGCCCCTAAAACTGGCTATAACCTTGTACCAATTCTGGTTTGATGAGCTCCATTCCTCATATTCCTTCTCTTTGCCTACAGACTTAACACAAACTGATAAGGCTTCCAAAGTAAAACCTATCTTTCTGGGGTAGTCTACCACTGTCATGGACACCCAAGGAAACATATGAAACCTCCATGGATATACAAGAAAAGAATGCTCAGAATGCTAAAAGCAAGTGGGGTTATCATGGCCCTGAGCAAATGTCGTGCTGGCCAAGCCTGAGTTTCCACGATGAAGTAACTTATTACAAACAGAGAAAGATCTCTGATTAAGAGATCACCAGCAGTGACTTGCCTATATGTCTGGCTTTTATATCTAGTTATTAATTGGTTAGGTACAAGACACTATTGTACAGCATATGTGGCCTCCCTTCCTCTTGGCCCTGATTATAGCATGGGTGTGGCATACATGGATACCATTTGATTTTCTTTATATTTCTCCTTTCTCCTCCGCAGAAGCACTGTTATTGAAGCTCATCAGCCTTCCTCCAACATCTTTATTTTGTTTTGTTTATTTTTAAAAATCATTTATCTTTTTTGTTTGCTTGTCTTTTTGGTGAGGCAATCAGGGCTAACTGACTTGCCCAAGGTCACACAGCTAGGAAGTGTCAAGTATCTGAGGCCGGATTTGAACTCAGGTCCTCCTGACTCTAGGGCTGGTGCTCTATCCACTGCACCACCTAGCCATCCCTCCTCCAACATCTTAATACAAGTCATTGGTGACTTCGTGGCATGGGAAAGGCTTCCTATAGAAGCTGGGATTTGGGATAAGACTTGAAGGAAGCCAGGGAAGCCAGGAGGTGGAAATGAGGAAGGAGCATTCCAGGCATGGGGAAGTCCGTGAAAAGGCATGGAGATGGAACATGGAGTGTTCTTAGATCGCAGTGAATGTGGGCAGAGGGCCTAGGTATAAAAAGACTAGACAGGTAGGAAAGGACCAGGTTAGGAAGGGCTTTGAATGCCCAACAGAGAATTTTACATTTAATCCCGACCCCTAGGGGAATCACTAGAGTGTACTGAGTAGAGAAATACCATGGTTAGATCTGTATTTTACAAATATCACTTTGATAATTGAGTAGAGGATGAACTGAAGTAGGGAGAGATTTGTGGAAGGGATGCTCGCCAACAGGCTCTTGCGATAACCTAAGTATGGAGGGTAGGTGGACAGAGCACTGGCCCTGGAATCGGGACTTGAGTTCAAATCTGACCTCAGATATGTACTACCTGCGTTACCCTGGCCAAATCACTTAACCTCAATTGCCTCAAAAAAAAAAAAACTAAGAATAAAGTGAGGAGGGCCTACACCAAGGTTGTCAGAGGAGAAAAGAGGGCATGGGGTGAGCTGTTACAAAGGTGTTTACTGAAGGAACAATTCAACAAAAAGTAGTTTCACCTCCCCAACCCATAACAGTGCAGCCAGACTTTCAGAGCCCACCCTACAAATATAAAGTGATTTGCAACATGGTAGAGTGGAAAGAATCCTGACTAGAGTTAAAAGACCTGAGTTTAATTCCCACCTCTGAAGTTTGCTATCTCTGTGACCCCTTGCAAGTCACTTAAGCTCCCTAGGTCTCAGTTTGCTATCTGTCAAAGGAGGAGGCTGGATTAGATCAACAAACATATCTTTATCAAGCATCTAAAATGTTGGACTAGACAGTATCAAAGTGCCCTTCCAGCTCATAGCATATTCTCATGAGAAACTCGTGGGGGAACTGAGAAAATTATCTTAATCATTCTGCCAGAAACATGAAAATAACTGAGGCCCAAAAGGGCTTCTGCTGGCTTGGACCGCCCAGTTAGCAATTCTCATATTTGTACACACTCTCAACTATTCTGAAATCACGTTGACATCCGTTGTGTTACTCTGCTCCCCTGAGGATATTGCCCTTGCTTCACAGAAAAGGAAACCACACAAAGCTATATGGTAAAACAGTGACAGAGGTAAGATCAGAATCCCTTTCCCATGGCTCTTTCAACACTACATTTACCTCCAGGTAATTGTTCTAATTTGCCCCTGTCTTCATTCTGTTGGTCATAGTAACAGCCTCTTTGACAGCATTTATATGATGGAAAGAATCAGTCAGTCAATACACATTTATAAGGTGCCTTTATAAGGTGCGTTTACAAGTGTGCAGGCACTGTGCTAAGTGCTGGGGATACAAAGAAAGGCAAAGGACAGTCCCTGCTCTGAAGGATCTCACAGTCTAATGGGGGAGAACATAACCATGTACATACAAGATAGATTCAATGTAAGTGGAAAGTAATTTCAGAGGGAAGGCATTGGTTTGAGTAGGAAAGGTGGGGTTGAAGCCGAGTCATGATAAAAGCCAGGGAAGCCAGCAGGCAAAGACAAGGAAAGAGGACTCGTCTGAGATGCAGAGATCTGGTCTCAATTCCTTTCTCTTCTACTTACTATCATGTGACTTATCACCTGGCCTCCCTAGGCCTCAATTTCGTTACCTGTGAGAATGTAAAAATATTTTGACAACTGTATTTCAATAAATCATTTTCGCTAGCACTATGTATTTTATTTTATGCATTTGACATTGGAAGGACAGAGCAGGTCAATTGGTGCAAAAACGTTATATTAATCTTACTTTGAAATAAAAATGCTCATCCCATCTCTATTTTTTTTTTGCTTTATGGACTAAAAAAATGCACTACATCAACTGACACAACTTGGTCCTTCCAGGTATTCTTAAATCCTGGTCCTTTTAGTGTTACCAAAATTATTCTGTGGAGTCCATAGACTTTATCAGACTTCAAAGAGGTCTATGACACCCAAAAAAAAAAAAGGTTCAGAACCTCTATTCTAAATCTTTTGATTCTGTGATCCTTCTCAACTTACTGATGGAAGAATATGGGCTATTTAATGCTGGGGTCATAGAGGAATAAGAAACTAGACCTATGAACTCCCTTTGCTCAAGTCATCCAAGGCACTATTGCTACATCTGTGTAGACTAAGCTGTACATCCCCAGATAAAGAGCAATAAAATATGAGTCTCCCATCTCTTCACCCTTTCCTCCATTTCTGTACTTGAGTTCAAGACTCGGGAGTTTTCTGAGAACTGAGTTCACTTTCCAACCCAAGGGAAAGTAAAGGTGAAATCAGACATGTAGAAATCAGTACAAGCCCTGCCAGTTTCCAAAGGCGAGACAGTGTGGTTCATACCACAACATGCACATTTATAAGGACAGAGAGTTCAGGGTATGGTTTGCCAGCCTTCCAGAGACTGATGAATGAAAAGCAATTTTGTTGTCAAAGGCTGCCAGCCTGGTAAGCTGTAGGCCTGGGAGAAATATTGTTGTAATACAACTGAAATGAGTTTAAAATTATCAAGAGCAGTCTTAAATGGGGAAAGAATTCATAGAAAGACAGCAGAGAGCCTGATGGGTGCCCAAGTTTGTGTGTAGAAGCACAGGGGATGATGGCCTTATTGCCCAGTAAGCAGGCCCACTTCATACTATTGTTTGGGGAAGGGGGGATGAGTCTCTCACTTCTTTCTTAGTACCAACTCCTCTGCTCCATTGCCCCTCTTCTCTGCTTTGCAAAGTCCAGCCTCCCTTCCCTCACAGTAGCATTGTAATGGTGATGATGATGATGATGACAATGATGACACCTAACATTTCCATAGTGCTTTAAGGTTGGCAAATTGTTTTTCCTATGTTATCTCATTTGACCTCAACAGCATTGTGAGATAGGTGCCTGAGGCTGAGTGAGGTTAGTAACCTGCCCAGAGTCACAGAGCCAAGTGTCTGAGGCAGGATTCAAACTTGGGTCTTCCTCACTTCAGGTCCTTCACTCTGGTCACCATACCACCTGTCCTGTCTTCCACATCCACAAGAAGAGTCAACTGCTAGGTACAGGAGAAACAGTCTGACCTCGAACCAGGCATAACCACATTGCCAATTAATAGTGTTGAACAAAACTAAAGCCCCTCCCTTTTATTGTTGTTGTTTTGTAAGTCCTGGTCTACTCTCCATGACCCCATTTGGGGTTTTCTTGGCAGAGATACAGGAGTGATTTGACACTTCCTTCTCCAGCTCATTTGACAGATTAGGAAACTGGGGCAAATAGGGTTAAGTGATTTGCCCAGGGTCACACGGCTAGGAAGTGTCTGGGGCCAGATCTGAACTCATGAAAATGAGTCCTCCTGTACTCCGGTACTCTATCCACTGGGCCACCTAGCTGCTCCAAGCTCCTCCTTAGATTCCTAGATATATTTTTGTCTAAACTGTTCAGTGCCTATCATTGGGGTGATTGTTTTTGTTTTTAGCATTTTGGAATACTGAAAGTGACTGATGGTTGTATTTGTGAAATCAATCACTCAGTCCACATTTGCTTAGCATCTGCTATGTGCCAGGTACTATGCTAGGCACCAGAATGCAAAAATAAAAGTAAAACAGCCTGAACCTAAGAAGATTACATTCTATCTGGAGAAAATATGCATACATGTAGGGATATACAGAGTAGATACAGGGTAATTTGGGAATAAAGTCACTAGTAGCTGGGGATATGAGGAAGGACTAGCAAAGCAGGACAGCTTTTCTTTCTCTCTCTCTCTCTCTTTCTCTCTCCCCCTCCCTCCCTCCCTCCTTCTCTCTCCCCTTCTCTCCCAGGCATATATATTATATGCATAATTATGTATAATATGGCAGCTAGGTGATGAAGTACATAGAATACCTGGGCCTAGAGTCAGGAAGCCCGGAGTTCCAATCCAGCCTCAGACACTTACTAGCTGTGTGACCAAGTCATTTAATCCTGTTTGCCTCAGTTTCCTCATCTGTAAAAAGAGCTGGAGAAGGAAATGGCAAACCGCTTTGCCAAGTTATCTCTGCCAAGAAAACCCTAAATGGGGTCACAAAGAGTTGGGCATGACTGAAAAAGGACTGAACAATAAATGTATAATGGATAATAATATACTTATGTGCATACATATATACACCACCTCCTAACTTTGGCTTCACTGAGTTTCTTTCTTCAAAATGAAGCTCAAGCCCCTTCTTCTATACAGAACCTTTTTAGATCCACTCAACTGCTAGTGCTCTACTTCCCAAATTACCTTGTAAGGAATGAAACTGCTTTACATTCATCAGTCTCTGAAAGGGTGGTAACTTACTACTAGGTCTGTATCCCAAACAGAGCATAAAAAAGGGAAAAGGACCTACACGTACAAAAATATTTAAAGCAGTTCTTTTTATGGTGGCAAAGAATTGGAAATTGAAGGGGTACCCATCAATTGGGGGCTGGCTGAACAAGTTGCGGTATATGAATGTAATGGAATACTACTGTTCTATAAGAAATGATAAGCAGCAGACTTCAGAAAAACCTGGAAAGACTTGTACGGATTGATGCTGAGTGAAGTAAACAGCCACATTGTGTGATGACTAATGTTGATAGACTTAGCCCTTCTCAGCAATGCAAGGATCTAAGACATCTCCAAAGGTCTCATGATGGAAAATGCTATCCACATCCAGAGAAAGAACTGGAGTCCGAATGCAGATCAAAGCATACTATTTTCACTTTGTTGAGGGGGTTTGTGCGTTTTTTTTAATTTGTTCTATTTCTTCTTTCACAACGTGACTAATGTGGAAATATGTTTTACATGATTGTGCACGTACAACCATCTTGGGGAGAGGGGAAGGAAGGAGAAAAATTTGGAATTCAAAATCTTACAAAAAATGAATGCTGAAAATTGTCTTTACATGTAACTGGAAAAAAATAAAATACTATTAAATGAAAGGCTGGTAACCTGTACCCTGAGCCCTCTGCCCTTTTTAATGTATAAATGTGCATATTTGGAGTAGGAACTATATTCTCTTCCTTTGTAAGCAGCTGTTTTACACACATACATACACATACACACACACACACACAAATGCATATGACAATATTGAGATTAGAATGATGCATATTTGCAATTCTGATCCATATCTTTACCTAATTTGTGCCCTATAAGAAGAGAATCAGTGGCTAATTTGATTGAATGAGCACCATGTTGTGCAATACAGAAGGTATGGTGGGGAATGGGAGTTGAGAAAGAAAAAAGAAATACAAAATTTAATTACTGCTTCCCCTTTTGAGAAGTTTACAACTTAACTGGGATAAACAGCTTGTAATAAAAGTAATAAAGATGATGGCTTACACATGCATTGTACTTTAGAGTTGATTAAGTGTGTTGGTTTTTCACAGTAATAATTCCTTGATCTAAACCCCTCAATCCACAGGTTCAAAGTTAACCCTCTCTGATTAACAAAGGCAAGCATTTAAACAAAAATAACAAGTACAACGAGCATGATCTGGTAGTCCTTCGCCTCTATGCCAGGAGGACAGAGGTAGGTTTCTTTATTTGTTTTCTGGAACCCTTCATTACTGATTTTTCCGAATTACTCAGTTTCACTTTTTTTTTTCCCCTTAGTGATTTTTTGGTTGATTTCTTTGATTTGGGGCAGCAAGGCAGCACAGTGAATAGAACACTTGGCCTGGAGTCAGGAAGACCTGAGTTCAAATTTAGTCTCAAACACTTAGTTACTGGGCAAGGGACATAACTTGTCTGCCTCAGTTTCCTCAGGTGTAAAATGGGACGATAATAGCTTCTACCTTACAGGGTTGTTGGGAGGATCAAATGAGATAATTGTAAAGCACTTAGCACAATGCCTGGCATGTATTAAGGTATTAAGTAAATGCTTATTTCTTTTTCATTTACTTTGTTGTTGTCGCTGTGTATGCTGTTCTTCTGGTTTTGCTTATTTCCCCCTGTATCAGGACATACAAATCTTCCCACGTGGCTCTGAAGTCCTTATATTCCTAACTGTACGATAACATCACATTATATTCATGTAATCCAGCTTATTAAGCCATTAGCACTGCTATGGCTATTCTATTACATTTATTACTTTGCAGTAAACTGAAGCTCAGATGGATGAAGTGACTTTGCCCCAAGCACAAAGCCAGGTATAAATGAGTGAGGATGACTATAATAGAAGCAGTTTGGCCATGCTGCAGGATGTCTAGTGAAGGAGGGGTCCAACCGGGCTGGGTCAAACCAAGTAGAGCTTCTTCAAGGGGGCAAATGGTGAGAGGCAAGTAGAGTAATTAAGAGTACTTTCCCATTAGACTGGGCTGCTGATCTCTCAGCCCCACCATTACAAGCTAATCAAAACCAGAAGCATTGTCTGTCTGGTCATTTTATGGAACCAGGGCTGGGTAGGGTAGTGGAAAATGCTTAGGAGACTGGAGGTCACATTTCAGCTCGGCCACTCGTCTCTGTGACTGGGAGCAACTCCCTTAGCATTTTAGGATTATAGATCTGAGGGCAGAGACTGTTTCATTCTTTCTATTCGTACTCCCAGTGTCCAGCACAGACTTGGCACTACATAAATGCTTCTTGACTGATTCGTAGAATTGTACAACTAGTGATGGAAGGAACTTCAAAGGTCACCTGGTCCCACTCCCTTATTTTATAGATGAAGAAACTAAAATCCAGAGAGGTTATGACATGCCCAAGGTCACAAAGGAAGTGTGTGTCAGAAGTGAAATTTGGACCCAGGTTCTCTGCTACTCTACCACACTTCTTTTTTTTTTTTTTTTTTTTTTTTTTTTGGTGAGGGCAATTGGGGTTAAGTGACTTGCCCAGAGTCACACAGCTAGGAAGTATTATGTGTCTGAGACCGCATTTGAACTCAGGTCCTCCTGATTCCAGGGCCGGTGCTCTATCCACTGCGCCATCTAGCTGCCCCTCTACCACACTTCTTATAAGTTCATGGAAACTTACCAGCACTCCCTCACTGGTAACAGGGGGTGGATACTTGCCCTACCTAGCACACCCAAAAGCTGGTTGTATGGGAAGCATGTTGCACCAATCAAGCAATCAGCAAGGGTTTATCAAATGCCTTCTATGCCAGACGCTGTCCTAGGCACTAGGGATACAAAGACAAAAGTGAAGGCATCCCTGCCCTCAAGGGACTTCTATTCTCCTATCTATACAGAAAGATCACACAAGGCACATAAAAGGTGTTGGTGTTTATCCTTCATTCTTGAAGAGGACCAATGACAACAGGTGAGGTGATGTCTTGATTTGCAAATGAATTGAATTTAAGTGAGGCAGGGCTATGCAAACTCACCAGCTTCACTTTCTCCTCTGGAGCCATCTGGGTCCAGTGGAAAGACATAGGTCAGGACACTAGAGATAGCCCAGGATGCAGTGGGAGACCTTGGCCCTTTTTTTTTTTTAAAGGCAACTGGGGTTAAGTGACTTGCCCAGGGTCACCCACCTAGTAAGTGTCAAGTGTTTGGTCTGAGGCTGGATTTGAACTCAGGTCCTCCTGACTTCAGGGCCAGTGCTCTATCCACTGCGCCACCTAGCTGCCCCATGACCTTGGCCTTTTTAAGCTAAGGTCCTTCCCAGGTCTCAGTTTGAGGCAAAAACCATTCAGTTATTAATGCTAGCAAGAAATGAAGCAAAAAATGGCCTCTTTTACCTACTCCAAAAAACCAAACTAAAACAAAACAACAATCTGGAAGGGAAGACCCTCAGGGTTTCTGGCCAGAACTGAAACAACTGCTATTTACACTCACTGAGTCAACAAAACCCAACATACAAGGTAACCTTGTAGGGAAGGCACTAGCCTCTGGGGAGACAGATAATGTCTCTCTTGAAGGAAACCAGAGATTCCTAGAGGCAGAGGACAGGAACAGGAACATTCTAGGTGTGGGAAGATAGCCAGTTCACAGGCTGGAGATGGGAAATGGAGGGTTGTGTGTGAGGAACAGCAAATAGGATGGCTGGACCAGAGTGAATGACCAGAATAGAATACATAACAAGACTGGAAAGGTAAGATAGGGCCAGACTATAAAGGTACTGCATAAATATGACCTATCATTTCTCCTCTGAGCTTTTTGCTGTTAAGTAGTTTTTCAGTTGTTTTGACTCTTGATGACCCCATCTGGGGTTTTCTTGGCAACGATACTGCAGTGGTTTGCCATTTCCTTCTCCAGCTCATTTTAAAAATGAGGAAACTGAGGCAAACAGTTTTAAGTGACTTGCCCAGGGCCACATGGCCAGTAGGTATCTGAGGCCAGATTTGAATTCAGGAAGACTCTACTTCCTGACTCCAGGCCTAGCACTCCATCCACTGTGTTTTCAGTATTATTCCTATTAACAAAGACCCCTCCAGATACTCCAGAGAGGAGTCATTAGGCATCTTGCCTAGTAGGAAAGTCCACTGAGGGGTGATTAGATCTCTACGGGAGAGCTGCTCATTTTGCCACCAGCAAAAGGTCCTTCCTGACATTTTGGCTGGAGGTTCCAGAATTTAAACTCACAGAATTGCTTCCCAAACATCTGTAAGTTAAACTTTCTCTGTCACTAGCCTGAATTCTTTCTTTGGTTTCCAACAGATCTATGCTTTCCATTCATCTGTTTGAAGAATGTAATAGACAGTTTCAGATGCTCATCTGGAAAACAAAACATCATTTGCTAGTATACCCATTTGTGAACGTTGGCACAAAAAATCTAGTCTGAATTCTTCTTCTGCTTCAATTAACAGACCGATGATCAAATCAACCAATATTTATTGAGCCTTTAATCTGTGTATTAGGACCTGGCTCTGTTCAACAGCACCTGGTACATTTTACAATATCCTATCAAGGAAAATATTTTCTCCCATGAAAGCTTCTGAAATCATATCTGTTTGTTTCCATTTTATCTTTGAGCCACCACAAGGTTTTGCTTTATTTTCTTTTTCCATAAAGATGAAATATTTATCTCATCTATTCTTTCCATTCCCTTATCTCCAACCTTTGCAACTTTGAAACAAAGCAAGCAGCGAGTAGACCTGGCTGTCTGAAATAGAAGGTCAGTGTACAGGAAGACACTGACATTTACACCTTGAAGGGACTTCAGAAATAATCTCATTCCTTACTGCATTGATGAAACTAATCTCAAGAGAGTTCAAGTGGTCAACTCCCAATCATAGGACTTCTGTCATCTCTCATTCAAGAAGGCTCTCCCCTACACTTAAGCAATATTTCTGTGTTTCTCACATATTTTCTTCCACCAGTAAGCAACATCCAAGACACATGTAAAGGTAGCATGATGGATAGTGTTAGACTTGGCTCTATGGCTTACTACTAGCTGTGATTATGGGCAAACCACTGACTTTCTCCGGACTTCAGTTTTCTTACTCACGAAATGAGGATATCCCTCGCTCTCTAGGTTGTGTTAGCAGTAATGGTGGCCCAGTGTTCTAATTTATTTTAAGTTGTGAGCGACCGTGTTACCTGAACATCAAACTACAGAGACTAAGTGTGCAGGAACAACATTTAGTGTTGTGATCAAATAAACAACAAAGTCACTATGACCCATTTAATAATGGATATGAGCATCACTGTGCTGAAGGGAAAGTAGGCAGAAGTATTAAGTGGTTAACTTAAGTGAGTATCTTCTTGCTTCCTTAGTTCTGTAGAGTTGAAAATCACTATGAATTTCAGTGTTGACCGTTTTCCCTGATATCATGTAATCTTTATCTCACATGTACATAGATATACAATTAAAAAAGACAGAGACCCTGATCTGATTGCCCAATAGATCAGGATTCCCTTCAGAATGCCCTTCCTCTATTCCCCACGTCCCAGGTCTAAGACCCTTATGCTCAGTTCAACAATCTTAGGTCACAAAAGACCCACCTCCCTACCCCAGGTGTTATAGGTGCTTGAGGGTTAAAGGCAGGGCAAGACAAGGCAAAATCCATTAACAGCCAACTATGGGCTAGGTACTGAAGGCAGTGGGAATGTGAGTGAGGAGGCTTTTCTGGTGTTTTGATCAACATAGCAAGATGGCACATGTCTCCAAGAGAAGAGTTTCCTCTACTACATCTAATTCATTGTTCAGCCTCTCTACCTCCCTAAACAACTGTATACTTCTCTGCACAGCTGTAGTTAGTTGTGGAGATCTGGTCTTATCAATTGTTGTTGGTATAGTATTTTTTTTCTCCCAGACTTGTGATTTCTTTGGCATAGGGAACTCCTGGAAAAGAAATTCTCTCCAACAACAAAGATCTTCAGCAATGGATAGTCTCAGAGTTGCCTGGGGCATTCACAGGTTAAGTGACTTGCTAAAGGTCACATAGCCAGTACATATCAGAGGCAGGGCTTCTGAAGCCTTCCTGACTGAGGAAGCTGACTCTCTATTTCCGATGACACACTGCATATATGTATATGTACATGTACATGTATATGTATGTGTATATATGCATGAATGTGTATACACACATATATGTTTATTTTCATTTGACTCTAAGCTCCATGAGTTCACAAGCCTATCTTCTACTTCATTAGTAAATGTTATGGTTTAACCATCTCTGAGATTGTAAAACATCTTTTATGAAATCAATTACATAATTGAAGCAGATTAACTTTCTTTTGTACCTCCTTGAAAAATGAATCACTTAGACCGAACAGTGTTGAACACCAGGTTGCACTGAAAATTCAAATAAAAAATGGAACTTTTTATCCTGTTTTTAAATAAATAAATAGGACAGATACATTCAACAATCCTCTTTAAATTAGATTAGCATCTAATCTAAAAGCCTAGAGGATACTATTTTTTTGGGTTCCTTGATCTGAGGGAGGAAATTTAATTAAATAACTCTCAACTACAAAGCTATAGGGTTTGTTGGGCACAGGGACATGAGTATACTCAGAGAAATCTCTAGGGACTAGAAATGGCTGATTGATAATTCAAGTGTTGCTAGTTAAAAATTGAACAAAAACACAACACAAATGTGACAAATGAACTGAAAGCAGTTTGCATGGAAAAGAATATCCATGATATATAACCAAGATATCCAAAGAATAGGTACAAATATATAAGAACAAAGGCCCTTCCCCAAACACAAATGGTCAAAGGATATGAATAAGCAGAGCTCAAAAGAAGAAAAGCAAGTTATTAGCCATAATATGAAAAACAAAATGTTCACCAAATCACCAACCAAATTAAAACAGTTCTGAAGGTCTATCTTATATCCACCGTACTGGTAAAGTTAACAAAAAAGGAAAATGACAATTGTTGGAAGGTGGTCTAGGTAGAAAGGGACACTTTTAACGCAGCTATGAATTGATCCAATCATCATGAAAAGCAATGTGGAACTTTATCACCAAAGTCACTACACTGTACCTTTACCCTTTCACGGAGCAATACCACTGCTAGTTACATACTATAAAGAGATTAAGGAAAACGATAAAAGATTCAAATTTACAAAAATATTTATAGCAGCATAGTTGGTTCAAAGAACTGGAAATAAAGCAGGTACCCATCAGTTGGAGCTGAATAAATTATGGTTCAGTATGTAAATATAAATTTAAGATAATATTGTTGTTCCATAAGAAATTACAAAAGGGATGGATTTATGGAAACCACAGTAGACTTGCATGAATTGATGCTGAGTGAAAAGAACAGAACAATTCACACAATGACCACAATAATGCAAAATCAAGTCAAGCCAACAACATTTATTAAGTGCCTATTACGTGCCAAACTCTAAGGCACTGTGAAAGACTTAAGAACTATAATCAATGCCATAATGAATCACCACTCTAGAAGACTGACAAAGAAGTATTCTTCCCATGCCCTGGCATAGAGGTGATGGATTAGAGGTGCAGGATGAGATACACATCTTCAGACACAGCAGTCAATGTGCAAATTTGACTACACTTATTTATTATAAAGAAGGATTTTTTTGAGGAGAATTATGAGAAAGAGAAGGTATTGAAAGAGATACCCAAAAAAAGAAGAGATAAAAGAATGTCAACAAAACATTTGAAATCCATATGGAAGAGAACATAAGGGAGTTCAGAAGCGGATACAGACAAGCAAGGCAGTGTTGGTACTGAGACAAATTTAATGTACACTTTAAAAAACCAAGTTGTGCTGTACATAATAGAAGTTCATAGTTTTCTGTGTTCTCTTTTCCTGTTCTTTTTATAAATAAATGTCCATGTTTATTGCTGTTGTCAAGTTCACAATAATTGTTTTACAAGTAAAAAAAAAAGGAAGGAAAGAATAAAAAAAAATACACCTCTATTCTCTCATCCTAATATCTGCAACTTAATTGCTAGCTCGAAAGAGGCTTGACATCACCATTTCTGTTCAAGAAATAGAATGGTCTTTAAATATGTAGCATGTGATTACAATATTTTCCCTTTAAGAAAGGGCTGTGAGACTTGGACTTCTGGGAACCAAGACTCCAAAGTAGCAAACTGCTGTAGTTCTTCCATATTTACCTTGGAATAACCATAAAATAGCACCCCAAAAAAATCCTAGAACAACAGAACCAGAAAAAAATGGGGCACAGCAATCTTTTAGCGAAAAAAACTTAAAAGATCAGCAAGAAAGGTCTATCTCACTCCGGTAAACTGGGAACACAGTCCAGAACAGGAAGCATCCCAGCAAGTCAGCAGGAAGCTCCACCTCAGCAAACCAGTGGCAGATCCTGAGCCCCAGTGCAGTGCAACAAGCAAATGCCAACACCAGGACCCCCCCCCCCCATGTGCCTCAGCATAGCCAGGGGAACTGACAAATTCCAGCTATGCTTCAGCATGCTTCAGCACAGCCCCAGGCAAGCAGGTAGAGCAAATCCTATACATGCCTAAGCAAACAGGCAGCCACGAGCACAGGGCCACCACCACTTGCTTTAGCATAGCACCAGGCAAACAGGCAGCCTCCTGACCCTTGCTTCAGTGTAGCCCTGAGGAAATGTAGAAACACCCCAGTGGCCTCAGCACATACCAGGCACCAGCACTAGGACCCTGGCTCAACATCAGTAAGCTGCCAGACCACTACAGGGATGGAGTAGGGAGGGGATCTGCACCACCAGCACCAGCTACCCCCAGCCCCATTCCCTTAGCACAGCACTAGACACGAGGGTCCCTCATGGGGAGACAATACCAGTGCAGCACCAGGGCTAGGGCCTGTAGCCTTTAGCACAAGAAGCCTGAGACACTGTCCCTTCCATCCAGGGTACAGAGATCAAATTTAAAAGAAAGGAAAAAGGTTTAAAAAAAAAAAGATGAGCAAAACAACAACAAAGGTAACCATAGAAAGTTACTATGATGATAGAGAAGATCAAGACACAAACTCAAAAAAGGACAACAATTCAAAACACCTATGGACGAAAACCCCCCAAAAAATGGGAAGTGGTCTCAAGCCCAGAAAGAACTCATGGAAGACCTGAAAAGGAGCTTAAAAATCATATAAGAGAGGTAGAAGAAAAACTGTGAAAAGAAATAAGAGTGATGCAAGAGAATGATAAAAAACCAAAACAAACAAAACAAACAAACAATTGCTTAAAAGTAGAATTGGCCAAATGGAAAAGGAGATACAAAAATCTACTGAAGAAAACAATTCCTTAAAAAGTACAACTGGACACATGGAAAAGGAAGTACAAAAGCTAACTGAGGAAAACAACTCCTTAAAAGTTAGCGTTGGACAAGTGGAAGTCAATGATTCTACGTGACATTAAGAATCAATCAAACAAATTCAAAAGAATAAAAAAAGAGAAAAAGATATAAAATACTTCACTGGAAAAACAACTGACCTGGAAAACAGATCCAGGAGAAACAACGTCAGACTCATTGGACTACCTGAAAGCCATAATGAAAACAACTTGGGCAGCATCTTTCAAGAAATTATCAAGGAAAACTGCCCTGATATCCTGGAACCAGAGAGCAAAATAGGCATTGAAAGAATACACTGGGGCAGCTAGGTGGCACAGTGGATAGAGCACCAGCCCTGGATTCAAGAGGACCTGAGTTCAAATCCTGCCTCAGACACATAACACTTACTAGCTGTGTGACCCTGTGCAAGTCACTTAACACCATTGCCAAGACAAAAAAAAAGAAAGAAAGAAAAAGAAAAGAAAACAAAGAATACACTAATCACCTCAGCAAAGAGAACCCAAAATAAAAACTCCAAGGAACATTATAGCCAAATTATATAACTATCAAATCAACTGGCCAGAAAGAAACAATTCAAATATTGCTGAGTCACAATAAGGATTACACAGGACTTGGCAGCTGCAACATTAAAGGATCAGGGATCATGGAACTTGATATTCAGGAAGACAAAGGAGTTATGACTACAACCAAGAATCACCTACCCCTTGAAATTAAGTGTAATGCTTCCAAGGAAAAAAAAAGGTTATTCAATGAAATAGAAGGATTTCTTTCTTCTTTTTTTTTTAAATAAATTTATTTATTTTTAGTTTTCAACATTTACTTCTACAAGATTATGAGTTCCAAATTTTCACCCCATCTCCCCCTCCCCACCCCAAGATGGCATGCATTCTGAATACCCTTCCCCTAGTCTGCCTCTCTTCTATCTCTCCCCCCTTCTCTCTCCCTCTATCCCCTTCTTCTTTTTCCTGTAGGGCAGGATAGACTTCTGTACCCCATTTCCTGTATTTCTTATTTCCCAGTTGCATGTGAAAACATTTTTTTAAACATGTGTTTTTAAAACTTTGGTTCCAAATTTTCTCCCTTCCTCCCTCCCCACCCACCCTCATTGAAAAGGCAAGCAACTCAATATAGGTTATACATGTGCAGTTATGCAAAACACTTCCATAGTAGACATGTTGTGAAAAACTA
The DNA here is from genome assembly GCF_003287225.1 of Phascolarctos cinereus. NCBI lineage: Eukaryota > Metazoa > Chordata > Mammalia > Diprotodontia > Phascolarctidae > Phascolarctos > Phascolarctos cinereus. Next base: position 65,779,423 of record NW_027556402.1, on the reverse strand, counting down.
ACTCTATTTCCCTTAATCCTATCCTGCCCCCCCCATTTATTCTATTCTTTCTTTTGACCCTGTCCCTCCTCAGAAGTATTTCTTCTGATTACCCCTTTCCCAATCTGCCCTCCTCTCTATCATCCCCCTGCTCTCTTGTCCCCTTCTCCCCCTATTTTCCTGTAGGGTAAGACAGATTTCCATACCCAATTGAATGTGTATGTTATTCCCTCCTTAAGCCAAATCCTATGAGAATAAGATTCACTCATTCCCTCTCACCTTCCCCTGTTTCCCCTCCACTGTAAGAGACTTTTCTTTTGTGTTTTTTTTGTGAGATAATTTACCCCATTCTACCTCTCCCTTTCTTCTTCTCCGAGTCTCATCCTCTCTCATCCCTTAATTTTATTCTCCAGATATGACCCCTTAATCTTCAACTCACCCTGTGCCCTCTATCTATCTATCTACATATACTACATATAATTTTTTCCTCCAACTACCCTAATACTGACAAAGGTCTCATGAGTTATAAATATCATCTTTCCATGCAGGAATGTAAACAGTTCAATCTTAATAAGTCTCTTATGATTTCTCTTTCCTGTTTACCTCTTCATGTTCCACTTGAGTCCTGTATTTGAAAGTCAAATTTTCTATTCAGCTCTGGTCTTTTCATCAAGAATGCTTGAAAGTCCTCTATTTCACTGAATGACCATTTTTTCCCCTGAAGGATTATACTCAGTTTTGCTGGGTAGGTGATTCTTGGTTGTAATCCTATCTCCTTTGCCCTCTGGAATATTATATTCCATGCCCTGCGGTCCTTTAATGTAGAAGCTGCTAAATCTTGTGTTATCCTGATTGTGTTTCCACAGTACTTGAATTGTTTCCTTCTGGCAGCTTGTAATATTTTCTCCTTGACCTGGGAACTCTGGAATTTGGCTATAATATTCCTAGGAGTTTTCCTTTGGGGATCTCTTTCAGGAGGAGATCTGTGGATTCTTTCAATTTCTATTTTGCCCTCTGGTTCTACTATATCAGGGCAGTTTTCCTTGATAATTTCTTGAAAGATGATGTCTAGGCTCTTTTTTTGATCATGGCTTTCAGACAGTCCAATAATTTTAAAATTCTCTCTCCTGGATCTATTTTCCAGGTCAGTTGTTTTTCCAATGAGATATTTCACATTGTTTTCTAATTTTTCATTCTTTTGGATTTGTTTTACAGTGTCTTGATTTCTCATAAAGTCACTAGCTTCCAATTGCTCTATTCTAATTTTTAAGGAAGTATTTTCTTCAGTAATCTTTTGGACTTCCTTTTCCATTTGGCCAATTTTTCTTTTTAGGGCATTTTCTCCTCATTGGCTTTTTGGACCTCTTTTGCCATTTGGGTTAGGCTATTTTTTAAGGTGTTATTTTCTTCAGTATTTTTTTGGGTCTCCTTTAGCAAGCTGTTGACTTGTTTTTCATGATTTTCTTGCATCACCCTCATTTCTCTTCCCAGCTTTTCCTCTACTTCTTTTACTTGCTTCTCAAAATCCCTTTTGAGCTCTTCCAAGGCCTGGGACTGATTCATATTTTTCTTGGAGGCTTTGGATGTAGGAGCTTTGACTTTGTTGTCTTCTTCTGGTTGTATGTTTTGATCTTCTTTAATCACCAAAGTAAGATAATATAGTCTGACTCTTTTTGCGCTGCTTACTCATGATCCCAGCCAATTACTTGAGTTTTAAACTCTTTGTGAAGATAAGAGTCTGCTTCCAATGTGGAGAATGTACTGTCCCAAGCTTTGGGGGTTTATACAGCTGTTTTTGGAGATACTTGTAGGGACCTGTAAATTTTCAGTTCTTGCAAGGTAGTAGGATAAGGAGTGAGGTGTTTACTCCTTTCCTGGCCTGTGCTGTGGTTTATTAGTGACCACAAGCAGTCTTTTCTCTCTTGGAACTGTGAGGAGGGTTTCCTCTGTACCGCCACTACAAGCTCCACTGCACCAGTGCTTCTCCTCACCCCAGGACCACCACCCAGAACTGTGACCCAGATCTAAGCATGGGCAAAGCAAGAGATTCCTGCCTCAGCACTGGCAAAGAGATCCCTGCAATCTCCCTCTGATCAGCCACCAGATTCCCCCTCAGTCTGTGGGCCAGAAGCTCAGGAGGCAGCCACCACCCCGGCGCCCGTGCTCCATGCTCTGGAGCTGGCTCTGACCTAGCTCCTCTCTCAGCACCGCAGAAACAGACTTTTCCCACTGACCTAAGTTCTCTTTGGTGTTCTGGGTTGAAAGGTCTGGAAGCTGCCACAGCTGCCGAGATTCAGTCCTCTGAGGCCTGCTCCAGGTTCACTGCAGCCTACACGCCCACGCCACACTGCGCTCCTCTACCCACACAGTGCGATATACCCTTCTGATCAACCATCCAGGTTGTCTTGGGCTGGAAATTTGCTTCACTCTGTTTTTTTGTGGGTTCTGTTTGCTTTAGAATTTGTTTAGAGCCATTTTTATAGGTATTTGGAGGGGTCTGGGGGAGGGCTCAAGCAAGTCACTGCTTTCACTCTGCCATCTTGGCTCTGCCCCGAAATAGAAGGATTTCAAACTTTCATAAGGAGAAGACCAGAACTGAACAAAAAATTTGATCTCCAATATCAAGATCCAAGAAAAGCCCAAAAAAGGAAAAAAAGAGAAAGAAAACATAAGGGATTCAATGGAACTAAATGGTGCACATCCGTATATGAGAAGATGATACTTGTAATTCTTAAAAAAATGTACCACTAATGGCAGAACTAGAAGAAATAAACACAGACAGAGGGTGTGGGTATAAGGTGAATTTGAGAGAATGACATAAAAAATAATTAAGGAATGAGAAAAAGGAGTACACTGGGTGCAGAAGGAAGGGAGAGGTGGAACGGGGTAAGTTACTTCTTATAAAGAGGCATGAAAAACCTATTACAGCAGAGGGAAAGATGGGAAGGTGGCCATGGGCATCAGTTGAAGCTTATTCTCATTGGTATTGGCTCAATGAGGGAATGATATACACAATCAGTTGAATATAGAAATCTATCTTACCCCACAGGAAAGTAGGAGGGAAGATTAAGTAAGGGTGGGGGACTGATAAATGAAAAGGACAGACCAGGGGAGGTGGTAGACAGAAGCAAAACACTATTGAAAGGAGAGAGAGGACAAACAGGAGGAAAAGAGGAGGGAGGGAAATACACAATTAGTAATCATAACTGTGATTGTCAATTGGGATGAACTCTCCCATAAAACAGAAGCAGAGATAGCAGAGTGGACCAGAAACCAGAATCCTACAATATGGTGTTTACAAGAAACACATTTGAGGCAGAGAGACACACAGAGAACAAAGGTAAGGGTCTGGAGCAGGATCTACTATGCTTCTGATGAAGTATACCTGCAGGGGTAGCAATTCTGATCTGAGACAAAGCAAAAGCAAAAACAGACCTAATCAAAAGAGATAAGAAAGGAAACTACACTTTGCTAAAAGGTACCATAGACAATGAAGTAATATCAACACTAAACATATACGCACTAAGTGGTATAGCATCCAAATGCTTAAAGGAGGAGTTAAGTTAGTTACAGATTCACAACCAAGCAAGAGATAGATCATGAAATGTAAAATAGATAATGTTCATTATATTTAATTAAAAAGATTTTGCACAAACAAAACCAAAGCAATCAAGATTAGAATTAAAGTAGAAAGCTGGGAAACAATCTTTATAGCAAGAGTTTTTGATACAGACCTCATTTCTCAAATATATGGAGAACTGTTGTCAAATTTAAAGAATACAAGGCATTCCCCAATTGATAAATGGTCAAAGGATACGAATAGGCAATTTCAGATGCAGAAATCAAACCTGTCTATAGGCATGTGAAGAAGTGCTCTAAATCACTTTTGATTAGAGAAATGCAAATTAAAACAACTCTGAGGTACCACCTCACACCTATCAGATTGGCTAATATGCCAAAAAAGGAAAATGATAAATGTTGGAGAGGATGTGGGAAAAGTAGGACACTGATGCAGTGTTGGTAGAGTTATGAACTGATCCAACCACTCTGGAGAGCAATTAGGAACTATGCCCAAAGAGCAACAAAGAGATCATTTAAAAAAAGGACCTCCATGCACAAAAATTTTGCAGCAGTGGCAAAATATTGTAAATTAAAGGGATTCCCATCAATTGGGAAATGGCTGAATGAGCTGTGGTAAATAAATATAATGTAATACTACTGTGTAATTAGAAATAGAGAACAGGCAGGTTTTAGAAAAACCCAGAAAGACTTATACGACTGATGCAAAGTGAAATGAGCAGAACCAGAAAAACACTGTACACAGTATCAGCACATCATGTGATGATCAGCTATCATCTTCTCTTCTCAGCTCTTCTCAGCAACACAATGATCCAAGACAAGTACAAAAAACTCATGAAGGAAAACATTATCCACATCCAGATAAAGAATTTATGGATTCCAAATGAAGATTGAAGCATCCTTTTTTTCACTTATTTTATTCTTTTTTGTGCTTTTTTTCCCCTTTTGATATGTTTCTTCTTTTCACAACTATGACTAATATGGAAATAAGTTTTACATGATAGCACCATGTATAAACTATATCAAATTGCCTACCATGTTCAGAAGAGGGGAGAGGAGATAAGGGAGGGAGGGAGAAAAATTTGGAACTCAAAATCTTTAAAAATAAATGCTAAAAATTGTCTTCACACATAATTGGGGGAAAAGTAAAATACTTTTTTAAAAAAAGAAAGGGCTGTGACGATTTATGATTTTGTTCATGTTTCTGTGTGGGCTGCATTAAAAAAAAAAAAAATATTTTCCAAGGGAAGCAAATGCATTTGCATTTGATAATTTAAACCTCTAAGGAACAGTGCCTTCTGCAGATATACCCTGTTGAGTTTCCTTGTGAGACAAGAGACAGTGTAAGACATTTAACCGTATATGCCGGTTATCACAACACCCAGCCCTTCCTCTCCAAGAAATAGCTCTAAACTTCTATTTTCTTTCACTTAAACAGGATCCTGCTGTTGGGCCACAAGCTGCCCAAGAACAATCGAACAGACGACGAGCCTTGCAGAGAACACCCTCTTATTCGTGAGCTAGATGAGACAGGGAAGTATACACTGTAGTCAGATTTTCCCTTCTTGTTTGCTATCTGTGAGGTGCTAACACATCAGGCCTGGACCATTGCAATAGCCTGAGGATTCGTCTCTCTGCCTCAAGTCTCTCCCCACTTCAACCTATCCTCTCCTCAACTGCTCTTCCTAAATCACACGTCTGACCATGTCACACACCCCATCTCCTGTTCCTTAAACTCCAGTTACTCCCTATTACCTCCAAGATCAAATTTAGGTATCCTCTATTTGCCTTTTAAAGCCCCTCTATAACCTGACATCTTCCTACCACTCCAATCCTTCTACCTTATTCCCTCCCACTTACTCTTCAATCCAGTAACACAGGCTCCTGGCTGTTTCACAAACAAGAGACCCCATCTCTCCACTCCAGGCATTGTCTCTGGTTGTCCCCCATGCTTGGAACTCTCTCCTTCTTATCTTCACCTCTTCACTTCTCTAATTTAAGTATCAGATTTAGTCTCACCCTCCACAAGAAGCCTTTCCTGATTCCATCTTAATGCTAGTACTTTTCCTGTTATCTCCAATTTATTCTGTACACAGTTTGACTGTACATAGCTATTTGCATGTTGTCTCTCCCATTAGATTGTGAATTCCTTGAGTTTTGGGACTGTCTTGTGTAGCACCAGCACTTAGCACTTAGGCATACAGTAGGCACTTAAAAATGCTACTTGACAGATCTGTTGGATAATGTCAGAATTAGCCTACATCCTTGGAATGGGCCTCACAAATTCCCATGGTGTCAGAACACTAGGCAGAGGTTCTCAACCATTGCTTTTTTTTGCTTTTTTTTTTCCATTAAAAAGGATCCCTAGCTGTCACTCTTACAGGTCATTAAGCCAGCGCCTGACTGTCCATGTGAGGATGAAGCTGCCTTCCCTAATCTAAAGTTAGTTACCCTGTAGCTGTATCCTCAAACTGGCTTGACAGCTTTGTCCAGGAAGCTGGCCAACAGGGTCATATGTGAACAAATGCTGTGCTTGACTATAACCACATTAACTTCAAATCCATTTGGCAAGTCCTTTAGCTTATTCTTTGCTTTTCTTAAAGAAATATGGCATCTTCTAATTCTATGAACTATGATCACTTCACATTTTTCATCGATACTGACCTGAGCACTGGAATCCCCCCTCAGATAGATGCACATGCTATCAAGATTGGCCTGACTACCTCTCTGAAAAAATGTCTTTTGTTTCTCATCCCTATAGGTCTTAGAGGTTGTATCAACCGTGCCAGTAAAACAGTCTCTTCCTTATAAAGAAGAGGTCTGGGGTTCAAAACCTACTTCTGCTATTTGTTCGCTATGTGACCTCATGCAAGTCACTTAACCTTTGTGGGCCTTAGTTCCCTCATCTGCAAGTTGAAGGCATTGTACTAAATGACCTCCAAGGTCACTCGGAATCCTAGGATTACAGATTTAGAATCGGAAGGGACCTCAGAGACCACACAGTCCAATGCCCTCATTTTACAGATATGGAACTAAAGTCCAGGGAGGCTGTGTCTAACCAAGGTTCCAAAGGTAGTGAATGTCAGAAGAAAGACTTGACCTAGGGCCTCTCACTCCACTCGTTGCTGTGGAGTCGTTTTTCAGTCGCCTCCCCTTTTTGGATTTTCTTGGCAAAGATACTGGAGTGGTTTGCCCTTTCCTTCTCCAACTCATTTGACAGATGAAGAAACTGTGGCAAACAGGGTGAAGTGACTTGCCCAAAGTCACATGGCTGGTAAGTGTCTGAGGCCATATTTGAACTCAAGAAGAGAAATCTTCCTGACTCCAGGTCCGGCACTCTGTCCACTGTGCCAACTAACTGCCCTCTCATAGCAGACCCCTGCCATTTTCACTGCCCCATCAGTTCTAAATCTATGATCCCATGGCATCATCCTAAAAATCACTAATATAAGTCAGTGATTAGCTTGCTGACCCTATAGATGACATCACTGGTGAACCAAGAGGTAAACAACGGTACCTCACTGATTGTCTCACCACAACGAGTAGGACCTAAATGCCACTCATAACTGCAGTGACTCAAGGCATTTATTGCTTCTTTGATGATTATCTGGTAGGTTTAAACTCTTCTTTTTCTAAATTCAACTGGTATGTTTCATGGATGCTGTGATTCAGGGAGCAAGAGATGCAGGAATCTTGTGGTCCAAATGACAAGGCATTTCAACTTGGATTCTTCAGGGATTCATGGTGTTTCACATCACCATGGTGACTGTGTAACCAAGGCTGAATGGAGAGTCATAGGACCTGTGTTCAAATCCTAGCTCTGTCACGCACTACCTGTTTGGCCTTGGGCAGGCTGCTTACCCATTGGGTACCTCATTTTCCTCATCTGAACAATGAGGGAGGGATGCTGGACCAGATAATTTCTAAATCTATGATCTATGAATAGTCTGGAAGCCTTCTTAGACCTCTGTATAAATGCTTGTTGCCTTGAATTCCTGACATGTTAGTATTTGAATTTTTCTTAACATTTTATTGTTAATGATTTGGAGCAGTTTTCATGTGTGCTGATAATTTGCAGTCACAGGTATTGTAGTTATGCTAAGCCAAGTGCCACCAAGAATTTTCCCATCTCCAAGTACTCCATATTCCAGTGACTCCTGTACAAGATATTCCACCTCTCAACTCCATGAATTTCCACTTAATGTTAGCACTTTCCCTCTGAGATTAGCTCCATATTACCCTGTATAGATCTCATTTGTACATATTTGTTTACATGTGGTCTCCCCAGTCAGACTGTGAGCTCCTTAAAGGGAAAGACTGTTTTGATCTCTCTTTGTGATGCGAAGCACAGTGCCCGACCCACGGTGGGCACTTAAGAAATGTTTGTTGATTTGGCTTGATGTCAAGGTATGACTTGCAGGAAAGCATTAAATATATAGTCAACCTTTAGGAACAACTCATGAGCTAGACAAATGATAACTATGTACAGCTGGGTTATTTTTCAACCAACTAGGAAGCTTCCAAGGCCATAGTAACCAAGTCCAAAAAATTCAGGATGTACAGCCAGTGACCCACGCCCCCTAGGTTGATCAATACGCTGTCTCATAAACAAGGTCAGATAAAGAGACACGTATATCTCACAGTGACTGAAACAAAGACATTCAGGACTTTGCCCAATGTTACTAAACCAAAGCTGACCCTCTAGCACTAAATAAATAATTGCTGACATTGATCCAGAGCTTTGAGGTTCACATAGCATATCCCTGAAGTTCCCTAAACTTTCCTTTCTTGGTCCATAAAATGAGGAAGATGCACTAGACTTAGAAGGTTCCTTCCAGTTATAAATCTATAATTGTGTGATCTCATTTGATCCTCATAATCAATCTCATAGGCACTGAATCAAATACTATTACCCCATTTATAGATGAGGAAACCCAGCTAAGTGACTTGCTCGCAATCACATAGCAAGCACATTTTGAGGCACTGTTAAAATCCAGGTCTTTCCTAATTCTAAAGGCAGAGTTCTTCCCATTATACTACACCAAATGTATACTGAGTCACACCCATCATAAGACACTGTTAAAGGCTAAAAGTGGCTTGATCTTCAAGTCAACTGGACAAGCACTTATTAAACAAATACTATGTGCCAGGCACTGTGATAAATTCTGGGGATACCAAAAAGGGGGGCAAAACCAGTCTTTGTTCTCAAGGAGTTCACATTCAAATGGGGGAGAAAACCTGAAAACAACTATTTAGATACAAGATACAGAGAGAGTAAATTGGAGGTTATCTTAGAGGGAAGATGACCGCATTAAGCAGGGGCAAGGGAAGGCTTCTTGCAGAAGCTGGCATTTCAGCTGAGACTTTAAAGAACTCAGGGAAGTCAGGAGGCGGAGGCGAGAAGAGAGCACCTTCCAGTCAGCGAAAATGTCTGAAACACTGTTTGGAAGTAGAAGGCTGTGCTCTAGGAAAAGCAAGACCAATGTCATTGCATCATCGAGTAAGTGAAAGAGATGAAGGCGTCAGAAGATTGGAAAGGTCATGAAGGGCTTTCAAAGTGGCTTAGAGGATCCTGGAGTTTAATAAAGGGGTGTGATATTGGTTAGGCTTTTGGCTTAGAAAGATGTTTTTGATAGCAGAGTGGATGATGGACAGGAGTGGGGAGAAACTTGAGGCAGGCAGCCCCATCAGTGGGCTATTGCAATAATGCCTGCACTAGGGTGGTGGCAGTGTCAGCGGAGAGGAGACTTACCTTATGGGAAAGATATTATGGAGGTAAAATGACAAGATATCACAACTGAGAGGGGGTGAGGGACTTGGGAGACAAGGGGGTTAGATCTGGCAGGTGGAAGAGGACGTGAAATACGGGAAATGATGTGGTATTTACTGCTGTTAGCAGCGAGCTGGTGATAGTCTTTCAATTTGACTGTAATCTGGAGACAAGATAAAAAAAGGTGGTTGTGACATCTGTTGTCACTTTTCATTTCTACTTCTCAGATTCCTCTCAAGAGCTCTCTCCTCTCTCTCCCAATGATCTTTTTTTTTTCTACAATTATGGTATGGCAATGGATAGTATGAGCCAGGTGACAAGAAATGCAAGGGTCATATGGCCCAAACTACAAGGCATCTGCTTTGACTATGATATAGATTTCAAACAAAATTTTCTACCTTTCAAAAACACTAAAGAGGTATTTTTTAAAATAATCAACTCGAGAGACCTTTTTTCTAGCTCATAATGGATGCCATTTAAGAATTAATATAAGCCCTTTTTATTATACACTGACCTTGATTAGAATTTTTCCTTCTAATTCTCCCAATTCCTACATTGTAAATAATCTCTGGCCTTTCACAGGCCACTTTGGTGTCAAAATAGCTTTAAACTACTTAGAGGATCTGATATTTTTGAGCCAGAAGGGAATCTCGAGGCAATCTAGTTCACTTGTTACTTCAGAAGTGAAGAAACAGGTCCTGGAAGATTTGGCAGTTAGGTAGGTTGTGAGGTGGAAATGGAGTCAGGAAGACCCAAGTTCAAATTCAGCCTCAGACACTTACTAGCTGCGTGATTGTGGGAAAATCATTTAACCTTTCTTACTCTCGGTTTCCTCATCTGCAAAATGGAGCTAATGATAGCACCTGCCCCCTAGGATTGTCGTGAGAATAAAATGAGATAATACTTGTAAAGCACCTTGCAAATCTTAAAGTGCTCTGTGAATTCTAGTTATTATTGTTGTTGCTGCTGTTTTCATGAAGCAACTAGTCCAATATGGCACTGCTAATACACGCAAAAGTAGAGTCCTCTAACCCCAAAGGCAGGGCCATTTCTTCTGTACTTGACTCCCTCTTTTCTTGGTCCCAATTGAGTTTATTCAACTTGCTTAGACATTAAGGATCCCTTAGAGGCTCCTTTGTTTACCCCTCTAACATTCATGCTGTGCCCTATTATACCTCCCCACTTCTTTCTCAAGTGGCAGAACACACAACAGAAGGAAATAATCTATGGAGCACAGGTCCATACACATGAAGAAGCAGACAGCCAGAGAGGTGAAGGTAGTATAATTAATTCTTAATTACAGTGTCTTCCCTCTGCTAGTTATTTCCTATTTATCCTTTATATTCCTTGCTTCATATATATTTGTTTGCATGTTGTCTCCCTGTTAGATTGTAAGCTCCTTGAAGGCTGAGACAGTCTTTTGCCTCTTTTTGTATTCCCAGCTCTTACACAGTACATAGTAGGTGCTTAATATATGTTTACTGAATTGAACAGTATTGCAAAGCCAAGCTTCCACCCCAATATGCAGGGCCCATTCTGTTCCACCTCTCAGCTTCTCCAGTCCTACAAAGAAAGAATAACTTCACCATACCACCAGCAAGCAGAAGGTAATTTCCTCTTGTATCCCTTTTCCACCTTTTTATTATATATACATGCTGTTCTGATACGACAATTACTTCCCAATAAATATTCTGCCCATAGTAGCTTCCCTCTAAAAAGATAAGCAAAACTAGTTCATGGAGACACTGAGATGTTACAGTTCTCTTTGAAATGTGACATTCAGCCAGAACTTTCAAATAGTGGGCAACACCTACTTAACTAACAGTAATGGCTAGCATTTATATGTTACTTTGAGGTCTGCAAAGTGCTTCACATATGCTAACTCATGTGATCCTCATAACAACCTTGGATAATGGCTGTTGTTCAGCTGTGTCTGACTCTTCATGACCCTGTGGACCACTCTGCTCAAACACCAGAGTGGTGTGCCACTTCCTTCTCTACTGGATTAAAGCAAACAGAGGCCAAATGACTTGTCCAGGGTCATAGTTAAGTGATAGTAGCTATCAAAGGCCAGATTTGAACTCCTACCCAATGCTCTACCTGAGTCACCTAGCTGCCCCAAACAGAACTCCCAGGTTCTATTATTATCCCATATTACAGATGAGAAAACTGAGTCAGAGAGGGGCTAAGTGCTTTGTCCAGGGTCATACAGCTAGTAAGTGTCTGAGGCTGGATATGAACTCAGGCCTTCCTGACTCCAGTGCATTTCATATTTGTGTAACATCCTTGTTAGGTTACTGCTGAATGAACTCCAGGTGATAGACCCTGGCCAATCTGGGGAGGGGGAGGGGGAGGTGAGCAGAGAATGCCTCTACCTCCAGTCTGAAATGGATATAAGAATGTGACAAGGACAGTAGCAACAGAATCTATGTGTTAAGCAATGAGCATATTCTAAATCCAATACAGATGGTGACCATCTGTCGTCTCTCCCTTCTCACAAAATAAACCTCGTGAATTCAACAGAGAATGCTGAGACATTATCCTTGAGGAATACGCTGGCATAGTGTTTGCGTTAATAACAAGAACCTTTTCATTACCTGAAGTCATTCAAGGGCACAGAGTAATACTGCAGGATAGGAGACGAGGGAGCTGAGGTCAGGGTCCCCAGAAACAACGTTCTCTGTGCTCAACCAAACCAGAAAGAAAGAAAGACCCTAGAATAATAGGATTTAATTGCTGGGGATGGATTTTAGAGCTCATCTTCTCCAACCCCTTCATTGCACTGAGGAGATGGAGGCCAGAGATCACGTAGGTGGTGAGTATCGTCTGCTGCTTAAACAAAAATGGCAGGTCCAGTCTAGCAAGCCACAGAGCACCAACCACGGAGCTTAAAAATGTGGTTGGTGCTACCCTGGGGGGTCCCCCCTCTGTGATGAGCTGCGATGAACTGAACAAATAAACACTCTCATCCTAGTCTGAGATACAAAGAGATTGCTCTTTAATAAGCAGAGTTTACATAACCATTCTCGCCCAAGGAGCATTTATGTCCACTGGAGCATTTGGAAATAGGATACTCTCTGCCCTTGCAAGAGAAAGGGCTGCAGAAATTAATTAATTTAAAAGCTGACAGAAAGATTAGATATTGGACTTTTCCTTAGAGACCTTTATTTCCACACTCTTTATCTACCGGTTGGCACCTTTATATGCTAATTGTTTAAATGATTATGTTTTGTCATTAGGTACTATTGATGGAAAGGTAGCATGGGAGTCTCTGGGAACGCCATAACATTGCCCCAGCAATGAAACCAGCCCTTCTTGTTCCCTGCATTGATGTAATTTATACAACAGAGGAGTCTGCTCTATCCTTCAAGTTCAGGATTCGATTGAAAAAATTCAAAAAAGATTTATTAAGTATTTACTATTTAAAGTACACTAGTACCCAAGCAGTAGGGAGGGTGCAAGTTTCAGATGAAAAACATTCCCTGCCTTTGTGGAATTAACAAGCCAGGGGTGTGCGCTATAACACTCAGTTTGTTAGGGTTTTTTCTCTCTTGAAAATTGTTTCAGATTCTGAACTTTTTTTTCTTTTTGAAAGATTTCGTTTCAGTAAGGGAATTCCCTCCACCAATGCACATCAAGCTGCTCTGCAGCTACAGTCTTAGAGAGTTGCCTGGGCCACTGAGAGGGTGACATAGTCAGTAGGCGTCATGGCTGAAACTTGAACTATGGTCTTCCTGACTCTGAGGCCAGCTCTCTATCCATTATACCACACTGGCTCTGTCACAGAAAGTATAATGTACTTATCATGTAATATTTTTATTATACTATGTAAAATTATACTACATATGATAAAAATATTACATAAGTCATATGGGAATGATTGTAACATTGCTCTAGTCCTTTTTTGTATAATACTTTTATTATACATAGTATAATACCGTACATAGCATAATAAAAATATTACATGGTAACCACATAAGAGAGATTCAAGCAAAGTGGTATCTGAAAATCATGGCCAATTTGAAGGCATCAGGGATCAGGGAAGCTTCCTGGAAGAAGTGGAATTTACTTCACACTTTCAAGGATGGCTAAGAATTCCAAGGGCCCAAAGGTAGAGGTGAGAGGAGGGAAGAATTCCAGGAACAGAAAGAAGGTGAACTAAAATATAGAAAAATATGTATACAAGAGGTGATGACTAGTCCAGCTTGGCTGGATACTAGAGTATATGGAAAGGAATGGTATGAGCTAAGACTAGAAAGAGAGGCTGATAACAGATTGGGAAGGACCTCAGATACCAGGCCTAGGAGCTTAAACTTGACTTATTATGCAACAGGGAACCACTGCAGGGGACTGAACAAATATATGTATTAGGAAGCTAAGCTTGCAGCAGTGTGAAGGGCAGCTTGGCAGGGGACAGGAGAGGGTAAAAGCCAAAGACCTGTTAGGAGACTATTGCAATAATGTAGACAGGAAGAGTCTGCAATGTTTTCATACAGTATAGCTGTGAAATGGAAGAGACATGTGGGGTATGAACTGCATGAGGGAAGTACTAGAGGAATAAGGAATAACTTTTTTAAGATTGAAGAGACACAAGTACATTTTTTTTTATTATTATTTTTAGGCAATTGGGGTTAAGTGACTTGCCCAGGGTCACAGAGCTAGTAAGTGTCAAGTGTTTGGTCTGAGGCAGGATTCAAACTCAGGTCCTCCTGACTTCAGGGCTGATGCTCTATCCACTGCACCACCTAGATGTCCCAACATAAGTACATTTTGTAAAACCCAAGTAAGGACCATGAGAAAGAAGGGATCCTTTCTGGAGCAAGCTGCTAGAGGAAGCTGGAAGAAGTGGGATTAAAGGCACAAGTAAAGAGATTTATTTTAGCAAGGAGGGCAGATACCTCCTTAGCTGAGATAAGAAGGAAAAAGAGAATGAATGGATGATGATACCAAGAAGTGCTGATGAATGGAGAAGAGGGGCTGAGGGTGTCCCCACTGCTTAGCCTTCTCAATGAAAAGCATAAGTCAACCGCTATATGAATGGAGAGTGGAGGCATAATTAGCTTGAGAAGGGAGGAAAATGTTTAGGACAGCTGCTATGAATGGGGGGTGGGGGAAAGGATGAGATAGGGAAGTAAGAATGTAGTACAGTAAAAAGGGCATTGGCCCTCTATAGTCAAAAGACCTGGTTTCAATGCCTACTTCTGATTATTTCCACTTGTGTGACTTAGGGGAAGTCACATAACTTCTCTGTGACTCAAGTTTCTTCATCTTTAAAATCAGAGAATTGAGTTATATGGTTCCTGAGAAAGCTTTATGATCCTATGAGTCTATGACAATAGAGCAGTAGGAAAAACCCAGTGAAATCAGCTCAATATCATGCTTTCTCTAGGGACCCTCAGAAGTCCCAGAGGAAGAGCGGAAAAACTGGATGGTCTTATTTATTCAGGCCAGAAGTTTCAACAATTGGGAATGGTTAAAAGTCAAAGAGAAAATGGTTTTTAAGGTAGTGGCTAATGAACAAATGAATGAGTGTAAAAGCATTTATTAAGTGCTTACTATATGCAAAGTACCAGGAGCATAAAAAGAAAATTAAGATAGTCCTGGCTCTTAGAGACCACATTCTAATGGGGGCAACAACCCATATGTAAGGTTTTAGCTGCCAGTCTGATGGAAAAGTCCAATGATCCTTAAAAGTGCAGTGGCAAAACAGATACAAATGCATCGTCTTTGGTGCCCTTTCTACTGCTAAAACCATCTCTGATGTTGAACCATTTGACAGTACTAAGAAACTTTCTTTTCTGGGTCTTTACTAAACCTGGCTGCTGAGGAAAGCAGGGATGTCAGCATCTGCAGAAACAGTTGCTAGATTGAATTTTCACAAGGATTTATTTCCTGGGATGATGGTTACGGAGGATGTGCTAGAAGGAAGTCCAGTGATCTGATAGATGCTGCTATTCCTGGGGCTCTTGGGGTGTACTTGCCCATTGATGACAGCGGTTCAGTGGTTGGTGTTGGTGGTAACAATTTTTCCACAGTAATTGCTCTCTTCAATAATGGTTGCAGAACTCAATCCAGAAGCAGGGCGAATATTAGCGGTGTGAGGGAGGAATGGAAAACTACTATTTCCAGAACTCTTAGACTCTGGAAACACCACTCTCGAAGTCCTACTCCCCACCCATAACATCTGTCCTGAGCATTTTCTTCTATTCTCCAATCCCCACTCATAGAGCAGTTGGCTTCTACTCTCCACTGAAAAGACTTAGTCCTGGTCCTATCTCCTGAGTCTTCTGAGTCTTGGGCTATCTCCATCAGGGTCTGAGGGAGGATGGTAATTTAACTTATCCCCTGTTTCCTACTCATTGTGCCTTCCTGCTTCGCTAAAGTGGAAAACCATAACATCAAAGCTGGGAATAGAGGTATGTGAAACCAGAGCAGAGAAGATGGACTCTGAGAATAAGGAGAGAGTACAACAAGGGTAGAGAAGAAGTTTGATGGGTGATATAGGACAGATGAAAGAATAGGAAGATTATGATGAGCTGTACAGTGCTTCTGGTTTATTTTATATTCTCTATGCATTTCTGTGGTGATTTATATCTGATGTGAGATTTTTTCCATTTCTAACGCAATCAACAGTAGACTGTAGAAATGCCTCAGAAAAAGACACTTTTTTTCCTTCCTTTTGCTACCCATTTATGTAGTTTCACAAGTTCATTAGGGTAGCCACAAGCTTTATTTCATTTTTGGATTTTTATCCTGAAAATAAAAATTCTTCCCAGTCAAAGTGAATAACGGAGCAGTAATTATTTTATTCCACCTCTAACATCTAAAAATGAAATGGTTCTCTACAGCAGTGGAGTGGTGTCAAATTCAAATAGATCCTGAGTGAGTCACTTAACTTCTAGAGCCCAGACAAGTTTCTAAGGCTATAATTTGTACACCCTTATCTGCCTTCGTAGGGGCAATTTCCTCACTGGGAGTTAACTATGACAATGAAATCACAGATCAAGATAAAAAAGAAAATTGAAGATAAAAAAAACCAAATGACACACATGGGTTGTCCTAAAAGTGCTTTCTTTAATGAATTATAAGCATTTATTGAGCCCATGGTATGTGCTGGGCATCGTGCTAGTCACTAGAGTTACAAACACAAAAAAATACTCCTGTTTTCAAGGACCTTAAAATCTAAAGGGGGAGGCAACAAGTACATATTATATACATATATATAGCATGTATTATATATATATATATAATATATATTTATATATGTTATAAATACAAAGTGAATAAATACAAATACATACAAAGTAGTTAAATTCAATGGAGTATGGGAGGGAAGGAAGGCACTAGCAGTTTGGGAAGGGGGATCAGCAAAGACTTGATACAGATAACAATGCTGAAACTCCAAGAGACTCTATGAGGTGGAGGAAAGGAGAAAGTCCATGCCAGGCATGGGGATGGCTATGGAAAGTCATGGAAAAAGGAGACGGAGGGTCATATGTAAAGAACAGAGAGAAAGTTAATTTGGCTAGATCATGGAGTGTGGGAGCAGAAGTATTGTCCAATGAGGCTGGAAAGATAGGTTGGCTGGGGCCAGGTTCTGTAAGGTGTTAAAGCTAAACAGAGCAGTTTATATTTTCTTCTAGGGGCAACTAGAGTTGGAGTCACATGGTCAGATCTGTGTTTACAGAAAATTACTTTGGCAACAGCACATAGGATAGACTAGAGCAGAAAGACTTGAGGTAGGAAGAGCAATTAAGAGGCTATTGGGGGCAGCTAGGTGGCGCAGTGGATAGAGGACTGGCCCTGAAGTCAGGAGGACATGAGTTCAAATCCGACCTCAGACCAAACATTTGACACTTACTAGCTGTGTGACCCTGAGCAAGTCACTTAACCCCAATTGGCAAAAAAAAAAAAAGAGGCTATTGTAATAATCTGAGCAAGAGGTAATAAAAGATGGCATTTTTTTTAATCTGTTAAGAGTCACAATTGATGATCTATACCCAAGAAATAGCATAAAAGGTTTCATCAAAGACATGCATGACTGGAAAAGGAGGAAAGGTGATCAGGAATTGAGAGTAAAGGATGACAGCTTGAGTGCCGCATTATCCCTAAAATATTAAAAGAATCAGAAGGAGGGTGCCATTACACATAGCAGATAGACATCTTAAAGGATCTGGAATCAGGAAGATCTGGATTAAAATCTTGCCTCAGACACATACTGACTGTGTGACCCTGGGCAAGTCACTTAGCCAGAGCTTCAGTTTTCTCATCTTTAAAACAGGCATAACTGGTTGTTCAGTTGTGTCTGACTCTGTGACCCCATTAGACTATACTGTTCATGGGGCTTTCTTGGAAAAGATACTGGAGGGGTTTGCCATTTCCTTTTTTATTGGATGAAGGCGAACAGAAGTTAAATGAATTGCTCAGGGTCACACAGCTAGTACATTTCTGAGGCCGGATTCGAATTCAGGCCTTCCTTTTATTTATTTATTTATTTGTTTGTTTGTTTGTTTGTTTGTTTATTTATTTATTTGTTCATTCATTCATTCATTCATTCATTCATTTATTTGGTTAGGCAATGGGGTTAAGTGACTTGCTCAGGGTCACACAGCCAGTAAGTGTTATTTGAACTCACATTTGAACTCAGGTCCTCCTGAATCCAGGGCCAATGCTCTATCCACTGCGCCACCTAGCTGCCCCTGTAACTCAGGTCTTCCTGACTCCTGACCTAGTATTCTATCCACCGAGCATCTAGCTGCCCCTGTAAAATAGGTATAATAATAGCACCTAACTCAAAGGATTGCTGTGAGGATCAAATTAATATTACACACATAAGACTCTTTGCAAACATTAAAGAACTACATAGTCATTATCATTATCATTGATGAAATCTGGAGTCCACAGAAGTATCCAAGTCACCGTTGAAATCAACCGCATTCACAAATTCAAGTTCGGATGTAAGGTAATGGTGTTATTATAATAGCTTCTTTCATCCACATATCTCAAGCTCTTTTACATGGATTGCATAAGAGCCAGGCAAAGTATGACTGGGCAGCTGAGACAAAGAGAGGGTAAAGAGTTACATAGGGTCACACGAGCAGTTATGCAATGACACAGCCTACATAGAACCAGCCTCTTCTTGCCCTGTCTCTTCTAACTACTTGACCACATTCCCTCCCAAGCAAGTAGAACAAAATACCTGTTAAAGGAGGAAGAATTTTATAATTGGAAATAGCAGTTGGGACATCAGCAGGGGCAGAGCATGAGAAATGAAGTCTCTTTGCACACTGTTAAAATTATCACCTGTCAAATATAGGGGTGTTTGGAGGGAAGAAAGGTCATAACAAGATAAATACAAATTATCTTTTCTCCCCGTCCTCAGAGCTGTGGGTTCTACTGTTGAAAACCCAGGCAGAGAAGCCCTCTCTACTTCATGTGAGGTTAAGGACATAAGTTGTTCAGTAGACAGAGAAAGGTGGGAGTCAAGAGACCCAAGTTTAATTAGGTACTTCATTTAACCCATCAGTGCCTCAATTCCATTATCTGTGAGTATAATTACATCCAACCATACAAGGTTTTTATTTAATACATCAGAAAACTGGCCTTGAAGCCAAAAGAACTGGGTCTAGGTCTTATCTCTAACACATGCACATACAGACCACATGACCCTTTGCATTGAACCTCTCAGTGGTCTAGGCAGCTCTCTAACACTCTAAATTGTACAGAAAGTGCTGCCAAGCTCCTGGTGAGGAGCTCCCTAAGCAGATGCATGCTTGGATACAAATCACAACCCCTCACATGACTGCTTATCCTGCTTGATTCTTGCCCCCGCCTTTCTGAAAATCCTTCACAAGAAGATTCACTCAGACAGGTGGAGGCATTCTTCTGATTCTTTATACGTACATGTATATGTGTGGTGGGCCAAAGATGAAATGACTGAAGAAATGAGGCAAGTCAGTTTATTAGGCAATGCATGCCAATTGCTCAACAAAGTGGGATCAGATCTCCTAAGCTTAGGCCTGGACCCCAAATACAGGGGTAAACAGACTTTTATTCATTAAAAACAATCAAATAAGGCCAACTGATTAAAAGAAAACAATACAGGTAATCTGATTTCTAATTGGATGAAACAGTAGGGACTTTCCAAGTTGGAAGGGGGAGAGTGAACAGGTGCGGTTCCCTGAATTCAGAAAAAAAGGTTTCCCACTCAGCCCAAGTGTCTAAATAATCAAAGGAATATGGAAATAATAACTGATTGATCAGTATGGAGCCATTTTTCAGATGTGACATATGTGAGGAAACTCTTTGCATTAATCTTTGGGTCTGACTGGGTTTCTGGCCAGCATAACTTAGGAACTTGGTTAAGCTCTAAACAGCAGGGAGAGTTGATCAGTTTCCCAATCACGCAGGGCTAGGTTCAAATAATGCAATAAGGTTTTCTCCCAATTCCTAAAATTGAGTAGTTTTCTCACAGGGCAGAAATTGTACTAGACCCATAATTAAATACACAGGGAACTGAGCTAGCTCCAGAACTGAGTAACAAAATAAAGTCAGTGTGGTTCATTCAATTCCCACTACCGCTTGCTGTGCTACTCCCCTCAATTCCCTCAATTTTTCACCTTTCGATTTATGGGGGAGTGGACAACCCACTCTCCCCACGGATCACTTATTGATAAGCCAAATCTATACGGTTTTTCATAGATTCATAATCAGATTTACATAAGTCAGGTTACAGACCAAACTACTTAGAGAGCTTACAATGGACCATTCCTGAGAAGAGAGATTTACATGTCACCAAGGTAACCAAGAAAACTTAAACATAAACATATACACCATGAAACAATAGGCCAAAGAAATATAATAATGATCATCAATATTAACTAACATCAAGTCTATTTATATCATAGTATTTCACTCCTAACATCCATTTAATCATCACATTTTGAGTCCCAGATTTCCCATGCAGTCATCTAGTCCCTGCATAGCTTCTCTTGTACATTCTGGAATAGATTTCATTCTCAGGACAACTATGAAGGGGGGTGCTCTGCTTCTCCAGTTTCAAATCACTTTTAGAGGTTCCTGGATAATTCTGATAAAATCTGCTAGTAACAAGACTTAACATATGTTTGAACAATCTTTTAAAATTTGGTTCTCCAATCCTGAAACTTCAGAGAATTTCAGTTGCTGTTTCTTTCTATACTCAACCCCTGTACCTGATATAAGAATGTTTTATAAAATCTGTGAGGTAAAGGTAAGGCACTAGGGTAGAATCTATTATGCTTCAGCTGAAGTTAAAAAAAGCAATCATGGGTAGCAATCATGATCTCAGACGAGATAAAAGCGAAAACAGATCTAATTAAAAGAGATAAAGAAGGAAACTATATCTTGTTAAATGTACCATAGACAATGAAATAATATTAATATGAAACATACATGCACCAAAGGTATAACATCTAAATTTTTAAAGGAGAAATTAAAATGAGTTACAGAAAACAGACAATAAAACTATGCTATCAAGGGACCTCAACTTTCCCCTCTTAGAATTAGAAAGATCTAATAAAAAATAAAAAAGAAAGAAGTTAAGGAAGTGAATAGAATTTTAGAAAAATTACATGTTAGACCTCTGGAGAAAAGTGAATGTGATTAAAAAGGATATACCATTTTCTCAGCAGTACATGGCACCTACACAAAAACTGACCACGTATCAGGGCATAAAAACCTCATGACTAAATGTAGAAAAGCAGAAATATTAAACGTATTCTTTTCAGATCATAATGCGGCAAAAACTACATTCAATAAAGGACAGTAGAAAGATAGATTAAAAATTAATTGGAAACTAAACAATCTAATCCTGAACAATAAGTGGGTCAAAGAACAAATCACAGAAATAATCAGTAACTTCATTAAAGACACTAAGACCACATATCAAAATGTATGGAATGCAGCCAAAGCAGCATTTAGGGGGAAATTTATATCTCTAAATGCTTACATCAAATTAAACAGAGAAAGATCAAATCAATGAATTGGGCAAGCAACTAAAAAAAATGGAAAAAGAACAAATTAAAAATTTCCAATTAAACACTAAATTGTAAATCCTGAAAATCTATAGAGAGCATTACGAAATATAAAAGGATAGTGTTGATTACACAAAATTAAAAAATTTTTCAACAAATAAAATTCGCAACCAAAATTAGAAGGAAAGCAGAAAACTGGAAAGCTTCACAGCAAGTATCTTTGATGAAGGCCTCATTTCTCAAACATATAGAAAACTGAGTCAAATTTGAAAGTTCAGTCATTCCCCGAATGATAGATGGTCAAAGGATATGAAAAGGCAGTTTTCAGACAAAGAAATCAAATTTATTTACAGTCACATGAAAAGAATGCTCTAAATCACTACCAATTAGAGAAATGCAAATTAAAACAACTCTGAGGTACCACCTCATACCCACCAGATTGGCTAATATAACAAAAAAAGGAAAATTATAAACGTTGGAGGGGATGTAAGAAAATTGAGATATTAACGCACTGTTGGTGGAGTGTGAATTAATCCAACCATTCTGGAAAGCAATTTGGAACTATGCCCAAAGGGCTATTAAACTGTGCACACCCTTTGATCCAGCAACACTGCTTCTAGATCTATATCCCAAAGAGAATTTTTTAAAAAGGGGGGGGCGGGGAGAAGAACCTATTTGTACAAAAATATTTATAGCAACATTTTTTTAGTGGTAGCTAAGAATTGAAAGTTGAGGGGATGCCCATCAACCTGAGAATGGCTGAACAAGTTGTGGTATATGATTGTAATGGAATATTATTGTGCTATAAGAAATGACAGGCAGGATGCTTTCAGAAAAACCTAAAAAGACTTACACAAACTGATACAAAGTAAAGTGAGCAGAACCAGAACATTGTAAACAGTAACAGCAATATTGCACAATGAACTCCTATGAATGACTTATTCTCAGAAATACAGTGATCCAAAACAATCCCAAAGGATTCATGATGAAAACTGCTATCCACTTCCAGAGAAAGAACTCATGTCACCTGAATACAGACCGGAGCATTCTTTCCTTCTTCCTTCCTTTCTTTCTTTCTTTCTGAGTTTTCCTGCACAAAATGACTAATATGCAAATGTTTTACATGATTGCACATGTATAATTTATATCAGATTGTCCACCATCTGGGGGGGAAAGGAGGGAGAGAATGTGGAACTCAAAACCTTAAAAAAAATTAATGTCAAAAAACTGTTACATGTAATTGGGGAAAAATAAAGTATTATTTTAAAAAATTCATGAGGGTCTAACTTGCAAAGTGAACTCTTCTGCCTTTTAAAATTCTCAGATACTTTAAAATAGGAAAATAATTTTACTTTCTTTACAATTATCAATATAATTTTATATGTAAAATCCTAAATCCAATTTTGAAAACATTACTAAAACATATTCAAAGCTTGAATTTCCATACTAGATACATTTGGAAGCCAA
The DNA here is from genome assembly GCF_003287225.1 of Phascolarctos cinereus. Classification (NCBI taxonomy): domain Eukaryota; kingdom Metazoa; phylum Chordata; class Mammalia; order Diprotodontia; family Phascolarctidae; genus Phascolarctos; species Phascolarctos cinereus. The sequence continues at coordinate 65,756,614 of NW_027556402.1, read as the reverse complement.
TCATATGCTTATGTATATAGTTCTCAGAGAAAAATCTAAACCTGTTCCTTTTCCAGCATTTACTATTTCATTTAATTAGAAAACTTGTTACATTACATCTTTGTTTTATTGCTTTATCTAATTCCTTCTTTAAGAGGATATTGTCCCTATATTATAATTTGACCACAAATACAGATTAAAATTGCAAGATTTTTCATACTTGCATCCTATTATAGTAACTCAGAGATGTTCCAGTATCAATATATTAATTAATAAATTTAGTATGGTACTTACAAAACTTCTGCTGCTCACTTGCCCTGATCATAGAAATATGCTATGAAAGGAAAAGAAGGGATATAGTTATGACAGTGTCAAGACTTGTCCCCTCAAGGGCAGATTGACCTGAAATAGACCCTAACAGGGAAGAAATGCCCTTAGCTCTGTTTGATTCCAGGCATGAGTCATATCTGACAGTCAATCACTTAGTCAGAGAGTATCAAAAGCAAGGCTCATGTTTAACCACATGGGAAAATTTCCTATTCAGAAAGAAAATTGCACAACGGGGAAACTTAATCAAGAGAAGTCTATCTTAGAATATGTCAAGGCTGTCCCCAAATGATTAATATGTGATGGACAGGTAGATACATGCTGTTGCTGTTTGTCCTTCTTTCTCAAAGAGGACCATGACATCAGGAAGGTGATGTCATGACTTGCAAGTGAATTGGATTTAAGTGAGGCAGGGCTATTCAAAGTCACCAGCTTCACTCTCTCCTCCAGAACCATCTGGGTCCAGTGGCAAGACATAGATCAGGACAACTGGAAAAGATCCCAGATGCAGTGGGTGACCTTGGTCTTTTTTTTTTAATATAAATTTATTTATTTTTAGTTTTCAACATTCACTTCCACAAGTTTTTGAGTTCCAAATTTTCGCCCATCTCACCCCTCCCCCCACCCCAAGATGGCATGCATTCTGAATATCCCCTCCCCTAGGTCTGTCCTCTCTTCTATCTCTCCCCCCTTCTCTTATCCCTTTCCTCTTCTATTTTCCTGTAAGGCAGGACAGACTTCTGTACCCCATTTCCTGTATTTCTTATTTCCCAGTTGCATGTGAAAACTTTTTTTTGAAATATATGTTTTTAAAACTTTAGGTTTCAAATTTTCTCTTTTCCTCCTTCCCCACCCACCCTCATTGAAAAGGCAAGCAACTCAATATAGGTTATACATGTGCAGTTATGCAAAACACTTCCATAGTAGACATGTTGTGAAAAACTAACTCTATTTCCCTTAATCCTATCCTGCCCTCCCATTTATTCTATTCTTTCTTTTGACCCTGTCCCTCCTCAGAAGTATTTACTTCTGATTACCCCTTTCCCAATCTGCCCTCCTCTCTATCATCCCCTGCTCTCTTGTCCCCTTCTCCCCCTATTTTCCTGTAGGGTAAGACAGATTTCCATACCCAATTGAATGTGTATGTTATTCCCTCCTTAAGCCAAATCCTATGAGAATAAGATTCACTCATTCCCTCTCACCTTCCCCTGTTTCCCCTCCACTGTAAGAGACTTTTCTTTTGTTTTTTTTTGTGAGATAATTTACCCCATTCTACCTCTCCCTTTCTTCTTCTCCGAGTATCATCCTCTCTCATCCCTTAATTTTATTCTCCAGATATGACCCCTTAATCTTCAACTCACCCTGTGCCCTCTCTCTATCTATCTATATATACATATAATTTTTTTCCTTCAACTACCCTAATACTGACAAAGGTCTCATGAGTTATAAATATCATCTTTCCATGCAGGAATGTAAACAGTTCAATCTTAATAAGTCTCTTATGATTTCTCTTTCCTGTTTACCTCTTCATGTTCCACTGAGTCCTGTATTTGAAAGCTAATTTTCTATTCAGCTCTGGTCTTTTCATCAGAATGCTTGAAAGTCCTCTATTTCACTGAATGACCATTTTTTCCCCTGAAGGATTATACTCAGTTTTGCTGGGTAGGTGATTCTTGGTTGTAATCCTATCTCCTTTGCCCTCTGGAATATTATATTCCATGCCCTGCGGTCCTTTAATGTAGAAGCTGCTAAATCTTGTGTTATCCTGATTGTGTTTCCACAGTACTTGAATTGTTTCCTTCTGGCAGCTTGTAATATTTTCTCCTTGACCTGGGAACTCTGGAATTTGGCTATAATATTCCTAGGAGTTTTCCTTTGGGGATCTCTTTCAGGAGGAGATCTGTGGATTCTTTCAATTTCTATTTTGCCCTCTGGTTCTACTATATCAGGGCAGTTTTCCTTGATAATTTCTTGAAAGATGATGTCTAGGCTCTTTTTTTGATCATGGCTTTCAGATAGTCCAATAATTTTTAAATTCTCTCTCCTGGATCTATTTTCCAGGTCAGTTGTTTTTCCAATGAGATATTTCACATTGTTTTCTAATTTTTCATTCTTTTGGATTTGTTTTACAGTGTCTTGATTTCTCATAAAGTCACTAGCTTCCAATTGCTCTATTCTAATTTTTAAGGAAGTATTTTCTTCAGTAATCTTTTGGACTTCCTTTTCCATTTGGCCAATTTTTCTTTTTAGGGCATTTTTCTCCTCATTGGCTTTTTGGACCTCTTTTGCCATTTGGGTTAGGCTATTTTTTAAGGTGTTATTTTCTTCAGTATTTTTTGGGTCTCCTTTAGCAAGCTGTTGACTTGTTTTTCATGATTTTCTTGCATCACTCTCATTTCTCTTCCCAGTTTTTCCTCTACTTCCCTTACTTGCTTCTCAAAATCCCTTTTGAGCTCTTCCAAGGCCTGGGACTGATTCATATTTTTCTTGGAGGCTTTGGATGTAGGAGCTTTGACTTTGTTGTCTTCTTCTGGTTGTATATTTTGATCTTCTTTTTCACCAAAGTAAAATAATATAGTCTGACTCTTTTTGTGCTGCTTGCTCATGATCCCGGCCAATTACTTGAGTTTTAAACTCTTTGTTAAGGTAAGAGTCTGTTTCCAATGTGGAGAGTGTACTGTCCCAAGCTTCAGGGGTTTGTGTAGCTGTTTTCAGAGATACCTGTAGGGACCTGTAAGCTTTCAGTTCTTCCAAGGTGGTATGATAAGGGGCGAGGTGTTTACTCCTTTCCTGGCCTCTGACCACAAGTATTCCTTTCTGCCCTGTAACTGTGAGGAAGGGTTCCTCTCCACAGCCACTCCAAGCTCCACCAAGCCAGTGCTCCTCCTCACCCCAGCACAGCTGCCCAGAACTGTGACCCACATCCACACACGGGCAAAGCAAGAGATTCCTGCCTCAGCACTGGCAAAGAGATCCCTGCAATCCCTCTCTGATCAGCCACTGGATTCCCCCTCAGTCTGTGCGCTGGAAGTTCAGGAAGCAGCTGCCCCCCTGGGCCCACACTCTTGGGGAATGGAGCTGAAACCCCGCCTTCCTCTCTGACCACCAACAGAAACAGACTTTTCCCACTGACCTTCTAAGTTGTCTTTGGCATTCGTGGATTGAGGAGTCTGGAAACCACCACAGCTGCCCGTGATTCAGTCCTCTGAGGCCTGCTCCAGGTTCACTGCAGCCTGTGCGCGCCCACGCTGCACTATGCTCCCAGCCCAGCACGATACACCTTTCTGATCAACCATCCAGGCTGTCTTGGGCTGGAAATTTGTTTCACTCTGTCTTTTTGTGGGTTCTGCTGCTTCAGAATTTGTTTAGAGCCATCTTTTATGAGTATTTGGAGGGGTTTGGGGGAGAGCTCAAGCAAGTCACTGCTTTCACTCCACCATCTTGGCTCCACCCCCGACCTTGGCCTTTTTAAGCTAAGGTCTTTCTCAGGTCTCAGTTTGTCTGAGGCAATACCCATTCAGTAATTAAGGCTAGATACAAAAAAATGAGGCAAAGAAAGGCCCCTAGTTAACCTAGTTAAAAAAAAATCATTCTGGGAGGGGAAGATCCTCAAGGTTTCTCGCCAAAATAGGATTAAAGAGGGAACAATATACATATCTAGAAAGGTACAAAAGACTTCAAAATCAGAAGAAATAAGAGGGCAAGGTGGATGGATGAGGGAGAGGATAAGGGGGGGGTGGGTAGGTTAAGGAACAGGAGGACTAGGTAGTAGACAGAAGTAAAGCAGAAGAGTGAGGAGGGATAGGAATAGGATAAGAAGGATAGTGAGGAAAAACAGGAAAGAGAAAAATACAGAACAAGTAATAACAGCTTAGAACGTAAATGGGACAAATTTACCCACAAAATGGAAACTAACAGTAGCTTAAAAATTTGAATTCAACAATATGTTGTTTTCAGGAAGAGCTATAAAAATGAAAGGTACACACAAATATAAAAGTCAAGAGTAGAATATATTATGTAAAAAAAGCAAGGGGTAGTAATCATGATCTCAGATAAACTTAAAGATAAAATAGATTTAATCAAAAGAGAAAAACAGGGAAACTACACTATGTGCAAGCCACAGGAACTAAATGAACATAAAAACAAAACACTTTTTATACAAATAAAGTCATATTTAAATAATTAAAGTAATATTTATTGTTCATGGGTAGGTAAAGGCAATATAATTTTTTAAATGACAATTTTACATAAATAATCTATTTATGTAATCCCATCCCAATTTAATTACTAAAAAACATTATCTTACTGAGTTAGAGAAAATAATAACAAAGTTCATTTGGAAGAACAAAAGGTCAGGAACTTCAGAGAAACCAGGGGAAAAAAGATGTAAAGGAAGCAGATTCAGTAGTATCAGACCCTAAAGTATATTATAAGGTAAGAGCATTGCTGAAGTGTAAAATGGATAATTTTGTTTATTTTAAATTAAAATTTTCTTATATAAATAAAACCTATGCAGCCAAGAATAGAAAGAATGCAGAAAATTGGAAAAAATCCTTTCATAGACAATCTCTCAGACAGAGTATGATTGGGCTGGAATTTTGCTACGGTGTAGGAAATGATGAGCTGATTGATTCAGAAAAACTATGTGTATGCTTATAGATATCTATATATATGTATTTGTGTGCGTGTGTGTGTGTGTGTGTGTGTGTGTATCTGTGCTTAATAATAGGCTTCTTTGGTGGGGAGAGGAAAAATTAAGTAAAAAGTGCATAGCAGAGAACAAAAGAAAACCTACAAGGAAGCAAAGAAAAGCTGGGCAGCTTTGAAAACAATGTATAGTATTTAGTATATAGGTTTTCTTGAAATGAAAGTTTATTATTTTATATTGAATCCTCTCTTATGGTCTGCTGTGTACATGGCAATTTTTTTTTCATTTCCTACTTTGTATTTAAGTTTAAAATAAAATTTAAAACTCAAAAAAAGCAAATGTCAAAAATTATTTTTACATGCAATTGGAAATAAAAATAAAATATTCAAAAAATGCTGATGGATTGACTGGGACACAGGAGGTGCACTGGAAGGGCTTGTTGAATTGAAAGATGCATGCTTTAGCTTGGATAGTATGGTATCAGCATTATCCTTCGTGTTTGGCTTGAAGATTGTTAACTTTTGGCATTGTCTCTATTTATACTGGTATAGCCATTGTAAATGCTGTTTTTCTATCAACATAGAGGCTTTCTATATGTTCCTTTTACTAGGGACATCTGGGCCTGGGACACTGTAAAACCCCATCAATGAAATCTTTAATTGAAAGATACTGGTATAACTACCCACAAAATTGTAATAAGGATAAATGAAAAAATAGGTGAAAGAACTCTGAAAACAGAAAATTGACATATAAACATTACCCATGATACCCTCGCTTGCAAGAGAGAAAGTTATTTTTCTCTCCTAATTCCTGTTGCCCTTCAGAGAACCTACTGCAGCCAGCAAAACCAAATGCAGAGAATTGGGCTAATCCTGAGAATTTGGTAGGGGAGGGTAGAAGAAGGCGGTGGGGTCTAGGCCTGCTATTTCATTGGGATAATGAATTCCTAGTGAAGAAATTCCTTCCACCAAAGCCCATCCACAACTGTTCCGAAACTTAGAATCTTACAGAGTTAGCTGAGGCACTGAGAGTTAAATGATTTGTCCAGGGTAACCCAAGGTCAGAGGTAGGATTGGTTCCCAGGTCTTCCTGACTCCAAGGCTATACTCTCTATCAAATACACCATGATGCCTCTCAAACTTTTAGTAACAAGTGTGAAACAAAAATTGAAAAGATATTGAAACCTCCATATAAAATCTCACCACTAAACTCCCATCCTCCCAGGCCCCCAGCGTGACAAGCTCCATATCGTCACCTAGATGTCATCCTTACCTCCTAACATACACTTGCCCTACATATCCAAATCTGTCATCAAGTTCCATCCATGTTACCTTTGTAGCATCCACCCTGGTGAAGGCCCTCATCACTTTCCATACACTATTGTAACAGCCTTCAAATTGGTCTTCCTGACTCAAGTCTCTCAGTATTTTAATCCACCCTCCAGGCAGCTATCAAAATGATCTTCATAAAGTTTAGGTCTGAGTATGTCATACCTCCAGCCCCTTCCCCACCCCCACCCCCACCTCCATAATAAACTCCAGTTTCTCTAGAGCTGCCAGATCTACTATAAAATCCCATTTGGCATTTTAAGCCCTTCACAGTCTGGTCCCTACCTTCTTTCCCAATCTTGCACTTTACTCCCATTTGAGAATCCTACAATCCAGTTACACTGGCCTACTTAGTTCCTCATACACAATGTCCCATTTCCCAGCTCAGTGCATTTGCACTAACTTCCTTGGAGTCTTCTAAGATTCAGCTAAAATTCCACCTTCTTCTGCATTAGGCCTCCTCTTTTTCCCATTCTCACCCAACTCAGTCATTTTATTCTAAAATTACCTTCCACTGACACAGTACGTATCTTGTATGAACATAGTTATTTGCATGATGTTTCCCCCTTAGAATGTATGCTCTTTAATGACAAGGACCCCTTTTTTGTCTTTCTTTGTATCCTCAGAGCTCAGCACACTGTCCAACACATAGTAAGCACTTAATAATGCTTGTTGGTTGATTGGTTAAGCATCTACCTCTATACCAGACACTATGCTGGGCACACGAGATACCAAATAAATAGGTTTTTTTGTTGGTTTCTTTATGGGGGGGAAGGAGCGGGGAGGACAAGAAGGGCCTAGAAACTACTTGAGGAATGGGCTGGGATAGGGAACCAATTAAGGCTTAACTATCCCTTAGACTATAAGCTGTCTTTTGTCTCTTTGTGTATCCCCAGTGCTTAGTACAGTGTCTAGCACATAGTTCGCACTTAATAAACATTTACTTAATTTATTGAATTAAGGCCTCGTGAAGAAGCCCAAAGAATGAAACAATTTAAGAATTCATAAGAAACACAGAATCTATTTCTGACTAGAATTACAATATTCCTCAATCTGGTCTCTTTTTCATCACCAGCTTTTATCCTAGCTACACTCAACTCTTAAAGGAATAGTTCCAGTCTTACATGAATGCAGAAGGTGGTCACATCTCTTTGAAGGAGCAGGAATTTCATCATGCCTCAAAGGCTTTTAGAGGAAGATCAAAGGAACTAGGATTACTTGCCCTGGAGAGATGATTTACCAATATCCCTTAGGGAAGATGGTGTCCAATTTTCCTGTTCGACCTATTGACCAAAGAAAAAGATTTCACTTTAAACTTGAGCAACAGGGATTTAATTTAGTTGCAGGGAAGAACCATTTGATGGTGAGGGTGGTTAAACACTGGGAGAAGGAAATTTTTTACTAATCTGGAATATATGAAAAAGGATGATGATTAAAACATTGCCTCTCCAATTCCAAAGAGAATCCAGGCTTCAACGGCATAATGTCCAGAGGTTTAAAAATCATAGGGTCAGGCCCCCATTTTTAGGGTTTTAGGAATCCTTTCTCTGAAAATCATCAAAAATATAAGAACACAAAATAATTTTTGAATGGCTTTGCTCTAGTTTTTTCTTGGTGGCAGAAGATGGTACTAACTGATCTCTTAAAATTTCCTTCCAGCTCCATAGTGACATGAATACCCAGGGCAGTAAGAAGACCTAGGGAGGGTTGTTCCAGATCAAGTGCCCAATGTCACTTATAAGGGTAAGCATTCTTTAACCCTGAATAAATCTAGAAATAATTTCCCATCCATCCATTCATCCCAGGCTATACTACCATCTGTTGTATGCTGCTTAAGTTGGTCCTTCTCACTTGGACCAGTACCTTTCCCCCATGTCCTAGTCCTGAAAGAAGTTAATCTACTAATTTTTGGAGCTTCTGCCCTAAGGCCCAACCCAGTCTTCTGATAACTGATCATGTACAAACTAGCTCACTTAGCTTATTTATGCATCTACTGGATAGCCCTCAACACCAAACCATACCTCAGTTTCACATCCCATCCAGCCATCTACTAGGTCAGCCATTCCTATACTTCATCATCTGCTTGTCACTCATGATCTGTCCCCTCCCATCTCCCTAGAACAAAACTGCTTTCCTCTTTCGAGGCCCAATCCTCTATTGCTAACTGCCTATAGAATATGCCCCTTTGGCATCTCCACATCCAGAGGTCCAAAAGAGAACTGACCTTTTTTTGTAATTGAATTCATTTATTTAAATGTCTATAGTTATAAAGCAAACTTAAACCTCTGAACTGGTGTTTAACTTTTTAAGTCATTAAAAAAAATTGGTGGCATGTCTTCACACACACTTCCACCATATAAGTCCTCAAGAAAATCCAACAAGTTAAACTAAATGGCATTTTTGTCACACTGAAGTGCGTGGCCCATGCTGAAACTGCATTCTATGTTCACATTCATTTAAATGTTTTGGTATTATTAACCAGCAGCTAGGTGGTGCAGTGGAAAAAGTGCCAGCCCTAATGTCAGGAAGACAAATCTTCCTGAGCTCAAATCTGGCCTCAGACACTTATCAGCTGTGTGACTCTGGGCAAGTCACTTAACCCTGTTTGTCTCAGCTCCTCATCTGTCAAATGAGAGGCAGAAGGAAATGGGAAACCATTCTACTCCCTTTGCCAAGAAAATCTCAAACGGGGTCACGAAGAGTCAGAAATGACTGAACAACAACAAATAATTAATGAGATGCAACAAAGAACTTGTCCTGGGGAGTGATGATGCTAAGTGAACGAGGCTGCCCTCGAAGACCCACAAGGGCAGACAAAGGATTCCATTCTTCTAATGGGTTCAAGCTCTGAGAGCTCCAAACTTGAGTTGCAGACACTCAGAAGAGATTCTTCTGTTCCTAAGGGAAGCCCAGGGTAAGTAGCTGCTGTGGATCTAACAAACATTCCATGAAGATCAGTCGGGCCCGAGCTCCTCTGGGGTTCACAGCTCTTCCTGAATGAATGATACTCCTATAAGAAATGAAGGAGGTCACACCATTGCACGAAGAAGGCAGGATGTTTGGGCCAAAGGCTCGGGCATAGACGACCCCTTGGAAACAGAAGCAGTGGCTGGTGATTTCCCAAACCATGCTGGTCAGCATGGCCTAGGCCTCAGCAGGAACTTCTGGTGGAAACAGCTCGACCTGCTGCCCTCGAACTTGTCCAAGCCAAAGGTGACCACGAGCACCATGGCCTGGCTCAGAGACACTGGCTTGTGCCTCAGCTGGCAGTCCAGCACGTGGATCTGGGGCTTGCTAGACGTCGAAGAATTCACTCAGGGCTCTGTGCCTGGAAATGGTGTTGCCGTTTCACATCAGCATAGCCTTCTGCAGGTAGAGCCTCACCCAAAAAGGAAATGGGACAAAAAGCCTCGAAATTAATTACAGTATTCAAATACATTATCCATTTAAGCATTATGTTGTTGCCTCATCACGGCATAGAGATGATCTTTAATTTTTTTTATTTAAAATTTTTATCTTCTGTTTTTGCAACATTTTCATTTCTGAACAAGCCATCTCTTGCAACAAAGTGGGGGGAAAAAAAAAGAAAGGAAAAAATAGCAGGTCAGTAAAACTAAGACGCACACTGCCAGAATCTAAGAGAATATTACACTGTTACATATTCAGAGTTCCCCACCTTTGCAAAGAACAGAGGGAGATACATCTTCAGGCACAAGTTTTGACCTTGAGTTACTAAAGGCTATGTTAATGGAACACAAGTTCCTGCATGTCCTACCAAACTGGAAAGACTTCTAGCATGGGCTTGGTAACAGCTGGTATGTCTGCTGTTTGAGGACCAGCCTACCTAATTTCTGAGGCACTCAGCCCAGGAGATTGGCCACTGAAGTTTTTTTACCATAACAACTCTATCCACCAAGGTATAGAGAGGCACAGTGACTGTGGTCCCTGGAGGGAGTACCCATTCTTGGGAAATCATGACACATTCAGTGTAGTGGCATCATCCGCTTCTGTTTTTATGCAAGCTCTTGAAGATCAGCTCAAGCAGAATGCCACTTGCTTGCACCAGATCTCATTGATGTTGAAAGATGATATATTTACTTTCTTTCTGGGTGTGTCTGTACATACCAATTTATTAATCTGTTCCTCCATGCCAGTGCAAAGTATTTCTCACAAGAGTGTAGGCAGTGTGGCTGGATCAGAAGGCATTGTTCTAGACTGAAATTATGCTGAATGGCAATCTCTCAACTAAACTGTGTCCACCACAACTTTATGTTAATCAAGTGGCCTTGCCTGCAGCAGAGTAAGCCCTTTACTTTTCCCTCCATGATTCTCTAACCCACTCCCCAGAGGCTGTTCCAAACCTTGCCTCTCCTCAAACCTCTTATTGCTTTCCCCTCTCCCCATCCTGAGAAGCAGAGGTCCTTGTCTCTAACTTGATCGAGAAAACAGAGGGGATTCTCTATGAGTTCCTCTTTTCCCCTTCTCTTCATCTCAAAATCCTTTGACATCACACCACAATCTCTCCTCCTTTCCTCTAGCCTCTGAGAATGAAATGAACCTTCTCTTAAACAAGGCAAACCTCTCCACATGGTGCCCTTGATATTAACCCCTCCTTACTTCTCCAGCAATCTGCCCTTCAATCATTCCTTGTTTCAGAATCACAAAATTTATGACGGGACCACAGTGGCCAATCTAGTTCAACTGATGCATGAAAAGAATCCCCACTTTAACAGACCTGACAAGTAGTCCTGCCTATTCTTTAAGACTTCCAGTGTTAGGGAACCCACCTCTCAAGGTAGCCCATTCTACGTTTTGGTGGCTCCAATTGTTGGAACTTTTCCCAGGTACTGAGCCTAAATTTGCCTCTGTAATTTCCACCCACTGCTTCTGATTTCATGCTCCAGGGCCAAAGAAAATAAGCATAACCTAATCCCTCTTCCATGTGATGGCTCTTCAAGTCCTTGAAACAATCATTACAGCTTCCCCTTTCACCAAGTCTTCTCTTCTCCAAGCTAAACATGCTCAATACTTTCAATTAGTCCTCATGTGCCATGAACTCAAGGCCTTTCCCCATCCTGGTGGCCGTCCTCTCTACATTCTTCAGCTTATCAATGGTCCCCTTAAACTGTGGTGCCCAGAAATGAACACAATGCTCAACACTTGACTTGAACACAAGACTTGAGGTCTAATGAACACAGAGTTCAGTGACACTACCACCAGGGGTGTGCTGAGGCCCAAATAAGATAACAAATGTAATGCACTTCACAAACTTTAAAGCACCACATAAATGCCAGCTGTTTTTGTTGTTGTTTTTATCTTCCAGTCAGCAGGCCTCCAGTGTGGTGAAGACTTCGTTCCCTGAGCCTTATATTACTCTCCTGCTATCAACCTACTGATCAGGGGTGGGATCAGGCCTTTGAGGGCCTTCTGAACTTCCAGGGGGAATAGATATTAATGTCATGAAAAGGAACTCTAAAGCTTCTAGATCCATAGCAGAAGTACTGCAGTATGCTCAAAAGAGCACTGGATTGAGGGTCAGGAGAACTAAGTGCATGTCCCAAGACAGGGACTTACTAGTGTGACCAGGGTCAAGTCACTTCTCTAAGTGTTTCTGTAAAATAAGGATAATAATATCTGTACCACCCATTTCCCAGGGCTGTTGTGAAGTAAGCTCTTTGTGAGTTATCATTATCTCATCATCGCAGGCATCTAGTTACTCAACTCTGACCATAGCATTCTAGCATATTACTGACCTCTTCCAATAATAACCCACTACTCTTGAAAACAAGTGACTTGCCTTCTTCTGCCCACTATTTTCAAGACTTCCACTTTTGGTCTATCTGCTTTTCTCATCTCTGACTGTATTCTCCAAAACAGACAACTTAGCCCTTGTGCTGGCCCCTGGACACTCATCTTCTCCTCTCCAACCTCCTTACCTTTGAAAGGGTGTTCACGAATTCTTGTTATAACCACTTTCCTTTTCTCCCCACATGAAACCATAGTCCTCCTTCCTTCAAACTGAACCTCAAATTTCCTTTTAGGAAACTCTCTTCCATTAATATTAATTTTCCTCCAATTTATTAGTCAACCCCACAAAATCATAGACTCAGAATCTCAAAGTTGGAAGGAACCTCAGAAGCCACCCATTTGAATTTAAACAGGAACTTCCTCTATAGTAACACCAACGAGTAGTCATATAACATCCAGCTGAATACTTCTAGTGATGAGAAGCACACTACTTCCAGGCAGCCCATTCCACATTTGAAAAGCCCTCAGTCCAAGCCTTTCCCCTACGCTGACCCTAAATTAGACTATCTGCAACTTCATCCTGATCTGCCCTTGAGGACGGGTAGAACGAAGCTCATTTCTCTTCCACATCACCACAGCCCTTCTAATATTAGCTATCCTGTTTGCCCTGGCCTAACCATCCCTAGCTCCTTTAACATACAGTTGCATAATGTGGTTTTCAGTGCCCTCAACATTCTGGCATTCTGGTTACTCTCCTCTGGACCTGCTCCAGCCTTTCAGTATCCTTCCTAAAATATGGCACCTAGAACTGGACTCAGTACTACATATATGGGCTGAGCAGGGTAGAGCAGAGTGTGACCACCACCTCCCTTGCCTGGATGCTTTGCTTCTCTTAATGTAACCTACAATGGCCTACATTGTTGGCTCCTATTGCATTTGAAGTCTACCACAACACCATTACCCCACTCGTTTTTTTCCTCCACCACATAAACTGTTGTCCAGTGATACTTCCCTAGTCCTGTACTTTTGAAGTTGACTTGCTGAAACCACTTTGGAATATCCTTACTAAATTTCATCTTATTTTACTCAACTCATCATTCTAGCTTGCTGGGAACTTTTTGGATCCTAACTTAGTCATCCAACATGTTAACTCTCTTTGCTATCTTCAAAAATTTGAAAATTTGTTGAGCATGTCATTCATATTTATCGAACTTACTAATAAGGAGATTTAATAAACTACACCTGGATGAGGATAGATCTCTAGGGCACTTCACCAGAGACTTCCCTTTGACAATGATCCATTAAGGATCATTCTTCAAGTACAACTTAAGTAGTTCTAAATGCACATACCTGATACTATCATATACCCACATCACTCCTTATTCATCCCTTTTTATTAATCAGTGAGACCTTAAACTCTTGTAATTACTATTTTCATCTATGTACATTCATTTTGATTTTATGTTTGCAAGTTCTTTGAGGTTAAGGACCATATCGAACACAGTGCTAAGGTATAATAATGTTTATTGTTGTTATGGTGTCAATGAAGAGATGAGTATGGGAGCTGTTTATGATGAAGTGATAATATTTACATATAATAAAATGGGTCTATGAAAAGGGATAGTGTGCCTTTTCAATCTAGTTATTGTAGTGTAAAACAGTTGCTCCAGCTCCACTTTCTGAGGGCCAAGTCTCCTCCCAAAGAGTTCCCTGGTACTATGAGGGTATTTGAGGAGTCTCTTTTCTCTTCCACTGGCTCAATTTTAGGGGCCTACTAGCTAAGAACCCCAGTTCCATTTAACCACTTAATATCAGATTTGCTTTTGCAAAAGAATATTTATATCAAAAACAAATACAAAAACATACCTCCTAAAACCTCAGGGCATAATTTCTGCCCTATCCCCAATCCTCAGTCTCCAGGGGAGGAGGAAGATTAGACTCATAGCTTAGTTCATTTCCTACATAGCATTAGTTCCACTAAGTCCAAGTCTAAATCCCAACAGGGCTGGCATCCCTGTACCCCTGCTCCTCCAGGCTTTGATGCTGAGCTGGCTGCAACAATAAGATTAGATTCCTAGATTCCTAGATCCCCATGGCTTGAGTTTCTGGGCCAGATTGAATAAGTGCCACTTATAATGGAAATAGCATTATAATGGAAATAGCACAAAGAAAAAAAAAGCCAAAACTGCAAGGCCATTTCTGAAATTATGTGGTCTTGAGGGGGAGGGAGATAGAGGAAGTTCTCAGGCCTTTCTCCACCCCCTCCCTTACGACAGGGTATGACTGAAGTTTTTTACTCTGAGAGGTATATACAACAAACTCCCCCCCCTCCAAAAACAAACAAACAACAACAAAAAAACCCTGATGGTATTCAGTCAGGCAGTTTTCAAGATGTACACAGTTCCAGCCATTCAGTCAATGAATAGGCTACTCCCAACCACATCACAGACTAATACAGAATGTCCATGAATGCACCAGGCTACCATTCTCCTGAAAGCAGGTTCCCTATAGTCTTTCATGTGAGTGACACCATCCTAGGTGGTCTAGGCATGCATTAAACTCACATTACACTAGTCATTCATGCTTTGAAAGGTGCTTTAAATTTCAGTGCAGGTAGCTTTGCTTGAAGACTGTGTCTATTGGGGTCAGGCTAGTCTGGCTTGGCTATCTCCTCTTAGCAGCTGCCTCTCCTTGATCCTGGGGGTTTCCTAAACTTGCCAGAACTTCTGGGCACCAGGACAGCACCAGGCACAGTTACTCTTCCAATGCAGTTCTCCTTCTCAAATGTCTGCTCATCCAAATCAATATCCTGGATTATCCACAGGCACACAGTCTCATTAGGAATAAAGTAATGGTCAACTTCCTTCAGGTATGTTTTTGAAGCCTGGAGACTTAATGGAAATATAGTCCTTCCTTCCTTGTTATATAAAAAGCAAAACCCATAATAAGCATATGTCCTGTCCTTAGTACAGTGCCTGTACAGAGTTGTTTATCCTTCAGTCTCAAAGAGGACCAACGACATAAGGATGGTATTCTGAATTGCAAGTGAATTGGATTTAAGTGAGGCAGGGCTGTGCTTCATTCAATCAAATCTGATCCTATTCCCCTAGAATGATTCAAGAGCTTAAGAAGAAAAAAGATTAAAATGACATTATAAGTAAAATGAGATTTCTAAAGGAAAAAATTGAAAGAAATGAGCTTTGGAGAAAGACTTGAAAAGTCTTTTAACAGCTTAATACAAGAAGCATAAAACCTTATGTCAAGAAACAGGAATCTTGAAAATTAGAATGGATCAAAGAAATTAGTGACTCTAAGATACAAGAAATATTAAAATAAATTTTTAAAAACTGAAAAAAAAAGAAGAAAATGTAAGGTAAGTCATATAAAAAACAAATGACCTGGAAAAGACATCAAGGAGAGAAATTTAAGAATCACTGGACAGCCTAAAATGATCAAAAATATGAACCTGGAGATGATATATTAAGAAACCATACATCCAGTTCAAGATGGCCAATAGGCAGTTGGAGATGCAAGACTGGAGATCAGGAGAAAGTTTAAGGATCAATAAATAGATCTGGGACTCATCAGCATAGATATGACAATTAAATCTATGGGAACTGAAGAGATCATCAATGGACATAATATAGAACAGAGGTTGGCAAACTAAGGCCCTCCTTGCGTTTTTGTAAGGCTAGTGAACTAACATTACTTTTTATATTTTTAAGCACAATAAAATTTTATTTTAAAGTGCTAAAAAGAAAAACACCTTAGCTCACAATACAAAAATTGGCAAAAGAGGATTTGGACTGCAGGCCATAGTTTGCCAATCCTTGGTGTAGAAGGAGAAGAGAAGAGGGGCTAGGACAGAGTATTTATGAGACACCTATGATTAGCAGATGTGATTTTGATGAAGATCCAGCTAGACAAGTAGGATGAAGACGTGTCACTAAAACCTAGAGAGATGAAAGAATCAAGGAGAAAAGGATGATTGACAGTGTTAAAGACTACAGCTACAGAGAGGTCAAAGAAGATCAGGATCGATAAAAAGGCCATTAAACTTGACTATATATGTTGGCATTATATAAACAAATCGGAGATTATCATTCATATCATTTTATCATAACCTATAGCTACAACACTATAATATCTTATGGAAAGGCTTATTAGAATCTCAAATCATGGAAAACATTATTTCACTCATACACACAAACACACCTCCCTGCTTTGCCACACAACTACTTCACTAATTAATTAGCAGCAATTCTGTTTTTTTTTAATTTCAGATCCTAATATTTGGCAGACAGAGTCCAAAGCTTCAGAAAACAGGGGAAAGAGGAAGGTGAAAACTGAATCAAATCCAAGACCACTTGCAGACAGGAAATAAGTACTAAAATTTTCATGCCCCATCACATAAGGCCTGACCTGCCTTCCAACTTCTCCTAAATGATCTGCTGGACAGTTCCTGTTAGCTACATTTGTAAGGGAAAGAGCCCTGATCTCTCTCCTGAACTTGATTCACAATGAAAACTGGTAGCTGTCTCTACTTAATTGTTCCATCAACAACCCAAATTCAAAATACCTGAAACAGAACTCATTATCTTCCTCTCCTCCTCTCCTTATTTCTGTTGATGGTACCACCAATACTCCCTATCACTGAGGTCAGTACCCTTCTTCACACTTCTTCACACCCATGCCCTCCTCCTTTTTCTATCAGTCTTGTTGATTCTTTATCAACAACATAACTTATATCTCTCCCCTTCTCTCTCCCCACTTGGCCATCACCCTAGTTTAGGCCCTCAACACCTCTTCCCTGAACTATAACAACCTCCTAATTGATCACCTTGCTTCTAACTCCTCTCTTCCTCAATTCATCCCCCACAAAGCTGCCAAACATCCTTTCCTAACTGGCCTAATCACAACCCCTGCTCAAAAAAGTGGATTTTGAATGTAAGTTCCTTGAAGGGAAGGGACCATTTCAGCATCTGACATAGCCCCTCACACAAAGTAAAAACAATAAAATTTGTAGTTGTTGCTGGCTATGACAGCTAAGATTAAATACAGCCCACTCAGGCTGACAGGTAAAGCCTTTCACAAGCTTGATTCGACTTACTTTTCCAATCTTATGGCATCAACATCTCTACACATATTTTGTTCCAGCCACATTGGACTGTTCTCCAAACCTGGTATTCCAACTCCTACTTCTATGCCTTCACACAGGCCTTCACTCATTTTTAGAATGCACTCCAACCTCATATCTTTCTCTCATATTTTTTACCTTTTATCAACTGCCTATGAAATGTTTTCCTGCTCTCTTCCACTTACTGCTGCTACCTTACCCCACCCATCAATACTGTCCTATCTCTGGCAGGTCAGTGCATCCCCAGGTGCTGCTGTGGCACTTGCTGCCTGCCCCTGGCTTAGCTCAGAGCACTGTCCTCTCTCAGGCTTCCCTTCCACCTACCTAGGAACATCCCAGCTGATCCATCTTGCACCAGCATCTCTGGACCTCTGGCCACCCACTGTTCCCCTATTCACACACTGAGTACTACCTTCTCTGGCTCCACTATATTTAGCCCTTACAACTTTTCCCCCAACTCTACTCCCTCCACTCCCCTCCTCCCTTCTGCCCCATGGCTAGAGCCTCCGGAACTGATCTCTAATATAACCTCCACCTGCTTCCTAATATAACTCTCATTATCTACCTCCTGTCCCAGTTCTGCTGGAGCTTCCTGGATCCCTGCTCCCCTGTACTCAGCCATATGTACTTCATGGGGTCTTTTTCTCTCCCTTCCCTATGGCTGGGGCCACCATAGGTTTTACATCCTATGATTATATCCCCCAACGCTCCCATAAAAGCTTAGCTCTAATTCACCCTCCTCAGCTTCTTCAATATTCCTCGAAGAGAGACCCAAAGATGTTCTATCAAACTTAGGCCTCATACAAAGCCTCTATCAATTCACAGCCTCATACACTAACATACCTTTAAGTACTAGCATAGCTCTAATTTTTCACTTAAAACAATGTTTTTGGGGCAGCTAGGTTGTGCAGTGGATAGAGCACTGGCCCTGAAGTCAGGAGGACCTGAGTTCAAATGCGGCCTCAAACCAAACACTTGACACTTATTAGCTGTGTGACCCTGGGCAAGTCACTTAAATGTTTTTGTGAAAACAATTATTTATTCTAAGTTGGATAAGCCTGTATTTTGAACCATAATGAATTTGTTCAAAACGAATTGGTTTTTGCAATAGCTTAGAGAAAAATCTCTAGCAGCCTTGCCAGCTTAGTCATATCGGTCAATAGATAAGTATTGGGTACTAGACACAAGGCAAATCTTTTTCCTAACTCCATTACCCATTTTTCAGCATCAATAACTTGTTTAAATAGGTCTTGGTAAAGTTGTTTTAATGCTATACCATATATTTTCCTCTTTTTAATTTTTTTTGCTGGCTTTGTATTAATTCCTCCCTGTGTTAATAAGTCAGAGATATGACTTCATACACAGGCTGCTGATTCCTGAATGACATCCACATCAGTAATGAGTCATTTCTCTTTGTTAAAATAATCAGTTTCTGATGCAAAGTGAAATGAGCAGAACCAGGAAAATATCTATACACAGTATCAGCACCATTGTGTGATGATCAACTATGAATGACTTAGCTCTTCTCAGCAATCCAAGACAGTTACAAAGGACTCATGATGGAAAATGCTCTCCACATCCAGATAAAGAACTGATAGGACTCTGAATACAAACTGAAGCATACTTTTCCACTTGCTTTATTTTTTTTTTGTTTTTTGTTTTCCTTTTTATCTGTTTCTTCTTTCACAACTGTGACTAACATGTAAATATGTTTTACATAATTGGCACATATATACCTATATCAAATTGCTTACCATTTTAGGAAGAGGGGAGGGGAAAGGAGGAAGGGAGAAAAATTTGGAACTCAAAATCTTGTAAAAATGAATGCTAAAAATTATCTTTACATATAATTGGGGGAAAATAAATTTTTTTATTTTATTAAAATAAACAAATACAGTTTCATTTTTTTTGTGCTGTCATTCAGTTCTGAACGTGTCTAATACCTTCCAATTCTATTCTCAAAGAAAGTGTTCATGATACTATGGACAAAAGGCTTTTTTGGGGTAGCCTATAAATTTTGGTCTCTCTCCTTCTTAATTTCTGAACCACATTTTACAACATATTTTTCACCATACTAACTTATTCCCACCTTTGAACTGAAGTAACTAAGTATCAAAGCATATGGTGGTTGTCATTTGGATGGCCTTTTGGAGTTCTTCCTTGAATTTCTTTATCTCCCCAAACATCTCTTGTAACATCCATATATTGCACCATACACTGAAGCACTGCAGTGTAAGAGGTTCAAATGTCCTATGAAATGTTGTTTCTTATTGGCTCCGGATATATATAACAATAATATTTACAACTAACTGCTTCATTCAATTCTCCAAGGAGAACCTGACAGCTATCCTTCCACTAAGCTGCAATTTCCTTTTTCCTTCTGGTTTTCTTGTGTAGCAAGAATGTCCAGGATTAAAAGAATTTAGCTCCTCTAGCAGGATGTTTCATCCACAGGGCAATGTACAAAAATTTCCCATTTAGAGTACCAACAGCCAGGTTAGAGTTGATCTAAAAATCATGTGATTATTAATCTTTTTTACCCCTCTTCCCACCACTCCTCCATGGTCACTGCAGAAGTAGAAGAGTGTGTGTGTGTGTGTGTGTGTGTGTGTGTGTGTGTGCGTGCACGCGTGCTTGTACATACGTGCAGTGCATGTGCAAACACAGGGGTAGTGGTGGGGCTGACAGGGCAGGAGGACATTAGTGATGGCTGCTTTGCATTTTTCTGTTTCCAAGGTTGCCATGGCCAGAAGATTCATCACCAAGTAGCCAGTCCATTAGTGTTGAATCTCTGTATTTATAAGCTACCCTGGTCCACAGAAAATTGACACTGTTTCTAGGACCACAAAAAAGCCTTTCCAGCATGGTAGAACCTACCTTGCATTTTGCCATAGTGAAGGGAGGGAGGAAAACTCCATGAAGTACACATGGCTGAATGCAGCAGAGCAGGAGGTAGAAAGTGAGAGTTATACAGGAAGCAGATGGAGGTCACATTAGAGACCCAGAGGCCCTAGCCATGGGGCAGAGGGGAGGAGGGGAGCAGAGTCAGGGCAAAGTCATTCAGGTTCCAATTCATGCCACAAAGAAGCAATATAGTAGGACTTCCGAGAATTAGCCAAGGCCAAATAACTGGGACACTTCTCTCATAGTTTGCTGTCACTCCTGACACTTTTGTCTCTCCATTATCTGTGGAAAAATTGTTGACAAGTGTTTTTACCATCAAGGGAAGTAGTATTGCTATAATGCTTCCCTGCTCATAGTTGATCACTTGGAATCATACGTCCAGGAATGGGAGATATCATATTAATCTGTTATTCCTCAGTCTGAGTTCCCAGTGTCCCTCACGAGTGAGCATGTTGCCACAGAATGTGATCCTAGAATTTCTTTAAAGAATTTCATTCAAAGCAGTCTATTCATTCGGTTGAGGCTGGTATAGCTAAGAAGAGAGGCAGTTTTACATGGATTTCCTAGCATTCCTGGTCAGCTAGAAGGCCCCTGCTGTGTTCTGGTGGAATTCCTCATGTGTTCTCTTGCCTCAAGGTAAAGCAGGAGAACAAGAAAGTGATGCAGTGGTGTTAATGATACCTTTCAATAAAATCGAATTTATGTGTGAAGCCCTTTTAAGAGTACTTTTTCCCTAATCATGTTTTCCTATCAGCTAAATCTTCATCTGGTTTTGTTTTTGGTTTGGTTTTTTTTTGGTTTCTATTTGAGTAGAAGTCCTGTTCTCCTAATCAACAACTCAGTGTGTGTGTGTGGGGGGGGAAATTATATTCAATTGTTTCACTGCAGATCCACCTGCTGTCTAATACAGACCACCTTCTTTTAAAGAGACCCTGGTCCCTTACTCTTTAAAGATACAGTTTTTAAATTCGAGGGCAATTTAAGAGATTTTTTTCTTTTTTTAATTAATTTATTTATTTTGAATTATCAACCATCACTTCCATAAGCTTTTGAGTTTTAAATTTTTCTCCCCCTCCCTCCCCACCTCCCTTCCTAAGATAGTATGCAACCTGCTATAGGCTAAACATATACATTCCTATTAAACATATTTTCACATTAGTGATGTTGTAAGGAAGAATTAGAACCAATTTAAGAGATTTTTAAAGGTAATTTTGACTGTACAGAATTTACACCTTACTTGATGACTTTAGAACCTGACCCCCTGTAGGAAATGTGACTTGCCCATACTCATTATTCAGTCAGGTCCAGGCCAGGTTCTCCTTCAGGACAGTTATGTGGCTGCAGTCTATGGAAAGGACTTTTCATGCATCTGATTTCTTGGCTCTTTTGTTCTTCTTCACCTAGCTTTCAACAGGATACTCATTATTACTACAGGTTAATAAGCTCTTGTCTGTTCATGCCAGGAATAACAGACTATGTACGTAGTCTCAAAACCTCTCTGGTGCAAGCCTTCTTTTCACCTACTACAATGCGTAAACAGAACAGTGACTGTAAGCAGCTTCAGTCACTTTTTCTATAACACAAAATTTGGGAAGTGTTCCATATTTTTCATTGCTCTCCCAAATTTCCCTATTTTTCTTGAGCATAATATAAGACTTCTAGTCAACCACGTGTACAGCCTCAGAGTGATCCTTGACTCTTCCCTCTTCCTCATTCCCCATTTCTAATCAGTTGCCAAATCTTGATACTTGAACTTCCACAACATGTCTCACATACCCCTTCTCTGCAATCATACAGCCTCTACCTTAGTTCAAACACTCATTACTACCTCTTACCTAGACTAGGCGAAAAACTGCCTGTTTTGTGACAGTAAGAAGTGGAAACAAGTCGATGCCCTTCAACTGGGCAAATGGCTAAACAAATTATGATAAATGAATGTAATGAAATATTACTGTGCTATAAGAAATAATGTATGATGAATACAGAAAAGCATGAAAAGATCAATATGAACTGATGCAGAAGGAAGTAAACAGAGTCAAGAAAACAATATATACAGTAACTACAACAATGTAAACAGAGAGAACTACACAACAAAAAATCAAAAGCATATGTAACAAAATTATAAAAATCAAGCAGGACTCAAATGAAGAGATATAAGAAGACATCGTGACCCAACCCCTTCATAGAGGTGGGAGGTCCTCAGGTGTCACACGTTGCACATTTTCAGACTTTTTCAATGTATTAATCAGTTGTGATTTTTTTTTCTCTCAAAAAAAAATACTATTTGTCATACGGATTGTCTCTCTGGGAGGTAGAAGGAGGAAGATACTTGGGATAACTATGGTGATACAAGAAAGAGAAAATATCAATAAAATTGATTTTAACAAGCCTCTTGTTCTCCTTGTTTCTAGTACCTTCCCTTTCCAAATCATCCTCCCTATAGATGTCAAATTGATGTTCCTAAAATACAAATCTCATCCTACCTCTACTCACAAATCTTTAGTGACTCTCTCTTGCCTCTAGGGAAAAATACAAAATCCTCAGTTCTGAAGAGTTCTCCACCATATGGCTCCCACCTATCTTTCAGATTTCAACATCATTTCCAATTCATGCAAGTGGTCTTTCCTATCTAGAACGATGCTTCTTAAATTGGGTTGTGCCCCATGTGGGGCCACATAACTCAATGTGAGGGTTGAGAAAAACATGGCAACAGTAAAAGGTTTCTCAATGCACAACCAAAAATTAATTCAAAATCAAATGTGTAATGAATCCAAGGTGTGTCTGGAGTGCTTGCCCGTGTTGCATTTTGCAACCTCACTGCAGCCTTGGTTCTGAACATGTAACATGCACACTTTTCACTGTGCATGCCAAAAACACCTTGGCTCAGATTTGAGACTATTGTATGTTATGAATTGCAGTGTTTTTACTGTACTTACAAAATCATTAAATGAATTTTGACTTGGGATTAGGACAGAATTTCCAACAATTTATGAAATGGCCCTAAATATACTTCTGCCGCTTTGTACTATGTATTTATGCAAAATAGCATTACTCAGCACTGACAATTATAAAATCAAAATATTGATCAATTTTGAAAAACGTTAAAGATGCTCCACCTCCTGAAGTATCAAACATTCCACCAAGACTGAATTCTTTATGCAAAAATAAACCAGCACATTCATCTCATTAGTATGCAAATTTGCTTTCATTTTTAATAAATGGTAAAATTATATGTATATCAAAGAATTGCTTTAAAATAAATTTCTTCAAGATTTATTATCAGTAAATGTTTGATTTGTATATCTATTTTATATACCTATATGCTCAGGGTCATGTAAAAATTTCTCAGACAAAAAAGGGGTCATGAGTGGAAAAAATTTAAGAAGCCCTGGTCTAGAATGGTTCTCCATTTCTACTAGACAGAATCCCTAGCTTCCTTAGAAACATAATTCAGGTAGCACCTCCTACATGACGCATAAATACTTACTTATACATACTATGTCCCTATATGGAATATAAGCTCCCTAAGGAGAGGAAGCATTTCATTCTTGTCTGTGTTCATGGCACTTAGCACAGAATCTGGTAATTGGTGAGCGCTTAGTAAATGGTGATTGCTGTTGTCAAACCTCACTGGGCAAATGACCACAATTTTCTCATTAGATGTCACTGCTACAAGGCTCTGCTAAGATACAATATTGAAATCACTGACTGCCCAGTTGGCAATCCAGGGCATTTTGAATTTGAGGCCTGGTATACTAAGCCCTTCTTTGTTTATTCATTTATTCAGGGTTCAGTAGACCACAAATATTCTAATTCTCCCAGTGTTCTTGATAATATATAAAAATAGCTAGTAGTATTTACAGAGTGCTTCAAGCTTTGTAGAGCACTTTGCAAATACCTCGTTTTTATTTTCACAACAACCCTGGAGCTATTATTATCCTTATTTTACAGATGAAGAAACTGAGGTTAGCAGAGCTTGACTTGTCCAGGGTCTCACAGCTAGTAAGTGCCTCAGGTGGATTTGAACTCAGGTCTTCCTAACTCAGCTCTTTACTCACCATGTCATCTGTCTCAGAATAATGCCTGGTTGTGAACTACAGGCTCACTGAGGTGGTCCCTTAGGATCAGTCCTTAATCTTAAACAATTTCTTCCACACTGTTCTTAAAATAGTAGAGTTATTGTTGGCAGAGTTGTGAACTGATTCACCCATTATGTACAGCAATTTGGAACTATGCCAAAGGGCTATCAAATTGTGCAAACCCTTTGATCCAGCGATACCACTGCTAAGTCTACCCCAAAGAGATTTAAAAAAGGAGGAGGAGAAGGAGAAGGAGGAGGAGGAGGAGGAGGAGGGAAAAGAATCTATCTGAACAAAAATATTTATAGCAGCTCTTTTTGTGGTGGCAAAGAATTAGAAATACTCCATCAATTGGAGAATATTTGAACAAGCTGAGGTATACGATTGTGATGGAATATTACTGTGCTATGAGAAATGACCAGCAGGATGCTCTCAGAAAAATCTGGAAAGCCTTACACTAAATGATGCAAAGTGAAGTGAGCAGAACCAGGAAAACAGTGTGCAGCATAACAGTAATACTGTATGATGAACAACTCTATGTTAAAAGCTGTTTTTACATGTGATTGGGAGGAAATAAATTGTTTTTTTAAAGAATGATAGTTAGGCAGTTGAATAGATTATGTTATTCCCTGTACAACTCTATACCTCACTGATTTTGTAACAAAACTCTAGACCTAACCCTGAATTTTTTTCTCAAAAATTATTTTTATTATTTCTGGGAGCCAAGATTGCAGAGTAAGCAGTAAGTTGCCATAACTCTCCTGTATTCACCTCAAAACAACCATAAAATAGCAGCCCAAGACAAACTCTGGAACAGCAGAACCAACAAAAAGATGAGGTGAAACAATCTTTGAGTCCAAGAAGATCAGCGGGAAAGGTCTGTCTCATTCTGGCAAAGGGGGAGCGCAGTTCAGTATAGAAGCATCCCAGAAAGCCAGCAGGAAGCCCTGCCACAGCAAACCAGTGGGAGATCCTCAGCCCTAATGCAGTGGAGCAGGCAAACACTAACACCAAGATGCTCCACATGCCTCAGTACAGCCAGGGGAATGGGCAGACTCTAGCTCTGAGAACCACTGTGTGCTTCAGCATAGCCCCAGGCAAACAAGTAACCTCCAGTGGCCAGATTTCCACATTCTTCACCACAGCCCCAGGCAAAGAGACAACCTCCAGAAGCCAGATCTCCACTTGCTTCCTGGGGCAAACAGGTAGATGCCAACCCTACAGGTGCCTAAGCAAACAGGCAGCTGCCAGAACTGCCCCTCCCCAACCACCTACTTCAGTGTATGACCAGGGAAATGTAGAAACACCCCACCAGCCTCAGCACATGCCAGACACCAGCACTAGGACCCTAGCTCAGCACCAGGTAAGCTGACAGACCCCCTATGGCCTCCAGCAGCACCAGCCACCACCCTACCCTATCCCCTCAGCCCAGCACCAGACACAAGAGTCCCCCATGGCCTCAGGGTAATATCAATGCGGTACCAGGTAAACAGCCAGGGCCTGTAGCGCCTGGCACAAGAAGCCTGAGACAGTGCCCCTTCCACCCCAGGAGCAGAGATCACATTTAAAAGAAAGGAAAAAGGCCAAAAGGGATGAGCAAAACAACAACAATAATAACAAAAAAATCTGACCATAGAAAGTTATCATAGTGATAGTGAAGATCAAACTCAAAAGAAGACAACAACGTCAAAACTCTTATGGGTAAAACCCCAAAGAAAAATGGGAAGTGGTCTCAAGCCCAGAAAGAACTCATGGAAGAGCTCAAAAAGGAGCTTTAAAATAATATGAGAGGTAGAGGAAAAATGGGAAAAGAAATGAGAGTGATTTTTAAAAAAGTAATGAGAGTGTTGCAAGAGAATTATGAAAAAAAGAGCCAACAGCTTGGAAAACGAAAACAATTGCTTAAAAAGTAGAACTGGCCAAATAGAAAAGGAGACACAAAAATTCACTGAAGAAAATAGCTCCTTAAAAAGTACAACTGGGCAAATAGAAAAGAAAATACAGAAGCTAACTGAGGAAAGCAGTTATAAAAGTTTGTTCTAAAACTTAGAATTAGGCAAGTGGAAGTTAATGACTCCATGAGACATTAAGAATCAATCAAACAAATTCAAAAGAAGAAAAAAAAGAAGAAAACATAAAATACCTCATGGGAAAAACAACTGATCTGAAAAATAGATCCAAGGAGAGACAATGTCAGAATCACTGGACTACCTGAAAGCCATGATCAAAACAAGAACCTGGACAGCATCTTTCAAGAAATTATCAAGGAAAACTGCCCCGATATCCAGGAACCACAGGACAAAACAGGCATTGAAAGAACCACTGATAACCTCAGGAAAAAGACGCAAACATTAACACTCCAAGGAACATTAAAGCCAGATTTTAGAACTATCAGGTCAAGGAAAAAATACTGCAAGTGGCCAGAAGGAAATCATTCAAATATCAGGGAACCACAATTAGGATTACACAGGGCTTGGCAGCTACAACCACTAAAGGATCAGAGGTCATAGAACATGATATTCAGGAAGGCAAAGAAGCTAGGACTACAACCAAGAATTATCAACCCATTCAATGAAATAGAAGGATTTAAAGCTTTCACAAGAAGAAGACCAGAACTGAGCAAAAATTTTGCTTTCCAATATCAAAACCGAAAAAAAAAAACCCACTAGTGATTCAATAGAGCTAAACAGTTTACAACCCTACACGGGAAAATGATACTTGTATTAAAAATTGTACCACTAATAGTACAGCTAAAAGGAATACACATAGAAAGAGGGTGTGGGTACAAGGTAAATTTGAGGGAATGACATAAAAAATAATTAAGGGATGAGAAAGAGGAGTACACTGAGTGTAAAAGGAAGGGAGAGGTAGAATGGAGTAAATTATTTTACATGAAGAGGCACAGAAAACCTATACAGTGAAGTGAAGATGGAAGGGTGAGCAATAGGCATCTTCTGAACCTTACTCTCATCCATGTTGGCTTAAAGAGGGAATAATATACACAATCAGTTGAATACAGAAATCTATCTTACCCAACAGGAAAGTACAAGGGGAGGAGATTAAGTAAAAAAAAGGGGGGGCAGATGGGGGGGGGGTAGACAGAAGCAAAACAGTGGTGAGGAAGGAAAGTATGAAAGGAGAGAGAGGACAAAAAGGAGGAAAAATACACAATAATCATAACTGAAAAATTGAATGGGATGAACTCTCCCATAAGATGGAAGCAGATAGCAGAGTGGATCAAAAACCAGAGTCCTACAATATGTTGTTTACAAGAAACACACCTGAAGCAGAGAGACATACAGAGAGTAAAAGTAAAGGGCTGGAACAAAATCTATTATGCTTGAGCTGAGGTAAAAAAAAGAAAAAGCAGGATTAGCAATTCTGATCTCAAGCAAAAATGGACTTAATTAAAAGATATAAGGAAGGAAACTACATCATACTAACAGGTACCATAGACAATGAAGTAATAACAATATTAAACATATATGTACCAAGTGGAATAGCATCTAAATTCTTAAAGAAGTTAAGTGAGTTACAGGAAGAAACAGACAGCAAAACTATACTAGTGGGGGACCTCAATTATCCCCTCTCAGAACTCGATAAATCCAAAAAATAAACAAGAAAGAAACTAAGGAGGTAAACAGAATATTAGAAAAGTTAGATATGGCAGACCTTTAGAGAAAAATGAATAGGGAACAGGAAGCAATATACCTTTTTCTCAGAAGCCCATAGCACCTATACAAAACCTGATCATGTATTACAACATATAAATCTCAGAATCAAACGTAGAAAGGCAGAAATACCAAGTGTATTCTTTTTGGATCATAATGCAATAAAATTACACTCAACAAAGGGCAATGGAAAGACAGATTAAAAATTAATTGGAAGGGGCAGCTAAGTTGCACAGTGGATAGAGCTCTGGCCTTGGAGTCAGGAGGACCTGAGTTCAAATCCAGCCTCAGGTACTTGACACTTATTAGCTGTGTGACCCTGGGCAAGTTAACTCCTATTGCCTCACCAAAAAGCAAAAAAAAATAATAAATTCTAGCCTTTAAACCCCAACATATCTTGAGAGGTTTCAGTGATCAAAATTTGCATTCCAAAAATTAATTGGAAACTAAATAATCTAATCCTAAAGAATAAGTGGGCCAAAAAACAAATCATAGAAACAATCAATAGTTTCATTAAAGAGAATGACAACAATGAAACAACACACTAAAATTTATGGGATGCAGCCAAAGCAGGACTTAGGGGAAATTTTATTTCTCTAAAGCCTTATATCAAAAAAATAGAAAAAGAACAGATCAATTAATTGGGCTTGCAACTAAAGAAATTAGAAAAAAAAATTTAAATCCCCAACTGAGCCCCAAATTGGAAATCCTGAAAATCAAAGGTGAGATTAATAAGATTGAAAATTTAAAAAATAAATAAATAAAACCATTGAGCTAATAAATAAACCTAGGAGCTAGTTTTATGAAAAAACCAATAAGACAGATAAGCCATTGGTTAATCCGATTTAAAAAAAAAAAAAGAAAACCAAATATCCAGTATCAAAAATGGAAAGTGTGAAATCACCACCAATGAAGAAGAAATTAAAGCAATCATTATGAAATATTTTACCTAATTATATGCCAATAAGTCTGACAATCTGGGGGCACTGAGGTGGCGCAGTGGATAGAGCACCTG
The DNA here is from genome assembly GCF_003287225.1 of Phascolarctos cinereus. Lineage (NCBI taxonomy): Eukaryota > Metazoa > Chordata > Mammalia > Diprotodontia > Phascolarctidae > Phascolarctos > Phascolarctos cinereus. The sequence goes on along the minus strand of NW_027556402.1, from coordinate 65,727,778 downwards.
CCCTGGAGTCAGAAGGACCTGAGTTCAAATCCAGTGTCAGACCAGACACTTGACATTTACTAGCTGTATGAGCCTGGGCAAGTCACATAACCCCAATTGCCTCGCCAAAAAAAACCCCAAAAAAACCCCTGACAATCTGAGCAGAAGAGATGAATATTTCCAAAAATATAAATTACCCAGATTAATGGATCAGGAAATAGAATACCTAAATAACTCCATCTTAGAAAAAGAAATTGAACAAGCCGTCAATGAACTCTCTAAGAAAAAAATCCCCAGAGCTAAATGGGTTCACAAGTGAGTTCTACCAAACATTTAAAGAACGCTTAATTCCAATACTATATAAACTATTTGTAAAAATAAGTGAAGGAGTCCTACCAAATTCCTTTTATGACACAAATATGGTGCTGATATCTAAACCAGGAAGAGCTAAAACAGAGAAAGAAATTATATACCAATTTCCCTACTGAATATTGATGCAAAAACTTTGAACAAAATACCAGCAAGGTGATTACAGCAATATATCACAAGGATTAACCACTATGACCAGACGGGATTTTTACCAGGAATACAGGGTTGGCTCCATATTAGGAAAACTATCTTAATCAACCATACTAATATAACAAAACCAACAGAAAACATAAGTATCTCAACAGATACAGAAAAAGCTTTTGACAAAATACAGCACCCATTCTTACTGAAAACACTAGAGAGCACAGGAATAAAGGGAGCATTCTTTAAAATGATAAGCAGTATCTATCTAAAATCATCAGCAAGCATTATCTGTACTGGGAATAAGCTAGAAGCCTTCCCAAAAAGATCAGTGACAAAGCAAGGATGCCCATTATCACCACTATTATTTAATACAGTACTAGAAATGTTAGCTATAGCAATAAGAAAAGAAAAAGAAATCAAAAGAATTAGAATAGGCAATGAGCAAACAAAGCTATCATTCTTGGTAGATGATATGACGCTATACTTAGAGAACCCTAGAAAATAAACTAAAAAACTACTTGAAATAATTAACAGCTTTAGCAAAGTTGCAGGATATAATATAAACTCACATAAATCATCAGCATTTCTTTATATGACCAACAACGCCTAGCAACAAGATATAGAAAGAGAAGTTCCACTTAAAATAACTGTAAACAATATAAAATACTTGGACATCTACCTGCCAAGACAAACCAGGAACTACATGTACACAATTACAAAGCACTTTTCACACATATAAAGTCAGCTCTAAGCAACTGGAAAAATATCAAGTGTTCATGGGTAGGCCAAGCCAATGTAATAAAAATGGCAATTCTGCCTAAACTAATTTACTTATTCAGTGCCATACCAAATTACCAAAAAATGATTGGATAGAGTGAGAAAAAAAACAACAAAATTCATTTGGAAGAACAAAAGGTCAAGAATATCAAGGGAATTAATGAAAAAAAAAACAAAGGAAGGTGGCCTAACAATGCCAGATCTCAAACTATATTACGGTATATGAATGTAAAAAAATATTATTGTGCAATAAGCAATGATAAACAGGTAAATTTCAAAAAAAAAATAAACAAACCTGGAGAGACCTGTATGAACCAATGCAAAGTGAAATGAGCAGAACCAAGAAAACATGTACAGAGTATCAGCAACATTGTATGATGATCAATTATGAATGACTCAGTTCTTCTCAGCAGCACAAAGCATGCTGCACAAGTACAAAGGACTCATGAAGGAAAATGCTACTCACATCCAGATAAAGAACTGAGGACTCTGAATGCAGATCGAAGCATATTTTGTTTCACTTACTTTATTCTTTTTTGTTTTTTTTTCCCTTTTGATAGGTTTCTTCTTTCACAACTGTGACTATTATGCAAATTATGTTTTACATGATATATCAAATTGCCTACCAATTTTGGAACAGGGGAGGAAAGAGAAAGGGAGAAAAATCTGGAACTCAAATGCTAAAAATTTTCTTGACATGTAATTGGGGAAAAAATAGAATACTATTAAAAATTATTTTTATTCCTCAAGCAGCAGGAAGTTTCCAAAATGAAAACCATTAGCATCCACTAAGTAAGCATATGGCTTAGGGAACATCCTTCTAATTCTAGGCTGCAGGGAAATTCTGTGTCTTGTCAGCCCTCCCTTCTGTCCTCACCTAAGTGCTGGCACAGAAAAACTGGACTACCTGAGTTTCCTGGTACCATGGTTCTGTTTGCTACCCTCACAGTGCCCAGAGACCTCTCTGATAATCCTGACTTTGTTCCAATTAAAACAGATTCTAGGAATACCACTGAGCTGGGCACACTGAGATAAATACTAAAAGTCTTCCTTGTCAACTTATAATCTAATCTGTTATGAATAGCTGTTTTTACCAAGTCACAAATGTCCACTTCTTTAAACGACTGTAAAAGTTTATAAATTAAATTTTTAATAGGCTCACAGATGGCAAGTTGAAAGAAAACTCGGAAACTATCTAGTTTAATGTCATCCTTTTACAGATGAGGAAATAGTCCCAGAGAAGTTAAATTACTTGCCCAAGGTCACACTCATAGTAAATATGTTTACAGAATGACTCAAATACAAAAGTCACTTGAAACAAGCTGTCAGACAGCTGTGGACTCTACTTCATTCTGTTTACTCACTTTAGCCCATGGCTCTGTCCCTCAAGGAATAATGGGTTGAGGTACCATGCTGCCCCAGCTTCTTCACCCTTGACCAGCTTCTAATACCTACCCTTTAGGCTGTCGTTTTTGACATAAAAGAGTTGGTTCTTTTCTTGCATGTACTCCATACTCAAATGTCCATTCTGACCACAGTGTTAAGAGAAAACTAGAAAACCTCTATGTTGGCTTCCCTTGGTATTATTTCAGTGGCTGAGTTCATTGACCACTGAGTTTCCCCAGTTTTAGGAGAAGAGGGGAACTGAAAACTTTGGTCTGTAGTCTAACAGGACTGGCTTGTTTCTTCAGATCTTTCCTCCCATTGGTCACCAACCCTTAGCCTTGCAGCATGGGGGCTCATGCATGTAACTTTTATCTCTTCTCAAAACTTTAGCACTGTGACCTTCTTTTTCCTTGATCAGTTTTAATCCTTGGGAGTAATTATGAATCTGGTTCTGGTTTCCAGACAACTGTAGTTATAATAAGAGTTCAGTTGCAATTGAGCAAGTCTGCCATGGTTCACACACTAGAATCACTGATAATCTGGAGAGCTTCCAAAGAAGGGCATACGGTCTGGTGGAAGGCCTTGCTATCAGGCCATATGAGGATTGGTTGATTATATATACATCTTGAAAAAGAAAAGACTTAGTGGGGCCATGATAGCTGTCTTTGAATATTTAAAAAGCTGTCATGTCAAAGAAGGATTTGATTTTCTGTTTGGCCCTTGTGGGAAAACTAGAGCAATGGGCAGAATTTGGAAGGAAAAAAGAAGGCTAATATAAGGAAAAACTTTCTAATAATAAGAGCTATCCCAGAGTAGAATGGATAGCCTGAAGGTGTTTAACAGATGCTGGACAACCATTTGTTGGGTACAATGTAGAGAAGAAATTTGAGATATTATTTGGAAAAATGATCCCTAAAATCCCCTCCCACTCTGAAATTCTGTGACTGTAATTCTAATCATTGTTCCTTTAATCACTTTCCATATAGTAACTTTTTAAACTTCAGGATACAGTTGGAGGCTTTTACACTCTCCTCTTGGCTTGTGATAAGGGATTTCATATGAAGATTGGCAGCACTTTTCACGACCCCAAATTCATTAGTAGGGGGCTATTACTGTGGTATAGTACAAAAATCCCTAGGCTTAAAGCTGACAGAAACCTGGTTTTGAAACTCAACTCTGACACCTATACGACATTTAACCTCTCCCAGCTTCTCTTTCCTCATCTGTGAAATGCAAATAATAATACTTTAAAATATCTCAATATTGTGAGAAAAGCACAATATAAAAATTGAAGTACATATATGTAATTATATATTATATATATGCATACAATGTACTCTATAATAGAAGAGTTTTCCTTTTTCTGACACAAGCAATGGCAGAGCCATAACTAGCAATAATGGCCCCCAGGGCAAGGTTCACAAAACATGCCAATGGCAAATAACACAAAATGTATCCTCAAATCAACTTTTTACGAGAAAATTATTTCATGGGGTAGGTGGCAGAGAGATTCTGGGACATAAAGCCTATGGGAGAAGAGACAATAGTATATTGCCCCGTGGGAGGACATTGTGAGGCCAGTGGTAAAAAGGCTATTAGTTTTTTGGTAGAAAGGTCAGGCTGGGGAAGAGTTCACCTGAATGAGAACACCCCAGGGCATCTGGGTATTTAAATACATCCCAGGCATCTTTTCAGAATGCTGGAAGGCTCTGCTGCTTCAGAAAACTCAGGCATGGCGGTATCTATATTATCCTTCATCCTGAACATCTTATCCACCACTCATCAACTGCCCTGACACCTCAGAGCAGCCAGAAGGGTCTTTTCAATGATAATTCAGTCATTTTTCCAAGTCAAGAGCACTTTGTGTAAATTTTGCTTCCTTTCTGTGCATCCATCCTCTAACGAACAAACAAGAAGCCATTTCCACATCTAACCATCACAATACAGTGTGACAGTTCATGTCCATTATGCCCACATCCTGCCATAGTGCTTTCCAGGGGACTTAGCTACCCCAAATGCAGTAGACACATACTTTTTTTTAAAAGTTATGACAAACAATAACCAACAACTAAACCAATTAAACAGAAAATAAGCAGCAAAATACTACCCAAACCCAGAACACAGAAGCAAAATAATTAAAAAACAAGAAGCGAGTCAGTAAGCTTTTAAATACAAAACTTTCTGCCTGGTACTTATGGTCAGGCCCTCCACAAAATGGAAAGGGCACACACCCTTCCTGTCTTTTTCCACAGTATGATTCCCCAGCACCCACTCCCTAGTCTCATCAAATTGGTCTGCCAGCTATTCCTTAGGTAACCCCAGGTATTTCACTAACAAAGAAATTGCACAATTAGAAATTACTTTCTGTGGGCTGGAACCGAATGCGGTGGCTTGCCAGGCACTTGTGAGAAGGGAGGAGGTACATGGGCACAGGTGCTTGGACAAAGTCCCAACAACCGGCAGTTTTTTTTAACTGAGCAGCTGCCCTGCAGCCACATGAGTGGTTTCATTTTTGGTCTTTTTTTTTTTCCCCTCCCTGTGCTCACTCTCATGGATCAGGTGCTAGGCTATAAGGATGCAATACTGTGCCATGTCTATAAGAGACAATGTCATTGTTTGATTCTGCTGAGACAAATGATGATTTCCTCCCTCCTCATTCTCTTGTCTTCTTTCTCTTATCCCTCCTAAGGGAGAGTGAATTTCTGTTCCAAAATTCTGTGGTTCTTTAAAGTTATGTTTACACACTGTTTTAATGAGAACAAATTGCTGGATGGATAAGGGATCAACACTAACTGTTGTGGATTATGTACTTCATTACTTATGAAAGAAAAAAGGGACAGTGGCTAGCTGAATCTTAGCTCCTTGAAAGTGGGGACTGCTTTTGTTTTTCGCCTTTCTCTATATCCTCAGTGCTTAACAGAATGCCTGGCATTTAATTAATGCTGATGGACTCGCCTTGAATGTCAGGGTGGAAGAAAATTTTTCTCCTCCTTCCTCCCACTTAGGGATGAATTAAATGGGACACAGAAGAGTGCTATGAATATACATATAAAATATTTTATGGGAATCAAGATGGACCTAAATAATTGGAAAAATATTACTTGTTTGTGGTTAGACAGAGACAATGTAATAAATATGACATCACTACCTAAATTTACTTATACAGTGAGATACCAATCAAACTACCAAAGGATTACTTTAGAGAGTTAAAAAAAAAATAAAATTCACCTGTAGAAAAAGGTCAGTAATCTCAAGGAAAATAATAGGGGAAAAAATGAGAAAGAAGAGACCTAGCAGTACCAGATCTCAAACCATACTACAAAGCTATAATCATCAAAACAATTTGGTCCTGGGTAAAAAATACAAAGAAACAGATTAAATATACAAAATACAGAAGCAAACCAGCATAGTAGCTTAGTGTTTGATAAATGTAAAGACCTAGGTTACTGGGGTAAGAACTCACTATCTGACAAAAACCATTAGGAAGACTGCAAAGAAGTCTGACAGAAAATAGGTATAGAAACAGCATTTCATACTCTATACTAATGGTGTCAAACTCAAATAAAAATGGGGACTTAAATAAAATAGGGATCCCTGTAGGTTGCATACTGACTTAGAGAACCACACATTAACATTATTTATGTTCTACTATATTTTTATTTATTTTGTTAAATATTTACCAATTATATTTTAATCTGATGCAGGAGTGTTGCAGTTGTTGTCCAATGGCTCCAGTTTTGAAACCTCTGCTCAATACTAAGATAAACTCCAAATGGGTTTGTGATTTAGACATTAAAAAAAATGACAACATAAACTAGAAGTGCAAGGAAGAAACTTCCTTTCAAATCCATGGACAGGAAATCCATTCATGACCAAACAAGGAACAAAGAGGATCATAGAAGGATAAAGTAGACAATTTTGGTTACAAAGAACTTAAAAGCTATTGCACAAACAAAACTAATGGCGGTACCTAGGAAAAAAATTATTCTAGCAGTTTCTCTGAAAGATTTTCATTTCTAAGTTATATAACTTAGCGTAATTTATGAGAATAAGAGCCATTTCCCCAATTGATAAATTGTCAAAGGATACTGAGTCATAAGAAACAAATTCTCTAAATCATTAATTAGAGAACTGTAAATTAAAGGAACTCAAAAATTCCATCTTACATCCATCAGAGATCGGCAAAACTGACAAAAAAAGGAAAATGACAAATGTCATTTGAATAACACAAAATGAAGGGCTATGAGAAAACAGACAAATTAAGCACACTTCTGGTAGACAAATGAATTGGCATAACCACTCTGGAAAGTTGCCTGGAACTTGCACTAAAAGTTTCTAAAATGCACATACCCTTTGTCCCCATTATACTTCTATTAGTCAGTAAGCCTGGCACTCTATCCACTATGCCACCATTCTCTTTACCCCCAAGTCCTCTCCTCAGGAATTCCTAACTATCCTATTAGTATTGAAGACACCACCATTTTCTCAGTCCCCCCAGGCTCACAAACTAGGAGTTAACCTCAGGTCCTCACTGTCTCCCCCCCACCCCCACCATCTCCAACCAGTTGCCAAGGCCTGTCATCTCTGCTTTTGTAACATCTCTTTTAACGTGTCCCCTTTCTCTCCTCTAGCACTGCCAAAAGTGTGCTGTAGGCTCTAGTCACATCATACCTGGACAATTGCAATAGCCTTCTATTTGGCTTCCCTGCCTTAAGTCTCTCCCCTCCACTCAGCTATCAAACTGATCTAAAGTGTAGGTCTCACCATGTCATCCTCCCTGCCCAATCTATAAAGTCCAGCGGCTCCCCCATCACCTACGGATCAAATATAAAATACTCTAATCTTCAAAGTCCTGTGTAACACAGCTCTCTCCTACCTTTCCAGTCTTCTTAGACTTTATTCCCCTTCGCGTACTACACAGTCAAGTGACACTGGCCTCCTGGCTGTCCTCACACAAGACACTCCATCTCCAACGCTGTCCTTCCTCATCTCCTCATCCTTGTTTCACTGGCTTCCTTCAAGCGCCAGCTAAAATCCCACCTTCTTCAAGAAGCCTTTCCTAACCCCTCTTAATGCTAATGTCTTCCCTCTGTTGATTATCTCCAATTCATCCTTTGTAATTTATTCTTATTTGTACAGTTATTTGCATGTTGTCTCTCCATGAGACTTGAGTTTCTTGAAAGCAGAGCCTATATTTATATTTATATAGCCATTGCCTGAAATATAGTAGGCAATAAAAAATATATAATATATTAATATTTGTATTCATGTTTGCATTATATTAATATAAATATTAATATAATAATAAATAATAACTGCTTGGTGAGTTGAAGAATGCTAATCCTTAAAATGCTCACTCAGTATACCTCCTCTTTCAGCCTTCACACTTCTAGCTGTGATGTACCAAATGACCAACAGGATTGTGCCTGGGGCTCCTATCTCCTCCTGCTGCAGAGACTGCCAGTATACCCCATCTGCCCTCTCCTCCCCCAGACAAATTGTGCCCCACCACATGAGAAGGAAAGTGGGGCTAAAAGTGTGCTGTCTTCTACCTGGGGTATAGATTAAGGACACCCAGGCTATGATGTTCAGATCAAGTTCAGAACACCTTCCTCTCCCCACTCTCCACAAAAAGTATTTGACACTGACTGAGCCCAGACTAAGAAATAAAAAGAGTGCCAAGCAGAAAATGTGGTAAGGGGCCAGCACTGTGGTTACAGCGCCTGCAAAGAAAGAAAACGGAAACTCAACTGGAGCAACTCCTGTCCATCTGGAGGCCAATTAAGTATAGGCAGTTGAAACCTAATTCCTCTAACAGGGGAAGAAACTGAGACAGTTTTGCAATCCAACTTTGGTGTTATAAGCACCAGAAAAGAGGGAGGAGTCAGAAAGTGAGTAACAAATTAACATTAGGGGAAAAGGCTAAAACACCAAAAACTGTAAGACAAAAAATTCAATAAAAAAAATCAGAGCGGGGGCAGCTAGGTGGCCCTGGAGTCAGGAGGACCTGAGTTCAAATACGGCCTCAGACATCACTAGCTGTGTGACTCTGGGCAAGTCACTTAACCCCAATTGCCCTCACCAAAAAAAAAAAAAAATCAGAGCATGAGCAGATAAATCATCAGTCAGGATCTTAAAATTAGAAGGAAGCATCCTTTTTCCTAATCTTCTAAGAGATTACAAAGCTCTTTTAACAAATATTGTAACATAAACCAAAATGAAGAAATGGAGAATCCTGTGGATTTCCCCAAAGAGCATGGAATAACAAGAAAGTCCACAATGATTCAAAAACAAAATGAAATTCATAATAAACTGGGAATGAATACGTCAGAATTTGGAACTATCAATGAAAAAAAAATTAAAGTCAATTAGCAGATTTGAAAAAAAATCCAGAGTGGGTAATTTCTTTAAAGATAGACTAATAGATTTGGAATACAAAAATCTGAAATCAATAAAAATCCAACAGAAGAAAAACAAAAAGCAACACTATTAAAAGAAAACACGACTGCTGCTACACAAGCCAAAGTGACTGACCTCAAAGACAGTATTCAAAGAGCTCCTAGAAGAATATGACAAATCAAAAACTTGAACAACATAATGCAGGAAATAATACAAGAAAACTGCCCAGAACCTCTGGATGCAGAGGAAAAAAATCAATTCTAAGAATCCACATTTCACCTCCAGAATAAAATCCTCTATTTCAAATGCCAAGACATGTGGTTAAATTGAACAACTTCAACAACAACAAATTTTGCAAGTTTTAAAAATGGAATCAACTACCTCAGGAAGTGGAAGACTTCCCATTACTAGAGGTCTTCAAACAATGAACAGGTGACGACTTTTAGGAATTTTGTTGAGAAAACTGCTGCTGAAGTAAAGGTTAGAGAGATGAGAAGAATTCTGAGGTCGCAACTGTGAGTCTGATTCCATGTAGTCAAGAGAACATTTTCTTTGGTTTCCTGTGCTAAGGTAAAATGTTACCAATAATCATACCAATGTATGGTATGATAAAATATGTCTGTGTGGTAACACACTGGCCTTACGTTGGCTCCTCCAACATGGCCAGAAACAGCTTCCAGGACAGCTAACCAATCTTTCCTGTCACCACACTTGAAGAGGCCATTCAGAAGGTCCTCCCTTCTCTACATGGAGGACATTCATTCTCTGTGACAAAATGGCCACCCCAGGTTTTTGTTACTTGCTTTCAATAGTTGTTGCTGCATCTTACAGGTAGGAATGACTCCCCTGGACCAAATGGAAGGAGCTCCTTCCAACAACTGTTGAAGAGGATGTTTGATTATAATTTTCCAGTCTGGGGCATGCTTGAATTCTAATTTAGTAAACCCTAACTAGAATTCTTTTCTGCTTTCACAACAGATTGTCTTATTTTGTTAGCTTTCATTATATACATTCAGACTATTTATTCCACTAAATGAACACAGCCATTTACTTTGCCAAAATATGAATCCTGAACTAGGCTTAGTTGTTTAACTTAGTGCTTTTTCAACTGTTTTCAACTGTCTAAATCACTATTAATGTGAAGTTATGTAAATGTTGATTGTCACAAATGGTAAATCAAACAGTGTGATACAGCACCGGCCCTGGAGTCAGGAGGACCTGAGTTCAAATTCGGCCTCAGACACATAACACTTACTAGCTGTGTGACCCTGGGCAAGTCACTTAACCCCATTGCCTAGCCAAAAGTTAAAAAAAAAAGATGGGTGAAAAATCAAACAGCTTAAAAGAGCAAAGGATGACATCCTAGGGATGGAGAACAGTGTGAACAAAGGCATGGAAACAGGAAGCCACAGGTCTTATTTGTGAGTCAGAGATAGACTAGTTTGTCTGGAAAGTAAAAAGTACATGGGGGATTATTATGACTTCTGGAGTGTCCCAACTGTGAGATTCTATTTTTATGAGCTAAGATAATGCTGATGACCAAACCTAAAGAAATAAGTTGTCAAACATATGAGGCAGTATAACTGGTTGTTAAAAAAAAAAAAAGCCCTAGGCTGGGAGATGGCCCCTGTTCTAGTTTTATCTTTGCTAATAACTAATGCATACCTTTGAGCAAATTACTTATCTCCACTAATGTCTCAATTTCTCAGCATATTAAAGAGGTATAATACTTGCCAACCTTACTCTAGAAGAATGTTATGAGGAAAACTGAGATAAAATATGTGGAGATGTTAAGACATTTTTTTAAAAAAAGTATAATTACTATTGTGCTATAACAAATGATGAACAGGCTGACTTCAGATACACCTGGAAAGACTTATATGGTCTGATGCTGAGTGAAGTGAGCAGAACCAAGAGGATTCTGTACACAATAACAGCCACGTTATGCAATGACTAATATTGTTAAACTGAACCCTTCTCAGCAGTACAAGGATCTAAGACATCTCCAGAGGCCTCGGGATGGAAAATGCTGTCCACATCCAAAGAAAGAACTATGGAAGTCGAATCGCTATCACTTATTTTTACCTTCTGTTGAGTTTTGTTTCATCTTTCTGATGGTTCCTCCTATTGGTTTTAATTTTTACTTACAACTTCACTAATGTGAAAATGTTTCATGGGGAAGTAAATGTAAAGCCTATATCAAATTGTGGGCTGTCTTGGGGAGGATGTGGGGGAGGAAGGGGGAGAAAAATTTTCAACTCAAAAGCATATGGAAGTGATTGTTGATAAATCAAAATAAATAAAATTTTTTTTTAAAAGTATAATTAAATTTTTAGGATTCATCCTTTTTCTCCTCGATGCAACTTCTGACACTACTGAAAGCCCCCTCCTCCCAAAATATATCTCCTCCCTGGGTTTCAGTGACCCTGTTCTCTCCTGACTTCCCTCCTGCCTTTCTGAGGACTCCAGTCTCCTATCATCTCATCATCGTGTCTTCTCTCTATGAAGGGGTGTACTCCAATGTCTTGTCAGAGTCTTCTCTCCCTCTTCCCCCCATGGTAATCTCAACAGCCAGAGTAAATTCAATTAGCATCTGTATTCAGATAACTCTCAAACCTACACATCCTACATTCCTCTCCTAACCTGGAGTCCTACACTCAACTGCCTGCTGGACATCACCTCAGAATGTCCCTTAGGCATCTCCAGCTCAACAGGTCCAAAACAGAAGTGTTGGGGGGGTTTTTGCATTTGAATTAATCTATTTAGATGCTTATAGTTGCAAAGAAAACGTAATCCTTTGAATTTGTGTTTAACCTTGACTTTCTAATTGGGGGGGCATGTCTTCACACACAAGCAAATCCAAGTTAAACTAAACTGCATTTTTGTTATACTGAAATCCACAGCCCAAATGCTGATTGGGCATTCGACGTTCATTTAAATGTTTCTGTATTATTAACGATGATGACACTGACTCACAGAGGCTGCCCACAACATGGGCAGACAAAGGATGCCATTCTTGCGATAGGTCTGAGAGCTCCAAACTTGAGTTGCAGACACTCAGAAGAGATTCTTCTGTTCCTAAGGCAAGCCCCGGGTAAGCAGCTGCTGCCGATCTAACAAACATTCCAAGAATGTAAGTCGGCCTGAGCTCCTCCTGGGGTTCGCAGCTCTTCCTGAATGAAGGAGACTTTTGGAAGAAATGAAGAAGGTCACATCTCTGCAGGAGGAAGGCAGGACGTTTGGGCCAAGGGCTCGGGCCCAGACGACCCCTCGGAAACGTAAGTAGTGGCTGGCAATCTCCCACACCGTGTGGTCACAGCAGGAAGCTCTGGTGGAAACAGCTCAACCTGCTGCCCTCGAACTTGACCAAGCCGAAGATGACCACGAGCACCGCGGCCTGGCTCTGAGACACTGGCTTGTGCCCGGCCGACAGTCCAGCACGTGGATCTGGGGCTCGCTGGACAACAGCGCCTCCAAGAACACGCTCAGGGCCCCAGGAGCGCGGCAGGCCCGGACCACCGAGGTCTGGAAACCCACCAAGGCCGCCATCTTGTCTTCCATCCAAATCACCACGGACAAGCCTCACAGAGCCCGAGGGGACGCAAGGGGCAAGAACAGCCCAGAAGCGGGCAGAGGAAAGGGAGCCTCCAACCAGAAGTGCCTGGGGGTGGGGCCTCAGGGAAGCCCTCCCCGGAAACTCCTCCTCTAATGAAGCTCCCCCTCACACAGGATAAGGGCTCCAGGAAGTTCCGCCCCCAAGACGCTCCTCCTATGGAAATCTTCTTCCCAGGAAGCTCCTCCTACACAAAAAAGACTTCCAAGAAAAATCCCCCTACAGGATAAGAATTTCAGGAAGCTCCTCCCTCGTGAAGCCCCTGCCCCAAGGAAGCTGCTCCCTTAAGAAGCTTTTCCCACAGGATAAGGGCTCCAGGAAGCTTTTCCCACAGGATAAGGGTTGCAGGAAGCTCCTCCCCTAAGAAGCCATGAAGCTCCTCCCACAAAATAAGAGCTCCAGGAAGCTCCTCCCTCCAAGAAGCTCCTCCCACCGGAAGAAAATTCTAGGAATCTCCTCCAATAAGGTAAGGATTCCAGGAAGTTCCACCCCCAGGAAGGGGATTCCTGGAAGCTCCTCCTCTCCAGTGCTCAGCAACTTGGTTCCACTGTATTCAGTTCTGCTTTTGACTTCTCAATCACCGTTTTCTCCCTAAACTTTTCTTTCTTCCTAATTTCCTTATGCATACAGGTGACCCTAAAAACGGCATCTACCTCCCAGAATTGTGGTATCAAATGATTGCAAATAATTGCAAAGCACCTAGCATAGTGCCTGGCACAAAATGGTGCTCCGTAAATGCTTTTTTCCTTCCTTGTTTCTTCCAACCTTTGAGTTATCCACAGCTCCCCCAACTCTCTCATTATTTCTCTCCAATCAGTCACCAAGGCTAAGTAGCATCTGACTCCTCTCCACACACCACCTCAGTTCAGGTTCACACCAGCTCCAGCCTGGACTATTGCAATAGGGCTCTTTCTCCATCTGCCTCCTCTTTCCAATCCATCCTCCACACAACTATCAAATTGTTATTCCTAAAATACAGGTCTGGCCCTGTCACTCTAGCTCAAGAAGCTTCCTATGAACTGTAGGATAAAATATAAACTCCACCCTTTGGCATTTAAATCTCTTCTTAGGCTGTGAGTTCCTTGAGGGCAGAGGTTGTCTTTTGCTTTTATTTGTTTGGCCAGCACTTAATATTGTGGGCACTCAATAAACACTAGTTGACGGACTTAATAATCTAGAAGTTGCTGATATTCCCAAAATTATACCATTATTATCATCATAAAATAGCTGGCATTTTAGAGAATGTTAAAATTTGCAAAGTGCTGCACATATGTTATTTAATTTTATCCTCACAACAGCCTAGCAAGGTATGTGTCATTATCTCCATTTTACAAATGACAACAGTGAAACAGAGGTGAAGTAACTTGCCTAGGGTCACACAGCTAGTCTCACATTACTATACTGATTTAAAGACCTGGGTTGCAGCCATACTAGTTTACTTGGTAATCTGGTGATCCCACCTTCTGCCTCTGTGTGCTTTTGCACAGAGTATCGCCTGTGCCTCTGTTAGTCTCCTTCCTCACTTCCTCCTCTTTCAGCCCCTTGCTTGCTTTAAGGCTCAGCTCACGGTCCCTGTATACTGCCCCCCCCAACTGTTAGTGCTATTCCTACAAATTTACATTTACAGTAATATATATATACATATATATATACACACACATATATATACATATATACACATATGTGTGTGTGTGTGTGTGTGTGTGTGTGTATATATATATATATATACTTTGCATTAGATTCCTATTTTATTTTTGTATTTTTCAACCCTAGCGCTGGGCCTTCTACATAATAGGCTTGATCATCATAAATGGTGGGTGAATTGTTGACATGAATCTTTATAGTTTCCAGGTTTATGATGAGAAACCTATTCATGTAACTTGATTCAGACGAATCTTAAAGCTATGTATTTGGGATGTGTATTCCCCTTCCTCCCAAACCTACTGTGTCTAGTGGTGATTGAGATACTTTTTAAAAAAATCTTTCCTCTTCTGTTCTGTTGGACAGAATCCTAGTAACTTGAAAGTATCCTTGTGTCTCTTTCCCCAAGGGTAGGGTAGGAGGTCTCTGGAGCACCTTTATAGTAATTTTTCAGTCATGACCCACTCTTTGTGACCCCATTTGGGGTTTTCTTGGCAAAGGTACTGGAATGGTTTGTCATTTTCTTCTCCAGCTCATTTTACAGATGAGGAAATTGAGGCAAACAGGATTAAGCAACTTGCCCAGCGTCACACAGCTGGTAAGTGTCTGAAGCCGGATTTGAACTGAGGTATTCCTGACTCTAGGCCTGGCATTCTATCTACTGTGCCAGCTAACTCTCCACCCATAATAATAGAGTCCATAAAATATATGTTTTGTCTCTGAGCAGAAAATGGAAGTTTCTCAGTGAGAAAAAGGCATGCTGTGAAGTCTAGATTTCCAGTATTTTCAAAGTGTGAGATCAAATCTTAACTGCATTTAGGAGTTAATCTAATGTTAGCAAACTAGTAACTTTTATTGAGTGTGCTTGGATATGATAGTAGGTGCTGTTAAAATATCACGTGTGATAGCTTGCTGGATTCTCTGAAGCAAGCAAAATTTCTTCGAATGCTTGTGAACTCAAGCCAAAGCCACAGTATCATTTACTCCTAAGGACAAGGTTTTCTGCAAATCGCCACTTTCTGAGAATTCCATGGATTCATAGAATGTTAGAGTTGGAAGGACCTTTGAGATCACCAGATCCACACCCTTCACTTCACAAAGGGCAAATCTTAAATCAGGCAGAATTTCTGGCCTATCACAGTTTAGCCTTTAGTGGACCTCCCTCTGAAACAGGAGGAAAGATACTGTTGAGGTGCGGTCCAGATCTACATTTACAGTGAGATTAAGGAGAGCTTTCCTCTGCAGTGAGGCGCGTTTACTCTCTGACAGGAGACCACAGGATCAGAAGTCTCAAGGTGAAAGAGACCTCTGAGGCCATCTACTCCAATCCTCCTCATTTTACAGATGAGAAAACTGAGGCAGAGAGAAGTTAAGTGACTTGCTTAAGGTCACAAAGATAGTGTCAGAAGTAGGATTTGAACTCAGGTCCTCTACTTCAGAGCCAGTGTTCTTCATTCTGTCCTGTGCTTGGAGATCTGTGTTAAATAAGAAATTATAAAGCCAAAGGGCATAGATATATAACTATTATAAAGCTAGATTTTTATTAGCCAAAGCATCTTTAAACCTGAACTGACCGAAAACACCCTCCATGAAATTACAGGAAGACTAGAGGTAGAGAGACAACATTTTTGTCTTCTATTTCTTCCTCCACACTAAAGAAACAGCATTTCTTAGGATGCTCCATGAAAGCATTTCCTATTCCAGGTGTGACCTGGGCTTTACCAGCCAAATATCCCACCAGTATTTTCCCTGCTATCCCTCTCCAATATCTTCTTCCTCTCTTTAAGAGTGGCTTTGGAATAGGGGTGTGTTGGCACGTATTTAACAACCAGCTCTCTGTGGGGGGAAATGTAGCATGATATACTTTTAAGTTTAACCTGCATTATTAATTAATTAATAATTAACTTTCTCTATCACTTTCTTAAGTCTGCACAATCAACAAAACAACAAATCAAATACTCATTTGCAGTGCTTGCATATTCCAAGGTGTAAATGTACATATTCAAACTGAAAAATTTAACAATCTTCTCACAGTCCTGATGACCTGGTTCCTGGAAAATATTGGAGCTTATCAAATTGGGTGGGCCTAATCTCTACTGTCTACTATAAACAGATTGGATCTTAGGTCTTGGGATGTGTATGTTATAGTTGACAGGTTATATGCTAGTTGGCCAAATCTAATGAGATGATTTTTAAGGGGGATACATGTAGATCCTACAGAGAGACAGTATGGCTTGGTGGACAGAGCACTGGATTTGGACACCTCTGTCACTGTTTAATAGCTGTGTGACTACCGGGGAAGGGGAAAAGGGGAAAGGGAAGGAGAAAGGAATAAGCATTTATCGTTTCTCCTACTATGAGTGCCTACTATTCTTTTTTTTTGGAGGGGGAGCCTAGGGGATGGGGTTAGTGACTTGCCCAAGGTCACACAGCTAGTAAGCATTACGTGTCTGAGGCCAGATTTGAACTCAGGTCCTCCTGAATCCAGGGCCGGTGCTCTATCCATTGTGCCACCTAGCTGCCCCTGTGAGTGCCTACTATGTAACAGACACTATGCTAAGCATTTTTCAAATATTATCTCATTTGATCCTCAAAACCACCCTGTAAGCTAGGTGCTGTCATTATCCCAATTTTGTAATTGAGGAAAATGAGGCAAACAGAAGCTAAGTGACTTGCTCAGGGTCACACTACTAAGTGTCTGAAGCTGGGTTTGAACTCATCTTCCCAACTTTAGATATGGTGCTCTATGCACTGTACCACTTAGAAATGAAAGGAAGGCAGACATGATATAAAATGTGCTATCTTTGGGGTAAGGGTAAGGGGTGAGGGTCTTGAATTTTCTCCCAAAGGAGATCTTCAAGTGGAAGCTGGATGGTCCCTTGCCAAAGCTGTTGTCAAGAGTCCTGCTTCCAGAAATGACTGGCCTAACTTCATTAGTTAAATTAAGTTAATTTACTGGGGCCATAATACTCTATAACTCCAGAAGGGGCAGTCTAGAGAGATTTTTAAATCTTCCTGATAGGAAGTTAACCAGACAAAAGTGCCTGTAGCGCCTATTGTTCCACACTCTGGATCCAGAAAGGCAGAAGTCAGCATTGATGTTGCTGACTTAGATGATGCGCTCTTGCGCTCTCTCTCTCTCTCTCTCTCTCTCTCTCTCTCTCTCTCTCTCTCTCTCTCTCTCTCTCTCTCTCTGTCTCTCCTCCAACACACACATATTATATTTTAGGATATAAAATAAAAAGTGCTCTCTTCGGCATTCAAAGTCCTTGAAAACCTGGTTTTCACCTGCTTTTCCAGTCTTCTTATACCTTAATCACACTCACTTACTCTGGTATCCAGTGACACCAGACTCCTTGCTGTTCCTCACTTAAGACATTCTGTCCCCTGACTCTGGCCATTTTCACTGGCTAGTTCTAAAACCACAACCAGTTACCTTGAACGCAGTACTGTGAACATAGCGGTAGGTTTCAGTCAACACTATAGGAATTAGAATGAATATATTTGACTCCAACAGACCTAATCTCTGCTATGTACTATAAACTATTGGAACAAAGATTACATCCCCCCTTCCCACCTTGGCCCTTCAGTCTTCTATGAATGGTTAACTCTGACTCAGCTAATTATTGACATTCTTTTAGAAAAACATGGGTGGATGACATGATTTTAACCTTTAGCCCACAGAGCAGGTTGCATACCTGCTATCATTAAATCCCTTTACTGGTCTGATGCCCTCAGATGTGGAGCTCTATTTTATATTCAGGATATAGATGGAATTGTCTGGAAAAACATTTTTTTCCCTCCTGACTTAGGTGAGGGGGTTGGGTACAGTTTTGACTGTCCCTAGATTAAGTTGGAGCATCACTCATTAGAAGAGTATTGGTTATTTAAAACACACAGCTCAGAGCTACATGCTCGTCTTTCTTCTTCAGATTCAGAGAAAGTAAAAAGGAGAAATAATAACAATTCAGTATAATGCTTTAAAGTTTACGGAGTGTTTTTCTCACACTTCCGTAGGGTAATGATGATTAGATTTATTATAATGATTATTAGAGAGGTAAAGTAATTTGGCCAGAGTCACATATGGCTAGTAAATGTCAGAGGCAGGAGCTAGCAGGGACTTTAAACCTGGAGATTTGTGAATTCGTATTTTTTTTTATTTCGATCATTATATTTCTATATGATTGGTTTCCTTTGTAATTCTGTGTATTTTATTTTATGCAGTAAAAAACCCTACTATTCTGAGGAGTCCATAGGCTTCATCAGATTGCCAAAGGGTCTATGACACCAAAAAGGTTAATTTGTTTATGAAATAACCTTTTGTATCTAAGTCATGTATCCATTTGGAGCTTATCTTGGTATATGGTGGCAGGGATTGCTGTAAACCTAGTATCTGCCAAACCTGTCCAGTTTTCTCAGCAATTTTTATTGAATTGAATTCTGTTATTATTTTTTCAGCCTCTCTAAGTAAACCTTTGACAGTTTGCTTGGTATAGCACTAAATAAGTATATCAATTTCGGTAATATTGTTATTTTTATTATATTTTCCTAGCCTACATGATATTCCACCATTTATCTATGTCTTCATTTCTGTAATGAGTGTTTTATAATTATATTCATAGAGTTCTTTTGTGTATCTTAAACTCACAAGTATTTTATATATTCTGTAGTTATTTTATTTTTTAAAACATATTTTATTTGTTTTAAGCGACCAAAATTTGCCTTCTCACTCCCCCAACAACTGAGAACACAAAAAAAAATCAATCAAAATAAATTTCTATATTGGTCACGTCTAAAAAAACTTTATTTCTCTCTTTCTTTTTTTTTTTTTAGCAATTGGGGTTAAGTGACTTGTCACACAGCTAGTAAGTATCAAGTGCTTGGTCTGAGGCCAGATTTGAACTCAGGTCCTCCTGACTTCAGGGCAGGTGCTCTATCCACTGCACTACCCCTAGCAAGCCCCCCAAAAATCTTTATTTCAATCTGTGTTTTGAGTCCTTCACCTCTCTTCTCCATTAGCTGTCTGAAATTGGCATTGGTCATTATGCTAAGAGATCAGAGAACACAATAGTATTCCATCATATTTATATACCATAACTTAGTCATCCATTTTCAAATTTATACCCCACCCCACTAGGATTCCCATTCTTTGCCACCTCAAAAAAAAAAGCTATAAATACTTTTGTACATCCTTAGTTTTTTGAGTTTAGGACTAGCCCTTCCACACACAAGCCCATCTGTCCTCTCTTTAATTCCTTTCCCCTACTTCTCCACTTTCTGTCCTATTTCCCTGTTGTGCAAAGTGTATTTCTGCACCCAAATTGGTGTGTTTGTGTGTGTGTTCTTCCTTCTTTTGACCAGTTCAAATGAAAGAGAAGTTCAAGTGTAATCCACTCCCTAACACGTTTTACTCCCTACTTGTATAGATGTTTACTTGTGCACTCAATTTTGTGAGATCACTTTCCTGACAAGTCTAAATTTGGTTCTGCAACTTCCATCCATCGTTCCTACCCTCTCAATCTCAACCTTTAAATCTACCCTCTCAATCAAGTTGTTGTTGTTGTGCAGTCGTTTTCAGTTGTGTTTAACTATTCATGACCCCCATTTGGGGTTTTCTTGGCAGAATCATTTGCCATTCTCTAGCTCATTTTACAGATAAGGAAACTGAGGCAAACAGGGTTAAGTGACTTGTTCAGAGTCACACAGCTAGTAAGTGTCTGAGGCCAGATTTGAATTCAGGAAGATGAGACTTCTTAACTCCAGGCCTAGCACCCTATTCACTGAACCACCTAGCTGGAAGCATAATCTCTCTTCTATACAGACAGCCCTGCAAATACTTAATGCCCCCCCCAAGTCTTCTCTTCTCCAGGTTGGCCATCACCTAGTTTCTTCAACTGATCTTCATATGATGTAGACTTAAGGCCTAATATGACATGGGCCATTATGGAAATGATAATAGTTACAACAAAAACACATATTTTTAAAAATAGGGGTAAGGATGGCAACTGGACCTAGGAATTCATTTGGTATAGGGAACTTCCAGGTAAGAACACTATTTAAATTTTTTTTATTTTTTTAAACTTTTAAAAATTTTATTTATTTTTAATTTTCAACATTCATTTCCACAAGGTTTTGAGTTCCAAATTTTCTCCCCATCTCTCCCAAGACAGCTAAATTTTTTTCTTTAAATATATTGTGTGACACCAATAAAGGCACAGCTAGGGCTTCCACTCTATAATTTTTCCCCTTTTTTCTGATTTGAATATAATTTTAGTTCATCAGTTCTTTATATGTTTGAAGAAGAAGTGCTCTCTTTGTACTTTTATTTTTCAGATGCTTTTTAAAAAATTCATACCTTCTTACAGAATTTTTTTCTAGTTTTTATATTTTAAATCCTGTTTATTAAAAAATACTTTTTTTTAATTTAAAAAGTCTTGTTTTATGTCTTGTTTTAGTCTCTTTTGAGTAGTGCCCTCTTTCAGGATCAATCTGGAGCATATCTAAAACTATAGATCCAAAGTGACTGCTAAATATTATATTAAGTACATATTGATGAGATAATGTGCATGGGCAATTGATTTTGATTTCTTGGGCTCTGTTGCCTAACTTAGACTTAGAGGGTGAAGCTAAGGACATTATAAGAGAACTGAAAAGAAATGTACAGTTGGTGGACTGCATGTAATTCATAGCAAGAACAAGCTAGGAAATGGTATGTGAATTACCAGATTTTGAAAATTCCCGGCAGGGGGCAACTAGGTGGCATAGTGGATAGAGCACTGACCTGGAGTCAGGAGGACCTGAATTCAAATGTGACCTCAGACATTTACTAGCTGTGTGACCCTGGGCCAGTCACTTTATCCCGATTACCTAAAAAAAAAAATTCCTGGTATCCTGACAGCCTTGCCACTCCCATACACAATTCCCCACTAAAGAGAAGTAGTTACTCAGGAAAATAGAAGCCTTGCTAATAAGCAAATGGGACTTTCCACAAAGAAACCAAGAGGTATATTTGCCCCTCCAAAAGAAACCTCACCTGTAGGTAAAGTCAGAGGCTAGGTCACCTGTGGAAGAGAAAGAAACTTCACAAGTATGAGTAAAACTAAAATTTTGATATATTATCACATTGGAGTATCATAGACCTAAGTTAGGAACCTTTTCTGGAAGGTTCTATAGAAAAACACCTCCCAAGTTCCAAACAACTGACTTAGCACATGAACTTCTAAGACATAACTCATTGATAATTTGGGCCTGTGTGCAGTATAGCATTGCTGTCTAGGTGGTGCAGTGTATAGAATACCAGTCCTAAGTCAGAAAGACCTGAGTTCAAATGTGACTTCAGACATTTACTAGCTGTGTGATCTGGGCAAGTCCTTTAACCCTATTCGCCTCAGTTTCCTCATCTGTACAATGAGCCAGAGAAGGAAATGGCAAATCACTCCAGTATCTTTGCCAAGAAAACCTCAAACAGGGTCACGAAGAGTCAGACACAACTTAACAACTAAACAACAGAAAACAGCATTTAAATTGTTTGTGGTGTAATAAAGGAGATTTTGTGTCCTAAGCTCCTAAGCATGTGCTTTGTTGAGTATCAGGGGTATGGCCTAGGATTGTGGGCTAGCCAGGCTACTATCTCAAGGCTTAAGATTTTTTTAACAGAACCTGTGATCCCTGTGGAGAAGCTATGATACCAGTTCTAAGAGTATTGCCTGCAGGCACTGAAAGTCACTTAATCTTGTCAAAGTTGGGACTTAACCAAGGTCTTCCTGTCCTGTAGACCTGTCCTTCCACCATTATCTCTAGTCTAAATAAGTGGCTCTTTGAATGATTTTTTGTTCTTGTTCCAGAACAGGGACAAGTAAAATATCATGTTCGTCCGTGAGCACTGCAGAAACAAATAAACTCCCTTTCAACCCCCATAAATTATAGATGATCTCTAGGACTTCCTCCATCTTCCAGAAGTCCATTCGCTTAGAGGGAGGATTGTCTGGCAAACATAGTGAAGTACACAGTTCTATTATTGTTCTTTTAATAGGAGTTCATCCATGTGAGTCTACTAATGTGACAAAGAAGATTAAAAAAAGCTAATGTGATCTTTATGTGCATTTACCAGAGATCAGACCACAATTGAAATATTGTGTTGTGTATATCAGGAAAGACATCTGGCCACACTGGAGAGTATCCAGAGGAGGGTAACCAGGGTGGTTGGGAAAGAGCCTCCAGGACATACCATAACAAATTACATGAAGGAACCTGGGATGTTTAACCTGGAGGGAAAGCCTATGGAAAAGGGATTAGATGTTTCTATTTGGTTCCAGAAGAGCTATTGAAGTTTCATAGGGGCAAATTTAGGTTGTGGTCAGGAAGAAAAAAATTCCTAACAATTAGAGCTTTCCCAAAGTGGAAGGGGTAGCTTTGGGAGGTAGCAAGTTCCCCTTAATTGCAAATCATCCCCAAAGCCTACGTTACGTATGATTGGGAGTCTTGTCATGGGAGAATTCGTTTCAGGTATGGATTAATCAGGATCTGGGTGCACAGAACTCTGTACTCCTTCCTATTGGCTTACTGCCCATTTTTTAAAATATGAAAACTGGGTGCTGGCAGTTCATTTTACTTCTATGCCACTAATTCTAATTACAGTCTGCCAGAGCACCTTGACATATTCTCCTCTTTGGTTCAAATGACAACTGTCAGTGATATATTACTGCTTAAAAAGAGCCTCTTTCTGCCCTTCTAAAAATCAGAAAGCCATCTTTCCAGCCTAGAATGAATCAAATTCAAAATGAAATGAATTTAGTATTCCATTTGTGCTTTAGAGCTTCAGATAAAATGAATGAATTTTTATAATTTACTGCAATCAAGCTTAGAACATTGTGAAGGCTAGCTGTTGACCAGTACGGACACCTAGTGGCTAACCACATGAACTGCAACAATGACCCAAAGCCCCTGCTTTTCCTTCCCATTCTAAAACTTTCTAAGATGACACACTGAAATAGAAGACTTTTGCAAATCTTAACAGTAACACAGACTTATCAGTTTGTTATCTGGTGTTTTAAGAGGGTTCCCCTGGAGAATTCAGCGTTAGATTCCCTTTGTAGTATGCTGGGACTGTGAGTTTATTTTTTTAAAGTCCTATATACTTAGCCATCCTTATGAAAACTTAAAGTTTTGTTGTTCAGTTGTATCTGACTCTTCATTACCTACCTCATTTGGGCTTTTCTTGGCAAAGAAACTGAAGTGGTTCACCATTTCCTTCTCCAGATTATTTTACAGATGGGGAAACTGAGGTAAACAGGCAAAGTGACTTGCCCAGAGTAACACCGCTAGTAAGTATTTGAAGCCAGATTTGAACTCATGAAGATGAGTCTTCCTGATTTCCAGCTGAGTGCTCTATCCACTACACCACCTAGCTGCCCAAACCTGAAGTTACTAGGGGCATAACTCTACAAGAGATTAAGTGCTACAAGAGCTCAAAGACACTGTGGCAAAGAGTATTGGAGTCTACAGACCTGGGAAACAGTGGGCTATTGCAAGAACACTTAATGGCCATGTATGGCCATGGTCAAACCACTTACCCCCGGTGGGCTTCAGTTTCCCCTTCTGTAAAATGGGGATAATAATAGCACCTACTCTCACAGAGTTTTTGTGAGAATCAAGTTAATATATGTAAAGTGCTTTACAAACCTTTAGATGTTATACAAATACCATTTATTACTATAGTTTATATTATAACAATAATATGTAATTGGATAATTGAGGTTATCCTCCTCCTCATCATCATCATTTTGAGTCAAGCTGCAAGGACTCAAATCCTGACTGTCACTATTATATGTGTCACCTTGGGCAGCGTCTTCATCTGTAAAATGAGCTGAAAAACTTAGGTCTGTTCCCATTCTAAATCTGTGATCCTAATCCTGACTTTGCCACTGAAGGGTTGTGAACTTGGGTATGTCTCTTTACAGTCTCTCAATTTCTACATCTGTGAAATGGCTGGACTAGGTGGTGTCTTCCAGGTGAAGTCTGTGATCTGATTCCTGGCTTTGCCCCTGATGCATGAGCTGTGATCTCAGGGGAAGTTATTTCATCTGCTCTGTGTGCTCTCTGGCAGCTAGGTGGCATAGTAGATAAAGCACAGGACCTGCAATCAGGAAGACTTGAGTTCAAATCCAGCTTCAGACACTAGTTGTATGAGCTCTGTTTGCCTCAGTTTTTGGAGAAGGAAATGGGGGGTGGCTAGGTGGTACAGTGGATAGAGTACTGGCCCTGGATTCAGGAGGACCTGAGTTCAAATCCGGCCTCAGACACATAGCACTTACTAGCTATGTGACCCTGGGCAAGTCACTTAATCCCATTGCCTAGCCAAAAAAAAAAAGAGAGAGAGAGAGAAGTAAATGGCAGACCACTCCAGTATCTTTGCCAAGAAAACACCAAAGGGGGTCATGGAGAGTTGGATAACAAAAATGCTCCCATTTCCCAATTTGTAAAATGGTTGGACTAGATTAGCAGTTCTTAGCCTAGGGGTCTACAGGCACCTTTATGTGGATAGATTTTGAGAGGCCTGTAAATTTGGATGGGGAAAATATTACCTCTTTATTTTCACTAACTTGTAAATGAAATTTAGCATTTCCTTCTATTTTGGATTAAAAACAAAACAAAACATTATTCTGAGAAGGGGTCCAAAACAGACCACCAAAAGATTTCGTGACACACAAAACATTGAGAACCTTTGGACCCACTGATCATCTGAAGGTCCCTTCCTGCTCTAAAATCCTGTAAATCTCCCATTATACAGGCAGCGTCTATAATAAGACGGTTGGACAATATGACCTCTGAGGTCTCCTCTAACTCTGAAATGGGACTGACTATGTTTAGGACTATGCCATTCCAGTAGCTTGGAGGAATGAAGAGAATCTAAAAATAGAGGGAGACTGGAATTTGCCCTCAGTAACCCTGCTAGAACAGGGACTAAAGTGGGACAAAGGTAGAATGGTCAAGGGGAATTAACCTCCCCTGCTTTGCAAACCTACCTCTGAATTATGCTCCAGCAAGAATCCTGGATAATTGCCCCTTTGACCTCCCAGAGTTGTTGATGGCTGAGGATAAATCATAGAATTTCAGAACTGGAAGGGACACGTAGGGATATTTAATCTAATTCCCTCCCTTTACAGATGAGCAAACTGAGGCCCAGATAGGCAAAATTACTTGCCCAGAGTCACATATTTTGTATGTGAGAAAACTAGAACTAGGTCCCAGATAAGCTAGATGTTGTGGAATATAGGGGGTAGGCAGGGAAGGCAATGCATGGAATTAATAAAACAGAAAGATGGAAAGGAGCAACTTTCCACCAGAGAAGAAGGAGTTTTAATCTCAGGTCAATTCAATAAACATTAATTAAGTACCTATTGTGTGCAAAGTGGCTATAAAACTGTATATAAGAAAGTTAAAGCTCCAAGCTGTGAAAGTTTTCATCAAAGGGTATGAATAATCAATCACCTTACCACAGCAAGGCTAGATATTTGTTAGAGGGATGATTTAGAATGTTCCTCTAATTCTAACATTCTGGGACTACACAGTATTTGAACAAATAAACCTGAGGTGAGTGGAATGAGGCGATGGATTCAGGATACAATGGACTTTGGAGAAGAAGTTACTCTCTAGGACACTTGCTCTGGATAGAAAAGCTGTTCAGAAAGGGTCTCTGCCCTCACAGATCCTAGAACCAACAGATTTACTCAGGAAATATCCCTATAGCATTTGGAATAGTCAGCCAATCAATAAGAATTTATTAATTGATTACTATGTGGTAGGCACTGTGGACACAAAGAAAGGCAAAAACCCTGCCCCTGCCCTCAAGGAGCTTACATTTTAGTAGTAGAGATAACATGCAAACAGCTATGTTCATACAAGAAAAATACAATGTAAATGGAAGACACCAAGAAGTAAGAGAGAGAGAAGGGGGCGGGGCTTGCCAGGAGGTGAAGGTAAGGAGCCAGAACATTCCAGGCCTGGAGGGCTGTCCTTACACAAATGCTGGACATGGTGTGTCCTATGTGAGGAACACCCAGTAGGCCAGCAGAACTGAGTTGTGGAGTAACCAGAAGAGAATGAAGGGTAAAAAGACTGACAAGCTAAAAAAGAGGCCAAGCTGTGAAGAGCTTTAAATGCCAGACGCAAGATTCTGTCTTTGGTCATAGAGGTAATAGGGAGCCACTGGAGTTTATTGAAGAGGGGAGATGACATGGTCAGACCCGTCAGACCCGTACTTTAGCGAAATCACTATGGCAGCTGAGTGGATTGGAGTGGGGAGACAATTGAAGCAGTCCAGAGCCAAATGGCTATTGCAGTTGTCCAGGTGAGAAAGGGGATTGAGGGCCAGTCACTAAGATGGTAGCAATGTGAGTGTGGAGAGGAAGACTTAAAGGAAAACACACCCCTGATCATTTATGTTGTGTTTTGTGAAAAGGCTTTCATGTGCTGAGTTATTTTCAAGAGTTTTGCTTCTTCCCTCCCATCCCGCCTTAGCACTTTTGAAATAAGAAGTCATAAGAGAATTTCAAAGGAAGCCAAGATTTAGAAGAGGAACTGAAGAGAAAGTGAAGGAGCAAAGAGTAAGACAGACCAACTGAGCTGCCAAGAGAAGGCACCTGAGAAGACCCAGGCTGTTGGCATCTGGTCAGTCATTGTTCTCTCTGGGTCTGCGGGGCCATTGGGACCCACACTTGCAAGGTGAAAGACAATCAGCCTCCTCCAGTACTTTGGCTGCTTTTTGCTCCTTTCCCTAATTTAGTACAGGCCTTTCCTTACGCTATATTCCTAGCTCAGAATGCCCTCCTCCTTCCTCTCTGCATCTCCAAATTCTTTCCATCTTTCAGGACTAGCTGAAGTTCCGACCACCCCCATGAACCTTTCTCTAATTAGACTCATGGAATATTTAGAGCTGAAAGGGACAATAGACCTCCTCTAGTCCAACTATCTCATTTTCTTTGGAAGGAATCAGATGTCAAGTAATCTGCCCAAGGTCACAAAGGTAGTAAATAGGACAGCCAAGACTTGACCCCAGGTCCAGCGTTCTTTCCACTGACCCGTACTGCCTCTGGCCTGTGGACTCCAGACTTCCCACAGGGTTTTGCCAGAGTGTCTTTGGGGGATGTTTTCTAATCTGCTTAGGCCTGAGTTACAGAAAGGCCTAGAGAGAAAGGCAGCAATAGAAAACAGTGTGACGGCCTTTGGAGCGGCAAGGGTCCCGCATTTTGTGGAAGAAGCTGCAGTTGGTGCAGGCTGTGGAACCAGAAACCAGGCCTCTTGACTTTCTGTTAGTGATCCTCCTTCCTGCTCAACCAGTGGGAAACTGACTGTTTCTAAGGCAACAAGAGAAAAGTAGAAAATTCAGCCTGACATCATTGCTTTAAACATAACCTGAAGAAGATAATGTGTTTATCATTCAATCACTAAGCATGTATCCAGTGCCTACTATATACTAGATATCGTGTTAGACATTGAGTATACAGAAACAAAGGTGAAAGAGTTCTTTCCCTCAAGGAACTTACAATCAAGATGGGGGAGAGCCAACGGGCTCGTCTATGGGTACGTGCAAGATTTTGTTGTTGGGCAGGTGTTTCAGTCATGTCCGACTCTGCATGACTCCATGTAGCATTGTCCCAGCAAAGATATTACAATGGTTTGCCATTTCCTTCTCCAGCTCATTTGACAGATAAGGAGCTGAGGCTAATAGGGTAAAGTGACTTGCCCAGGATCACACAGCTGGTAAGTGTCTGAGGCCAGTTTTGAACAAGATAGATATAAGATAATTGGGGGGGCATTCGTAGGTGGGGGTACCCAGCAAGGTCCTGAGTAGAAGCTGACACTCAAGCTGAGCTTTGATCCGAAAGGGAGTGTTTCATTTTTATCAGCAGTAATAATAAAAAGCAGAAGAAAACCTTCCCTTTTCTCCTTGAGAAGTCTGGCTAAGCCTGGAGACATGATCTCATAGCAGTTGGTGCTGGGAGTGGCAGGGACGAGGTGGTGTGACTGGGATGGAACCAATTAATTCACAGTGTTCTGAGCCACCCCAAGCTCTTCCCCCTTGTATTCACTGGGCTAGGGTGAGGCCTTGTGACACAGATTCGCTTTAGAAGTGCCAGGCCTATGGCCAGGCTTTCTTTCCACGTCAGAGATAAGGTTGGCTCTGGGCTTGCCTCCTGCAGAAAGCACTGCCGTTCACTCCTTTGAGAATCAAGAGGGGATTGGTTTACACGACCTCACCTTACCTGCACAGCTTCCTTGGTCTCATTTCCTTGGCTGGGCTGGGCTGGGCTGGGCTGGGCAGGTTTGCTGTTGGGTAAACCCTTGCCAGGCAAGTTCAGTTAGCCTGGGAACCAAATTTGTCGCTTTTCACAATGCTTCACCATTTGTGTTATTCCCACTTTTCCCCTTACGCTCCACCCACCCCATCACTTTTCCATGCTCTTCTCCCAGCTTGAGTACTTTTTATAGAATACTATCCCTTTTTTTGAATCTGTTGGAATCTAATTGAATGACCAGATTTCCTTTTAATCTGGCCAAAGTCATTGCAAGGTATCAATTTCTAACCTATGAAGTTATCTTTACTACAAATGTCAAATAGGTCTGAAGCCAGAAAGCATTTCTGAAATCCAGAAGCAATTCAAAATGTGTCTCTGTTCTGTTGCTATTTTTTGTTCATCTAAGATTTATTGGGCAGTTGCTCTATAGGGCTGAATGTTTTTGGTTAATGCTCATAACATGATGAGATGATGGAAAGATACCTATCGCTCTCATCTCCATGTTAGTATGGGAAGAAATGAGAAATAAGGAGTGTGCTACTGGGATTTGGTGGGGCAGGGCATACTTGTTGAATTGAATGGAATTAAAATATTATATTCTGAATATATTTGGAAGGGGATTAGATTTGTTTTTGTTTGGCCCCTGAGGACAGTACGAGGAGCTATGGGTGGAAGTTACAAAAAGAAGAAAATGTAGATTTGATATCATAGGCATGTATAAAAGATATGACCAGGCACAACCTAATATCTGAAAAAAAAATTTTTTTTTGAATATCATTTTTAAGGTTTGTATTTTTAAAGTTTATTTAATTCTAAAAATTAAGTTTTAATTTATTTGGCTTGATGAATAAAAATAATTAACTGTGATTGAGTATTCAATAAATATTTAACCTTAAAAATTTCTAAATAGATAGATAATTTGTTATGTGTTTACCATCTCTCTGCCAAGCACTGTGCTAAGTGCCAGAGATACGCACACACACACACACACACACACACACACACACACACACACACGCAAGACCGTTTCTGTCCTCGAGGAGCTTACATTATAATAGGGTAGAAGAAAATATAAAGGGCTACTGGGGTGGGGTGAAGGTAGTCTGAATTAAGAAAGCCTAGTGAAGAGCTAGTAAGAAAGTGCTACAAAGGCGTGAGCCTCTGGTAAGATAAGGCAAAAGGTCACCTATGGAGGATGGGGGTGGAGAGGGGAGGAAACTGAGGGGCAGAGGTAGAATTGAGGGGTGAGACAAGTTGGAGATGGTAGTCCCAGAAGAGAAAGCATTGTGAGGAGGTGACCAGAAGTGGGTTTTTTTGTTTGTTTTTTGAGGCAATTAGGGTTAAGTGACTTGCCCAGGGTCACACAGCTAGTAAGTGTCCAAGGCTGAATTTGAACTCAGATCCTCCTGAGTCCAGGGCCAGTGCTCTATCCACTCACTGTACCACCTAGCTGCCCACATTTTTTTTAAGTGTCCAAAAAGCATGTTTACTGATATGTGTCAATTCATAAACTTTGTTAGGGTTAAGGATATAGTAACATTTTAAATTGCCTTCTAGGAATAGGTGTAGAAATTTGTTTATAACTTAACCCTTCCCAGCAATACAAGGATCTAAGACATCTCCAAAGGCCTCATGATGGAAAATGCTGTCCACATCCAAAGAAAGAACTATGGAATGGAGTTGGAATGCAGATCGAAGCAGACTATTTGCTATTTTTTTCTCTTCTGTTGAGTTTTGTTCCCTCTTTCTGGTGGTTCCTCCTATTGGTTCTAATTCTTACCTACAACATCACTAATGTGAAAATATGTTTAATACGAATGTATATATATAGCCTATATCAGATTGTATGCCGTCTTGGGGAGGGTGGTGGGGAGAAAGGGGGAGAAAAATTTTGAACTCAAAAGTTTATGGAAGTGATTGTTGATAAATCAAAATAAATTAATAAAAAAGAAATTTGTTTATAAATAAGAATAAACCTCCAAGTTAATATATTGGTTCATTGCCCCACAATTTTTTTATACCTCAGTTAACAAAGAGGAATTCCAAGTATTGCTAGAAGATACTGAGCTGGGTCTTTGGTTGCTATTTTGTTCCTCTGACAAGACACCTGACATTGGAAAGGACTGGGCATGATCCTTGGGCTGATGTCCGCCATTAGACTGTCTGGATGAATCCTGGCCCATTCATAAAGGCAAGGCTCCATACTTAATGATACTGCCTTGTGCCAAATGTTTGGGGCTGTGGGGGGGGAGGGAGGAGAAGGGGAACTTTCAGAACTTATTTGTAACTTAGACACCTGAGAAAACCAGTGGCATTACTGACTTCACAGTCATGGCTCATGACTTTTTTTTTTTTAAACCAGAAGGAGCACCACCCAGGTTGATCACCCACCTTACTTTCCAGCAGTGGCTCCATATGGTTTATGGTTGTTTCCCAAAACCCTAATGAAATGTGCTGTATTGACCTTTGCTGGTTGCCGGGAAAAATCTTCCTAATAATTAGACAAAGCTGTCCAAAAATGTAATGGGTTGCTTTGAAGTGGTAGATTCCTCCTCCTCGGAGGCCTTCAAGCAGGGCTGAATGACCCCTTCGTAGATATGTTATAGTGGAGATTCCTCTGGAGTACAGATTTGACTACATGGCTTCTGAGATCCGTTGCAATTCTTGAATTCTGTGTCTATACTTGGACACTGGCTAATGCTCATGATCGACCACATAACCTGCAGTGACAAATGATAAAGGTTAGATAATGGGGGTAGCTAGGTGGCAAAGTGGATAGAGCACTGGCCCTGAAGTCAGGAGTACCTGAGTTCAAATCTGGCCTCAGACCAAACACTTGACACTTACTAGCTGTGACCCTGGGCAAGTCACTTAACCCCAATTGCCTGGAAAAAGAAAAAGAAAAAGGTTAGACAATAGGGGAGGAAACAAGGAAGAAGCCTTTTGGGATCAGCAAGTTGTATCTTCTCACTTTTCCTTCTCCCCGTATCAGGGTGGGACAACAACCATGAGGACCTATGAACTAGAGGAGCCACGATTTAGAGGTTTCAAAGTTATCTACTGAAGCTCAGCTTTGGATGCAGAGCTTTGGATGCAGGCTTTCTTCAGTCTAAGTCCCCTTGTTGGCCAAGGAAATCGGAATGCCAGGTTTTGCCACTCAACCGTTCTCCTGGGACCCATTGTTCACAGTCGGGGGATCTCTTTCTCCTCTGGCATGAAAGAGGAAACTCCCTCTATCAATGTAATGTATAGTCTTAGAGAGCTATCTAGAGCATTGTGAGATTATGAGACTTGTCCAGAGTCACACAGAGAAGAGACTTATCACAGGTGCAATGAGAAATGTCTTAGCATCTTTTTCTTTATGTAAATTTAAATAGTTAACCTTTTTGTGTGTGTATGAGGCAATTGGGGTTAAGTGACTTGCCCAGAGTCACATAGCTAGTAAGTGTCACCTTTCTGAGGTTGGATTTGAACTCAGGTCCTCCTGATTCCAGGGCCGGTGCTCTATCCACTGCACCACCTAGCTGCCCCAATAGTTAATTTTAGATGGTGCAATTCAGCATCAGGAGAAGAGCAAGGACTTCCAAGATTTAGAAGAAGAGGGCTGAGTAAGGCGAATATAATTTTTAAGCACCTTAACCCTTTTACATCATTTAAGAAGGACTTTGGATGTCTGGCTTGATCAGTTAATAGAGTGTGATACTCTTAATAGCAAAGCTGTTTATTTGTCTACTCTAGACATTTGCTAAGGCCCAGAGCAGTTGGACCCTACACCTAGATGTTCAACCAATGTTTGTTGATAACGATGAATTACCTATGGCTTATTTATGACTCCTTGTAATAACAGAAAAGAGATAAGACCCTAGAATACGAGCTCTGGGGTTTTTATTCCATTAGGACATATTGGTATTCTAAAATTTCTACTGAATTCAATTTTATCATACTCTAAGGGAAGATGGGAGGGTCATACAGATTAGACTTGTTTTGCAATCTGTGAAAACAGAACAAGAAGCCATGTGTGGAAGTTATAGATGGGCAGATTTTGGCTTGATGTCAGGAAAAACTTCCTAACAGTTAAAATTATCCAAAAAAGTTGAAATGGATTGACTCTCTCACTAACATCCTTATGTGAATGACCACTTTGGGAATCTTGTCATGGGAAACTCTTTTTCAAAGATAGGTTGAGTTAGATGACCTGTGATGTCCCCTCCAACTCAGAGATTCTGTGAGTCTATGACATCATCTGTGACCTTTGAAAGAGAGACTTCAGTAGAGTAGTGGGATAGGAAGACAGACTGCAAAGAGTTACTTGTAGAGGGTGTAGGTGGTGAGGAAGTAGAGGCTGAATGTAGATGGTTCTTTCTAGGAGCGTAGCACTGAAAGGGAAGAAAGACACAGGATATCAGTATAATAAGCAGGCACTTTGGCCTCTGCCAATGTATCATAGTTTTGTCAGAGTTTTGCACACCAAGATTCATTGAGAGGCTATGTGATTCAGTGCACAGACACCACCATTTGGAGAAATCAGTAGGTGGCTATGAGTTCCTATGTTCCATCAGTAAGAAGCTGATCCATAGGTTCAGTGAGAGAAAAGACTTGTATTAATGTTTGGCTATCTCATTCCTGGGAAAAACTATAAACCCAACTATGAACAACTTTTCGTCTGTCTGCTGCTGGGGGCTAAAAGAGGATGCTGATTGAAAGGGATTGTGAATGGAGGCTGCCATCCTGAGTGCCTTGATATTACATGATTTTGGAGTTAGGAAATGCACCTGTGATTTCACTGATATATCTAATTCCCTCTATGACTATAGATCAGCACCTTCTCTGTAATTTATGGCCTTACAGAGTTGCCTGAGGGTATTGAGAATTTAAGTGACTTGCCCAGGATCACCAGAATTTGTCAGAGGTAGAACTTGAATCCAGGACTTCCTGACTCTGAGGTCAGCTTTCTATTTATAGCATCACACTGCTTCTACTTGCTTTTGTTAATTTTTAATAATCTGATTAGAGAGCTGCCATTGTAAGACCTTTACAGAAAATACAATGGAGTAAAGAAAGAATCCTAAAGAAAGAGGCCATGCCATGAGCTGATGGGGTAATTCACACCAACACATAACCAGATAAAAGTGAGAACTCTCACAAAGGGGTAGAGCCATGAGATGAGTCCGAGAGAGGTGAAAGGAGCTGGGATGATGTCCTAAATCACCTACTCACGTTGGGTGGTCCATATAAGAAATGAGAAGGAGTGCTTGCTCAAGCAACAGCAGCTTCTTTCTAATTGATAAATAAGATTAGGCATTGGCTATAATGCCCCATGATGTCCTAATGGCTTAAGGGGTTGGTAGGTCAAGTCAGGGTTTTTTAAGGGTAGAGAGATGTGAGCATGTTTATAAGAAGCACCAAAGAATCAAGTCCGGAGAATGACTCTGAGGTACAGGAAGCGAATAAGGCTCATAAGAGTTTCCATTGCAGGAGTGAGGGTGTTTTCTGTCTCCATTGATCTGCATTAATGAATACATTTACTCCAGCCCTGCTCGCAGATTGGGTTGAGAAGCCTCCTTCTGCTGTCTATCCAACCTACTGTGCTGCAGTAGGTTGTATCCAATCTACTGCAAAACAGTACCGCTCATTATTACCACTGAGCTAGAACTTAGGTAAGCTGCTGTTGCTGGACTGGACCCCAAACAGACGCAGAGCTTCAGATACTAGGTCTTTCATCTCCCTGACTTTGTCCAGGACAAGAGGTCAGACATCAGGTCTCTCACTTCCAGGACTCAGCCAACAAAGTGGAGAATTCATCTTTTACAAGAGTGTGTGCCCAAATTAACATGGATCTTTTGTTTAGGAATCCTAAAAAATGTTGTTTAGCAATCCTAAAAATCCCTAAGTAAACTATGTACTTTTGTTTTAACATGGTTGTGGAATTTCATCTTTTGGGTCAAAAGCACTATAAAGTATGAGTTGGGAGCTGTTTGAGGTGGTTGGGATTGGGGTGTCCTTTTGGTGTAACAGAAAGAACTTGGCCAGTCAGAACCTCTCTCCAAACAGGGGATTGTACAGTTAATAGATAATGTGTCTATGAACAGATTGGGTTAAAATGCAAGAGTAAACTATTTTTCAAATTTTGAAAGACATAAACTCTGATCAACGTAATTACCAACCATGTGATTCCAGAGCATGGATGATGAAGCATGCTCCTCACCTCCTGACAGAGAGAAGAGGGATTTAAGATGCCAAATGAGACGTACATCTTTGGACAAGGCCAATGCAGAAGTGTGTTTGATTGATGACGCCTATTCTTTACAAGCATTTCTTTTTTCAGCTGCAAAGTGGGTGGGCAGGAGACTGAGAAAACAAATGCTGGTTAATTAAAATAAAATTTAAAAAGTTAGAAAAATAAAATAAGTGGAGGGGTTAGCTTTGGCATGGGGAAAGGCCACATTATCCTCTGAGAGAAGGGTTAAGAAGAGAGGATGGGTAAAGACTAGGGAGGTTTTGAGGGGTAGAGGATAGGAGTTAAAGGAACTGAGAAGCACTGGACTCAGTTTTCTTGGTAAAATAAGAAGCAAGATCATCTCCTGAGAGAGGGGGATTTGGGAGTGGCATGGGAGCTTGAGGTTTAGAATAGTGGGGAGTGTAATATAGTCGGTAAGAGACAGATCAAAGGATTACTATGATCTGTGCAGTAGACAACTGAGGTGATAGGATGTGAATTTTTAGTAGAACCCTTCTGCATAGTTTTGTGACTTCCTAAGAAGAATAGATAAATGTATATATGATCATTTGAGAAGACAGTGTAAATAATTCAGAGAATTAGAAGAGGCTTCCTGTGGGAGATGGTACGTAAGCAGAGTGTTCAGCATTTTAGGAGTATGAACTGAGAAGGCAGATGATTTAGGGCAGGGGTAGAGAACCTTCAGCCTTGATGCCACACGTGGCCCTCTAGGTCCTCAAGTGCAGTCCTTTGAGTGAATCCAAAGTTAATAGAACAAATCCTCTTAATAGAAAGGTTTGTTCTGTAAACCTGGACTCAGTCAAAAGGCCGTACCCAAGGACCTAGAAGGACACATGTGGCCTTGAGGCCACAAGTTCCCTGCCCCTGGTTTAGGAAACCCAAGGTTAAAGACTGGAAGCCAGGTGTGCTGGATCTAGCTTGAAGCAGGGGCTGAGCTGGTGGTTAAATTTTCAGAGTGAACATTTATACCTCAGAAATCAGCAAACACTACTAAGCAGGACTTGGTTTATTGTTTTGTTGATTGTCTAGCCTTAAGAAAGATTTAACAATGCAGATTAATCCCAATTGCATTTTTTTTAGAGAGCTGGTTGTTAAACACTTACTAGCACACCCTTGACTGAAAGGGTATGGAGGACTGAAGACTAAGGGAGCAAAAGGATTTAAGAGTGGAAGACACTGGAAGACATCGAACTGGTTAACTATAAGATCAAGATGGTAGAGGAAGAAAAGTAAAGTTAGAACAAGAGTGTTAGAGTGGAGGAAAAGGAAGAAATGGAGAGACTGCAGGTGAGGTGGAGGTAAAGAAAAGTTTTAGAAATGATACAGTGGGAAATATGAAAGGACAGAGTATGATCACAGGGAAAATTCAGAGTTCAAGTTCACAGAAGTGGCATACTATGTAATGATGTTGGAGGGAAAACTGTGACCACATCTGTTCAAGGTTAAGTGAGAGCTGCTGAAGGTGGTGGACTGAGGGCCAGAGTGTTCAAAGGAACATTGAAATAAATACTGAAGACCCCAAGAATAATAGCAGAGGATGGGGTGGAGAGGAAATCTATGAGCTTTCTTGAGAAAGAAGTGAATGGAGAAACAAATTAAACTTAATTGTTGCAGCAGACACGCTCATTGGTAAGTCCAACGTTATGAGATTCTTTGATGATGAGAGAAAAGCAGTTCTCTGATGTTAGGGTACATATCTGGGTCAATCATAATGAATCTACATTTGAGACAGAAAACAGGAAGTTTGTGGATGGGGTGGGGGAGGAGAAGGCTAGGAATGTTTTTGGAAACAAGAATTTATTAAGCACCTACAATGTGCCAGGCATTGTTCTAAGCGCTTTACAAATAGTTTATCATTTGAAGGGGGATCCTCCTTGAACTGCAATTATGACAGCTTTTAAGGCTTGTTGAGTTGAATTAGGTCAGCTAGTCTATGGAGTGGGGAAGGCAAGCCCATAAGTAAATTTCAGGCAATAACTGACTGTAAATGAAAAGAAGATGTTTTGCCATGAGCCAATTCTAGCATCCTATCCAAATCCCTCTATAAATATTTACTTTTTCCCTTAGTAGGAAAGTTTTCATTTCACTCTTGTCTTTGAACTAAGTTCAACTTTATAAGTACAGGAAGTGGGTTGTGTATGTATCTAGATAATAGTCCATGTCAGCCTCCCCAAAAAACAGCAAGCCTGGTTTGCAAGCTCATTGCAAGGAAAAAGCAGAATGACTGATTAATTCTTGATATGCCTTAATGATCTTTTCATCCTTCAAAAAATGGAGGGAGTGGTGTGCGGAAACTACTATTTTGGACCTAATTCTGACAGATAAGAATGAACTTATTACTGAAATAGAAATGATGGGAATCTTATAGGGAAAAAAATTCATGTTAAATAATGAGGGGGAAACTAGGCACCCTCTGATACCTCCTCTCCTCCTCTCACGTATCCTTGAATGTACATGCACGCGCGCGTGCGCGCGCGCACACACACATACACAGAGATTCTGGCAGAATGGAATTTGGAGAAAAGGACAGGGAGAAATCTCATGACCTAAAATTCCCCAGGGAAGGTCAGCTGAGTAGGATGGGAAATAATAACAATAACAATAATGGTGATGATAATGATGATGACGATGATAGTTAGCATGTATATAGCACTTTTAGGTTCCAAAAGCACTTAATACAATTTATCTCATTTACAACAGCTCTGTAAAGCAGATGCTGTTATTCCCATTTTACAGATGAGGAAATTGATGCTGAAAGAGTAACTTGTTCAGGGTCACACAGCTAATTGTGAGTAGCTACCAATAAAACATTTCAAAACACTGTGTTGATTTACTTAGAACACTTGGGAAATTTTGTCTACTCTGAACTTACCCAGGCTGGCTCCTGGATGACAGATAGAAACCATTGCTACTTTCATAGCCAAAGCATTCCCAGCACGATGGCATCTGCTATGGCCCACTGAGGTTTCAGCAAGACTTTTCTTTTCTTTTCTTTCTTTTTTCTATTTTTTGAGGCAATCGGGGTTAAGTGACTTGTCTCTGGTCATGCAGCCAGTGTCAAGCGTCTGAGGCCGAATTTGAACTCAGGTCCTCCTGATTTCAGGGTTGGTGTTCTATCCACTGCGTCACCTAGCTGCCCCAAGACTTTTCTTTTTGTTAATTCTATGCTGGCTTTCTCTGCTACAGAGATACCAAACACCACAGCCATTGGCTAGACCACTGTGTCTACGAGACTCCAGAGTGGGCCCAAACTAGATTAAAATGTAATTAGGAAATGTTTAACAACATAAATAAAAATAAAATACAACATAGATAATGTTAATTTGTGTTTTTTTAAGTCAATATGCAGTGTGCAGGGATCCCTTTCTATCTATATTAGATATCACTGCTTTTTAGAACTCTAAGAGACACTCTTCTCGTGGACACACAAGCTAAGAATAGTTGGATGAAGCTGGCATTATTTAACTCTGGCAATAATCTGCCTTAAAGATTGTACCCAGCAAATCACAGTCTCATAGGTACTTTTTGGAAAACAGGAGTTCAAATCCCACTCCTGATGCCTACTACCTGTGTGACCTTGGGCAAGCCATTTAACTTGCTTCAGTTTCTTCATCTGTGAAGAAGAAGAAGAAGGAGGAGGAAGAGGAGGAGGAAGAGGAAGAGGAGAAGGAGAAAGGAGAGGATTGGACAGAATGGTCTTTAAGGTCCCTTCAAGCTCCAAATTTATTATTCTATGATGGGCAAATGAAAATAATCCATTTTTGTACATGGCCAAACTAAGTATTTGGGAAGTCAGCTGGGAGAAAATGAGGGGGTTTATGGCCTTTGCCAGAAGGAAAAGTCATCTTCTTTCATCCCTTCGCCAACTAAGTATGGCTTTAAGGAAGAGTATAGAAACCTCTTTAAGTGAATCTGGCCTCAGAAATTCAGTGCCCCCGCCATTATTCTAGCACCTGATACCTAGGTCTCCCAGATCTTAAGGGAGAACCCGGCCATATGTCCTCTGATGAGAACAGGAGATTTCTCATTGCCTCAAGGATGCTGCTACGAGGACTCAGTGGAAGGCTAAGGTGACAGGTGATGCCTCTAATAAGCAGAAAAAAAGCCTGGCAACTCAGGAAATGTTTAATTATCAGGCATCTGGGGAGGGTGTACAGCAGATCTAAAAAGCAGAGTATGAAATGCAGCTAGGTGGTGCAGTGGATAGCGCACCAGGCCTGGAGTCAGGAAGACTCATCTTCCTGAGGTCAAATCTGGCCTCAGACCCTTACTAGCTATGTGACCTTGGGCAAGTCGCTTAACCCTGTTTGCCTCAATTCCTTATCTGTAAAGTGAGCTGGAGAAGGAAATGACAAACCACTCCAGAATCTG
Organism: Phascolarctos cinereus; assembly: GCF_003287225.1. Classification (NCBI taxonomy): domain Eukaryota; kingdom Metazoa; phylum Chordata; class Mammalia; order Diprotodontia; family Phascolarctidae; genus Phascolarctos; species Phascolarctos cinereus. The sequence continues at coordinate 65,688,564 of NW_027556402.1, read as the reverse complement.
TGCCAAGAAAACCCCCAGTGGGGTCACGAAGAGTCCGACATGACTGAAACCACTGAACAGCAACAACAAAAGGGTATAAAAGCAACTATTTTTATTACAATATAATAATGTAGTTTAATGAGAAGCCTGCTTAACTGCCTAAAGGGGTGGGAGGTTTTGTTAAAATTCTTTAAATTGAGAGTTTTTAATTAATTCAATTAATCAATTTAATTAATCACTTAATTAAAATTGCTATTTTAGAGCAGAGAGGTAGAATAAGCTGGCTTGGGGTGGCATACAGCAGTGCAGTGTTTGGGGCAGCCAGCTTTTTGGGGGTTGAAAAAGGGGGATGTCAGGAGGCATAAGAAGATCAGAAATATGAACTTGGTCTACTTGGACATTTTGCCTGATGCTGGTGCTGGCCATTTGCCTCATAGAGACTGGAGTACGTGAGCCACTGGGCAGTGGTCGGATCCTTTCCAAGTCTTGTACTGTCTGGAGTAGTTGGGTGGGGACACAGTTGTCCAGAGGGGCCATGTTGGCACATAACCAGGGACAGGCTGTGCCCAGCTACAAACAGAAGCTGGGGGCTGGGGGAGGGAATATGGAGACATTATATGTCCCACAAGGTTGCTGATGGGTACAGTTTAGCTGTAACTATGATGTCCTGGCCTCAAAGACTTTCTCAAGGGCACCATGAACCAATCACATGTTGCACAAAAAATCCAGCAAAGGGCCTGGCCAATCCTGGCCAATGTAGGTGAGAATCTGGTATGTTTCAGCTTGTCCTCAAGGGGTCAGCATTAGATCAACAAGCCACAATACCATTTCAACTCACCCTTCTCTGGACCTATCCTGTCATCTTCTCTTTTCCTTGTCTGCTTCCCCAGTGGACTGACCTCCAGTCAACCATTAGAGGGCATCAGACTATTCCCAAATCCATTCAGTTCTATCAAATATTTTATTCCAAGCACATCTATTAGCTACTCTTGGTCTCTGGTTACTAAATAATGCTTAATTATAGTACAGTTCATCTCTTATTTGGCTACTTTCAAGGTAGACTCTGTTCTATCAGCAAATGGAGTGGGATTTTTGTTTTGTTTTTGACAAATAAGTTGAAGGTAATGAAAAGAGAGTATGTCATATATATCATTGAGTCACCCTCTGACATATATGTCACACATATAGTGTCCTTTGCCTATAGATTAGATAATGATTGGGGGGAAATCAGTGGTGTGAACATGATGGAATATTACAGAAAGGAAGAATAGAATATTATAGAACATTACATAGAATATTACAAGAATAGAATATTACAGAAAGGAAGAATGTTGAAGAAAGGAGGAATATGAGGAATTCAGAGAAACTTGAGGAAAATTATCTGAACTGGTTTGAAGTGAAATAAATAGAACCATGAGATCAATATAGATGACAACAGCAATGGAAACAGGAAAGAATCACTAAATGGATCTTTGACTAATGGCAAAATCAATGAAGGTCCTCAAGAAGAAATAATGAAACATCTTTCCTCTCTCCCAGAGAGACAAATGACTACTGGGTCAGAATATTGTGTATATTGGCTGATAAGTTTTCTGTAGTGGATGATTTTGCTTAATTGTTTTTCTTTGTCACAAGGAAGGGTTCAGTTTGGAGTGGGGAGAGCGGAAAATGAAAAACAAAAGACATCAATACAACTTTTGGGGAGTCGTTGATGTTAACCAGAATATTTTCATAAATCTAACCACAAAAATCTACTTATTGTCAAGCCTGTGTGTCTGAAATGTAAAAAGATAACACATGTGGTATGTGTATTTGTATTGTACAAAAGGAACTCTGAAATTGGGTGGGTGGGTGGTACCAGGCTAGCTTAACACAGAGAACTACTGGGCACTTGTGTATCCTAGGAATAACTTATGCTCTCCCTGGACTTCATTTCCTCTTCTATAAGAGAGTTGGGCTATATGGCCTCTGTGATCCTTTTCCCTCTAAAATATGTGAGCCAATGAGATCCTTCCAGAGCACAGAATAATGCAAAGAGCAGCAAATATGTCATACAAACCCATGGGCTCCAGTCCTGTCTTTGCCACTCAGTAATCAAAAGACTGTTATCTAAACATCAACTTCCTCACATGTAAAATTGGGTTAATAATACCTATCTTACCTATTTCATTGAGCTACTATGAGGGAAAGACTTTGTAAGTTATGAAGCACTGTGGAAATGTAAGTTATAGTGATTATTATTAATTTCATTCTCATATTTTTTTCCATGGAGTTCAGATAGAAATGGTCCTGAGACAAGTTGACAGGTGAGATTTGTTCCCAGGTCTTCCTGGCTGAGGTCTACTCCATCCACTAAGCCATGGCTGCCTCTCTATTCTATTATTATATTTAATATTATGTGACCTATTGCATGGGTGGATAAAGCAACTGGTTTTATAATGGAACAAAAATATTAGGGTATGAACATATGTTCTCCAGGCTCCCTGAAAGCCATTTTAAAGATATATCCAGTAGTAGACAGGATAACAAGGATGATGACAATAACATGTGCCTCATTCTGTTCCCACGTGGTTTTGATTTCTCCCACTGGGTTTCTATATTTTGAAAGCTTTTTATTCCAAGGCCCTTGAGGATTGTGAGTACTTGGCATTATCATCACTATTAGTTATTTTATATTATTATGTATATGGCATTATATATAAGGCATCTGCCATTATTATCATTGTTATTATTTTATATATATTATATATATATATATATTCATTTGCTTATATTTTTATGGAGTTCAAAATGGCCGTGAAACAAGACACTATCCTATTATTCTTTTCTATTTAATGTTCTTTGGACTCTTGCACAGATCAATAAGATGACTGCTTTTTGTAATTTAATAAGAGCATTGGGATGTAGACATCTCCAGGACAACTCAAATAGGACATAGGATAATAGGGGTGACACACACCTTGTGAGGTATTGACTTCCTCTGCTAGATCTCTGTATTTTTTCTGAATAGTTAATCATTTTATTAATTATGGCTAGCAAATAATTAATAAAAGGATGGTTATTTGGCCACCTCTCATGAACCGAAGATGAATCATGGAGGCCTATTGACGCTTATAAGCCCTTGGAAGAGTGGATGTTCCTAACAGACAACAATCAACTCTGATTGGTTAACAATTAATCAGAAGAACGCAACTCTGTATTCTGAAAGCTTTTCATTCTCTATTCCTTGGAGACTGAGTATTCAGTATGGCAAAATCTATTGAAAATGAGGTTCTTACATTTTATGGATCAAGGGCATTCACATATGTAATGTATAATATATAATGATGCTCTTAATTCAGTATATTTTATTTGTTGAATTCTGAAGGATAGCTTGGGGCTTGTATTGGTAGAATGGATATTTGTTGTCTGTTCATTTGTAAGGAAGTGAGCTTCTGTTGTTTAATTCTAGCCATCTTCTTAGGTTTCTAGGAGACATTAAACCATTTTTTACAAGTTGTTGCCTTTCTGTAATTTCTGGTGGCAGTGATCTGATCCTGAATCACTTTCATAAACACTTCCATTTCCTTAAACAAATGGGCATGATTTGTCCATTGGATGTTTCTTTTTGAGCCACTGTTTGATAGTTCTTGTTGTTATTATTATATTCTAAAAGGAGTAGGATCGTAGCTGCAGAGCTGGAAGCGTACTCAGAAGCCATTTCATTCAACACCTGCATTTTATAGATGAGGAAACTGAGGCTTTATTGAGGTCGAGTGTAGTAGCCGTATTTCTGTCATCTGTGATAACTGCTTAGTGCCCTGAAATCACAGGACTTTGTCCTGCAAGCCTTGTGGAGGTAGTCTGCTCATGGGTGTGTACCAACTACAACCTCAGTTTCCTCATTTGTAAAATGGGAATGATTGAGAGGATGAAGTGAGATAGCATATAAAATCACTTTGCAAACCTTAAAGCACTATGAAAGTGCTACCAGTGATTATTATTACCCTTGAAAACCCTTCTTTCCTTCTTTTAGAATGACCCTCCATGATCTCAAGGAAGTTTCCTACAAAATTGCAGAAGTAGACACTGCAGTCTGAGAACTACATAGAAATTCCAGGAACTGAATGGGGATGGGGGTGGGGAGCTACTTCTGCCCTTCCTGGTAAAATACCCACAGACATGTACTAGCAGTCTGTTTCAAAGGCAGGTTGTCTCTAGCTGCTAATATGTCTTGTCTTAGAAATTAAAGTAGAAGCCATAAGTCACACATAGCCTCCCAAATATTTCAGTTAACCTAAGAAAAGGTCTGGTGAGTGAGCTGGTCACCTTTACTATCAAGGTGAAATGAAGGCTGTAACCTAATATGAAGACTCTCTCTCCACCCATCCACTGCCCTCCACCCCCCAAAAATCTCACCACTCAAATTAGCAGCGGCTTATACATTCTGTGAACCCTGCCAGAGTATGAGTACGGGTGTTAAGATCTCACACCAGAGGGTCAATTCAGGTAAGGAACTGGACAAAAGAGTGAACAAGTAAGGAAAAGCGAAAGTAGGAAGAAAAGGTTGATATTGTAGATCAGTAATTCCCTGCTCTTTCAAACATGAGGACCCCTTTTTAATATCCCAAAAGATCCCAGACCCCTGCACAATAAGGATCATGCTATTATTACTGTTCATTGATGCAGAAAATATGAAAGTAGATGACAAATGGCTAATATAAATTCAGTAAAGCTTTTAAATCAATGCATATTTTCTTAATAATAATAGCAACAGTCAGTCAACAAGCACTTATTAAGAACCTACCAGGTGCCAGGCACTTTGCTAAGGTTCAGGGGATACAAGCACAAAGAATAAAACAATCCTTATTCATATATATATATGTATATGTAAATGATATCTAGCCAAAATATATATATATATATATACCTGATCTTCCCAACTCCTTTCCAAATGACTGTTGTATTTAACTGCTTCACACATATTATATATCGTAATGGGAAATATTACATTCTATATTATAATATAGGATAGGAAATATGTAAATATTTCTTAAATATAGGAAATATATTTATATGTTATAGGTTGTATATAATATATTATTTTGGTTTTGTTTAGTTGTGTCTAAACAAATTCATGACTCCATTTGGGGTTTTCTTGGCAAAGATACTAGAATGGTTTGCCATTTCCTTCTCCAGCTCATTTTACAGATGAGGAAACTGAGGCAAATAAGATGAAGTGACATGCCCAGGGTCATATAACTAGTAAGTGTTGGATTTGACCTCAGGAAGACTCATTTTCATGACTCTAGGCCCAGCACTCTATCCACTGTGCCACCTGGCTGCCCAGGTTGTATATAGCATAATAGAAAATATATAAAAATATATATGAAGAAGTTAAGTACAAGGTAGTTTGGGAGGGAGTTGGGAGGAATCCGAAAAAGCTTCTTGGCTTCTTGAAGAAGATGGTGTATCTTGAAGGAAAGGAAGGACTTTATGAGAAGAAGTAAGGAGAAAGTGATTTCCAGACATGGAGGATAGCCAACCCTTTCAAAGGCTCAGAAAATAGGAAATGGAATATCCCTGGTAAGGAAAAGAGAGAAGGCCAGTTTGACTGGATCAGAGAAAGCAGGAGTGAGACTAATAAAAGTACAATGAAGCTAGAAAGATTGGTCAGGGCTAGAGAGTGAAGGACTTTTTTTTTTATTAATTTATTTTGATTTATCAACAATCACTTCCATACGCTTTTAAAATTTTTCTCCCCCTTCCTCCCCTCCACCCTCCCCAAGATGGTGCACAATCTGACATGGGCTATACATTTACATTCCTATTAAACATATTTTCACATTAGTCATGTTGTAAGGAAGAATTAGAACCAATAGGAGGAACCACCAGAAAGAGGAAGCAAAACTCAACAGAAGAGAAAAAAAATAGCAAATAGTCTGCTTCGATCTGCATTCAAACTCTGTAGGTTCTTTCTTTGGATATGGATAGCATTTTCCATGTGAAGGATTTTTAAAAGCTAAACACAGAAGTTTACTTATTTCCCTACAGGCAATAGGGAGCCACTGGGATTGATTGAGTAAGGGAGGAACATGGTCGTCTCTCCCTGTAAGGAAAATTGCTTTGGCAGCAGTGCGGAGGGTGGAGTAGAGTGCGAAAAGACTTGAGGCAGACAGACCAATTAAGAAGCAGTTACAATAATCTAAGAAAGAGGAAATGTGGGCCTGAACTAAGGTGCTAGTTGTAAGAGTGGGAAGACGTACTGTTGTGTTGTTTCACTCATGGCTGACTCTTTGTGACCCCATTTGAGGTTTTCTTGGCAGAGATACTGGAGTGCTTTGCCATTTCCTTCGCCAGCTCATTTTACAGATGAATTAACTGAGGCAAACAGGGTTAAGTGACTTGTCCAGGGTCACACAGCTAGTAAGTGACTGAGGCCAGATTTGGACTCAGGAAGATTGGTCTTCCTGATCCCAAGCCCAGCGCTCTATCTATTGTGCCACCTGGCAATCCCTATATGTGTGTCTAATAAAATACACCCATATTCATTCCATAGAAAGCATACTTACTTGTTTATTATCCTGAGCCGTTTAATGAAATGGCCAATGAGCAGATAATTTGTTGTTACTGTTATTGTTGTTGTTACATATTGTTCACTTGGTTAAAAAAGTGCATATTAAATTTACCAAGGTAATAACAAAATTGCCCCATATAAGTGTGTCCCCTCCTGAATATCTTTTCATTTTTGCTGTGTATTTTAAAATATTTTATTGATGATCTTTTCTTTCTTTTATTTTTATTCTTTGTATCTTTAGCACTTTGAGTTTTTGCTAAGATTTTCTCTTGTGACCTCTGAGGGGAGTAATGTAAATATTATTATTCTCCTTGTATAGATGAAGAAATTGAGGCTTTATAGAGAGGCCTATGGTTATGTAGCTAATACATATTACAATTGAGATTTAAGCACAGTTATTTGGAGTCTAAAACCAGGGCCCTTTTTCCTATATAATTAATTATAATGAAAATGCTTACATTTTTGAAAAATTTGAAAAAAACATTTTCTTATTTTGTTATATTGCTACATGTACTCAAAGTAGTTCTAGAATCATATACAATCAAGTCCATATCTTAGGGGCTTCTCAATAAGTACATCTCTGTGGCTCATACCCCAACTCAACGTAACCCCAGGAACATCTGAGACTGAGTTGTTTTCAGTTCTTATCTTTGGGTTCTCAGTTCCCTTGTAAGTAACCAAAGCATGAAATATAGGACAAGTATATCAGTCACACACACACACAAAAAAATCCACAAGGAAATAGCTTGTACTCAGTCCCATAGATAGTAAAAATACATACATATTCCTTTCTGATCAGTTCCACCTCCCCTACAAATATGTGGTACTCCTCTAGGATTGAAGTTCTACTAAGGAAAAGAAATGAGAGAATCAGGAAATCCACCCCAATGGTGAATCCCATCTTCTCCAGAACCACACCATTTTTCTAGACTTACAGTGCAACCTTGAGGTTGATGTCACACCAAGGTCTATAAAGAGCCAACCCCAGTCCCTGGACCTACATGATCCTCATGATTCACAATACCATCGCAGGGCATGGTTCATATTTGTTCCTCCACATCTGACTCTCTGCCTTATCGCCCCTCATCTCTGCCTGTATTAGTTCATACAAGTCTTCCCAAGTTCTGAATTTGAATCAGGAGCTCTTTCACTTGGTCCAGAAGCTTCCCTGGCACTCTTCTGGCACTGCCTCCATATGTATGTAATAATGCTCTCACTTTCTCTATCTCTGGCTCATGTAAATGAAACTCCGCGTTGTCCTGTTCTTGCACCATTTGAGACATCGTTGTTTATTGTCCTGTCTTAGATGCTGCCTGCTTTGATTCCATCCATTTTCTCCTTCCTCAGGAAAGCTTCTACCATTAGATAGCCAGGGACAGTATATCTCTGAGCTAGTTAAAAGATTGCCCCCTTTCTTGTTAGGCCCACAGTTTGGGTGGCTATGCAGACTTTTTCAGAGTTTTCAATTAAAAGTCCCAGACCTTACTCTAAGTTGATATGGAGCAACTCAATTTTTTTATCTCTTCCCATCCTCAGGATACGGGCAGTCTGCCTTCCTCTTCCCCACCCCACATATAGTCTGCACCTCCAATTTAGTCTTTTTTAAGCAAAAGGAAAACGTCCATGCCTCTTTCCATTCACCTTTTTGGACTCCTGTCATATTGACCTAAGTCAAGTCATGCAAATTACTTCAAAGCCCAGAGAAGCCTCCAACAATTGAAATATCAGAGAGAAAAGAGGCAAAGCTGGTATCCATTGCTGTCTCAAACAACACATCCACAATGGCTAGGCTCATTATTCCCTTTACAATGCCATTTGGGCAGTTAGGTGGCATAGTGGATAGAGTGCCAGGCCTGGAGTCAGGAAGATTGCTTCTCCTGAGTTCAAATCCAATCTTAGACACTTACTAGCTGTGTGACCCTGGCAAGTCACTTCGCCCTGTTTGCCTCAGTTTCCTCATCTGTTAAATGAGCTGGAGAAGGAAATGGCAAACCATTCCAGTATCTTTGCCAAGAAAACTCCAAATGGGTCACAAAGAGTTGGACAAAACTAAAAAATGACTAAACAATAACAAAACAGTACCATTAATAAGAAGCACCTTTAAAAAGCACATCAAAACATATTACTGAAAGGGTCTACTGAAGTTTTCTTTAAAGCAATGGGTTCTGCCCCTGAGAGCTTCTGTCCTAGAACAGTTTGACTATGGATGTGACCACAACCATCAACATTGAAGAGATTTCAAGAAATGCAGGGCACGTAAACATTTGAAAGAAAACTGGAATTATAACTTGCTTACTTTGGCCACTGGGATCCTGAATATTGCTGAAATTAAGTCAGTCCAATGCAATTTTCCAAATTCTAGGAAGAAAAAAATAGAAGAAAAAATTCATAAACTAGCATAAAAGTATTTTTCACCTATCTCATCAATGTTAATTGTTCATACACCTCAAGTCTTTGCTTCTTTATTAATTAGGGGAAAATTACCTCTAATGATATAGAATAAAGAGCTCTAGACTGGAAGTCAGGAAATCTGGGTTCGAATCTAATAGTCACAGCTGGGTGTCCATGGGCAAGTCACAACCTCTCTGAGCACTAGTCTCTTCATCTATAAAACAGGGACAATAATACTTGTACTCATAAGGTTATTGTGGGGCAAGTCTTGAAGTGCTCTATAAATGTAAGTTATTTTGATTCATGAAGTCCAATGATTCTCAAGTTATATCTTGTTGATATGTTTTCCAGGTCAGTTGTTTTTGATATATCTTAAAATTTTTCCTTTTTTTTTAATCTTTTGATTTTGTTCTGGCATTTCTTGCCATCTCATGGACTCAACTATCTGTTTGATCTCTATTTAATAAGGCTGAATTTTATGGTCACCTACTTTAGATAGTGTGACTTAAATGCACTAGTCATTTAAGCTCAAACAGTTTATAGCTTTAGTGTCTCTAGATGACCTTTATCTAATAGTGTCTAAATATGCCAGTCACCAGTCCTCTTTTCCCAGGTTTCCTATGGTAACAAACATTTTATAAATCATGGAATCACTGTACACTGTGTATTTGTAAAGGGGTACCTCTAAAAATATTCACTGAAGAAAAAGTCATTAGAATTTAGCCAGTAGCTTCAGACAGTTCATAGGCCTTAGGAGTCCATGAATACACCATTTTGGGACCTGTTTCAAACTATTAGCAGGAGAAACTGCTTCCATGTCCTTGCTGTTGGCAGCCCCAGCAAAAAGGCAGGCTTGAGCATTCCCTAAGGCTATTAACTATGGCTGCTGCCTTCCCATCCTTTCAGCTCAAGTGAATTCCACACTGCTTACTGTACTGTGTTTCAACGATTTGTTCTATATTTCCTGCAATGCTTACTCGTTCTCCATCTATCCAATGAGGGAGTTGGAGCACATGACCTCTAAAGCCCTAAGAGCCCTAAAATCTCAAGTCCTTAAATAAAATTCAAGAGGGCATAAGAGTAAGATGGAAAGAGTTTCCCTCATTCTACTCCTTCCCTATGAAAGGTGAAATCATAAAGTTTGTCTTTGCTGGTCTTCTACCTTAATTTAAAAAACCCTCTTTCACTTCCTAGTACAGTGGTTCCCAACATTTTTTGTTCATTGAATCCTTTCTGACAAAAAAAAAAGTGTTGTGAACCTCTAAGGCAATTTAATATACTACTCATAATATTCTTTACAATTATTTACTGCTTAAGGCCCCATTAAAGAATTTTTAACAGGAATCTTGTGGAACCACCCTGTGAGAACTATTGTGTAGAATATAATCTCCTTGAAGGCAAGCACTGTTTTGTTTATGTCTGCATGCCTGGCACCTAGTACAATACCTGACATTTAGCAGCTACTTAGTGAATGCTTGTTGAATTTAACAGAATTCCTAATATCCTTCTCCCCAGGTCCCCAGGACCTTAATGCTAGTATAGGCTCTTGTTGTTGGGGTTCTGATGACTCAGAGTGAATGTAAATAGCAACTGTTTCTGTTCTAGCCAGAAACCCTGAGGATCTTCCCCTCCAGTTTGATTTTTTTTTAATAGGCAAACTAGATTATCTTTTGTCTCATTTCTTACCTAGCCTTAAATCACTGAATGGGTGTTGCCTCAGACAAACTCAGACCTAGGAAAGACCTTAGCTTACAAAGGCCAAGGTCTCCCACCACATCCAGTCGTCCTGATCTATGTCTTGCCACTGGACCCAGATGGCTCTGGCGGAAACAGTGAAGCTGGTGACTTTGCACAGCTCTCCTTCACTTAAATCCAATTCACTTGCAAGTCAATACATCACTCTTCTGATGTCATCAGTCCTCTTCAAGAACGAAGGACAAACAACAACAACAATAAGTATAGACTCTCCACTGGGGTTCTCCAACCTAGGTCTCCCAAAGTATTGCATGCTCCACAATAATCTCCCTTCCCTACTCACCTCCTCAAGTGAATGTGTCTATGTCCTCAATACTGCTGATGTCAGCTGTTTGGAAGAATGCAAACTGATTGAGTCACTTCATAGGTAATTGACAGAAATGAATATATCAGGACGGATTGCCTTTGGGAAGCTATGCAGTATTTTAAATTGTCCCAAACTGCTCTCTGCTGCCAAAGCTAACTTTTTTTCTCCCAGTAATAATATTAGGCTGAGAAACATTGAACCACTATCTCAGAAGAATCAAAATTATAGTAACACAAAACGGGAAGGGAAAGATACATGGTAAACATACGTAAGCCTTAGCATATTAGGCATAATTATTCCAAGTGAAAAGTAGTATAAAAGACATTAAAAAGATGTATGGCTGAAAAAAAAGGTGAATGTAGTTCATGTAGCAAGAATGAGAGGCAATGAAATGGTGACCCAAAAGGTGATTTGATAGACTTATGATATCAATCCAACAATTTGGATCACAACCCAGTCACGTTTTCTCATGCTGGATAATTCTTATTTACGTCCTCTTGTAAGTCTCCCTCAGGAGGTCCACTCAGTGTACCTTCCTTCAGGTTTCTTGATTCTACGTGGGCACTAATGGCACGCATGGGTTAGCCATCTGCTGTCCTTCACTCTTGCTACTTGACAGGCCAGATTCCTTTATTTCTGCTCACAAATCTCTATAGTGATATCATTTATTTTTCTTCTCTTGTGAACTATGCCTCGTTTCTGCTTCTTAGAATATCGGCTTTTTGTAGTCAAGGATTGTCACTCTTGTACTGGTATTCCAAAGCACTTAGCACAGTGACTAGGGCACAGTGAGTGGTTTTTTTCATTCATTCATTCATTCATTGGGATAATATGCTGTAGCCCATTTATGCCCACCATATAGCTCTGCATTGCCTTTTGAGTAACCTTCTATTCTGAGACTTTAAAGATTATGGTACTCCATAATTTGAATCATATAACATCCCTGGAGGAATATGTATGTTAAATAAGATCACCTTTTGTTTTAACAAGAAGCTTCAGATCATGAAAAACTATATAGTTTCTCAAATGAAATTTAACTCTGAGCATAGTTCATCATCTACATGTATTATGTGTTTGATATATTTGTTCTGATGAATCAGATCTAGACACTGTCTATTCATCTGCCTATCACCAGAGACAACAGGTATTCTTCCACATGGTTTTTCCAGTGAGGATAGTTAGACTGATTGATTGCTTGATTTTTTTTTTTGTTCCCGTGTGTGTGTGTGTGTGTGTGTGTGTGTGTGTGTGTGTGTGTGTGTGTGAAAGAGAGAGAGAGACAAAGAGACAGAGAGAGACAGAGAGAGAAACACAGAGAGAGAGAGAGAGACAGAGAGAGAGAGAGACAGAGAGAGAAAGAGAGAGAAGAGAGAGAGATTATGAACCTCATTTAAGAGACTGCAATCTTCCTTGGCCTTAATGAAGTCAGTAAAATGTCATCTGTGAATCAGAACATCCAGAAGATATCACCATCAATACAGAATTCTATTTCCCTTTTTTCTTTTTTTTTTTTTCTTTTTTTTTTTAGGCAATTGGGGTTAAGTGACGTGCCCAGGGCCACACAGCTAGTAAGTGTCAAGTGTTTGGTCTGAGGCTGGATTTGAACTCCAGTCCTTCTGACTTCAGGGCTGGTGCTTTATCCACTGCTCCACTTAGCTGCCCTTCTATTTCCCATTTTGGACTCTGCATTGGAGATCCTCTCTTACGTGGCAAGCGCCTTTGATAAACATAGGTCTCTGTCTTATAGGTTATTTAATATTAATAAAAGCAGGATTATCAAATGAAGTTATCTCTGGTGTGTCTTTCAATGGGGCTGGATCTATTTTAATAGCATTCCCTATGATCTCATTTTTAAGCTATTATAACATTAAGTATTATGTAGACAAATTAATTTTTGTGATGTTATCCAGTATTTGTCATGCCCAGCATCTCCATTTTTTTCTCCTTGAAGAAAGCATTCATGATAAGTAGACATGAGTCTTCTAGACAGACCATAAGCCTTTGGTCTTCTGTATTCTTTAATTCTTTATTCTGAGCCATTTTTGCCAGCATATCTTTTCCCATTGCCCCATGCACCTTTGCATTGAAGTAACTGATTATTGAGTTTATGTTGATTTAATTTAGAGGCTCTTAACAATTTCTTTTTTTTTTTTAATTTCTCCTTATCCTTGTATCCCCAGAGCTTAGCATCATGCCTGGCAAATACTTAACAAATGCTCGTAGGAGAGAGAGGTTTGCATACAACCTGGAATATCTTTATGATGGTTTCTTTCCAAATGGACAAAGAATACTATCATGAGCACTGCAATATGAAGAGACCAAGTGTCCCATGAAGTGATGATTCTTGTTCCCTTTTCATCCATGATAAAACCACCTCTGCCAACTCCAATTTCTGCATTTGCTTCTCCAAGGAGAACCTATGAGTCATCCCTCCACCTAATTATAACTTTCTTTTATTTTCTGGTTTCATGATATCAAGAACAAGAATGTTGACATGGCTCTGCCCCTCTAACTGGATGCTGATTTGTCGGTCCCTGGATTAGAGGCTCAAATGTAGAATGTCTTTGTTGTTCAATTGTGTCGTACTCTTCATGGCCCCATTTGGGGTTTTCTTGGCAAAGATACTGAAGTGACTTGCCGTTTCCTTCTCTAGCTCATTTTGCAGATGAGGAACTGAGGCGAACAGGGCTAAGTGACTTCCCAGGGTCACACAAGCCAAGTGTCTAAGGTCAGATTTGAGCTCATGAAGATGAGTCTTCCTGACTTCAGGCCTGGCACTCTATGCACTATGGCACCTCCTAGCTGCCCCTACATGTAGAATACCAATAGCTAAATAGATACTATAGCCAATCTACAACCTGTGTGATGTTTAGCACTCTCTGCACCTCTCCTCCTGCCCCTCTTTTTGGTCACTGCTAGAAGGACCTGTAGAAGTCAAAAAGGGTCACACATTGGAATAAGGAGCATTTGGTGTTCTTTTTGGTTTCATAAGTTGCCATTTGTCAAATAATTGCTTTTCCCAAAGGCATTAAAACAACCAGAGGAAGGCTTCCAGTGCATTGGGTCAATAGTCCATGGATGATTTAGGATGGACCAGAATCCCACAGAACGAGGAGGTAAGTTAGCATTACAATTTAGACTAACAGAGGAACTATTTCTACGTATGAGATTGTAGATCCATTTAAGTATCCAAATATTCCTTGACAATGATGACGATAATAATAATAATAACAATAATAGCATTTATATAGTACCTATTATATACCAAACACTTTACAAATATTGTCTCATTTATTGCTCACAAAACCCCTAGGAGGTAGATGCTACTATCATCTCCATCTACAGATGAGGAAAATGGAGCAGAGGTTAAATGACTTGTCCAAGGTCACTCAAAAAGTAAGTGTCTACGGCAGACTTTGAATTCAGGTCTTCCTGTCTCCAGGCCCAGCACTGTATCCACTGCTTTATCTAGCTGACCTTCCCAGATATATCGGGTTTAGTATAGAGGACTGGATTTAGAGTAAGGAAGAAATGGGTACTCACTTGCTCTCTGACCCTGGGTAAGTCACTTAACTGCTACATGCCTCAGTTTCTTCATCTGTTAAATGAAGGGGTTAAATTCTGTGGTCTCTAAGGGCCCTTCTAGCTCTAAACTGTTGAGTCTATGATCCTATATGTTCATTTAAATATGGACATTAGATATAATGCTATTTTACCTGAGTAAATCTTTAATTGGTGGAGTTGAGAACTACGGCAAAATTAAAAATTTCAGGCAGTATTGGGAAAGGAGGCAATTTTTGAGGAGAGGACAGTTGCTTGTGCTGACTGGCCCTCCTTGCAGTTCATCCTTTTAGCTGTTTCTGACTCTCACAATATCTTCCTTTTCTCTCCTGAATCCAAGATGCTTCAAAAGCCACATGTACTCACTCACACCAGCTCCAAAGGCATTGTGTAGTCCTAGAATTCTGATGATGGATGCTGGGGGCAGGGTGGAAGAAGACTGGTCGTACCCAGGTCTGGGACTACCTGCCTAGTAAGGATTTAAATATGGCCAATCGCCTTTCCCCCCCCACACACACACTTTGTCCAGCCATGTTAAGTTTCCTATGTCGTTAACATCAGGGTCTGCTGACCTCTGACCCAGACATGCCCTAAAAGAGAGGGAATGACTCAGAAAGTGTTGTCAGGGGTTCAGCTTTTCAATAATCTTGTCACACAGATTCATCACAGTCAGATCTCCTAGCTGTTCTCCATGCCCAAGGCCTTGGACCACATGGTCACAAAGCCCACCATGCCGGACTCCCCTGGGGAATACAGGGGGAAAACATGCACAGGAACAAAAGGAAAGACTGCCCAACATTCCTAACCCCAACTGTTTGCTGCCATTTGGACGAAAGCAACCTGATTGAATTATTGCCTTCTCATATTTGAATGACAGAATTGAGCAAGAGGATGAGGTCAGACTGGATTGGATTTGGGGAGCTGAATAGTGCTTTCAATGATCCCAGATTGCTCCGGAATTCTTCCTCTTCTCTCAATCAGCAGGCAGGCACGGTTCCACCAATGCATTGTTAAAGAACTTTGTTTACTGACACCAACGGTGTAAACCCTAGTTCTTCTGGCTAAAATGTGCTGGCAGCCTGAGCCTGGAAGGGAGACCCTAGCACTTGGCTGTACGTGCTGTCTGCCTATGCTAACCTCCTCTGCCCCTGCCTACTATACACACACACATACACGCACACACACACACACATACACCCCTCTCTATCACCTCTCTTGCTTCATACTATATTCCCACAAGTCACCTGGCATTCCTGAATTCTTCATTCATTTCTTCTGATAATTACATCCAGTTTGCGTGAAACGTTTTCTTTTACTAATTACTCAGGATTTATAATCTGCTATAGAGATACATTGTTCTCCCATAGGAATTTCAGAGACAAAAGTCCCTAAACAAGTCAATGCTTTTGGTAATACCTTCTGGGCTGTGATAACCCGGGAGGCTGGTCTTGCAATCAGAAATCTTTGGTCTGAATTCTGACCCTGCCAGTTTCTAACTACATGACTTTGGGAAAGTCATTTAACCTCTCTGAGGTTCAGTTTCCCTTTCTGTAAAACATAGATAATAACAGGTCTGTTGTGAGGATCGAATTGGATGATGTATATAAAACACATAGGGTTTGCTGATTATTTGCAAGCCACTAGTGATAAATGCAAACCAAAAGGACACGATTACACATCTGCTGGTCAGCTTTGTTGGGCAGACATGCAGCTTTCCATTCTAACGCCTGAGAGGCAAGGCTATGCAGGTAGCAGCTCCAAGAATGCCAGGCCGATGTAGAACTGTAGGCCAAGTCTGAGAGGCCACAGCAGTTGAGGGGGTGCTCATTTATAACAAGAAAGCAAAGAGAGTTGAATTCATTCCCAATGTGCCAACATAGGATAAGGAAACCCCAAGTTACTTATTAACACAACAAATAATGAGTAAGTTAGATAAGGTTTTTCCTAGGGGTTGGTACAAGTCCCTGTGTTTGTAGATTCATCAGTCAATTTAGCTATTCCTATCTAATCCTCTCTTCCTGCTAGGGCAAGAGTCTGCCCAGACTGGGTCACAAGGACTGGTTTGAGATGATTCCCCTCCCTCATCCTTGTCAGCTCCCTCATGCTCAGACTTGCAATACTAGCAAATGAGGGGCAGCTAGGTGGCACAATGGATAGAGCACCAGCCCTGGATTCAGGAGGACCTGAGTTCAAATCCGGCCTCAGACACATAACACTTATTGGCTGTGTGACCCTGGACGAGTCATTAACCCCATTGCCCAACCAAAAAAAAAAAAGGCTAGCAAATGAGCTTTGAAGGTATTAGGTGGGCTTTGTTAGCCCAGGGCCTGAGAAGAGACACATAGCTCCATGTGTGAACATTGTCTGATGGCTGCTGGTAGGCCCATGGACCTCTCTACTGGGGAAAATTTATTCTGAGTGAGACCCATCATTCCTTTCAGAAGCTGATCCATGAAGGCAGAATAATTTTAAAGTAAATCTTGACTGAGGATTTTGAAGGAGCTGGTGTTCCCCATCAGAGCCACATCTGCCCAAAGTATCAAATCTAGCAGTAGGCTATTTTTGACTAAATGGCTCAGTCAAAGTCTCCCAGACAGATCTGTGTGAACTGATGCAGAATGAAGGGAGCAGAACCAGGAGAGCAATGTACAGAATGAGCCCAATGATAAAAACTAACACAGAAAGCCTTAAGAACACAGATCAGTGCAGTGAAGTTGAGGACTAATGGTGGAGGGAACACGCATTAATGTGGTGACTCCTAAGTGCAAAATGGTGCATGCATTTTCATACACCACCAATGTGTTGACTTGTTTTTCTTGATTATACTATTTGTTTTAAGGCAGAGTTTGGGAGTGAGCAAGAGGAGACAGTGATGTAGAAAAAGAGCATTTAAATCTTCTAAAATTTGTGAATTGGTCTGATCATTATGGAAATCCATTTGTAATCATGCCAAGAATGTGACTAAAAAATCCGTACCCTTTGATGCTTAGGTCCTACTGCAAAATTCTTCTACATCTCTTGGAGGTATTCTTCAACATTGTCCAATATAGGGCTACTCCCCAGGAGGCAGGGGAAGGCCTAGCAAGTTCATTGCCCAATGAGTTGAGATATCACAGAGATCCTCTTTCCTCGTTTCCTCTTGTTTTAGTAGCAAGTCCCCATAGTTCCTGAAGGCTCTTGTTTGTGTAAGAAATTCTGGCCACCTGGTGAACTAGTGTGGCAGTTACTGCCCATTTGATGGATCAGAGACTGACTCCACAGTATCTCATGTTCTTCACTCTCATCTTGCAAGGCCATGACTCCCAACTCTCTGTGGCTTGGTGTAATTGCTCCTGGAGAGTGACATTCAGAGCCTCTAGCTTCACTGCCAGCTGCCCAAGTCCCCTCACTCCAGCAACTGGCTTGGCCAATGCAGGTTCAGACTAGTTTGAAAAGGGAGGCTGTTGGATTCCCCAGGCTTGGGGATTAGCAGGAGATTAGCAGGGCAGTCTTTGAGAGAGTAAACAAGGCCTTGGCAATAAAGCCTGACCAACCCCAGGCCATTTCAAAGCCAGAGGGAGCCAGAAAGCGGACAGAGCCAAATGGCAAATAGCAAAATCCAAGGCCAGAAAGTCCAAATGCTGAAAGGTAACAAATCCAGGGGCTATTCAGGAAAGCAGCCAGGGATTCACAAGGGAGGGGTCAAGAGTGAGGGGGAATCAAGACAAGAATTGGGGCAGAGACCAATGGGGGAGGTGGCTAGCTGCCCATGATAATTTACTTTACTCAGAGATTCAAAGCAATGATGCTTCCTGGTGAATACAGTACCAAGCATGCCTAGTTGAAGCAGGGAGAAAAAAGAGGTGGCTTGTGCCACTTCCATCATCTGAACCTGGACCTTCCTTCAGGTGCTGATAAGAGCCAGCCCAAGACCCTGAGGCCAAGAGTCCTGGGAATGCCAGTGAAGCTGCTCTTCAGGCCACCAACCCATCCCCAGCAACCATCATCCCAGGAAAAGACTCCTGGACATTCAGCCCCGAGTCTCCTTCTGCAGGTGTTGAAGCCCCTGCATCTTAGTAGCCACAGGTACCAAAGACCAGAAAAGAAAGTGCTTGACTCCAAAGTCCTTGGCTCCAAATCAGAAGCAGACATTGATTTTATCAGTGGAAACAACACTGAAGAGGCAATTCCATCAACTTTGCTGCAGAACTCCTGGACCTGGAACTGAAATCTCCTATATACGTGAACTCCTTAAGAGCAGGGGTTATCTTGTTTTTGATTTTGTGCTTTGCACATAATAAACCTTTAGTAAATGCTATTCATTCATTCATTCATTCATTCGTTCGTTCATGCCCCCCATTGAGCTGAAGGTGACCAGCTGTATTCTCAAACACTAGCTGGTAACTTCTAATCTGGTCTCCCCCCCATCTCAAGTCTTTCCTTTCCTAAATGTCTCTCTCATATTGACATGTTAAACATGTTAGAAGGTAAGCTCCCTGAGATAGAAATTGTTTCATTCTTTGTATTTATGTCCCCAGGGTCCAGCACTATGATTCATAGGACCATAAATCTAGCACTGGAAGGGATCTCAGAGACCATTTATTACAACTCCCTGTTTTACACAGGAGGAAAATGGAGTCCTGGGAGACTGTGACTTGCTCAAGGTCACATCAGTAGCAAATTTCAGAGGTAGAGCTGGAACCTCCTTTGTCTCCAAAGTCAGTACTTTTCCCAATGTACTGTGATTAATTGACCTATTTTCCTTACGTCCAGATCTGTGAGTGTCATTCTTTTAGAACCATGGACCTAGGGCTGAAAGGGACCTTAAAGGTCATTTAGTGAGCCATTTTACAGAGAAGAAAACTGAGGCCCAGAGACATTAACTTACCCGAGGTCACACAGATAATAATGTGTCAGACCCAAGTTTTATGTGATTCCAAATACAGGGTTCCTTTCACTGTATCATATAGTGCCTTTCCTGCTCAGAACTCTTCCATGGCTCTCTGCTGCCTCTCAAATAAAATACAGAATCCTTAACCTGACGTTTAAACCTGGCAGCATAGTCACCTTCCAGCCTTCTCTCACACAGGCTCTGTTCCATGCATGCTGTTCTCCAGCCGAAGTGGACGATTTGCCAGCCCTGTGTGCATCCAGTCCTTCTCCACCTTCCTGCTTTTGTTTTCACCAAATCTGGAATGCCTTACAATCCCCTGTACCTTCCCAAATCCATCTCTTCCTCTAAGGCAGGGGTGTCCAACTCAATTAGAAACAGGGGCCACTAAACTGTATATAGGGTTCCCTCATATTGACTTGGAAAACCACATATAAACGCCATCTGTGTCCTCTTGGATTTTAATTTTTTTTGTTCAATATTTCCCAGTAACATTTTAGTCTGGTTCAGGTTAAACTCTGGCTGAGTGTGGCATCATGCAATGTATGTTTGACACCTGGTTCAAATGCCACCTGTTCCATAAAACCTCTACTGATCTCCCAGTCAAATGAGATCTTTCCTTCCTCCAACTTAGCATAGGAAAATGTACTTAGGAACATGAGATTTAGAGTTGGAAGGGATCTTGTATATCACCAAGACCAGTACCCTCCCTCCATCCCCCCAAGTCATCAGTGGTTCCCCATTGACGTTAGGATAAAATATGAATCCTTTCACAATATGCCTCCAGTTCATCTTTTCAGCCAGAGTTCATGTTATATGCCATCATATTCTACCACGTGGCCTAACTGGGGGGTTCTTACCTCTCCCCCACAACTTTTCATCTTCCACTTTCATGTTGCTACAGGGTGTTCCTTATACCTGGAAAACTCTCCTTACTTGATTCTACCTCTTAGAAACCCTAGAACCCTCAAGGTTTACTTCCCCCCCATTATTTGTCCTTCCCACCCCCAACCCCCAATCACTGTATAAGGTGGCTCAGCAGATCAAGTGCTGGACCTAGAGTCAGGAAGTCCTGAGTTCAAATCTAGCCTCAGATACTTCCTAGCTGTGTGATCCTGGGCAAGTCATGTTACCTTCAGTTTCCTCATCTGTAAAATGGGAATAAAAAACAGCACCTACTTCATGGGGTTGTTGTGAGGATGAAATGAGAGAACTGTAAAAAACTTTGCAAATCTTAAAACATCTAATTGCTAGCTGTTATTATTATTATTTATCAGTAAATATGTTATAACCCTCTAGTAGACTTTGAAGGCAGATGCTGTCACACTTTTTTATTTGTATCCATAGTGCTTAGCACGTGGTGGGTGCTTAATGGCTGCTTGTTGACTGAATACAGATTGAGAACCTGAGGTCCAGTGAAATTAAGTCACTTGTCCAGTGGGCTCTCAGATAATCAGTAGCAGAACCAATCTTCTACCTCAGGTCTTCTGACCCCAAATCCAATATTCTTTCCACTACATCATCATTCTATCCCATTAGTCTAGTATATAATGGACTATAGTTGTAGTATATTTGTGGTATGATATTGTATATTCCTCATCCATAACTAGGGTGGTTCGACTTAGTCTTTGTCCCAGGAACCAAAATTTAGAGCCTGTTGACAGTACTTCAACACCATATGAACATGGGGCAGCTAGGTGGCAAAGTGGATAGAGCACTAGCCCTGCAGTCAGGAAGACCTGACTTCAAATCCCACCTCAGACACATGACCCTGGGCAAGTCACTTAACCCCGATTGCCTTAAAAAAAAAAAACAACACCATATTAACAACTGAGCTTAATAACTAATTAGTAAGAATAATGACTTGAAATGTGAAGTTACCATCTGGTGAGATTCCCCAAGGGACCACAGTGCAGGTGACCTCCTTTTCCAAAATCCAGGATTCTCTCTTCTCCCTCAGCTTATTTGCCCTAGGCCAAAAAACTGCTAGTTATGGCTCTGGTATTCCACAGTACACTCTAAGCTTCATGAGGTCAGAGGCCATGTTTTGTTTTGTTGTTTTAAATCCTTAGTGTTTAGTGGTGCTTAATAAATGCTTTGTGACCCTGGGGAATAATAAGAATAACTAATAGCTAGCATTTATATAGTACTTACTGAATGCCAGGCACTGTGCTAAGTGCTTTACAATTATTACTCCATTTGATTCTCACAACAACCCTGGGTTGTTGTTCAGTTGTTTCAGTCATGTATGATTATTTGTGACCCCTTTTAGGGATTTTTTTGGGCAAAGATACTGAAGTGACTTGCCATTTCCTTCTCCAGCTCATTTTACAGATGAGGAAACTGAGGCAAACAGGGTTAAATGACTTGCCCAGGGTCACACAGTTAGTAAGTGTCTGAGGCTAGATTTGAATTCAGGAAGATGAGTCTTCCTGATTCAGGCCTGGCACTCTATCCACTGTGCCACCTATCTGCCTCAGGTGCTAGTATTTATTCCCACTTTACAGATAAGGAAACTGAGGCAGACAGCAGTTAGGTAACTTGCCCAGAGTCACACAACCAGAAAGTGCTAGAGGCGGATTTGAATTCAGATCTTCCTGACTTCAGGCCACTGTGCCACCTAGCTTAAATTATTCTGGTGCAAAAGAAAAAAAAAAAAGCTCTGAACTTAGAGTCTAGGGACCCTTGGTTCAAACCCCTACTGTGTACTTATTATCTTTGTGACCATGGACAAGTCACAGATATCTTTGGGCCTCAGTTTCATCACCTGGAAAATGAGGGATTGGATCAGATGAATTCTAAGATCTCATTCAGTTCTTCATCATAGTCCTGTGACTTCTCAATCCCTCCTTCCCCATCCCCACATCCAACCTCCCTCCCCATCTCCAAGACCATAAATTACAACTGTATCAGTAGAGGAGTTTCTCCATAAAGAAAAAAAAATGATCCATTTTCACTCTTTTTGTTCCAGCAACCTACAATTAAGGAGTGTGAGGAAAGCAAAGATATAACAATGCATGTTGAAATTCATTCTTTCTCTCTACTTAACACACACACACACCGCTTTCCAGGCCCATGAAAATTTCAAGGCCATTTCCTGTGCAAAAGTAAAAGTCAAGGGCTCAAGGAATGTCCTTAACAGGGCTTAAGTGAAGTGGGTAGAAGGTGTTCCTGGGAGCTGGGAAGGTCCTCATGTCCTGACTTTGGACCATGGCAGGGCATCAGATGGGAGAATGCTTGTCGATTGACTGAAACCCTTCAATGTCTCTGGTCTATAAGAAGGGAATAAGGAACCATTTCTATGCCGTCCTGGAACTCGGGGCAGCTCACTCGCTCCTTTCCTCTCCTCTCCTTGGCTGGTTCTTGGACATTGACCCAGATTTCCCCAGATCCCAAGGCCTAGCTGCACAGCTGAAGCTCGGAGAACAAACCCTGGGAAATAAAACAGTTTGCTTGCTTGGAAAGTTGGCCGCTGCAGCTGGTGGTTAACACCAACGGTAAGAGGATCAACTCCATCTCCGCTAGCTAAAAAAAAAAGGGGGGGGAAGGGGAGGAGGGGGCGCCCTCCCCTTTTGCCTTTCAGGGTTTAGTTAATTTGGATGATAACGGTTAGTTTTTAATCCCATTGTGTGGGAGTGAATATAGTGAAATCAACAAACCTGCCGACAGAACAACCAGCGGGCGAGTGTGAGTTTGTGTCCAATCTGGCGTGAAGAAAAGAAAACATCTTGGGAAGATGTATTGGAAGAAGATAAGCCCAGCGTGGGCGGGAGGGGGGTGGCGGTCCAGGACACTGAATAGCCCCCCCCAACTCGTGAGGGGCAGAAGAAGGGGGACCACTGGGCAGTTTCACCCTATACTTGGTGGCCACGAAGGTCCCCACAGCCTTGAACCCGCCTCTGCGCCCGGGTAGTTGCATCACCAAACATGGTGCAGCGTCGTCTCCACACAAGATAACTAATGACCCCCAAAGGGGTAAACTCGGGAGTCTTAGAGGAACTAGGTCTCCTCTGTGATCACCCTAAAGTAAAAGTTATTTATGAGGGGCGGGGTACCGTGAGTGTGAAAGGGGGGGGGGAAAGAACTATTTCTAGGGAAGCCTCTGAAGTTTCCAGATGGAAAAGATTAGAAACCCGCGACTGCAATCATAAACTATAACATGATTTGATCGTTTTCATCCGAGAGAAATCCCCCCCCAGTCCAGAGCACTTTGGGGGAGCGTACAGAAGAGGGGTGGGGGGAGGGGCGTAAGGTAAAGGACCCCAGGACCCCAGTGCTACACAGACAGCAGAAGCGCAGAGACACAGCAGAGGCGGCTTCCCAGCTGCCACCGCCGCCCCCCTCTCTTCCCTTCGGCCCGTCCAGCTAATTTCGTCCTTCATTTCTATCCTCTCTTCCCCTCCCTCCTCCTCCCCCGATATTTTCTGTCTCTAAAACCATAAAAAAGAGATCAACTTCCCTAACTTCACGGGGCCCTTTTCAGTGACAAATATTGATGCCCAAAGTGTCTGCGCTCTCCCGCCCCCAAACGTCGAGAAAAGGCGCCCACGAAAGGGGAACATAAAAAGTTAACAATGCTGTGAAAATATGTTTGCAGAAAATAGACAATCGTTGGATTAAACGTATTCAAGTATGAAATAATGCCTTTTTGTGTCAAAACTTGGGCGATGGGAGGGTACAAAAGTTCCCTGTGGCAGCTACTTGCTCCCTTTGTGAGCTGTGCGCTTTGGCGTCTCCACTTGGGCGCATTACTCAGAGCACTCTAAGCGCGATTGTTTCTCCCTTTCTAATGACATTTACCGGATCAAAACATGCTGTTAATTCGATCAGAAGGCTTCACCCTCCTTGACAAAGCCACAATAATTTCTCCTGAAGTTTGTTAAATTGACTAAAATTAGGCAAATGAATAGGGGGTCTGTAGGCGGCCCCCTCTCGCAGGTGACGACGCATAATGCCTGCCCCGGCCAGCTGCACTCCCCCTTTTCTTTTCGGCCCCGCTCTTCCTCGCGTCACCCCCCCCTTCGCCCCCCAGCCTTTCTCTCCTCCCCCACCCTCCGGCATTATTAAAATTTAGCCCAATGAAACTATTCATACTTTTCAATGGACATTTTCGTATGGGATAATAGGCTACAAATTGAGCCTCTTCCCCCTGCAAAGAGGGAGACGAAGGGGGAGAAGAAACAAACAAAAAAAAAAAAACAACAAACGTGGCGGGGTGGTGGTGAGGGATAGCGTCGCGTGCCAAAGGGCAGCGGGAGGGGCGAGGCAGCCCGGGAGCCTCGTGTGCCAGCCCCAGCCCCAGCCCCACACCTGCCGGGGTGTCCGACAAATAAAGCGGGGTAAACAAAAAGCAGAGCGATGGACGTGTCACCAAGTCGTGTGAGAAAAGGCTGAGAACAAACGGGGCGACTCTGTCTCCAAGAGCTCTCCCTTGAACTCGGCGGAACAGCCTATTAAAGGCTTACTTAATTACTTTAATGACTCTGGACAGGCTTTAAAATGCACTCGGCGCTTGGCTGGCCGGCTTGCTGGGATTTGTAAACAGGCGATCGTGTGAGCCAGGGCGGTGGGACTAAAGAAGGGAGTTGGGTTTTGTGAGTGCACCCGCCCCCCGGTGCCGGCGGCTGCTGCGCCCCTGCGCTCCGCTGACTGCAGGCGAGGCGGCTGGTGCTCCGGCTTGCACACGCACACGCACACAGGCTCCAGTCTGATGCGTCCTTTTCCCGCCCGGGCTGTTGCCATGCAAATATTATCCCTGGCAAGATCACGTGTCCTTTGAAGGGCCACGTGGATTAACAAAGCTGATCTGCCCCCTCCAACCCACTCCCTTGGCTGCTAATTTTTTTTTTTACTTCTTTAAAACTGATCTTTAATGCATACATTCCCCAAACGCAGCTCCTCTAATCCTATGGAATAATTCAAACCATGAATGCACTCAGTTCCCCCTAAATGATCGCTTTATAAAGCAGCCCCTCCGAAGTTGGGAGGCTGCAGTCTACCTGAAGCACTTGAGAAAGCACAAGAGAAGGAAGGAGGAACGGGTGACTTCTTTCCGGAGGTTTCTTCCAAGGATGTCTGACAAACTGAAGGAACGCAAAGTGAGTTGGAGTTCCATAGACCCGTCCTTTGCGCCCTGGTGTTGGAGGTGTCTAGATTTGCACGCTCCTCGCCTTCCTGTGAAAGGCTACTCCCGGTCTGGACCTGTAGAATATGTTTGAACAACCCTCCTGGAGTTTGAGGGTGCGACTAGAGGGGTAAAAGCCTAGAATCTGTGACCCAACAGTGAAATCAAACGTCAGCAGACTGGGGCTCATTTCGAGATAACTCAAGCAGGCGGCATGGGAGTTTGGCCCAACCTGGTAGAGGAGGCAGGCTGGGGCACCCTAGTCACTTACTCATGGGAAGTGATTCTGGTTCTCTCTTCTCCAGTCCCAGAGCACGTAGGCTCACAGCTCTTTGAACATCTGGAAAGAGTTGCATCTTTTTATATATTGAACATCTGGAACACCAGAGGGAATTGGAGAAATGGCACCAGGCTCTGCCTTCTCATTTCTCTATTTCCCTGCCCTATCCTTGCTTGACTTCCGAGGGCCAGAGGCTGAAAATACAAAGCCATACCCCTCCATTTTTTTTCTTTTTGCAGAGAACTCCAGTTTCCCATAAAGTTATCGAAAAGCGAAGGAGGGACCGTATCAACCGCTGCTTAAATGAGTTGGGCAAGACGGTGCCCATGGCCCTAGCTAAGCAGGTAAGGACAACAATCGGTCCAGACCCAGGGGAGAGAAGGGGCTGTTTAAGGTCTTCGGCCCCTGGACCACAAATACAGGACTGGGTCATCCTGCCCGCCCCGCCCCGCCCCCAAAGCGAAGTCTGAAAGTCTGAAGCGCCGCAGCAACAGCCTTCTGTCTTGGGGTGCCTTCAAGATCCACCAAGTTATCAGGTGGGTCTTTGGGAGCAGGACCCACCTGATACTTTTTTTTTCCTGGATATACACATTCAGTACCAGGTGGCTGGACATATACGGCCGTCTGATACTTTCATCCTCTTCTGCCTCTTTCCCAACCCGGTGCCTTGGCTGACCCTCCATTTGCTTCTCTTGCAGAGTTCGGGGAAGCTGGAGAAAGCGGAGATTTTGGAGATGACCATACAATACTTGAGAGCCTTGCACTCCGCTGATTTCCCCCGGGGAAGAGAAAAAGGTAAGCATCCATTTGAGTTAACTAGAACTTGTGGAGATGGGTGTACACCACTCAGCGACCTCCAGGGTTCGATAGGACCTAGGTGCCTGATTCCTGGTATGAGGCACTCTTCTTTTAACCCACATGCTCCGCTGTATGGTTGTAGTAAACAAAACAAACCCATTTGTTACTTTTCTCTCAATCAAAGCATGGGGGATAGTGGTGATGGATAATGTATAGCTTATGTTTCTGAATGAAAAGGTAGATGGTTTATTACTCTTTCCTAGATGTAGCAAGGATTTCAGACTGGGTGCCTGGGTGGCTGGGATGGAAACTTTGACCAGAAAATGAGAAGTGTGGTGAAATTTATTTGTGATGACCAGACAAGATAATACACTCAGAAAGAAGGGCTTAAAGCTCTCTATAAATAAATGCAAGGCATTATTTTCACCTCCCTCTCCATCCTCGCTCATGGACGATAAGCTGTAAGGGAGCTGGAAAAAGGTCTTATTTATACTTTGCACCTTCCTCTCCTAGGACCGTGCCCTCTTCACAAGTGCTTAAATAAATGCTTGTTAAATAAAGTGACGGAAAAAGCTCTGGTTTTAGCCATTAGATCTGAGATAGTAGCCTGCCTCTGCCACTTATTACCTTTGTGACTTCGGGCAAGTCAGTTAACCTGGCTGGGCCTCAGTTTCCTCGTCTGTCAAATGAGGGGGTTGGACAAGATGACATCTAAGGAAGGCCCTTTCCAGCTCACGGTCTGTGATCCTATGAGCCGAGAGAGCCACACGTCGAGGGAAGGGGAGCTCCTTGCTTGCTCTTTGCTCATTCGCTTTTTATCACTCCTTTCTTGCCTCTCCAGCAGAACTTTTAGCGGAATTCGCCAACTACTTCCATTATGGTTACCACGAGTGCATGAAGAATTTGGTGCATTATCTGACCACGGTAGAGAGAATGGAGACCAAGGACACGAAGTATGCGCGAATCCTGGCTTTCTTGCAGTCCAAAGCGCGGCTGGTCACCGAGCCCGTGTTCCCTTCGCTAGGTTCCCTTCCCGAGCCAGACTTCTCCTACCAGCTTCATCCCGCGGGCCCCGAGTACCCTGGACACAACCCTGGTGAAGCCTCGGTCTTCCACCAGGGGCCAGGACATGGCCCCTTCTCTTGGCCCCACGGTCCTGCCCGAAGCCCTACCCTACCCTACCTACCCAACACTCCGGTGACCCTCTCCAACCCGACACAACAGCACAGCCCTTTCCTGGCCCCAGTTCAGGGGCTGGATCGCCATTATCTCAATTTGATCGGCCACTCCCACCCTAACACCTTAAACCTGCACACGCCTCAGCACGCCCCAGTGCTATAACACACAGGAGGCCCAGATCTCGGCGCCCCTACGACTTCATCACCTGACTTGGGCACAGTTAGGAGAAATATTGCATATTGTACAGATGTAAATATATTGCACACAATCAGAAGGGGCGGGAGAAGAATGGTTTGTCCTCTGAAGGTTTCCTCCCTCCCCTCTCTCCCTAATAAATAATTTGAGAAAGACGTTCCGGGAGAAGGTTTTTCGGTTTGTTACCTTCGGCTCCCTTGCCGTGCGCCTTCTCGGAGGCAGTGGTGAGCTGAACTTGGTCGGGATAAAAGTGAGGGCTGTTGGGGGTTGGGGTGAGGGCTAGACTGCTGCAGTTGCTCCTGGGATGCAATGAGAGGGTGTTGAAGTGCTTGAGCTTGGAGAGGTCGGAGATTGGAGAGGATGTTACTTGGGCTAGGGAGGAAGATGTGGGAGCCAGCCATTCATTCTTCCGCCAGCGGATGCAGGCTGATAGCCACTCGGGGCTCCTCCCCTCCCGAAGGCGGGTCTGGGCAGGGAAATCCCTCTGCCAGCTGCGCACCAGTCGGTGTCACGCGCTCTGCGCATTGGCCCGGGTAAAGGAAGGGAAGGAGAGTCGAGCTGGATAGCAACGCATCCAGGGAGCCCCAAGCCTCCGTATCTGCCCCGGAAACGAACGATCATTAGTTAATCCAGCTGCAGCCACCCAAACCTCTCAGCACTTCTATCCATTCACAAAATCGTGCAGAACCGACACCGCCCAAAACAGTGCGCTTCTTCTGCGTCTGTTGGATCCAAGAAGCACCATTCTCTCCATGGTTCCTGCCTCGCCCAAGTTCCCTCTAAATAACTTTTTAAAATATAAAGTCTCAAGTAGCATCCTCTGAAAACAAAAAATAAAATCCTGTGATGTTTCCCAACTGTGAACTCAATGTCTTGGGAGTGGGGGTGAGGAATGAATATTAGGAGGAGGGGAGCTGGTAAATTCACGTTTGTAAAATGCATAACACCTTGGGATTATCTAAGTTAGAAAGACTTATTTCGGAAGATTTATTTCCCAGTGTCTTTTACATGCATAATACATGCATACATACGTGCACTCACATGGGCAGGAGAAACAGATACACCTCCCCAGTGATGCAGGTGTAGGTGCAATCTTCTCCAAGCTATTCAAATTACCAAGGGAAGGAATCCAGGGTGCTGGGTGGATACTTCAAGATTTGTGAAAATACTTGGACAATAATCCAAGAGAAGATGCGGAGGGGTTTATTTTTTTATGACTAGGGAGTTTCCATGCTGATGAAATAAGGGGTCCATCAAGGGTACAAAGATTTTTCTCTAATAGAGGCACACAGACTTTTTGTCTGATAGAGCCACACACACACATAGAAACCTTTTCGCCGTCCTTGGTCAGCAAGCTGTATTCACCTTCTCAGGTCTCAGTCTAATTCTTTGGGATAGGGACAGAAAGTTCTACCCCTAGCGAGAAGATAGAGTAGGAGTGAAAAGATTTAGAGAAAAAGAGCAATGAGGAGAAGAGAAAGGGGAGGGCACAAAAAGTCCTTATCTCTCTCATCCTGCCTGGCAGCTGAGGGGAATTCGGGAAGGGTCGTGAAAGGATAAGCCCTTGGGTGAGTCCAGCTGTAGAATTGGAAGTAGGAACTCAAGGGCCACAGTCTGAGCTCCGGGGCCAGCTTTTCTCTCCAGGGAAGACTTTATCCCTCGGATCTGATCCCTGAGTCACACTCCAGGCACCGCTTTATGGTAAAGAAAGTTTTAGATGTCTTCGTGTTTGCTAGCGGTCTCCAGGAGATTGGGGTCTTCCAAATGGAGCTGGACCAGTATTTTAGCAATTAAAGAAAATAGGTTAAGATCAGATCTTCAAAAATTAAAAAAGAAGCTGACTCTGCAGTGCTGGGACAGAGACTTTTTGTCTTTTTGACAAGTAAGCAGAGCAGAAACTTTTTCCCATTCTGTTCTTTGAGATTTTTTTTAATAGGTCATCAGAAACTTCTTTCACTTGACGTCCATGAAATAATAAATATATACTTTCCAGGGCATGTTGTTTGACATGAAGACCACATAGTCAAGGGCTATATGTATTCCCCTCCCAGCTTAGCTGAAGGATAGTAAATTAACTTATTCCATTTCCCGGGGAAGGATTTAAGGGAAAGTTGACCTGGATTGTTTACTAAGGTCATGGAAAGGGATGACCCACAATTTGTAAACCATCAAACTCCATTCTGCAGAGACAGGCAAAATAGATCTTCATTACAATGGGCCAAAAGTAAAATGTATAATGTGTATCTTCTTTTAAAATACACACATATCTGCAAACAGAAAAAGCCTTGTATGTCAGACATCCTTGTCCGCTATATGCAAGGATGTAAACAAACTATGAACTGAGTTGGGAAGGAGAAAGTTAAAGCAGGAATAGAAAAACCTCCTGTGAAAACATACATTGAGCAATATGGGATCAAAACAAATTATGCAGAAGCAGGAGAATGGATGGTGCCTATTATGGAAACACATGTCTTACACTCATTTTCATCAGTGCTGGATACAGAATATGAAGAAGGCCTTTCAGGGTTTTTTTTTTTCTCTGAGTACTAAGCCAATCTGAATTCCCCTCGGCAGCGAAGCATTAAAGATATAGTGTTACCCTGGAAATATAAATTATTAATATATTCAGCATTTTTGTCACTTCTCAACTGTTAACCAAATTAGACAAAACTCTCTTTTTGCTAAGTAGATTTTCTCTTTGGGATTAGCTTTGGGAAAGCACAGGCCACCTCGGTAAAACTTCAGTCATTTACATATAATTTTGCAAACTTCCACTGGTCCATGACAGTCTTTGTACCTCAAATGTTGGTATTCTTGATTTTTTTTCTTTCTCATTTAACTGGGGAGGATAAACCCTGCTTTGGATTTACAATGACTTTAGGATAAAAGTCTCCCTCCCCTTTCTCCCCCTCTTTCAGAGTGTGTGTGTGTGTGTGTGTGTGTTGTGTGTGTGTGTGTGTGTGTGTGTCTTTCTCTCAAACCTCCATCCAAAATCCCAATTCTTCAGGCTTCACCAAAAGTCGAACTTGAGATAATTTGACTTTCCAAAAGATTAAAAATGTCACCTCAGAATGTAATTGATTCAAATAAGATTGTGACTTAAAAGTGTCCCTTCCCATTGACACCCCCAATACATGGATTCCAGCTTACCCCCTTCCAGCTCCCTCCCCATCCCCGCCTTCTTTTTCTCTCTGTCTGACTTTCTTGTGCACTCTCTCTACCCTTTCTTTAAGTAAGTTGTATAGTATTGGTTTCCAAGGGAGGCCCAACCAAACCCAGAAATAAAAAAAAAAAATCACAAAAAACAAAAACAGTGGGTTTGGCTGGAGGTGACCCATTGTGACAACTCTGAAAGGGGCAATCTCTTATTTCTTGGGCTTCATCCTTGAGTGGGCAAGAATAAAAATAATCATCCCCATGAAATCAAAGGTTCTCTCCAGAGGCTTGAGGAACAAAGCTGATGGCTAGTGCTTTGGGGTCGGTCCCCTTGGCTCAGCATTGCCAGGATAAGGAGCCCCCCCTGCAGCCGCCAGTGCCGGGGCACCCGGCAGCTCCCTTAATACAGAGCTCACTTGTGCTTCCAAGCGTTATTGAACAAATAGAGCCCTCGGGCTGGTAGGAGCCCCATTCTAGGTCTCCATCATTTGTCCGGGCCCATGGGTATCAAGGGAGACACAGAAGGCTTTGGAAGGTGGCACCTGCTGGCAAAGTGAAGTCCAGCAGTCACAGAGGTATCTGGTTTCAAGAGATCTAGTAAAGGTTTCTAGAAAGGGAAAAACATCAAGGGAAGAAAGAGGAAGCGTTCTATGAGTGGTTCCTGACATTGCTCAGTGCCCTGGAAGACTGTCTGGCTTCTCAGATCCTTGGTCTACCAGGTCACACTATCACAGTAAGAGTGACCTTCTTATGAATCTTGATGAAGTTGGGAATGAGTTGCAATGGCCTGATATTCCTGGAAACTGCCTAGGGTCATAGGAATGTCCTTAGACAGTTTGAAGAAGCCTGTTTCACCTTGGACCTTCCCTTAGCACAAAACAATTTGTGAGATCCCAAAATTGAACTAGCTTCCTGAAAATCCAGCCCTCAAAAATGAAATAGGAGATAATGCCTTTCCAAAGTGGAGCCAGCTCTCTGGATCCACCCTGCTTAGAACTCTCAATTGCAGGGCTGGTTTGGGAGAAACACAGCGCAGACTCTGGAGTCAAAGATCTAGGGTCCCACAGTCATGCCCTACATGGGACCTTTTGTAGGTGACAATCTCCCTGGCCTTCTGTTTCCTTATCTTTTACCTAAGTGGTTGCAATGAATGGCCTCTGTGACACTAAGACAACGTTTTCTCTTTCTCTTGCTTGGGGGAGGTAGGGAAGGATGGCTGACTCAGTCTCATGTTCATTGGGTGATCAGGAGGAAAGTAAGCCAGTACAAAATCCACCAGTTCATCACAGCTCTTCCAAACATACCTGTGTGTTTTCTCTTCCATCCCTTCATCTGGATAGACAGCAAGTAATTAACAAATGCTTGTTGGTTGATGACAGTCCAGGCACATGCTACTTAAAATTTTATTTTGTCTTCCATTAACAAGCATTCTTTTCTCTCCCCTCCCACCCACTAATGTAATCTAACATTTATATAGTACTTATGTGCCAGGCACATTGTGCTAAGCACTTTACAATTATTATCTCATTTGATCCTGGGAGGTAGGTGCTATTATTATCTCCATTTTACAGATGAGGAAACTGAGGCAAACAGGGGTTAAGTGACTTGCCCAGAGCCACACAGCTAATAAGTATATGAGACTGGACCATACCTTTTCCATTGGAAAGGAAAAAAAAGAAAGAACAATGAAACATTTCAAGCAATTAAGGAAGGCATATGCTTATTATGTGAGTGTTGCTTTCCAGTACATTTGTCACCATTGTAAAATATGCATGTATATATCCATTGTTCCTTCAAATGCTCACATCCTTACCCTACCCTCCAGGCATGTTACATCCTCCCTAGCATTCCCATGTCATATATTTTCATTCTCAAAACTTTCCTATGTTACCCTTATAAGAGTCAGCTAGGTAATGCAGTGGATACGGGGCTGGGGCTGGAATCAGGAAGAACCTACATCATCACTTTAGAATCCCTAAAAGGTGCTCAGCTTCTTGCTGGAAGATCAGTGCTATCTGTGCTTCAGTTTCCTCTTCTGTAAAACAAGGATGCAGGACTAGATGATTTCAACAATCCTTTTTGATTCCAACTTTCTTTGTACACTTCCACACACAGGTACATACCTGACCAAGGACACTGTGAGCTACAATAGCTTTTGTGTGGTGAGAGAAAGCAAAGATGTCTGTGTCCCACCATGGTCAAGTTCATAGGATCTATGGGCTAGAAGGTACCTCAGTGCCCCTTCGCCTTAAAGATGAGGACATTGAGGCTGAGGTATTTGAACTCACTTGGTTTTTGACCTGAGGTACTCTGACCCCAAAGCTAGAGCTCCTTCCACCATACCAAGGGAATACAGACAGTCTGGTCCCCACCCCCTCCTCCTGCCTCCTTCACTCTAGGAAGGAAAACTAAAAACGAGGAGGTCGAGATTGTTGTCTTTCTATCAAATGAGCTGCAAAAATCTCAAGGGACATTAGCCCTAAAGGTTTTTGGTGATCTGAGGGGAAATCCCTCATCCCATATGAGGTCAGGATAGCCATGGGTAGTCCTGTTTGGAAAAAAAAAATTACATGATGACTTTATTATATCTTTAAAAGGAATAGCGAGTTGTACATAACAGATTTGCAGTTTCACGTGCAATCATCTTTTTAAAAATTGTGTTATGTTATAGAAATGCTTGTTTTATTCCTTAAATTAAAAATAAATAAATTTTAAAAAAAAGAAACACTGGGCTAATGATCCTGCCATCCTTATTTCCCCTAAAAAGGTTTACAGGTCTTTTTTATGTGTACCTATGTTTGTGGAGACATTTGCCTGGGTCTGTGCACACACTAGTAAATGCCCATATGTCTGAGTTCAAATACTATCTGTACCTTTGGGTAGATGTGCATAGGGGTTGTTTAGACACATGCATAGAACTCTGTGAATGTGTATTCCTATGGATGTGTTGTTTGTCCTTCATTCTTGAAGAGGACCAAATATATCAGGAAAGTGATGACTGGCAAGTAAATTGGATTTAAGTGAGGCAGGACTGTGCAAAATCACCAGCCTCACCCTCTTCTCCAGTGGCAAGACATAGATCAGAATGATTGACGATGGCCCCGATGCAGTGGGAGACCTTGGTCTTTTTAAGCTCATGTCTTTCCCAGGTCTCAGTTTGTCTGAGGCAACACCCATTCGGTGATTAAGGCTAAGTAAGAAATGAGGCCCAAAATGGCCTCTTTTACCTAGTTAAAAAAAAAAATCAGCCTGGGAAAGGAAGACCTTTAGGGTTTCTGGCCAAAACAGAAATAATTTTACACTCATCCTGAGCCATCAAAACTCAAACTATGACCCAGTGAGGCTTGGGCTAGTAAGTAGGTGTCTATGGAAGGCAGCAGTAAATAGAGGGAAGCAGGAAGAATACTTGGGTTCCCCCCCGATTCACCACTTCATAGTATTTTTTTCCAATTACA
The DNA here is from genome assembly GCF_003287225.1 of Phascolarctos cinereus. Taxonomy (NCBI): domain Eukaryota; kingdom Metazoa; phylum Chordata; class Mammalia; order Diprotodontia; family Phascolarctidae; genus Phascolarctos; species Phascolarctos cinereus. Next base: position 65,653,958 of record NW_027556402.1, on the reverse strand, counting down.
TGTAAAGATAGTTTTCAGCATTAATTTTTATAAGATTTTTATTTCCAAATTTTTCTCACTCCCTCACTTCCCACCATCACCCCTAAGACAGCAAGCAATAGGTTATACATGTATAGTCATGTCAAGTATATTTCCACATTGGTCATGTTGTGAAAGAAGAACCAGAATAAAAAGGAAAAATCATGAGAAAGAAAAAACAACCAAAAAAGTGAAAATAGTGTGCTTTGATCTGCATTCAGATTGTATGGTTCTTTCTCCGGATGTGGATAGCATTTTCCATCATGAATCTTTTGGAATTGTCTTGGATCATTGTATTGCTGAGAAGAGATAAGTCAAACATAGTTGATCATCATACAATGTTGCTATTATTGTGTGCAATGTTCTGGTTCTGCTCATTTCATTCAGCATCAGTTCATGTAAGTCTTTCCAGGTTTTTCTGAAATCTGCCTGCTCATCATTTCTTATAGAACAATAGTATTCCATTATATTCATATACTAAAACTTGTTCAGCCATTCCCCAATTGATGGGCATCCTCTCAATTTCCAATTCTTTGCCACCACAAAAAGAGCTGCTATAAATAAATAAATACATACACATATATGTATATATATGTATATATGTACATATATATGTATATATGTGTGTATATATGTGTATATATGTGTGTGTGTGTATATATGTGTATATATATGTGTGTGTGTGTGTGTGTGTGTGTGTGTGTGTATATACACACACACACACATATATACAATTGGGGTTAAGTGACTTGCCCAGGGTCTCACAGCTAGTAAGTGTCAAGTGTTTGGTCTGAGGCTGGATTTGAACTCAGGTCCTCCTGACTTCCAGGCCGGTGCTCTATCCACTGTGCCACCTAGCTGCCCCTGCTATAAATATTTTTATACATGTGGGTCCTTTTGCCTTTTTTGATGATCTCTCTGGGATACAGACCTAGCAGGAACACCTAAGTTTGAATCCTACTCACTAGCTTTGTGCCCATGGATAAATCACTCAGCCTTGTTGAGCCGGTTTTGTAGTCTGCAAAGAGGGGAGAATAACATCTGTACTACTCACCTTGCAGAGTTGTTTGAGGATCAAATAAGATAATGTATATCAAATATTTTGCTTTAAAACACTACATTAATATTGGTTATTATTACTGATATTGTTTCTGCCTGTGTAACATAATCGGATATAATGAAACTGTATTATAACTGATATATCTGATACTACTCAAAGAGTTTCAGCCTTTAGCACAAATTTCTCTACTTGACTTTTCAAATCTTGTCACCTTCTTCCAGATAAGATATCCCATCATATACTCTTCATTTTCGCCAAACCAGTCTTCTTACCATTCCCTATACACAATATTCCTTTGCTCACATCTCCCTGATCAGACCGTGAGCTCGAGAGCAAGGAATGTCTTTTCGTCTTTCTTTGTATCCCCAGTGCTTAGTATAGTGATTGGCACACAGTAAGTGCTTAATAAATGCTTGTTGACTTGATGGTCTTTGTACAGGCTTTCCTTCATAGCTGGGATGCTCTCCCTCTATACCTTCACATTTTCAAACCTCTACTTCCCTTCGAGGTTTAACTCAAGTGTTACTCCTTCAAGAGGCTTTTTTTCTGATTCCCCCTGTATTGATGTCTCCTTTCAACATTACTTTTTGTTTCCTTTGTGCTCTCTGAAGTGGCTTTCTGCTGGGTTTCTTTCCTTAGACTAGAAATGAGGGTGGCAGATAGATATAATTATAGCCCCATACTCCCTCTTGATCACTAGAAGAGAGACTGCCAGTTTCTGGGGTCTTGGACCCTCTCTGCACCTCCCTCAACTGGGCTGCTGGCAAGGCCAACTTAGTCCTTCTACTACTCCCCACAAAGGAGTCCTTGTGGAGACAGGGTGAGTCAGATGGGATCTCAGATCATATCTGTCTGTGTCTATCATGAGCTGCATCTTAATATTTAAACAACTCCTACTTATGTGCATCTGTCCATTTTACATAGAACAGGGATGAATGGGAGCTGAATGAACATGACCTTTAGGAATGTGACAGATCATGTATGTTAGCTTAGCCTTTGGGTGCTTTAAGAATAAAACAAACACTCTGGCTGCTTGGAGCTTACCCTTTGTGGCCACTAGGCAGAAAGGGTTGATGACTCAGAGGATCTTTTAAAACCACCATCTGACTCTCTCCAGTGGCTCTTTTTTCACTAGACTTGCTGTCAGGCACCTTTTTCCTCACCCTTGAGTGCTACTCCTACCCATATGGTAGCTAGGAAGGAGGGTTTCAACTAGGCAAGCTGGAGCCTGGGCCTCTCTGACTGCCTCTGATGTTTCATATTTCTTCACTTGGTTCTAAGAGACTGAATATGAACCTCTTGATGGATATATCCACGTTTGGAGGTTACCTTGTGAGTTTAAAAGATCCAGAGGTTCTGGGTCCACTGGTTGGAGCTGACTGGGGCAAAGGGAGAAGATGACCATTGATAAGGGGAGCCCAAGCACTGGCCTACCTGGCCAGAAAGCACGAACTTTAAGGGGACAATGTAGAGTTCAAGTAAACTGTAAGTATTCCTAGTCAATCCCTTAAATGCAGTCCCAGTGTTTTAAGATTCCTTTTATATGAAAGAACTAAATATTTGACCTGTACCTGATTACACTGTACATTGCAAAACTTTCTACTCCTCCATTTTGGACAGTATTGTTGCTTGTACTTCATTCCTGAAGAGGACCAATGACATCAGAAGGATGATATCTTGACTTGCAAGTGAAATGGATTTTTAAAATTTTAAAATTTTAAACTTAAGTACAAAAGAAAAAAAGAAAAAACCTCATTTCCATGTACACAGCAGACCATAAGAGAGGATTCAATATAAAATAATTAATTTCCATTTCAAGAAAACTTATATAATAAATACTACACATTACTGCCCAACTTTTCTTTGTTTCCTGGTTGGTTTTCTTTCGTTCTCTGCTGTGCACTTTTAACTTTATTTTCTCCCTCCTCCCCACCACCCCAAAGAAGGCTAAAATTAAGTATGGATTCTGACTCTTACCCTAACCCTAAATGCCTCTGACTCTAACCCTAAATGTGCCTCCAACCCTAAATGGCTCTGACTATATGTGTGTGTGTATAAACACACACATACCCATAGAGATCTATAAACATACACCTACATACCCATATACACTCATACACATATATATATAAGACCATGCTATGCTTATTTCTCCTATCATCTGTTTCTCTGAAGGTGGATAGCATCTTCCTTCATAAGTCTAAGTCTTTCCATGTTTTTCTAAATCAACTAGCTCATCATTTGTACCACAACAATATTCCCACCCAATCACATCCTATATGAGAGATTGTCTATGAAAGTTTTATTTCCCCAATTTTCTGCATTTCTTCTATTCTTGGCTACATAGATTTTATTTATACAAGAAAAAATTTAATTTAAAATACATTTCAACAGTGCTCTTACCTCATAATATAGTTGAAGGTCTGATACTGCTGAATTTACTTCCTTTACCTCTTTTTCCCCTGGTTTCTTCGAAGCTCCTGATCTTTTTTTTTCCAAATGAACTTTCTTATTATTTTGTCTAACTCAGTAAAATAATTTTTAGTAATTTAATTGGGATGACATTGAATAAATAGGTTATTTAGGTAAAATTGTCATTTAAAAAAATTATGTTGGCTTTACCTACCCATGAACAATAAATACTAGTTCAATTATTTAGATCTGAGTTTATTTGTATAAAAATGTTTTATGTTTATGTTCCTATAGTTCCCATGTCTGTTTTGGCTGGTATATGCTCAAGTGTTTTATATTATCTAAGTATTTTTAAGAGGTCTAAAACAATATTGAATAATATTGCTGGCACATAGTGTAGTTTCTCTATTTTTCACTTTTGATTATATATATTTTAACTTTGTCTGTGATCATGATTACTATCCCTGCTTTTTTTACATACTAAATTTTGCTGCTGTCTTTTATTTTATCATTGTGTATATCTCTCATTTTTATGTTGTTTCATGAAAGCAACATACTAATGAATTCAAATTTTTAATCTGCTATTTCTATTTTGTGGGTAATTTCTTCCCATTCACATTCTAAGTTACAATTACTTGTGTATTTTCTTCCTTCCTATTTTTCCTCACTATCCTTCTCACCCTATTTATCCTATCCCTCTTCACTCCTCTGCTTTACTTCTACCTGCTACCTTGCTCTCCTATTCCTTAACCTACCCACCTTTCTAAAAATCCCTCCCTTATCATCTCCCTGTACCCTATCTCCTTTCCCTCTTCTTTCTTTCTGAATTTAGAAGACTTTTATACCTTTCTAGATATATGTTATTCTCTCTTCAACCCATCCCTGATGAGAGTAAGGTTTCAGCACTACCTGCCCTCCCCCAGCTAGCTTCTTCTGTATCAATTTTTCCTTTTATGCCTCTTTTGTTTGAGATAATTACTCCTTTTCATCTCTCCCTACACAGTTTTATTTTTTTTAGAATTTCCCCATCATACTGAGCTCAGTCCACACCCTTCTTTCAAACTACTCAAATAATGATGACAATCATAAGAGTACTGGTAATATTTTCATATATATGAAGTAAACAGTTTGACCTTATTAAATCCCTTATAATTGGTCGTTAATGTTTACCTTATATTTCTTCTGGATGTTATATGTTGAATTTTCCCTTAAGTTTTGGGGGTTTTGTTACAAAAACCCAAAAGTCTTTGAGTTCATTAAATGTCCATTTTTTTCCCCATTCAGGCTTATTAACTTTGCTGGGTAAATCACCCTTGTTCGTAACCACAGCTCTTTTGCTCTATGGAGTATAGTATTCCAAGACCTACAGCCCTTCAATGTAGTAGCTGCTAGGTCTTGTGCAATTCTTTTTGTAGCTCCATGATATTTAAATTATTTTTTTCTTGTTGGTTCCAATATTTTCTCCTTAACCTAAGAGCCTTGAAACTTGGCTAAGATATTTCTGTAACATTTCCTCCCAGCATCTCTTTCAGGTGGTGATTTCTATTTCCACTTTGCCTTCTTGTTCTAGAATTTCAGGCAATTTTCCTTGATACTTTCTTGTAATATTCTTTTTTTTAATCATAATTTTCAGGTAGTCCTATTATTCTTACATTATTTCTCCTCAATCTGTTGTTCTCCAGATCATTTGTTTTTCTGATGAGATGCTTCACTCTCTTCTATTTTTCATTCTTTTGATCTTGTTTTGGTGTCTTAGAGCAGGGCTTCTTAAACTTTTTCCACTCATGATCCCAGTTTAAGAAGCACTGTGTTTTTTTTTTTTAAGTTTAGGCAGCTGGGGTTAAATGACTTGCCCAGAGTCACATAGCCAGTGAAGACTTTTTTGTTTTTGTTTTTGTGTGTTGTTAGGCAATGGGGTTAAGTGACTTGCCCAGGGTCACAGAGCTAGTGAGTATTATGTGTCTAAGGCCAGTTTTGAACTCAGGTCCTCCTGACTCCAAGGTGGAGCTTTATCCACTGTGCCACTTAGCCGCCCTTTAAGAAGCACTGTCTTAAAGCATCATTAGCTTCCCCTTGCCCAATTCAAACTTTCAAAGAATTATTTTCTTCCTTAAGTTTTTGGTTCTCTGTTTCTAGTTGGTTGACTTTCATTTCATAATTTTCTTAATTTTCTTGGATTGCTTTTAATTTTTTTCTACCTTTTCCTCAATCTCTTTTATTTGATTTTTAAAGTCCTTTTTAAATTCTTCCAAGAACTTTTTTTGTGCTTGGGATCATTTGACATTTCTCATTAAAAAGGAGTGGCTTCATTATCTTCCTCTGAATATGAACCCAGATCTTCTCTATCCTATAGTAACTATGGCTGGATTCTTTCTGTTTTGCTTACTCATTTTTATTTTTTTTTATTTTGGTTTTAGTAGCTATTAGTGTAATCAAATTGTAGTACCAAGTTACAGGGAATGATTCCCGAAGCCTCAGTTCCTTCTTACTTTTATTTTCTGAGGTCTGTACTGGTATTCAACCTTGGGCTCGCCTCTCTACTCCTAAGCCAAAACTAGGGCCCCCAGCCATACTATCCCATAAAAGATCTTGCTCCCTCTGGTGGCTGCAAACTACAGTTGTCCTCACTGCCCCAGGACTGAAACTAAGGATTCTGCTCTCCTGAAAATGTCCACAGCCAACAGGGTCCCTGCCTCTCACTACTGCATTCATCAGGTGTGTGCTAGCTCCTCCTCCCTAGATTCATCTGGACAACACAATTATGTTCGGTATTCCTTGACACTGGAAGGTCCTTCAAGCTTCTCCTACTCAGCTGTCAGACTCCCACACTGTCTGAGAGATGAAAGTTTCTAGGCTGAGGCTGCCTCTCAACCCAGCTGCCCCCAGGGCTTATTTTTTGTTGATTATGCAGAGTTCGCCTGGAGGTATTTGCAGGCAAACAACCAACTTAAACCTGTTGTATCCTCAGAACTTAGCAAGGTGCTTGCTACATAGTAAAGGCTTAAGAAATGCTTTTTTCTTTCATTCATTCATCCATTCATCCATTCATTCATGTCCGCTTTCAATGCTTCATGATAGAGTAAAGGTGACAATGCGTTTTCAAAGACTATGACAAAGGAGCACAAATTCTGTCAAGTCCTCCTGATGGAAAGGCTTTGAGTATGGGCCTGACGATGGGCTGTGAGCCTGTCTTCCAAGAACTAATCTAGCTAAGTGTGGAGAGGCTTAGCACCAAAAGGCTAGCTATCGTCTTTCTGATTGTAGAAGCTCATGAAGACCATCTACTCATCTTTGAAGAAGTTGCAATTTGAATCAGTGGAGAAATACCACTAATAAGAACTGGAAGACTCTTTGGAGAACAGCTAGTCATCTTGAAGGAGGAATTCAGAGTCTCATAGATGGGAAGTTTTGCATTCACTCCAGGTCCAAGTATCCTTTAGCTCTACGATCTCATGGACCTATGACCCTTTTGGCAAAGTCTGAAAGTCTTGTATAACTTCCTATTATCAAGGCAGGACAAGGAGGCTAAAAGGAAGGAAAGACAGGAAGCATAGGGGAAGTTTCCATAGTTCACCATCATCATCATCATCATCATCATCGTCACCATCATGAGCAGCAGCAGCATCACATCATTGTGGTCATTATCGTTGTTGTTGTTATTTTAAAGGAAGGCGAGATTGAGACTCAACTGTTCTTGCCCTCTTTGTTTCCTGGGCCCCTTTGGCAGCCTGATGAAGCTATGCACCCCTTCTCAGAATAACGTATTTAAATGCATGAAATGAAATGTATAAGATTACAAAAGAAACCAACAATCTTGAAATGCAGTTAGCAACACATTCAAAACACAAGGTAGCCAGCTTAAGAACTCCTGTGTGTTAGAAACTAACAACCTTTCACAGCTCGATTACCAAATCTTCATTTATCAATTTATTCAACACACTCACTCAAGGTGCCTTTCTCTGAGGTGTAAAAAGTGCTAAATGTGGCATGAGAGGACCTGAATCTGCTACTTATTACCTGTGTGATGGTGGGCAACTCACTTCATTCCCCTGGGCCTCAGTTTCTTTATCTGTAAAATAAGAAGGTGACTAAATGGTCTCTGAAGTCCCTTCCAGTTCTAAATCTGTGATCAGATTGGCCTATGATTTTATTTCTTAGTTTCAGTCACAAGTGTTTTTTTTTTTCTACTTCAAGAGTTCTATCTGAAATAAATATCCCTGGACGAGGTCACTCAGACCCCATATTTCAGCAGCTAGACTTATTTAGTGATCAGTAAGCCCTTGGTTACTTGGCAACCAGCTGAAAGCCAGAATAAGATACAAAATCAGGTGTAAAGGGGAAATGGAATGGGAAAAGGGGACAAGAACAGAAAGAGAATGACAAGGTGGGAAGCATGGGAGGAGTGGCCAGACTCACTTTGTCCACTCTGCAAAAGGGCTATTTTTGATGGTGCCACTGAAAAACATCAAATTCGAGCTAGAGTTGTGACAAGAACAGTAGATGATGGAAAGTCATTGGCTGTCTGTATCATGAGCATACTTAGAGTATGGCTTTTGAGAAAACTAAGTAAAGAAATTCCATCTTCACATGAGTCAGGAATTATCTATTGTGAATGAGGGGAAAAAAAGCTTGATTCAATAAGCAACATTCTCCAAGGCTGCTTTTTTTTCTTCTCACCAGTGCCAAAGAGTAGAGGCTCTGCTCCAAGAGAGGCCTGCACAGGAAGCAAGCCCATAATTTATCCATTAGACTACCATTAATAACTGGAGAGAGCAGTCTAGTTTGAATGAGGTCAGAAGTCAGGCTGTGGAGAATTAAGAAGAGAGTGAGAGGAAAGGAAATGGAGGCACATGTTGTAGATAGCCTTGTCAAGGAGTTTGGCTACAAGAGGGAGGAGAGGTACAGGACGATGGTTGGTAGGGATGAATGGATTCAGGGAGGGTTTTTTGAGGGTGGGGAGGGAAGGGAAGAGAAAGGAACGAAGGAAGGAAACAACAATTTATTAAGCGCCTGCTATGTGGCAGGGCTACACTGAGCACTAAAATCTTATCTCAGTTAATGGCGAGAGATACGGACACGTAGGCCACTGGGAAGCAGCCACTAGAGAGGGAGATATTTAAGATGAGTGAGAGAAGGGGCAGATCTGCTAGAGAAGATAAGATGGAAAGAAGCAGACCTGAAGCGGAGGAAAAGCCAGCCCTTGCTGTCCCATCCAACTTCTCAACAACCTTCTGAAGAATCTTAGAGTTGTCCTGTAACCATAGAAAAGGAGAAAATAATTGGATAAACAAACTGAAAAACAACCAATCACATATTTATATTCTGGGTAAGAAAGGAATTAATAAAAAAAAAAAGACATAATAATACATTACATTTAGAGAATCTCCAAGCTTTACCAAGTATTTTAGGTTCTCATTTCATTTGACACCTCCAATAGGCCCATAAGGCAGGCAGTGCAAGTATAAGAATTTCCATTTGACAAATGTCAGACTCAAGAGGTTCAAGAGGTTAAGTGACTTATCCAAGGCTATACGATAAATAGAACTGAGATTTGAACCTAGGTCTTCAGACTCTCAGTTCAATACACTTTCTACTCTAGCACAGGAAACATGGACAAAGTAAGGGGCAGAGAAGACCTTGAGAAAATAGAAAGAAAAATGGGAGGTCTTTAATTTACTTTTTCAGAAGCATGACCAGAAGGGAAATGTGGATGAAGAATCCAATGGTCTGCCCCTATTCCATATGAGAACAATGTGAGGAAGAAAAGAAAAGATGGTTATATTTTATTTAAGATTAAAGTAAATTTATTGGCTAAATAGATTGCCAGTATGGGATGGGTGAAAGAATTCTTAGCTAATCACTGTGTGTGTGTGTATATATATATATATATATATATGTATGTGTATATATGTGTGTGTGTGTGTGTGTGTGTGTGTGTGTGTATTCATGATAATTATAGTTCAATAAATATAATAAGTTAACCAATCACTAAATATAAAAAGAATATGTTCCAAAATAATTATTATAGTTACCTTCAGATAACACTCTACAGTTTTCTGTTATTATGACTAGTCTAGCTCATATTTGTATAAAACTCAGTGATATAAAATAATTTATTCATTATAATTATTAACAATAATAACAGATCATGTTTAAATGGCAATTCATGGTTTGAAAAGTGTTATGGTCCCACTGATCTTTGCAACAACATTGTTAGCAGGGTAGTTCAGCCCATTGGCAGGACAGACCTTTGATTTCATCCGCATGAGGAATGCTTCATGGGGAAATCCTTTCTGCCAATGAAGATGAGCATGTGTTTTGCAAGTCTGAGAGAGTTGCCTGGGACAGTGAGAGGCTAAGGAACCTGCCCATAGTCCTACAGCGCCCATGTATCTGAGGCTGGACTTCACCTGAAGTCTTCTGGACTACAAAATGAGGTCCCTATCCACTATCAAATACTGCCTTATATCTCCATTTTACAGATCAGGAAACTGAGGTTCAGTGAGTTTACATGCTTGACCAAGCTTACATGCTTGACTAAGCTTACACAGAGAGTCACTGGTAGAGCTGAGTGCAGAACTATGGTAATAGTCCAAAAGGCTTGGATTCCATTTTTCATCTGGCTGGAAAATACATTACTTAAGAAAAACTTTTAAAGTTTTCACCTTAGAAGTCAAAACAAATGCAAGCTGCCTTTTTCTTTTCCCTGGAGTCAGTTGGGCAGAGTACTCAAGCTTGTAGACTTGTAGTCTGTCCTATATTTTCCTCAAGTGAAGGGAGATGAATAATAACAGCATTCTTGTTAGAATGGCATCAGAAGCCAACTCTGCCCTCTAATTCTTCTCTACCAATGACAAGAGCCTTATGCGAATACTCCAGACTTGGGAACTGGGTTACTCAAATACTACTATTGAGAGAAAAGAAAGGAATAGAGGGTGAAGTTCATGCTGTGGAATTTTTTTCCTCTGAAATTTTATTCACTCTCCTAATCAAACAATATCATTAAAATTCTTCTGAGTTATCTGCCTGAACTAAACAATGAGTTTTACTTTTAGTTTATTGATATATTGATCATTATCATTCTCATCATCATCATCATCATCATCATCATCATCAGACATTTCTTAGTACTTTAAAGAGCCTCTTCACAACAGCCCCAAGTGACAACACCAACATGCATTTGTTAAGCACCTACTATGTGCCATGAATTTTAGACAAAGATTTTTTTAAGTCCCTACCCTCAATGAATTTATATTCTATTGGTATTATGGGTATCATCATTCACAGTTTGCAAATGCGGAAACTGAGGGTCAGAAAGGTTAATGTGCTTGCCCATGTCGGTGTAGTTGAGTTGGAGACAAGCCCAACCTCTCCTGGGGATGGCATCTATGATTCCTCTTACTCCTTCCCCTATTTGACCCACAAGCCCATGGGGAGATGCTATAACCCTTCCAGGAGCCAGTTTCTAATTTGGAGACCACTAGATTAGATTATTAAGATCCTTTCTAGATCTACCATTTTCTGTGAGGTCCTGGGGGACCCCATACTCATTAATGTATGTATTAATTGATGTATGCCTTAAAAATGAAATTATTAGGGGACGACATGCTTCTGTACTTTTTGTAACAATTCATACTAAGTTAGAATGCATAGGTAGTTAATTGTATGGGGGACAAAGATTCATTAAAACACTCACAGTCTTTTGCCCAAGGTTGAACAAAAGCAACTGAGAACAATGAAACTAAATTGAATGAAAATTGAAATGTTTCTCTTCCCTCTTGACTGAGTGAGGAAAATAAAGTGTATCCACCATAAGGTGTGTATGGGGATGGGGGAGGCTGGTACCTGGGAGAAGCTGAAGACGGAGGGAGGGAAACAGGGAAGAAAGGACCTACAGAGGACAGTAGTAACAACCAGGGAAGAAGAGGAGATTCTGAAATGTTTTGCAATTGTCTGGCACAAGGGAGAGGGCAGAAGGATAAGACTGGTTTTCATCTTGCCTATTAAAATGGTGGATTGAATATCTATGCCATCATGAGAAATTAGATGAGACAGAGGAAAGGAAGAGATGGGGAGGGAAGAGAGAGGGATAAAGGGAGACAGAGAAACAGAAAGAGGGATTGGGAGCTGGGAATAACTCTCATATCTTAGACTTTCAGTGACTGGTGTTTTATACATATTTCTGGTAAGAGGATCTGTTTATTCAATTCTCTTTTGTTGACCTTTAAATAAAAATTCTTTCTGTAATATTGTGAAATGTGAGCTTTCAAGAAGGTAGTTGGTATATAAGTACAATGAAGCAGGATTAGGAAAGGGGGGAGAAGGGGTAAGAAAATCCACGCCTGAGAGGCAGTATGATTTATCAGGAAGTGCCGAACATGGTGTCATTAGACCTCAGTTTGAATCCTGACTCTGTCACTTTCTCCCACTGTTGGGAAGCTAGTTAATTTCTCTGGCCCCCAGTTTCTTCAAAATGAGGAGGTTGAGGAGCCTTCAGCTCAAGATCTATGAATTTTCCCAGGTTTCATGGGTTGGGACCACGGTCTAAGAAAAGGGAGAATATTGCCCAAAATGTACCCAACTCCAAATGTACCAAGACAGTTCCTGCCACAAGGGTTGCATACAGAAGGGTCTTCAAAGTTCTCATCTTAAAAGGCAGCTACTCCTTTAAGCATGTGGCAGGACAGATTTTCTTCAGTCCAGCTCACTGGATGACCTGTTCAGGTCAGTTGCTGCTCCAAAATATGCCCCCTTTAATGCCTACAGTTTCCTTTACAGGGCTTCTATAGACTTGCTTTAGCCGGAATGGGTAGATGCTACCTTACACCCCTTATGCTGAATTCCTGGAAACATATTACTTGTAGATGAAGCATCTTCCTTTTCCAGTTGATTTTGCCAGTCTTCACTGGGAGGCCATAGATATTGCTGTGTAATGCTGGCTAGGAAAGCTCAACCAATCTTTGTCCACCTTTGTTGACTCTAGTTACACATGTCTAGGAAGGTAAGATGGACTGGGGCATGAGCTTTGCATTGTTAATTGCTGAACAGCAGGGGGAGCTCATGAGGTTATTTTGGGCAGTGCTGTGAGAGAGGGGGGGGAAGAGGGAGAGAGAGAGAGAGAGAGAAGGAAGAGGAAGAGAGACAAGGGGAGTAGGAGAGAGAGAGAGAAGGAAGAGGAAGAGGAGAAGAGGGGAGAGGAAAGGAGAGGAAAGGGGAGGGGAAAAGGGGAATAGGAGAGAGAAAGAGAGAGGAAGGAGGAGGAAGAGGAGAAGAGAGAGAAGAGGAGAGAAGAAAAGCGGAGTAGGAGGGAGAGAGAGAGAGAGTCAGTCAGTCAGTCAAAAGCTAATGAAGTGACTTTTAATGAATACTCTGGTGGGCCTGAAAATCTAGAAAGTGATATTAGCACTCACTTCAGGCCCCAAACCAAGAATGTTCTGTTAAATGCTTAAGAAGCTCATTTCCCCATGTCACACTCTTCAGTTTAATATACATTGTTATTTTCTCCAACATTTCCTTAAGACTAGATAATCAACAAAAACAACAAATCAATCTCTGATTTGTAGAATTTGCTAATTTCTGAGGTATAGATGCTCATACTGAAAATTTTATAATCTCTGAGAGTCCTAACTAGAATAATAGCTGACATTTTAATGAAGCTTATTTATATGCCAGGCACCATACTAAGCACTTACAACAATCTCATTTAATGTTCACAACAACCTGGGTGGTAGGGGCTATTATTATGCCCATTTTACAGATGTGGAAAGCGAGGCAAATAGGGATCAAGTGATTTTGTTAGGATCACACAGCTAATTCTATCTAGGAAGTTTGTCTGGTTCACTTCAAATTACCCAACTAGTCACAGATAATCTAACACAGTCCCAGAATTCTAGCCATTTCTTTTGCTGCCTGGGAAGAAATTACTGTGGGGTGGAGTTTAAAAATTTATGTTTAGAAGAATAGAAAGTTACCAAAGATTAAGAGCTGGGAAGGGCTTTAGGTCACCTAGGGCCTTTGTTCCATTTTTCAGGTGAAAAACTGAGTAAGGTTTTGTTGCTTGCTCAAAGGCGCACAGGTACCACAGCAACTGGTAAAGCCAGAATTCAAACCCTGGTCTTCTGACTCCAAATACAACACTCTTCCTGACAATTTGAGTGGGACTGGGCCCATGAGTAGCCCCCTGCCCTTCCAGCTTGGATAAGGTAGGGATATAAAGCCTATATATATATATATATATATATATATATATATTATACACACACACACACACACACACACACACACACACATATGCACCAAGAATTGGAAATGAAGAGGGAAAACATTCCCAGTGTAGGAGAAAGCCTGTGCAAAAGTACAAAGGTAGGAGACAGGATATTTCTGGGGAGCAGAAAGTCTAGTATGTCTAGAACAGAGTTTGTAGGAAATAGAATTATACACCTCAAGAAAGCAAACAAGTGTTTTTTCTTAAAGAAATGCCTGAAAGTTGGAAAGCTGTCTTATAAAAATTTCAGACCCAAATTCTTTCTTCGTTCATTTCATTTCAATTCAATGATTAATTTGAAATCTAGAAAGATAGGCTGGAGAGAGATCGTGAAGGGCTTCAAATGCTAAATGGAGGAATTTATATTTTATCCTAGAATATGAAATACGGAGCCACTAAAGCTTTTTGAGCAAGCGAGTGACATGGTTAGAACTCTAGAGTCTCAACCAAGTACTTGTCCAAGTTCTTGATCAGACTGACAGGTTGTTTTATAGGGTTTTTTTCCCCCAGAGAGGAAATTGTATAAGCATTCCTACAATCTACTTCCTTGTAGAAGAGGGATCCTTTTTTTGAGAATACAAGCCTGCTTCCTGAATGTACATAATAGAATGCGAACTTTCTCTTCCTCTTTAATGGTAACACAGAATATTGGCTCCTCCAGCACTTTTGCAAGGAGCAGTCATAGTAGCCACAAATGAAGTGAAAAACACCATCAAGGAATATTATACACAGCTCTATATAAGACATAATATAATGTCACAAAACTGCAGGAAAGAGGCAAAAAAAAATTTTCCCAAAAATCTTAACTTTGACATCTCAGTATCTGCATTGTAGGAGGAAGCAGAAAGGTCACTTAAGAATCCACTGTTATTTTCAAGGTGATCTGAACCCTAGGCATTGACAGGGATTCAAGTAACTGATGGGTAAAGAAGGGATATTAAGGGAAACCCCTACAATTGCTTCGTGTATATTTTCCCTCAGGGGAGCTCCAACCACTGAGCTTCATTTCACTCCTTACTCTTTGAAGCTGGCCATCTGCTCCTCCCAACCACCTTGCATACCTTGTTACCCTACGCTTACATTTGTCACTAATCCAATCACTCTTCCAACCACAGTACACTTATGGTATAACTTTCCCAGCTCATACTGGACTAGAAGGTTAGACTCCCCAGAGGGCAGTGATTTCTGCATCCTTTACAGTTCTAGGGGTAACGCCAAACGGCTGGGGGTCTCTAGTACTATTATTCGTGAGTCCTCATCTGGTATCAATATTAGTATCAACTAGTTGACATCAGATAGCTTGTACAAAAAGGATATTTACTAAGCGAACATAGCAAGGATAGAAGTTAATAAAATATGCCTCAAACTGGGGGCACATTTTCCCCTTTTACAAACAAAAGAACCTCCAGGGACTAAATTGTAAAAGGTACTTTGAATACCTTCAAATTTAATACGTTTAAATATAAAATTGCAAAGGTAGTGAGGCATACATGTAGGGATCATATAGGGAATACGCAGGGATAAAGCATTTTACCAGTTACCCCTTCCATTGGGCCCAGGCTGACCTGAACTGTTTCCATAATCCCTGACTGCCCCTTCTTATGGTGAGGATTTCCCCTCAATGATGCTGGTTTGTTTTTAATTGATCTGAGGACTGTCGTGTTCTCTGTGCCTTCTTGTACTGTGCCTTGGGATTCCAAACCTTACTCCATCTGTATTTCAATATCTTTGAACTTCAAAGAGCATAATTAAGTCTCACAGTACAGGATTAATTCATTTCTCCTTTTTATTTATAATTTTTAAGATTTGTGTTTTCCCTCTTCTTTTTAAATTGTTTGAAAGTTCCACTGGTCTTAAAAACTAGCCCTTGGTTTCTTTTATTCAATCATTCTTTCATTTCTTTGCACTCTTGCCTATCTTATTGCTTTTCTTCAGACTATTATTAGAGGGCACAAGGAGGGAGGTTAAGGCAGTACAGCATAGCAGAAGGAGCCCTGAGACTTAGACTTCAAACACCTTGGCTCCAATCTCTGCCACACACTGGCCATGTAATTTTGGGCAAGTGACTTCTCCTAGGGGGAGTGATAGCTTCCTTATCTTGAAGTTGAGGATGTTCAGTTAGAGCATCTCAACAGCTTCTGTAAGGACTTCAGTAGCCTCTGCCCTCCCTGGCATAGCTCAAATCCCCTGCATTAATGGTGAAAAGCCCTTTTTTCCTACCAGCTGGGAATCTGAATATTAACTAACTACCAATTCCAAATAGCACCAGTCTCCAAATCCAAGCTTCTCACTCCCTCTCCCCAGTGTCTGCTCCCTCTTGACCCAGATAAGAACCCTATTAATTAGCCACCAGATTTTACCAGTTACCCCTTCCATTGGGCCCAAGCTGACCTGATCTGTTTCCATAATTCCTGACTGCCCCTTCTTATGGTGAGGATTTCTCCTCAATGATGCGGTTTGCTTTTAATTGATCTGAGGACTGTCTTGTTCTCTGTGCCTTCTTGTACTGTACCTTGAGATGCCAAACCTTACTCCATCTGTATTTCAATATCTTCAAACTTCAAAGAGCATGACTGTTAAGTCTCACAGTATAGGATTAATTCATTTCTTTTTTTTTCTTAACATACACATTCAATGCTATAAATGAGCTTCTTGGAACTGCTTTGACTATGTTCCTCAGACCTTTTTTTCAACGTGGCATTTGTATTTCAATTGTCTTTTACATATTCTGATATTTTAATGATTTCTTCCTTAGCCCAATTATTACTTACAAGATTATTTTAGTTTTGCTTAACTTTATATCTTTCATTCCCATTGTTTCAAATTTTATTGCATTGTGCTTTGAAAAATATGGCATGTATGATTTCTGCCTTTTACAATTTGTCTAGCACAGTTCTGTGTCCAAAGTATATATTCAGTTCTTCTAAAGGAAATTAATGTGTATATTCACTACTTCTCCCATTTAGTTATCTTCATATGTTAACTAAGTTATTTCCAACTTATTTAAGGATCATTTCAAGTCTGTGATTTCTCTATTGTTAACCTTGGGTTTTTTACTAGATTTTTTATACTCTAATAATGGCATGCTGAAATGCACTATTATATTCTTATCCATTTCATCCTGTTTTTTGGTTTACCTTTCTTTTGTGAATTTAACTATCAAATTATCAGTTGCAAATTTTAAAATATTTGTTATTAAGTTTTTTATCATTTATAATGACAATAGTTACCTATTTTTATGATTTCTTATTTTAATTCATTTTATCCAATGTAATTTCATCCATTCCTGCCTTTTTAAGCTTATTTTTACATGATAGCATAGATTTAGGGCTGAGATGGGTATCAAATGTTTTATATTTTAGATGAACATTAATTGAAATCTACATATGTGTATGTATGTATATGTATATGTATGTATCTATTTGCATTAAATATGTCTCCTGTAACATATGATGAGCTTCATTTCTTCATTTGTTCTGTAAGTTTTTTTCCTTTTAAAGGGTGGAATTCAGACTATTCAAAATTACTGTTATAAATTTTAAGTTTAATTCATCTTAGGACATTGTCTTCTTACCGCTTTTGATGTTTTCTGGAGAAATTAAAATGAATTTTGATCTTTATGTCTATCATTGGTCTATCATAAATACCTATGTTGTTAAAACTAATTAATGAACCAAATTAAATTTGTCTTTTAAACTATTCACTCTTTGATTCTCTGAAGTTTGATCCTTTTGTTATAAATAGCAAATTTGCTATTTATTTTATATCATCACATTTATAAATTTGCTATTTGTTTTATATCAAAATCACTAGCTTTTTTCTCTTCTTTTTCGGTCATTACTTCTTATCAATTTTAAGGATCTTTCTATTAAGAAATAAAGCTTATTTCTGTCTTCTCTTTCGTCCTAATATAAATTTTAAACTCAAATGCTGCTTCCGTTATTTCTATGACAAACACATCATTATAATTAAAAATCTTAATTATAACTAGTAACAGGATTTTGTGGAGTTTTCTTGTCCATTCTGGGTATTATTTTTTTGTTAGAAATGTATTCAGTCAGTCTGGAATTCCTTCTTTGTTACCTGTTGGGACCTTCTGTTGCAGATTTTTGTTGATAAATTCTTTGAAGTGTTGTTGGACCTTGAAACGTTATATTTTGCTTTCAAAGAATATGGTCATTTTTGTATCATATACAGTTTTGAAACGTATTCCTATACTTTTAAGGCTTTGATATATTTTTGTGCAGATTTGTAACCCTTCCTTAAAAAAAAGTTTAATAGTGTTTTAAATGACACTGTAATAGGTCATTTATTTTCTTCTTTCTCAATGTTTAATATAATTTTTCTTGGCCTTTATAGTTCTGAAATCAATCAACCAAGTACCTTGGATACTTGTCATTAGGATTTATCCAATATTTGGTCCTGAGAATTCTCTCAGTTTATTTCGTATTGCCTGTCCTTTCCCACATTTGAAACCTTTATCTAATTAGGACCTCATATATGGTGTCTATTTCCCCCACTTTTTAGTATTTTCTAGAATTCCAGTTATCTTAAAGTTCCAACTTCTTACTCTGTTTTCCAAATTTGTTACTTCATCTCGCATACCCATTAATTTGTTTTTGTTTTTTTTTCAGTACTGGGGCATTCTTTAATTCTATATTCATTATCTATTGGTCTTTGTGCCATTTCATTTATTCTCCTATTTCCTGCTTTAATCAATGTTTTATACCCTATCTTACTTTGCACTTTCATTAATTTTTCATTATCTCATAGGATCTCAAAGTTGGAAAGAATCTTAGAAGCCACCTAATCCACATCATACCTGAGCAAGACTCCCTCTCTGTAATTTACCTAGTAAGTGCCCTCCAAACCTTTGCTTGAAGACCTACAATGAAAGGTAGCTTTTGGACATCAATCCATTAATCAGCTGACAAGTACTTATTATGTACACACTATGTGCCAGGCACTGTGCTGGATGAGGTCAAAGTACAAAGCACGACACAATTCCTATCACGAGTGGCACCTTGGACAGGAATAGAGACATTTGGAAGAAGGGAATGTTTGGGAATAAAAATAATTAGCTCAATTTTGACATTTAAGATATCTCTAGGACATCCAATTTGAAAAGTTCAATAGGCAATTAATGATTCAGGACTGAAGCTCAGGAGAGAGCCTGGACCTGAATATATAGATAACACTAATTCATATGTTAGGGTTTTCCCCCAACCCTTCTTTCTGATAGTCTTCCTTTAATTCTTTTAATATTTTTATAATTTAATTCATTTTGTCCTTTGAAATGTCTTATTGTATTTCACCATATAATTGTTTTGACAAATTTTTTTGGTGAAAAAGTAGGATGTAACCATTATGTGAAGCTTACAATTGTGCTGTATTACTTAAAAAACATTTACTACGAAACTGTCTTTGGTGCAAGATTAGGATGCAAAGAATTCTCATGAATATATGTTAAAATTGAGTACTGACAATACACCTGTGCTGAGAATTCTAAGCTTGAAGCTCACAACGCATGAGAGATAAATGCTATCCATATGTCACTGGAGAATACATTGTTGCTCTGTTTACCTGCAGCATGGTGAACAGAATTATATCATGTGACGATTATGTGACGAAACATTATAAACCAATTTTTGGACTGAAAAAAAAAAGTGTGCGACAATTATGTAGTGAAATACGATACTTTGCTTCCAGTGATGTTTCAACTTGCATTGCTGAAATAGTTTTATCTTTGTATATATTATATATGTGTGTGTACATATATATACGTATATTTATATACATACACATAAATGTGTGTGTATATATATATGTATGATATAGAATTTATTTATTATATTGCACTTCTTTTAAAACATTACTCATTATGTTTATTCAGTAGTGACATGGGCAAAAGTCATGGACCTGGCAAAGTTGACCGGAGTGGAAGCCATGGCTGCATGGGGATGGGGGGAGGTGGGGGAAGAGGTCCTGGAGGAGGGGAGGGCTGAGGGTAGCAGCTGTGGCTTTTTTCACCCTACAGACAGGGTTTGGGAATTGCAGCTGTAGGGGATTCAGGAATTAGTGCGGGATTAGGGGTGAGAACAATGGCCTCCTCATTGAAGGTGATGCTGGGGGCGGAAGGGTGGAGGGAGGTTGGAGATGGGGAAGCCTGGTCTAGAGACCTAAGCTATGGACTTGGGGCAGCAGGAGGCCTGAGATATAGAAATAGGTAGTTTGCCTGGTGGCTACTACGAGCTTGAGCCATGGGTATGGAGGTCAGAGCCGTAGAAGTAGGTCACCTCAGCTCAGCAGAGGCTGCCATATGTATTTGTGGAGATAGACCATTAACCTGTTAGCTACAGATGGAAACAGTTAGTTTGCTTCTCAGCTGCTAAAGGGGAAAATTATCGGAATGAGGGTCTCAGGCTGAGAGAAACTGGCCAACATCTGTTGGAGGCTAGGGCTGGGTAAGAGGAAGTAGGCAGTCCAACTATTGTGGTTTAGGCCTGTAATGCTCAGGTTAGTGGGAGGTAAGAGAGTGACCTTTCAGTGATAGAAGTAGTAATAACTGCCCCACAGTAGACCCAACTGGATAGTTCCACTTGGGCAATGGTTGGTCCTTCCTTCCTTCCTTCCTTCCTTCCTTCCTTCCTTCCTTCCTTCCTTCCTTCTTTCCTTCCTTCCTTCCTCCTGTCCTTCTATCCATGTGGACAGCTGTGTCCACATGGGGAATCATATCCTTACAGGTGGGTGCTCTGCCCAAAGGAATGTAAATTTTGATTGCTGAAACCTGGCAAGATATCTTAGAGTTTGGGGACTAGATTTTTTTTTCTCTTCCTTATTTATTCTATCATTAAAAAAAAAAACTGGGACAATTAGCTCTTTTGTCCCATGTAGTTTCATTTATGATTTCTTGAAATCGAGCTCTGAAAAACTAATCTTTGAAAAAGCCTATTGGGATTCAAATGGAGCTAGGTACTTGACCATGCCTTAAGCCCAAATCACTCTGGCTTTCACTGGTTGGCCAATAACAGGTCCCAGACCAAGCCTCACCTGGTCATTGTTTGGATTTTGATGGCTCAGAGCAATTCTGTTCTATCCAGAAACCCTGAGGGTCTTCCCCTCCCAGTTTTTTTTCTTTTGAGTAGGCAAACTAGACCATCTTTTGTCTAATTTTTTTACCTAACCTTAATCACAGAATGGGTGTTGCCTTAGACAAACTGAGACCTCAGAAAGACCTTAGCTGAAAAAGGCCAAGGTTTCCCATCTCCAGTCATCCTGACCTATGTCTTGCCACTAGACTCAGATGACCCTGGGGGACAGTGAGGCTGGTGACTTTGCACAGCTTTGCCTCACTTAAATCCAACTCACTCACATGGCATCATCCTCCTGATATCACAGTCCTCTTTGAGAATGAAGGACAAACAATAACAACCTTCCTTCCCTCCCTCCCTTCCTCCTTCCTTCCTAACAATTAGAACTGCCCAACAATGGGATGGTTTTGAGGTAATGGATTATGTGTCACTTTAGGATAAATGACACCAATAAAATAGAATATTAGAACTGACAAGGACTTTAATCCATGCCCTCATTTTGCAGAAGAATAACTGAGGTCTAGAGAAGGGAGACAACTTGCCCAAGGTCATGCTATCCCTGGTGTCTTCCTTCTTTCTCTCCTGTACTGTTGCCAGCTTCATTCATCTCCATGAGCATTACCCTGAGGACACAGTTTGTTTTCCCTAGTTACTCAAACTCAGGTTAGTGGAATTGATGAGGATGGGAGCTAGACCCCAAAAAGGAAAAACCCTAGACTTTCCCACCCACCAACTGGCCTTTCATTGTGGACTTCCCTATGGCCCCAGACCATTTCCCACCCTTAATCTATCTAGGCTCCATTCTCCCTGGCCATGTGGTCCAGGGACCTGGAATTCCATTACCTCATAAGACTACTTGTTCACTCCTAGATCCCTCCCATAACCTTAATGTACATAAGGTCCATCTTGTCTCTATAAAGGTGCTCAGATTTCTAAAATCTAGCCACTGCTTAAATTCTTATAATCTAGCCACTGCTCAGATTCTTATACTCTAGCCAGTAACTCACTAATGTCCAGACTCCTTAAGAGTCTGCCCAATATGACGGGTGTTCTAATAAACCTTGTCTTTGGCTGAAAGAAGGCTTGGGCTGAATTCTTTTCAGCAGGACTGGTGTGTTGTGATATTGGGGTCCCAGGACCCCTAAAACCTCATCAGAATGACAATGTGGAATGACAACTAACAGGTTAGTTAGAAATGACAACGAAGAGGAAAATACCCTAGTATTACATATCAAAAAATGCCAATGACTCCCTAACACCAAATTCACTGAGGTCACAGTGGGCAGAGTGTTCATGGGACCATGGGGTCATCAATATAGAGCTGGAAGGGATTTTAGATGTCACCAAATCCAACTCCTCCATTGCTTTTTTTTTTTTGTTATTCACCCCTTTCAGTTGTGTCTCATTCTTCCTGACCCCATTTGGGGTTTTCTTGGCAAAGATACTGGAGGGGTTTGCCATTTCCTTCTCCAGCTCATTTTACAGATGAGGAAAATGAGGCAAACAGGGTTAAGTGACTTGCCCAGGGTCATACAACTACTAAGTGTCTGAGGCCAGATTTGAACTCCAGAAGAGGAGTCTTCATGACTCCAGGCCCAACACTCTATGCGCTATGGCGCCACCTAGCTGCTCCCTCAGTTTACATCTGAGGATAATGAGACAGGAGGTTAAATGATTTGCCCAAGGTCACAGAGGTTGTAAGTAGCAGAGGTGTTATTTAAATACAGGACATTTCTGTCCAAGTAGAACAATCTTTCCATTATATCTCACTTACTTTTAGGACTGATCATTTCATTGACTCATATGTTAGTGCTGAGAGTTTATTTTTCAGTTAGACATTCATAATCTATACTCCAAATAATAGGGCACTAATGATGGACTCCTAAAAGGCCCTGGACTTTCCCACATGGCCCAGGTCACTGGTGTTCTCCTGGGCACCCAGCCCTTTCCAGTTAATAATCTTTTCAACTGCCCTTTCATTGTGGCCCTCATTGTCTTCACCTGGCACCCCCCCCCGGCCATTCCTTAATCCCATCTAGACACCTTCTGGTTACCTCTGTCACCTCAAGCTATTGACCACACTATAAAAAAAAGTCAGTCTCATCTACTGAATTGCTCAGATTCCTTAAGAGTTTGGCCCCCTTGTCAATACAAGCTTTACAAATAGCCCAGGTTCTTGAAAAGCCCACTCACTTCTACTGACACAACAATAAAATTTGTCTCTGACTGAAAGAAGTCTTGAGTTGAATTCTTCTGAGGCAGACCTGGGCCATTTGCCCATGAATTTTGGGCTTCCCAGCACCCATAGACTGCAACACAAATATCTCCTTACTAAAGGGTTGAGCTGATCTCTTATGACTTTCACTTCTTACATGATAGCTGAAATATAAATGGTGAAACATTACTAATGCATCGTGCATTTTATCATGAAAGCTTCCTGAGGGCAGGAACTAGCTCACATCTGTATTTGTATGCTCAGCACCTAACACTGTGCCTTGCTCACAGTAGGTTAGTGTGTGTGGAATAAACAATGCCCTCTGGCATGACCATGTTACTGTGCTTGAGGTCACAGAACACTTTCAATAGATCAGAGCTAGAAAGGACCTCAGAAGTCAAACTCTTCTCATTTTACAGATAAGGAAACTGAGATCCCCAAAGGTTAAATGATTTTCCCAAGTTCCCCCAGATAATAAATGGCAAAGCTGGGATTTGAACCTAGTGGCAGCTAGTTGGTGAAGTGGATAGATGCTGGGCCTGGAGTTAGGAAGACTCGTTTTCATGAATTCAAATCTGGCCTGAGGTACTTACTAGTGACCCTGGGCAAGTCACTTAATCCTGTTTCCCTCAGTTTCCTCATCTGCAAAATGAGCTGGAGAAGGAAATGGCAAACCACTTCAGTATCTTTACCAAGAAAACCCCAAACAGGGTCATGGAGAGTTGGATGTGACTGAACAATAACATTTGAATACACGTTCACTATCCTTTCATAGGAATGTCCATCAAAGAGCTATAGCTGGAAAGGACCTCAAGAAGCATCTAATCCAATTCCCCTATTTTACAGAGGAAGAAACTGAGGCAAGTTATGAACTTGTCCAAGTCACAAAGATAATAAGCATTCGGGACAGGCCCTCTGATTCCAGAACCATGCTCTTTCCACTGACCCACATTAGACATGGTTTCTCCTCCACACTGAATTCACCTTCGAAATTACCCAGAATGCTTACGTTGCTTTTCAAGCCAGGGATGGTTGGGCCACCTCTAAGAAAGTTCCTCCCCATCGCTCAACCAAAGAAAAGCCTGTTTTCCTAGCGAACCTTCTTTAAAAGGCCTGGAGCAGAGGGAAGGCAGGCGTCTAGTGCTCGTGATCTCACAGACTGACCAAATGCTGGAGTGAAAGGGGAGAATGGCCTAACTCCTCCAGCACTTGGAAGACTTAACAGGCAGACCCCCAAGTGCATTAGATAAAGGGGTCAAAAAACAAGTCTCCCCTCTCTTCCAATGAGTTATTTTTGTGCTCGGGTGAGCGGAAGGGCTGTTTTAGGAGGCTGTTGAGAGGGAAAAAAAGAAACCCACCAGGCTTTTGTCCAGAGAAATGGCAGGCCCTTTCCATCTTTTTGTTAAAAAAAAAAAAAGAGAAGAAAGAAAAAGAAAAAAAGACAGCCTTTCCGGGGCCTTCACTAGAGATGTGGGTTTTAAGGGTGACCTGAGGTCATACAGAGCTAATCAAGCGAAAACAATAAGAAAATTAGCCTGAGCATCAGCAAGTATCTGAGGACTTTATCAAAAAGCATTAGAAATGGTCAAATTCACTGGGAGCAAGCAGCAGAGGTCCAAGTCTGCAAGGTGGCATTGTGTGGCAGGATTAAATTATTTATTCATTGTTAATTTATTTATTTATGTATGTGCAAATGACCTTGCTGATGCAGGTGCTGAGGGGCTCCTGAAAGGGTCTACTTTTTTTAGAGCCAAGCCTAGAAAGAATATTGGTCCATTTAACTCATTCTTCTCCTTAAGACGATCAGTCACTGACTTTTATCTAGGAGGGAGAGAAGGAAAAAAAACCGTTTGCGTGTGTGTATGTGTATATATACTGGGATTGATGCAGAGTTTGAGCAGGAAGCATGAAGGTCAAAAGCATTTTAGTTTTATTCAGGATGCTGAGTTGAGGAGCTGTGGGCAGTTTAATGTCCCCCAAATTAGCAAATGAATATTTATATCAATACATGAAAAAATCTCTTGGTTTAAACAGATTTTTAAAAAAAAAACCCTCTGGGGAGAACCCACAGCCTTTCTCTTTCCCATCAAAAAAGAAAGAAAGAAAGAAAGAAAGAAAGAAAGAAAGAAAGAAAGAAAGAAAGAAAGAAAGAAAGAAAGAAGAAAGAAAGAAAGAAAACAAAAGCTAACATAAAAAAACACCCTTCAGGATTTAATAAGTTTTACTAAAACATCCCAAAGTTACAGAAAACAGGCATTGTCTAATGGATGTTTAATGTTGCACATATTGGAAATATTCTCTTTGTGATCAATGGAAGACATAGGAGCCTTGTTTATCAACCTTTCTCTGTCTCACCCATTTTACTATTCCTCTCGTGGTACTACCCCAATTGGAAAAAATCAGGAGCTGTCATTACCCCTTATACAAGGGATCTGAAGCTTTAAATAAACCATTTCCCAGTAAATAGGGCCAGATATGTTGTATGGGGTAAAGCTTAGGGTGAAATCAATAGCGATCTTATTTTCTGCAGGGTTAGACAAGTGATAATAAAGGGCGAAAACCCATCCTGTGTTTCTGCTGACCTGGCCCAGCCAAGCACAGTGGGGACCCTGTGTAGGACATGACCCTTGGGGAGAAAAGGAATTCAAGAACTCAGCATGGGGCTTGGAGGCAAGAAGTCATACGTATTTGAAGCTAAGAGTATCACATCCAGGCAGGCTCTGGGAGGAGGAAGGCACAGTGGTTTTCATGTCGATTAAACTCCAGAGAAGAGACAGGACATTTAAAGATGCTTAGTGGAAACATTCTACTAAAGTGATCAGACTCTGTTTTACAGAGCGGATCAAATGCTGTGTCAACAGCACATAAATCATGGAACACAAACTCTTATGGAAGTGAATGTGGCGAACTCAAAAATAAATAAATGAATTAAGTTTTAAAACCCTAACACATATATTAGGTGGTGAAAGGTGGGGAAGGTTGTATCTATACTAATATATAACTAATTGTCTTAGGAGCTGGGTTTGAAACTCAGCTGAGATTGAGAGTGACAGCTTTTCCAAATGAGGTGAGAAGAATCAGCTTCCTTCATTAGTTCAGTTGTCCTTGCTTTCTAAAATCTAACACAAAAATACCTTATTTCTGAAAACTAACATACATCTGAAAATAAGGGGGGAAATGGAGAGGGGAGAAATCACTGAATTTCAAGGACTTTCTTGTTCATTATTTAGTATTCAGAATTCAGCCCTGAATTCATTCTCCCATGGTCGCACAATTAGTAAGTGGCAGAGTTGACATTCAAACCCAGGTCCTGAAGTTCTAGGTGGGGCAGTGGATAAGGTGTGAAGTCAGAAAGACCAGACTTACTAGCTGTGTGAGCCTAAGCAAGTCACTTCACTCCTGTGGTCTTGATTTTCCTCATCAATAAAATAAGTATAATAATAGCCCCTATCTCTTGGAATTGTTGTGAGGATCAAATGAGATAAAAATTGTTAAGTGTTTAGCATGGTGTCTGACATGTGGTGAGGGCTACCTGTATGTTAGCTGCTATCATTATTATTGTTACTATTAAGATTTTGAAATAAATGATATCATGAATTTAAAACTGCTTCTTCTTAGAAGCTGTGGAAGTTAAGCTTCTCATGCAAAGTAGCTCTCTGGTTTGATGAACAGTCTTCTAGCTGAAATTTCCCCCAAAGTGATTGGCGTATATTGCCAGGCCCCTTTTCTTATTAGAACCTGTTGAAGTGGCAGTCAGTATAATCTACCAAGACACACTCCTGCCACAGCAGAAATGTCCTCAGTTAATAAAACTCTTGAAATATGTGTAAAAATAAATGCCATCTACATCCAGAGAAAGAACTATGGAGTCTGAATCCAAATCGAAGAATACTACTTTCTCTTTCTTTTGTTTTCTTTTGGTTTTTCCCTTTTGTTCTGATTCCTCTTTCACAACATGGCTAATGTGGAAATATGTTTAATGTGAATATACATGTATAGCCTATATCAGATTATATGCTGTCTTGGGGAGGGGGGGAGGGGAGGAAGGGAGAAAAATTTGGGACTCAAAATCTCGTAAAAGTGAATGCTGAAAACTAAAAATAAATAAATAATTTTAAAAGAAACGTATAAAAAAGTATGCAAATTTTAGAAAGAGAGGGCTCTTGATAACAATTCAATAGCTCATTTTTATATGTTCAAAGTATATTTGTTTCTAATGAATTACATTAGATCTCTGTAATCTAAGGCTAATATGAATTAAAATTTTTAAATTATCCTACCTATTTCTATGTCTCTGTTTAACTATTATACAGTATCCTATGAGAAAGCAATATATTTTCCCACAATTTAAGACTCCATTGAATTAAATTTATCTTCCCTATTATTTCATCTTTTCAAGATTTTATTGTAATAATGACAGTGGAGTCCCTATATTTGGATTCTTGGATGTACTTGAAGTAGAAATGACATTGAAGAGAACAAAGGTGGGAAGAACAAATGGACTAGACCATATGTGCATAGGTAACCCAATTTCGAGGACATGAGGGATGAATCTCAAAGTTACCGTATTTCACCACGTAATTGTCACAGATTTCATGCCAAATTTTTGCAAAAAAGCTGGGTACGACCATTATGTGAAGCTTTTTTTATAAAAATTGTGTTGTTATTGCTTAAAAATCATTTATTGCTAAACTGTCTTTGGTGCAAGATTAGGATGCATGGAATACTGGTGAACATACATTAAAATTGGGAAGGCATAAGTCTTACCATATCATGTGACTTACTCATGGCAGCTTTCACCTGCCTGTTGCTTCTGTGCCTACAGCTCTTCACTGGATTGAGTGACAGTAGCATCACTACTGCAGCACTCTGTACAAACCATGCAAGTTGGCTTTCAGAAATACCTTTCAAGCTGCATGATGAACAGAATTATATTACGCGATGATTACACGATAAAAGGTTATAAACTAATTTTTGGACTGGGAAAAACAGAGTGTGACAATTATGCAGTGGCACTCATTATGTGGTGAAATACAGTATCTGAAGTAGGAAAATACCAGAGGAATGGGGAAAAAAATCACAACCATCATCTTCATCATCATCATCATCATCATCATCATCATCACATCATCATTTGAGACTGGGTCTCTCTGTCTTGCCCAGGTTGGAAGTGTGGTAACCACTCATAGAACTGACCCTACTGCTGATTGGCACAGAAATTTTGACATCCTATATTTCCAACCTGGGACCATCTACTCCTCTTTATGCAATCTGGGCCCCCCCCCACCTCTGGGGCTCACCATAATAGTGCGGTAGTTAGTTGGACACTAATAAGCCCTAGCTCTATTGTGCTTCAGAAGTTCTGAGCTCGAGATCCACCAGCCTCAACCTCCTCAGTAGCAGGGATTTATTAGGCGTGGACATCCCCACCCTGGGCAGCTAGGTGGTTCAATGGACTGAGCACTGGCCCTGGAGTCAGGAGGCCTTAAGTTCATTTTTTTTTTCATTTTTGTAAAATCTTTTAAAAATTATTTAATTAATATTTTATTTTCCCCCAATTACTTGTAAACATAATTTTCAGCATTTGTTTTTAAAAATTTTGAGTTCCAAATTCCTTCTTCCCTCTCTTCCCCTGCCACCTCATTGAGAAGGCAGGCAATTTGACATGTGTAGTCATGCAAAACATATTTTCATGTTAGGAGGACCTAAGTTCAAATCTGGCCTCAGACACGCACTAGCTGTGCAACTTGGGCAAGTCACTTAATCCCTTTTGCCTTAGTTTCCTCATCTGTAAAATGAGCTGGAGAAGGAACCATTCCAGTATCATTTTCAAGAAAATCCCAAAATGGGAGGGGGGAGCCAAGATGGTGGAAAAAAGGGAGTGACTCACCTGAGCTCTACCCAAAACCCCTCTGAACTCCTTTAAATAATACCATAAAACAATTCCTAGAGCAGCAGAAACTGCAAAAGGATTGGGTGAAATAATTTTCCAGCCAAAGACAACTAACTTAGAAGGTCAACAGGAAAGGTCTATTGCACCTGGGTTGCACAGGTCACACCAGCATAGCCCCTGCAAACCAGAAGCAGACCTTGGGAGCCACTGAATCAGCAGTAGCTGGTTTTTTTCTGTAGCTCTCAGCTCACAGACAGTAATGGGGTCAAACAATTGGTCAGAAGAAGATTACAAGGGTCTTTTTGCTAGAACTGAGGCAGGACTCTGTTGCTTTGCCCATACTTGGATCTAGGTTGCAGTACTGGGTGGCAGTCCTAGGGTGAGGAGGACCACTAGCATACCAGAGCTTGTGGCCACAGTGGAGCAGAGACCCTCATCACAGTACCAGTCCCGAAAACAGTGCTTGTGGCCGCTCAGAGACCAGAGCACAGGCCAAGAAAGGAGTAAACACCTCTCCTTAAATCATACCGCCTTGGAAGAACTCAAAACTTACAGGTCTCTGTACAGTATCTCTGAAAACAGCTGCATAAAACTCCTAAAGATTGGGGACAGTACACCCTCCTCCTTGGAAGCAGAGCTCTACTTTAACAAAGAGTTAAGTCAAGAAATAGGCTGGGGAAATGAATAAACACCAGGAAAAAAATTCTGACCACAGAAAGTTACTATGGTGACAAAGAAGATCAAAACACACACTCAGAAGAAGATAACAAAGTCAAAGCTCCTACATTCAAAGCCTCCAAGAAGGATATGAATTGGTCTCAGGGCATGGAAGAGCTCAGAGGAAATTTTGGAAATCGGGTAGGAAGGATGGAGGAGGGATTAGGAGGAGAAATGGGAGTGATGCAAGAAGATCATGAAGAATGAGTCAACAGCTTAGTAAAGGAGACACAAGAAAGTGCTGAGGAAAATAGCACCTTACGGAGTGGAATGGACCAAATGGTAAAGGAGGTACAAAGAGCCAACAGAGAAAGGAATGTCTTGAAGAGTGGGGTTGGCCAAATGGAATTTGGCACAGGAATTCACTGAAGAGAACTCCTTGAAGGGTACAATTGGCCAGGTGGAAAGGGCATTCTGAGAGCTCACTGAAGAGAATAATTCCTTAAAAATTGGAGTTGAGCAAGTGGAGGCTAGTGCCTTTATGGGAAATCGGGAAGCAGTGGAACAGGACCAAAAGAATGAAAAAATAGAGGACAATGTGAAATATCTCATTGGAGGGGCAACTGACCTGGAGAATAGATCCAGGGGAGTTCATTTGAAAATTATTGGACTACCTGAAAGCCATGATCAAGGAAAGAGCTAAGACATCATCTTTCAAGAGACTATCAAGGAAAGCTGCCCTGATATTCTAGAACCAGAAGGTAAAATAGAAATTGAAAGAATCTACCAATCACCTCCTGAAGGAGATCCCAAGATAAAAACTTCCAGGAATATATTATGGCTGAATTCCAGAGCTCCCAGGTCAAGGAGAAAATATTGCAAGCAACCAGAGAGAGACAATTCAGGTATTGTAGAGCCACAGTCAGGATGGCACAAGATTTGGCAGCTTCTACATTAAAGGATCGGAAGGCTTGGAATGTGATGTTCCAAAGGGCAAGGAAGCTAGGATTACAACCAAGAGTCACCTACCCAGCAAAACTGAGTATGAGCCTTCAGAAGAAGAAATGGATATTCAATGAAATAGAGGACTTTCAAGCATTCTTGATGAAAAGAGCAGAGCTGAATAGAAAATTTGACCTTTGATTACAAGACTCAAGAGAAGCATAAAGAGGTAAACAGGAAAGAAAATGTGAAGGACTTAATGAGGTTGGACTGTTTGCATTCCTATATGGGAGAATAATACTTGTAATTCCTAAGTTGGTTTTTTTTTATTATTATTATAGCAGTTAAAGAGAGTATATATAGACACAAAGCACAGGTGTGAGTTGAATATGAAGGGATGTTATCTAAAAAAATAAAATTAAGGGGTGAGAAAGAGGAATGTACTGGGAAAAGGGGAGAGGTAGAATAGGGTAGGTTACCTCACATGAAAGAGGCAAAAAAAAGCTTTTGCAGTGGAGGGAAAGAGGCGGGGAGGTAAGAGGGAGTGAGTGAACCTTACTATTATCAGGGTTGGCTTGGGAGGGAATGGCATGAATGCTCAGTTGGGTACGGGAATCTATCTTGCCCTATAGGAAAGTGGAAGGGGAAAGGGGTAAGAGAAGGAGAAAGTGATAGAGAAGAGGGCAGATTTGGGGAGGCAGTGGTCAGAGGCAGAGCTCTTTTGAGGAAGGACAGGAGGAAAGGAGAGAGAGAGTAGAATAGACAGGGTGGGAGGAGGAAATAGAAATAGGACTTGAAACTAAATCTTCCTGACTCTAAGGTGGACCCTCTAACCAATACGGTGCCCTATCCATACAGACCACATTTTTATTTTGTAATCAGACTCAGAGAAGGAACAAAGTATAGTACAGTCCTAGGCTTGATGTGAAAACAGTTTTAGCATCCTAGGGACTGAATACTCTAGTAAAATCCTGGTGGTGACCAGGAAACACGTGTTAAGCTAGTGATGAAGGATAGTAACTGACTGCTGCACAAGCTAAGCCCTTGCAGTATTAACCATAGTCATATGAGCTGACAAGATCTTCTGAGCACTTCTGGCATTAGCCATCACACCCTAACAACAGAGCCATTACTAAAATGGGGCCTCAAGGGCACTCGTCGGGGAAATAGTTTGGAGGGTTCTGACAGCACCATCCCGTGCAAAGCTTCTTCCCCCACACAACACTGGAAGAGGTTAATACAGGTAATCTTATCAAAGATGGCATTTAAAGGCCACACGCTGCACTGGGCAATGCTTCCAATGCATGAAAAAGTATCCTAGTATATTACACAGAGTGGAACAGCTGGGGATTTGGGATCTGAATCACATCAAGTGTCAGTTTTTTTTTTTAATAAAAAAAGTTTTTCATATCTTTTGTTTTTATATGGTCTCCATTTCCCAATATATCTCTTCTCTGTCTCCTACCCAGAGAGTCATCCCTTAACAAGAGTTCCTAATTGAGGGGGGTTTTTTTGGTTTTGGTTTTTTTTTAGGCAATTGGGGGTAAGTGACTTGCCCAGGGTCACACAGCTAGTAAGTGTCAAGTGTTTGGTCTGAGGCCATATTTGAAGTCAGGTCCTCCTGAGTTCAGGGCCGGTGCTCTATCCACTCCGCCACCTAGCTGCCCCTTTAATTGAGGGCTTTAAAAAATATCTTGATAACTGTATTTTAGCATAGTTGGATTCTTTGTAATCCTATGTATTTTATTTTAAGTCGATTCTTTAAATTTTAATTAATTATTTATTTGTTTTGTTATTTATTTTCAATTAAATTACTTTAAAACATCACTCTGAGAAGGGGTCCAGAAAACGTTATTCTGAGGAGTCTCAGATTCCAAGAAAGTTCTGTGTTAGGTTGTGTTCAACCTCACACAAAAAAGATCAAGATCACCTGCCTTGTAATAATAATAATAAATATTTTGAGAGGGGCAAGGGGAACTGATTCAGCAAAATTGACCAATACATCAACTAAGTCCAACAGTATATGTAGTGTTCCATACTTACAGTCCCCCATCTCTGTGAAGAAGGGAGGAAGGTTAATTCTCATTTGAGGTTATATCATTATAGTTACCTAGTTGGCTTTTAATTTTGTCATTATTGTTATTGTTTCCATTTATACTGCCCCTGGTCACTGCGCTCTAGTCATTTGGGGCCCTAATCTTATCACCTGTAGAGGTGGATGCAATTTCTCTTACTTATGACAAAGAATTGCTATAATAATCCGTAAGAATGAATTTTAAACATGCTACAAAATCAAGAATGCTGTAGACAATGTAATGCTATACTTAGTAATGCTCGCTGGATTTATTCACTGCGCCTACTTCATACTGAAATACTTGGACTAGTCATGGTTTCATCCATGAAGCTATAGTACCCCCCCTTACAATGCAAATCACAACTCCTCCCTTCCTTGGTTAATGGTATAATGCATGGCATAATGAACAGCCACAACCTGATGCTCAACCCTATGGTGATGAAATTTCCCAAATGTTAAATAGGCTGGTTCTCCGGTGACACGGACCACTACTTAACCTGTACTTGAAGCTACTCCAGGATGGCAGTTGGGGTGGGGCTGCAGGGAATAAGGAAGGTGAGGAATAGAAATTTGGTGGCAGAATCATTAGGCAATGCAGGTATGCAGGTTTCCAAATAGGTAGAAAAACTGAGATCCAATGAAAACTCCATGCTGGTATCAGAAAGGATGAAGCCAGCTCAGTGGGAGGGATTATAGAAAGCACCTAAGAGAATCACCTAAAATGATCTAAGACAGAGAGAAAAGTCAAAGGAGAATCCTCCAAAGCTGACCAAGGCCCAAGAACCTGAGTAAAGGTGAAATAAATGTGCCAGGCCATGGGAGAAGGCATGTGAAAAGGTACTATCTTCTTTCCTCTGAGTCATCCCTTCAGTGTGGAGGTGGATGGAGTCTCTGAGACACCCTATCTCAAAAATCCTGGTTACTGAAGTCTAGGGCCTGTGCTCTGAAAAAACCGTCACACTTAGCAACCTCCTGTCTGGGCACCACTGCATAGGCTACCTCCCATGCCTAGAAATGCATGGGGGGAATGGCCAGATCACGTCAATGTCTCACTTCCTTCTTGGTACCCAGGTACAGATATCACATGCCAATTCTAAAAGGACTCACCCAGAGGTGGATATACCAAATCATACACCTGGTCAGTTGTGTATCTCCTTCCCACCCTCGCTCAGCTAAGGACTTTGCTGAGAAAATAAAGGATATTCAGCATGAGTACTCTCTTCTTCCCTTTTCTTCGTCTCAAAACTCCTTGGCATAATTCCTCAATCTTTCTTCCTTTTCCCCAGACTCTACCAATGTGGCCACCCTTGTCTCTGCTAAGGCCAACCTTACCTGTATTCTTGATCCCATCCTCTTCCATCTTCTACAGTAGATTACAACCTCAATCATTCTCTCCCTCTCTTTCTCCCTTTCCTTTTCCCTTCCTCTCCTCCTCTCTATGCCTTTGTCTTTCTGCCTTCTGTCTCTCATCTCTCTGTTTCTCTCTAACTTAGTCTTTCTCACCCTGTTTCTGTCTCTGCCTCTCTCTGTTTTTCTGTCTCTCTGTCTTTGCCTCTCTCTCTCTGTCTCTTTGTCTGTTTGTCTGTCTTGTCTCTGTCTTTCTGTCTCTCTCTCTCTCTCTCTTTTTGTCTCTCTGTCCTCTGTCTCTCATCTCTCTTGCTCTCTCTAACTCTGTCTTTCTCACCCTGTCTCTGTCTCTCTGTTTGTCTATTTCTGTCTCTCTGCTTCTCTGCCTTTGGGTCTCTGACTCCACGCCCGGCACTCTATACGCTGGGCCACCTATCCAAAGTGGTCCTTAGGCATAGAACTAGCCACATCATTTCCCTACTCAATAAATACCAGTAACTTGCTGTTGCCTATAGAATTAAATATAAATTTCTCTGTTTAGCATTTGAAGGCCTTCACAACCTGGTCACGGCCTCTTTCCAGTGTCATTGCACACTTAAACTCTGCAGTCCAACTAACCTGGTCTTCCCTCTTCATCTCACATATAATATACAATGTCCCATCTCTGTGCCTTTCCACTGGCCTTCTCCATGCCTGAAATATATTCTCTCCTCCTCTCTGCCTTGTAGCACTCCTCTCTTCAACATCCAGCTATACCACCTCCTTCTACAGGAAGTGTTTCCTGATTCCCTCAACTATTAGAGCCTTTCCTTCCAAACTACTTAAATACTTAACTTCATATTTATTCCCTTTATATTTATTCCATATATACTTATACGTATATGTCCTTTTCTCTCTTATTAAACTGTGATATCTTTGACACTAAACATCATTTCATTCATTTTATTTGCATCATCAGTGCCTGGCACATAATAAGTGCTTAATTAAATGTTTATTGATTGACTAATCAACAAATATAAACATTTCACTATACAAAGATGAACAAGAAAGAAGGCTTTATAGGAATCTATACTATAGACTCCTGTTACAAAGGTTTTTTTTAATTATATATTAAGTTTAACAAGATAGTAATACATTTTTAAAAATTCAGTTTTATTGTATTTTTTCAGCTCTAGATTCTCTCCCTCCCATCTATCCCTTCTTCTCCCCAAGAAAGCACGAAAAACAAAACTTGCAGTGGCCAGCAACATATTTTTATATAAGTTTATTCCCTTGTTTTTATATGAGTGATCTGGCTGAGAAATCAGAGTTTCTTCCTTGAAACAGAATGTCTTGGTTTTGCTAAGAGACATGGCCAAGTGAATGAGCAACCTTAGAGAACTTCCTGGCACTAGAAGGTACTTGTAGACCCCCATGCTAAGCACCTCCATGTGGGTCCCACTGAGAAGAATATGTCCCAGACTCAATCCCTTCACAGTTGCTTTCTATCTGACCTACCAGTTTCCTAGTTCTTTTTCTCTATGGTACTGGCCAGTTCTGCTGTTTGGAATCCAGTGGTGAGCATGGCTCTTGCCAGAAGCTTTCTTGTTATTAGTTGTGACAAGTTCACGCTGCTGACAAAGGGAATTTCTTATCTAAGCAACTTAGGGTAACGTTTGCCCACATTACCAACCTATCCAGAGGACGGAGATACCTCAGTTGGAGTCCAGGTAACGTTTCCTTATCCAGAGATTATTCTGGAAGAGCTGAGAGACACCTACAGCTGTGTCAAAATGAATCCACTGACTAGACACCAAAAATTGAGATGACCTCTAGCTCTTAATCCACTCTGCCATCTAGTTGCCCAATGTTATATACTATACCAACCTGGTATTATACCATCTGTTACTAAAAGCTAAGTCTGTTTTACTAATTGATATTAATGATAATCATGGGAATTGGGTAGTATTCTTGTTGGGGTTCTTCAGAGAAAAATGTTCCAGGTCCCTCAGGCTAAGGGAGATGGACCTGAGCTCTGGGGACCCAACCTGCCAATGCATATAGTGTTGACAGAGTGAGCCTAGAATCTATACAAGCTGCACAACCAAGGAACTTTCTGAAGAACTTTTGAAACACAACATGTCTATTAAGATGAGAACTGCTTCTATTTAGGGTGCAATGGAATAGAAACTCAAAGCTTGTAAAAGGTGAGGGGAAAAAGTGGTACAGAGGTATTAGTATGACAATCAGGGAGGAAAGGCAGAGTTGATCTGTTGGGCCAGGAAGGTAACAATCATTGCCCAAAAGCCTCATGGGGGCACTAGTTTCTCTCCACTGAGAGACTGCCTTTGGACAGCATAGATAATCAAGGAGAGCCTGGGCCTCTGAGCTTGGGATTTCTTGAGAGGTCAAAGCTCTGTATGTGGAAGTGAATGTCGAAAACTAAAAATAAATAAATTAAAAGCTTTCCTTACTCCAGACAAACAAACAAACAAACAAACAACTTTGGGTGAATAAGTTATGTTGTCTCTTGTAAATAACTAAATGAACTCTAAAGGACATATGAGGAAAGATGCTAACTGCATCTAGAGAAAGAATGATAAATAGAAGTATGGATAGTGTGTGTGTGTGTGTGTGTGTGTGTGTGTGTATGTAATGGTAGCCATTTGGGAGACAGAAGCAAAAAAATACATGATAATTTTGATGTATATTTGAAAGGAATAGAAAGTTGTGCATAGCAGATTTGCAGCTTTGTGTACAATTGCCTTTTTATTGTATTATGTTATAAAAATGTTTGCTTTATTCCATAAATTTAAAATAAAATTTAAAAAAGGGAAAAAAAAGCTCTGTATATGGGAAAAGACAAAAGAGACAGAGGAGATCTCTTCAGGACAGAATTGCTCTGGGGAAATCTTTTCAGGAGAATCTGTTAAAGTTTCAAAAGACAGACATGTATATAATTAAAGGTGAGAAAATTAATTGATAAACATTTATTAAGCCCTTACTATGTGCTAGGCACTGTGCTAAGTGATGGAGACACAAAAAGAGGTAAAGATAGTCTCTGCCCTCAAGGAGCTTACAATCTAATGTGATAATTAAATGACCAGTTAATAAAGATGAAATTAACTGGGATTGTTTAACCTGGGAAAAGAGATGATTTATCAACCATAATAATGGCTCACAATTCCCTAGCATTTTAAGAGTTATAAAATACTTTCCTTACAACAAAGATCTAAGGTTGATTTTATGTGTACTATTATCTCCTTTCCAGTGTGGAAAATGAGTTTCGTATCAGTGAAATGACTTTTCCAAAGTCACACTGCTAGTGGTAACACCAGTCAAGGTAGTAATGTGAAAAAAAAAAAAGTACTTACTGGCTTTGGAGTCAGAGGACCTGCATTCATAACTCTGAGTCTTTGAACAATTCCATTAATCTCCCTGGACTGGATTAGATAGGCCTCTGAGGTCCCTTCTAGCTGTATGTCTATGAGTCTACAAACAATCTAAGTATTAGGCAGGACAATACAGGACAGGGATTTTTCTCTTTATGTTCCTGGCCCATCGAATGGTGCCTTATACTTACTAGATATCTGTTAAATGGAATTAAATTCATTGGAATTATATAATGCAGAGCAAAATTACCAACTTTTCTTCCTGTTTACTACAGACAGAAGAAGATA
This sequence comes from Phascolarctos cinereus, assembly GCF_003287225.1. NCBI lineage: Eukaryota > Metazoa > Chordata > Mammalia > Diprotodontia > Phascolarctidae > Phascolarctos > Phascolarctos cinereus. Next base: position 65,616,326 of record NW_027556402.1, on the reverse strand, counting down.
AAAAGCGGGCCTGTAAGACTTAGGTGAACTAAAAGGATTGGTTTATTTGTTTTTTTCTAGCAATTATTAACCCTGCAAATGGTTAAAGAGTAGAATTGCATATGCTTCTCTGAATGTTTATGTCATATATTTAAATAAGGTGTGAAACTCAAGACTCTTGTTGGGTTTTTTTTCATAGTGTAGGTAAAAGAGTACTGGACCTAAAGTCAAGAAAGTTATTGTTCAGTTGTTTTTCTTTTCTTTTCTTTTTTTTTTTTTGGGGGGGGCTAGGCAATGGGGTTAAGTGACTTGCCCAAGGTCACACAGCTAGTTATGTCTTATGTGTCTGAGGCCGGATTTGAACTCAGATCCTCCTGCATTCAGGGCCAGTGCTGTACCCACTGCGCCACCTAGCTGCCCCTGTTCAGTTGTTTTTCATTCGTGTTCAACCCTTCATGACCTCATTTGGGGTTTTCTTGGCAAAGATACTGGACAGGTTTGCCATTTCCTTCTCCAGCTCATTTTACAGATAAGGAAACTGAGGCAAACAAGGTTAAGTGACTTGCCCAGGGTCACACAGCTAGTAAGTGTCTGAGACTTGATTTGAACTCATGGAGATGAGTCTTCCTGACTCCAGGCCTGGCTCTCTATGCACTATGGCACCAGCTAGCTGCCCACTTCAGGATCACACTAATTCAATTACCTCTCAGCATCCTGGACGTTTACCCACTTTCCTCTTGTTCATAAAATAATGCAAATATATTGACTAAGTTCTCTCTATGTTAATTTATGTCTATCCTCTTTCTTATACAGTGCGTGTTACTTCAGTGCCATGTGTAGATAGATTCTGAATAAATGAATTTTGTTTAAGTAACAGTGATGATTCAAATGAATTTGGCAAGAGAGGCTGCAAGGAAAGGTAGGTAGAGAGAGCTAGGCTCAGAGTGGAGTCAGGAAGACCCAAATTCAAATCCTACCTCTGACACATACTGGCTGTGTGACCCTGGCTGAGACACTTAACCTCTCAGTGCCCCAGGCAGCTTTAGAAGGCAGGAAGTTGCAGAACAGTTGCTGATCTATTTTAATCGGTGGACTTTCCTTACCAAGAGTTCTTCCAAGCAATGATGTCTAACTCAAATAGAAATGGGGGTCACTAGCCTACAAATAAGGATCTCTGTAGGGGCATATTGACTTAGAAAGTCACATATTGATATTATCTATATTCTATTGTATTCTTATTTATTTATTTTACTAATTGTTTCTCAATTACGTTTTAATTTGGTTCTGGTCCGGCTGGGCCTCATGTTTGACCCCTTTGTCTCACACCAAAAAAAACTTTACTTATGATATTACCATTCCTATAATTTTGGAGTTAGTAGTACAGGATAGGTGAGTATTTATGTCAATGTCCTTAATTAATAATTGTTCTAACATGCTAATTTATTTCACTGAGGAAAGAAATGTGTTGTAACCATTCTGTGGAAATTGAATTTCTTAGCTTCCATTCCCAATTCAGCTACCACATTTCATGACTGTGGGAAAGTCCCTTGAAGACTTTGTTTAGCCTGTTTTCCAATTAGTCTTCTTCAGTGAATGAGAAAGAAAAAGAAAAAAGCTTAGACATCAATATGAAAGCAACAGATGAGTGTACCATATTGTCTTAAGATTTGCTAAAATGCCAGAAATATCTTCTGGAATAAACTATCATATGTAAATGCTTTTGATGAACTTTTATCACATGAAACCCGTGATGCCTGCAATGGCCAATGTCAAAAGGGACTTGGCACGGAATTATCCTAAGACTTTTAATAGACCTACTTTGAAACTGATCCCACTAGACTGGGTCTGAAACCTTGCCAGAGGGCTTGCAGGGACAGACTCCAAGGTCATTCTGCTAAGAGTGCCAAGTGTGACACTGGGGGAAACCAAGGACTCCAAAGTTGTCCTGCGGAACTCCAGTCTCCTACTTTCACGCATTTGGCCTCGACTGGCCCTTGTTCTTTCCTAACCTGCACCAGTCCCTCCAAAGAGAACTCTGGAGATGCTTACAAGGGCACTTAAGGGGGAAGGGGTGGGGGTGGCCCTGCTGGCTGCCTCAGGTGTTGGGAGGCCAACAGAGACACTGTGAATAGGATCAAATTTACTCTGACATTCTGAGGACCAATGGCCCTGTCATAGGAAACATTTGAGATTCCTGGAAACAGCTCAGGGTTCTTGTTCTCTGAAAGCCATTTAATCAGTCAGCAACAAATGATTGAGCATGCATAATAGTAGCTGCATAATAAGTAACTAGGACAGGAAAAAAAAAGGTCCACTGTGACCTACACCAAGTAAAATGGTATTTTCTATTAGGTAAAATGACTTGTGACATTTACAGCATCCCATCTTTATGGATACCATCAACTTCTTTCTCCACTGAGGTCATATTGCCTTTTTTTAATAATTGAATTCATTTTTCAATTAAAAAATACTCAAGTTTATCTTCCTCTTCCTCCTCCCATTGACAAAGAAAATAAGAAAAACAAAATCCTTATAATAAATATGCACACTCAAACATAAACCAATTCCCTCATTGGCCACATCCAAAATCTGTCATTCAGTAATCGGTTAGAAATGGATAACACAGAATTACGGTTTGATCAGAGATCTTTCAAAGTCGTTTGTCGTTAGAATGTTGTTTTTATATAAATTGTTCCCCTGGTTCTGCTTACTTTCACCCTGCAGCAGTTCATGTGATAAGAATACAAATATCCGTGGAAGCCAGCCTTCTGGGGATGACCCTCTCTAACTTTAGCTGGGCTGGTTTTCCGCATCTGTTGACTTTGCCAAGCTGGTTTTCAGGGAGCAGCCAGAGGGCGTCCTATTGCAGGGTCCAAACCTGGAGCCTTTCCAGCTTGGTGGGGACCTACCAGAACACGTCCTCTTTAATCTTAACTTTTAGTAGCTTTTCATTCATATCATACCCACCAACTGCGGGTGTCGGCTAAGGCTCTGGCCTGGACCTTCTCCTTTCTCTCAATACTCTCAAATTTGGTGAGTTCATTACCCCCAAAGAATCAATTATTGTCTCTGTGCAAATGATTCCCAGATCTATCCTGCTTTTATCTCTCCTGAGCTCTAGTAACACATCAACAATTTCCTACAGAAATTTTCAACTGCCTATCTTTTTTTTTAGTTGTTTTTCAGTCATGTCTGACTCTTTGTGACCCCATTGGGAGTTTTCTTGGCAAAGATACTTGTCATTTCCTTCTCCAACTCATTTGACAGATGAGGAAACTGAGGCAAACTGGGTGAAATGACTTGCCTAGGGTCACACAGCTAGTAAATGTCTGAGGCCAGATTTGAACCCAACTCCAGGCCCAGCACCCTATCCACTATGCCACCTAGCTGCCCTGGATGCCCCATAGGTACCTCAAACTCAGCATGCCCCAAACAGAACTCATTAGCTTTCCCCCAAACCTTCCTACTACCATCCTTACAGGCATTCAGGCATCATCCTGGACTCCTTACTTGCACTCACTCTATATACCCAATCAGTTGTCAAATCTCTTGGATATGTTCCTTCTCTATGCACTCATATACCTACAACCCTGGTTCAGGCCCTCATAACCTCTTGCTTAGACTGTTGCAATAGCTTCCCAACTGGTCTCCTTGCCTCAAATTCCTCCCTCCTAAATCTATCCTCCACACAGTTGCTTGAGTGATTTTCTTAAAAGTACGTGTCTGAACCATATCACCCTTTTACCCCTGAACTCTAGCTACCTATTATGTCAAGAATCAAATGTAAACTTTGTAATTTCAGGCGCTTCATAATCTGCCCCTTCCTATCTTTCTGATCTTCTCACACACTATTCTCTTTCTTGTACTCTATAGCAGAGCCACAGTGGCTTCTTTGCTCTTCCTCACATCTATCTCCATGCCTTTGAACTGGACATCTCCCATTCAGGGAATGTTTATCTTCTTACATCCTCTTATAATCCCTGGCTTCCATTAAGATTTAGTTCAAATGCCACATCGTATGGGGAGGGGGGGAGGCTTTTCCTGTCCCCTCTACCACAATATTTGTGCCTTTCCCTGTAAAGCTAATTTCTATCTTTTCTACATGCATCTTGTATGTACTAATTTATGTCTATGTTGTCACCCTCATTAGCACGTAAACTCCACGAAGACAGAGCCATTTTTTTGCTTTTTCTTTGTCTCTCCTTCACCTAGTTCCCTGCCTGGCGTGTAGTAAGTGCCAAATAAATGTTTGTTGACTGTTTGATAAAGCACACCACCATGTGGCACTTTTGAGAAGGACCTTACTAGAGTGATGACTAATCAGGCATTCAAATAAATTGATGTTTCTTTTCATCCAAAGCATTTCAGTAAAGCTTTTCTTGTCCCTGTTATTTAAATGGAATTCACCTAATATTTCTCCAGTGTCATTGAAGCTAGCAAAGGAAGCCAGAAACCATTGACTTGGTACATTTGTAAACAGAAGCTGACCCTCAGGTGATGTAGAATGTGTTAAGAGAATTAACACAAGATCTCACCATATTGTTCCTTGAATAGAGAAAAGCAGTTAGTTACTAATTGGAAAAGAAGAGTATGAAATGCTCCTCACTCTCATTTCCTGCCTTGAGTAATACCATTGAATAGACATGATTAGTTTTGAGAAAATAGGAAGGAAAGTGGGGCCCAAAATTGATTTATTCAGGAGACTTGGTTAAATGAAGCTATTTTCCAAGAAGTCATTTGGTTTTCGTTTTATAAGCTGATGTAAAATACCCCTTGGGATGACTGTTACATATCTCTCTACTGAGCTCTAACCTAGGAGTGTTCACTTCAGTGAATGGTACTCCCTGGAGATCTACTTAGAATCATAGAATTGTAGTGCTGAAAAGGGCTTTTGAGACCTTCCAGTCCATTCCATACTTTTTATAGATGAGGTCACTGAAGCTCAGAAAGGAAGAGTTATTTGCCTAGAGGTACATATCTGCTATGCCAACTAGCTGCCCCTAAACGATGATTTAGTACACTGGGGGAGACCTTCCCTGTTATGAAGAAATGTCCTGAAATTTCTCCAAGGTAAGTTCAATTCCAGAGTAACAAGCTTTCAGCCTTGTGGGAGGATGAAGGAGAAGTCTTGGGATCACATAAAGACATCTTTAAGATAGTCTGGGTCTGGATAAACAAGGCTTGTATTTTAGCTTGACTATCTGCTTATATACAAACAGAGGGAGGACAAGAAAGTCCAATTTGTCACAATTACCGCTCTGTTTTTCTTCTTCAACAGAGCTCAGCTAACCTCCTCAAACACTCATAAAAAATAGACAACATGAGGTGTACTTGGAAGAAAGGGAAGGGCAGAAAGAAGGAGGGATGACACATCCTTTTCCTTCCCTATTGGATTTCAATTTCTTCTTTTCACTAATTCACCATGCAATGTTTTATCACTAACACCTGCAGAATGGGAGGAGGAGCTCCAGCAATATATTATTTTTACATAATTCCACTACAACAAAACAGTCTGTGGAATTCTTTGAGATGAATTTTTAATATAGTATTTTATTTTCCCCCCAAATTACACATAAAGACAATTTTAACATTCATTTAAAAAATTGAGTTCCACATTTTCTCATTCCCTCCCCTCTCCCTAAGAGGATAAGCAATTTGATACAGGTTATATATGTGCAATTATGTAAAATATTTCTATTTTAGTCATGGTGTAAAAGAAGAAACAGACCAAAGAGGGAAAAAAAACATCAAAAAAGTGAAAATAGTATGCTTCGATCTTCATTCAGACTCTACCAGTTCTTTCTCTGTATGTGGATAGCATTTTCCTTAATGAATTCTTTGAAATTGTCTTGGATCGCGGTATTGCTGGAGTCATTCATAGTTGATCATCATACAAAATTGTTGTTACTGTGTAATATGTTCTCCTGGTTCTGCTCACTTCACTTTGCATGAGTTCATGTAATTCCAGGTTTTTCTGAAATCCACCTGCTTACCATTTCCTATAGCACAACAGTATTCCATTACATTCATCTATCACAACTTTTTCAGCCATTCACAAATTGATGAGTATCCCCAATTTCCCATTCTTTGTCACCACAAAAAAACAGCTGCTATAAATATTTTTGTATAAATAGGCCCTTCTCTCTCTCTCTCTCTCTCTCTCTCTCTCTCTCTCTCTCTCTCTCTCTCTCTCTCTCTCTCTCTCTCTTTTCCTCTCTGTCTCTCTTTGGGATATAGAACTAGTAATGGTATTGCTGGATCAAAGAGTATGCACAGTTTGATTGCCCTTTGGGCATAGTTCCAAATTGTGCTCCACAGTGGTTGGAACAGTTCACAACTCTACCAACAATCCATTAGTGTCCCAGTTTTCCCACATCTCCTCCAACATTTATCATTTTGCTTTCTTTACATATTAGCCAATATAAGTGTGAGGTGGTACCTCAGAGTTGTTCCAATTTGCATTTCTCCAATCAATGGTGATTTAGAGCATTTTTCATGACTATAGATAACTTTGATTTCTTCGTCTGAAAATTGCCTGTTCATATCCTTTGACCATTTATCAATTAATGACTTGTATTTTTGTAAATGTGAATCAGTTCTCTATATATTTGAGAAGTGAGGCTTTTCCAGAGACATTTGCTGTAAAAATTGTTTCCCAGAGTTCTGCTTTCCTTCTAATCATGGTTGCACTGGTTTTGTTGGTGCAAAACCTTTTAAATTTAATATAACCAAAATTATTCATTCTCCATCTCATAATGCTCCATATGTCTCATTTGGTCATGAATTCTTCTTTGAGATGAAATATGGCATATAAAATTCCATTGATTAGCTACTTACTCATGTACATTTGTGTTAGTTTGTCTCAAGAGATAAAGATATACTTTGGTAACCTTACCTAGCTATGGCAATAAGGGTGTGTCTAGATTCCCTACCAGTTTACAAGCAATCACAAATGCTAGCTAGGTTGGGCACTTTGGAGATGACAGGACTCCCTGGCTGTGCTTCAGAAGGAGTCCCTAGCAACTTTCTAGCAATCTTAAAGAAGATTACCAAATGATAAGATCAATCCCTTGCTTGGCTAACCAGTCGGTCAATAAGCATTTATTAAGTACCTACTATGTGTTGGGTACTGTGCTAAACACTAAAAAAAAAGGCAAAAATAGCCTTTGTTCACATTTGCAACAAGGGAGAGAGCACAGAACCCAGATGAAATGTGAAATATTGATTCAGCAGTCCTGGAAAATTGTTGATTTTAATGGTTTCAGCAACCCAATGAATCTAGCCTTCTTGTTGTATCTCATCCATAACCCTCTATCTCTATGTGTATGTGTGTATGTGTAAGTGTGTATATGTGTGTGCGTGTGTGTTGAGTCATTTTTCAGTCATATACAACTCTTTGTGACCCCATTTGGGGTTTTCTTGGCAAAGATACTGGAGTGGTTTACCATTTCCTTCTCCAGCTCATTTTGGAGATGAGAAAATTGAGGTAAACAGGGTGAAGTGATTTGCCCAGGGTCACACAGCTATTAAGTGTCAGAGGCCAGATTTGAACCCAGGAAGAGGAATCTTCCTGACTCCCGGCCCTGTACTCTATCTACTACACTGTCTAGCTGCCCTCATCTATAAAATAGATGTGGACTTGTTCTGTAAAATCCCCTCTGTCTCTGACATTCTTTGATTCTTAGATATATGTGTCTATGTGTGGAGGGAGGTGGAAAGGAAGTTGGAGGGACCAACACAGGATTTTTAATTATGATGAAGGCAATTTGTGCTCTCAGAGGCTATATGCAAAATTCAGAAGACGTGTATATACTGTAACAGGTGCCTCAAGAGTAACGGTTAACACTCCCAGACAACTTTGAGCAATTTTATTCACTGACCTCTCTGTTCAGTAAAGTAAAATAACCAAACTTTTTAAGCTCTTTCCTGTCCTTCCTATAGGAGATGTTTCCTATAGATCATGGGATCATAGATTTAGAATTCAAAAAGACCCCACAAGTCATGTCTTCTAATCTCCCCATTTTATAGATGAAGAAACTGAGGCCCGCAGAGGTTAAGTGACTTTTGTTCAAAGTCATACAAGTAGTAAATGTCAGAGGTGGCATTTAGACCTAGATCCTATAAATCTAAATCCAACACTCTTTAAAGATTTATCATAGAGCAGGTGGCAAAAGTTGATATTCTTTTTCCTAGTAAAGCCAGATAGAATCTTACAACTTTAAAGTATCTGCTAAGGTGAATAGAAATTGCAGAAGAGATTTTAGAAGTTAAAGTCTCAGAAAAGAGAGAGAAGAGTACTCACAGGGAGCAAGATGCTTCCCAATTAAAGAAGCACGATTCCCTTGGAGACCAGAAAGAATTCAAGACATTTGACCCAAAGCCAATGTTCCAAATCATTTTGCAGACTCAAAAAAAACCCAAACAGCCAGCTACTAAGACATGGCAAAAAAAAAATCAATTTAGACAAACAAACTTAGAAAGGACCTTCTTTCCCCAACTCCTTCACTACCCCCAAAATTTCATATGCTAACATTTTCTTAAAATAATGGTTTATACCAAGAAATCACATCAAGAGTGAGGAAATTCCTTCTTTTAAAGTTCTGTAGTAAAATTTTTCTTGGTTAGAAAACAAAGACGTTTAAGACTCATTTTACCTTTCTCTATTGCCCTAAGTTAATCAAATGGAGACAGCTCTTCTACTCTGCTTTATAAACTGTATCCATCCTGGCTAGACTTCCTACATCAAGAATCCAGTTTGAGTAAACGTTCACCTCCATTCATTAGCTCTGTGTGTTGGGGGGGGGTTGTTCCTTCTGCCCAACCTAGTGACATTTAACTTGGTTCCCTCAGGTTTTGGGCTCTTGAAGAACATAGAGTTGTGTTTAATGCTTGGGTTCATCAAGAGAAGAATTTTCTTAGCAGCCACAATGCAAGGGAAGCAAAACTATCATCTAATATCCACCCATCGAGCTTTGCTCCTCAGGGCAGATTTCAAAGGCTTTGCCCAGTGTCTTCACCAGACAAATGTAAGTCACACAGACAGTTTAGAGACACAAGCATGCCTCACGCTGCCAAAGAAAATAAGAAAAAACTGACAAACTACAGACCTAGCATTAGACAGACACATAGATAGAATCAATGTGCTTTTTTTTCTTATGCAAAGGGAAAAAAAATTAGATGCAAACTTTACATTTAAAACTGTATTGTTTCCGTTTAATCTGGCCACCATCCGAGTGGTGATCTGGATGTTAGAGAAGAAATGAATGGGAGACATTGGCAGGGATTGAAGCTTGGTGATGAATGTGGAAATGTAGAATGGGTGTTTCTTTTTTTCTGGCTTTGAGTTGACTGTTGTTTCTGTCTGTTTTTTAGAACTGATCCAAGAGGACAGGGAAGTCAGTGTGGGCGGCTCGAAGGAAGCCTCCTTCTCTACAGCTGCGGCTCAGCGGATTAGGCGCTTCATCCACAAGGCAACATTACACAAGTAGTCTTTGAACAAAAGTCATGGATACTACTAATGATATGGTAATCCTTAATCGAGCTACCTCCCAGTAGTGATTATACTGACATGGGAAGAATATCGAAGTCGTGGAAGCGGCCCACAACAACACTGTGCCATTGTTCGTGCCAAGCTTGACCAAGACTAACTTTAACCAGCATCTCTAACGTCACCTTCCTCCACCCCCACCCCACCCCCTGCCTCTGCCCCCACCCATGAAAAAAAAAAGGGAAAGAAAACCCTGATCCTAAATCTTTTTTTTTTTTTGAATTTGTTTTCGGCAAGTTCCCACACACATCTAGTGTCGTCTCAAAATTCATGCTGCCAACTGTCCCTAGGAACCATTTCCATCTGAGACCAAGACCACACAAAGGTTACTTCTGTAGATCTCAGTGAAGATGTTTTAATTGTCTGACAAAAGATGCTGCCATTATTTGACTTGCAAATGTCAGTCTCTGGATCTCGGATAGCATGGTCAGAATGAGCAAATTTGTCATTAAATTTCCCAACCATTCTAACTATGATACTTGGATACAAGCAGTTCCTCCACTTTGACAGTGACTGAATGGTCTAGACAGAACCCAATGATTCACCATGCTATAGAGGTTTTCCTGAGGGTCCAACCTCTCACACAATTTTTTTCCTTCTAGAAAAAAAATACCTTCTCTGAAGAAGTACATCAACTACGTCTGAAGAATTAGAGGTAAGAGAAACACAGTCACATCAAAAAGCCACATTATTTTCCATGGCCATTCAGACTAATGAAGAATATCAGATTCCCCACCCTCAGCTGTCACGTCAATGAATAATTCCTTTAATGACAATTATATTATTCAATAATACTAAATCAGTGGATTGTTAACATTTCAGAATATATTTCAGGTTGACTCTTGTTTCTGTTTGTTTTGTTAGAACTGATCTAGGAGGACAGAGAAGTCAGTGTGGGTGTAAAAACAAAAATAATGAATAAATAAACGATCCCCACAGGATTAATCTGGTTTCTAAGGTTTCTTCTACACTCACATTCCATGATCCAGTTTACCTTCATGAAAATTCTCCTACATTAGTGAGGTATGACATGACTTTTCCTTTTTTCAATTTTTTAACATTTTTATTTAAAGTTTAGAGTTCCAAATGCTATCCCTCCCTCCCTTCTACCTCCCTGAGACAGTAAGCACTTATATGTTATACATGTTCGATTGTATAAGACATTTCCATATTAGTCATTTTATACGAGAAGACTCGAATAAAAGAAAAAAATGAAAGAAAGTGAAAATATCATGCTTCAGTCTGTATTCAAACAATATCAATTCTTTCTCTTGAGGCAGATAGTATGCTTCATCATTAGGTCTTTGAGATGGTCTTGGATCATCGTATTGCTGAGAATAGCTAAGTTGTTCACAGTTCTTCACTGTACAATATTGCTGTTACTGTGTACAACATTCTCCTGGTTCTATTCACTTCACTGTACATCAGTTCATGTAAGTTTTTCCAGATTTTTCTGAAATCATCCTGCTTGTCAAATGCTGTCCACCTTCAGAAAGAGAACTAACAAATTCTGAGCACAGATTGAAGGATACTGTTTTCACTTTCTCTATTTTTCTTGCCTTTTTTTTTGTAACGTGGCTAATATGGAAATACGTTTTGTATGACATCACATGTATAATTGATATCCTATTACTTGCCTTAATAGGTGGGAAAGGGGATAGAGGGAGGGAGAGAATTTTGAACTCAAAATTTTAAAAAATAATATTAAAATAAAGTATAATTTTTAAAAAAGAAAATACAATGGACAATCATGGTTAAAAAAAAAAACCAAACAAACACCTGGATTATCTATACCACTTATTGGGCAGCTGGGTCATGCAATGGATAGAGCACCAGGTAGATCTGAATTCAAATCCAGCCTCAGACACTTACTAGCTGTGTGACTTGGACAAATCACCTAACCCTGGTTTTTCTCAGTTTCCTCATCTGTAAAATTAGTTGGAGGAAGGAAAGGGCAAATTACTCCAGTATCTTTGTCAAGAGAACCCCAAATGGGGCCACAAAGCATCAGATATGGCAGAAAAATGGCTGAACAACCCATGCCATTTGTTAGCTGTATAGTCTTGTACAGGTGAATTTAATTCTCTATCAGTTTCCTCTTCTGTGAAATGAGTACTAGTTATATCATAGGGTTGTTGTGAAGAAATCTCTTTGTAAAAAGCCAGAACCAAGAGAACATTGTACAGAATAACAGCAATATTGTACAACAATCAACTGTGAATGACTTAGGTATTTGGATCAATACAATGATTCAAGACAATTCCAAAGGATTTGTGGTGAAAAAGTGCTATCCATCTCCAGAGAAGGAACTGATGGAGCCTGAATGCAGTTTGAAGCATAATTTTTTTACTTTCTTTATTTTTCTTGCTTTTTTTGGTGACATGACTAATATGGAAATATGTTTTGCATGATTTCAAATATATAATTATGTCATTTCTTATCTTCACAATCGGTGGGGAAGGGGTGGGAGGGTGGGAGAGAATTTTGAACTGTATTTTTTTAAATGACTATTTAAAATAAATAGTGATTTGTTTAAAGGTCACTAGAGGCTACCCATCAAGCAGCAAGCATTTATTAAACACCTACAACATGCTAGACACTGTGCCATAGAAATGTGAGCTTGACTTGTGTGCTTATAGAAATGTGATTATGACTTTTCTTTTGGATAAACCAATCCCTGAAGTCTTATGAAATGGATAAGAAGGTCCCGTACTCTTCAGCTGGAAAAGCAAGGCACAAAGTAATTTGATAGTAGACTGAAGCTGGAAAATATAGAACTGCCATAATTAGTCCAATATTTTATCACACCATCTTGCCTCCTCCAGAAAACCCAGAGAGGAATGTCTGAGCACAAGGATGAATCACTTGCCCTGACCATTCTGTCTGATTCTGAGGATTTATCCTCTCCTAGGTCTTCCAGAAGTCATGATACTCTTCTGCTGATGGGTTGGCTAAAAAAAAATAAGATGCTTAGAACCTGTAGCATTTTCCTCATAAATATGTGCACTTGTAGACAGGGGTTTAAGCAAGAGCTGCAATGGCACGAATACCCATGCCTTTTTTTTTTTTAACAAGTGATAATCTTTCGTGAGACTTTATGAAGATAGTGAAATCTGGAGATAAAGAGAGACAATAGAAATAAAAGAAGAAGAAAAGCCTTCCATTTGTCAGGGCAAACTTTGATTAAGTAGCAATAATCTAGAAATTTAGTATAATTCGCATTGCAAATTTTAAGTATAATTTACATTGCAATATTGAAAGGCAGAGTGGAGTTGTAGAAACAGAAGACCCAAATTTGAATTCCATCTCTGCAACCTTGCTATCTGTATAATATCAACAAGTCCCTTCATCTCTCCAGGCCTTAATTTCCTCATCTATAAAAAATGAAAGACTAAGTAACCTCTAAGGTCCCTTCCAGTTTGAAATCATTGGCCCACTCTATGACGTCCTGCTTTGATGCCTCTGTGAGATACAGAGATGACCTTGCCTGTTCAGAAGCTTTGCTGGGAGAACACAAACAAGCAAGCCTGCTTGTCACTCTAGGGCAAGCCTATGTAAGCACACAATACAGACCCAAAGCCATGGTCACTGGAATGAGTTGGGTTTTTTTTTTAGCTATAGCATGATGAAGGCAAACTTTTACCAACATCAATGAAGTCCCCTTCCTCCACCATAAAAGTATCCAAAAGGGTATGACGGGAATGGCAGGGAGGTGTGTGATCAGCATCGATGGAAAGAGTGCCCAAACTAATGAAATTACCAGTCTTTTTAAGAATTAAAGTATGCCTAGTCAGGAAATAGACAAGGGGATCAGTGGGACAGAACAAATAAGTGAGATTTAGAGGCAGAGAACATGGACACCCAATGTTTAATTAAACTGAAGACTACAGACTATTGGGTCAAGCATTCTGTATTCCTGCTGGGCAAAGCTGGAAAGCAGTTTGGCAGAAAACAGACTTAAGCCAGCAATAACACATAATGATTTTTAAATCTCCAAATGGATGTAAGACCTAAATGTGGAAGGTCATATCAATGTGCTGTCCTTCTTAGCAGTTGTGAGATATTTAAATTAAAAGAGACTAAAAAGCAATATTTTTCACAGCTAAGGCTGAGGTAGGAGGAATCTTAACAAAATAAAATATGGAAATTGACAATTTTAATTTTATAAAAGTAAAAGGCTTTTAGACAAAATCAATGTAGTTAAACTAAAAAAAGCTGCCAAATATGGGAAAATTTTTGTATGAAATCTCTCTGATAAATCTGATATCCAAGACATATAAAGAATTAACATAAATATATAAGACTATATAACCTGATATATAACATATACATATATGTTCTCCAGTATACAAGTGGTCAAATGATATAATGAAGAAGTGAATGAACTTTAAAAAAGTTATTAAGTACTTACTGTAGGGATACAAATACAAAAGCACCATTTAGGGTTTTCTTGGTGAATGTACTGGAGTGGTTTACCATTTCCTACTCTAGCTCACTGAGGAACTGAGGTCCAGAGTAAGATAGCTAGTCAGTGTCTGAGGCTAGATTTGAACTCAGAAAGATGAGTCTTCCTAACTCCAGAACTGGCATGATATCCACTGTGCCACCTAGCTGCTGATAGATAGGTGTGTGCATACACACATATTTATATAGAGAGATGTCTATATACATAAATATATAATTTTAACCATACTAAAAGCTGATTAGACTGACACTTTCCTGAAGAGATAGACATAGATAGATAGATAGATATAGATATATGTATATAGATATAGATATCTTTAGATGTATATAGAGAGATTTATATATGTATGAGTATGTATACATATACATCTTGAGGATGTATATATGTATGTGTATGTATACATATATGTATCTTCAGGATGTATATATGGTTAAAATAGAGAGCTAACAATGAATCGATATTTGCAAAGTTTTAACAACTAACATTTTAATAATTCAGATCAAACTTTTTCCTCTGTTGGGAAAGATAGTAATAAACAGTTCGAAGCCAGTAGAGACAATTCTGCTTTAAGTATCCAGGACTCTGTGCTTAACATCACTCAATATCTTAACCCTATAAACTTAAAACTGCTTTGAAAAACTTGTCAAAAGCAATTAAATATATCTCAAAAAATGGAACCTTTTGACTCTGTGATGAATCATCATGGCACTGTGGACATCTAAGGAAGCATGTTTGGCTTGGCTGGATCCCAAGCCTTCACTGCTCTGCCAGCTGGGCTAATCTTGGCAGGAATTGGGGAGGGTTTGGGAGGAGTGAGGAGAAGATTGTGAGGACAAGGTAAAAAGTCACTCTATCTATATCAGTGTAATTCAGGAAAGTTATTGTCCAGCCTTGGGCTTTGGGCACCAACAGTAGAATTCCAATGGTGTCCCTATATATACACACCCACCACTCTACCTGATTTCATCAGTCTACAACTCGCTTCTACATTGGCAGTCTAGGTACATGAACTTAAAATGTTTGACAACATTATTATCATATGCCCATATAGAGAAGATCATGGTGCTAATTTTGAAAAAAAAAACATATATAACAGCTGACCCTCTTTATGTCAACATTAGTATTAGGGATAAGGAAAAAACCACCAAGGAGAGAGGCTTTAAGGAATCCCAACTCCTTAAGGAATGCTTTCTGTCCATGTACAAAGAAGCAGACTATGAAGAAATACTCGAAAGTGAAGGAATACGCCTAGGGTCGAACATGGCCATGAACTGGGGCTGTCTGACATTTCCATCTTCATCAAGAGGGATTCTGTCAAGTAGCAACTCCAACCCTCCACCCATAATCTCCATGCCAAACCCGAAACAAGCAGCAGTGAGCATCAGCTCCCCCCCAAGTTCACATGTGGGTCACCAGTACCCACAATGCCTGAAGCATATGGCTGCCATTAACTCTTTGTTACTGTGGGCAGTCCTCAAGATCAAGCAAACCCCGTGAATATCAGAGGTTAATCAGGGTTTTGAGAGCTTCAGTTTTCTCAAAGAAAGAAATTCTCCCCCAGAATCCCAGCACTCTGGGTGCACAGAAATAGAAATAACAGCATATTGAACTGTGTGTGATTGTCGTCTATAAAAAGTTATTCATTACGCTTAAACACTGCTATCACTTAAACAAGTTAACTCTGAAAGGCCTTTCAACTGGACTGTTTAGCATGAAAGAAAACGTCAAGAAAAAAAGTGGCTTTCTCAAAACAGCCTCTTAATGCTCTTGCAAAGCATTTCATGATGGATTTAAAGACATTTTGCATACCCATATTTAGAAAGTGGCAGTGTTTATTCATCAGTAAGAAAGTGTTTTAAGCCCTCAAGAACAACATAAACATAATCCTTGAAATACTGGCATAAGCAAGAATGACTTAAGCAGTAATAATGAACAAGGCATTCATTCATTCATCATTTTGCAAAGCTGATAAGACACAGCTGACTTTTGGAAGAGAAGGGAATGGGTTTTCTTTTGGTAATGCAATGAAAGAGGGCACTAGACTGTATGTATTTATTTAGTCTGGGCTTGTCATCACCTTTTCAAGAATTTTGAAACAAAAATAAGTCCCACCAGTGGCAGAGAAACAGGTAGACTCAGTCATTGCTGGTGGACTTGCAAACTGGCAGAATCTTTCTGGAGAGTAATCTGGCAGTACCTAAGAAAAATTACAAAAATACCCTTTGACCTAGGAATTCCACTGTGGTAGTGTGCTCTGTAACAATTATTCAAAAAATAAAGTTATCTATTCAAAGATTTTCATAGCAGAATTATGTTTAATTTCAACTTCACCTTTTCCCCCTTCCCATTCTGCTAAAAAAGAAAAAAAAAACAAATCTGCAAACAACCTAAATGTCTATCAATAAGACAATGTTCAAATAAATTGTGATAAATTAATGTAATGTCATACTATGTCGCATCAGCTAAGATCAACAAGTGTAAGGAAGGAAGGGGAAGACATATGGACAATATAAAATAATGCCAAGCAAAAAATACAGGCCCACAAGAATAGAGTACACACTGCTAGACCCACAGAAGGAGAAAAGTGAAGGAAAATGAGTAGAAAAAGAATTCTAACGGGAACTTTAACTCAACAACAAAAAATGATAATTTATATGTTGAGGTTAATTTGTAAATATTTTCTAAGCAAGCTTAGCTGGCTATATGGATATTCAATATTAATTTTCAATAAAATGATTAATTGAAAATTTTAATTAAAACTTTGCTATTGTTTCATAGGATACAGAGAAATATATGAAGTGCCTAGGACCTTGTAGTTGGGTGCTTTGGATAGCTTTCATAAAATGCAAAATGAAGGGTAGAGTTGTTTGAAGCTGTTATTATTTTGGTGTTTGCCTCAGTTTTCTTATCTGTTAAATGGGAATACCTGCCTGAAACATCTGCTATTAGGTTTAAATAAGATTATAGATGTAAAAGTGTTTTGAAAAACATAAAGCACTAGACTTCCATTCAGGAAGACCTGACTTTAAATCCACTTTCAAAAACCTACTAGCTGTGTGTCCCTGAACGAGTCACTTAAGCTTTTTCTGCCTCAGTTTCCTTAATTATAAAATTAGGACAATAATAGCAACTACCTCCTAGGGTTTAAATTATGAAGATAAAATGATACAGTATTTGTAAAGCACTTTGCAAACCTCAGCATGCCATATACATGCTAGCTATCATTACCATTATCATTATTTGAACAGGAAAGATCAGGTAGTAGATGCATCCTCATCCAAGAGGTAAAAGACACTTCCCACTATTTGGTTCATAGATCTAGAACAGCGGTTCTTCATCTTTTTTGCCTCCTGGAGCCCTATGTTAGGTAGTCCGGTGAAGAGTAAGGACCCCTTTCTTTTCAGAATAATGATTGTAAGTGTGTAAAATAAAATACACAATTAGCAAGGAAACTAACTGTATTGAAATACATTAATAAGCTAAATGCACTCACAGTAGGCTCAATGCATTAGACAATAGACATGTTCCTAGTAAATATTTCTATATACAAATTTTCATAAATTGAATTGCATGTAGAGTTTTCTAGAAGTGCTCACTATTGAAAAGAATCTTTCAGGGCAGATTTTATAAACCCTATCACCCTTTGAAAAAAAAGAGACTCCTTTTGTTTTGCAAAGTGGAATTTTATATATATATCTAAGCTAGTGCTCTTAGCCCCCCATTGGCCTTGGTGACCTTTTATTTATTTTGTATATCATAAATATAACATATAGTTTTAGAAAATATATGGAAACTCTAGCATTGAAAAATCTCCATTTCAATGATTTTTCCATCTCATGTATTTCAGCATACCTTTAGACCTCAATCATTATTCACCTTCAACTCTAAGAATCCCTTGTTCCTTTCAAAACTCAGTTCAAATACTGACCTCCTACATGAGGACTTTCCTGTTGTTCTCCTCTACCTTAGCTATTATTAGTGGCTCAATGTTATTCCAAAATTATCATGTATGAATGTAGGTATGGACTTATATATTGTAGCATCCTATTATTACCTTTGCATATATGTTATATTTACATATATATATATATATATATATATATATATATATATATATATATATATATATATATATATATATATATATATATATATATATGTTGTTTTCCTCTAATAGAATGTAAGCCCCTTGATGGCAAGTTGTTTTTGGTTTTGTCTTTCTAACCCCAAACAACCAACTGATGCCCAAATGCCTACTACTAAGGACAGTGCCTGTCACATTTATGTATTATTTATGTATTATTAATTCACAAAAGATCTGTAACAATCATAACTTTCTTCTTGTCGAATTTCTCTTGAAACTTCAGAGTATGAGTTGGGTATAGACAACATCTTTTGTGTTTGACTTTTCCAAGGCTTATATAAAGTTGTAGAAGAATGATGGTGTAACCTTGAATTCAGTTTTGTTACTGTTCAGATATGTCCGACTCTTTGTTACCCCATTTTCTTCTCCAGCTCATTTTACAGATGAGGAACTGAGGCAAACAGGGTTAAGTGACTTGCCCAGGGTCACACAGCTAGTGGTGTCTAAGGCTGTCTTCCTGATTCCAAGCCCAGCATTCTATCTACTGTGCCAGCTAGCTTCCTTTGAATTCAGCAGGCTTGGTAATTAAGAGTGGGAGCAATGAGGCACATTAAAGATAAAATTAGATAAATTGGATTCTACCTAGTTTATCTCAATCCCCATCCCCAAAAGAGAGTACCCAGGTGGGGAAGGAGAGTGCCACCAAGCAACTTAACATGTGAACTGTTTGAACTGGATGGGACCTTAGCCACCATCTTGTTTAACTCCCTTAATGTTGCAGATGGGGAAATTGAGGCTTAGAAATGAAGAGACTTGGGGCAACTAGGTGGCATAATGGATAGAGCTCTGGCCTTGGAGTCAAATCTGACCTCAGACACTTGACACTTACTAGCTGTGTGACCCTGGGCAAGTCACTGAACCCCAGTTGTCTCATCCAAAAAAACAAAAATGAAGAGACTTACCATTGCTCACTCAGCTAATGACAAAGTCATCATCTGCTTGATAATCCCTACCATTTGAAATATTCCTCAAAAGCAAGAAAAAAAGTACAAATAAAAATAGATTCTATTATAGAAGCATCAATGTAAGGGAATCAAACCACAGCAATCAATAGCTCTGCGAGGTGGTTGTGACCTGAAGCTAACTAAGAGAACACCAGGTTTGTTTCTCTGGCATCTTAGCACCAATTGCTAAACCAGATTCCTGGAGGTTTTCCTGGACAATAAAGGTTTAGCTGTCTGAGCAAGGAATATTTAAAGCCCCCTGTGATTTTGAGTAAATGGTATTTTAATTTTGCCAGGCATTCTAGAACAATACTACTTCTCTGTTTTTGTGAGTTTTGTTTTTGTTGTCACTTTTCATATTTTTCCAGGTTCTCCTTTTGCTTCCTTCCAATCCTATACCTCTTCATCTTCAAAGTACAGAGAAGAGTACATGGCATAGGACCAAGAGGGTTCTTTATCACGTCTGCTCCCTTCAGTCTTGAGGACAATTTGAAATCTGTCAATACCAATTAATACCAACTGTTTGCCAGTTAACACCTTGTTACCCTAAGAAACATCTGGGTAGTACTACAAAGTCAAATCCTCCCTCAAATCAGATTCTGGAAAAAGTATCTTCAGAGGGACGGAGCCAAGATGGCTGCGTGAAAGCAGTGACTTGCTTGAGCTCTTCCCCAAACCCCTCCAAATACCCATAAAAAAATGGCTCTAAACAAATTCTAAAGCATCAGAACCCACAAAAAGACAGAGTAAAACAAATTTCCAGCCCAAGACAGCCTGGATGGTTGATCGGAAAGGCATATTGCGCCAGGTGGGTAGAGGAGAGCAGTTTGGCATAGACGCGCAGGCCACAGCCAACCTGGAGCAGGCCTCAGAGGAATGAATCACGAGCAGCTGTGGTGGTTTCCACACTCCTCAATCCCACAAACGCCAAAGACAACTTAGAAGGTCAGTGGGAAAAGTCTGTTTTTGCGGTGAGAGAGGAGCTAGGTCAGAGCCAGTTCCAGAGCACAGAGCGCGGGTGCCTGGGTGGTGGCTTCGTTCTGAGCTTCCAGCCCATAGACTAAGGGGGAATCCAGTGGCTGATCAGAGAGGGATTGCAGGGATCTCTTTGCCAGTGCTGAGGCAGGAATCTCTTGCTTTGCCCGTGTGTGGATCTGGGTCACAGTTCTGGGCAGCGGCGCTGGGGTGAGGAGGAACGCTGGCATGGTGGAGCTTGTAGTGGCTATACAGAGAAACCCCTCCTCACAGTTACAGGACAGAAAGGAATACTTGTGGTCACAGGCCAGGAAAGGAGTAAACACCTTGCCCTTATCATACCACCTTGGAAGAACTGAAAATTTACAGATCCCTAGAAGTATCTCTGAAAACAGCTATACAAACCCCCGAAGCTTGGGACAATACACTCTCCACATTGGAAGCAGACTCTTACCTTAACAAAGAATTTAAAACTCAAGTAGTTGGTTGGGATCATGAGCAAACCTCGAAAAAAGAGTCAGACTATGTTATCTTACTTTGGTAACAAAGAAGATCAAAACATACAACCAGAAGAAGACAACAAAGTCAAAGCTCTCACATCCAAAGCCTCCAAGAAAAATATGAATCAGTCTCAGGCCTTGGAAGAGCTCAAAAGGGATTTTGAGAAGCAAGTAAGAGAAGTAGAGGAAAAACTGGGAAGAGAAATGAAAGTGATGCAAGAAAATCATGAAAAACAAGTCAACAGTTTGCTAAAGGAGACCAAAAAAAATACTGAAGAAAATAACACCTTAAAAAATAGCCTAACCCAAATGGAAAAAGAAGTCCAAAAAGCCAATGAGGAGAAAAATGCCTTAAAAAGCAAAATTGGCCAAATGGAAAAGGAAGCCCAAAAGCTTACTGAAGACAATACTTCCTTAAAAATTAGAATAGAGCAATTGGAAGCTAGTGACTTTATGAGAAATCAAGACACAGTAGAACAAATCCAAAAGAATAAAAAATTAGAAAACAATGTGAAATATCTCATTGGAAAAACAACTGACCTGGAAAATAGATCCAGAAGAGAGAATGTAAAAATCATTGGACTATCTGAAAGCCATGATCAAAAAAAAGAGCCTAGACATCATCTTTCAAGAAATTGTCAAGGAAAACTGCCCTGATATTTTAGAACCAGAGGGCAAAATAGAAATTGAAAGAATCCACCAATCTCCCCCTGAAAGAGATCACCAAAGGAACACTCCTAGGAATATTATAGCCAAATTCCAGAGTTCCCAGGTCAAGGAGAAAATATTGCAAGCAGCCAGAAAGAAATAATTCAAGTATGGTGGAAACACAATCAGGATAACACAAGATTTAGCAGCTTCTACATTAAGGGACCTGAGGGCATGGAATATAATATTCCAGAGGGCAAAGGATCACAACCAAGAATCACCTACCCAGCAAAACCGAGTATAATCCTTCAGGGGAAAAAATGGTCATTCAGGTAAATAGAGTACTTTCAAGCATTCTTGATGAAAACACCAGAGCTGAATAGAAAATTTGACTTTCAGATACAAGACTCAAGTGGAACATGAAAAGTTAACAGGAAAGAGAAATCATAGGAGATTTATTAAGGCTGAACTGTTTACATTCCTGCATGGAAAGATGATATTTATAACTCATGAGACCTTTGTCAGTATTAGGGTAATGGGAGGGGAAAAAATTATATGTATGTATGTATAGAGAGAGAGAGAGAGAGAGGGCACAGGGTGAGTTGAAGATGAAGGGGTGATATTTGAAGAATAAAATTAAGAGGTGAGAAAGGATTACACTAGGAGAAGGAGAAAGGGAGAGGTAGATGGGGTACATTATCTTGCACAAAACAGACAAGAAAAGGTTCTTACAGTGGAGGGGAAGCAGGGGAAGGTGAGAGGAAACGAGGGAATCTTATTCTCATAGGATTTGGCCTAAGGAGGGAATAACATACACACTCAGTTGGGTATGAAAATCTGTCTTACCCTACAGGAAAATAGGGGAGGAATGGGACAAAGAGAGCAGGGGGATGATAGAGAGGAGGGCAGATTGGGAAAGGGGTAATCAGAAGTAAATACTTCTAAGGAGGGACAGGGTCAAAAGAAAGAATAGAATAAATGGGGGGGCAGGATAGGATTAAGGGAAATAGAGTTAGTTTTTTACAACATGTCTACTATGGAAGTGTTTTGCATAACTGCACATGTATGGCCTGTATTGAGTTGCTTGCCTTTTCAGTGAGGGTGGGTGGGATGGGAGGAAGGGAGAAAGTTTGGAACCCAAAGTTTTAAAAACACATGTTAAAAAAAAAAAAAGAGCAGATGGAAGCCTAGAAAGGTCAGGTGCCTTTCCCAAGGTCACAGTTATTGACCAGCAAAGGCAAAACTAGAACCCTGGTCTCTTGTTTGCCAACACATTTCTACATACATTTTCTACTACATAAACCCTTCTACTAGATGTCAGTCCTTATAGCAAAAAGTGCCTGGAGAGCAGTGGTTTCCCTTTTGTTCAGACATCTAGGGTGAAAAGTTCCAGTGAGAATATTTCCAGCTGTTCGCACAATTTAACTAGTCAGTGCATGCTCTATTGAAGTTTCATCTACTATAAGTTTGGGAAAACAAACGTGTTATTAACTTATGGATGTTGCTGAGTGGTGACTCATCTGTAAAGATGATGCAAATCATATCTGGAACGTCATTTCTAGAAGCTCAGAATCAGGCAGTATCAGAACCATGCAGGGAGTTTCTTACATTTGAGAGGCATTAAGATACAATGCAAAGAAGCCTGGATTTGGGGTTAGTAGATTAGGGTTCAAGAACCAGCTCTAATGATTGTTTTGTTTGTTTGTTTTGTTTTGTTGGGGGGTTTTTTGTTTGTTTGTTTTTTGCTCTGTGACTATGTAGAAAGTAACAAACACTCTTTGCCTTAATTGGCTCATCTGTAAAATGGGGAAAATAAATGCAATAAGAGAAAAAAAAGTATCTTCAATCTATATTTCAAAATGGAAAAAAAATCCTGCTTTTTGATTACGAGCCAAGAGCAAATTTTACTAAGAGGTGGGAGCCGTTGAAAGCCCCTAGCCCAAATGACCCTGCTTGTCAAAGGAATACAAAAAGACAGTTCACCCCTGATCTCTTGACCTATGGTCAGACACCTGAGTGATATACTCTACAACTGATCCTGTGGATGAGAAATAGGAATGAGACCTGAGTTTCAGGCTCAATTCTGCCACTCATCAGCTAGCTAACCAGCCTATCACTGGAGTCTGAGAGTGTAGGATAAAAATGGCCAGCCTTTATATAGTGCTTTAAGGTCTGCAAAGGGCTTTACATGTATTGTCTCATTTGATTCTCACTGCTCCACGAGGTAGGAGCTATTATTAACTCCGTTTTATAGATGAGTTAGTCAACAGGATTCTATTAAGTGCCTGCTCTGCATTGTGCTAACTGATGGGAAACTGAGACTGAAAGGTTAAATAAATAACTTGTTCACGGTCAGCTAGGAAGTGGCCAAGGCAAGATTTGAATCAGGTCTTCCTGACCTCAAGTCCACAGTTCTATCCACTAGCCACCAAGTGTGCAATGTTCTAGAGCCACAGTCTCCTCTCCCACACCTCACCTTTGCAAAGAACAGAGGGAGGTACATTTTCTCATCTTTTCCTCAGAATCAGATTTTCTCATTATAATTACATGGCATTCCTCTTCATTAAACAAGGATATTATGGCATAGTGGATGCAGAGTTCCAAATCAGGAAGACCTAGGTTCAAATGTGACACCTATTGGCTGTGTGACCTTATAAGCTTTCACTGCCTCCAGGCAACAATCTAAGACTCTATGTTATAGGACAAATACCCTTCTGCCTTCATAGATCTAATACCGGAAAGGACCAACCTGGTTCAACCCCCTCATTTTACAAATAAAGAAACTGAGTCCCAGGAGGTACCGAAAACACACAAGTAATAAATGGCAGAATCAGGATTCAAACTCACAACCTTTGACTCTAAGTTCTGGGCTCTTTCCCTTGAACCACACAGGTTCCTTCCTGGGAGTTTTCTTTGCTAATGAAATCATAGAACTGGAAAAAAGTCTAGTGGGGGTGGGATGGGACAGGAGGAGAAATGGAATCTTTTATTAGAGAAATTGACACCAGTTATACCAGATACCTGCAGAGACACTAACGGAGGGATGGTCTCAAGGACCATAAGACTAGGTCATCAGCCCAGAATCAACTGAAGGAATGATACACAGGTGTCGTAGGAAAGTTGCCATAACCATGAAGCCTGGACTCTGGGTGTGTGTGAAGTTACAAGAACTGTAACAAATAGTGTCTGGCGACCAGTGTTTGGCGCCTGGGGAGGGTATCAGTGATGGAGCTGGGAGAAGAGAATGGGAGGTGATTTGACCTATGGATTACCAATAAGGTTCTCCATGAAATTCGGGAAAGCAATGGACATATTAGGGATATGCAAGTTTTTGAAAAATATTTGCCTGGGTAGTATAGGAGAGACATGGGATAGTAGTAGTTAAAAGGTTAAGGAAAATCCATAGACATCTCCTAATACGAGTCATTCGTTTACATTGTAAATAAGCACAGAAAGAAACAAACAGCGAAAGGCTTAGAATAATGACTTTGAAAACTTTCTAAAATTAGGTAGTTATTTGTTTGCAGGTAGCACCAGCAAGCTAATGTACTGCTTCCTCTCCTCCCCAGATCCCTTGGACAGCCACAAATGCCATCAATGCATTGGACATTGCTTCTTCTGAAACTGATCTGAGTGGAGTTAGTGGGTGAGAAATCAGTTTGAAAATAAATGATAGGGCAAAGATGAGGATTTTTGTTGAAGACTAGTAAAGGAAATGCTTTGATGAGGAGCAGGTGTTTTCCCTAGGCTTTCTGCCCTGCCAGAGAGTCTCCTTTGGAAATATGGCTTATTCCCAGGTGGCCCATCCTTAGGACCACAGTTTCTCTAGGATGCTTAAGAAGGGCCTGGATGGAATTTTCACCTTGAATAAGCTTCATCCTGAACTTTGGTTTCTGAAAGCCCTTCCTAATCCCCAATCTGAAATTCCCTGCCTGGCCTGTTTCCCTGCAGCAGGGGGGCTATAGATCGTGGAGGAGGGAACAGCTGTGAGCCTCTGGGAGGGAGAGGGCCTAAGTCTAGGGAAGCAGCGAGCTGGGAGGGAAAGGGACAGTGCTAGACCTGTGGGAGGTCCTGACAGGATTTTATGGGGGATGAAAGGGGCCTTGAGGTCTGGAAACTATCAGGAAGAAGATAGATGGCTGAGAAACAGAAACCAAGTTTGACGATCTCAGGAGAAAATTTATCCTTTGGAGGGTGAGGGCTAATAGTTTTATGGCCCTCCTTACAGGAAAAGGAAAGCTGAGATGTTTATTGCTTGGGCCTTCTGCTCCGGTCAAACCAATGTATCTGCCACTTTCAGTTTTCCCCAGTTTCTTCTGCTCTGTACACATGGATCCAAGACCTGACAAAGGGAGACCCTCAGTTTCCTGTGACCTCTTCACACTGTTAACTATCCCCACCTGCAGTGACTCTGTCTCACACAGGCCCTATCCCCTCTGCCTGGGGGCCAATCTTTGTCTTGGTTATTTTTCACTATTTCCCTTTTCACACTCTAAATTCCAGCCAAACTGAACTCCTAACTTTTCCTGGAAATGGACAGATCACTGGACCTGGAGTTAGGAAGACCTGAGTTTAAATCCAGCCTCAGCTACTTACTAGCTGTGTGATCCTGGGCAAGTCTCTTAATCCTTGCTTCAGTTTCCTCACTTGTAAAATGGGGATAATAATAGCATCGTTATCCCAGGATTGTTGTGATGATCAAATGAGAGAATAATTATAAAATGCTTAGCATGATGCCTGGCACATAGTAAGTAACATAAATGTTAATTATTATTATCATCATCAGACCTCGGACAGATTTTTTTTTTCTCTTAATGCTCGAGCTGGTTTGGGGCAGGTACTTGTCTAGGTTCATTTCATCAAACATTTATTACGTGCTCACAGCCCCAAGGTAGGCAACCAGAGATACAAAGATCAAATTAGATACAGTTTCTGCCCTAGTCATGCTTAAAATCTCAAACTGTACACATACAAATAATTACAATAAAAACAGACTAGTAAGAGCATAAAAAATGCAAACAAAGTATGATCAGCTGCCAAATCTTGTTCTTTCCACCTCCGTAACACCCCTTGGATATCCCCCTTTGTTTCCACATATACCACATCCCAAGTGTGGGTCTTCATCACCTCTTGCCTCCACTATTCCAAGTTTGATGTCCTTGCCTTAAGTCTCCCCATACAACAATCCATCCTTCACTCAGCTGCCAAAGTGATTTTCCTGAAGCACAGGGTCTATCACGTCAGTCCCAAACTTAATAATTCCACTGGTTCCCTATTATCTCCAGGATCAAAAACTCCTGTGGCATGTAAAGCCCTTCACAACCCAGCTTCTTCTCACCTCACTAGACTTCTTATGCACATACTCTAGTCCAGTTTCTCATACATGAAATTTTACCTCCCCCCCCCATCATTGTACAAGTTTTGCACTGGCTGTGCCCCCTCCCTGGGATGTTCTCTTTTCCCTTCTCCTTTCTTGAATCCCAGGTCTCCTTCATGACTCAGCTCAACTATCACTTACTGTAGGAGGCCTTTCTGGACCCTTTCAGCTGCCAGTGTCATGTCCTAGGTTACCTTTTATTTAGTTTCTATGTGTTAAATATGCCTATGTACATATATGTTGACTCCCAAAGGAATGTAATCTCCTTGAGGGCAGAGACCATTACCATTCTTTCTTTGATCCCCCTAGCTTAGCACAGTGCCTACCACATTGTATGACTTCAAACGCTTGTTGATTGACTTGTTGATTGAGATTATGTGGCATCTAAGGAAAGAATGGTCACTAGGGGATCAAAGGAGTCAGTTTATTGGGGCAGCTATGTGGCATGGTGGATAGAGCTCCAGCCTTGGAGTAAGGAGGACCTGAGTTCAAATCTGGTCTCAGACACACAATGCATGACACTTACTAGCTGTGTGACCCTGGGCAAGTCACTTAACCCCAACTGCCAAGCAAAAAGAAAAAAAGAAGGAGTCAGGTTATTGAAGATGAGGTAGTATTTCAGCAGGTGGGATTGGAATGAGAGAGGGAATATTCCAGGCACAGGAGATAACATGAGCAAGAGAAAAGTGAAGAATAAATACAGGAGATGTTGCTAGACTCCAATCCAATAAACATTTATCAAGTACCTACTATGTGCCAGGCACTATGCTAAGTTAAAGGGACACAATCAGTAAAAAGAAAAATAGTCCCTCCCCTCAAGGAGCTTGCAATCTAAAGGGGGGGAGACAACATACAAAAGGAGGCAGGAAAGAATTGGGAAACGAGACATTAAGGAGTACCTAGGGTGAGGGCATCTTGCTCCATGGAGTTGAAACCAGGCAAGGCAACAGAAGCAAACTGGAATGATCTGAATCCAATTTCTACCCTCTATAGAAGACTATGTCCTATCACTCTCCAGTCAGAAGGTACGGGAGGCTGAGGGAGATGGAGTCAAGGAAAGCCTAGTGGTGAGTTAAGAAGTGATGAACTTATCCTGGGAAGGGCACCTTGTTCTGTGGAGTTGAAACCAGGCAAGGCAGCAGATGTAAAGAATATATGTAAAGGAATAATGGGGGATGAAGATGGAAAGTTAGAATGGGACCTAGATAACAGAGGACCCGGAATGACAGCTTAAGGAGTTAAGATTCTCTTTGAGGAGAAAGTAGGGAATGATGGAAAGATTTTGAGTAGTAGTCATTCCATGCATAAGGAAGATTAATCTGGTGGCCACCTCAAGGATTGACTGGAGGAGGGAGCGACTACAGAAAAGCTTTGGAGGCTATTATTATAGTCTATGGTCTAAACCACAAGGATGACAGTAGGAATGGACAGAAGGGGATAGATACAAGAGATATAGCAAAGGTTGAACAGGACTCAGTAATTGATTAGATGGTTTTCACATGCTGATGCCCCAAATGCTCCAAGCTTTCTTGTAGTTAAGGGCATTTGGTTCATTTTATGGAGATAGCTTTTGCAGGTCAGTAAGAGACTCTTCAGAACTTTCTTTAAATATTATGTCACATTAATGCACTGTTGTGGAGTTGTGAACTGATCCAAGCATTTTGGAGGGCAGTTTGGAACTATGCCCAAAGGACAACCGCATTGTGCATACTCTTTATCCAGTAATATCACTACTACGTCTGTATCTCAAAGAGATCATAAAAAAAGGGAGAAGGACCTATTCATACAAAAATATTTATGGCTGCTCTTTTTGTGGTGGCAAAAAATTGGAAATTGAGGGGATGCCCATCAATTGGAGAATGGCTAAACAAGCTGTGGTATATGGATGTACTGGAATACTATTGTACAGTGATGAGCAGGCAGATCCCAGAAAAACCTGGAAAGACTTACATGAACTGATTCTGAGTGAAATGAGTAGAACCAAAAGAACATTGTACACAGTAATGGCAACATTGTGTGATGATCAACTATGAATGACTACGCTTTTCTCAGCATTCAATCATCTAAGACAGTTCCAAAAGGCTCATGATGAAAAATGCTATCCACATGCAAAGAAAGAACTGATAGATTCTGAATATCAATTGACACATACTATTTTCACTTTCTTTGGTTTTTTGTGTGTTTTCCCTCTTTTGGTCAATTTCATCTTTCACCACATGACAAATACAGAAAATATGTTTTACTTGATTGCACATATATAACCTGTATCAAATTGCTTACTGTTTTCGGAAGAGGGCAGGGGAGAGAGGGAGGGAACTCAAAATTTTATAAAAATGAATGTTGAAAATTATCTTTACATATAATAGAAAAAATAAAATACTAGTAAAAATAAAAATTACATTACATACCATTATAAAGATAATTTTGGTAAAGAATATTTTAAATGTATGGACAGCATTCCTTCACTAAAATCCTCCTCCAAAGTTGTACTATGGTGTGAAAGTGTTAGGAGGTACTGAGGGGAGGACAAGCCCTGGAAGTCAATTAGTCATTCAGTTGGTCAATAAATATTTATTAAGCACCCATCACCTGTTAGGCACCATGCCAAGCACAGGGATACAAAGAAAGGCAAAAATCAGTCCCTGCCCTCAAGGAGATCACAATCTAATGAGGAAGACAATATGCCAACAACTATTCATGCGCAAGCTAGATACGGGGTAAATTGGAGATAATCAGCAGTAGAGAGGCACTAGCAATAAGAAAGATCAGAAGACTTTCTGTAGAAGGTGAAATTTTAACTAGGAATTGAACGAAGTCAAGGAAGCCAGGAAGCAGAGATGAAAAGGGAGAGTATTCCAAATATGGAGTAGGTCCTACTTCAGGGATGGATCTGATAATGGGCTGTGTCTGCGATAAAAGGTCTGACATATCTGACATATCAAGAAGGTTTGTCCCAGAACACTGGCTACAGCAACCCTATTAAGGCAGGGAGAGGTTGCAAAGACCAACAGTGACAGAGTGCCCACATGAATGAAATCACAGCTCTTACAAAGTACTGAAATAAGCAAAACTTCCCTTTTCTGCCTAAACTCCTTTAGCCCAGCCACATGCCCTCAGATCTCTCAATGGAAGAAGTAGGTCTGTCTAGAAATGAAAGCAACTAAGCTGTCCTATTTTTTGAGGTATACAAAACTGAAGTGATCAGAAAGGATAAACAGTCCAAGTGACCAAAAGTTATTTTTAAAAGCATCTGTAACCAAAAAGACCTATTTTCATGTGTATGATATAGTTGGGTTAGGAGAAACAGCATGGGATAGTGAATAGACAGCTGGCCTCAAGGTCAGGATGACCTGTGTGCAAATTCTACCTCCTAGTTCCGCTAGGTTCTAGGATTTTAAATAACTCTATAACTTTATAAATTGTAGAAGAGATGCTCTGGTAGAAGGGGTTTCCTCACCCCTGGAACCCTGGGTTCCCTACACTAGAGGCATCAAATTCACCATGTTGCTGGCAAAACTCTTGAATGTGGGCTGAGCCAGATTAAAATGTAATTAGGAATTGTTTATGAAATAATGAAATACAATACAACATAAATGAAAATACAATACAACATAAATAATGTTAATTTGTGGTTTTTTAAGTCACTATGCCACCTACAGGGATCTGTTTCTATTTGATTTTGACACTGCTCTTCAGGGCTTCTTAAACTTTTTCCACTCATAACCCTTTTCGTGAGAAATTTTTATTGGACCCCAGGTACATAAATAAAATAGGTCTGAACACCCTCCCCCCAAGTTGGATTATAGTATAATAAAATAGTTAAACAACATACATCAAAGATAAGAATAATGCTTGCAACAATCCCCTCTTAAAATACTGTAACACTTATTTTAGGCTCATGAATAATTTCATTAAATATATTAAATAAATTAGAACTATTACTTTGGAATTGTTATTCATATACGTAGGTAAAAAAGCACTTTACATATTGTTTCAACATGACATTTTATACTAAAATTTTTAATATATTTATTTAATAGATCTCTCTTGATGCAACACATCATCTTACTTTGGAGTCATATCGACTTGGATGGAGTCAAAGGACTGAATTTAAATCCTTGCTCCAACACTCACTACTACTAATTATAATAACTAGCACTTAAATAATACTACAAAGTTTGCAAAGCACTTACCCTCATAACAACTCTGGGAGAAAGGGAGCCATTAGCCCCATTTTGCAAAGGAAAATACTGAAGCAAATGGAGAATAAGTGATGTGCCCGGGATCAAGAGCCAGTAAGCATCTAAACTCAAGTCTTCCCGACTCCCGGTTCAGCGTTCTGGTCATTGCTCCACCAACTGCCTACCGTTAGCTGTGTGGCCATGGGCCAATCACTTCATTTTTCTGAGACTCAATTTCCTCTTCTGTAAAGTGGGAGTAATAATACTTACATGCCTTATCTCATAGAGGTACTGTGGGGAAAATGTTTTGTAAACTTTAAAATGCCATAAAAATTGGGGTTATTATTCTTATTCACCACCGTGATTTTCCAATGTACTTACCTAGTTGTTATTGTCTAATATTCTGAGAATATGTCTCTATGTTCAGTCCTTTCAGTTTTGAACTATTTTCTGATTCTCACTCTCTCCATCATTGTTTCCTCCTTCCTTTCTTTCCTTTTTCCCTTGCTCCATTTCTTCCTCCCCTTCTCCCTTCTTCTTTCTTCCCTCCTTTTCTTCCCCTTCTCTCTTTTCTTTCTTTCCTTCTTTTCTTCCTCCCTCTATCCCTTCATCCCTTTCCTTCCTTCTCTTTTCCTTCCTTTTCTCCTTCTTTCTTTCTCTCCTTTCTCTCTTTGCTTGTATGCTTTGTCCTTCTTCATATCTTTTACCAATAATAATAATAATAATAATAACTAACATTGACATAGCATGTTAAGGTTTGCAAAGCACCTCACATGCACTGCCTCATTTGAGGTGAATACTTATCATTATCTTCTTCTTACAGATGGAGCAACCAAAACTGAAAGAGATTCGGGAACTTTGGTCAGACAGCTAAGTGTCTGAGGCAGGATTCCAACTCAGATCTTCCTGATTTCAGGCCTGGTTCTCTATTCTCTCTGCCACCTAGCTACCTTGTAGCTTTTTTTAGCTTTCTTTTCCTAGTCTCCTTCCCACTGGACGTTTTCCACATATATTTTCCTCCCATAGGCCTTCTCTCTCCTACCAATATTGTCTCCTTTTGCCCAGTTCAATACTTGAGAATAGGAAGAGAGGAAAAAATAAGGTCTCCCCTTCAGTGGGGGGAGGGGACAAAGGACTCTCTCCCTCATATAAAAGAGGGTTGTTATGGGCTGAGAGCCAGTCACAGCCTCCCTCATCTGAAGCCCTTAGTTCCCATGTGGACGACAAAGAATGGATGGTTTCCCTGCATTGTTCAAGCCCTCCTTTGCCCTTTCTGTCAAGTCTTGGCCTCCAGAAGACAGCGGGCCATGTTCTGCATTCATCTCTGGTCAGTCACCGATCAATATCACTTGACTCTTCTTATTTTTTAGTCATTCTCTTTCTATACTTGGTGTCAGAAGGGATTCCTAAGCTACTCTTTGTCCTTGGCCTCTTCTCAGTTGGTGAAGAGAAAGACGGTAAGTGCTACTGTCTAGGCTGTGAAGTGTACAGACCCGGGAGTCAGAAGGCCCAAGTTCTATTTCTGGCTCAGCGGCTGAATTATAGAAGGTTGTGGTAGTGGTTTTATTTTACCTGTTTGAGATCTAAGCTGTCAAAAATCAGTCGTCATTATCATCCACTTACCTCCCAAGGGGAACTGGGAATTGTAAAGCCATCACACTTTACACTATAGATTTTGCCTTTCTTTGTATCTTTAGTACTTAGCATAGAGCTCAGCACCTAGTAAATGCCCGATTTTTTTTTTTCCCATAGACCAGAGATTTAATGTCTTAATCTATAGGGGGTCCCTCCCACCACTGCTTAGCACCTCACTTCAGCTGCTCCTTGTCCCACTGCTCAGGGGTCAGGGTCTTCTACTCAGTAGTTTGGATGGGGGGCAGCTTTTCTCACAGAGTAAGCTCATAATAAATGCTTATGGATTGATTGTGGATGGATGAAATGGAAACACAGAGAGTACATTTAGCTCCAAGGATGGCTCCCTTTCAGCAGGATTCCTTCAGCTGTTTTGTCTTGAGTTCTTATTTCTCCAGGAGTATTTGGAAACTATTTCGGGTCCCCCTGTTTCCTTGTGCTTTTCTTCTTTTCCCTTTCTACTTGTGATTTTTCTGATTTCACAACATTGATGCTTTATCCCTTCTATAACCTTCATTCCTGTACATTTTTGTTTATTGATGTACACTGAGAATCTGGTCTCAGATACCTACTTTGGGCAGGGTTTATTTTGTTATTTCATTTTGAGTTATTCTTTTTACTCTTTATGTTTGATCTTATGAAAGTTCCTCTAATATTTGGTCTGGAATAGAAGCAGTCCTACTTTTCTTTAAGACTTACAAATCACATCATGCTAAATGGCTTCCAAAGCAACCGAATGAGGAAGAAAAGCTCTACTGAGAGACAGTCTCTCTCTGTTTATAAATGGATGCTTGAATGGGTGTCTTTAACTCTTCCAGGCTACTGAGTTGGTCAGGAAGTCCAAGTAAAGCTCAGCAGTCATTTTCAGTAAACAAGCTGCTTTATCTCACTAAACCTGATCTGTTTCACTTTTGAATGAGATTAATGATACTAACAGTTATGAATTATTTCCCCTTTGCTTTCTTACAAATTGTGCATATTAGGGAACATTGTTGAGTTTATAACTTATCTCAGAGATAATCAGGAGCCACTAGAGTTTATTGAGTAAGGGAGTGACATAGCCAATCTTAAGGAGAGTTAATTTGGCAACAGTATGTAGGACATATTGGGGTGGTGAGAGGCTTGAGGCTGGAAGATGAATTAAGGGACTAGTTGCGGCACTAATTTAGGCATGCGATGATGAGGGCATGAAAAAAGGGAGGTTATAGGAGTAAAGAGAAGGGGTCAAATGTAAGAGATGCTGTAGAAGTAGAAACAGCAAGATTTGGTGATGGATTCGATATGGGTAGTAAGGGGGAGTAACAAGTCAGAGGTAAAGCTGAGGCTCTGAACCTGGGACCCTAGAGGGATGGTGATGCCTTTGACAGAAAGGAGGGAGTTTGGAAAAGGTTTGGAAGGGTTTTTGGAGGAAATACAATAATCAGTTTTGGCCATATTGAATTTGAGATGTTTCTAGGACTTTTACTTTGAAATGTGCAAAAGGTAATTGGTGATTTGAGACTGTAGCACAGAAGGGAGATTCCGGATGGATAAATAGAGCTGGGATTGGGCAGCTAAGTGGCTCAGTGGATAGAGTACCAGGCTTGGAGTCAGGAAGACCTGAGTTCAAATCTGGTCTCAGATACCTACTAGTTATGTGACCCTGTGCAAGTCACTTAACCCTGTTTTGCCTCAGTTTCCTCATCTGGAAAATGAACTGGAGAAGGAAATGGTGAACCACTCCAGTATCTTTGGCAAGAAAACCCCAAATGGGGTCACAAAAAGTCAGACACAACTGAACACACACAAAAAGATCTGGGAGTCATCAGCAGAGGTAATTACACCTATGGAATCTAATGAGGTTACCAAGAAAAGGCAGAGAAAGAAGAAAAGGGAGCCCAAGAGAAAGACTTGAGCAAGACCCAAAGCCAGGAAGTGTGACATGGATCATGAGTCAGTGAAGGAATAGTTAAACAGGCAGGAAGAGTCTTAGGAGGGAGCAGTGTCATGAAAACCCAGAGAGGAGCAAGCATCCAGGAGGAAGATGTGGTCAATAGTGTAAAATAGTTTACATAGGTTAATTCTTAACTCCTTACTAATCTTGAATATGAACCATCTGTTAGCTATTTGTACTCTGTCATTTCCAGGGTCAAAGTCATTCTCCCTGGTTGAGAAATTGAGTACAGTAAGAAATTGAGCAGTTCCGCTTTCTCCGTGTGGTCACTTATTACTCTCCCATCCACTGCAAGCAAAGGTCTTATCTCTTCTTTGGTCCTCCTATTTTCTCCCAAATCTCCACCATCTTTTTTTTGGTCATATATTTGAGTCATCTTTTGTCTCAACTCTTACCCAGCCCACGATCATTGAATGGGTGTGGCCTTAGACAAACTGAGACCTGGGAAAGACCTTAATTTAGAAAGGCCAAAGTCACCCACTACATTCTGGGCCATCACCAGGCATCTTGATCTTTGTCTTACCACTGGACTTCAATTACTGTGGAGGAGAGAGTGAGGCTGTTAACTTTGTGCAACTTTGCTATCAATACCTGAAGAATCTTTAATTTTGTAAGAGAAAAACCAACATAGATCAGAACCCTTCTACAATGAGTGAAAAAGCATTTTGTTTGCACTTACCATACACCCCATGGCATGAAGGTTTCAGGGGATTAGTACAGGTCTGGGTCTGGGTTCACCAATTCCAAGCTCAGGGTACTTAGTTTTAAACATTAAGCTTTCCCTGTCTGAGGACTCACCTTCCTTTTTAAAAGCTGTTGATTTCTCATTGGTTATTATCATTACTTCTCTAACTCATTTGTTCTTCTCCATCTTGATTTTTGATACCAGCCCATTTGAAATTGAAAAGGTTTCTTTTTGTTTCTTTTTGGTGGAGTGGGGCGGAAGGTGGGATTTTTTTTTTCCTCTAACAATAGGAAAGCATAGATCTGTCCCCTTCACACCAATTGTTGTTGTCCTACTCTTTGTGACCTCATTTGGGGTTTTCTTGGCAAAGGTATTGAAGTGGTTTGCCATTTCCTTCTCCTGCTCATTTTACAGATGAGGAAAGTGAGGCAAAGTAGGGTTAGATGACTTTTCCTGGGTTACACAGTTAGTAAGGATCTGAGGGGCAGCTAAGTGATAGTTATTCATACCAAACTAGAGTCTCATTTAGACTACCCATGTGGATATATGTATCTTAAATGAACACAGAAACAGCTTACTCTAGCATTCAACTACTTTGTATGATTAGTATTTGCTCACTTTAGATTGATACTGTATA
Organism: Phascolarctos cinereus; assembly: GCF_003287225.1. Classification (NCBI taxonomy): domain Eukaryota; kingdom Metazoa; phylum Chordata; class Mammalia; order Diprotodontia; family Phascolarctidae; genus Phascolarctos; species Phascolarctos cinereus. The sequence continues at coordinate 65,580,679 of NW_027556402.1, read as the reverse complement.
TGTTTATATAGGTACTTGTTATCTTCCCATTAGATCGTAAACTTCTTGAAAGTATGAATTGTTCCTTTTTTTGTACTTCCAGTACCTAGCACATTGCCTGGCACATAGTAGGTACTTAATAAATATTTGTTCATTGAACTGTTTCAGTGAGCAAGAAATAGTGGGTTCATAATCTGTCTCCTTGAATAATCATGAAATGTGATTCTTTCTCTTCTATGGGTCACTCTCGTTGCTCCCCACAGGAATGCTGAGTCTTTAGCAATATGTTCCCAATGCTCTTGGCATGGAAGGGAATGTTCTCTAAGGGCTGACTGGCAGAATGCGACCTCATCGACTCCAGAGTTGAGCTTCACTAGGAGGACTGAAACCTCCCTGAGCTCTAAGAAATCCATTGCATCAATGCCCCAAAGTTACCATCAGTATGATGCAAGGGGAAATCTCAGTTTCCACAAACCCCAGTGGAATTTAGCATGGTGCATAAAGAAGACCTGAAAGCTGATCCAGCCTCAGACACTTAGCTGCATGACCCTCAGCAAGTCACTTAATCTCTGTATGCCTCAGTTTCCTCCTCTGTGAAATGGAAATAATAACAGCACCTACCTCTCAGGGTTGCTTTGAGGATGAAATGAGATTATAATTACAAAGTGCCTAGCACATATTGAGTTCTATATAAATGTTAGCAATTATTACTATTATTAACTAAGTCCAAGAGGAGTTGTGATCTACTTTAGAGAAAGATGTTCTCACTTCAATGAAACTGCAGGTTCTTGGAGCATAGAAGTCCATTTCAAACTAAATGCAACAGAACCTGGAAGCAGAAAAAAAAATTAAAGTTGTCTTAAACCAGAATAATAACAACTAGCATTTATATAGCACTTTAAAGTTTGCAAGGTAGTTTACAAGTATTATCACATTTGATCATCACAACAACCCTGAAAGGTAGGAGCTATTATCATTCCCGTTTTGCAGATTAGGAAACTGAACCATCAGAGGCGAAGCAGCTTGCCCAGGGTCATATAATTAGTCCTGATTTGAACTCAGGTCTCCCTGAGAAGGTCTATCACCCTAATCACTTTTCAACTAAGTAGAACAAAATAAATCTTGTCTCTGGGCAATCTAAAAATGTTTGGAAGAGCAATTTAGAGGCATTCGAGCAACTGAGCTAAATCAAAGTCACAGAAGCATAACAAAAATTTTATAACGCAAAAAAGGTGGCAATGAAGAGATTTGTTTCACTAAAGACCTATGGTTATGATAAAAATAGAAGGTAGGTAAGAGTATGGATGGGTACTGTAAATGTGTCTGAGGATGAATGACAACATAACAGAATATGTTCGGTTGTTTCAGTCATGTCTGACTCTTTGTGACCCCATTTGGGGTTTTCTTGGCAGAGATACTGGTGTGGTTTGCCATTTCCTTCTCCAGTTCATTTGACAGATGAGGAAACTGAGGCAAACATTGTACTTGCCTAGGGACACACAGCTAGTAAGTGTCTAAGGCCCGATTTGAACTCAGGAAGATGAGTCTTCCTGACTCCAGGCTCAGCACTCTATCCACTGTCCCACATAGCTGTTCCCATAATAGAATGTATTATCATTCACTTGAACTCTTTCATTCAATGAATGCATGTTTCCTGTTTCCATGCCCTAAGTGGCTTCCCTGGAATTGACAAGTGTTTCCATTAGTTCTTGTTCTTCCATTTAAATAAAGGGTGTTCTGCCACCTGGTGGCTCAGATATTTCCATGGTCATTTAGCAGAAATAAATTAAAAAAGAGTCCATAGATAAATAACATCTTCTGGGGTCTCTTGACATTTCTCTCTTCCCTTTTGGCAGATAAAGAAATCAGAGTGTGCTCTCCTTCTCCAGACCTCTCGCCTCCCTCCCCTATCTCTGTCTCTGTCTTTCTCTCTATCTGACTCACCGTTGTCCCTAAAGGAAATGCTGAGTTAGATATTTCTCATTCCTTAACCCAGAAGGCATATAATTTACTTAAACTCAAATAAGGGCTAAGGAAAGATTGGGTAAGTCTGGAGTGATATCTGGTTTTATTGCAGTTTCAAGACACCGTCTACAGATTTACCTGCCTTTTTTTTCTTTCCTATTAGAACTAGGCACTCCAGGAGAGAAAACCTCTCTCTATTCATGTGGCTGAGACAAACCTTCTGCAATCTGTGGTGTTAGAGAACTACAGATTTAAAGCTGGAGCAGGGGTTTGCTGGAGTCAGTTTGAACCGACTCTCCAGAGATTATTACATTTTTAGCGTGAGCATTTTTACCTCAGGAATTAGTAAGTATTACGAATCAAGGACATATTGTTTTGTTGATTGTCCAGATTCAAGAAAGTGATAGAGAAAATGTTAATGATGCAAATTTTAAAAAGTGTGTGGTATAGACATTCCCTCCTCTCCTTCCCTTGCTTGTTAAACTTTTACCAGCACACTGCTGCCTCAGAAGCCATCAACTCCAATCCTCCCATTTTACAGATGAGGGAACTAAAGCTACGTGACTTTTAAGAGGTTAAGTGACTTGCTCAAGATCACACAACCAGTATGGGTTAAAGGAAGGACTTGAATCCAGGTCTTCCTGGATTTGGGACTGGAGCTTTAATCACTATGCAATATTGTCCCTTTTTTGGAAGGTTCTTAGTACCAACAGCAGCAGCATAGCAGCATATACCAAGAACATGATTTAATATCCTACAAGGTCATCTTGCATGCTTCAGTTTACAATATTTATGTGAGATCTGAAGCTAAATTTAGCTTCAATTATATGGTCACTTTATCAACACAGACCCCTGACACGTAATAAGTGAGCAGAGGCATTACTGTAGAACACATTTAAACATCCTTATTGCAAAGTAATTGGCTAAAAAAATCATGAATATCATGAATATTCTTTTGTCTTTGCAGAATGAATAGGAATGAAAATCACCTTAGATAACTTTCACTTTCTCATTTCTTATTTCTTACAGAAGAACTGTATGTGTGTATGGGGGGCAGCACAATGGATCAAGCACTGGCCCTACAGTCATGAGGACCTGAGTTCAAATCTGGACTTAGACACTTACTAGCTGTGAGACTCTGGGCAAGTCACTTAACCCCAATTGCCTCAAAAAAAATAGAAGAAATAGAACTCTTACCTTTCTTTTGGCTAATTGGTTTGTCCTTACATGAGCTTAGCTTCATTTGGCTATATGTAAGAAGATCCATGTTATTTCTTGTCTAGGGGCAGAACAGGGTCAGGTCACATGCAAGTAGCCTGGTGGGGACTGAATCTGTGGTAAAATGCTCAAATGACCCTGACACTTGAAACTGATTAATCTCTGAACCTGAAGCACTTTTAACCTTTGAGTATCTGAGGTATATGAATGAGTTTTGTCATTAAGTAGCTAAAAGTATGGTTATTAACTATAGGGCATTATTGAAAAATTGTTGATAAATGTTTTTAATAACTGATTTACATAAAGATATATATTTCTTTGGTCTACATAAAACAATATATATTTGGATTATTTGATTATATATATTCATCTATCCTGATTATATATTTGATTTACATAAAGATACACACATAAAGCATTTTTATTGTTATTTTTGGTGAGCTCAGGCAGAGGTGGAGGAGTTGATATGACCCTTCATTTGCCCCTGAGAACTCTGCTCTAGAGACCATCATAGCTATATCAATGCTAAAGAAAAACAAAAACTTTTTCCTATTTGAGAGAACTGTAATCACTTGATACATAGGTACTCACTATATTTCCTTTGCCATATGGATTCAGCAAGTCCTAAATCCACTATTCCTACAGTAGGTGGGAGGTAGTTGCTATTTGACAAAAAATGCAGCTTGTGGGATTTTCTTGAAGTGTTTTCTCTCTGTAGGTGAGTCATGGTAAGCCAACTGGGAGTCTACTCCCCTCCTGTATCACAGCCTGCACTAACTCAATCCAAGAAGACCAAAGACAGAGCCATCTCAGGATTCTCCAATTTTATACCCTCCCTGGAAAGGATGCCTGTCTTCCAACTCATAAACAAGACCCAAATTCTAAAACACAGGCTGTTTCCTTCAGCCAGTCTTTAATCATCCATTATCAAGGGCCAAAGAAAAGCTATCATATATTACCTCAACAAGTCTCAGGCAAAGGCTGGAATTTCCTTTCTTGGTACTAGCTACCGAAGAAAGAAAAAAAGTGTTCTCTCTGGGTTACAACATGCTTGTCAACCTGTTCTAAATCAGTGCGGGCTAAAAGTCTCTGATGTTTTATTATGATTCTGCTGACCCCAAAACCAATATAGGCATAAAAACTCAGCAAGGACAAAACTGAGAATCACATTTGACAAGCAAATTGGGAGACAAAAATGTGAATAATAATGCCATGATTCTCCAAATCCTCTCTCATTCCTCTCCTTCCCCCACCAGTCCCTGGTGAAGTAGTGCATTTCATGGGGATGTTACCCTTTTTTGACCACTAGGCTACCATTTAGGACCCTGGAAAAGGAGTTAGGAGACCCAGGTTCTGACTCTAGCTTTGCCACTACCCTGGAACTTTGGCAAACCACACTGACCTCTGGGCCTCAGTTTCTTCATTAGCAAAATGAAGGCTTTAAGAACCAAAGAAAGTTAGAGTATTTAGGAACCTTTGGGATTACTCAGTTCAACTCCCTCACATATGTATAGTGGAAAAGTGTACTGGGAGTCAAGAAACCTGGGTTCAAATCCAAACTCTGCTACTTACTATTTGTACACCTTGGGGAAGTTAGCTCATCTCTCTGGCCCTCAGTTGCCTTAATTGCAAAATAAGGGAACGTAACTACATGAGCTCAAAATCCTGCAAAGCTTATGAAGCTGAGAGGTAGAGAGAGAAACGAAGTGACACTTAAGAGGCAGAGCCAGGACCCAAATAATGTCTTCTGCCCCAAATCTAAGGCTACTTTCTGCACTCTGTTCCCCCACATTCAGTTAAAAGATCACAGCAGCTCTAAGCCTTGGAGATCCTACTTATCTTCAATGCCAGAAGAACAAAATATCCCTCCCTTGATGCCTAAGAAGGAAGAATGACTTAGGGGCTGGGGACAGAAAGGCCCCTTAGGCAACTTTTTGTAAGATGTAAACACTTGATTTAATTTTCTCCCCCCCCCCCCAGGCCTCTCTTGACCTTGAAGCCACAGCTACGGTAGAGAATCCTACTAGCTCTTTTGCTGGTGCCTTCAGACCATCAATCAACCAATCATTATATATGTAATGCTATATAATGAGCTAGATACTGTGCTAAGTCCTATGGATATAAAGAAAAAGCAAAAATAATCCCTGCCCTCAAGGAGTTTACATTTGAATGTGGGAGACTGTAGTTATATCTATGTATATATGTGTATGTATATATGCATATGCTCATATGTATATATAGTATATATATGCATATACAGTATGTATGTGTGTATATATACATATGTTCATGTGTATACTCATAAGTGTGTACAATATGTATACCCATATATATAAATATATATAGTATGTATATGTGTGACTCTGGGCAAGTCACTTAACCCTGTTTGCTTCAGTTACCCATCTATAAAATGAGCTGGAGAAGGAAATGGCAAATCACTCCAGTATCTTTGCCAAGAAAACATGAAATGGGGTCACAAAGAGTCAGACATGACTGAACATACAGTATGTATACATACATATGTATATGAATATTATATGTAGATAATACACATATATGTGTATGTATATATGCCCCCCCATATACAGACAGAGACAGAAAGGAGAGAAAGACAGACAGAGAGACAGAGAATGGAAAATAGTAGTAGAGGGAAAGGTATTAGCAGCTGTAGAGAATGGGAAGGGTTTTCTGGAAGAAGCCGTACTTGAAATTAATCATTAAGAAGCCAGGGATTCTAAGAGCCAGAGATGAGGAATAGGAACATTCCAGGCATGGGGGACGGCCAGTGTAAAGGCCCCAAAACCAGACACGGAATATAGGAGAAACGAGAAGAATGCCAGTGTGGCTGGACGGTAGAGTGGGTGGAGGGGAATGATATGATATAGGAGTAAAAAGATCAGAAAGAGCCAGGATTTGCCTGCCAAATAGAGGAGTTCATAATTGATACTGGAGATAATAGGGAGCCCCTGGAGTTTATTATAGAATAGAGGTGGGGAAGGGAGGAGAGGAAAAATGACATGATAAGGCTTGATCATTAGGGAACAATTAGAATTCTTTGTTGTTAAGTCTGTCTCTTCACGACTCCATTTGGGGTTGTCTAGGCAAAGATATTGGAGTGGTTTGCCATTTCCTTCTCCAGCTCATTTTACAGATAAGGAAACTGCTAGTAAAGTGTCTCAGGCCACATTTGAACTCAGGGAGATGAGTCTTTCTGACTCCAGGCCCTGTGCTCTATCCACTGTGTCACCTAGCTGCCCATAGAGGGTTCCTAAACTGATGAAATTACAAATCTGGACCTTAAAAAAAAAGCCCAAAACAAACAAACCAAAAAACCTCAATGCATTGAAATATGTAGGGGATAGAGGAAAGCGGGAGGGAGAAGGAGGGCAATGGTGGTAGCATTTTTTCAAAGACTATAGTGGAACCTGGTGAAGACAGCATTAGAGTTCGGAAGAGGAGGCCTCAGAGTTGAGAGGAGGTGAGGATATATACTGCTTGTATGACCTTGAGAAGATCACTTACCAGTGTCTCGATAGATGGACCTCTCTCTAAGACTAACACTTGGAGAGCCAGGGAGATGGGAATCAGCAGAGCAAGCCTCCTCACTGGACATTCCCTATACCAGTAGAATCTGATCTCAAAACAAGCCCAGAATTGAAATATTTCAACCTTTACAAGGCTGTGAGAGGCTGAGGTTATTTCTTTAGTATGATTTTCCAAGTATTCCAGCTTCACTTTTTTTTTTCTGGATTCATTGACGTATGATCAATCCCTCACACCAGGGGCAGGAAGGATGCAAAGGAGGGGACCAACTCAGGCTGGCCAGGCAGCATTTCCCAAGCTTCCCTTGCTAATATAAAGCAGTTACTACAGGTCCGTGTTGCTTGTCTCTTAGAGGAGGCATCCTCTACACACCCTTTGCAGCACAAGCCTTGAAAGGCTGGGCATGGGGACTCTGCAGTAAGCTGATCTATTGAGGGGAAAGGTTGGGCCACTAGAGAAGGCCAGGCTAAATAAAGGCACCTTGGGAGTCATAGAGGTGTTCAGAGAGGATGAGTCATGTTAGGAGAAGAAAAAAGAACTTCTCCAGTTAACTCCTATTTCTGAGAAAAGAAGCAGATTGCTTATGAACTGAAAATCTTTTTTTTTTAACAGAGCAAAGTCCAGAGGGAGATACAGGCAAGCAGGACAGCTCTGACATGAAAATGTTGAAAAATATATATATATATGTATGCATATGTATATGTGTATGTATACACACACACACACACACACACATAAACTCTGAGGCCACCTCCTCCAAACTCTGGTGCTGTCTTCATCAGGTCTTTGAAAAATGCCACCACTGTTGCCCTCCTTCTCCCTCCCCCTCTCCTCTATCCTCTACATATTTTAATAAGTTGAGATTTTTTTGTTTGTTTTTTTTTGGGGGGGGGTTGTAGGGCCTAGACCTGTAATTTCATCAGTGTAGGAACCCCTATGGGCAGCTAGGTGGCACAGTGGATAGAGCACAGGGCCTGGAGTCATGTATGAATTATATGTATACACATATGTACATACACATGTACACACATACTTATATACACACATGTGTATGTACTGCATACAGTATGTATATACTATATGTGCATGTGTATATATACATATATGTATATTATATATAATGTATAGATATGATAAAAATTAACAATAATAATAGCTAACATTGATATAGTACCAGCTATGTGCCAGGCACTGTGCCAAATGCTTTTTACAAATACTATCTCATTTGATCCTCACCACAACCCCTGCAAGGTAGGTGCTGTTATTATCAAACCTCATTTTATAAACAGAGGTTAAGTGACTTACCCAGAGTCACACAGCTAGTAAGGGTATGAGGTCAAATTTGAACTCAGAAATAGGAATGTATCTCACTCCAAGCCTGGCGTTCTGTGCACTATGGCGCCACCTAGCTGCCCCTATGAAATGAAATCTACAGATAATCTCAAAAATCACTGTAATGTACCTGCAACTTCCGGTTCCTTTCAAATCTTTTCTTAAACCTTGGCTGCTAACAGGAGCAAAGATGACTGATTTAGAATTCTGTTTATCCTTCCCCTTAGCTCTTCCCACTCTCTGGTGTAACCTATAAGGAAACATTTGGAACTTGAGCAGAAGGAAGAAAGGTAAAAAAAAGTCTGGAAAATCCAAAAACTGGATAATGAGCACCTGGAAGACAAAGGATGCCCATGAATGATATCAACCATGGAGTCACTGCATTTTTAAGTTAAGGCAGGGGGATTAAAATTAATTAGTTTTTAAATTATAATAATTATATTATATAATAATATAATATTATAATATATTATATAATTAATTAATTAATTGAGCCCAACCATCCAAAATGCGAACACACTATCTTTGTCCTCACATTAACATAAAAATGCTAGTTTTACCTTGTCCACATATTCCAAATTTTTTTATATGTGATTTAAATTTCTAATGCATAGCCATAAAAATTGTGTGCTTCTACAAGGACAGCTGATGTAGTTGATCACACTCTGGTCTGGAGCCAAGAAGACCTGAGTTCAAATCCAGCCTCAGGCACTTGGTAGCTGTGTGACCCTGAGCAAGTCACTAAACTCTGTTTGCCTCACTTTCCTCATATGTAAAAGAGCTGGAGAAGGAAATGGCAAACCACTCCAGTATCTTTGCCAAGACAACTCCAAATGGGGTCATGAAGAATTGGAAATGACTGAACAACAACTGATGTGAAGGGGACAAATTTCTGTTCTCCTGTTCTTAGGGATCTGACACTTGATTGGGTATGAGAGGTGAAGAAGAAGGAGGAGACAAAGAGAACACCAAAGTTACACATTCAAGAGTTGGGCATCAGGCATAGAGAAGTCAAGAAAGTTTTAATGAGAGTAGAGATAATAGCTTTGTGAGGCAGCTGCCCGGATGGGATACTTACAGCTGTAAGCATGAATGAGAATGCCGAGGCACCTGAACTCGGAGTTAGAAAGACCTGAGTTCCAATCCTCCCTCATGAGCTACGTCACCAAAGCTCTCCATGCCTCAGTTTCTTCTGTAATATGATAGGATTGGACTTGATGTTTTCTAAGGCCTCTTCCAACTCTAAATCTATGATCCTTTGAGCATCAGTAGAGGTGTCCAAGGACAGAACTTTTAGGGACAACATATATCTTGTGATAGAGGCATCTGGTGGCACAATGGAGAGAGCACTGAGCCTGGAGTCAGGAAAACCTGAGTTCAAATCCAGACTCAAACAATTACTAGATGTGTGAACCTACGCAAGTCACTTAACCTCTGTTTGCCTCCGTTTCCCAAACTGTAACTGTTGTTGCAAAGATCAATCGATATAATATTTTAAAATCACTTGCCACATAGTAGGTGCTATATAAATGTTCATTCCCTTCCCTTTCTCCTGATAAGGCCAGGATTTTCTGTTTCCTCAGACAAGGTATTTGTTTTCCCTAGATGACAACAAAATTGCTTGGAGGTATGTTTAACATGATTGTGCCTGCATAATCTATATCAGATTGCTTGCTGTCTTGGAGAGGGGGAGGGATGAAAGGGAGGGAGACAATTGTGAAACTCAAAGTCTTATAAAAAATGAACATTGAAAACTACTTAAACAATAAAACACTATTAAATCAGAAAAAAATTTTTAAGAAATCTATAGCATTAGCCTCAACTCTGCATCTAGAATCCTGTTTGGGTCAAATGCTGTTGCTCTCCTACATTCCCAAGACTTGAGCACTCAATATACTGTGGCCATATGACATTTTAAGAATGGTGAAAATTAGGGGGCAGGTAGGTGGCACAGTGGATAGAGGACTGGCCCTGGATTTACGAGGACCCAATTTAATTTCTGAGTTCAAATCCAGCCTTAGACACGACACTTACAAGCTGTGTGACTCTGGGCAAGTCACTTAACCCTATTGCCTAACCAAAAAAACAAACAAACAAAAAGAATGGTGAAAATGGAAAAGAAAAATGTTGAGCATTTCTACGTAGAGCCATCTATCTCCCACCATCTCCTGCTTACTTTCCAATTACTTATTCACTGCTTACTCTTTAAGGTATTGGGAAAATAATATGAAACCATCCTATCTCACAAGTCATGGAAAAGATTACAGAAAGGGTTGCATTCTTGCATCCCTCTCAGAATCAGGGACTACACCAAAATATAGCAGAGGAGAGCTGTCTCTCCTGCATCTCAACAGCCAATGGGATTTTTCAGTAGCTACCAACCCCTGTTACTGCAGAGTCACTTCTTCTGTACTGACCTCTGCCATCAGGTTCTCAAGGCACTATGGGTTTGGGAGCACGCCCTATGCCCTTGTCTTCTGCTCCTCTGGCCCTGATCACTGGTAGACCAAGTCTGGGGACCCAGCAGCCCGCAGCTGCCATTGTCTGGCAATCCCCATTCCAGAGTCTGTCGCTGCTGACAAAAACACCAGACTCTGATGGCAGCCACAGAACACCCTAATCCCTTTGAGCAGGAGTCCCAAACCTGAATGACTCAACCCAGAACAACTTCCTGTTCTTCATGTGATGACCAGCAAATCTGTCTCTAGAACAACTGCAAAGAAAAGGTACTGGGCATGTTCTGTAGGCATAGCTCCAATTCCAGCACTGTCTTAGCTCAAGTTTAATGTCGGGATGTGTGATGAGTGAAATATGAGATAACTGAGAAAACAAAGGTTCAAGCTTCCAAGCATATCGATTTATTAAGCAATGCATGCTAATTGCATAACAAATCGGGACCAGGCCTCCTCAGTTTGGCAGTGGACCTCCAATACAGTGGAAGACACATTTTTGTGCATTGAAAGCAAACAATTATAAACCAGGATACAAAATTAGGTAATCTGATTTCTAATTGGAGGAAAGATTAGGAGCTTTCCAAGTTGGGAGGAGGACAGTGAACAGGTACAGTTCCCTGAAATCAGAAAAAAGAGGTGTCCCACTCCCCCCAAGTGTCTGTATTCAAGCAAAGGAACAAGGAAACAATAACTGATTGATCAGTATGGGGCCAGTTTTCAGATAAGACACATGGATTGCTTGAGTTACATAACTGTGAGAAAATTCCTTTCCTCAGTCTTCAGATCTGGTCAGCATAACCTACATCCTTAACCAAAAGTCTCTAGAGGTGATCCAGCTTCCCAGCCAAGGTTCAAACAGTGCAATCAAATTTTCTCTCAGTTCCCACAATCAAATAAAGCTTTCTCACAAGACAGAAATTGGATCAGTTCCATAATGGAATAGAAAGAAAACTGAACTAGATCCAGAATTGAGTCACAAGATGGAATCAGTTTGGTTCACACAATTCTCACAATTCCTTCATATGAAATAAGGCACTCATGAGACACTGAACATTTAAGAAAGGAGCAGGTTTACTCTGACATAACACAGCAAGGATATTCAACAAGAGAGGATAGAGAGGCTCTAGAAGTGGCCTCCTCATCTCTGTCTGGAAACACATCTGAGAGCCCCCATGACTTTTATTGGCCTGGGGCCTGGAAGCTGTGTCAGAAGAGCTAGAGCCAATATGGATTCAAGAAGGGAGGAAGCCTCATGGGGAAGCCTCTAGGGAAGATGGGGAACTGGGGAGGGGCCCTGCTTGGGGCAGAAAGCTGTGTCCCTGCCAGGAAACTGCAGAAGCAAAAAACAAAAAACAGTACCTGCCCTCAAAGAGCATGCATTTCACAAATTGGCAACCTGTCCAAAACCTTGAATTCGGCACTGAGAAGTATGGATCTTGCTGATGGTTATGGGGGCAGAACTAGGAAGTGTTTGAGTTACAGCTTGAACAGGGGCTTCTGCCTCCAAAGCTAACTCTCTATCCAGTAAACCACACTGCTTTTCAGAAACCAACATGAGGCTTCAAATCACTTCTGTTATTAATCTACCTAAACATAAATGTTAAAACAAGAATAACTTTTCCAATGAGCCAGGATAACATCATATCTAAAGCAAGCAGCCTAAACAAAATAGACAAGAGTTGATTTTTTTTCCTTTTCCTAAAATGTGAGTGAGCAGGCTGATCCTTAGGTAGCAGGACACAGTTGCCAGAACCATAGTCAGAGATTCATAGCTTGGTGGGACTTGCCTGAGCTTGGGTTTGCTGGCAGAGCCCTCAAGATCCTACAGTGATTTCCATGTCTTGATGTGAGCAGAACCAGGAAGACGATATACAAAATTACAACAATGTCATAAAGGTTATCAACTTAGAAAGATTTAGGAAATCTGATCAACTCAGTGACCAACCAATCCCAAAGGATTCATGATGGAGTACGCTATCTACAGATAGATAGCTGATTGAAGAACACTTCTTCCTTCCTTCCTTCCTTCCTTCCTTCCTTTCTTCCTTCCTTCCTTCCTTCTCTTCCTTTCCTTCCTTCCCCCCTTCCTTTTCTTTCCTTCCTTCCTTCCTTCCTTCCTTCTCTTCCTTTCCTCCTTCCTTCCTTCCTTCTCCCTCCTTTCCTTCCTTCCCCCTTCCTTCTTTCTTTCCTTCCTTCCTTCCTTCCTTCCTTCCTTCCTTCCTTCCTTCCTTCTTCCCTCCTTCTCTCTTTTCTTTCTTCCTTCTTTCCTTTCTGTTTTTCTTTTTCTTTTTGGCCATGGCTAATGTGGGAATTTGCTTGCATGAATATATACGTGTGTGTGTGTGTGTGTGCGCCCTGTATTTTCCTTGTCTTCTCAATAGATAGGGAAGGGGGAAGTTGAAAGAGAAAATTTGGAATTGAAGATAAAATTGAATTTAAAAGAAAAAAAAGAAAATGGATACAGTAACACAATTTATAATTCCTGCTACTGGATAGTCTGAGGCGTGTGAATCAATGGAGCTCAGGAGTTCCAAGGTGCAGTGGGCTAGGGTAACTACAGTAGGTCTGGCACCCATACAGTGATCCCTCAGGCATGGAGAGGCTACCAGGACGTTTAAACTAGCTGAGATCAGAAATGAAGAGGTCAAACCTTCCATGCTGGGATTAAGTCCCATGTGGGATTAAGTTTGCAGTGACTGCTGCCCTTCCAACCAGGGTAAGATAAGGTGCCCAGTCTTAAAAACGAAACAACACAAAACAAGCAAACAAACAAAAAGAGAATGGATGTGTGTGTGTGTGTGTGTGTGTGTGTGTGTGCGTGTGTGTGTGTGTGTAGGGTAGATAATAGGGAGTTATCAAATCAAAGTTATACCAGTGGTTGGCAAGCTCTAAGAGGTTCTTTTTTTAAAAAATAGTATTTTATTTTTTCCAATTACGTGTAAAGACAATTTTCTTTCTTTCTTTCTTTGTTTTTTTTGCATTTTGGTGAGGCAATCGGAGTTAAGTGACTTGCCCAGGGTCACACAGCTAGTAAGTGTCAAGTGTCTGAAGCTAGATTTGGACTCAGGTCCTCCGACTCCAAGGCTGGAGCTGTAACCACTGTGCAACCTAGCTGCCCCTAAAGACAATTTTTAACATTCATTTAAAAAAAATTGAGTTCCAAATTTTCTCCCTTCCTCTCTCACCTCCCCCCTCCCTAACACAGTGAACAATCAATATATATTACGTATGTGCAATCATATAAAACATTTCTATGTTAGTTGTGTTGTGAAAGAAGAAACAGATTTTTAAAAATTGAAGTGAAACATGGTCTGCTTCAATCTGCTTTCAGATTCCATCTTCTTTGGATGTGGGCAGCATTTTCCATCACGAAGCTCTGGGAGGTTCTATCAAGATCAGAAGACTTCAAAAACAAGCCCCGGAATGGACCGTGCCTCTGTGATGAGCGGACCAACCTGGCTAAGTGTAAAGGGTGCATCACTAGAAGGCTGCATTCCAGGAATTGTATTGTTGTTGTCGTCGTCGTCGTTTTCAGCATAGCAACTAATGAAGAACATGCACTGAGGTACAGGTGGGTTGAAATTTGAGCTGGTAGAGAGCAAATACTCCCAGATGAAAACAGATCTTGAAATATGACAAATATATGCTTCCCCCTAGTGGCTGCTTTGCACAATTTCTTTTTAAATTACACTAGCACCCCGTTAGCCCAAAGCTGCAACTTTGGCACGTTTGAAAACTGTTGTTTCTGTTATCTCCCTGCTAATGCATTCTTATTAATCAATATGTGTTAACAGATTGTTCTGAGTAATACTTGTTCATATTAATGTTAATAAATTTTATTGGCTAACTATATGTTATTGTTAGTGAATCAAGTTAATAATGTTTTGTATTGCAAGGCATTATATGGTGCCCTAGGCTTTATAAAGAGTCAACTATTAAGCTCCTCAATTACCACATTTATAATTGGGGAACTTAGGGACCTGGAAGACTATAACTTAATATTCCAGAAGGCCAAGGTTCTCCAGAATGATTCCTAATCATTATAGGAGGAAATATAAAGAGGGTTGGATTTGGCATCAGATGACCAGGATTTAAGACATGGCTCTGAGCGATGCCTATCTCTTGCTCTACAACAGTCCCTTACAGAGTGCAGACTTTGGGGTCAGTAAGCCTAAGTTAAAATCCTGGTCTTCTCACCTCTATGATTCTTAGAGTGTGCTTTTATAATATTTGGCATTTTATTATTGATAAGTATGGTGACATAGCATGACAAAGTCAATAGAAGGGTGGCCTGGAGCCACTTTAATCCTGCCTTTGACATATACTGGCTGTGTGACCTCAGACAAGTCACTTGACCTCTCTGGGCTTCAGTTTCTTCATCTGTAAAGTGTGAGGATTGGATTTGATGACTTCTAAGTTCTCTTCTGATTCAAAATCTTTGATCTTAGTATATTTCAGCAATATTTCAAAAATTTCAATAACGAAATACGAAAGTAGAAAAATTCCATTGGACTAAATATATAGTTCTACACTCAAGTTTAAAAAAATCAACTTCATAAATCAATGCAGGCATAGTTAGATAGCAGTTGAAAACATCTGGGTGGCTGAGTGGGCCACAAGCTCAATACATATCAGCATAGTGTGGCAGCCAAAATAGTTAATGCAGTCTGTTATGGAGAACCTCTTTGGGAAAAATACTCTCTCTACCAATACAGGTTGCCACATTCTCTGCAATTTATAGTCTTAGAATAGAGGTTAAGTGACTTTCCCAGGGTGATGCAACATGTAGCAGAAGCAAAACTTGAACCCAGGTCTTCTTGGGGCTCCTAGGCCAGCTCTTTATCCACTGTGCCAGGCTGCCTCCCCACCCTTACTAGTAAAAAACTATGAAATATTATAAAATGGTGTCCTAAGAAAAACATAGTTTTTAGACCTTCTATAAGGCTATTTGTCCTGCCGCCTTTGTCTAGGGACCAATACATTGATATACTGCTAGAGAAATCATATCAGCATTGACATGCTCATTATAAATGAAATCACAAGACAAAAGCAAGTGGCAGTTTAACAGAAAGATGGCACATACATTCTCCTTTGAGAGACTGACTTGCATAACAGCACCAAGTCTATTAAAGTAGAATTGATTTCATTTTTTTTTTTTACATTCATCCTGTCTAATACCTCCTGATTCTTTTCATGAGGAAAGTACTTAGGATGCAAAGGTGAGAGGCTTCTGACCTCTGACCACTCTTGTTTTTTACTCCTGTGCCAGATTTTCCATCATATTCTTTTCCTACTCTGTATGAAGTCTCTGAGTATCCAAGTATGTGTTGATTTAATTAGAAGGATCTTATCTAGTTCTTCATAGAATTTCTCTCCCTTTTTGTTCTGTGCTGCAAATTATGATCTGTAAGCCACAATTATTTCCATGGATATCTTTTTGCAAAGTACCAAATTTCCCATGAAATGTTTCTTGTTGCCCTTGAACACAAAAATAATCTTAACTCTGCCAATTCCTTTGATCGCCTCTTTTAGGAAAGTGAGAAAACATCAATATCTTCTAATTCATATGTCTGCTCTCCCACCTGTATAACATTTTTATGGGACTAACTCTGAAAGCATTGAGGGCATCTTTAGTGAAAGTATTAAAAGAGAACAAGCAGGCTTTCACAAATGATATTCCAGTTGTTTCCCTTGACTACACATATTTGTAACAAGGGCTTTGTTTTTCTTTCTTTTTCAGTTGAGAAGGAAACGGAAAAAAAAAATTAAAAACAAAGTGTAATATGCCACAATAGAACATATGTTTTCCATTCCATGCTTACCCCAAAGATACACAGAATACAAAACCTCATTGTGCATATATACATATATACATGATATGTATATATATCATGTACATGTATACATGTATATATGTAAAGTGTGTCTATACATATACACACATGTGTACCTATATATAAAGTATTTGATTTGGTAAAGCAAAATACCACCAAGATGATGTCTGCTATGCTTACAAAATTACCAAAGATTCTTTGAAAGATACAATAATAAAGAAAGCCTTGATTAATATAATCTGGTCAGGTAAACATAAGATTGGCCATTTACATAGGAAGATAAATGATGGGCAATTCAAATGTTCCATTAGTATCTTGACAATGTAAAAAACAAACAAAAAAAACACATCTCAGAGAAGGCCCCCCAAAACATCGGGTTAACCCCTTGTAGTGAATTTGTGGGCAGATAGGAGTATTTGAGCTACACAAGACTTTTGAGAGTCCCTTGGACAGTAAGAAAATCAAATCAGTCACCACTTAAGCTATTCAGTGGAAGGTCAACTACTGAAACTGAAGCTTAAATACTTTGGCCACGTAATGAGAAGATGGGACTCACTGGAAAAGACTCTGATGTTGGGATAGATTGAAGGCAAAAGGAAAAGGGGATGGCAGAGGATGGGATGGATAGATAGTGTCGTGGAAGCTATGAACATGAATTTGGATAGACTTTGAGAGACAGTGGAGGGTAGAAGAGCCTGGTGTGCTATGATCCATGGGGTAATGAAGAGTCAGACACACCTGAATGACTGAACAACAACAATGACAACGACAAGGAGTATTTGAATACTGGGTCATGAAATGGAATTAGTATCAACTGAAACTGAAGCATGCAATGGGACCAGTGATACTGACATACAGCAAAAATTACATTATAAATTGCCTCACCATGGCATTTGATAAAACTTGGGACCAAATCAACCCCATCACTTCTCCCCACAAACACATACACAGTGTACACACACACACACACATACACACACACACACACACACACACTCATATTGCTCCCTTTGCCCCCTGCACTCTGGCAAGGCACTACCATAATATGTAACAAAGAGAAAGACTTTTTTTTAAAGCTTTCCATTTTGCCTTCGAAATTATATCTTAGGGAAAGTATTTCAAGTTTCTGAACACATTATGATTGGTTCAATGGCCCCTGTATTAATTTCAAATTTTGATTTACTTTAAGGATTTCTATGGCATCTTTCCTTCAGAGAACTTGTAAGCAGGCTAATACTACAGTATTCAATCAATCTATCAACAGCGTTTCTTCAGCACCTTTGTGCCAGGCACTATGCCAGGCACTGGGTATACAAACAAAAATGAAACTGTCCTTCTCAAGGAGAGTGCTTGCATTCTATTGGGGGAAACAATATTTACCCAAATGAGTATTTACAAAAGATACAATAACCATTGTTTTCTTCTTTCCCAGAAGTCAACCATTGTCTTATAAGTTTAGTCACTTTGAAAAGCTCATACAACACCTTGATAAATATATACAAAGGAGGCAGGAACATTCCACAGAGAGCCTATGGAGCCATAATATTCCACGAGTCTATGAGTACAGAAATACCTCAATTGAAGCAGACACTGTGTTCCAATGACAGGCTTCTTTTGGTATGTGTCAAACACTGGCATGGGGCAGCTAGGTGGTACTAGGGTTAGAGTCAGAAAGATTCATCTTCCTGAGTTCAAATCTAACCTCACACACTTACTAGCTTACACACTTGCTATCATTTAACCCTATTTACTTTGGTTTCCTCATCTGTAAAGTGAGCTAGAGAAGGAAATGGCAAACCACTCCAGTATCTCCAACCAAGAAAATCTCAAATGGGGACATGAAGAGTTGGACATGACTGAAATGATACAACAAGAACAAAAACTGGCATCATTTCAAATGGCAGAGAGTTGTAAAGCAAAGGATGCTGGAATTGGAAGCAGAAGACCTCAGTTCAGATCTTGATTCTGCTACTTACTATCTTACTGTTTGGTGATCTTGGGCAAATCATTTCCCCACCCTCAAGACCTCAGTGCACTCTATAAATGATAGAGATTGCACCAAGTGTGCTCCATGATCCCTTCCAGCTATGAATTTATGAACATGAGAGGCATAGGAATCAATCAACAAACTCTTAATAAGGTAATAAGTAGATATAGATGTTTCTTAGTGTAGCCTAAGACTGCATTAGCTTTTTTGGGCTGCCATATCACACTATTGACATTTTGAGCTTAAAGTCTATTGAAACCCTTAGATCTTTTTTTTCCCAGAAAAACAAAAAACTGCAGTTTCATTAATGTAACCCAGGATATGAAGACTTCCCCAGCCTGTACTTGTGAAACTGATTTTTTGAAACTTAGGCTGACTTCTCATTTATCCGTATTAAAATTTATATTATCTGATTCATTCCATATCTACAATATGTAGACAAAGGGGAGACTGGGAATAAATTTTGTTGGTTTCACAACCTAACTTTGGGAGTGTCTTATTCACGTGAAATAGAATGGGAATAAAAGCTGCACATGTGGAAGCATTTTATCCTTCAAGAGTATACAAACTTTCCATTCAATTCAGCAATATTTGTTAAATACTTCCTGAACGTAGAGACCACTGTGTTAGCTTTGAGAGAGATGGGAAGTTTTGCAAGATCCCTCCCCTCATAGCACTACAGTTGAGTAGGAGAAGAAGACAAACCATAATGAGTACGTTAAACAGAAGCAGAACAGTGATCTGTGTGAGCCAAGGGGGAGGGGCAAGGATTTAAAAGGCTAGGGGGGAATTCAGTAGGGGTAGAGAAGAAGGGAGAACATACCAGGCACAAGAACAGCATGCACAGAGAGGAAATCACAGGTTATATTCAAGGACAGAGTGATCTAACATGCTTGCAATTTTACATGTAAAAAGGAAGCGTTTCATAATTTCATGCCTTGCTTCACTAAAAAGTACTTTAGAATCATGTAACCTTTGAATGTTTTTTAAGCTTTATTTCGTATACTATTTTTTTAAACCAATCTTATTTAAGCTATTGATTAAATAAAATGACCTGGGTTCAAATCCAGAAAGCTACTTACTGTGTAACCTGGGTAAATCGCTTAGCTGTCAGGGTCCCACTTTCCCCTTCTGTAAAATGTGAGTGCTGGGGTAGTGGATGTCTAAAATATTAGGACCCCTCATGTAGTCAAACAGGGGAATTGCCTGAAATCCCCCATTTTATTTTATTTTTAAACACCCTGACTGTTCACTCTCTCTTCCTATCTGTATATTTTCGCCTACTCCACACTCAACACTCTAGGATACCATTACCATATTTGCAAACAAAATGGGTTATCTCCTGGACTCCTTATCAATTCTCATGCTGGCTTAGAGCCAGGCAGTGCTGGATTTGTACAGTGGACATGTTCTTCAGAGCCCTATTCTCTCTGTCCTCCGGTAAGTGATATGAAGATCCTGTGATCACAAGGCAGGTCATGTCCTTAGAATCCATCTGAGGCTTCCCTTTTCCTCAGAAAGCCAATGGAGGAAAAATGCTGAATATGTATATGTATATATATACACACATATATATATGTCTGTGTGTGTGTGTGTGTACATATGTGTGTATATATATATTCTAATAAGAAAACCCTTTGGGAAAAATTCCAGCATCTCTCCCAAGCTAATGTGGCAACTCCAATTAATGCTAGAGGAAATAAAGTGAGGTCACTTTTATTTATTGCTTTCTTTAAGGTGTAGTATATAGTCAACTAAAAATAGTGGCTCTCTGCCAAGAAGGAGTAAATATAGTAAAGAGAGCAATACTCCCTAAACTAACAGATAGGTATAATGTGATATCACTATAAAACATTGTGAGATACACTATAAAATTTGAAAAATTGATACTAAAATTCATCTAGAAGGATAAACAGGCAAGAATACCAAAGACTGCTTATTTCAGTGTGATTTAGAGGAAAGGCAGTTGGATTTGAAGTGAAAGGAACCAAGTTCAAACCTTAGCTTTTCTATTTACTACCTCTTTGGGCTTCTTTTCCCTCATTTGTAAAATGAGGCAGTCTTGACCTCTAACATTCCTTCCTCTTTAAATCCTGTGACCTTTATGTAGTCGGTACTTCAAAAGCTCTGGGATTTTATCTGTGTGGGTACTTCCTCCAGCAACATTTTGTTGTTGAGGAGTCATTTCAAACTCTTTGGAAGCTTATTTGGGGTTTTCTTGGCAAAGATACTTGGAGTGGTTTGCCATTTCCTTCTCCAGCTCATTTGATAGATGAGGAACTGAGGCAAGTATGGTTAAGTGATTTGCCCAGCATTACACCGCTAGTAAGTGTCTGAGGTCAGATTTGAACTCACGAAGATGAGTCTTCCTGATTCCAAGCCCACTGCTCTATGTACTGCACCACCTAGCTGCCCCCAACATATCACATTCTTTCTGTGGCGTAGGAAGGTTTCAAGAGTTAGTGTAGATAAATGAATCAGCCCACTGGCACTGAACCTCTCAGATCATAAATAGACTTTCTCTATACGACAAGCGTGTTGATGGGATTACACTTGAAGTCCTTCCATCCTGGTAGCTAAACCTAGACCTGCACAATGCTCAGTCATCTTTAAGCCCTGCCCTTCCTCCCCTTCCCACTGCCACCTCTGGGAACAATAATCAAATCAACACTACCATTCCTGGAAAGGACACATCAATCAATTTCTCCAGGACCCCCACTCACCATCCTTATCATTTTCTTGACCAAAATAACCCTTCCCTGGACCTGTTCCTCCATATGTGTTGTCTTTTCCTATTAGAATGTAAACTCCTTAAAGGCAAGGACAGTATTGCTTTTTCTTTTTGTATCTCTAGCTATTTGTATCCCAGTGCCTGGCACGTAGAAAGTGCATAATAAATGTTGCGTGACCCTGGGCAAGTTACTTAACCCTGTTTACCTCAATTCCTCATCTGTCAAATAAGCTGGAAAAGGCAATGACAAACCACTCCAATATCCTTGCCAAGAAAACCCCAAATGAGTTCACAAAGAGTTGGACATGACTGAAACGACTCAACAATAAAAATAAAAGGGCAATTACAATAAATGCAGCTGGAATAGGGAGAGTCTAGAATTACTGCCAAAAATTATTTTTAACAATTTAATTAATATGGCATACCAGAAGCAGCATAACAATAAGCCATCCAATTACTATTATTAGGATGTTTGGATGACAGTAAGGAGAATTAATTTGGATCCATGTTTCATGGCATATGTTGAAAAAAATCTAAATGTTTCATAGAATTCAACATAAAAATAACGTATTTCAAAAACACTAGGAGAAAACAGAATCATTTATGCTACTATGACTGTAAGAGATGAATGTATGGCTATGGGAGAAATGGAGGGTCTTTTCAGAGATGATCATATTCCAGTATGAAAAAAAGAAACCTTCATATTCCCCCTTAAAAGAAACCACCAGCAAGGGGCAGCTAGGTGGCACAGTGGATAGAACTTGGGCCTTGGAGTCAGGAGTGCCTGGGTTCAAATCTGGACATTTACTAGCTGTGTGACCCTGGGCGAGTCACTTAACCCCGATTGCCTCACCAAAAAGAGAAGGAAGGAAAGAAAGGAAGGAAGGAAGGAAGGAAGGAAGGAAGGAAGGAAGAAAGAAAGAAAGAAAGAAAGAAAGAAAGAAAGAAAGAAAGGAAAGAAAGAAAGAAAGAAAGAAAAGAAAGAAAGAAAGAAAGAAAGAAAGAAAGAAAGAAAGAAAGAAAGAAGGAAGGAAAGAAGGAAGGAAGGAAGGAAGGAAGGAAGGAAGGAAGAAAGGAAGGAAGGAAGGAAGGAAGGAAGGAAGGAAGGAAAGAAGGAAGGAAAGAAAGAAAGAAAGAAAGAAAGAAAGAAAGAAAGAAAGAAAGAAAGAAAGAAAGAAAGAAAGAAAGAAAGAAAGAAAGAAAGAAAGAAAGAAAGAAAGAAAAGAAAGAAAGAAAGAAAGAAAGAAAGAAAGAAAGAAAAACCACCATCAGTTTCATTCAGGGTTCAAACTGGAAGGAATCCTAAAGATCATGCAATAGAATGAAGACAATGCATAACTCACACATACTTAATGACAGTTTATTATCCCACATATGTAAAGAACAGGCATAAATATGTATATGTATATGGCCAAAAGTCAGATTCTCCTCAGCAATTTCAGGCAGCTCACTGGAGTGGAAAGAACACTGGGCTTAAAGTCAGACCTGAATTTGTTTCATGTTATCATTCATGATATGACCTTGGACAAGTCAAATAACTTCTCTGGGCCTTGGTTTCCTCATCTGTAAAATTAGGAAGTTTAGCTAATTGACCTCTAAGGCCCCTCTCAGCTCTATAGGACTCTATGTGCTAAAAAGGATGATGAGGAAATGTAGAGTGTGAATCACTAAATGGAAAAATGATTCTATATTAGATAAACTAAATAGACATGTGGTTTACTCAACAATTATTAAACATATTCCACTGATATTGTCAATTATTTAATTTGGGCAATTAGGAGAATACAGCCCCAGAATTACTCCCACACACATAAATACACATTTGATTGACTCTTCATATCCTAAGAAGATAAAAACCTAATGAGCTCATGGCATGAACTGTGTAAACAAATAGACATAGCACAATGTTTGAAAGGAGCAATTGAGTGTTTCCATGGCCTACAAGAGGATTCTGAGAACCCAGCTCCAAATGGATCAATGAAGCCAGTGTTTCCTACTTGTGTCGACCCTGGCCTTAAGTCCCAACTCATCCCAAGCTGATTATACCTCCTAAAATGGGCAAAGTGGAGTTCAAGACAACTACGCAGGATTCTAGCTGAGAACCACTTAAGAAACCATTGGACTAGATACAAGAGCATCCAGTTTTACAGTGCCCCATTCTAGATGCATTGATAGCTTTATAGTGTCATATGACCTATATCAGCATGTGAATGAAATCTGTCTATCTATCTATCTCTATTATCCATCAGTCTGTACATCTGCCTATCAATCTATCTATCCATATATTCATCTATCTATCCATCCATCTATATGTACAATATGTATGCATACATGTGTAGTGCTTTGCAAACCTTGAAGTATTATACAAATTCTAGCTATTATCATAATACATAGATGCATATACGCACACATGTATATCCTTTTGACTCACTAATAAGTGCTTTGGGGATTTGAAGGCCAGTCTGCTCATTATTTTCACTATCATAGGATCATAGATTCAGAGCTGGAAGGGACCTTAAAAGCCATTGAGTCCAACCCCCTTGTTTTACAAATGAGGAAACTGAGATTCAGAGTGACTTGTCCAGCGCCACCCAACTGTTAAGTCCGAGGTCAGATTTGAATCCAGATGGGCCACTCAAAGTGATTAAACTTAACCTGACTCCAGTTGTTGACACTAGCTCCTGGTCCCTTATGGTTCCTGACATGCCTCAGACTTACAAACTGATTCATTGACCCTTCTCCCCATCTCAGGATTGGTGGTTTGCCCTTACTTCAGTTGACATAAATTCAGGACACAGCACTGCTAGGCCAGTCAAATCTACCACTACCGGAGTCATCATCAAAGCTCTCAGAACATTCCATTCTTCCTTGTGAGAATCCTTATACCATTGCCTCTGCTTAGGACATCCACATTATTGAGAAGCACAGGTCCAAGATTGGGCCCACTGCCATCAGATGGGGTTTGATGCGATGATGATGATGATGATGATAGCTAGAATTTATAGAGCACCTACAATGTGCTAGGCACTGTACTAAGTGCTTTACAAATATCTCATTTGAAGGAAAAATAGATCCATAGGGGAGACTCACGAAGGACCTAAATAATTAGTGAGTCAAAGAAAAGTTAAAAATTAAGTTAAAGAGAATGATAAGAATAAAACAACATATGCCATGCCCAAATGGCATTTAAAAACAGATTTCCCATACACCTGGTGGGCAATGGCTGTCAAAATCTCACTAGCCATTCATTCTTCTCCCCTGCTCCCAATCTTTAGGGAAGGGCAGAGTCACCACAAGGTAGAGCACCTCTCTTTACTGGCTGCCCTTAGGCAGCTGGCACTGTTGATCACTGAAATGGGCTCTTGAAATGACAGATTAGTCATCATGCCCCTGACTGTGTACGGGTTGTGTCCTACCTCCCAGAAGTCATGTGGATAACAAATCAATGCCACCCTAGGAAGAGGGAAGGTCTTCCTGTTCAGTGGTTTCTTGGATCAAGCTTCCAAGAATATCTAACTGATAAGGACAGACCCCCTTTAGATGAAGTCCTAGTTGACTCTTCTACACTCCCTCGTTCTCATTCCTTCCTCAGAATTGCTTGGGCCTCAAAGTCCCTGCCTACTTCAGAGGGCTCCATATACCCTGGGAAAGTGGCCCAGATTCCCCTCTATGGGTAGATCTTCTATTCCTCAAGGTGGTTCAAAGAATTCCTTGGTTTGTTTGAGAAAGAACTTGGGGAAACCTGTTGTGAAGTTGTTGGGAGATGCTCTCTTTGACATGGCGGAAGTGAAATTGTCTCTACATAACTATGGAGATTGTGACTTTGTGAAGAAAGTCAGTCCCTTCCCTGGCTTGGTAACAATCCTGAGAACCTGGAGGAAGGTGAAGGAGAATTCTTACCCAGTCCCTGTGGAAGCAGAGGGCAGACTCTCAGCAAAGGCCTCCAAAGGGGTAGAGGGAGCAGAAAAAGAAGCATGAGTAGGAGAGGCAAGGGATTTGGCTATTAGTCACCATTCCACCCACTTCTCTCATTGGCCCCCAGCCAATGAATACAGTTAGTTATTTGGACAGTGTAGACTGCAAGTCAAGTTGATTGCCTATGTAGCACTTCCATTATGTGTTTTCCCTAGGCAGGTTGGAGGTAGGGTAGAAGAAGGAAGAGTCCCAATTTCCAGAGGCACTGCAAGTCTTAGCAGGTGGGGAGTGTGGGAAAATGGGACTCAGTATAATGTCAAAGGATTGCCCAAGTGCCAATGCCAAGTTGTGTTTCTTCTGAAGGGAATTACGGTATTTTAAATATATATTTTGGATTTAGAGGCAGCTGTGGATAGAGCCACTGGACATGGCATCAAGAATGCTTGAGTTCAAATATAGCTTCAGTCATTTACTATCTGTGTGACCTTGGGTCAGTTGCTTAACCTCTGCCTCAGTTTCCTCATCTATGAAATGGTGATAATAGCACCTACCTTCCAGGGTTGTTGTAAGAACTAAAAGGGGGGGGCAGCTAGGTGGCACAGTGGATAGAGCTCCAACCTTGGAGTCAGGAGGACCTGAGTTCAAATCCAGCCTCAGACACTTGACCTTTACTAGCTATGTGATCCTGGGCGAGTCACTTAACCTTGATTGCCTCACCAAAAAGGAAAAAGGAAAAAGAATTAAAGGAGATAATACTTGTAAAGTGTTCAGCATAGTGCTTGACGCATAATAGGTATTTAATGAATACTTGTTTCTTTCTTCCATGTACCTTATGTTTTCTCTAACTCTTTATGGGCCTCTGTGGGTCTTTTTCATGTTCTGCATTTTTTGTGGAATGGAATAAAGGCTATCCTCTACCTGTCATACATTTATTATTTTGAGTTTTTCTGTGGGATCTGGGGACCCATGTTCTCTACATTTGTGGGAACCTAGATATGAATTATACCTGATCTATATTTGGAGATTTTCCTGGAATAACCTCTAGGTGGAGGCACCAAGCCAAAGAGAAACAACCTGCTTGGTCAGATTCCCCAGGATGCAGCTTGGTCTGTATCAGCCCAAAGTTGAAGGGGAACTGGGTTATGGGTTGCATTAATTCTAGAGAATGGACCAAGAGAGTCATCTTCTTCCTTTGGCTTGTTGCTCTCACCTAGACTTTACTTCAGGAAAATCTCCAAATATACTTTAAGCAGAGCTCATTTCCAAGTTTCCCCAAATGTAGTTAATGGAGGTCCCTAGCTCCCATACAGCAGAGCTCCCCAGAAATGACAATTATATGAACTATATTTATAAACATGTGGGAATGTTTCTATGAAATACTGGGTGAAAAAGCAAATTATATATATATATATATATATATATATGTGTGTGTGTGTGTGTGTGTGTATGTATATATAAGATATATACATACACACATATACATACATGTATTATTGTATCTGTATATGCTATGTATACATATACATATTATATACATATATGTATACACATATGTATTATATGTGCATGTATAGATAAATTATGTTTTATTTGCACAAATGTAATTATTTATAAATATGTTTGTGAATATATTTATTTTATACATTTAATGTAAATTTACATAAATGTAAATATACATTATACATCTGATGTATAATGTATAATGATGTATATACATTATATTTATAAATGTAATAAAATGCGGTTTACATAGCATCCTTCTTTATAACCTTGTTACAGAAGTAGCAAGCAAGCATTATCATCCCTATTTTACCAAAAAGGAAGCTAAGGCTCAAGAGGTTGTGACTGACCTAAAATCACATATCTGGTATTTGCCAGAGTCAGATATTGTAGCTCCAAGTCCATGGCTCTTTCTGCTAGAGTTAGCAAGAGTGCCAGTATTTGTCATTATTATTTAAATAACTTGTTATCCCGGTTCCTAAAGTCCTCCCCTGAAGCCTAATGGCTGTCAGAGAGAGTGAGTCCTGGCAATGTCCTACCAAAAGGGAAAGGGCTCCTTCCAGCACTGCGTGTGCTGGGCTCTGTGATCTTCCTCAGAGGAGCAGCCCCGCTAAACGTGGACAGCGTCATCACATAACACTGGCCATTAGATACTCACTTCTTCCAGCTGCTACAACGAATACATTCTACTGAGGTTGCCTCGTACTCAGGTCTCCTGCTTCCAATTCCAGAGCTCTGTCCTCTCCACCACAATGTCTTTTTGTAACAACGCAAAGATACTACAGAAAAGCATTTTTAAAAGGTCAGAAGAGCCTCTGAAGTAAGTAGTACAGGGGAAAGAGTTTTGATTAGAACCAAAGGACCCCACGATCATGCAGTTTCCTCAGCTGTAAAACGAGGGGTTCAGACTGGATAGCCTCTGATGTCCCTGCACATCCGGGCTCATAATCCTTGGCAATAATCATACTTAATCATAATAATCTTACATATAATTTGCCTCAGTAACCCAGTTATTATGATAAGAATACTTTAGTTTTGGAAAAGTAATCGTAGACGTCCTGAATCAGGCTGATTAACAGCAGTCTATCGTACTTATTAAATGTCTTTGGTGAACAGTCACATACTAAGTGCTACCAGGGGGTTCACAGGAAATGCGAAGTAAATCTCTGACTTGAAGTAGATGATACGTAAAATGAGAGAGGACAGAACCGACACCTACATGAGGAACCGGGAAACGCACGTAATACACACCACCAGCAAATGCACACGAGCTGTAACACATGTCCCCTCCAACTCTGAAGGCTACGATTTCTCCTTGGTACCAAGGATTGATAGAGGAGTGGCTGCTGTCAGGGGATGTTGGCCGGAGAGAGCCAAGGGAGCGCGCCCTCTCGCGCTCCGTGAAGGCTGGGGTTTGTGTGTTGGGGCTGGGGGGGGGGCAGTAGCTTCAGACCCCTTCCCCGCAGCCCTCTCTAGCGAGGGAGGCGGTGCAAGCCCAAGGTTAAAGTCCTTGAGGAATCGTTTTCCGCGTCTGTCCCCCCCCCAAGTCAGTCGGTACTGGAGGCCGGCTCCAGTATGCTATAAATACAGCAGGCCACATGCTCTGTTGTGACATAATGTTCCCTCTACAGCCCAAGCTAGATAATATTAATTTGCCCTTTAAATGTCCCTAAAGGGAGCAGCAGTCCCCCGACCAGCTCAGGCCTCCCGGAAGCGCCTCGCCCCCCGTGCCCTCTACTGAGGAATGGGATGGAGAGGGTATCCAGACACCTGTCCAGCCAATACGCACGGAGCCAAATGGCCCGAGGGCCCTCCTCCTTCTCTCGCGAGACAGAGGGTCATATAAGGAGGTCTGGGGGAGAAGTGCTCTGCCCCTTTTGGATCGTGGTGGTGGGACAGAGAAGGGGGTCAGGGCTTCTAGCTGGGGGGGAAGGTTAGGGAGTAGTTCCCGAGAGACTGTGGGTGCGACGACTACTTCCATCATGAGTGACCAAGCGCTGAGCTTCCTGAAAGACTTTCTGGCAGGTGGCATCGCCGCTGCGGTTTCCAAGACTGCAGTCGCTCCCATCGAGAGGGTCAAACTGCTTCTGCAGGTGAGGATCGGAGCCTGAAAGGTGTATGCATGTGTTTAGCAGGAAAAAAGGGTCCTGGCCCAGGGAAACATAGCCACCTAAGTAGCTTTGAAGACAGGTGCTTTGTCCTTGGCCAGGGGTGAAGGTGGGACAGGACTTGGACCAAAGGCCGCAACCCAGGGAAAAGTGGGTGGGGGGCACAAATACAGGGGTGAATGTCCTTTGAGAGCCTAGCCTAGGGGAAAAGATGGTGCTGTCTCCGCAAAGCCGGGGAGGTGTGGATGACATTGCTGGTGTCAGGTGGCTCCTGCATTTAAGTACCTAAATATGGAAAGCCTCCTGAAGATCGAGTTACATTGAGCAGGACTCTACTTTCCCAAGTGGGGCTGTGCACAGAACCAGGAAAATGTGGTGACAGCTTAGTTGCCCTCAGCCAATCCCCCCTTTGCCTGACCAAGTCAAGTCACTCCCACTCTCTGTTCCTACCACCTCTGCATCCCTTCTTTAGCCTGCCTTAAAGGCAAAGCCATGCTGGTGGATGGAGCACACCAGCTGGGGCAACTCTAGGGCAGTGAAAAGAATGTGGTATTGAGAATCAGGAGACCAAATTCTGCTATTCACTCGCTGATCTTGGACAAATTACTTGGGCTGTTTCCACATCTGTAAAAATGTGGTAGTTGGCTAGATCTCTTAAGATTTTTTTTTCAGCCCCAATTTTTTATGATTTGATCTTGTTGCAATTCCCATCCACATCTAGTGTGATCTAGGCAGCATCCCCACTATTGCTTAAAAACCTGGGATGCTGGATCCCATCAAGATGCACAAGCAGGAGGGTTAAGTTCCAAGGGGAGAGCAAGGAGGAAAGCATCGGGTCTGGCCTATAAGGCCTGAGCTGGGAAACCCATAAGTCACAAGTCAATTTTCTTTCTCCAATACTTTCCTTTCCCTTCTCCTGTCTCTTCCACCTCTTTCCATGCTCTAGGTCCAACATGCCAGCAAACAAATTAAAGCAGAGCAGCAGTACAAAGGCATAATTGACTGCGTGGTGAGAATCCCCAAGGAGCAAGGCTTCCTCTCCTTCTGGAGGGGTAACCTGGCCAATGTCATTCGTTACTTCCCCACCCAAGCCCTTAATTTTGCCTTCAAGGACAAATACAAGCAGATCTTCTTGGGGGGTGTGGATCGGCATAAACAGTTCTGGCGTTACTTTGCTGGCAACCTTGCTTCTGGTGGAGCAGCTGGGGCCACTTCCCTCTGCTTCGTCTACCCACTGGACTTTGCTCGGACCAGGCTGGCTGCTGATGTGGGCAAAGGTGCCGCCCAACGGGAGTTCGGTGGCCTAGGCGACTGTCTTACCAAGATCTTCAAGTCTGATGGCCTGAGGGGCCTCTACCAAGGCTTCAATGTGTCTGTCCAGGGCATCATCATCTACAGGGCGGCCTACTTTGGGATCTATGATACAGCCAAGGGTGAGAGGTTAATGGGGATGGAATGAGGTTTGAGGGACACTTATCCTGATGCTTCTGGTTGGGCAGGCGGGTACATTTAGAGGAGTACAATTCTCTCCTCTTTGACTGGTGGCCTCATTATTCCAAGAGGAAGATTAACAGTTTTTTCAGGCACTATCAGAGTAACTAATCCTTTCCCAGGAATAAACACTACTGCTTAATCTGTTCTACAAGGCCCTATGCAAGTCAGGTACAGAACCAGAACTGTGAGCTTCCCTGTTAGAAAATTTCCACTTCCCAGGTGACTGCTTGATACTTATATAAAGAATGTAATAAGCTAAATGGGAAGAAGAGGGCATAAAGCAGGGAGTGGGGAGAGGCTGGTTTTTTTCCCTCCTTTTCTACCAAAGTGATGAGTAAACAAATTTATGTGTTCGGCACTTTTGGCATTAATCTACAGGAATGTTGCCTGACCCCAAGCACGTGCACATTGTAGTAAGCTGGATGATTGCCCAGACTGTCACTGCAGTGGCAGGATTGGTGTCCTATCCCTTCGATACTGTCCGTCGGAGGATGATGATGCAGTCTGGTCGGAAAGGGGGTATGGCTTTTCTTCATCTCACTGCATGCAAGGGGATGGCAATTTCAGTAATCTGGTATGGCTGGCTTGTCTAGCCCCCAGCACCAGATAGTGACCCTCTGGGATTCATAGTCCTCTTTACAACCTAAAATGGCAAGGAGGAGGAGGGGAGAGGGTGAGGTTATGGATTAAAAACTAGCCCCTCTCTCTATTAACTTTTCCCTCATTTTGTTCTCAGGAAGAAATCAAAGGTATCTTATCCTGAAGAGGGAAAAAAAATATTTTAGAGTGGGTAGTGATTGTGGGAACATGGGGGAACTCAACAAAAGATCTCCATCAGTACAGTTTTGGGGGCTACCACTTCTAGAACCTGTACAAGGACAAAGCTGGGTAGAGCATTGAGTTGATTATTCAATTAAATGATAACATTTTACTTCAATTATTTGGCCATCAAGTGCAACTGTATCTTTAGTCTGAGGCAGTATGGCAAATCACCTCTGAGATTTGGTTTGAGATTAGCCTGTATCTATAAAAAAAAAAAGGTCCCTTTCTGTTTAAAGCTTGTCATTTTTATGGAATTATCTGCATAAATATCTACTTCTCAATTCCATGGGCAGCCACAGAAAAGCATAAGATAAGAAAAAATCCTTGCCTAGCAAGCTAAGGAAGATTTGGGCAACTGGGTATTACACAGAGCTGGGGCATACAGTTCCAGCGACCTGAACTTCATGGAAGAAATCCAGGACTCACAAGACTTTTTAGAAAATAGGCCTTTATCAAGATTATAACTAACTTATCAATTTTTGTCTCCACAGCTGATATTATGTATACTGGAACAATTGACTGCTGGAGGAAGATTGCAAAAGATGAAGGATCCAAAGCTTTCTTCAAAGGTGCCTGGTCCAATGTATTGAGAGGCATGGGCGGTGCTTTTGTATTAGTGTTGTATGATGAGATAAAAAAATACGTCTAATTCAATTAAAACTCTTAAGTTCATTGGTCCCAGATCCATTTTCTGATGTTATCCGTGGTTTAGTAGACATTTCTTAGGAAATCTGACAACGCCAATATGGGATAATGCCCAAACTGACAAGGATATTACAGTATAAACATGTTTTAATCCGCTGGACCACAAATGAATTTTGCATTATACAGATTTAAAGTATACTAGCAAATATAAGGTAACATTTATTTCTATGCTTCTACAATTAATTTGAGAAATGGTGATGATGACCTCATGTGAACCCTCAATAAATATTACTTAAGGCTCATTCTCTAAATTTTTACTTCATTAAAATCCTAAATGTCAAACTGGATTGAAGGGCTCTAAATCCCAACTGCAGATCATACGAAAAAGTATCCCAAGTAAGGGTACAACTGCCTATCATGATTTGTAAATATTTTGTAAATATATGACAATTCTCATAAACACTGACCACTACACTGAATATGAAATTTCAGTAGCAGCTACACTCAAGAACACAAATCCAATGTACAATCTGAGGGGAAATGAGTGGAGGGGAGGATTAGAAGGGAATGAAATGGATAGAAATTAAAAATGTTTCATATGTACTACAACATTTCAAGGACAGCTAGAGATAACCTTGAGACATTGGGACTTAATCAAGTAATTTTAAAACCACTGCATTAGGTAATATTATGGCTCAGAAACAAAAGTAAATCCAGCAAATCTACACATGGAAGGTAAATTATGAGGTTGGAGAAGCCTTTTCAAATTGCATAATTTTCCATCTAAAACAAGAATAGAGAACAGGAATGAGAATTATGCAAGTATCTGGGTTTTGCTCTACTACTATGAAGGTACTCACCCAAAATGATAAAGGAGGGACAAAATTAATTAGACTCTAGGTATCAACTATCTACTGGA
Organism: Phascolarctos cinereus; assembly: GCF_003287225.1. Taxonomy (NCBI): domain Eukaryota; kingdom Metazoa; phylum Chordata; class Mammalia; order Diprotodontia; family Phascolarctidae; genus Phascolarctos; species Phascolarctos cinereus. Next base: position 65,548,234 of record NW_027556402.1, on the reverse strand, counting down.
ACACCTATGTGCCAAACTTCTAGATCAGCACCTAATAGTTTCTTTGCACATTTGGAAGTTTAAAGGATGTTTAACCGAATTCCAAAAGGAGCTCACAGCTAGATGGAGGAATAAAGATAAAAAGAACACAATTAAATGATAAATTAATGTGTGCAAGGAGAGGTCAAAGAGAAGGCCAGTATGACTGGGAGTAGGAGAAATTACAGAAGGCTGGAACTGAGCCTTAGAGGATAAAGAAAGGAAGAAAGGCCTTTGTAAATGTACAAAAGATAACTGCTAGCTAATCTGATAAAATAACCTACGTTGACTGCAAAGCACTAAGAATTAGTTTTCTCAACACAACCTCTAATTTACCTTGTCCCTCCAAAGGAGGTTTTGTTGGCCAACTTAAGTGTGAAGCTAAAAGAAAGCATTTCATGGCTTGTTGGGGGTATTGAGGAGAAAGTCTCACTGAAGAAGCATTTTTTTTTCATGATAACTATTAATAGATATGGCTAAGTCACTCTTAGCCCTAGGTCCAGGAAATGTAGAAGACAGACCAAATATATGCTGAAACATGAAAAATCAGTCAAATCTAGGTAAGAGGTAGGCTGGTTCATGGCTTAAAATGGTGTACTTCATTAAGCTGGGTAGGCTTAGCTACTTGATAAAGGTGAAGCGGCTTTTCACCAAGGGAAAGCTGAACCTTAACTCTGGTTAGAACATATGTTCCAGAACACATATTTTGAAAGATCATTGGGCCAAAAGCAGCATTTTCCAGACTGGGTCAAGATAAGATTTCAGGTAGGGTTAGATGAAAGCCTCCATGAAAACCTAAAAACCTCAAGTTTCTTTATTGCTTTGTTTTCTTCTCTCCTAATTACCTAGTAGGGCTTTTTCATCCCTACTGTGTCTCAGTTGAGTTAAAGGCTTCTTCTCTCCATTCCTGGGCCTAAATGTTACAGAAGCCATTTAAGAACTGGCAGTAACAGATAAGAATTAAAGCAACTTTCTGGGGTAGGGTCTTTGAGGTCTAATAGCAGAAGCCATTCTCACACTACTGGGGCTTTACAGTTAGTCTGAAAAGTTAGGCTCACCTAAAAAGACAATGTTTAACGAAAAGGTAAATCTTAATTTAATTTCTCTTTTAATTTTTCCCCAAAGTAATTTACAACAAAGATTACAGGTTGTTTAAAGCTAACTGTTTTTCTCAACCATCTCTAAGTGACAGAAGTAGTCGCAGGACACTTCCTACCCATCATAAGGTACTCACTGCACCCAACCTTTAGTTTAATGCTAACATTTCTGACAGAACTGTTAGAGATATTATCTTTAAGATATTTAGCATTTTTCCCCAATGGCAACACTGCTTATGCTTTGCTTCTATGTACTTCTACTAAAAGCCATAAAACTGGCATTACACCTGCAAATTTAAAAGGAGAAATCTCATAATTCCATATATGTGAAAAAATGATGTTGTGACTAGATGCTTAAAAAAAAGCCTTTGAGAATATAAGATAATGTGTATTGCAGCAAAAACTACACTCTATTAATACTGAAGATGTTCACAATGGCAAGCCTATCTTTTAAATGATCTAATTTAGTTAAATATACTGCTCGAGATTATTGTCTTATTTTCAAGAAAATGCTGGGACATTGTTATTCCTGTAAGGCTATTTTCGTCATCTTGGTTTCACTCTATTCAAAAGGAAAAAATTTCATTTGAACTTACTCTTCATCTTAACAAATCATTTTTCTAGCGTTTCAAATGGGAGCAATATATTTTATGATAGCCAAGATCAAAAACAAAAAATCATGATTTCCAATAAATTTTTTCTAAACATTAAAAAAAATCTATAAACATCTGAGAGCTAAGAAGGTTGCCAGTTTCCTAAATTATTGTGCCAGAACTGTTTGACAGTCCTGTTTAATAAATTTATGCAAATGAAAATTATCCATTATATACTTAATTTTTTCCTCAAAGTAATTTATATGACCATATATGACCATGGGTCTTTCCTTCCCCACAAATTATGTACAATCACTTATAGACTAAGATAATCAACTTAAGCACTTGACATATAACATCACACATTCTATGACCTTCATCATTAAAATATACGAGTAAAACCAGTAATCATCCAATCAAACTTTTGGATTGTTTTTTCTACTCTCCCTTGTTCAGTCAGCATTTGTAAATGGAGTTGAATGAAGTATTTCTCCTACAAGTACCTCTGTGTTCAAGGAATGCCTGAAGGAGTCTCTTTGAAATCAGAGATTTGTGGAACACTGTTTAAAAACCAGTGCCAAATTCAAACAAACCAAACTGAACACTTCATTTGGAGTATTAGCTAACAATGTTTTTGTGGAGACTCTAAAATAGTCTGATCATACCTTGTACTTCCCAACAAGGGAAATGGATCTCTCCTACAAGAAATAGTTCTCAGTGGCTCAGAATTTAGGGTAGAAGCATTTTGCTTCTAAAGAGACCAACAGTCAGGTTAGCGTCTGACAAAGATTAAACCAATTCTGAATAAGTGTCTGGGCTAATAATCCTAGACCTAAGGAATAAGCCACTTAACCTGAACCTTCATTTCTTCATTCATGAAGTGAGGGGATGGACTAAGTGACCCCTAAAGTTACCTTTCAGCTCTAGGGTTTGGGAGTATGAATTCTAGCTGCAAGTTCTTTCTAGGATTTCAGAAATCTTGAAATGACAATCATGTGTCTCATATGAGACTGAAATGGTTCAAATGGAAAGCAATTCTAAACATACTATGTTTATACTTCATGTTTACACTAGGCAATCTACTTATCCTTTCCTTAAAGTTCTACCTTACACCACCTTCAAAGTACCTTTACTTTCATACCCAGGACATCCCCATTCTTCTTCAAATCTTGGACCATTTCTATGGCACAGCTGAGTGACCATGGCAATCCAGTTCTATCCATGTGGAGATAAAAACAAGTATGAACAGGACTAGTAACCTTCCCAATTTTTCTCTCTTGTTCTTTTCCTTCAGGTTCAATCCCTGTTAAGCCCAATACTCTGATGATCCCTTCATCTTTCCCACCAGTGAAATCTAGAGCCGTTAAGTTGGTACTAAGATGACCATGTAGCTTTATTATTCAAGCCATAAGTAATGCACTCTTCAGACACATTTCAGTAGCATTTCAAAGATCTGAAAGATAGCACAAATATTTAATAGATGCATACAAATTACTTTTGGAGACTAATGTAGTTATGAACATAATAGACTTTATATTAATTTCCCTTCCCCTTACAACTTACAAAAGCAACATACAAAAACTGACAATTTTCATTACTGAATGTCCAACATGCTGTAAAAATTCAGCCTATCTTATTTCCCCCCAAAGAAAGTTGGTATACAAACATTAAAAGTGCAAATTTAAAATGTGATCTTGGTATTAAATACAGCTGTATCTCATTTTATAAGCAAAGTATTAAATGGCAAAATAGTTCGATCACCAGAGCAGCACATTAAATAATTATGATAGCAGCATCCAATGAACATTACATCCCCAATGATAATCTCAGAGCCAGTTTGTCTTCACATCACTGTTTAAACCCTGAACCCACCCACCACCCCTTCCCTCCCCACAAAACCTAAACAAACTGTTAACAGATGCTAAAGATATGAAATTGATACACAAGTCAGAAAATTTAGAATCAATGTTTAAAATAACATAGTTCGTCTTACTGCCTAGAGTGCTGAAGAAATTAACTTGTCTTGTTGACCATATGTAGTACATTTCAAAACACAGCAAGAGCTAAATAAAACTGGAGAATAAAAATCAACTTCCTTATTTTTGTGGCCATGGATCACAACTCTCTCAAAAAAAGATTTGGCATTTAACACAGAACCCTCCCAAACATTCTGTAGGGAGGCTGAGAAGGCAAGTAGAGAAACAGAATAATAACAGTAACAGCAGCATTGCATTTTATCTTATTAAAGAAAAGCCTTTAAATAAGGACAGAAAAAGTCTCTAATTATAACCTACCTTTTATTACCTATACCTATATTAAAACCCATTTTTCAATATCAATGTTAAGACAATTTGCACTATTAAATAAAAGCTTGGCAATAATTACAACTTCAGGGTGTGGCCAAAAAAAAAAAAAGCACTAACATTGAAGAACAAGGATTTATATGTGTTATAGCACTATTCCTTATAGCCCTATAAAGTACTAGCAGCAACATCAAGGGCTACTATAAAATGTAGAGTCCTTTACCAAGTTCTTCCTTAATTCATTTAATAATAAATAAGAATATAACATACTAATAATGTTGCCTCCTAAAATAGATTGGTCTGATGCCTCAGGATCTGCTCCTTATCCTTTCATAATGTCAATGCCATTTTATTGCTAATCAAAAAAAATACCTGCTTTGCTGCTCGTTATACAAGACGATCTGGCCTTTAAAGAGAGCCACAGAGCAGCAGAATCGAATTCCAAATTTTCCCTCATTCCATCATTAGCAATATTACTACTCAACTGGAAAAGGTGCAAAAAGGTGGAAGAAGAGTTTATACTCTGTACTCTCTGCTGTTTGTTCACAGTTCAGAGGAAAGAGGAATAGATCAAAGTTTTAAGATCTAACTCAGGGTACCTAAAAAGAATCAAGTTGACTATTAGGATGGTCCCACTGTAAGTGTCTATCATTCTACCCACAATTCTCAGACCAACTTAACAGCTCCGAGAAAAAAAAAATTTCAGTATATGTTTCTTAATGAAAACCATCACCTAGAAAGTGCTGCAATTATAAATTCAAGCCATAAATCACGCTCATATTAACGTCTTGAAGCAGACAGAAAAATGGAATAAGTAAATTCAGGAGCCAAGCTCATGGTTTAAAGTTTACTGGAAAAAATGGGAACTAAATAGTTAAAAATCTTGGGTCCGAAATATAGCAATATCACCATTCTTTCAGCATGACAATGAGTTTTGTTAATATGGTGAGAAAATTTACATGTTAACTACTACCCCTGTATTAAGAGTGTGTGTGTGTGTGTGTGTGTGTGTGTCTGTGTGTGTATACACACACACATCTCAGATAAACACATCCACACAGGAAACACTGATTTGACATGAAACTATCCTTTGGAAAGTAAATATTGCATCAAGTTACAATAAATTAAAACAATGCTGTATATTTTAATCACTTAAAATAGGATTACAGACTTTTGCACAGAGAATTACAGTAATCTACAAGAGCACTTCAACAGAAATCTGAATAACAACGCTCAAAATAAAACGTCTGGTTTTCTTTTACAACCAAGCAGTACGAACATTAGGGGGTTTAGGTCTCAGCAGAGGGCCACTGGATGCATCAGAAAGTGATCTCTCACTCTTCCGGCTGAGCGCACTTGTAGCACTAGATGACCTGGAAGCTCCTCCTGATAACACACAAACAAGTACGGGAAATTAGCTAATCACTTAAAATCTGGTACAGGCATCTGAGATTCATTTTCTATCTTTCATCTTAAAACATTTTTTAAGTTTAAAAAAAATGTAAAAACAGAAGGTTGAAATTCTCCCTTTCTTTTTCTTCAGGATGATACCAATTTTTGGGAAGTGGGGGCAATTTGGAGGGAGAAAAGGAACAAAGCAGCTATAATATAGTGGGAAAAAAACCAACAGATTTGGAGTCAGCCAAGAGATATGGATTCAAGTCCTGGCACTGCCACTTACTGGCTGCGACCATTTATCTTCTCATCTATAAAATGGAGCGTTCATTATCATCCCTTTCCAACTCTATTGGCTAAGTTCCCAAGAACCATTTACTAAACACAGACAACATACATTGTACTATTCTAGGCCCTGAGGAGAGGACAAGACAATATCTACTCTCATGAATTTACCACCTAGTAGAGGAGAATAATTTTTAAAATACATATTTAAACAGGCAGAGATGGAATGAGAGATAATTCTGCTACTGGGTTATTGTGAGGATCAAATGAAAGTACATGAAAAGTGATATGTAAACTTCATATCAATTATGACGATGATGATGATGATGATGATGATGATGATGATGATGATGATAATGATGGATAGTGAGATTAAAGGCTATTAGACATGTAAGTCTGGCACGTACAGGATGACAGAACATACAGAAGGCTAAAAAGGTTAGATGGTACCAGATTATAGAGGGCCTTTAGGTGTTCTGAATATATCATGAGATAAAGCTTTATACTTTATCCAAGAGTTAACAGGAAGCCACTGAGATAAAGTATAACAAAGTGGGGAGGGGATTCAAGGTGGGAAGATTCAATGGTATTCCTAGAGGTTCATTTACGATCACCACAAGACATCATGTTAAGTTGTACTTACAACTAACAGACAGAATCACAAAATTTCACTGTTGGGACTCCCAGAGTCTACCTAACCCAACCCACAGGAGAATCCCCTCTGACATATGGTCATCCAGCCTGTGAAGGAAGACCTCTTGTGAGGGAGACTATACCACTGATAACAGCTGAATTTGCAAAGCACTTTACATATATTATTTCATTTAAGTGTGACACAAACCTATGAGGTAAGTACTAGAAATATTATCTCCACCTGTAAAATAGGAAAACTGGCTCAGGAAATTTAAAGGATTTGCCTGTGGTCAATGTTAGAGATGGGATTAGAATTTAGAGTCTTTCTGATTCCAAATCCATCTTCTGATAATACTGGAAAATTCCATTTTTAGAAAGCTTTTCTTTACATCAAGTTTAAAACTGCCCCTGCAATTTCCACCCACTGTTTTTAGTTCTGCCTTCTAGAGCCAGCAAGACAACTCAAATCCCTCTCCTGAATTAAAAGCCCTTCAGAGATCTGAAGGCAGTCCATTGGGGGAGCTTCCATTCCCCAAATCCTAAGATTCTCTTCCTCAGGCAAAAGGTCCACAAGGTCCTTCAACTAATTCTTAAGTAACATGATCTTTAGGCCATTCACCATCTGGCTGCCTTCCTCTGGAAACTCTACAATTTACCAAGGTCTTTCCTATGTCATCTAGGCCAGAAAACAATATACCAGATATGCCCTGATGAGGGGAAAGAATAATCAAATTATCAGCTCGCTGGTACTGGTTACTACTGCCCTCTCTTCATGCATCCCAAGATCACATGAGCTTTTAAAGTTGCTAGACAGCATACTGTTCACTCTCACTGAGCTTACAGTCAGTCCACTAAAACCCCTACATCTTTTTTTCAGATGTATTACTATCAAGCCAGGCCTCTCCCATCTTGCATTTGTGAAGCTGATTTTAACTCAAGCATAAAACTTTTCTTCTGCTTCTAATACATTTCATCTTCTTGGGTTCAACCCAATGTTTTGGTCTATTCAGATATTTTGAATCCTGAGTCTGCCATAAAACTCATCAGCTGTCCCTCCTAGCTTTGTGTTATTAGCAAAAATGTGAAAAACATGCCCTCTACACCTTCATTTAAGTCTAGTGCAACTGATAAATAATATGAGATTTCATTAGGGCACTCCACTAGGCAAGTCAACTTTAGGCTACTTACTTATTTATTCTTTTGGTCAAAGCATTCAACTTGTTTCAGACCCATTTAATGATATTATACCTAGATTTGCAACATGGTTCTTACACTTAACTTTTCTGTGCCTCAGTTTCAGCATTTGTCCAACTAGAAATAACATTTCTAGCACTTATTTCACAGGTTGTAATGAGGAAAGCTTATCTTAAATCTTAATGTACTATATAAATATGAGCTGTGTGCTGTAAGAAGCCCAGTTTCCCTATGAAGAGGAGAAAACCCACATGAGATTATAAGATGTTATCAATAATTCTAGCTAAGAAGAATCTTTGACTTTGAGACCACACTGGCTATGAATTAAGTGTTCTTATGTTAATAAACACAATGAAGTTGGGATTTGTCTCTACTTAGCTATAGCATCTCCAACTGTTCCACCTCATGGCTTCCATGTAATACAAATGGATCTTGGCATTACAAAGTACTCTCTTAAATGAAATGTTCACAATCTGTACTCATGTGAATTAAATGTCAGGCATGCCAAAGAAAATGACATGTTGCATTCCAAGTGTTAGCATTGTAAGAGGCCTCTGCCCTTATCATGTTAAAGAAAACCAGTTATATGCAAAAAGGTTAGGTTCAAAGAAATAAACATGCAAAAAGCAAACAGCAATATACTTACTTAGTGGACTAATCTGACTAAAAGTAGACTTCACTTGTCTGGAGACTGGGGAGGCATTTAGGTAGCCCATATGGCGATGATAGTCCATCAGTTGTTCTGTGCGTTTCATACCTACTGTTGGCTTCACGGCCTCAAGTCTTTTCAATAAAGCCTTCATTAAAGAAAATCAATTTAAATGTGTAAGTTAGAAGGAAGAATTAGAAAGACCCTCATCTAGAACTCTGAATTAATATTTGTTATGTAAGTTATGTGGAAAAATATTGTGGATCATTTGAAAACAATCCTAACCTTTTAACAGTTTCAAAGTTATATTAACTTATTAATATATTAATATTAATTAACCTATGAGGTAAGTACTAGAAATATCATCTCCATCTGTAAAATAGGAAAACTGGCTCAGGAAATTTAAAGGATTTGCCTGTGATCAATGTTAGAGGTGGAATTATTATATTAAAATATCAGAGAAATCTAGAGTTTATACCCTATTAACTTAGAAGTCAATTTGCCAGCTATTTCTATTCTGATATGTCCATACTGGCACTTAATTCATTAACTTGGAAGAAAGTCTTATGGCACAGCAGAAAAAGAGCTGCTTCAGAACCAGGAAGACCTGGGTTTCCGACTCACTTTTGACATATCATCTGTGTGAAGGCACATCACATAACCTCTCTGTTTCTCCAAGCATCTAAGACTGTAAGTTGTAGAGAACAGTCACCGGAGGTTCCCTACACCACATAATGACAGGCCTGGGACATCTGCCCCTCTCTCTGCAAGCATAAATGATGTTCAAAGATCTGGATTTTTGATGACTTGTGTGCTCCCTCTGCCAGTACAGACTGTAACCCACCCTCTCAGACTATCCAGATGGTCTGAGTTTGCTATGACCAAGACGCTAACTACAATGATATGTCTACCCAGCTTAGCTAAGTTAGTCTTTGCTGTCTGACACAAGGTCCTTGGGTCAGAGCCTTTTTAGCATGACCGGGCCAGTCACTGCTTGGGCTCTACTGCTGTAGTTTTTGAGAACCAAGTCACTGCCCCACTCTGATGAAGCAAGCATGAGAGCAGGTCTTTAGTGAAGTAGTGAAATGTTTGATTTTCCTATAGAAACAGTATTATAATAGGGTATTAAATTTCTGATCTAAAGAGTGATATCAAACTTTTTAATAATATAACCACAAATACTATACTTAATCAATTATGAGTGATATACCTAGACAAAAAATAGAGTGCAAATCTTTCTAAAAGGACTATACAGTACTTAGTCATGTAACACTACATTTAATATGACATACTATCTTGTCTTTGAAATGTTTGCTTTATTTTTCCTGCAACCAATCAGAAGGAAAAAAAACTTTCATCTAGGTTTAAAAATCAGAAGTTTCTTTGGGTATCTTTTAATAGTCACAGGTATCCTTACATGTATATTTTTACAGCTGCTATAGTACCTTTCATAGGTATCTTTAGTCTTTTGGGGAAACTTAAAACTGATCTGATGTCCTCATTATAAATTATCCTATACCAAATGGTTGGTTTCCAAGGATTTGAAAGCAAAAAATACTTGTTCTTTCTTTCTTTGAGAGGCTTTTCTAAGATCAGCTCTGCATATCACCTGCTTACTTGTAAACTCAGGCTTTTTAATGATGCTTATTATAGATGGCAGCCTATATTTCTAAGCTTGGTACCTTTATAACTATCACTCTCTGGATTCCCTATCTCTGCTTTTACAATAGGGCAAAATGATAGGATACAGAATTTTCCCTCTTTATTTTAAATTACAAGACAGTGACAGTCAGAAAAATGAAGGTGCCTACAATTTATCTGTTAAAATCGGAAAAATTCTTGTACTACCTACTTCACAAGGTCAACATGAGGAAAGTGCTTGGTAAATACAAACACACTGCACAAATGCAAACTATTATTTTAAATAAAATTTTAAAGCAATTTCTGAAAGCAAGAAGCATGGCAACTGTCACTGTCATTGTTAGAACATGGACATATCTAAAGAAACACTTTGGCTCAGCTTCCCAAATCACATGTGCCTACCCCAAGTGTCAGTCTGTTTGTCAGATGGAAATGGCAAGCCCAGCAAAAGTCTAAGTACGTGCTAGAGCCAAAAATAGCCCTTGCTAAAGTGCTGACTATAATTTAAACACTAAAGCAGATTTACATAGGTTTTAATACATTATAACTTTTAAGAATTTGTTTCCATAACACATCAAAATGGGAAATCACTGTCATGTAGCACTTGACTATTACCGTTTTCCATTATTCTCTAGTTCTTAGCTGTATAGTAATCTCTAAATCCTAAGTTCTTTGAGAACCTCAACTGTCTTCTTGTTTTTTTGTACTCCTTCAGTACCTAGCAGAATACTGAGACCAGAGCTGGCATTCAATAAATACCAGGTGATTGACTAGGAAAAAAATTCTGCTTGGTTCCAAGTTAAATGTTCTACAAAAACTTTCACCTGTCACTCAAATCAGGCTCCTGTTTTACTGAACCAATCGGTCTAATTGTTTTCTTTTTGTCTGGGAACATACACTCCTATCTAGAAAGGCAATTAATCTTTCTGAATTTGTCTGTTTCTGACTTAATGGCAAGCTGGTGAGCAGCTTTTAAGGAACTGAGTTTTTCACTGTTCCTGAAGTGATGCAGTACGGACCAGAGAACTAGAGCTGCTCTGAGGCACCATTTATTCTTCCAAAGGAAGGACAGAGAGTAGAAAAATCAAATAATTAGTCTGAGTAGTACATATTGCTTTAAGTTCAAATGAAGAAACTAATCAAAAGAGAGAGTTCTTTCCTCTGGGGAAAAAAAAACCCAGACTACAAGTATAAGGGCCTTTTCATTTTTATACTTATTCTTTCGTTCCTTTTCTCTCTTCTCACACTGAACTCTGGATATTATGACTCCATCCAGACCAAGGCTCACTACTTCCCTCTTAGAAGCTTCATTCATCATTCACAGACAAAGACAAAGTGACTTGCTCAGGGTCACTGATAAATTGAAAAAATACTAGCAATTATCTATGAAAAACTGATTTCTAGTTAGAAGTATAAAGTGTGAATAAACAAAGTCATCTCGTTGCTAACTTTTCCTATGAATCAGGATCATTCTTTTATTTTATACACACATGCATGGAGATGTGTGTGTAAGAAGTTAGTTTCAATCTTTAAATTTTCTTTCAGTGTTTAAAGAAGTTACATTACAATGTCACAAGAGAGAAATGTCACAAGAACAACAGCTCCCTCTACTGGTCAAAATTACTATTTGCTCTTACTTGGTTTTATATATCTACTGACATAGTGCCTGGCACATAGTAAGTACTTAATAAATGCCTTAATATTTTTTTAATACTCTAAGTTTAATGCTCTAATTTAAAAAAAAAACTTCATTCATTTAGCTGGCCCTATGACAGGGGAAAATACTACTTATCCTTTCTTGAAAATGATTAAGAAATCAATTCTACTTAGGCAATATGTCTTTATTACCTTCAAATATAAATAAAAGTTTTTTCTTCACCAACCCACTCTACTGAAAATCTTGTTCCAAAGGCACGTAGCACTTAGTTCAAAGTGTGCTAGAAATACACTGATTATAACTAACTGGGAAGCATAAAAGCAGGCTCTGAAGTTCTCAAAGAATCAATATCTATGCTTCAATACTAGCAAAGCCATGGCCTTTATTGGCATATTCTGAGTTTCAGTAGCAAGGCAATGATTCAAAAGCAGCAAAACTAGGAAGGAGGGAGCTCCAGCCAGTACCTGTTAAAGCCCCAAGGCTCCTTCCTGTCCATACAGTGAGATACTCAGTATAACTTGCCTTTTCTTGCTATTCTGCTTCCACCAACCCTACAGCCCTCAAAATGTTCTTATACTACTAAGGGAAAAAAAAGATTAAAAAAGATGAAGAATCAGAGGAAAATAAAAGCTTCTAGGTCTACAATAAAGTCTTTGGTGATTCAACAGATCATAAACTCCTGGAAGCATCTGGACAGATTACATCCTTGGTATCTCCCTTTATCATCTTTGTCTCAACCTCAGCTCTAAGCACAGTGCTCTACAGGCTCAATAAATGTTCTTAAAACGTTTAATTGCTGCAACCATTGTTTTTGAAAAGAATAACCTATGAAATTATTTTGAATACTTCTACTTCGTACAGAGAGTACCATCAATTATAACTTACTTCCACAGAAAGATTTCCTTCTTTCTTTTTTTTTTTTTTAAGACACAAACCATTTTAGTCATCTGGACCTTACCTGAAACAGAAGAGGCTTTCAGCACAATAGAATCATGGGTCGGGAGATATTTTTTAAAAAGCTGGAATGCATGCACACAGGAACAGCAATATTTTAAGATGACCCACTGTGATGACTTTGCCATTCTCAGCAATACACGATCCAAGACAACTATGAAGGAGGACTTTTTTTACTTTCCTCATTTTTCTTGGGGTTTTTACTTTGGTCTATGTTTTCTTTTACAACATGACTAATATGGAAATTATGTTTTGCATGACTACATATGTATAACCTATATCAAATTGCTTGCCTTCTCAATGAAGGGGATGGGGAGGGTGGGAGGGAAGGAATTTGGAACTCAAAATTTTAAAAATGAATGTCAAAATTTGTTTTTACACGTAATTGGAGAAAAATAAAATGCTAATGTTTTTTAAAAAAGATGGAATGTACCTTAAGAGTCACTTATTCCAATACCTCCTCAATTTATCAAGCAGTGACTTCCCCTCAAGAAAATACAATTAAGAAGTAGCAGAGTAGGGACTCATACCCAGGCCTTTTGACTCTAAATCAAGAGGTTTAACAAATTCATGATGGGAACCAGGCTATCTTAGGGCTCAAGACAGTTAAGAAGGGATAATCTGGACATAAACCCTCACACTACCTTGAAGTTCAGAGAAGGGATCGGGAGGATCCCATGGCCTGGGACTCTATAGCTGCATAGGGAGCTCAACAAGGAAGCCAAATTTTAAAAGGGCAGGCACAAATGATGGAATCAAGGGCAGGTAACGTTGGAGGGTGGAGGGGAAGGCCAGTCCTGTGTCCTAGTACTCCGAAGTCTCTTGCTAGTGTTTGCCCACCTACAACAAAGACTGATGAAAGTTCTGGAGCAAAATGGCACTATGATCTTGTTTGAAGTTCCTAATGACTTTAGCAGGTGGTTCAGAGGGCCCAGTGTGCCAAGGGGATACAGGCTTTTTAAACTGGGATACAGGCCTGGAGAAGTCAGGTATTGCTCTGTTTTGTTTGGTTATAAAAGGCTCTGGACGAGGTGCTAGAAAACTTGGACTTTAGTTTCATGACCTGGGGCAAGTCCCATGTACTCTGTGTCTCAGTTAACCTCACCTATAAAATAAGAGGGCACTCTAATATTGCAGTGACCTGTAAGGGGCCCCTGTCTATGAGTTCAATAACTTTCAAAGCTCACCAATAATGTTTGTCCAATGGATAAAATTGTCTATTAAGGTCTATTCCTGTTTTCAGATAACTAAGAAGAAAAAAGCTACAATTTACTTTCTTTTATCAAATTACCTTTTGAATAGAAAATATGCATGCATTTTCTTTAGTACTTCAATGGTCGGGGGGTGACTTACCAAGTTCTCTCTCTCAATCCTTTGCTGTTCCTTCTGTCTGTTGAGAGCACTGTGGTACAACTTCGGTGGTGGAACAACAGGTTTCCTAGGAATGGTACTCTTAGCTCTTGGTTTTTCAGCCTGTTTGGATAGTTCTTTTAGCAACCTTTGATTTTCCCGATCAATCTGTCTTATCTCTTCCTTTGTAAAAGAGTAGTTTTTCTTAGGTGCTGGAGAAGGTCGATCAATAGCAAATTTTTGCTGTTCTTTTTTGTCTAACTGCAAGAAGGCTTTAAGAAATGAACAGAAAATCCTCAGATAAAAATCATAAAGTAAAACTATATCACTAAAGTTTTAAAAAATCTGTATATATTTTTGTATGATTCTTTGCTCTTGATATTTAAAGATACTGTTAAGTGTTTTTTTTAGTATTTAATTTTTTCCCTTAACTATTATTTCCTGTGATGAACTCTTTACTGATAACTGAATTATACATCTGAATCATTTTAACTAGACAGACACAATAAATAAACACACTTTATTAAGCCAGAGCACACAATCTGTTTTCAATACACCATTATTTAAAAGACCTTCAAAAACAAAAATAAACTCTTCACCAGCATATTCCCAAGTTCTACTTATGTGAAAAAGCTGGCAAATAAGCACTTAGGAGGAATGAAAAAATGTGTCTTTTGTTTTGTCTGCTTCAGGTGGTTCTATATTTAAAGTACTGGGTGTTCACATACCAGCTCCCAAAGCACAGAAATCCCATTTGTTCCCACTAACAGTCTTTAAGGTACTATTTATTCTGCATAAGTATTAAAATACTTAATTTAAGAACTTAGTGCATTAGAAAAAGTCTTACTTCTCCATATAGTAGTCATAGAAGAGGAAAAGTAATCCAGGGATCATAAGAAAAATTTGAAAATATGATAGAATAGCTCTTGAACTTTAAAGTGCAAGGTATAAAACCTACTTTGAGAGGTCAAAGGGAACTGCTACAGGCAACATTAGTTTGACTACCAAGGCAAAAAAACACAAAAAACCTCTGGCTTATCTTGAAGGTATCATGAAGCTTACTTAATATTTCACTACACAAGTACTACCATTAAGTAAATTTCCAGAACATAAGCAGTATACAAAATACACACTTGTCTTTAAAAACCAAATCTTTCACCACTGATCAAAAACAGAAATTAGAATGAGTTAAAGCTATCAAGTAAGAAAATTCTTTGTTGTCTTTGATTTCTAAAATCTCTACTGATACACTTAGTTCTTATGACATTTCCCAATTACAATTTCCTTGACAAGTTATTAAAAATTTGCACTTGTGAAAAAGACATTAAAATAGATATCTGAAAGGGGCAGCTAGGTGGCACAGTGGATAGAGTATCGGCCCTGAAGTCAGGAGGACCTGAGTTCAAATGTGGCCTCAGACCAAACACTTGACACTTACTAGCTGTGTGACCCTGGACAAATCACAACCCCAACTACCTTAAAAAAAATTGATATCTGAAACAATATATTGAATATTTTAAAGATTTAAGTTCTTTATCAAAATGAGTTCTGAATTCTAGAAGATACCTAACACATTAGTTTTTCAGAATTCTGAATAAGAATATTACTAATAAAGGGGCAGCTAGATGGTGCAGTGGATACAGCACTGGCCTTGGAGTCAGGAGGACTTGAGCTCACATCCGGCCTAAGACACTTGACTTACTAGCTGTGTGACCCTGGGCAAGTCACTTAACCCCATGGCCTAGTCAAAAACAAAAAATGAAGAATATTACTAATAACATCTAACAAAAAATTCGACAAGACATTTTGTGCAGCAGTGCACTAAATGCTTATGATTTTCATATGCAACAACTATATAAAAATACAAGGTAGCTGTAAAAAGACAGGTACAAAATAGATGGAGGAACTGGATCAGGGAAGGCCTCTGGAAAAAAGTGGCGATTAATTGGGGCTAGAAAGGGCAAGTAAGAATCCGACGGGCCAAGAAGGGGAGGGAGAATATTGAGGGCTTAAAGACGGGTATGCAAATGCATGGAGGTAAAACAGTTCAATGCAAGTAATGATTATTTCTCAGGAGTCCATGGATAGATTTAAGGAAGTTCATGAACTTGGACAGAAAAAAAAAAATCACATCTCTATTTTTGCTAACCTTTGACTGATACATCTCCTTCAAATACTTAAAAACATTCCAAGAAGAGGTTCCTAGGTTTTACCAGACTGCCAAAGGAATTCACAACACAAAAAAAGTTAAGAATCTCTGATCTATCGTGGTGGCAAAGAATTGGAAACTGAGGGGAAGCCCATCAAATGGGGAATGGCTGAACAAGCTGTGTATATGAATGCAATGGAATACTATTGTCCCATCAGAAATGATAAGCTGGTGGACTTCAGAAAAACCTGGAAAGACTTACATGAACTGATGCTGACTGAAGTGAGCAGAACCAGAAGAACATTGTACACAGTAACGGCAACCTGGTTCGATAATTAACTTTCACAGATTTGGCTCTTCTTAGCAATGCAAGCATCTAAGTCAACTCCAAAAGACTCATGATAGAAAATGCTATTCATATCCAGAGAAAGAATTATGGAGTCTGAATGCAAATCAAAGTATATTATTTGATCTCTTTTTTTCTTTTGTTTTCTTTCTTCTCTCTTGTGGTTTCCCCCATCAGTTCTAATTCTTTACAACTTGACTAATGTGAAAAAAGGTTTAATATGAATGTATATATTGATATATATAAATATATATAAATAAAGTTATTAAAAAAAAATAACCCCTGGTCTAAAAGGTCAACTAGGTGGAAGAGATCAATATGAGACACAGTTGGAAAAGCAGAATAGTTCCAGACCATGAGCAGCCTTGAATGCTAGCCCAAAGAGTTTAACATTTTAACTTGGTAGGTAATGATGAATAAATGAAGTTTTTGAGTGAAAGAAAGATAGGATTAGATAGCTATGTGTGAAGATTAGTCTGGCAGTGACCAGATGAACTCACTGGAGAGGAAGAGAGGAGGGACAGAAGACTATAGTTTTAGGAGGCTAGTGAAACAGTATTTAAAGGAAAATAACGTGGTGAGGTACAGTAGAAAAAAGAGAGGAAGGTAATAAAGATAGTGCAGGGAAAGAATGGTCAGATTTTGAAAGTTAGATTTGTTATTAGAGATGAAGGAAAAGAAAGGCTCAAAGATAATACCAAGATTTCAAATATTGGAGATTGGGTCAGCAGTGGTATCATGGAGAAAATAGTGACATCAGAAGAAGCAGGTTTAGGAGAAAAATAATAAGCTTGCTTTTGGATGTACTGAACTCGAAATGCCAAATGGAACAGGTAGGGAGAAAGACCCTATAGGCACTGGAGGCTCATCTAAAGCACAGAGAAGGTGAAAGCTAGAGAAGATTTGTGAGAGCTCGTTCACATAAAGCTTAAAATTGAACTTGGGGTAATGAATGAGACTGTCAAATGAGAGTGTACAGAAAAGAGGAGTTCTGAAGACATTTATGTAAGTGTGCATTTTGAGATTTACAATGCACTTTACAAAATATTTGACCTTCACAATAATCTAGTGTCATTAAAGAAGTATTTCAAATACTTTTCACCATTTCACAAATAAGGAACGGGAGGTTCAGAGTCTTTATGGTGCATCCAAGGTCACCACAGCTGGCAGTGCTGGAATGTGAACCTAGCTCACGTCTAAATATGGTGACCTTTCCAATCCACAACAGCTGCCTCCCACATTTCTAAGGGAGTTTTATACTGTCTTCAGGACTTGTCTCTGGACTCTACCATACCACAGCAGGTTTCTTACCCTCAAAGTTCACTCCACCCTTGGAATTCTTATACTGGAAGTACACTCTGCCCATATGGCCCCTTCCTCTGATAGGCTGATTCTTCCCAGAACTGTCTTCTTCATTCCTCTCTGGTTTCCTCTCCAGACTCTCAGGGCATCTTCCTTTCCACTCCCTCCCCCTTCACCTTCTTTCCATGTGCTGTCTACCTCCCATTAGAATGAAAACTCTTTGAAGGAAGAGACTGTCTCAATTTCTGCTTGTATTTTTATTCCCAGTGCCTAACACAAATCACAGTAAATGCTTAATAAATGCTTTCTGACTTGACTTTTCATACCAGTTAATTAATACACTTGTACCACCCTTTATATATTTTTTCAAAGCACTGATACACAATATTTCATTTGATCCTTATTACATACATACAGACTAGATGGCAAATGCTACACCAGGATGGAAAGATTTAAAGTCTGTGCCAATAATGGATTAGAGTATTAGACTAAGCTTTGGAGGCTCATCACCATGTTGGACTGAGGGTGATGACTTTTTCTGCCTAAACTCATGAAGATCATGTATTATTTGGCAGTACTTAGCAGAGGAAGGAAGAGAGGAAAGGCTGTGGCCTGAACTGCATATCTTTGAAGCTTAAAAAAAAATAACCTACTTACTTCAACTGAAATTAAAGTAAGCTTGAACTAATTCAGAACATTCAACTACGCATTAAGCATCTACATGGAAAGTACTGCCCTGACAGTGAAAGAGATACAAGATTTTGGGAAAAACAAGGTATCTACCTTCATAATCTAACTAGGAGATATGATACACAAATAAGAGGAATGCAAACAAAGTAACATGTAAGTCTCACATTGTAAGATCTGAGGAAGAAAACATTATCACCAATGGGGAGGAGGGAAATCAAGGAAAGCATCATGAAAAACAAGATATGAACTGGGTTTTAAATGATGTGAGCAGTCAGAGGATCTGCATGAAAAAAAAATGCTCCAAATCTCTAATAATTAGGGAAATGAACATTACAGCAACCCCGAGGTTTCACCTCATACTCATCAATTTAACAAAATAAATAAATAAATGATTAAAGGAACATAATAAATGTTGGAGGGGCTGCAGGAACACAGGCACATCACTGCACTGTTAGTGGAGCTGTGAATTAGTCCAGCCATTCTGTAAACCAATTTGTAACTATGCTCCAAGTCAATCAACTGGGCATGCTTTTGACCCAGTGATACCTCTACTACACCTAAACTCCAAAGCAATCAAAAAGGAAAAGGACCCATCGGCAGTTATTTTTATACTAGTAAAAACCTGGAAACTAAAGAGATACCCATCAAACTGGATAATGGCTAAACAAAGTATGGTAGATTAATGTAATGGAATATTATTATGCCACAAGAAATGACTAAATGAATGGTTTTACAGAAAACGGAAAAATCTGTAAAAAATAACACCAAGTAAAGTGAGCAGAACCAGGAAATGATATACCAACAATAATACAATGCATAGTTGTTACAAAGGTTCTATTTCTCTTTTTTTTTCCAATGTTAAGGTAAGAGGAAGCGGGGAGGGTAAGGAAAGAAAAGATACTGAAACATCTTAAAATGCACATTAGACAACATAAGGAAAGCCAGAAGATAAGCAGCACAGTTTTGAATGTTACATACTGAATTCGTCACATACTAAAACAAACTCTATATAACCAACATACAAATATATACAAAATCAACTCTGTATAATAGATATGCAGTTTTGTGTAGAATCCTCTTCTTCCATCCTACTACCTATGTGGAAATGTTCATTTTATTTGGTATTTAAATTCAGAATTTTAAAAAAGAAATGGAAAAAGATGGGCAGGAATTTCATAGCCAGAGAGAGTACACTCTAAGAATAGAGAATGGCACAGAAACAGGCAAATTTCAGTTTGGCTAGAGGTAAGGTATTGTTGTTTGTCCTTCCTTCTTGAAGAGGACTATCATGTCGGGAAGGTGATGTCATGACTTGCAAGTGAATTGGATTTAAGAGAGACAGGGCTGTGCAAAGTCACCAGCCTCCCTCTCTCCTCCAGAGCTCCAAGAGTCCAATGGCAAGATATAGATCAGGATGACTAGAGAGGGCCCCCGAATGCAGTGGGAGTGTGTCTGAGCCTATGCCCATTCAGTGATTAAGGCTAGGTAAGAAAGGAGGCAAATAATGGCTTCTTCGGCAAATAATGGCTTCTTCTACCTAGTTTAAAAAAAAAAATCAATCTGGGAGAGGAAGACCCTCCGGATTTCTGGCCAAAACAGAAACAATTACTATTTACACTCACTCTGAACCATCAGAGCCCAAACCTGGAGGCTGGGACCTATTGCTGGCCCATCAACGAGAGCCAGAATGATTTGGATTCCAGGCATGGTCCTTAAAAAAGAAATCTCGCCCGCAAACCTCAAGATATCTTGAGAGGTTTCAGCAATCAAAATTTATATTTCTTTGGGCAGAGTACCTGCAGGTAAGGGTATGATTCCCTATGTGGACAGAGGTAAGGTAGGTAGAAGAAGAAGAATATAAGTTAAGGCTGGAAAGGGGTGTCAGAAAGTCAAGCTGAAGACCTTTAACTTTACTCAGTAAGCAAAGGGGAGACAATGAAAGGTTTTGAGCAAAAAGGAGGCATGACCATATCTATACATCGGGATGGTGTCTGGTAGTAGTGAACTTATAGTGGAGGAAGAGATTGGAGGCATAAAAACCACTGGAAGCCCAATGCAATAGTCCAACTGGGTGATGAGGAACTTGTACTACAAATAGAAATGGAATGGAGAGGAAGGTTTAGATGGTGGAGATATTGCAGAGGTAGAAGTGGCAGGCCTTGGTAAATGATTAGTTTTGAGAGTTGAAGGAGAAAGGAAAAGTCAAAGAAAACTTTAAGGTTTAGAATGTAGAAGACTAGGTGAGCACAGGTTTAGAAGGAAAGGCAATAAAGTTTGGTCATGGAAAATGCTGAGTTTGAGGTACCAATGGGTACAACCATGTGGTGGTGTTGTTTAAGTAATTAGAAATAGGAACTGGAGCTCAGGACTGAGCAAAACACCTGCATTGGAAGTCATCTGCTTAAAGATGATTGCCAAAGCTATGAAAGTGAGTAAGATCACCAAGGAAGACTACATAGAAGGAGAGGGTCAAGGACTGAAATTTGGGGACCACCACATTACAAGGCTAGGAAGAAGAAGCAACAAAGCAGACAGGTAAAGTGTCATTAAAGGAGTGAATTAGTAAAGTAACCCTTCTCACAGCTATTTCTCAGAAACAGGGAATGATTTCTGTGCCCCTCTCCCCTCTCCTCTCACCCCTGACCCATGTTTGTAGGAATAATTGCTTATTCCTTTTCCAAATTTAAATGAGATTACAAGAAAAGGACAGATCTGGGTATTTAAAATTATTATCATCTGAGAAGAGTGTAAAGAAATACCATGAAATTATAATATATCATCAACTATTTTTCTGACACAACCCATCCTAACCCTGAATATTCAATATTTTCTAGCCAAGTTAATACAGCTAATTTTTAACTCTAGTTAAGGCTAGATTCCCAGATATAAAAAAGCAACATCCACTCTGATTTATGCTGTTATATCTTTTCATTGCTATTTCTTTCCTTTCCAATTTGTCTGCCTAACACAAGATCCTATGCCTTATTATCTAATACCTCTTTTATTTGGAAAATCAAATAATTCCAACATATGGAATAAGGACATTTTTATAATTTGGAGAGGGTATTTCTTAACATTCTTTAAGTCAACTGCTTATTTTTAAAAATCTAGACTTGTAAGTTCATCAGCTAGGGATCTCCTGATGCAGAAATTCCTCCCATGCAGCCCAAAATTTCTAAAATGGGATAGTCTTAGAGATATGCCTAGGGGCATTGAGAAGTAAAATGCCTGGACAGGCTTACAGAATCAATCTGTATCAGAGGCAAATCTTAAACAAAGATCAAAACTTAATCCACTTCTACTCATTGCTCCAAAATGCCAATGTTTTGAAAACACACTCTTCAAATTCTAACACCAGGTCTTGTAATCAGTGAATAATATAGTACACACGGTGTTTTATGCATGGCAATATGTCTTAGGTGTTTTTAATAAAAGTCTAAAAACAAAGTTGTCAAATATACACTTTCAATATCTACAGATAATCTTTCAGTGACTAAATTGACACTTATCCCACTACTAGGAATATATCCTAAGGAGGTCCAAAGCTTAAAGATCCTATATATACCTAAGCCAAAATAACAAAGTGGTAATGAAGAACTGGAAACAAAGAAATAATTCTAAACAATGTTCTAAAACAAAGTCTTGCTAGTAACCACCTACTACTGAGTTTGTGGTAGTTAGAAATCAATTTTTAAAAATCCAAATGTTCTTAACCTTTGATTACATTTGAGACCTTTGTAAGAAATGTGCAATAGAAATGTCAGCCACGTTCAAGACCCACTCTTACTCACGGCAAGATAGCCTATACAAAAGAATCTATAGATTTAGAAAGATTAATAAGGCTGAGTCAGTCATATAAAGTTCATTAAGCAGAGGAATGGATTAGTCACTGCAATAGAAAAAGAAGAGAATGAAGTAAAGACATATTAAAGGAAGAATTAAAGTTGCACCTGTCTAAATTTGGGGAAAGAAAAGAATAAATCAACGGTCATTCCAAAATTTCAGGTGCAGATGACCAGGAGATAGGTGGTACAATTCATAAAGAGGTAACAGAGGGAGCATTTGAAGATTGATCTGATGATATATATTTGAGAGTTATCAGCATATGAGAGGAAGACACAAAATGGCTAAAAATAACCTAACAAGGGTTCAACCTGCTCTAGAGGTGGCAGAACAGAAGTAACAAAATAGGAACCTCTGAAAGGCTTATTTCTGATGAAATGTAGTAGTTAGAATTATAATATGGGTCTCCAGTCCTAAAATGTTTGCTGTCCCTTTTTACCCCCCTTCTTCTAATATTAAACTTAGAGAGTTGAGGAATGGAAGAGATAAACTCCTACATGTCTCCAGGAAAAATAGACTAGTAGTCAAAGAATGTGGGCTCTATTCCTGGCTCTGTTACTAATGAACTTAACTGATAAATAGACCTTTAAAATGAGATCTATGTAAAAAGAAAGACAAATACAGGTATACAATGATAACATGTAGCACAAGCCAGATGAAGGGAGGGGAGAAGTGACAGATCAGAATTCTATTCAAAACAATTTGGTGCCTGTGTGACCTTAAGCAATGTAGTTCCCTTCTTTAGGATTATTTCTTCATTTGTAAAATAAGTGCATAGAACTATAAGCTCTCCAAGGTCCCTTCCAGTTCTAAAAAAGATATTAATAAATATATTAAATGATATACATTACACAAAATCAAATGTCTTTTACAGTCCAATTATTATACAGCTTCCCCTGTCAATTTCTAGTCCTTGTCTAGTGTCTAGTTTCTAGGACCAGGAAATTTTTCGAGTATCTCTCTGTGATCTGGCTTTTTGAGCACTTACTAATCTTAACTGTAATTCAGAGAGGAAGCAAGGCACAGGGGCACTTATAAGTCCTGTATAAATGCTACTTATATTATTATAATATATGAGAAGGCAGATACTAGAGTTTATACCATTCTCTGCAACAAATATCTGAACTGGACCTTCTGGTTAGATATATTACTGCATTTTCACTGACTTCTTTCACACTCATGCTACGAATTTATCTCCATTTTTCATAAATGAAAGCTTTATTTAGTGCTTAAATAATCCAGTAGCTGAAGTACTCAAAACCAATCAAATACTAACAGGTTTTAAAATTTTATTACTTAAGTTTTAAATGGCAAATTAGATTTTTCTAATCTATTATGAAAATATATATTGAGTGATATGAGATTGCCATTTTTTAAAAATTAACATTTTTTTTAACAATTATACCCTGACCAAAGAGACAACCTTGATTGAGGGCTGATTTACATGTATATTTAAGAGGCAAAGAAATTTCCATGTAGTCTGCATACACACTTAAATAATATGATCAAATTAGTTCTTTTCTTTCAAGTAAAATAAAACATATGTTTTACACTCACAAAGCCTTATAAAAGAAGCTGGTAAGCAAATCTTTTTTTTTTTTGCTCTTACTAAGCCTGTGTATCATGTACTATCTGTTGAATAGTTTTGATCCCGAAAGACAACTTCTTCAACTTCCAAGGCCCCTTATTTGAATTAAGAAGGCAGACTGAATTATCTGTATCCTTTCCTTCCTAAACCGGCTTTAAAAACTCTCGATTTTGGGGCTTTGTCTCAAAGTCTCATCATCTTTTTGCTTTTTTAAAACTACCTTTTGTAGTAAATAAGACTACTCCAAAGAAGACATTTTAATTGAAAAAAATTTCCCCAAAATCAAAAGTTTATTTGTCATATAGAAACCTTTAAAGAAAACTGTTGGGCCTTTAACTTAAAATATACATATGATTTAAATCAACTTAAATGTTTTACTTGTACTTTTAATTCATGTTAAATAGTTTTCCCTTTAGCTATGTGTACTCTGATATTGCCCCAAAATAGTAGTTGCCATTTTTTTTGTGGTAGTAAGATACAGTAAATGGTAGTCTTCCAGAATAAAGGACAAACAACAAGACGATATAGTGGAAAGGACAGTAATCAAACTAAAAGTCTAGATCCTCAGTCTGCTCCTCACTAGCTATGTGACTCTGGGCAAATTCCACAGACCTCAGTCTTTGCTTCCGCCAACTGTGAAATGAAGAATTGGAAACTGATTATGTTTGAGGTCTCATCCAGTTCTAAACTTGTAGGAGTCTATATTTTGTTTGCCTATATCATGACTGACCATTTTAATTACAAACACATAACAGGCAGCAAAGAACCACATCTGCTCATTTGTAGTGCATGGAGCCCAAAACAGAACCATAAATATGTGGAAACCTGACAGCTTTGAAGCCACCATCTTCCAAAATCCATTTTTCCCATGATAAAGTTGAAATGGAAAAAAAAAAGTGTCATAGAAACTTTAACTCTAAAGCATAAAAATTTTAAAATTTAATACAAGTGTATCACAAAAGACTTAAGTGCAAACATTTAAATTCCAATTTAAAACGTGAAATTAAATGTTACTACTCTCTAAATCTTTTTTTTTAAAGAACAATTACCTTTCAAAAGCTGATTCAGGTCCAGTGTATCATGTAAGACTTTTTGTTTACATCTGTTGTCCAAGTTGGATTCTACTGAAAGCGATTTAGAGGCGAGATTGGGTCCATTTTTTTCTTTCCCTACTTTGGCTGATTTCAGACATTTTGAATTATACTTTGAGTCTTCGAAATTTCCAAACGTTTCTTGTCTCACATTTTCTTGCCTTTTTACTTTTGTTTTCTGATCATTTGATGCAGCCAGTTCAAATGACTGAATTGGGCTGATGTCTGGAGTCGATAAAGGAGTCACATCAGTCACAGTATCTTCAGATTCCTCTGTGAATTCGCCAAGTTTTGGTTTAGAATTTATGGATGGTGCTTCTGTTGACTTTTCTGATTGGCATTTTTGTTTTGGTGACAGCAGAGCTAAACCAGATGCACTTTTCTTTGAAGATGACTGAGGTGAATCAGAGAGACAGATATCAGATTCTGTAGCTGAACAATCTGTATCTGTACTTGTAGAAGATGAGGAAGATGAAGAGGTGGAGGAAGAAGAGGAAGAGGAAGAAGAGGAGGAAGAAGAAGAACTGATTTTGTTATATTTTTTATTTGTACACTTTTTAAAACTATTAGATGGTTTAGCTGACTTGGGTCTGATATGACGTCTTTTCCCATCATCACTGCTCTCTTCTTCATCTGTATAGTAATCATCTTCTCCTTCTCTTACTATTTTTGGGATTCTAGTTGGAATGGTTAAATGTATTTTTCCAGTTGCTGAAGTATTATATATATTCTTTGATCCCGAACTTGCTGAGGATGAAGATTTTCCAGTACAGTTTTCTAAGGAGTGATGTTCTGATGATGTTTTCTCTTTCCTTTCATTTCTCTTCTCAATAAGATGATCTTCCTTTGTAAGCACACCCAATTTAAAATCTAAATTTTCTACATCTGCTTCTCTTTTTCCATGTTTGTCATATTGTTTGTCAACTGGTGAAATACTGTTTCCACATTTCTTTTCTTCTCCATCAAAATCACTATCAAAGAAAGAATGGTCTACTTCACCCTCTGACATATCTCCATACTGGTCCATAATAGCAAAAATATTCCTGAGAAAGCAGAAAGTGTTACTATCAGAACAAAGTAATTTTCAAATACAGTAGCTCCATAATGCCACTATATCTACAGGTAAATTTCTATATTATAAATGCTATGCTTAAATAGGTAGGTTCTCCTAGGTAATTTTCTATTCTTCCCAATCTGATGTTTAACATATGCGTATAAAAGCTGGTAATTCTTTTAAAATAGTTTGTGACAACAAGGTCTACTAGTCTTCAAACAATTAATATGTATAAATATGAAGTATGGACTCTAAATCTATGATCTGTGATCGTTTAACATGACAAATTACAACACAGGACACATTGCTGACAGTATCCAAGAGACTTCCTACGAGTAAACCCAGAAAGACATTAAGACTTTCAGGCAAGAAAGACAAGGTATTGCAACAGAAAGCACAGCCAATTACAAGCACCTTTTTGGCATGGGGGAATCTGACTGTCAATGAATTTCACAGTCTGGCTTCAATTTAGCTTTCCAGACTTAATCAGGGATTATTACTTCTCCGGCCATCCTAGCCTACTGGCTGTTCTCCATTCAGGATGCTCCATTTCCATCCTCTGGATCTGAGCACAGGCAGTGCCAGAAATGCTCTTTCAACTCATGATGCTTGGCAGCTATGGGGCACCAGAGCATACAGACTGCTAGGAAGGGAGTCAGGAAGACCTGAAAGCAAATCCAGTCTCAGACACTTATTAGCTGTGGGGTCTTGGGCAATCACTTAATCTCTGCCTGCTTCAGTTTTCTTGACTATAAAAAGGGGATAATAACAGTACCTACCTCCCAGGGTTATTTGTGAAGATCAAATGCAATAAAATTTGTAAAGATGCTTAGCACAGTGTCTGGTTATATAACCATATGTATTATGTATATTGATATCTATATCTGCATCCATATATAAAACAAGTTACATAAATGTTTGTTCTCTTCCTCTTCCCGCCCCCCCTTCTTTAGCTCAGTTCAAGTACCACCTCCTGCCAGAGGGTTTTCCTGATTCCCAAGTTGTTATCAATTCTCTTCTTTCCTAAATTATTTTCTATTTGTTTCACACGTATTTAGTCATTTGTGTACATAGTGCTTTCCCTCAACAGAATATTAGGGCCCAGGCATAGGTTCCCAAAGTAGGTGATACTGCTCCCTGGGGGGCCACTGGAATGATGGGGTAGGAAGGGCCATAGTAGCCTTGGGTACAAATGGGGGCATATTGAATAAAAACAGGGTTAACCTAACCTAACCCCAGGGGGGGTGTTGAGAAATTTTTTTTAAAGGGGGCAGTAGGCCAAATAAGCTTGGGAATCTCTGGCTAGAGGATAAAGATTTTTATTCTTGTCTTTCTAACCCTATCACCTACCCCAGTGTCTGTCATTATCAGGTACCAAGACAAAGGACTGCACCCCTTTTCACTCCCCAAAGCCATTACGTTAGGCACAAATTTCTTTGGGAGACAGGAGTGACCGGGTTATGAATGAATGCAAGGAGCAGATGTTTTTAACAACAAAAAGATTCCTGCTCTCCAAGCTATCATAACTTCATATACCGTAAGTAAAGACTGTATTTCTCAAAAAGGTAAGGTGGTTTATCTCCCAAGCAATTTACATTATTAAAACAGTAAAGCTAGGGAAAAAAGGATCTACGACTACTGCTACTTATTCCTCACTCAGCTCAGAAGTTACTGGTGTACTACACATAGCTCAGGAACACCGCTGTGGTTTTTGCACTTTTCCATGTGTACCTTCATTTTTAAAGTGAACTGTGAAAAGGCATGTTCAGCATTCTGTGGAAATTAAAAAGTAAGAATAAAAAAAATCACAGATCTAAAGCTGGAAGGGACTTCAGACGCCATTTAATCTAGATTCTTTTTTTATAGATGAGACATGTGAAGCTGAGGCAGGGTAAGTAATTGGCCCGAGGTCATATATGTATTAAGTGGCAAAGCCAGCACTGAAATCCAGGTTCTCTGATTCCAGCAGCAGTGACCTGTACACTATACCAAAAGATATGAAAAGTTACCATGCTATTTTCAAACATGGTAAGAAAATGGTGCAAAAAAGGATAAGCCTAGTTTCTACAGGGAAAATAAATAAGAGCCAAGCTTAAGTCTGTTTTGCTCCTGTGGGCAGTTACGGGATGACAGAAATTAGGCAATTATAACTGAAGAATTTTTTAAAATGCAAAACTACTTCAAATTTTATTGACTGAACTTAGGATGATGAAACTAATATGCTGAGAATAAAGAGTAATAAGCGTGATGTGTGGTAAAGCTGGCTTGAGAATTAAGCAGACCTGGCTTCAAGTCCACTTCTGTCACACACACACACACACACACACACACACACACACACACACACGACCCTGGGGCAAGTCTAACCTCTAATCTCTAACCATTAACTTCTCAGTGCTGCAGACAACCCACAAGGCTTTAAATCGAAGAGCAAGTGTCAATCTGCATTGGAAGAGGAAGTTCCTTTTACAGATTTGATTTTTTTTTAATTAAAAATAAGTAAAATATCTTGCGAATACTAAAGAGAATAAGGAAGATGAAGAGGATGACAGTAATGAAATTATAAAGAAGAATGAACTTTAAAATTAATAATAAAGCAAGAAGAAGAACAGAAAATAGGCAATTTTCAGGCAAACCACTAGTGAAAAATTTATATTGTTAAAAACTGCACAAAATTTTCTTAATAGTAGCCATTTGCCTCTCAAATTAATTTGTATGATACAATGGTTTTTCCTTTTTTTAAAACAATGATAATGAATGAACTAATGAAATAATTTAGAAGGCCTTTATTTGCTACAGGTAGATTTATGAAGAAAAAGGATACCAGATCAAATTTCTCTGGATAGCCTTATAAAGAAACTTGAGGGGCAGCTAGGTGGTGCAGTGGATAGAGCTCTGGCCTTGGAGTCAAGAGGACCTGAGTTTAAATCCGACCTCAGACACTTGACACTTAACTAGCTATGTGACCTTGGGCAAGTCACTTAACCCCATTGCCTAGTCAAAAAAAAAAATTCTACTTCTTCCACTGAAGTCCTGCTACCATGCCTCATCAAGATTCTCTAAGGCTATGATGGCAAAGCACAAGCTTTGGCATATCCTATAGCAAGTGATTGGCTGGACCATCACCAAGACGAAAGATTGTACTCATCTCATTGCCCACAGAACATGTGTCTGACTCCTAAGACAGTCTATCAAAGTTTAGAGAGGCTCATTAACCCTAAGCTTGGTTCAACTGATTTTCTGTGGTCAAAGCAACTGATGAAGATCATCTACTAACATGTGGAAAGGTTTATAAAGTGCCCAAAGTGATGAAGTAATGGATCTTTTATTTTTTTTATAGCTAGTATATTGGTTGTAAAGACAATCTATGATACATTAGTATTTTTATACATGCTATTTATACCATACCTACAGAATTTCTACATAATCATTAAAAGTATAACTTTAATCATCCACATTTTACAGCACCAGGAAAATAAGTTTATTACTTTCTAAGGGTTTACAGTTGTATCTTTGCTTTTATATAATATTTATGTTTATGATTCAGGGATGAGTCTAGTCATAAATACTGTTCTTATGGGAAATTCTTATTCACTTTATAATGAGAATTTCCAGGACATCATAGAGTAAAGGTAGGAAAAGTAGACTTTACACAGAAAAAAAAGCTGTCCTTTTGCTAGGAATCATAATACAATCGAACTGTGGCTTACTGGACCAATCTTAAATTTGTCTTCCCATCTTAAATTTGTCTCACTGACATCCTAAACTAAGTTGACCAACCATTACTGCAAAAGGGCTATGCAAGTGCACTAACCATTTATGTCATAGGTCCCCAATTAATTCAGTATTAGCTGATTCCACAAAGCATAGCCTTTGACCATAGCAACCTGAATTGGGTGGAAATGAGGCTATACTGGTAAATCTAGTATTTCTGTTGAGAAAAGCAATGGAGGACAAAGCCAGAAAGCTTAATATGTCCACCTCAGGGGCATGCTGACAGAATTTGTTCACTGAAGTATCTACCCTCTTCCCTCCAATACAGAATTTAACTTAGCACACTACCATCTTTCACTACATTGAATAGCTTTCTCCCTGCAAAAAGCTGGAGACTCCAATTTAGACAGTGACCTCAAAGCATCTGGAAATTATTTAGTTTCGTGATACCCTCCTCTCTACCTTCTCCCCAAATCTTCCTAAAAATGACTAATAAATTAATATTTTAAAATTAAAATAGTTTTTTTAAATAATCTCATGACATCCGAATGTCATAATATTGGTTATATAAGAGAGCTATTTACTATTTGGTTCTAAAAAACTTAATTTTTCTAATGTGATAAAGTTTCATACTTCAGAAACTTAAATCCAGATTAGTCACTACACAGATCAACTAATACATAGATTTAGGGTGGGACTTCAGAGTTTATATAGGAGGGAAAGTTTAATTTGGGGTCCATGAACTGTTTTTAAAAAGATATATTCTTAAAACTTTATTTCACCATAACTGTATTCCTGTGTAATCCTATATATTTTATGTACTTAAAAACATTATTCCGAGAAGGGCTCCACAGAGGCCTCACCAGATTGCCAAAGAGGTCGGTCCATGACACGAAAAGTTAAAGAAATCTTTAAGGTAGCCCAAATAACGGCCTCATTTTAAAGATGAAGGCATTCAGGCTGAAAGAGGTTAAATAAATAACTCAATTAAGATCATACACAAGAAACAAGTAGAAGAGCTGTGATTTAAACCCAGGTCCTATAACTTCAAAACTAGTGCTCTTTCCACTAAATCATGCTTCCTCTCCAAATTCTGAATGAGCAGAGGATCTTATGGTTTAATATCAGCTCTTATAAAATAACTAGTTGTCAGCTCTATTTTTTTGTTGAAAAGGATAAAAAGAGGTTACTGTTAAAAAAAAAAAGGTTTTCTTTCAATTTCAAAATTCTGAAAGTAATGCTGTTGTAATACAGTGAATACCATGGCAACATTAACTTTGATGCTGCAAGCAATCTCATTAATAATTGTATAAAAACAGCACTTTTAAAATATTTGATAATACTTGACACAATCAGAATTTTATAGTTGGAAGGGGCCTTAGAGATTACCTCATGCAACTCCATCTTAGGTCTTAAGTGTTATGCAAGCTTGGGCAAGTCTAGTGACAGAATTCAAGAGCAAATTTGTGGATGCAAAGTTAGGAAAGGTATTTAAGTTGTATGAAAATATCAGTATTTTTAAAAATGACTGGTATTTCATTTCAACATCACCTTCATTTACAAATATAGGCTTCTCCCCATTCAACAAACCACTTAACATGAAAAAAGGGGGAAAAAATCAAACAATAATAACCAATGTACAAATCAGGAGACTGACAGTATATGTAATGCCCACGCCCATAGCCCCTCACTTCTGTAAAAGAAGCGAATTTTTTTCTCTGGGGGCAGCATTGGTATTTCTTTCTCTTTTTTTAATTAAGTTTTTTTTGTTTTCAACATTGATTTTTATAACATTTTGAGTTCTAAATTTTCCCCCTCCCTCCACTGCCCCCCTCCCCAAGACAGCCTGCAATCTGACACAGGTTATACATGTACATTCATATTAAACATATTTCCACATTAGTCATGTTGTGAAAGAAGAATCAGAACAGAAGGGAAAAACCACGAGAAAGGAAAAAAGAGAGAGAGAGAAAATAGTATGCTTTGATCTACATTCAGACTCCATAGTTCTTTCTCTGCATGTAGATAGCATTTTCCATCATGAGTCTTTTGGAACCGACTTAGATCATTGCATTGCTGAGAAGAGCTAAGTCTATCAAAGCTGGTCAACAACACAATGTTGCTGTTACTGTGTACAATGTTTTTCTGGTTCTGCTAATTTCACTCAGCATCAGTTCAAGTAAGTCTTTCCAGGTTTTTCTGAAATCCAGCTGTTCATCATCATTTTTTATGGAACAATAGTATTCCATAACATTCATATACCACAACTTGCTTTCCCCAATTGAAGGGCATCCCCCTAATTTCCAATTCTTGGCCACCACAAAAAGAGCTGCTATAAATATTTTTGTACATGTGGGTCCCTTCCCCTTTTTATGATCTCTTTGGGATACAGACCTAGTAGTGGTATTGCTCGATCAAAAGGTATGCACAGTTTTATGGCCCTCTGCGTATAGTTCTGAACTGCTCTCCAGAATGGTTGGATAAGTTCACAATGCCACCAACAATGCATTAGTGTTCCAGTTTTCCCACATCCTCTCCAATTTTTATCATTTTCCTGTTTTGTCATGTTAGCCATGCTGATAGGTGTGATGTGATAACTCAGAGCTGTTTTAATTTGTATTTCTCTAATCAATAGTGATTTAGAGCATTTTTCCATATGACTATAGATAGCTTTAATTTCTTCATCTGAAAACTGCCTGTTCATATCCTTTGACCATTTATCAACTGGGACCAGCATTGACATTTTAAAATTCAACATCTATTAAGGATGTACTCTGTGTAAGAAACTTGCAAGTTATTAGATACAAAGATGAAAAAGAGTGGTCCCTGCCTCAAGTGTAACTAACTGAATAAAAGTGGATGAAATAATGGATGTCAGCTATTATATTTAGGTTAAATTTTTAATTGATTAATTCTGGCTGTAGGATAAATATGGCTTAACAACAACAGTTCATGTGGAATAAGCTCAACAATAAGACATCTGCCACTCAAAAAAAAAAAACAACAAAAAACCCAACTCCACATTGTATTCAAAATGGTATCCAAAATGGGGATATTTACAAGACCTACCTGACAACACTGTATGAGGATCAAACAATTTAATGGATGTAAAACCTTATGTCACATATTGTTACTATAACAAGGGAAGGTAACAGTTCCAATGCATACAGACAAAACATTACAGCTACTAGCACTTTTTAAGGACAAACTCAAAACAGAAAGAAACAGACATATAGTCGGGTAAAAAGAAGCTTAGGCTAGAATATGGCAGCTGACTTCAAATATCTGAAGGGCAAACATACAAAAGGAAAAGATTTGTGTTGTTCCAACAAGGTACAGTTATCACCTGTGGATTATAGACAGAAGTTATAGAGAAAAAGATTTCAGTTCAATATAAGGAACAGCAATCATTTAAAAATTAGAATGGATTGATTGTCTGATAGTGTCATAGGATTTAGAGCTAACAACAGGGTTCTAAAATGTAATTTAATCCACACATCTCATTTTATAAATGAGGAATGGTGAGACCCAAAACTGCTACGTAACTTGCCAAATGCCACAAAGTACATAGGTGGGCATAAGAACCCAGGTTCTCTGACTTTTAAGTCCAGCACTTTTCCATTACACCACATATGTTGCCAAGAATGAGTGAGGCAGTGATTGTCAATGATGGTACAGAAAGGATTCCTAAAATGGGTGCTGGACTAAATGACCTTTAAAATTCCTTCCAACACTACACTAAGGTTTGATGAGCTGGAACTAGGATCTGACTTTTATCTAGTAAGTTAAGTAGTCACATTTCCTAAAATTCCCATTTTCCCTCATCCTAAATATGTATATGTTCATAGTTGTAGAAACAACTGTTATGATTTGCCACCATGTGATTCAATCTACAGACTGATATTTTGAGAGAATTTACTATAAAAAAGGTAGTGAGACTCAATTTAGTATTTATATTAGACATGGAGACCCAAAAAGGAAGGATGATATTTAGCTCATATGTCATCAATTGCCATGGGAAGGAGTTAAAATTGGGTTACTTCCTCCAAAAGTGCTGTGTATGTTGCATATTGTGAAAAGGTGAAAACAGATTTCTCCCAAATATAGACCAAGCTTCCTTTGTCCCACCCAGATACCCACCTGTGTGTATTTGGAAAAAAAAAAAGGAAAAAAGAAAAACCCTTTACATCACCAGGCAGCAAAAAGCCATATTAATTAAACAGCCTGTCACTTTTTTGGGGGGCAGAGGGGCACAACTAGGCGAAGAGGGTAGAGCTCTGAACCTGGAATCAAAAAGACCCGAGTACAAATCCGGCCTCAGACACTTAAATATCTGTGAGGCTTCTGTCCACAAGTCACTTAACCTCCACCTGCCTCAGCTTCCTCAACTGTAAAAATGAAGATAAGAATACCACCTACTTCGCAGGATTGCTGTGTGGGATGAAATAAGATTTATCTGTAATGTCCTTAGCAGCCGCGCTTGGCATATAGACAGTGCCTATTAAATAAACAACACAAATCTTTTCCTTTCAGATGGCTTTAGTCTGCTCTGTATATATCTTTTATATTTAATATTTAACTAGATGTGATATAGTTTATATTTTTACAATGGATTTTATATTTTCTATGGTGTCTCCAAGAAGCTCTAGCATGTGCATCGGCCACACGTGTTGGCAGATGGGCTAAACCAGGTTGAGAGTAACCAAATAGCCTCACACTAAATTGGGGGGGGTGTCTACCCCAAGTATATGAAGACCTCCCCCATCACAATGGGCGCATGAGAACAATTTGGTCCAACGGGATGAAGGAGCTGAGGAAGTGCTAAGCAGCACTTCCCTTCTTTTTCAAATGCCAAGTCCTCCCCCACCCAACCACCAGCGCTTTCATCCTTCTGGATTCTGAATTTGCCAGGGGAGGGGGGGACGTTTTGTACAACGTGTTCCAGCTGGGCCACCCTAAGTCAATTACCATTTTTAAGAGCTTCAAATGATGTAATGGGGAACGGGGGGGGGGAAGGAGGCCCAAGCAAGAACCTCATTACTTCTCTGGCTTCACCCTGAATGTCTTCCCCAAATTTCGAATGCTGGGACCCCGTTAGGAGCCCAGAAAGCCGCCCCCGCCCGAGGGGGGATGGGGAGGGGGTGCAGGGAGCCCTCAGCAAGGGGAGGGAGGAGCAGGGAAGGGAGGGCCCTTCTCCCCCAGGACAGACCGCGGCTTCCCCTCGGGTCCCTCACTCCCTGACCCCGGCTACAGGCAGCAGCATCTCCCAGTCCCCATCTCCTCCATCCTTCGGCCTCCCACCCGCGGCCCAGGCCCGTGCCCACAGCCTCCCTCGCCCAGGCCGAGGGGCGCGGTACTCACCGCCGAAGCCCGAGGGACGGCTGAGCGAGGCCGGCCGGAGCGCCCGGCGAGCAAGGTACCCACGGAGGAGCCGCCGCCGAAGAGCCCGTAGCCGCCGGCGCCGCCACCGTCGCCACCTTCTGCTCGCGTCGCACCGGGGGCGTCTCCGAGCTCGCGGACAGCCGCCCTCCGCCCCGCCCCCTCGGCGCCTTAGCCCTCCCCAGCGTCGCGCGCCTCGAGCCCGTGCGCATGCGCACCCGCAGCGGCTGCTCCGCCCCGGGACAGGGGGGCGGGAACGGCGAGGAGAGCGGTGGGGGCGGGAGGGAGGGAGCTGTGGCAATTGCGCCTGCGCGATCCAGTTTCCGGCCGGGGCGAGAGGAAGAAGTGGAGCTCGATCGGGGAGGGGGTAGAAAGCAGAGCTGGACGGAGCGTGCACGCTGCGGCGCGCTGCAGGCCGAGCTCTCGGGGCCCCAGCGTGGCTGTGCGTGTTCCGGACTGCATTTCCCCGCCCCGACTCCCTTAGCCCCACCCCGTGGGCTGCTCCTGCGTGTGTCTCACAGGGGGCGTCACAGAGCTGGGGACAAGTGCTAATCAGGGTCCTTGCCACCGCTGGGGAGCAAAGGGGCCCGCGCCAGACGTTGCGGGGTCAAGGTCAAGAGCGATAGTCAGGTTCAAGGGCGCGCGAGCGCTGCAGCTGCGGTGGGAGAGGCGGAACGCCGGGCTCTCGCAGCCTCCCGTGACCCAGCGACCTTGACCTGGTCCCTGCCTCCGACTGCGAAAGGGGTCAGAACACACGGGTCCGTTCTCTGACGGCCTGTTTGCTTTCAGCTCCAAAAAGGACCAGCCTCTGGCTGCTGACACACGATCTGTCCGCCTGCTCCGTCTTTTGTTTCATTTCCACCTTTTTTTGTTTTTTCTTTTTAAACATCGCTTAGGTTTTCTCAGTGATGCTTTCCCCTCTTTCTTCCTTCCCCCTCTGCTAATGTCTTTCCCTTTCAGATGGCTTAGTCTGCTCTGTATATATCTTTTATATTTAATATTTAACTAGATGTGATATAGTTTGTATTTTTACAATGGATTTTATATTTTCTATGGTGTCTCCAAGAAGCTCTAGCATGTGCATCGGCCACACGTGTTGGCAGATGGGCTAAACCAGGTTGAGAGTAACCAAATAGCCTCACACTAAATTGGGGGGGGGTGTCTACCCCAAGTATATGAAGACCTCCCCCATCACAATGGGTGCATGAGAACAATTTGGTCCAACGGCATGAAGGAGCTGAGGAAGTGCTAAGCAGCACTTAGAGTTTGGTCAGTCATCAAAAACACACTTAGGTCAGCCACTTCATTCAGCTGGCCATCCCTAGTCACGCCTGACTTGTGTCTTGCGGCTGGGCTTTGATGTCTCTAGAAGAGAGAGGCCAAGGACTTTGTGAGGCAGCGAGGACTTTGTGCAAGCTGCCTCACTTAAATCCAATTCACTCACACACATACACACACACACCCACACACGAGTCTAAACTCTTGCGATATCATTGGTTCTCTGAAAAATGAAGGACAAACAAACGTTCCCCCATTATAAGCTCATTGAATACAGTGGCTATGTATGTGTTTTTTCTTCCCTTCAGTTCCTTATAATCCTCGCCTTCATCTACTGTGTATTTATCTTTTATTTACCTAAATGTTTGCCCCTTATCTCCTCCATTACTATGTAAGGTCGCTGAGGCCAGAGGCTGTGTGGTTATTATTATTTTTTATTTTTGGTGAGGCCGTTGGAGTTAAGTGACTTGCCCAGAGTCACACAGCTAGTGAGTGTTATGTGTCTGAGGCTAGGTTTGAACTCAGGTCCTCCTGAATCCAGGGCTGGTGCTCTATCCACTATGCCACCTAGCTGCCCCGTGGTTTTTTTTAAATTTTTCCAAATGTTTTTATAACCCTACTCTATATACCTTTTATATGCCTAGCTGCTTATATCTTATCTCCCTCATTATGATATGAGGTCCTTGAGGGCAAGGGACTGCGGTTTTGTGTGTGTATATGTTTATTTTTTCCACCTTTTCTTTGTAACCCTGACTAGGTAGCACAGTACCCGGCACTATAATTAATGTTTAAATAAACGCTTCTGGATTTGACACAAGCCACGTACATCTACCCACATGCTTCATTCAGAACTCTATAGTACACCACCTCTTTTGGGGAGAGTAAAGAAAACTTGCTTTGACATCAGTGGATAGAACATTGGCCTGGAGTCAGGAAGACCTGAGTTCAAACGTGACCTAACTGTGACACTGGGCAAGTCACTGAACTCTCTGTTTGCCTCAGTTTCCTCAACCATCAAAAGAGCAAATGAGAAGGAAATGGCAAACCACTCCAGTATCTTTGCCAAGAACCTCACCCCATGGAGTCATGAAGAGTCTGATGCGACTGAAACATATATATGTATGCATGTATGTACACATACATATATATGTATTCATTCACATATAAACATGCTATATACACACAAATATATGCTGTATATATGATATATGTCACATATATATCTTTAAGGCTTGCAAAGCACTTTTTACATGTATTATCTCATCTAATTCTCGTAACCTAGTGTTATTTTTATCGTCATTTTACCCTTGCAGAAAATGAGACAGAGGGGTTAAGCGACTTGCCCAAAAATATCCATTAAGTGTTTGAACTCAAATCTTCTTGACATCAAGGCCAGCATTCTATCCACAATACTGCCTAATCTGTTGAGTCAGTCAATAAGCTTTTATTAAGTTCCCTCTATGTGCCAGGCACTGCGCTAAGCACTGGGATACAAAGAAAGATGAAACACAGACACTGCTCTCAAGCCCTCACAATCTAGGAGAAGAGACAACATGCAAATAACTATGATATATTATAATGGGATAAATTGAGGATAGTCTCAGAGGGAAGGCACTAAGATTAAGGAGAACCAAGAAAGGCTTCTTGCAGGTGGAAAAGAGGAGAGGCAGAGAGCCAGACATTGAACTAAGCTGAGGAAGGAAGGAAAGTGTCCTGGAGGTCAGTAGACAATAGCTACCAGACTCCTTATTGGGTGATAAATATGGATTGAATGAACCTCAGATGAGAAGTTACTGAATGATGGTGGGAGGGAGAGAGAGAGAGAGAGAGAGAGAGACTGGAAATAGGAATGGGAATCAAGGAATATTCCAATCACCATCATAGCCAGTGAATGGTGGGCTATGAATGAAAATTTAGGTGTTAGAAGGGGTAGCTGGGAGAGCTATCATCAGGAGGGAGCCAAGCCTCAGTGAGTGCGAGAAGACAGGGAGAGTGAGAAAAGAAAAGGTTTAAGAGGAAAGCTAGTTTGTTAGATATGGAACAGGAATTGCAGAAAGCACTTCAGAGGGTTCTAGCTTTACCTATCTGCAGAGAGTTTCCTTTCCCAGGAGTTCCTGTGCCAATTAAATGACAAGTCTAGTCCCTATCCCCTACATCAGTGGTTTTAAGGTGGTCAGTGAAGTAAAAACTATTTCCCCAATAGTATTAAAACATCTTAATTTCTCATACGGTAAATACTGACAGATATAACCAGTGGTGTGCTGGTAAATGTTTAATAACTGTTGGGGGAAAAATGTACCCACAACACACTTTTAAGATTAATCTGCATTATGGATATTTTCTCATCACTTTCTGAAGTCTAGAGTCCAGAGGTGGCGTCAAGGCCACAGATTCCCCACCCCTGGTCTAGACAACAAAACAACAAAGCCCTGATTTGTAGCATTTGTTGATTTCTGAGGTATAAATATTCACACCGAAAATTTTTAATTGGTCCCCAAGATGGCTCCAAAACCCTTGGATATAACCCACATAAACAAAAGTTCTGGGGAAAGGTGAGAGAGTCCTCAATAATTTTTAAGAGTGCAAAGGGGTTCTGAGACCAAAAAGTATTAGAATTTTAGTTTATATTTTGTGAATGAATATAATTTTTTAAAATTATATTTTTCCTCAATGACATGGAAAAACAATTTTTAACATTTTTTTTTAAGTTTTGAGATCTAAATTCTATCTCTCCCTTCTTCCTCTCCCTCTTTGAAACGGTAAGTGATCTGATATAGGTTACACATGTGAAATCATGTAAGACATTTCCATATTAGTCACTTTGTGCAAGAAGACTTGAAAACAAATCAAAAAAGAAGGTGAAAAATAGTGTGCTTCAGTCAGCATTCAGACCGGGGTGGGGAACCTGTGCTCAAGGTCACATGTGGCCCTCTAGGTCCCCAAGTGTGGCCCCTTTAATAAAAGGATTTGTTCTGTAGAATTTGGACTCAGTCAAAAGGCTGCACCCAAGGACCTAGAAGGCCTCACATGCCCTCGAGGTCACAAGTCCCCCCTCCCTCCCAATTCAGATAATATCAGTCCTTTCTCTGTAGGCAGATAGTAAACTTCATCATTAGTCCTTTGGGATTGTCTTGGATCACTGTATTGCTGTGTCATTCATAGTTCATTGTACAATTGCTGTTACTGTGTACAATGTTCTGGTTCCACTAACTTCACTTTTTGTCAGTTCATGTAAGTCTTTCCAGGTTTTTCTGAAATCATCCAGCTTGTCATTTCTTACACAAAAAAAAAATCTATTACAGTCATATACCACAATTTGTTCAGCCATTCCCCAGCTGATAGGCATCCCCTCAATTTCCAACTCTCAGCCAACACAAAAAGAGCTATTTTACAAATGGGTTTTCTCCCCACCCCCTTCCCCTTTTTAAAAATCTCTTTGGGATACAGACCTAGTAGTGATGTTGCTAGATCAAAGGGTATGCATGGTTTTATAGCCTTTTGGGCATAGTTCCAAATTGATGACTATAATTTTTATTTGTGTTGGCCTCCGATTTCATTAATGTGGGGAAACTCCAGGTGTGGAACCTTCTTTCATTTATGCATATCACCAACTCCAAATTTCTATAAACTTGGTTAGAGAGTTCCCTGGGACACTGAGAGAAAAGTAGATGTCAGAGGCCTGACTTGAACCCAAGTCTTCCTCTCAGTCCTGTTCCTCCATGGCCTGGCTGTCTTTCCTCATTATGATAATTTTTTTTAAAATAAAATTTTATTTATGGAGCTAGCATGGTATAATAATACGGCCCTTAGTCTTGGAATCAGAGTATCAGAATGTCAGGGCTGGAAGGGCTCACAGATGGGCAAATATTTGGCAGCTAGGTCACTGATTATTTTTGAGAAAGCAGTTTCAGGGAGTGATTTGTACATAAATCAGATAGCAAGAGAGTATGTTAACAATCCAGCCACCTCTTTTTACAGATGAAGAAATACGATCACTGGAAGGAAGTAACTCTCTCAGGGTCACATAGGTTATGCTATTTGAGTACAAATCTGGGAATTTAGAAACCAAGTGCACTCACTGCAAACACTGGGTGCTGTTCTTGCCAAGTCATTAACTAGCTCCATAACGTTGGGAGTATTGTTTAATCCCTTTAAATCAGGGTCTTTATCTGCAAAATGGAAGTGAGATGTGTCTTCACCTATTTGACTTATAGCCAAGAGGAATGCTTGCTATAATTTAAAGTTGAAAAATGAACAGCAATAATAATACTTCTTAAGGAAAGAGGTTTTTATTTTAAACTACATGAAGGGGATTAATAGATTTTTTTATTCTATTGTTCACATGGCCCAAGTTTTACTCCAATGCCTCTTCATGACAAAGGCTATTCAGCACCAAAGAATAGTGCAGACTGTATCATATTGATGATAAAGGAAAGGCTTTGAGTATGGTCCAAGCTATAAACTCTATTGCTCTCCAAAGACCAGCTTACCTAAGGAAAGAGAATCACATCACCAATAGGCTGGCCAGTTGGTAATGACTTCTCAGCAGACAGCACCCAAGAAACAAAGAAAAATATTAAATGGCTGTCAGTCCTGTGCAGGCCCCTCTGCTTTTGCAATGACAGGGTGGCAGAAAAGGATGCAGAGAGTGCTAAGAATCATACAGATTATACACTGTCTCTATAAACATTGATTTACCTGTGCCTGAGTGGAAAGAATTGAACTCTAACAACCTCAACATTCTCACTAAAAAACAAAACCAGAAAACAAAAGGGAGTTGCAGCTAATTAGACAGATTGCTTACAGGTTCTCCTTGGAGAGAGCTGATAAAGTTGGTTTTATGGTTCATTCAAAAGTAATGAGACATATTATTTTATGGAATGTTTGGTTGTCTTTTATTGCAGTGCTCAGGCTTAGCATTTGCAAAAAGACCACCATGGTAATTGTAACAGAAGGAATGGCCATTAACTATGAGCCTGCACAGAGTATGTACTTTAATGATGCAGTCCCCATGTGGACTTTGGAGCATATATAATCATTCTGTAATTGGTAAGATCTGCTCACCACGTGGTGAAGGGGAGGCTCTTCGATTGACTGGATATTAGACCCGACACAGGTCAAGACAACAGTCAACCAAAACCTCTTTCTTCTCTTGATTTGACTTCCTTCTGCTAGTGGATGTTCTATTGAGATTAGAGAGATGATGCTAGGGGGTGGGGTGGAGAGAGGGGAAGAAGCTTCCCCACCTAAGACCAACATATGGTTCATGGATACAGATACTAGTTAACTGCCTTGGTTCTCTCATTTTGGATGAAAGAGATTGGAGATGACCAGGAGTCAAGGTCATGCTGGGTTTTGCATCCAGCCAGTCTAGTCTTGATGCCCTGAGTAGGGAGTAGGGACCTTGGTCTTAAGTAGTTGAGACAGGGACTTATCCAGTAGTGAGGTCTCATCTGGATATCATTAATGCTATTTAGAACATTTTTTTCAAAAAGTCTGAGCCTATTCTTCCAACACAAGGTGGTATACAGGCCTAATCTCTTTTCCAGGGCCAGGATTGGTCATTACAATAGAGTGTCCCCAAAGTGTTAGAAGAAGAGATGTTTGAACTTTTGGTCTTGTTATATCTTCAAGTATGCCTTTGTAAAAAAAAATGATAATCAGGTTAATTTAATAAATGGAATTAGAACCCTAGTGGCTAGTAGTCATTAATGGGAGAGACTATACCAGGAGAGATCGCAAGATGATACCCCAACTCCAATATGGAAAAATAGGCACACTAATGCACTGTTGGTGAAATTGTGAATTGGTGTAACTATTATGGAGAACAATTTGAAACTATGCCCAAAGGGCTACAAAACTGTATATCCTTTGACTCAGTAATACCACTACTAGATCTGTACCCAAAAAGATCAAAGGGAAAGGAAAGGAACAAATCTACAAAAATATTTATAGCAGCTCTTTTGGTGGTGTTAAATTGGAAAGTGAGGGGATGCTTCAGTTGGGGAATTGTTGAATGATTGTGATGGAATACTAGCAGGATGGTTTTCGAAAAACTTAGACTTATGTGAACTGAGGCAAAATGAAGTAAAAAGAACCAGGAAAACATTGTACATAGTAGCAGCAATATTTTTTTTGGTTAGCTACTCTGATCAATATAATGATCCAAGAAAATTCCAAAGGACCCATGATGTAAAATGCTATCCACCTGCAGAGAGAGAACTGATGAACCTTGAATGTGTAGTGAAAC
This sequence comes from Phascolarctos cinereus, assembly GCF_003287225.1. Taxonomy (NCBI): domain Eukaryota; kingdom Metazoa; phylum Chordata; class Mammalia; order Diprotodontia; family Phascolarctidae; genus Phascolarctos; species Phascolarctos cinereus. Next base: position 65,505,781 of record NW_027556402.1, on the reverse strand, counting down.
ATTTTTTAAAATTTATTTTTGCAACATGGATAATATAGAAGTGTTTTGCATGACTTCACATGCATAATGGATAGCATATTGCTTGCCTTCTTAATGGGTGGGGGAGGGGCCAAAGGGAGAGAGAGAATTTGGAACTCAGAATTTAAAAATAACATTTTTTAAAAAGGTGATACTCCAGCTCTTCAGGGCGAGATGTTGCTATTCTTGCTCTAAAGGAGTGATGCCTGAGCACTTGATACAGAGAAATTGTTAATCTGCCAACTTCTATCAGAGACAATAACTTTAATGCTAAAGTGGAAATAGTATAAGATAGTAAAAAAAAAACTGCTGAGAAACTGTTTAGGAATAAGAAAAAGGAAAAGGCTGAAAGTCTGTAGACTACATTGAAGTTTCATGATGGACCTGGAGTCAGGGAGACCAGGTTCAAATTGTGCCTCAGATACTTTTTAGCTATGTGACTCTGGGCAAATCATTTAACCTGTCTGCCTCAGTTTCCTCACCTGTAAAATAGAGATAATAATATTGTTGTGCACAACTAGTTCACTTGGCTATAGAGCCTACCTAGGGCCTAGGAGTTCCCAATCACCTGATGAATCAAGACCAGCGTGATTTTCTATCTCGAATGCGCATTGATGAGGCGGGAGGCAGGGTGGAAGCAACTCCATTTATTTTTAGCAAAGCGCTTACTTATATAGTAAAATAACAGGAACTCTTTCTCAAGTTACAATGACGTATAGCCCATGCTGTGCTCAAGGACAGCGCATGCAAGTCCTGTGCACTTATCTGACTCCAGTCCTAGAATAGACTGCTAAAGACCATACACTAACTAGGGGAGTTAAAGATTGTTAAAGATCCATACAATGGAGCACCAAACCAGGCGACTTTTGCTCAGAGATCAGCACCAGAGAGGGGCCTCCGCAGGTCAGTGAGACCTCATGAACAGCCTGTGGCCCTCTACATCCTTACAGATCCCCAACATAATATCTACTATCTCATAGTGTTGTAGTTATGATGATCAAATTATATGATATTTGTAAAGCACTTTGCAGATCTTAAAGCTCTAAATAATGCTGGCTATTATTATTTATCATGAATTCTTTCATATTCTCTCATGGTGGTTTTTATTTTATTTATTTACTTTAATTTTAAAAGAATTATTCCTACCTTTGGTCTTTTCAACAGTCTTTTTGACCGGTACTGTCTACCACCAACACTCACTAAAATGTTTTTTGTAACTGAGGAAGTAGTTAAGCAAAATCAACTAATAATGACTGTGCCTGACAGTGAACACAGTACTCATCCATTGTTCTCCATTTCTCCAAAAAATGGAGAATGATACATTACCTAATCTCTTTTCTAGGGCTGAGACTGGTCATCACAATAGTGTTCTTTTTGTTTACAACATTATAGTTATTGTGTATGTTCTTTTCTTCTTTCTGTTTATTTCACAATCCATCGGTTCTTACAAGTGTAGCACCCCCTCTTGGGCTATTTCCCTCAATTCTCATCCATACAAATGGATGGTACTTAGTACAAATGGTACTTAGGGCTAATTACTACTACGTTCAGAGTTGTGACTTCTAACACTGTTGTAAATGAGCCCCCACTAGTGTGCTTCCCATCAATATTAGTCAGTCATACTTCAATTAGCTCTTTGAAAAGAGTATTTACTAAGCAATAGTAATAGCTGTTGGTACCAAAAACATTTCTCCCCCCAACCCCCTACAATTGGAGGTGTACTGTCCTTGGAGAGAGTGGGCTTAAATTTAAAGTACAATGTTAGTAAGACATATATAGAGAACATATATAACAAAGGGGTACCTCTTTACTTCTATTCCTGGAAGTCATTTTCTCCCTTTGTGGAGTTCTCATGAAGTTAATTTCAGGGTATGGTGTCAGTGATATTGGATGGGCTGATTCATGGCTAGACCAAACCAATCTGTTGCTGGGCCAGGCCACTCTTCTAATGCTTCTGGTACTCTCTTTCCACCTTCTATTCTCCTCAGATCATGTGGTAATTACAACAGTGCTGCCTGATCACATCCTTCTCAAAGTTACTTCTTAGTTGCCTCCCAACTCTTGTTAACTGTTGCTCCTAACTCTGTTGGACACTGTTGCAAGCTTAGGTCACTGATGGGATCTCTAGTGAAACCTCAGGATCTCTAGAATATGTATGGTTACCTGGGATGGGATTAGAGAGAGGCATTCTCTCCTTCCATCAAGTGACTCCCTCTCAAGGTCTTGACTAGAGCTCTTCCACCACTATACTGCCACAATCCAAATTGGCTTGTTTTATACATAGGCCCAAAGGTGTGTCTGATTCTTTCAGCCACTCATAAGATATTTCCTATATGGTGCCACCTATCTTTATCCAGTGATTAGGGCACTGTAATATTGATTGATTAAATACTTATTCACATCTAGCTTATATTTTTGATTGATATATTGAACTTTTTGGTCCCTCTGCAATGATATTAGTTGGAGTAGAGGTAGAAACCCTGACCCTCATATATATCTAATATTTCTCTGAATCCCTCATATTCCTTATTTCTTTTGGCACATTAATCAATTAATCATAAACCAATAAGCAATAATCATGTACTTACTACGTATCAGGTATTATGCTAAATGCTGAAGATTCAAAGAAAAAAGTCAAAATATTATATTCATATACCACCATTTCTTCAGCCATTCTCCCCCCAAAGGGAGGAGTTCTGCTACCATAAAAAGTGATGCTAGAAATATTTTTGGCATATGTGGAGCCTTTTTGTTTTAGAACTCCTTGGGGTATGTGCCCAACTGTGGGCCTCTGGGTCAGAGATTATGAATAGTTAGTGTCTTCTCTGCCATAATTCCATGTTGTTTTACAGAATGCTTGGACCAAATTCACAGCTCCACCAACAGTGTATTTAGGATGTCTTTCATCCTGCAGCCCCTCCAGCATTTACTAGTTCTGTCTTTTGTTATCTTTGTAATTTGCTAACTATGAGGTAAGATCTTATGGCTATTTTAGTTAACATTTTTCTTTTTAATGATTTGGAGCAATCTTTCATATGACTGTTGATAGTTCTAAAGCAATTCTTTAGAAAATTATTTGTTCATATCCTTTGTTACTCAGTCTTATATTTTATGTTAATTCTCTGTATATTTAAATATCAGAGATGCAAAGATTTTTTCTCTCCACTGACTTATCTGAGTTGCTTTTATTTTGTTCATGACAAACCTTTTTAATTTTATGCAGTCAAAATAGTATATTTTCTCTTTTAATATGAATACTTTCTTTAAGACAGGAGACATGAGACAACAAATACCAAATAATATCATTAATTGATTATATCTAAATTATTAATTAAATGTTAATTTAAAACCAATACTATAAAATAAACATGTTATTTTAAAATATTGTATTAAATTATCATTATAAACATTACCATTATAAAGTTCTTATTGAATAAACTTAAATATGGTTGTATTTCTTTAGATAGAAAATGACTGGTTACTGATGCAGTTGTCATTTCTGAATCTGCCATGTGTTATCAGATATTAATTTGTTAGAGTAAAGATTAAAATCTGTTCTAAAATAGAAAAAAAAAATAAACATGAGAAGACATGGCATATACAATTGAGGCCTGATCTATTTAACCAGCAAGCTAATGGTTCTAAGGAAAAAAATGAGAAATGGGTAAAAAAGGAAGTCAGCCATACAAACTATGACCATTCACTAGGGAAATTTAACTGGTGAAAATCAATCTCCATAACAACGAGGCCAAAAGAATTTTAGCTAGCAAACATTTGATTTCTTTTCCAAACAGAGAGATATTGCAGCCAAGAGCAATAATGGTTTAGATTATTGGGGTGGGGAACCTATGGCCTCAAGGCCACATGTGGCTCTCTAGGTCCTTGGGTGCAGCCTTTTGACTGAGTTCAAGTTTTACAGAACAAATCCTTTTATTAAAGGGATTTGTTCTATGAAGTTTGGATTCAGTCGAAGGACTGCACTTGAGGACCTGTAGGCCACATATGGCCTTGAGACTGCAGATTCCCCACCCCTGTCCTGGTCTCTTCGAAGTTTCTGACCCTTTATTCTTCCAAATAAACTTTATTATCTTTGTTTTTTAACTCAGTAAGCTAATTTTATCTGCAAAATCATATAGAGGAAGATGTTGGAAGATTTTAGTATGTTGCATTGTAAAACAGTTTAAGCAAAGAAAAACAAATTCAGATCATATCTATCCATGCCATCCCTATGTTGCATCTATAGTTAGTCAATCCCTGTGGGCGTACATGTATATCAAACAGGCATACATATATTACATATACTATTATGATATAGCTAGCTCAAGAAAAATCAGGAATGACATTTATAAAGAAAAGATTAAGGGTGAAAAGTATATTAAATTTAACAGAGTGAAAGCATACCAGTGTAAATATGTATAAATCTAATAATATTGTATTAAAATGAGTAAAGAAAAAACCTTAAGGTATTAGAAGAAATATATGGAAAATAATATTAGTAGGTAATTTCAAAGCCTACTATCAAAATATTAATAGCTCAACAAAAAGATAAATAAGAAAAATCTTGTAAACCTGAGAAGATTGTTGAGTAAAACTGTTGAGAAGATAGTTGAAGTTAATGGATAATATTATATTATATTACATTATTTTATAAGAACTTAGTGTAAAAAGCAAGAATACCTTTTTCTTCAAGTACACATGAAGTATACAGAAAATTGATTCATGCAGTACACTTCAAGGATTTTTGATTTTATCGGTGCTATCTACTGACACAGAAAGATCACAGCTCTTCTTTGACTTAGTAGATATTTTTCAGCAGTTACCATGGTCAAAAAATTCAATGGTTGTGGTGAACTACGTGATAAGTCTCGTGGTGTCTGGCCCATAGTAAGCATTCCATAAATGCTTGTTGACTCAACTTGCTTAGCTAGGCTGCTCTCTGGACAACACAGCACACATCACTGGGCCCATATTCAATCTTTATGGCTTGGAAAAATCTGCCAAGACTTGTTCTTTGCTGGCATAGCCTTCCAGAAACCAGGCTTACTTTTATGCCTCTACTAGCAAAGGAGTAAGAATGGAGTAGAATGCAGTAAATGTAGAAGGAAATGATTAAAATTTATGCAAAATGTGAAGGCATACATGGAAGCTAACAAAAATTATTTGTTTAATAAGACTGAGGTGAAAGAGGAAATTATAAAATAATAATGTGAAATATCAAAGGTAATATAACAGACAAAATAAATGACAAAATAAATACCACATGTATGATTCTGTGGGGTATATCGTACATCCATGGAATGAATGTTTGAATTTATGAATTAGGGAGGTAATGTGGTGTAATGGGAAGAGTTCTGAGGGCAAGAATCAAGAAGACTAGACATCCTATGAATTCCCTTTTTAGGCCTCAGTTTCTTCTTCAGTAAATTAATATGATGGATAGACACTCTCTAATTTCCCTTTTAGCTCATATATGGACTTCATGTGTCAATGACCAATAATATTATTATTTCTCAAAAAGTCAATACCTGTCCTTTAAAATTATATAATAAAAACAGATTCAGTTAAAAAAAATCAACTTCCACTTAACATTTTAGTTTTCTCTGCCTGATGTTTATGTTCCTTTTTTCTTGATATTTAATAAAATATATTCTTTGATAGAATAAGGGATTGATGAGAAATCAAGTGTGGCCATGGTGTTGAATATTTAACTGAATGTGAAAATGGGCATAAATAGGGGCTTTAATCAGATGGCAGCTTGAAAACATGTTTTACATGACTAATATGGAAATATGTTTTTTATGTGATTGTACATATATATAACGTATTTAAAATTTTTACCTTTTTAGGGAGAAGAGAGGGGAGGGAGAAAATTTGGAACTCAAAATTTTTTTTTAAATGAATGTTAAAAAATTGTCTTTACATGTAATTAGAAAAAATAAAATGCTAGTTAAAAAAGAAAAAACTCCATATTTTAAACCACAGTCCATCAGATGCCGTGCTTCCAGGGCTATGTCTTCTCTAATCATGTTATAACTCCATTTAGAACTTAGTATTTATCTGACTAGGAGGAGGTAATAAATTTGTACTTTTAAATAATGAAATCTCTAATTTTAATTAAGCAAGTATTAATATAATTCCTAAGCTATTTGTTTTCTTTTAAGTTTTAACATTATGCCTAACTTTTTATTTCTCATTGTTTCCCTAAACTAGTTGTCTCTCTCCTTTCCTTTCCCCTTCTTTCCATTGCTTCCTTTGTCTCCTGTTTGTATTAATATTATTATTTATAGTTCTTATTTATGTTGAATATGGTGTCACAGGCCTGTAATCCCAGTTGGGAGGCTGAGGCTGGATGTTCTTTTGAACTTGGGGGATGGATCTGAGTTTAAATGGGCTGTTCCAATTGGTATCCACACTAAATTCTGCATTAATGGAAGGAGGCTATCAAGTAGCCTAAGGAGGGGACTGACTCACTTTGGTCAGAAAAATGGAGCAGATTAAAGCTCTCCTGCTAATCATTAAGTGGGATAGGGCCAGTGAGTAGCCCCTGCATTTCCAGCCTGGGCTAGATAGGGAGACCCTATCTTTTTTTTAAGTTCTTTAAAGTTTAAAAAGCATTTCCTAATTACAATCTTTGAGCTTACTCCACCATTAGAGTTGTGAGCTTTTTAAACCTTCAAGCATTCTATAATTTCCATTACTCCCCAATTTACTGAAATTCAGAAACAGTAAATGATTGCCCATGCTCACATGGCTTATAAATCCTGGAGCTGAGGCCATGTCTTTTGACTTATCAGAATGTTAGGAATATTAAGAGTTTGAATATACTAGCCCATGTCTAGAAAAATTGAAACCCGAAGCAGCAATTCCATCTACAAAATAGCTAATAACTGCTCATCTAGCTTCCATTTCAACATTACCAACATTGAGAAACTCTTTTATCTATCAAGGCAGCCTACTCCAATTTTGGATTGCTCTAATTGTTAAGAAACACTTTCTTATTTTGAATTAAATTGAAATCTATCTCATTTTAACTTCCATACATTGGTATTAGCTATGGTCTTCAGCCACATAGAATAATAAGTCTAATGTTTCTAGAAAGAGAGGTAATGTATTCAGCAGTGTACATTATAATGCTATGGAATGGGAAGAGTGGGGTCAAAATCCTACTTTAGTCACTTACTAGCTGGATAACCTTGGATAAGTAATTTAAATTCTCTCTAGGACTCAGCTTCATCTTTGGTGAAAAAATCAGATTGATTCTGATTCAATTTTGTAACTGATTCTATTCTGTATCACCACCATGTTGTAAAATTGCCTGTCACATCTCTTTGTCTTTCAGAAGTTCATCTCTCTCTCTGAGTTAAGTTTAAAAGTTCAGCTATCCTACAGATCACTTTAATTCAAAGAAATATATTATCTCTACATATCTCACTGCTCATGTGCAATTAAGGGAGACCTGATATCTTACTAATGACCCTTGCATACCCATTTACAATTAAGAGATATCTGTTATCTCAATAATAATCCTTGCAAGATGCAGGTGGGCAATGTCTGTTATCTCTGCAACATTGGCTGTTCTTCAAGAAATCTGGTCCATCATTCCTGTGATACTAGTTATTCAGGTGGACATCACCAATGAGCTTTCCATAATAACAAGATGGAAGGAGGAGTTGTTGCTAGCCCTGCATTCCAAACTTTCATCCAATCATATTGTTTTCCATCACCTATGACACTTCCGACTTTGTAACCAATCATATTGTTTTCCATCTGTGATGCTTCCTACTCTTTTGTGTCTTGTACATCTCAAAACTATGTGAAAGGTAGTAAGGTCCACATCATGGTCTTTTGGCTGGCTGAGGAGCTGAGAGACCCCTTTTATTGGTAATTTATTGCTGGCCTTACCAATAAATTGAACATGCTTAGAACTTTGTGCCTCAGTTTACCTTATTTTCTTTTTCTTTTTTTAAAAAAAATTTATTTATTCTTAGTTTTCAATTCTCGCTCTTATAAGATTTTGAGCTCTAAATTTCCCTCCCTCCCTCCTGTCCCCCTCCCCAAGAGGGCATGCAATCTGATCTAGGCTATACATGTATGATCATATTAAACATATTTCCATATTAGTCATGTTGTGAAAGAAGAATCAGAACAAAAGGGAAACCCATGAACAAGAAAAAAACAAAAAACAACAAAAGAAAGAGAAAATAGTATGCTTCGATTTGCATTCAGACTCCATGGTTCTTTCTCTGGATGTGGATAGCGTTTTCCATCATTACTCTTTTGGAACTGTCTTAGATCATTGCATTGCTCAGAAGAGCTAAGTCTAACAAAGTCAGGCATCACACTATGTTGCTGTTACTGTGGACAGTATTCTCCTGGTTCTGCTCACTTCACTCATCATCAGTTCAAGCAATTCTTTCCAGGTTTCTCTGAAGTCCACCTGCTCATCATTTCTTATGGAACAATAGTATTCCATTACATTCATATACCACAGGTTGTTCAACCATTCCCCAATTGATGGGCATCCTCTCAATTTCCAATTCTTTGCTGCCACAAAAAAAAGCTGCTGTAAATATTTTTGGATATGTGGGTCCTTTTCCCTTTTTTATGATCTCTTTGGTATCTCTTTGGTATATAGACCTAGTAGTGGTATTGCTGGATCAGAAGGTATGCAGTTTTATACCCCTTTGGGCATAGTTCAAAATTGTTCTCTAGAATGGTTGAATCAGTTTACAATGCCACCAACAATGCATTAGTGTTCCAATTTTCCCACATGTTCTCCAACATTTATCATTTTCCTGTTTTGTCATGTTAACCAATCTGATAGGTGTGATGTGGTACCTCAGAGTTGTTTTAATTTGCATTTCTCTAATCAATAGTGATTTAGAGAACTTTCTCATATGACTATAGATAGCTTTAATTTCTTCCTCTGAAAACTGCCTGTTCATATCCTTTGACCATTTATCAATTATGGAATGACTTGCATTCTTATAAATTTGACTCAGTTCTCTGTATATTTTAGAAATTAGGCCTTTACTGGCTGTTTCCCAGCTTTCTGCTTCACTTCTAATCCTGGTTGTATAGGCTTTGTTTGTGCAAAACCTTTTAAATTTAATATAATCAAAATTATCCATTTGTATTTCATTTCATAATGTTCTCTTGTTTTGTCATACATTATCCTGTTTTCCTTAGATCTGACAGGTAAATTATTCCTTGCTGTCCTAATTTGCTTATAGTATTGCCCTTTATGTATAAATCGTGTATCTATTTTGACCTTATCTTGGTATACGCTGTAAGATGTTGGTCTGTGCCTAATTTCTGCCATACTGTTTTCCAGTTTTCCCAGAAGTTTTTGTTAAATAGTGAGTTCTTATCCCAGAAACTGAAGCCTTTGGGTTTATTAAAGAGTAGATTACTATGGTCATTGACTAATGTCAATGCCAAAGTCAAAGGTCTTGTGTACCTAACCTATTCCACTGATTCACTGTTCTATTTCTTAGCCAGCACCATGTAGCAGTTTACCTTATTTTCATCACAACAAAGGACAACTACAAAGGAACTAGAGGTGGAAGAGTGGTCTTCAGAGCAACATATTAAGGGGGCCCTTTCAAAGCCCTCAGGTAGAATTTTCACTGGGAGAGATTTTTTTCTGAGAGCATTACACTGGAGACCCCACACTACTGGGGAAGTTAACAACTGTGTTTGTTTTTCTTGGTGTCCTATCTGTGTTTAAGTATGTCTGATTGGTGATTGGTAATAGGTAACCCAGGAAATCCCCCTCTCCCCCAGGGATCAATACCCCTTCAAGCAATGCTGAACCCTTGGATAATTTTTATCTTTAAGGAAGGTTCCTGGTTTGTGCTAGGAGGGAAATTGAACCCTTGGAGATTTTTCTGTTCAAGGTGAGGCCCTGGTTCATGCTGGGAGGGAAACTGAACCTTGGAGGAATACTTCTTCCTTCGAGGGGACTCCTGTCCAAGCCAGGAGGGATTGGGGAAATTAAGAAGGGGTTGGGGAAATGTAGAAATAAGGGATCTTCCCAGTAGTAAAAAGGAGGTCACTAATATTAAAGCAAAATTACATATATGCATATATATGTATATTATATGTATATTATATGTATTATATATAGACATAGACACACACACTTATGTCCCAGAATTTGACCTAAAAAGGGAATTTTCTTTTATACTCACTGACTTAGTATTTTTGAGTCTGTCTTCTTGTATTATCTATGTTTGAAAATCAAACTAGCTTTTTCTTGGGGCCTTGTCAGCCAAGTGAGAAAGAGTAAAAATTTTTTTCCTGAGAAAGACTCTCTCTTTTTCTTCCTGACTCTGGATAAGTCAGGGAGGTAGACAAGAGAAACATAGATAAGAGAGACAGGGATCTTTTCCCCAGTCTGCAGAAAATTTTGGCATTGTAAACTAATCAGATACTAAAATGTAAGTTCTCTACTGTGGATTTCCAAATTATAATTTGAATGTTCTTATAAATGCTGAAATGTTTGAGTGAGTATTAACTCTCTGTTGCATTTGTTTTAAGGAAAAACGAGAATTAAAATTGTGAAGATTGCAGGGAAACAACACTTAGACCTCTTATTATTCTTTGCCTGGAAAGTGACAGATTTATTGTCTTAGTGCAGGGAGAAGGTAATTTCACTGATTAGAGAAAAGGGAATTGAAGATAGTTTGAAAGTAGTATCAGTGAAATTCCAAAGTGAAGAAAAAAACAGGTTGCAGTTTGCAGTTTGCAGTTCAAATAGCGTGGCACTTAGGAATTGTCTATTATTAACTCCTTCCTGATTTATGAAAAAGAGAAAAGTTTTTGTAAGTCAGGGAATAACTAAAAAGTAAACATGTTTTACTAGAATATCTAATAAGATATTTGGAAGTTTTATAAATTAAAGTTAAGTACAAACCAATTTAGAAAGAAAATTTTGAATTGTTGTGTGGGTTTTGAAATTAGAAATTTTGCTATAAATTATATCAGACTCCCCAGTTCAGGTATAGATATTAATTAGAGTAGATTTTGAACAACTTGTCACATTGTGATAATAAATTGTGCAGACAGGATTTGGGGTTAGATCCATTCAAACCATGTGATGCAGAAATGATCAACTCTGCTTTTGTTAATCAATCCCTGACAGAAATTAAATGGCACATCTATGTTTTCTGTCCTAGATGGCACGGCAAGGGTAGAGATGAACTTTGGAGCATTACTACTCATCTATATGAGAGAAAGAACAAAGGAAGGGAAGAATTTGAGCCAACATCTCCACCCCACTCCTTAGGAGGGTTATAACCCTGATTGCTACTCAGTATCACAAAACTGCAGGTTAAAGAAAGGGAAATCAGTTTGGGCTAAATTTCAAAGCCAGTTTATAATTTGATTCATATATATATATATATATATATATATATATATATATATATATATATATATATGTATATATATATATACTATGTACTAAATATATACTATATATAACATAATTATATATGATTATAATTAAAAACTGTTCTGCTTTTTGCCCACAGAAAGAGAAATTTATTTAAGGGAGCAACTTAAATGTGAGTAAAATTTAATTTGGAAAAATACTTTGTGTTACTTCTGTAAATATAATAGAACTTAATCATTTGGGTAAATTAGAAGTCACCAAAAGTATTTGAATAAACCACGTGTTTGTAAGTTTTTCAGATCCCCAAAGGCAACAGTATTGCAATTGATTGGTGTAATATAATAATACCCCATGCTAAAATTGTTGAGGAAAAATTCAGTAGAGTGAAGATTAGTTCTATAGATAGTCTGTGATATGTTTGTTTTGTTTTTTTGTTTTTACTTTTGAGGCATTTGTGGTTAAGTGACTTGCCCAGGGTCACACAGCTAGTACATGTCAAGTGTTTTGTCTGAGGCCGCATTTGAACTCAGGTCCTCCTGACTTCAGGGCCGGTGCTCTATCCACTGCACCATCTAGCTGCCCGATAGTCTGTGATATGATTGGGAAATAAAAATTACAGGAATTGAGTAGATAGAAAGAAGTAAGGCAGTATTGTTGGGTATGAAAGGAGTGAAGGATATGAGAAGTGTACAAGAAACGTTCTGTTTTAAGGAGCTTTCATCAAAGTCCAGGGCAGCTAGGTGGCATAGTAGATAGGAAGTTGGGAAGACTTATTTTCCTGAGTTCAAATTTCATCATTCAAATTCATCTATAAAGTGACCTAGAGAAGGAAATGGAAAGCAACTCTAGTATTTGGCAAGCCATATCCAGTATGAAGAAAACGCCAAATGAAATTATGACATTTACTATGAAAGGAAGAAGCAGAGACATGGTTGTAACAACATCAAAACTGCGCCTCCCTGCCTAAGGCTAAGGGCACAGAATGACTCAACATAGGTAGAAGAGGATAAAGCATTCTAAGTTTCGTTTGATTTCAGGCAAGAGTTGTAGTTACTATTTGGAACAGCCAATCATTCCCCAAAGTTCCACATCATTCACATGATATAATAACCAGGCTCAGGATTAATCAAATGTGAAACATTCCTGTTCAGAAAGGAAATAGAATAATGGGGAAACCAAGTCAAGGGGTTTATTCCCTAATATATGTCAAGGTTGTCCCCTCAACCTTTCCTAGGCAAGGATAGCTACATGTAGTACTCCTTCCAGAAAGTCTGGTCTGTCATTGCTATGACACAGACCAGTCATGCAGGTGGACACCTGCTTTGGGCTTTCCATAGCAACAAGATAGATGAAAGGGTTGCTGCTAGTCCTGCATTCCACACTCCCATCTAATCATATTGTTTTCCATCTGTGATACTTGCTAGTCTTTCTTCTCTTGTACCTCCCAAAACTATATGAAGTGTAGTGAGCTGTACCTCATGGTCTTTTAGCTGGTGGAGGAGCTGAGAGACCCCTTTTATTGGTAATTGCTAGCCTTATGAATAAATTGAAGTGCTCAGACCTTTTTGCTTCAGTTTATTTTCAGTTGCAACATTGATAAAATGAAGAGGGTTAGAATAGATGACCCCTAAGTTCCCTTCTGGTTCTACATCTATGATTTTGTGAAAATAATACTTAAGGATATTTGAATACCACAGTCATGCACCACCTAAATCTTGTCCTCAGGCTAAACAAACCTAGTTCCTCCTCTTATAGCATGGTCTCCATTGCCCTTGCCATCCTGATTGTCCTCCTCTGTAGGTACTCCATTTATCAATCCCCTCATAAAATATTAGGCCCACAACAGGAAACAATATTCCAGATTTGGGCTGGGCAGGACATTGCAACAAAGCTATCATTAGGGCCACTATTATGCTTCTATTATTGCTGATTAAGCTAGAATAAGTTTTTTTTTCTTTCTGCAGTCTCACATTGTTGCTTTATTTGGGTTTTGTACTTATCTGATTAGGATATGGTAGTAAATTTATACTCTGAATTTATAAACTCTTAATTTCCTCATCTGTCAAACGGAGCACCTTAACAAGAGCACCTAACTCCCAGGATTTTTTATGAGGACCAAATGGTATAATATTTTAAAGTGCTTAGAAAACCTTAAAGCATGATATAAATTAATATAAATATAAATATGTTTATATAAATATAAATTAATACTCTAGTTCTTTATCTAGTTTCTTTCTCCTATGCTTGTGCAAGTGGTTTTTGCATTTCTATTATTAGTAATAAGCCATTTATATATAGTTCTTCAAGATTTATAAAACCTTTAAAGTTTGCTTTCTTTACAACAACTCAGCAAGGCATGTAGTGTAAGAATTATCATCTTCATTTTTTTTTTATTGAGGAAAAGCTAAATCTAAGTGAGTGGCTTATGACAGCTATCAAGCATCAGAAATGAGATTCAAATCCAAGTTTCTTGACACCAAATCCAGAGCCTTTTTCACTGCCTTTCAATTCAAAGAGGAGTGAAAAGCACCTGGTTGAATGATTTGCCTAAGGTCTGTATCTAGTATGTATCTGAGGCTGGATTCAAACTGGAGTCTTCCTGACTCTAGGTCCAGCACTCTATCCACTATTCCACCTAGGTGCCTTCAAATCAACAACCATTAAGTATCTACAATCATCTAAAAAACTCGCAGACCAACTAGGTGACGAGTAATAAAGTGAGGCATTTATTCAGGGTCCAGGAATTGCAATTCAGGATAACAAGCTGGCACATTCAGACAGGGATGCCTGGGAAGAAGGGGAGAAGGAGATTCTTATAGGTCACAGTTGTAGAAAACAGCAGGGGTGTGTATGGTCTGGATTCACAGAACAGCAAAGCTGCAGGAAGGGAGTGTTGAAGGTGTTGAAGGGTTACAAAAACAAAGACTCAGAAAACTCTTTTTGATTATCTCTATCCAGGAATAGGGTGGTTAGAAACTGCTGGGGTATGTGGGAGTCTTCTTTGGGGCAGCTGGTCAGAGCAGGGTAGGGGCCCATAGTTTCCCAGGTATTGACACTACTATGTGCTAGGTACTGAGGATATAAAGAAAAAAAAACACAGTGCTTTCCCTCAAGGAGCTTATATTCTGTGGGAGAGGGTATGGAGTTACAACATTGATTGTAAATGCAAAGTACATTTGAGGTAGAGGCAGCTAGATGGCGCTGTGGATAGAGTGCCGGGCCTAGAGTCAGAAGACTCACCTTTCTGAGTTCAAATACGGCCTCAGATACTTACTAGCTCTGTGACTCTGGGCAAATCTTGACTCTTTGCCTCAGTTTCTTTATCTGTAAAATGATCTGGAGAAGGAAATGGCAAACAACTCTAATATCTCTGCCAGGAAAACTCCAAATGGAGTCGGAACTGAATAACAATACCACCTTACAGGATTAAATATTTGTAAAGTACTTAGCATGTAGTAGGTGAAATGTATATGTGTGTGTAGGCATGTATATATGTATGTATATACATACATGCATGTATATATGTATATATACATATATACATGCATGTATATATGTACTTTCCCACTCTCTCCTTCCATAAAAAGTCATTTTTAAGATGAAGAGTGTTAATAAGGCCAACAAACACACTTATATGTAGATTCTATACTCATGGTTCTGTCTCATTTATGTCATTTGCTGAGGCTTTGTTAGAAGATGAGAAAAACATGTACTTACAAAATACTTTGTACTAATGTCACTTTGCTTTGGTAAAAGCATTTGTGCTGGATAGCTGCCACAGAAAACAGAAACATTGGTGAGAACAGGAAACGGAAGCCAAAGTGGTAATCACAGCTGTGTCTACTCTCTGGCATCAATCTTGCTTCCTTGGACGCCTCCAAACTCTTACATTCTGCCCATTTGCTATCTAAGGAAAGAAGGGAGAGGGCGGGGAGAGTAATTTTTTCAAAACATAACCACAGTGTCTCAAAAATGGAGCTTAGAAATGAGGAATTTTACTGTTTTCATAAAGAATTACCAACCTCTTTTACCCACATCTTAGAAAAGCCATAAATACAGAAATATGTAAATTCTGCACATATGCAGGAAGAAAAGGACGAAGAAACAATGATTCAGAATAGGGGTATTAGCTGTCGGTGCTGAACCTTTAAATAAGAAGAAAGACAATGCCGGTGCTTGAGAAATACATAAACGTTTCCAGGGAGCTCATTGACAAAGGCACTGAGGGACCAGCAGGGTGGAGTGGAGGGGAATTATCAACACCTTGGGCAACGGAAGCAACATTTTCCTTTGGGGTAGGTAGCGAGTTGAGGTTGCTGAAGTTCTCTCGGGGGTGGGGAGGGTTATGAAAAAGTCAGTTTGCGACTTAGGTTGCTTCGCATCTTTAAGATTCATAGTGAGCCCTCCTCCCCGGAAGTTCCCCGCCCCTTCTCTCCCCTCCCCCCGCCCCAGTCCCCGGGCCAAGTCTGAGTGACTGAGAGTGACAAGTCTTTAATGGGGAGGAACCCGGAGCCGGAGTCATCCTGGAGGGCTCGGAGGTGCGAACGTGGCCCCTGAGCAGGCTGTCTCCCGGGCCACCCCGTAAAGCACGGGTTTGGCGGCAAAGGCTGCTCGCTCTTTGCAGCTGTCACTCACCCACCGGGCCACTGCCTGCACTCCTCCCCCTCGGCTTGACACGCAAGTCTGGGCCGCCTCCTCCTCTTCCTCCTCCTTCGTCTCCTCCTCCTCCGCGGGTCGCTCTGCTCCACCCGGTGCATTGACATATTAAAAATCCTCCCGCACCCGCGGTGTCCGTGCGTCCAGATCCTTGCGGGCTACCTGAGTGGGCTCGGCAGCAGCGCGGGCGCTGGGGACCAGGCTTGGCGAGGGAGGCGAGGCGCAGCCCAGCCCAGCCCGGAGGCTCCGCGCTTGGGCCGGTGTCTCCAGCGGGCTGCCGAGGAGCAGGTTATGAACTGGGACTGCCCGTGGCTCTCGTGCAGCAGCGGCCGGAGCCGCAGGAGCAGCCGGAGGAAGAGCTGGGGAGCGGCCGCCTTCCGACCGAGCTCTGGGGGACAGCAGGGCGGGAGATGTGCCTGTCCCCAGCGGCACAAGGAGCACCATGCACCCTGATGCCACCGACCGCGGCGCGCCCGGCCTCAGCCTCGGCCGGCAGCCGGAGCCCGTGGCTGCCGCCGTTCCCGAGCGGCGCGCAGCCGGAGCCCGTGAGCCGCGGCCGGCGCCTCGAGCCGCTAGCCGCTCGCCGCCGGCCGCCCCGGCCGCCGCCGCGCTCGGGATCGTGGCGCTGGTGCTGGCGCTGTCCTGGCTGGGGCCCGGAGGGGGCGGGGGCTGGGAGCCCGGGGAGCGCGGGCTCTGCTTGGTCCTGCTCCGGCTCTGCCTCTACCTGGGCTGCGCGGCGGCCGCCTTCCTCCTGGGCACCCTCGTCGCTCTTGTGGGCCACAGCCGCAGCGCCCCGCAGCCCCATTTCGTCGGCCGCTGGGGCCGGCTGACCGGCGCCTCCCGGGCTGGGGGTGCGGCCGCCCGAACGCTCCCCGGGGTGAGTAGCAGGGCTCTCCTCTCCTAACTGTGTGTGGGGGGAGGGGAGGCTGGCGGGCTTTCTCGTTCTCCACTTTCTGGGGGCACAGGCTGTCTTTGAAATGTTCCGGGAGGTATCTTTGGCCCCAGGTACCGCAAGGATGTCCATCCACATCTTCTCTCCACTCCCCCTGCTCTTTAAGAGCACCGTGGCGGGTGCCTTGGAAATTGGGAGATGTTTTCTATCTCCCTCACCCCCAACTCCTTGTAACTGATCTGGCACTGGGGTATAAGCTCCGTGGCTCAGTACTGGGATTTTATCCAAATACAGATCGTTGGGAACGGTGGGCTTCTGCAAATGGAAAACAAACAGTTCCAACAGGAATCTCATAGGCAACTAATTGGATAATTGACCCAAGACTTAAGGATTTCTTGGTTTCTCACATGTTAACATTACAGTCGATGAACACCCGACCCGTTGTTACTAAGACTTTCCACTTTCTAATACTTCTAAAGATGCCAAAAATTAATGTTTTGCAGTAGCAGGAAAGCTATTTCCATCTAAGAATGAGGCATTCCTAGACTGGAGAAGGATTTAGGGAAGTATCCTATTTCACATCTTCTTGCCTTAGGCTCTCTATTTACTACTCTCTTCCTCCTCCCATGCTATATATATTTTTGAAATGGTTAAAAAGGATTTGCATTTATATATAGGGTGTCCCAGAAGTCTTAGTGCAGCTTTAGGCTTTAATAAGCTATCACAGCTGCACTGAGACTTTTGGGACATCCCGTATGTACTCTGATATATGTGAGTTATATGATTTAAATCTATTTCTGAGCCTAATAAAACTGTCATTTAAAGGTGAAGTAACAAAATTGGAAATAACTGCTGTAAAGAGGGGCAGTAATTTGTACATTTCCTCTGTTATTTTCTATGTAGTCAATATCACAGCTGCTCAGAATCTGGAAGGACTATTTAGTCCAATCCATTCTGAAGCAGGAATTCCCAGTACAATATGTCAACTGGTCACTCAGCCTTAAAGACTAATGGGAAGAATAATGGGAATCTCATCACCTCCTACAGCATCCTATTCAATTCTTGGACAGTGCTGTTGGGATAATTTTCCTTATATGGCCCTAAGGTCCTATAACTTGTACCTAGCCTGCCCTCTGGGACCTAGTGGTACAAGCCTCATCCTCTTTCCTATGTTGACTTGACCCTGGCTTAAGATATTAGAAGACAGTCAGCTCTGACTTGCCTAAGTCTGCTTTACTTCAGGCTAAACACTTCCAGTTGCTTCACATGATCCTTGGATATTGGGGTTCAGGTCCCCTCCCTCTTCTTATTGCCTTCCTCTGTGTGAATTCCAGCTTGTCAATTTCTTTCCTAAAATGTGGAGTTTATAATCTAGTGTAGTCTGACTAGAGCTAAGCAGAGAGGAACTCTAGTCTTCCTTGTTCAGGGTACTCTGATTTTAAAGCACTCTAAGATAGTATGGCTCCCCTAAAGTAAGCTGCTGGAAAGGAGGGACTGTCTTTTTGACTTTCTTTGTATCCCAGTGCTTAGCATACTCCCTGGCACATACTGGGTGCTTAACAAATGCTTATTGACAGACTGAATAAAGTCTTATTCTTAAGTCTCTTTTATAACTTGGAGCAAACCCTGGATTCTGGCAAGCTACTCGCGTGAGGAGTAAACTCTACTACATATGTTGAACCAAACTGGAAGGCCTCAGGTACAGGCTGAGTGATGGACTATATGTTGTCTGAGGACTGTCCCAGTTAAATTTGGAGCAGCTCACCAGGTTGACTGCAGGAAGATGGATATTCTGGCCAGGGCAACTCTCAAAGATCATCTAAGTTATGTAGGGGTTGTGATCTGTGACCACAGAGAGAGTACTGATAGAGTTATAACTTCCAGAAGTAAGATTGATACCATTTGACCCACTTGACTCATATTGAGCCAACATTTTGAATGGCAGCTTGGTATTCAAGTATATCAGACTTGGAATTTAGAGAGCCCTGAGTTTGAATTCTGGATCTCACACTTACTTAAGTATATATATGATCTTGGGTAAATTATTTAACTTTCTTGAACCTATTTCCGTATCCATAAAATGGCGATGATAATCTTAATACTGCTTGTCTCTCAGGGTTATTATGTGACATATGCCTTAAAACTATAAATATGAACTGCTCTTGCAAAATCTTAAGAACCTTTTCATATGAAATATAGTTTAGCATGCTTACCTCTCTCAGACCCTTCCTGTGTCTCTATAGTGGATTTTTAAAAAAATCGAGCTTCATATTTATCCCTATTAATGTCATGATTTTTTTTTAGGCAGTTGGGGTAAAGTGACTTGCCCAGGGTCACACAGCTAGTAAGTTGTCAAGTGTTTGGTTTGAGGTCAGATTTGAACACAGGTCCTCCTGACTTCAGGGCTGGTGCTCTATCCACTGCACCACCTAGCTGCCCTGTCATGATATTTTTAGATACCACCTTTGGAATCCAACATAATAGTTATTCCTCCCAGCTTTGTGTCGGTTGCAAATCTGATAATATCCCTCTCTATACCTTTATCTAAGTCACTGATAAAAATGTTGAACACAGCCCTGAAGCTCTCCATTTAAAACTTCCTTCACTCCAGATTGACTTCTGTGTTTGGTGATTGAACCAATTCTGAATCTATTTATCTGTCTGTCTATCTGTATCTGTCTACCTGTCTGTCTATCTTTCCATCCATCCATCCATCCCTCCTGCCTACACCACTCCATTTTCCACATGAGGATAGATAATTGTCATGATGATGATGATGATGATGATGATGATGATGATAACTAGCACATTTAACATTGGTGCATTTTACATATATTCTCATTTAATCCTTACAACAACTCCATTAGGTAGTTGCTATTGTTATCCCCAATTTACAGATGAGGAGTCTTCATCAGATGCTTCGCTAATGACCAAGTATACTATGGCCATATCTTTTCTCTCCTGTCAGTCCTATCTAAAAGGGAAATTAACTTATTCTGACATGACTTGTTCTTGATAAACTCATGCTGACTGGTAGTGATCCTTTCATCCCTTTCCAAACTTTCAAAAAAAAAAGCATTCTTGTAATAATGCATTCTTAAAAGTTTGTTAAGTCCACTGGTCTATGGTTTGAGGAATCTACCTTCCACTTTTGGAAAATTGGCCACTTGTCTCTAGTATTCTGTTGCCTTTCCCCTTCTCCGTGAATTTTCAAAGATCACCAACATCAGTTCTATGATCATATTTCCTAGCTCTTTCAGTACTGTGTGATGTACTTTATCTGGCCATGCCTCCCAATTATTCCTGCCAATTTGGCACAAGAGTTTAGTACTCTGAAAAAAGTTAAAATGTTATCTGCATGCTCAAGATACTCTTTTCTCCGCCTGTCATGATTCCAAAAATGTCTCACATAATGGATTGGAATTGGAAAGTGTATGTAAGGCATGAATCCAGGTCAATGCAATGTTATCTTGAAATGCATCTAGAATTTACTGTGCTGTACTGAACTACCACATTCCATTCTTGCTGAGGTTCAGTGCCTTGTTTTTAGAAATGAATAAAACCTCAGAATTGAAAGAATTTTCCTATCTAGCTGAGTGCCGACTTCAGCATTTTCTGTGAAAGTTGAGCATAAAAAGCGTGATGTAGCTTGTTTGCTAGTATCTCCTCTCCCTCCCCTTTTTAAATTACTAGTCAATAATCAATGCTACCATGGAAAAAATGGTACCTATAAGACGAACCCTGCTTCTTTAGTGCTGGAAGGAATTATAACCAATGTATTTGAGTCTGCTAAACAGACCAACCCATTTTCTGGCTATGTGCCCAGAAGCCTTATTATGTTATGGGTAATCACTCTGTTGCCTGGAAAGTCAGGTTCTAAAAAAAAAAAAGTCCCAAAACAAACAATAACAAAAACCTTAGGACAAGCTCACTCGTGCCTTTGGGCAGATGGAATTGGAAAGCTGCCCAGAAATAGGATTTTTTTTAAGGGATTTGGAAGAAAATGAACCTCTGAACTTGGAGCCAGAAGCTCTGAGTTCCAGACTTAGCTCTTCCAATTAGCAACTATGTGATGGGTGTGACCTCCTGTGAGATTTTTGGGCTTCAGTTTTCTTATTTCCACTGACTACATCACAAGAATGTTGTAAAGATCTCAATTCACAAAGCTGTAGAGAAGTATGCCTTTTTTTTATTAAACTTAAGAAGAGGGAAAATTAGACAACATAACTTTTTTTTGAGTTATCTCACAGGGAGCGAAGATATCTAAACTGAGACACACAGGCAGATAGCTTCCCCAGAGTGTTTAGGGAGGCAAAGCTGGAAATCTGGGACATGTTGATGGCATTCCTCCATATCCTCTATTCCTTTTTCTACTGTTTCCAAAGTCTGTCTCTCTTTCGTGTGTCTCGAATCAGTCCCTAAGAAAGTCTAGTATCATGCATAGCCTAAGACAGCCTAAAGAATGTCTTTCTTAAATTCTAGCATGAACTTTACCCTCAGAGTCACATAGTATTGTATCAACATTCTCTCTACCAATTAGGAGAGTATCATGCAAAATGCCCAAAGTCCAGCCACATAATTGGGCTTTATATCTGTATATTTTCTGTGTAATACGTACATATGAGTGTGTATGCAACAACTAAGCCCTCTAATCAACAAGCAGTACATCACATACATGTATGCTTTATCCATCTATCCAGCTTATTAAATATATACCTAGAACATATACATTTTTAAAGTAGTCCAGAAAAATTTGAGATGTGAGGGAATTCTTTCAGCTAGCAGAGAGAAGGGTCAGAAAGGGGAAAGGAGGAAGTGTTTATTAAGCACTTAATTTTGTGCCAGGCAGAATGCTAAGTGCTTTCCAAATATTCTCTCATTTAATACTCACAACAACCCTGGGAGGTAGGTTCTTTTAAGATCTCCATTTTACAGTTGAGGAAACTGAGGCAGATAGTGGTTAAATGACTTGCCTAGGGTCACACACCTAACAGTACATATGAGTTGCGTGATTTAAATCTATTTCTGAGCATAAGAAGACTATCGTTTAAAGGTGAAGTAGCAAAATTGGAAGTACTTGCTGTAAAAAAGGTCCTTGGAGGATGTGTCAGGCGCCAGTTTTATGAGAATGGCTAGTAATATACAGTGCAGAAATTTGTACTTTGCTTCTGTGTTGTTTTCTATATAATCAAGGTCATAGCACCTCAGAATCGCAGAGGTGAAAAGGGCCATCTGGTCCAACCCCTTCTGAAGCAGGAATTCCCTCTGCAATATCCTAGACAAGTGGTCCACCTAGCCTTCCCTTGAAGACCTCCAGTAATGGGAATCTCATTACCTTCTATGGCAGCAGATGTCTGAGGGCAGATTTGAATTCCGGTCCTCCTGATTATAAGCCTAGCACTCTGTTTACTGTGCCACCTAGTTGGGCAAGTCACTTTACTTCTTATCTGTAAAATGGGAGTAATAATAGTGTCTACACACACAGGGTTGTGATGACGAACCATATATTAAGTGCTTTCCAAACCTTAAAGTGCTATATAAATGCTATTATTACTGTTGTTACTATTATCTCTGAGATCATTATATCCCCTAATACAGTGTCCTAGACATGTCCTAGCATGTAGTAAGTGTTCCATAGATATTTATTGAGTGGTTTTGAATAAAGCAGTTAGAAGCTACTCAAGGAAGAAGTGTCCATTCTAGTGAGGAGGGTGACACATATATGGATAGCTCAAAAGTGGCGAAACAGGATGGCCACATGGGTGCAATTAGACTGGTGTGGTAGTTCAGAGGAGGGATCTTATTTAATTTGCCACCAGCCAACTACTGACCATTAGGTCTTTGACCCTAGGCAAGTTATTTTTCCCATTGGCAAAATGAGAAAATGGGATAGAGTTTCTTAACCTTTTTTTATGTCATAGGCTGCATTAGTAGTCTGGTGAGACCTGTCACCACTCTCTAGGAATCGTGTTTTCAAATGCATAAAATAAAATACATAGTATCCCAAAGGAAACCAAAATTTAGTGAAAATAAAGATGCAGTTTTTTTCCCATCCAAGTTCATGGGCCTGTTGATATATCTTCATGCAAAGGGCTTATGGATCCCAGATTAAGAACCCCTGGATTAAAGGATCACCAATGTCAATCTTCAAGGTCCTTTCCAGGTCTACTGTTCTCTGATTCTGTGAATGCTTGCTGATTGGAATTGCAGATAGAATTCAGTAGACGGTGGAAAGCTGTGTGGAACGGAGAAATAGCATGGTTATAATTGTTAATATTATTGGTATTTTAATTATTATCTGTGAATAAGGCAGGCTGATTTGGCAGCTATAAAGAATGGTGTTGGAGGGGGAAGAAATGGGAAGAGACTACATAGGAGGTTGCCATTCTCAGGAGCCCCAAACTTCTGTCAGAATTCTGTAGTCTTTGAGAGAAAATGGAAGGGCTTGGAAGGTGTCATAAGTGATGCAGCTGTCTTGCAGGACAGATTCAACAGTTTCCTATGTTCCTTGTGCCTAAAAGCCTCTCATGCAGCTTGCACATGACTTTCCCAGGGACATACATAATATGGGAGAATGCAGGCACATAGATTATTATCTAGGGACAGTGGTCTTGATGAGGTCTGAGAGGTTGGGACCCCTTAAAAACCAAAGTACAAGACAGGTCATCTGGAATGAACTCACAAACTCAAGCAATCTTTAAGTCAAGTTGCAAAAAGTTTATTGTTACGCTTTTCAGTGGGCAAGGATTCTTAAGGAACCTACAATCTTAAAAGAGTATAGTTAAAGTTTATATAATATAAAATATGATAAGATGTGTCAAATATGCTAACTGGGTGATTCAGGGAGGGATTAGGGAGTGGTTAAGGAATGGTCAGTTCTTAAAGAAACATGCACTTCTTGTACCTCCTGCTGAGGCGTTTTACCCAGAGTTCACTGGGAAAAGCCCACAAGGGGGGCCACATGGAGGTGTGGTTTTAGGCCTGCTGCTCACTAAGTTAACTAGCGGTCATGGACAACTCAGAGTTGTCCAGTCTGCCACCAATCAATGTCTTGTTTGATGAGATAGATGTAGGGAGTATACATATGTCTTAAGTCTAGAATACAGATAATGAGGAGTCCAGGATGTAGATAATGAGGTAGGCCGGTAGTATAGATAGTCCAGTGGGTAAGAATGTCTTTATGACCCAGTGCAAAGCCGGTTCAAACTAATAATTCCTCCAGGTGCGGTTTGTAACTGCACCAAGGAGAGAGATAAGGGTCTTGCTCCGACCCACTCATGAGTAATTGCTAGGCACAGTGTCCTTGGGCTGGGGAGAAACTGTCAGAGACAGTGTTTCTGAGGCTAGGGAGAAATTGGGGTCCAAGCATAAGCACCCAAGCACCCCATCAGTCTCCTTCACTCCCAAAACCACACTGTGCCATTGCAAAGAGCTCTCATCATCTTCCCTATCTCTCCATTTTTCTAAGAGAGTCCACTAAGGGCAGTAACCTGGGCCAGACTTACAAATACCAGACCCAGAGGTCTGCTATTATCTGCTTACTTGCAGGAAATACCAGAGTACAGAAGAGAGGAATGAATTTCTAAATGCTGTTTAGTGACTGCTTTTTACGCTCAGCTCAGCTGCCTAGCTTCCTTAGTATGGTAATAGAGAGAATAGTCCAGGAAACTGACAATGAAGACTTATATTTTTGTCCGTTCTGGACAGTGGAACTAGAAGGAGAGCGCAGATGTAAGACACATTCCAAATGGACAATCACCAGGACTCTATAACTGAACCAAGGTGAAAAATTAAGGAGAGAGGGAAAATCAGAAGCTGAACAAATGGAACAAATTCTACAAATATTTATTTTCTAAGTGCTTTTTGTGTGCAAAACACTGTGATAGGCACTGGTAGAACTACAAAGATTAAATACAACACCTGATCTTGGCCAAAGTATAGTGCATAGAATGTTGAACTTGGAGTCAGGAAGACCTGAGTTCAAATCCAGCCTTAGAGTCTTACTAGCTTTGTGACTTTTGTCAGGCGGCTAGGTGGTACAGTGGATAGAGCCCTGGGCCTGGAGTCAGGAAAACCTGAGACTCTTACTTGCTGTGTGATTTTGGACTAGTTGCTTAATCACTGTCTGCCTTAGTTTTCATTATAAGGTCACTTTATCCTATGCCTCAGTTTCCTCAGCTATAAAATTGGATCATAATAGGGGCAGCTAGGTGGCTCAGTGGATAGAGCACTGGACCTGAAGTTAGGAGGACCTGAGTTCAAATCTGGCCTCAGGCCAGAACACTTGACACTTACTAGCTGTGTGGCCCTGGGCAAGTCACTTAACCCCAATTGCCTAAAAATAGCACCTACCTCTCAGGTTTGTTGTGAAGATCAAATGAGGTAACATTTGTAATGTTTGTTTGCTACAGTGCTTGGCACATGGCAAGTGCTTAATAAATATTATTATTATTATTATTAATGAATCAAGAGCCACTTTACCTATCTCTGCCTCAGTTTGCTTATCTGTCAAATGAGGATAATAGTAGCACCTACCTTTCAGGGTTTTTGTGAGGATCAAATGAGATAATGTTTGTAAAGTGCTTAGCACAGTGCCTGACACATCGTAGATGCTTAATAAATGCTAGCTATTATTATTTATTCACTTAAGAGTCACTTAATCGCTCTGTGCCTCAGTTTACTCATCTGTCAAATAGGAATAATAATAATAATAGCACCCATCCCCAGGGTTGTTGTGAGGATGAAATAACACAAATAAAATATCAAATCTTTAAGTACCATATAAATGCTAGCTAATTAGCTTAAAGCCTTTTTAGAGATAGATGACACCCCAAAAATTAGAGCAGTAGGTCAGAATGAGCTCTGCCATCTAAGCCTGGGCAACCAGGATTTGGCTGGGTGTGGGGCTTGTGTCTTGGATACCAAGAGGCCTATACCCACCACTCCAGGCCTCGGCCAGCACTAGAGCTGGGCATGAGGACTTTGTCTAGCACAGCTAACCTGCCCTGTTGGATAGTGGTCCAGCCTCTGGCAATGCACAGTCATGGCCCTAGTAGAAGCTACTATCTCTGAGCCTAAACATTCCATGCCCCTGATTGATTGGTGCTTTTTGAATCTGGAGTTGGAAGTGGATACTGGTTGAGCCAGGTTTTGAAGGACCATTGCCAGAGACAGATGCCAACTTGGAATAGTCTGGATGCTTAGCAAGCCAAGGGGCAAGGACTTGATAGAAGGAGCTTTCAGCTAGGACCAGGAGCAGGAAGAAATGCCCAGCTCTGCCTGTGTGGTCTTGGGCAAGACCCTTTCTGTCAATCAGTGAGCATTTATTAAGGCTTACTGTGTGTTAGTGATGGTGCTAGGTACTGAGGGTACAAAGAAAGCAGACTGGTTTCAAGGAACTCACTTTAATTCTGGAGACACCATGAAAAAATACAACACATATCCAAGATATATACAGCGTAATTTGAAGATGATCTCAGAGGGAAGGTACTAGCAGTAGGGGTGTTACTGGGCTGGGGGACTTCCTACAAAACCTAAGGGTGAGATTGTTAGTCTTTCTGTCATGTTCAACTCTTCATGACCCCATACAAATCTCTTTACAAATATTATCTCCTTTGATTACCTACAATAGCCCTGGGAGATAGGTGCTATTATTATTCCAGTTTTATAGTTTTAAGAAACTGAGGCAGACAAAGGGAAAGTGACTTGCCCCAGGTCATACAGCAAATGAGGCAAATTTGAACTCAGACCTTTCTGACTCCAGGTCCAGTGCTCTATCCATTGCTCTACCTAGTTGATAGCCCAGGGTGGAATCATTAAAGGTGCCAAGATGTTAACCTTACACAGGAGATTGTGATTGCCTTTTGGCTCTCTCCCACTACATATCTTGGAGCAGGGGTTCTTTTTTTTTTAATTTATTTTTAGTTTTCAACATTCACTTTTATAGGACTTTGAGTTCTAAATTTTTCCCCCTCACCAAGACAGCATGCAATCTGATGTAAGCTATACACGCATAATCATATTAAACATAGTTCCACATTAGTCATGTAGTAAAAGAACAATCAGAACAAAAGGGAAAAATCATGAGAAAGGAAAAAAGAGAGAGCAAATAGTAGGCTTTGATCTGCATTCAAACTCCATAGTTCTTTTTCTGGATGGGATAGCATTTTCCATCATGAGTCTTTTGGAATTGTCTTAGATCATTGCATTGCCGAGAAGGGTTAAGCCTATCAAAGTTGGTTATCATACAGTGTTGCTGTTACTGTGTATACAAGGTTCTCTTGGTTCTGCTCACTTCACTCAGCATCAGTTCGTGTAAATCTTTCCATGTTTTTCTGAAATCCACCCGCTCACCATTTCTTACGGAACAGTAGTATTCCATTGCATTCATATACCTCAACTTGTTCAGCCATTCCTAAATGGATGGGCATCCCCTCAATTTCCAATTCTTTGCCACCACGAAAAGAGCTGTAAATATTTTTGTACATGTGGATCCTTTTCCCTTTTTTGTTATCTCTTTGGGATATAGACCTAGTAGTGGTATTCCTGGATCAAAAGGCATGCATAGTTTTATAGCTCTTTGGGCATAGTTCCAAATTGCTCTCTAGAATGGTTAAATCAGTTCACAGTGCCACCAACAATGCATTAGTGTTCCAATTTTCCCACATGTCCCCCAACATTTATCATTTTCTTGTTTTATGATGTTAGCCATTCTGATAGGTGTGATGTGGTACTTCAGAGTTGTTTTAATTTGCATTCTCTAATCAATAGTGATTTAGAACATTTTTTCATATGGCTATAAATAGCTTTAATATCTTCCTCTGAAAACTGCCTGTTCATATCCTTTGACCCTTTATCATTTGGGGAATGATTTGTATTCTTATAAATTTGACTCAGTTCTTCATATATTTTAGAAATGAGGCCTTTATCAGAGACACTGGCTGTAAAAATTGTTTCCCAGCTTTCTGCTTCCCTTCTAATCTTGGTTGTATTGGCTTTGTTTGTGCAAAACCTTTTTAATTTAATGTAATCAAATTTATCCATTTTGCATTTCATAATGTTCTCTATCTCTTGTTTCATCATACATTATTCTGTTCTCATAGATCTGACAGGTAAACTGTTCCTTGCTGTTCTAATTTGCTTATAGCATTGCCCTTTGTGTCTAAATTGTGTCCCCATTTTGACCTTATCTTGGAATATGCTTGTAAGAAGATGTTGGCCTGTGCCTAATTTCTGCCATACTATTTTCTAGGAGCAGGAGTTCTTAATCTGGGGCCCTTGGTCTCCCAAAGAATCTTTAAATAGATTTTAGGGGGTTTGTGAACTTGGATGAGAAAAAAAAGATATATCTTTATTGTTACTGTCCTCTATGTGAAAATCTGCATTCAATTATAAATGTAGAAAACCTTACAGACCATTTTTTTAAATAGGACTAACTAAAGGTCTGTGGCACAAAAACATATAAGAATCCTGTTCTATAGGCTTCTCAGATCACCAAAAAAGATGTTGGTTATGTTTAAAATGTAAAAATTGCAGGCTCTGCCCACACATTTATTTTGTTCCCCAAATCACTGTAGTGACATTTGGTACTGAGAATGTAGGGACAGACTGTGCCATGCAGAGTACCTGGATGGCTGTTGAGTTGACCTCTCTGGCTTAGAATTCAGCTTGGTTGATTAGATGAATTGGTGAATTTGCTTTTATAAGCCGACAGCGTGAAAAGAAAATTTAATTCTGTAGCATTAAAAGAAAAGCCGCTTGCCAAAAACCAAATAATGTTAATATAAAATATTATGCAGTAAGTTCACAAAAGGTGCAAGTAAAATGTTACATGAAGTCTAAGGAGGGAAAGGCTGGTATTAGCTGGGAGACTTAAAGATGGCTGCATGGAGGAGTCAGAATGTGAAATGGTCTCTAAAAGGTGGGGCCAATAGAAATGAAAAAGCCAGATGAAGAAGAGGATAGTTTCCTAGACTTGGAGTCAGGAAGACCTGAGTTCAAATGTGGCCTCAGACACTCACTAGCTGTGTGACCTTGGGCAAGTCACTTAATACTGTTTACCTCAGTTTTCTCATCTGTAAAATGATCTAGGGAAGGAAATGGGAAACCACTCCAGTATCTTTGCCAAGAGAACCCCAAATTAGGTCACAGAGAGTCAGACACAACTGAAATGACTGAATGACAAAAAAAAAATACCTACTTTTTAGGGTTGTTTTAAAGATCAAAGGAGATAAATGAAGTGAGAAAATCAGTCTAGATCCAAACCATTTCTAGCTGAGAGACAAATAGAGAGAGAGTGAGAGAGAGATTTCCAAATTAGCATTGCCCTTCACACCCTCCAAGATGACTCTGGGCCCAAGAAGAATCTTGAAAAAAGAAAAGATGACTTAAAATACAATCTGGGTTAGCCTTCCTGAATTATGCAACTAAATCACTATCCCATTCTTCCTGTACAACTCTCTTTACTCCTCCAATTTTCTCTTCCCTTCCATTGCTATTGTTAGAAATAGGCTTGACACCAAAAATTTAGCATCAAGAAATTTTATTACAGAGAAAGTCCAGAGGATTTAGACGTTTCTGGCCAGAAGCGGGCTCCACCCCTCTGGAGGAGGGGTGGGCCCTGAGTGCAAGGGCAAAGGTGCTTTTATGCAGTTGAATTCGGCGTGAAACCTCCCAGGCTGGGATTGGTCCAACCCTTCCCAGGTTACACCTTTCCTTACATGTTTCCCCTTGATATGCTCAAGTATGTTCCCCCTCCCTTGGTCATACATCCCATGACTCGTTAATGAGGCTCTAATTTTATGCAGGGTGTGTCAGATAATAGTAATGAAGCTCATTAAGCAGGTGCACTAACATTTTTCAGGTGTCCTCAGGTTGACCCTAACTGGTCTGAGCTGGCTCGACCCCTATCTTGATTTTGGGGTCTTCTTGGAACAATCCACTTCCTATTGGTCAAGCCCAGCCCACCTACAGTGTACCACCTCTTGGGACCTTTGTTCTTTAAATCTCTGCATTATTCTACCTGTGGAAACTTAAGCCCTTCTAACTCTAACACTGTCTTCATCATTTTTCTCTGGAGAAGGCTAGCCCGCATGTGCTTCTTTCACCCATATTGTATCAGAAATATTCAAGTGGGTACAGAGGCAGTGAATAAGACAAGGTAAGTTTGATTATTACTCTTATTCTCTTCATCTGATGAAGAGCCCTTTCCCCCCTTTCATCCTGACCTGTTACCAAAGGGCTTTTCCCAAGAATCTGGAAAAATATTTTAAAGAAGGATTTTCTTCCTTAATATTTTCACTTTTCCTATAAATCAGCTTTTAAATATGCTGCCACAGTAGTATGGTCATTCGTCCTCTGTAAATTAGGAAGAATAGCAGGTGTTGTATAATTTTGTATAATTCCAGCAACTGTCTCTCTAATTGTTTGATAGGAATTTAAATTTTTGCCACCTGCAATGACATGCAGTGATACGACCTGGATGGTATCTAATGCTTCCTTGCAAGGTCTGCATTGATTCCTAAGTTCAGTCTCCTTTAAGAATGAACTTTCTGCACGATGGAAATGGTTATCCACATCCAGAGAAAGAACTATGGAATAGTCTGAATGCAGATGCAAGTGCACTATTTGCTCTCCTTTTCCTTTGTTGTTTTGTTTCATTGCTTCATTCTCGTGGTTCCTCCTATTAGTTCTAATTGTTCTTTACATCATGACTAGTGTGAAAATATGGAAAAGGTACCTTGTCTAGCTCGCAGATTCTAACGATTGAAGATTTTTAGCTCCGCCCTTCTGTAAACTGGACAACTAGATACTTGCGTTGCTTTTACAAAATTTCCTCAAGGTTTCTTCCTCAGAATCTATCTGTGATTAAGGTTGAGCTCATTCGATTTCTTCTGCTTATGTCTCTTTGCAAGATGTAGGTTTGCCTACCGTCCGTGGTACATAAAGAATCTCACCACTCTGGGTGAGATCCCTACATTCACTTTACAGATATCTGTTCCTAGTAAAAACTTTAGATCATCCCATCAGAGACTCATTCAGATTAAGATTTGACCTGTCTATGGGTATGTTAAGTTAGCTGAATACAGAAAGGAAGGACAATACAATTCTAATACCTAACCCTAAGAAAAACGGACAAGAAAAGTGGCTTATTCAAAATCCTTTATCACTTTTTTTTTCAGCCTGAGGAAAAGTTTATTAGTGATAAATCCCATAGGCCAGGTGACACCTGTAAAGACCAGCGGGCATGAGAGGTTCTCAGCCTTGTGGGCCTGAGATTCTCAGCATCTGAATGAGGGCCAGGGTGGATCTTAAATACTAAAGTAACTTTGGGTGGCCAGAGAAGGGGGTTGGGAAAAGGGTCTAGGTAAGAATTCTAATTGGGGAGGTCTGAGAGATTGAATAGACAATGGGAATAGCTAATGGAGGGCACAGGAAGGCAGAAGCTTGAAAGGCATCTGCACAAAATCAAGGTGGGGCTAGGACTTTCAAAAGGAGATAAGGGGAGTAGATAAGGAACAGTTTGAGACCAGAGAAGGCCTTTCTGGGGCCTATAGACAAAAGGGAGCCAGATTCTTTTAGGGTACATCTGAATAAGATTAACAGGTAAGGCTAAGGCTTTCAAAGGGAGATGAGGGTCTGGGGCCTGTGAGTCAGATTCCCTTTAGGGCAAAGGGTGAAGATCTTGGCTTGGGCCCCACCCCCATCATTTCCCCCTCAAACAAATTGGAACCAAATTCTTTTGGTGAAAGGGGCAAAGGTCTCTGCTTCTGAAACTGCTTCCTGCTGTCAAGGGGGCGTAGAGCAGTCCCTGCCTCTCTGGGTCACATTCGAGGGGTCAAACTTCAAAACCTGGCTGATGCCAGGTTCAGTGGACTAGAGACCTTGGGTTGGTATACAGTCAGCTGGAAGTTGATGGCTCCGACCCTGATACTGGAGGAGGGGGAGGGATCAGGGGAGAAGACGCCACTGCGATACCCTTGTCTGGAGCCTGAAGAGGGGTCCCGTCCAAAGTAGAGGTCAGTCGTGGCTGAAGAAGAGTTTGAGATTTAGCAGTGTTTCCTAGTCGGGGAACCATATGAAGAGGTCTAGGACTTTTGGGGTGTTGGGACCCCAAGATCGTGGGACCGGGCCCTGCTGAATGAATTCAACTCAAATCTTCTTCAGCTGGAGGAAGTTTATTAGTGATAAATCACATTGACCAGGTGACACCCGGAAAGACAAGCGGGCATGAAAGGTTCTCAGCCTTGTGGGCCTGAGATTCTCAGCCAAAATCCTTTATCACTTTTGGGGAAAAACAACTCAGTGTGTGTCCTTTTAGGTGTAGAAAAGAGAAAAATAGCATACTTTTATATGAAGGACACAATAAACATCTTTATATTTTGACAAGTCTGCCTAAAAGATAAGGAAGACTGTGTTCCTTTGTCCTTAAACTATCTGCCTTTTGGGACCACTTCTAAGAACTGTTTTCCTTAATACTTTATTTTATTTTGGTTAGGCAGTGGGGTTAAATGACTTGCCCAGGGTCACACAGCTAGTAAGTGTTATGTGTCTGAGGCCAGATTTGAACTCAGGTCTTCTGAATCCAGGGCCGGTGCTCTATTCACTATGCCACCTAGCTGCCCCATTCCTTAGCACTTTAAACATGTATACATTGATGTCATAAGTACAAAAATCAAATTAGTTAAAGATATAGGACGACTGGGGACAGCTAAGTGGAGAAGTAGACAGAGTACTTGGCCTAAAGTCTGGAATTCATTGTTCTGAGTTAAAATCTGGCCTCAGACACTTCTTAGCTGTGTCACCCTGGGCAAGTCACTTAACCCTATTTGCCTCAGTTTCCTCATCTGTAAAACGAGCTGGAGAAGGAAATGGCAAACCACTCCAGTATCTTTGCTAAGAAAACCCCAAATGGAGTCACAAAGAGTTGGACACGACTGAAACAGCTCAATAATGACAGGAGGATTGGAAGAAGAACCCCAAGAGGGTCAGATACTTAGCTTAGGGAAAACTGAAAGTGAGCCTTATTGTAAGAGGATATTGAGGAATGGAAGATGGCCTTCATCAAGGTTCAGCCAAAATTCATTTTAAAAGCTCAGGACGTTCCTTGGAACATTTAAATGAAACAAGTTTTTATTGAACCCCAGCTCCATGCCCAGAATTGTGATCTTGACAGATAATTTCATTCTCTTATTTCTCTTAATAGTAGTATTCTGGCACTAGGTGAGTATCTCCTTACAAAGGAGCAAATCTGAGTCTCCAGCTGATTTCCTCAAGCCTTTAATTTCAAGTATAGGTCCATAAGATAAAGAAGGGTCAGATCTTCCAGTTCCTGTAATGAAGTAGCAACCAGCATAAGGAACAGATGGCCTAGATAATGTGCTAATCTCCTTTTAGAGGGATGGTCTGGATAAGATGGTTGATGCTTACAGACAGAAAAAAATGAATGAATATACAATCAAATACTATACTTGAATTAGATCAGACATCATAGCTCCCAAAAGGAGTTGTTTTTTTTTTTAAATGCAAAACTACTACCTACGGTAAAATAGACTGGGACTAGTAACATGGAATCTAGAGAGGGGAAAAAGAGGGATGAGAATTAGAATGGAGAAAGCATATAAAAATGATGTGATGGCATTAAAAACTACTTGCTCTTATCTGCAGCTTCCTCCTAATTTTTGTTTGCATCATAAGTTAATCTCTCATAGAGCATGGTATAAGTGTGAGCTATTATTACTAACAACATAATAATCTGCAATTCATTTTCCTTTCAAGGAGGGCTTTCTTCTGGAAAGGCATAAATAGGAAAAAAAGGATGGATTTTTGGGACCACACTAATCTCACCACCATAGACTGGCCTTGAATTCCTCCATTGCTCTTCATGGGTGTTTAGGGGTTGATTTGGCTTAAATGTTATTTTGTGATTCGGTTTTTGGGCATCTCAGAGAAAAATTTCTTGAAACCTCTCATGTCTTGATATAGTTGTGTCCATCAGTGCCATTTAGGATGGCCATTCACTTTCTTCTTTCTTCCCCCAAAGACTCATATCTTATAACAAAGTTTGTTTTTTTAAGAAAAGGTAAAAGGAGAAAGAGGAAAAAAAATCAGAACTGTTTAGTGCATAGGAAAAAAATCTGACAATATATGTGCTAACATCTTAAGTTTACTAAAGACATGATGAATGTTTTTTGAATGATAGCTACCAAATAAAATAGCAAGGAATAACTTACTATAAATGCATTAAAAACTTATAAATAAAACAGTAATGGCAAACACGAACTGCAGCACAATTTATGAGGGAAAACTTGCAGTTGGCTTTGGCAGTACTTTTTTTTTTTCCCAACAGAAGGCACACATGTATACAAATCTGTCTATGAAGCTGTATTTCTGCTCTCTTACTTTCTGGGGTATTATTTTTGTCTTGAGAAGACAATAATTACTGCTGACTACTTTTATTTTGCTCCAACAACCACATAGTTTAAAAGGGGTTCATGCCCCCCCCCACGTTCTAGCCAAACCCAAATTAAGTAGAACCTGGAACCAAATAGTCTTTAGACAAGAAAGTAACTTTCATAGGAATGAAACCTTTGCGTTGGCAAGGATTGGGCTGCTTCACACTAGGGTGGTGTCTGTTCTTCTCTACAGGATAAGTTCTCTTGCTGGGCTGATGAGAAGGGAATCTTTTGTGTCTCCAACTCCATGCAGGGCCTGGGTACCAGCAAAGAGAGGAAAAGAGGAGAAAGGTAGATGTATTGTATATTGTCCTAACTTCTAACTCAAAATTCATTTTCCCGTGGGAATGATGTTTATAAATGATGGCTAGCCATGCAGGCTAGCCTACCAACACGTATTGTATCAGAAATGGTCCCCAGTTCTGAACAGTTGACAGAGAAAGACTGACTGCAGGTCAACCTAGCTTGTTTGCCACTATTCCATTAATATGGAACATTTTGAAGGCAAGCCTTTTCTAACTCTGGTCCCTAGCACACACTTTCCTATATACTCTGCTCTGTAAGGGCAGGCAGAAGGTAACCTTTGATCTTTGGAGCTATAACCTGTTCATGATGCTGACTTTAACTTATTTATATATGATTCTGCTGGCTGACTGGTTTGTCTTCTTCCCTTTTGTCTGGGACACTTGACTTGTCCCTGGCTGACTAACCTATCCTTTGATTCAGAAGCTTATTGTAATATTTACATCTAGAGGGAATCTTAGAGATCATCTCAGCCAAACAACACCTTCATTTTACAGATGAGGAATCTAGATCTCAGGGAAGTGAAGCAACTGCCACTCAAAACCAGGATTTGAACTCGGGTCTTTTGACTTGAAATTTATAGCTCTTCTTATGGTGATGTGGTAATTATTATAGAAGTCAAGTGAAAGTCGTTGTGGATTGTATGAAAAATGATTTTTCTTAGTAATCATTGTCTTAGAGACTCAGAGCTTCCCCCACCCCCCTTTATCTAATCTAATGGCTCAATTTCTGCTCATTGTGTTACCCTGACTGGTCTGGGAAAGTGCTAATTCTTCCCTATTGTCAAGATAGGTGATATGGAAATTTATGTCTCTTTGAGCAGGATTAAGTGACCTAAGTTACCTACTCAAGACCCTCCTTTTAATGTAGCCCATCTCCCAATATGTTGACCAATCAGAGTTGATTGGCACCCCTTGGGAATACCTACTCTTCAAAGGGCATATAATTCTGTACCCCCAACCTCCAAATTGAGCCAGTTCTGGATTGTAACTTCCATGCAATGCATGTTGCCAGCTTGTGAGAGAAGTTAAATGTGGACACAACCTAATCTTTCTTAGATCAAACTCTGTGAAGTTTGACATTTAAATGGTGCCATGTGACTTGGATTTGACTGGGATTTGGAGACTGGACTCTTTGCCCCTGACAGCACTGGGACTGGGTACCCACAGGATTTTTTTTTTCTCTTTGAAGTCCCAGTCCTGAAGGGTGGGTGAATCTTATCCCCAAAATCCCTACTCTTTATCTCTCAGACACCCTGCATTAGATTGTAGTCTGCTTTTCTCTCCAAGTGACTCTGGGGGACAGAAACCTCAAGATAGGGCTTGGAGGCCTCAAGACAGATCTCCTCTGAAAGGATATCCTTTATAATTTGGCTATGTGTCAGAGTAAATTGGCATGTGACAAAATGTATTGTGATCTGAATTGATTGCTTTTAGAAGAATGTGAAAAAAAATTAAGATTAACTAAAAGATAACTCTGAATTTTGGCCAGTCTAATTCTAAAAATTAGATACATGCACTCTGTCTTGTCACTTTCTGTCTGTCTGTGTCTCTGTGATTGTCACATTTGTGTTAAAAGATTCAAAGTGCTGCCAGAAACACTTCTAAGGAGCTTCTAAGGTCTGTAATTAGAGAGAATGTTGGGAAAAAACTCCCACCTTAGCCTTTCAGCAGGAGATTAAGACTTTTTTTGTGTCTCAACACTGGCCAAGTTAGAGTTATAAGGATAAAATTAGATAATAAGTAATGGATTTTAGTGATTTATTTAAAATGCATATTAACATTATAAAAGCTGTTTGTGAAGAGTGTGAGAGAAATATAGTTCTCTTGATTTGTAAATTATTAAGCATTAATTCCCTCCAGATTCTAAAAGGTGAGCACAAGCAGGATAAAATTGGGGTATAATTTTTAAAAAATTTTATTTATTTATTTTTTGTGAGTACGATTTTTAATTTAGAAGACTGTGTAATTAGGCAGTCAAGCCTTTTGTAATCTGTTAAATGGGATTTGGGAGTAGCCAGAATCCCACTCTTGTGTTTCAACAGGATGAGAACAGAAGCCACTGCATGTCTAACAACGCAGTCTGGGATAAGGTTAAATACAATGGGCCAGTCTGAAGGAAGATACGTGTAGGTTGAAAAGATCCTGTCAGCCCCCATTTAGGGTCTTTAGTCATGAGGAGAGGCTGTTGACCCAATTTATTGGTTACTGCTAGCTTAACAAATTGATCCCTTTGGGTATCTTGTCTCTCAGTTCACCTTAATTTCTAATGCAACAGTAGTGATTAAGAGTGGTGAAGAAGAGACTCAGACATAGTGCCTTAGGAAAATTTGAGGAAGGAGGCCATTATCAGGTGGGTGGATAGACGAACAATTTACAAAGGTGAGTCTAGAAGGATGAGAAAAAGGTTATCTGGTGGAGATGCGGAGGAAGTGGCATGGGGGACAGACATTCTGAGCTAATGCATGGATCGAGGAAGGGGAATGCAGAATAAAATGAAGGGAGCACATTGTAGTCCCAGCTGGCGGAAGAGCAGAGTGCTTGAAGAGAAGATGTTTTCCATCTGGGGCAAGAGAGGATAAAGGCACCCTCAGTTAATGTGAGAGTGGGGAGGCAGAAACTATTGGACCAAAGGGGTAAGGGACCATCTGGTAGCTTCTTATTTTTATTTTAATTATTTACTTTTGCCGACTAAGTGCTAATTAGGATTTGAATTCATGGCCCAGAGTCCTTGGAATGGAGGGCATAGTGGTGGGGAGAGCCAACATTTTTCTCCATCTACCTATAGTTCTCTACTCTGCCAATGCATACTAGTCTGAAACCCAATTTGGGATCTCTTCTTATTTTCAGTGGATGAGCCCTGTCTTAAGCAAGGGATGGACAGTGTATGTGTGTCTGTGGCTCCTTGTAGTTTTCTCTGCCCCTCCCCACCATGTGTGGGAATATCATGAATTGAAAGGGTATGCAAAATGTGACTGTTGCTCTTACTTTGAGTTACTCCTTTAGAAAAAGGCCTAGAGGTCTTTGTGAAAATATAAATGTGATTAGAGAAAAAGTGGCAGATTAACTCTTTGCCACTTGTTGTCACATTGCAGAGGAGGGAAGGAGAGAGGAAGAAAATGGGAGAAGATGCAAGCATTGTTTTGCATAGGGTCAGCCCTGGCCAGGGTACCGAGACTTTGATCTTCTGGAATTTATTTTCTGAAGCCAATATGGTTTGTACCACGAACAATTCTGCTGACACATGGAGTTAAAGGAGGAGAAAACTAAGTTAAAAAAACTCTATTATGGTTGTTTTCTTCAGTAAAGTATATTTTCTTCACCATATGACACCCTGGAAGAGTGGTATCAGCGTGTGGCTGCATAGAGGAGAGAACTCACAGATTATGCACACCTTGGAAAACTTTAGCACTGTATTTAAAATTATATGACTCCTTGATTTAGGAGAAACCTGTCATCTTTTAAAGAAGTCCAAGATTTGTTGATAACACCGTGGAATAGAGATCCTACAGAGAAAGCCTTGTGACTTAAAAATTAATGCAACATGCTTTCTTTCATTTGGGAAAAAAACCACAAATAAAATATAATTATGTTATATTTGAGCAATTCACCAAAATCCTGGATGGTTGTTGAACCTTTTGGCTCCCAAAATTGCCTGCCCTTCTTTACCCTTCACATTCATAGGAGGGCAGAAAGGAAAGGGAAAATAAAAATGATGATGTGCATAGTTCTGCTTTTCCTCCCAACAAATCATCCATTGTTTTTATTTGTTGTTGTTTTGTTGTTGTTGCAATGGGGTTAAGTGGCTTGCCCACGGACACACAGCTAGTGTTATGTGTCTGAGACCGGATTTGAACTCAGGTCCTCCTGAATCCAGAGCCAGTGCTCTATCCAGTGTGCCACCTCGCTGCCCCCCATCCATTGTTTTTACCCATACTTCTGGAATAATGCTTTTTCTTCTTGGAGAAGTTAGTGGATTCTGATCATTGGTGAAATGGACAAACATTCTTCATTCAAGGAAGAATCTTCATAATTCCATATACGTAGCACAGTGGA
Source organism: Phascolarctos cinereus (assembly GCF_003287225.1). Classification (NCBI taxonomy): domain Eukaryota; kingdom Metazoa; phylum Chordata; class Mammalia; order Diprotodontia; family Phascolarctidae; genus Phascolarctos; species Phascolarctos cinereus. The sequence goes on along the minus strand of NW_027556402.1, from coordinate 65,467,006 downwards.
GTGATGTACAGTGTGGACTAGTGGGAAATAGCCCTGGGTTTGGATTCTAGAAGACTAGGGTTTGAATCTTGGCTCTGCTACTTACTACATGTGAGTGTTTGGATGTTTTGGCCATCTTGTGCAGAGATGGTCCTAGCTTTGTCTAAGAAACTGGTAGATACTATGGAAATATCATTGGGGGAGTATGGGAAGGAAAAGAGAAGGAGACAGAGAGAGGAGAAAGGAGAGAGAGAGAAAGAGAGAAACACCTTTCCATTTGAACTGGTAGGTAACAACCAGCCAAGATACAGATTTGTTGAGGAGAGATGTTGCCATCTCTTCTAGAAGAATGGACTATAAATAACTGGGATCTATATTTACATCTATATATCATTGGGACTAATGGTCATTCAAGGGTTTTTTTTCAATCCTTTCTTTTAATTTATTAAAAGAATTGTAGGCTGCAGTGCATTACCATCAATGATTTTCATATAATAAGAAGTGTAAAAGATATCCAAGAACTGCATGATGGCTAGGTAATACACCATGAGAAAGGGATAACAGATGGCGGGCCAAAGTTCTTTGCTGGTACCAATGATATGTTAAAAAGTCTGTTGAGTAGATCCTCTATGAAGGATGTATGGGGAGCATCATTGACTTAGAACTGAAAGGGGCCTTTGGGACATTAAACCAGCCCCTTTATTTAACAGATAAGGAAACTGAGGCCCAAAGAGCTTGAATAACTTGCCCAAGGTCAAACAGGTAGCAGAGTCAATATTTGAACGTGAGTGTTCTGACTACACATAGGACTGTTTCCTCTTTGTTGCATGGCCTTCCAAGAATCATAGAGGATGAGAAGGCACAGGTGGATTCAAATTTAGATCAATGGAAGCAGCAATCATATTGATAGCATGCTGGGTACTCTGAACTGTTGAAGTACAAGGTATCTCCAAAGTCTCAGTGCAATGCTTAATTAAATTTTAGTGTAGCCAAGTTCTGATGAGTGCAAATAACCAATCCCCCTGAAGTGGTCCTATGTATTCAAATTCACACTATTTAAAGTTATAATTATGTAAAATAGGGTTATTGGTTCCAGCCCAAGAGAAATGTGCGGGACAAAATGGGGGTTGGGGATTTCTTTTACTGCATTGATGAGGACCTAGCCCTAGCTTAAAACTGCACCAAGACTTTTGGGACACCGTCACTATGCATAGATGCAGTATTGATACAATTACAAGAAAATGGAGAAGATTAGAAAGGAAATATTTCTTTTTATCTACACTTATGACACAAAAGGAAACATATTTAAGTTACAATCAAGAGGAATTAAAGCTCTAAAATCTGCTCCTAAATGTCTTTTAAAAAATAAGATAAATGCCAATTTACCTGGCATGGAGGGAATGTGGGGATAATATACTCATGTTCCCTTCCCATCAGTTCTCTGATCATATGCCTTCTATTTGTCTAAGGAAATAAATCACCATAAGTAAAAGTTCTCAGGATTGTAGATTTAGAGCTGGAAGAAGAGATCTTAGCATTTGTCTCTCCACACCCCTTCTCACTTTTCCAGTAAGGAAGCAGAGAGGTTTGGAGAGGTTCAGTGACTTACTGTCATCTGTGACATGGACACACAGATTTGTACATCTCAGAACCGTGTTTTAAATCCTGGTCCTCTGGTTCGAGACCCAGAATGTTATCCATTCATCATGCTTCCTCTCTCTGCTGAACTGTCTTTAAAAGAAAATATTTTATAGGGAGCTAGGTGGCACAGTGGATAGATCACTAGCCCTGGAGTCAGAAAGACCTGAGTTAAAATCCAGCCTCAGACACTTACTAGATATGTGACCTTGGGCAAATCACTTAACCCTCATTGCCTCCAAAAAAGAAAATTCTGTTCTATGAGCACAGCTTTATCCTTGAAGTTAATTTTCTCATTTGTGTTAATATAATTGTCATAAACTTTTTTTTTGTCAAGTAGCTCACATAACCTGAGTGGAAGAATCTGAACTCTTATTATCACTTTGTTTACTCTTCTTTCTTTTCACTTTCTCCTTCCTTCTCTCCTTTAATTTCAGAGGCAAGCATAGCCATGTCATGGTTCTTCCCATCATAGCTACCATGCAGTCAAGTATGTGGGAAGTTGTCTGGCAGTAAGCAATTGTAATGGTGTCTTTTCATCTCCTAGGCCCTCTCCCCTTCCCCCACCTCCTCTCTAAGCTGCAGTTTAGCCCTCATCCAAATCCTTGTAGCTTAGACTTGTGAACACTAATCACAAAGTAGAACCTTGGAATAAGGTTCTCCATTTATGGGTTCTGGAATTTTGGCAAGAATTCAAGTCCATCTCTATGGTTTAAAGATTGTACCTCTTTTTAATGTTTGAAAATTTGAACGTTTATCCATTTCCAATTTTATTTCCTTTCTCCCAATTTTTCACAATTTTTCTTTTTCAGAAATAGTGATTTAATAATCATATTCCAAAGGTCATTCTGTGTCCTGGTATGAAACTAGTAAGCCTTGAAATTATTGAAGGCAGTTGTATACTCCCAAGTCAGCTGAGGATTTAGACATTAAAACCATGGCATTGCACTTTGAAGGTATGTTGTCCAAATTAGCAGCCATTTGGGTTGGGTTTCAAATTCCTACGAACTAATTTTATCTTTCCCAGTCTGAAGATCTTTCCTATTGTTGGAGATGAGGAAAAAAATAGAAATTTGAATAGTTTTACCTTTTCCCTCTGTCCCCTGTTCATTCTATGGCTCCAGGTGCCCCAAGGATCAGTCTTATCCTTTCTTTGGACTTTCTTTTGTACTTAATTCTCTGTGCCTTCCTTCCTTCCTATTCATCTTAGTCCTACTCAGACCTGGTCTTTAACTTCCTCTAGTTGGGTATTCTGCTGCTGCCCTTTAGAATCCTTCCTTTATTGTTAACACACATCTCCTCATCCTCCATCTCTTCCTCCTTCCTTTACTCTTGTCCCCAACAATCCCTTTTTTAGATTAGCTAGCATTTATGTAGTGCTCTAAACTTTGCCAAATGCTTTACAGATATTATCTTATTTGATCTTCACAACAACCCTGGGAAGAAGGTGCTATTATTATCCCCATTTTACAGATGGGTCACTGAGGCATAGAGAGTTTAAGTAACTTACCGAGGGTCACATAGCCAGTAAGTTCCTGAGGCAGGTTTTGAACTCAGATCTTCCTGACTCTAGATCCAGCTCTCTATTCACTGTGCCACCTAGATGCCTCTCAGAGAGAACCTGGTCTTTTGTCTTAAGGAGGACATCTTTTATGATCCTTTTCAAGACATCCCTTTGGAATGCCCTTATTTCTCTCCCTACAATCTCAGAATGTCTTTATAATCTTCATCCTTCCTCTGATCTCAGAGAAGGGAAGATGGCATTCTTTACTGACAGAGCTCATTACCCCACTCTTGCTTGATTCCAATGCTTTCCATCTCTAGGATTTCGCTTCATTGATCTTTTCTCTCCACTGGATCCTTTCCTTCTGCCTGCATATATGTGCTCAAAAGCGCCAAATAAAATAAAATATCCTAGACCTTCCTTTGACCCTGTTACTCCTTCAATTTATCATCTTCTCCTCTCTTTCCCTTTGTTATTCAATTTCTTGAAAGAGTCATCTCCCCTGAATGCCTCCCACTTCCCTGCCACTCACTCAATTTTTACCCCCTCAGCACCCAACCTTCCAACCCTGCCATTTTCTACTGCTAAGCCTTTGTTACTTAGCCCTAGGCCATTAAAACAGCATTTGCTCACTAGGTAGTGAGGATGTATAGGCAAATATCTCTTTGGGTATCTTCGTTTAGTACATTTGTGACCTTCTGCCACTTAAAATTGATGGCAGTGAATCTGTTTTATTTGTCGAGACATTTCAAGGATATGCATTATCAGGACAAGGACTTGCCTGTACGTTGGCTTCAAAGTAACCACAAAAACAATTCCAAAATCTGCCAAGTTAATCAACATTTCAAATATTTTCCTAAGGAGGTAATGTGTTCTCAATTACTTCTCTGTTGGCAATCAGTGTGAACAGAAATTTAATGAGGAAAACCAATAGGGATTTGTGGGACACTAAAAGTATATGAATGAGGATTCTTTTCTTTGCCTAAGGTCCCTCTAAAAAAGGGACTTTTACATGTAATTGGGAAAAAAATAAGATACTAAACTAAAATAAAGTAAAAGTTCTTTGAGATCCTTAATAATTTTTAAGAATGTAAAGGGATCTTGAGACCAAAAAAGGTTAAGTACTGGTGATATAGTCCATAGAAATGACAGGTCCAATGCCAATACTCTAGGTATAACTATATAGTCTCGTTTCATGATGTCTCTTTGAGTGGCTCCTCTAGATAATGAATTGGTTTTTCAAACAAACAAACGGAATACTGTACTGACATCTTTTTTCTTGCATCACTTCCCTTCTCCTTTGAGATGCTCTTCTGTATTCATTATATTCATCAGTTTTTATAGCAGAATAATATTCTATTACCTTCATACCAGAACTGGTTTAGCCCTTCCCCAAACAATGGGCATCTACTTTGTTTCCAGTTTTTTGCTATTACAAATAATGCTGCTACAAATCTTTTGGTGTATATGCAACCTTAGTTTTTATCATTGGCCTAGTTAGGGGAGGAAGATAGTCCTATCAGTGGAATGCATACCATTGTCAAAGAGTTCCAAATTGCTTTCTAGAATGGTTGGACCATTTCACAGCTCCACCAATAAGAGTTCATTAGGGTATTTTGTTTTCCACAACCCCTCCAGCATTAACTATTCCTGTCTTTTGTCATCTTTGCCAATTAGTTAGGCAGAAGGTGAAATCTTAGAGTTGTGTTGATTTCTTTTATTATTAGTGACTTAGAATACCTTGTGAGTTCTCCTGAATGTCTAAAGCAGGAACAGAGCCATTTTGGCTCCTTAGGTCCAGAGGAGTCCAGTGAGAACTCTGTTATGAAATGAGATTTCATAACTAGGTATAACTCAGTTATACCTAGGATATTGGGATTAGAACTGTCATTTCTGTGGACTACACCAGTAGTTCTCAACCTTTTTGGTCTCAGGACCCTTTTATATTCTTAACAATTATTGAGGACCTCAAAGAACTTTTACTCTGTTTTCTTTTTCCCAATTACATGTAAAAGTAATTTTAACATTCTTTTTTTTTTTTCAAATTTTGAGTTTCAAATTCAAATTCAAATCTCCCTGACCCCCTCATCGAGAAGGTAAGCAAATTGATGTAGATTATACATGTGTAGTGATGCAAAACACATTTCCATGTAAGTCATGTTGTGAAAGAAAACACAGACCAAGAAAAAAAAACCTCAAGAGAAATAAAGAGAGTAAAGAAAAAGTGTCTTCAATCTGCATTCAGGCTCCACCATTTCTTTCTATGGAGATGACCAGTACCTTTCATCATTATCCTTCAGAAATGTCTTGCTGAGAATAGCTAAGTTATTCACAGTAGATCATTGTATTGGTGTAATTGTGTACAATGTTTTCCTGGTTCTGGTCATTTCACTGTGTATCGGTTCATGTAAGTCTTTTCAGGTTTTTCTGACAGCATCCTGCTTGTTATTTCTTATAGCACAATAGTATTCCATCACAATCATATACCACAACTTGTTCAGTCATTCCCCAGTTGATGAACATCCCCTCAATTTCCAATTCTTTGCCATCACTAAGGAGCTGCTATAAATATTTTTGTATGTGTAAGTCCTTCTCCTTTTTTTTAATCTCTCAAAAAGCTTTTATTTATGTGGGTTATATCTATTGATATTTACCATATTAGAAATTAAATCTGATAAATTTGAAATTTTTATTTATTAATTCGTTTCAAAGAAACAATAAACCATAACACATTAACATAAAACACATTTTTATAAAAAAATTTTAAATAAAAAATAGATTAATGACATTGTTTTACATAGTTTTGCAAATCTTTTTATTGTCTGGCTCAACAGAAAACAGCTGGATTCTGATATACCGCTTCAGGATTCATTATGCTGTGAGAATGTTTTGTTTGAAGTATATTAAGAAAATCTAGCCTCACACAGATATGTAGCTGGAAAAAGGAAGAGTATTTTTATAATGTTTTAATATTTTTATGAAAATAGTTTGTGACCTCAGGGACCCCCAGGATTCTGTGGACCATACTTTGAGAACCATCAGTATAGGGAAACTCCTAGGTAAAGAAATTATCTCTGGAAAAGCAGGACAACGCCTACAAAATTATAACAGGGGATAAACGGAAAATCGAGAGGTAGTGTGTATAGTGAAAATTAAGACGTGGCTTGTATAGAGATGAGGCAAAAGACTCAAATTTAATGTTTACTAGCTGTGTGACCCTAGGCAGAACACCTGACCTCTCTGTGTTTCAGTTCCTTCATTTTCAAAGTAGAGATAGTTGTACTTAAAGTAAGTACTCACCTCCCAGAGTAGCTTTGAGAAAGGTATTTTGAAGCCTTTTAGAAATGTCGGTTGTTATGACAAAAGTTGGCTGAAGACACACCTTTTCAAGGATAAATACAATGCATTAAGCTAATGATATGTTTTCAGGTTACTTCTCCTGTGCCCATTTCCCTCTATCCCTCCTTCCCATTGCTACTTTGTGCTGCCCTTGCTATTTGTATAAAATATATGCTTGCAAGTGCAGTGTTAGGATTTTAGTGTCCAAATCCCCATCTGATTTGAAATCTAGTCACATTAGAAATTACGTTTGGGAAATTGGAGTGCTTCTCCTAACTACAATCTCTAGAGTTGAAAATTTTCAAACTGAATTCAAGTATTAATCTTTATTTTTTAGATCAAAAGGATAAAAGAACCTTAAATTTTTAAACCTTTGGGATATTGTACTACTGTTCACCTGAAAAAATCACAGATTTAGAGCAAGAAGGAACCTTAGCATTCATCACATGTAAGTCAGTCATTTTGCAAATGAATTAACTGAGGCCCAGAGAGAGAACTGGGACTTGAAAACACCTCTTTACTTCAAAATCAATGCTCTTTCCACTACACTATATTTCCTATTCTATTTGCGGTAGTAAGATTTCGAAGCCTGAAGGGCCCCGTAAGGAATTCCCTATAATACAATAAACACCATTCTTGTAGAAAGTTATAACTGTTTTTAAATTTAGAAAGTGATTTATAGCATCATCATAGGGGAATATTTTCTATCATGTGGAAGAACAACTGAATTCATTAGTTTGCTGTTGCTAATTTGATTATAAAAGCTCGACATTAAGTACTTTGCACACATCTCTAGTCATGCTGTCTCCCTTTCCAGACATCTCCAGTCATGCCGTCTTCATGTGGGTAATCATCTCCATTCCCTCCCCACTAAAAAATTGGGCTCCCCCTCCTCCCCCCAACTACCTTGGTCTTTGATAGGCCAGCTTTGGTCTTCTCTTGCTCAGTTTCATGCCTCCATGGCACTTACTGGATTCCTCAACCCAAGCTATCATGTGTGAACCTTTATATGTTTTCTTCCATTATTAGAATGTCAGCTCCTTCAGGGCTGAAGGGACTGTCAAATACTATTCATACTTTCTTAATTTGGTGCCTTGAGATAAAGCATGGGTCACTCTCCCTAGTTTTAGTTCTATTTGTTTTCATTAAAACTGACCATATCTAGGAGCAAACATCATGTGTTGGAATGACCTCTTACCTTTTAGAAGAGACCCAGCATATCATGAATTTCACACAATGACATCTAGCATGGGGTCTATACCAACACATTATTATTTGCCATGGTTTCCCTAACTGCAGAATTTGATAATGATTCTTTCTTGCTACAGCTACTGTTGGACTATTAGGCGTTATCCCTAACATAGCACAAGTATTTATAAACAGATTAAGAAATTAGGCGACATACTGATGATGTCACCTACTGCTCATCTCTTTCCATGAATGTAGATGTTTAAATAGATTGACATATTTAAAAAGTTTTATCAGTGTCAGTTGATTTTATATCATAATTATTTTCCTGTATATTATATGATATTCTACTTTGCCCCTCTATCATCTCTTGTAATAAAGAAAAACAGTCAAGTAAAACCAACCAATATAATAATTATGCCTATATGCATATTCAGTATTTAACATCTGTAATCCTCTTATTCTCTATCAAGAAGAGAGTATCAATGTTTATTCATCTATCCCTTAGAGTCAATAGTGATCATTACATTTAATGTAAGTTTTTTTAAAGAGTTGTTTTCATTCACATTATTGTAATCTCTGTATTGTTCTCCTGGTTCTGATTTCTTCACTATATATCAGTTCATACAAGTCTTCCCATGTTTCTTGGGATTGCTTGTATTTATGATTTCTTATAGGTTAATAATATTCCATTGTATCAATAAATCACAGTTTGTACAGCCATTCCTAAACTGATAAATATCAACTTGGACTCCAGTTCTTTGCTATTGTGAAAAGTGCTGATAGCAATACTTTGGTATATATGAGCCTTTTTGCCTTTGACCTCCTTGAGGTATATGCCTAGTAGTAGGATCACAGTGTCAAAGGGTATAAGCAGTTTAGTAATTTTTCTAGAAGAATTCCACACAGTTCTCCAGATAGTTTGGTATTTTATGTAACCCCATCAACAGGGTATTGATGTTACTAACTTCCCATAGTCTGTCTCCTAAGTGTATTATTTTAAGGCAGTATTTGTATTTCTTGTAGAACAGTCTGTTTATTTTTGCTCAAGAATAAGTTAAGATAATAAATAATAAGTTAAAGTAAGATAAGAAAGGATAGGAAAGGCCCAACCTACTTACCTCTTAATGTCCATTACTTCAATTTTATCTCTACCACCTCATGGACTCCTCCTAAGCACTTCTGTACATTTCCACAAAGCCAATTGGTGGCGGACTGTCTTGCACTGAAAAGCTGATTGACATAATTCAGGGAGGTGGATTTCTGCTATTGCAGTTTGATTTCTTGGATTTTTTTCATGCCTTGGAAGCTATAAACAGTGAGCCCAGTGGTTTCATGTCTGCATCTAGAAGAACAAACTCTATATTAAGAGTCAAAGGATTCGGGTTCAAATTCTAGTTCTGTTATTTGCTATCTGTGTGATACTGGGAAACTCAGCCTCAATTCAGACACTGGAGAGGCTAAATGAGTTTTCCAACATCACACAGACAGCAAATAACAGAACCAGAATTTGAACCTGAATCCTTTGACTCTAAATATGGAGTTTGTTCTAGATGCAGACATGAAGCCACTGTGCATGCCATTTACAACTTAGGAAGGGAGGTGAGTTGTGGGGATTGGGAGTAGTTGGGCTAGCCCCTTCTGGCTATAAATATTCAGATAAGAGGCCTTACTTAAAACACAAAACTTCTGGATGTACCAGGGTGTAATGTCCAAACACCAATAATCTCTTTCAAAATAACTTATAGTTAAGCCTCAAAGTATATGGTATTAGTCTTCCTCAAATGCAATTGCATACTTAAATTCTAAGAAAATAACTCCTTCAGAAAAATTGTTGGTTTAAATTCCAAAGGGCAGATTTTTCTCATTTCCTGATCTAAAAAAACCAACAATATAGCACCCTATCAGTTGTGTGTCTCTCTGCATGAAGAATTTTCAGCCTGTGGATACTTTTCATCCTTGAAACTAAATCAAAAGTTGTCCTGTGTCATTTACAGTTAAAGCTATAAAAACACAAACCAGGAATCTGGCTTTTCCAAATCTTGATTTAGTTGTGGGGCTTAGAGCCACTGTTGTAGAAACTATCTCCATTGTAGAGAAGGACAGGGGAACATATCCAGGAAAACTAGGCCTACCTCTTTTTGAGGCAGAATGAACATATTTGTCCTTCATACTGATGCCCTCACTTAGTTGGTTTGCCTTTTATTTTGCCATTGTTTCTTTATTCTTCTACTCCCTAGAGATATCTGCTTTAAATATATTTGGGGGGAAATTGGTCCAGACTTGTGCTTTCATCAACATAGAAAATTCCCAGAGTAGAAATTCCTTCTACCAGGGCAGATGAACAGTTTGGCTTCAATTTATAGTTTTAGAAGAGGTGTCTGGAGCACTGGGAGATTAGGGGATTTAGCTATGGTTACATAGCTAGCATGGGTCAGAGACAGGTCAGAAACCCAGGTTTTCCTGGCTCTGAGTTCATCACCATGCTTAAAGGACTTATCAATGTATGTTGGTTTGAATTGAAGTAAATTTCTCTGCACTCCCCAAATTATTTCATTTAATAAAAACATAGGAGTCGTGGTCATTTTTTTTTGGACTGGACCACAGTGACATGTTTTTAAAATAAACTTTTATTTTCCAGTTACCAAGTATTAAAAAAATTTGTTACTTTTTATTCTGATCTTAATAAGCACAAAAAAGTGAGTATTTCCTAAACAAAGTAGAACTACAAACTATTATGTATTGCTCGCTTTTCTTTTCAAGTATATAATAAATTTAGCATATAACTTCAAGGCTGTCATGCTTATCTGTGTGAAATAGTAATTTCTTAAGACTCACTCTCAATGTGGAAAAAGTGTTCATTTAGAATGTTCTTCGTGACAGCTTTCATGCTGACCCCGGTTGTTAAGTTATTAATATTTTGGTTTTTTCCTGTTATCATGACTCATGTTCTTTATGTCAGATGAAGATTAATTGAAAGAAATAAGTGTTTAATTTGGAGAATAGAAAATATAACAGGACATGGTAGCTGTCTGTGGCTGAAGAATGGTCACATGGAAGTCATACTGTGTGTCTCAGAACCAGGACTTGTGGTTGGAAGCTGTAGAGGGGAATGTTTTGGCTCATTATAAAGATGATTTTCCATTATTTAGAATGATCCCTATGACTAGAAGTATTCAAGTGGAGGTTGAATAAGGTTTGATGATTCAGGAGGAGGTTAGAGTAGATGACCTGTGAGGTTCCTTGTAACTTCAAGATTTTATGAGTCTATCAAAACTCCCTTTTAAGTTTTCTTAGTGACTTTTTAATTTTCCAGAGAAAGAAAACAAAATTATGGTTTCTTTAGTTTGTGGCTTCGTTTCTAAATAAGTCCTTCTCTCACTGTTCGTTGTTAAGCTGTTTAGTTCGTTTGCTAGGGAATCATAGTAAGAGAAAAAAAGAGAGACATATTAAGAATCATAAGACAGCAGAGTAAGAAAGGGTCTAGGTCATCTAATCCAACCTCCTTATTTCACAGATGAGGAAACTAAATCCTAGAGTCTTGCCTAAATGACTTGCCTAATATCACATGGGTAGTAAGTAGGTTGTAGGCTTCTTGAAGGCAGGGGCTATTTTTGCCTTTCTTTGTATCCCCAGTGCTTGGCATAGTACCTTACATATCAAAGGAGCTTAATAAATGCTTTTTGAATTGACTTGCAAAGTCAGGATTTGAACTCAAATCTTTTGACTCCAAATCCAAGGCTATTTGCACTATAAAAGTTGCTTTCTTTTGTTTGTCATATGCCCCCTGCAGATGTTGAGATGTTGACATTATTTTGAAAGATAAGTCATGTGACATAGACTCACATGGTTAGCATTCATTAAAAGAAAATATTCTGTGGCCTATTTCATTTTTTTTTTTAAATCAGGAGAAGGATTTCTGCCTATGAATTTGGTTATGAATTGCGATATCTGGATAGTTCATGTAATCATCATGAAAGAGATGGCAAGCCCTGCCTCAAATTGATTGGCCTGCACTCATGAGAAGTAACATAATGGACAATGAATGCCACATGTGTATGTGGCTGGGTTCCAGGTTGCTAATGGTGCCAGAGTACTCAGGTCTTATGCATGCATTTTCTTTGGATATTGCCTCCCCAAGAGAGGATGCCTTTAGCTAGCTATTAGGCAAACAGAATAGATCTTAATTTGACGTGGCAGTAGATTCCAAGCTGTTGTTATTTAGGAGCAGAACAGAAAGCTGATAAGCACAAAGCTTTTTCTTGATAAGTAACATATGCTGAGGTGGAGGGGGAGGCTTTTAGGTTTTTGTCCTATGTTTGGAAGGCCATGATACAAGAGGGATTCTCTTTCCCCTGCCTGTAAATTCCCATTTCACTTGTGTGTCACATCCTTTATAGAATTTTTCTTCAGTTTCATAGATTTTTGTAACAAAATGATAACAGAATCAAGATGCAAAATTATCTGAGTAGGTTAGAACTTGGGGCTGAAAGCAACAAGACAGAATTTTACAAGGATGAACAGAAAGTATTGTGTTCACCTTCAAAAGATCTGCTTAGACAGACACAGGATGAGGGAGGCTTGGGGTAGCCCCTCCCAAGAGTGAGCCTGTTCTCTGAAACAATACCCTTCCTGCCTCCACCCTTCCCCTATCTTTCTGGACTCTCCCCTAGGCTGCTGGGCCACTCCCTCTGTCTCCCCCAATTGAGCTGATCACAAGCACTGTTAGCCTAGCTATGTTGGCTCTGCAGAGCGGGAGTGGTATGGTACAGGTATGGACCTGGTTCCAAGCCCAACTTACATCATTTATCTATGTGATTTGGGGGTTATCACAACTCTATGGGCCTTAGTTTTCTAAATCTGTAAGATCAAGGAATTGGAAAATTCCTTCTGACTCTACATTTATGACCTTATGATAGGATATGGAGAGTGAAGAGAGGGGAAGAGCAGAGTATGACTGAAGGTGTGAGTCTGAGAGACTGGTAGGATTGTAGTGCCTCTCCTCAAGAGAAATGAAGAAGTTCATTTCAGCAAGAACTTATTACGTCTGAATTCTTTCAGGAATAACAGGTTGCCTACTATGAGCCAGGTACTGTACTAAGCATTGGGAATACAGAGATACAACCAAAATAGTTCCTGCTTTCAAGGAGCTTCAATTTGCAGGTAGCAAACAACATGTACACAGATAATTGGATATAAAATATTTACAAAGTAATTTATCAGTCTTCAAGCATTTATTAAGTATCTACCAAGAGCCAGGCACTGTTCTATGCTGGGGATGAATGAAACAATCCCTACTTTCAGGGAGGCTGTATTCAAATGGGGGAGTCCATATTATTTCAGTGGAGGGGATATGTGGAAGGGGCCGTGAAAAACTGGGAGAGCCTGAAAAAGTAGAAATGCTTAAAATACAGCCTTTGCAAAGGCACAGAGATAGGAGACAGAATGTCATATGTGGGAAACAATATGGGGGCCAGGTTGGCTAGACCATTGAGTGCCTGAGTGCAGTAATGTGGAATCATTCTGGAAGGAGAAGTTGAAGGGGGTTTTGGCGGGGCTTTAAATACCAAGCAGAGGAATTTGTATTTTATTCTGGGGACCCCAGGGCCTTCTTGAACAGAAGAGTGACATGGTCTCACCTATGCTTGAGGAATTTCAATTTGATGGTTGTATGGAGGAGAGAGGCTGGATACAGACCCATTAGGAAGTTATTGCAATAATTCTGGCAAGAGGTAAAGAAGGTCTGAATATGTAGAAGACAATAGAATCCCTGTACAGTGTGTTATGGAGGAAGAACCTACTATATACTTAGCAACTGATTGGATATGAAGGTTGAGGAAGAGTGAGGGTTATGAGTTTATGAACCTGGGAACTAGAAGGATGGTAGTACCCTTAATAGAAATAAGACAAGAGGGAAGTGATTTAGAGAGAAAGATAATCAGTTCCACTTTGGATATGTTGAGTTCCTCGTAGAACATTGAAGTACAGGTATCCAGTTGACAGTTGAAAGTTCGAGACTAGATATTGGGAAACAGATTTGGAGTGGATTTGTAGATTTAGGAGTCATCTGCATAAAGGTGATAATTGAACCCCTAGGAGCTTATGAGATTAATGAAGGGAAAGAGTGCAGAGAGAAAAGAAAAGAAAGACTTAGAGAGAACCCTGAAGGTCAATTATGTATGATTGATCTAGAACACTTGAGAAAGTGAAACAGGAGAAAGCCAAAGGGAAGTAAGAGTGTCAAAAGACAATGATCACTGCAGAAAGATTACAGAATTTGGCAGTTAAGAAATCCTTGGTAAGGTCAAGTAATGGGATCAGAAGCCAAACTGGGTGAAGAAGGTGGAAACTGCAAGAACAGATAGCAGTTTAGTAGTAGGTGTAATATAGGATGAGATCTGAATAGATGTATAGGCAATATAGCTGCCAGTAGAAAGGGGGAGGTTGAAGGTGAGAGAGGGAGGGAATGATTATGGGGCAAGTACCTCCAAGAGATGAGAGGGAATGAGATCAAGCCTTGACAAAGAAAAGAGTCATATCTTCCTCAGAAATTAGATTACAGGAAGAGAGAACAGGTAAAGACAAAGGAAAAGTTTGAGGACAGGAAGGAAGGGAGCTGAGGAGATAAGGCCTTAATTATTTTTAAAATTAAGAGATTATATCTACTGAGAAAGAAAGGGTCCTTGAGGGAAAAAAAAGTTGTGGGAAAGTCACTCAGGGGGTGAGAAAGAGTAAGCCAATCAAGAAAGAAAAAAATTTCTATGGACCCAATTCAGGTTAGAGAATATGAAGTTATAGTGGAACTAGTCACCAGTTATATATGACTGTCCAGGGGCTTGTAGCAGCATGGAAATAGAAGCAGAGAAGGTGCATGAAAGGGGTGATCTAGGATGGAGGACTTGCAGGGCATAGATAGCAGCAGTTGGTAAGGGAACAAGGGATTCAAGGATGGAGGATAGTGTGTAGTTGACCTTTCAACTATTGGGTCAAGACTGTAAAGAGAAGACCTAGAAGGGTGACGGATTGGGAAAACAGGGAGGGATAGAGAAATTAACGGCAACAATGAAGATGAAGTATGGGTTTTGGAGGAAGGAGGTAAACAGAAAAGTAAAGACAAGAAATTATATTGGAGAAGGGAATTTCAGAGTTTAAGATTGTAGAGTTAGCAGTTATTCTTGATCTAGGATATGATCACCCTTTGCGTGGCTGTGGTAGAGTGAAATTGTCTTTTTGACTACCACTCAGTAGTCATAATCATTTCTGTGACTGTGGGAGAATGAAGATGTTAGTCATGGGTGAGTTGGTAGACCAGGATGTTTCAGAGAATATCCACATGACTACTAAAGGCCTCAAGTATGAGGGTGGGGATCATAGAGGAGAGAACAAATAAATTATGGCATATTAATGTAATAGGATACTGTTGTGCTGTAAGAAATGGATGAAGGGGATGTTTTTGGAGAATCCTCAGAAGACTTATATGAACTGATGTAGAATGAAGGGAGTGGAACAAGGAGAACAGTCAATACAGTAATATTTTTTTAATGACAGACTTTGAAAGACCTAAGAACTCATATACAATGATCAACCATGATTCCAGAGGATTAATAAAAAATGCTACCCACTTCCTGACAAAGGGGCAATGGATTAAATATGCAGAATGACATATTTTTTGTACATAACCAACATGGTAATTTTTTTCTTGACTATACATATTTGTTACCAAAGGTTCTGTTTTTCTTCCCCAGTGACAGGGAGGAGGGAGGGGGAGAAAATAAGCACTTGTTGATTAAAAATAAAACCATGAGCTAGGTCCTGAAATCCTTGAAGAGTGGCATAGAACTGTTATGTGGTTCAGAATTAGGACCAGTGGGTGGAAGTCAACTACAACAGATATCTGGACAGGTTGATGCAGAGAGGCTCCAAGGAAAATAAACTGCTGATTGATAGTGGTAGAGGGAAGTGAGTAGGAAGCAGAGAGTAGGAAGATTCCTCCTCCTGACTGAATCTAAGGAATGGGGGTAGGTAGCTAAGTGACCTACCTACACTGAAGAGAATGACCAGGGATGCTGTATCTTCTGGAGAGATCCAAGTTTCTTGTGAGTGCCCAAAGATAGAAAGGGCATTTGTTGACAGTGGAGCAGGAGCTTCGCAGAGGCAGTAATATGGAGTAGGGATGACTGGAGAGTGATTCAGAGACTAGGTGAAAAGGGTTTGGTTGATTGTATTCAGAGCAACTGTCTGCCAAGATTAAAAAAACAAAGACCTGGGTCTTGAATTCCCTCTATTTACTACTTGTGTGATCTTGGACAAGTCACTTTAAAAATGAGTAAAATAAAGGACTTGCACTAATTTCCAAGATTCTTTTTAGCCCTAAATCTTATGATTCTTCACGGTGATTAGGGAAACCTCATACTGATATTCGGTTATCTGTGCAATATTGGTAGGGAGTAGGGACATGGCTTGAGAACCTTAAGGCCTTTCCTGCTTCCTCTAATGCCCAAGTTTACCTTGTATTTACTTTGCATGAATCTTATATATATGCTTTTTATATGTACATGTTTTCTTCCCCCCTTAAAATACAAATTCCTTGAGTTTGGGGAATTTTTTGCTTTGTCTTTGTATCAGCTGATCTTTCACAGGCTGTTTTCTCATCTGTAAGATGAAGTTAATAACACCTGTAATGCTAGCAGAGCGCTTGACACAGAGTAGGTGTTTAATTCTTATGGATTGATTGAATACGGTACCATATTGAATCGGGTTATCCTAGATGGCAATCTGGAACTGGTAGGATTTGTTTCAGTAATCCTACGTATGAGAATAAGGACAGGAAGTTCAGATGAACTGAGACTTTCTCTATACTCCATTGATTTTAGGGGAGAATAGTTTCTACAGTCTGCTGCCATATAAACTTAATTATTTTCAATGCAGGAAATGCTATAAGCAGTGGGGAGCTGTCCATAGCTGAAGCTCATGCAGAAGATCAGTTTTGGAAATGGATGGGGTGGCTATCCAGATGTCATCTGAAAAGTGGAGGGAGGTACAACTTTGAGCAGTCCAAAGTGCCCTTGTCTGGGCATCTCTTTAAACTATAAATTGCAGAAGGTGCTGACCTGCATTGTTGGGGGTGGGGTGGTGTTTCCTCATCTGGAAGTTCCTTATATCAGTGAAAATACAAGTCTGGCCCTTAATTCCAGGCCTGTTTTGCCATCAGTGAAATCAGTTAACTAGCGTTTATCAAGCTCCTGCTATGTGCCAGATCATCTTCTCTTGTCCTGCCTTTTGAATTCTGATGCTCCTTCGGTTATCAGCCCATATTTCTTTACTTTAGATATGCCTTATCTCTCTGGTCCCTGCCTGCCTGCTTCTGTATGCTAACTAATCCTTTGGCCTTGTATAACTTTTGTCTTGATTCTGGCCCTTAACTATAGCCAGTACTAATGTCAGTGGCCCTGCCTACACCAGGCTGCCTTGCTAGTCACAGTGAATTACATGGAGGGTTTTCTGTTGTCTCACCCCTGGGAGTAGATCAGTGGTAAAAAATAGAAACCTGGCAACCTACAAAAGGAGAAGGATCTTCCTAGAAAAGGGATGGTAGGTGACCTACTGACTGCTTTTAATTCTTTTGGTTCTTAGTTTTTGTCTAAGGCTGGTCCAGCCTGCTACCAAATGAAATTTAGCCTAAATCCTTGAAAATTCTGACTTTCTTATATGGTATAACAATGCAACATTCTGCCTACCTCCTGACAGACAGGTGAAAGACTCCAAATGTTTTGTTTTGCTTACAATGTTTATAATAAGGGTTTTTTCATTCTCAGTTGGGGTTGTAGTTGGGGTAGGAAGGAGAGAAGGCAGATTTTTGTTGATTGAAAAAAAGAAATAAGTACTTCTCTTATTGGGTCATTGGGAGATCAAATGAAATAATATATGTAAAACCCTTTGCAGATATAGTCAAATAGCATATAAACATCAGCTGTCATTATTCTGGTGATTGTAAGTTCCTATTGTCAGCAAGGTGCTTTGCAAAGTATATCAAAGAGCAGCATTTCCCTTCATTGTTAGGTGGGCTCTCAAGAGATTAATCACCTCCCTAGAGCATCTTAAAGTCTAAAAACATTAGGGCCTCTAGATTTCTTTTTAGCTACCTCTCCTCTGATTGGCCCTTGCAAATTCACCTGGTACTTTCCTTTGATTGACAGAGATAAAAAGAAAAATCAGTTCCTTCTGTTGCTTAAAATAAACCTCATTAATTAAAGGTTAGGGTGATATTACATGTACTGCTGATGAGAATCATTCTCTGAGTACCCAGGAAAGGAGGACTTGGGGACAACCAGAAAATCCCAGTCATAGGATGGACAGGTCTCATCTTTGTATTCTCAGAACCTAGCTCTGTGCCTGACACAAAGGATGTGTGTATTAAAGGTCATTGATTTGAATCGAATTGAGTAGGCTGCTGCCAGGAACATACAATTTCAGTGGTCTCTGATCTTAAAAACAAAAACAACAACAAAAACAAAACCACCTCCTGTTCCCTTCGTTAAGAAACACAGCCTTTCATTCATTTTCCTTCAGTGGGTCTCAATTTCCTCATGTATATAAAACCAAAGAGTTGGACAAGATGGTAATTGATTTCCTTCTAGGGTAGTGAAGAGTAGGACTTTTGGGTGCTGCAAAATCCCCAAGATCGTGGTACCAGGCCCTCAAAACTTCAGCCAGAGGGAAAAGTTTGTTAGTGATAAATGACATTGGCCAAGGTGATGCCCGGAAAGACGAGTGGGCTTGAGAGGTTCTCAGCCTTCTGGGCTAGAGACCGTGGGTTGGTATACAGTCATCTGGAAGTTGATGGCTCCGACCCTAGAAGAAAGGAATCTGGCAAGAATATTTAGTAAACATGGACCAAACAAACACAAGAGAAGTATGATCAGTAGTGGAATGAGAATAGGGGCCAGTATAGGAAGAAGCCAGGACTCCCATGAAGAAGATTTTGGAGCACTAAAGTTATTGTGAAAAATCACTAAAGTTATTGTGAATTTCTTGCATCCAACTAGCCTTTTCTAAAATATGAGCAGTGCAGAACTCTCTCTGTCCAGAGTTATTATATGTGCAACAAAATGTGTTTGCTAAAGCACATACACCCCCACTGGAGGCAAGCAAGTAGTTTAGGGCTATTCTCTTGTCTAGAATTACGTTTTGCTAAGGAATCCAGAGATTGCTGGATTTCCGGGGGACCATAAACTGTCACATTTGCCAACTGGTAAATAGTCTCTATAACGTTAGAGAGAATATGTTCATGTTGTAGGTTATACCAGGGCATAAGATAGTCTGCTCCCTTTTTAAGAGACCAGAGGACATTTCCCCAAAATCCATGTTTTACCCTTAAGTTAGAGACTGTGGGCTGTTTGGCATTGAAAATGGAGAAGGGGAGTGCTAAAAGTCTGAGGCTGCACACCCCAAAGTCTTTGTCGGGTGTCAAACACTGAGTGACCAAAACAGTAGTTCTGGGGTCTTGCCATGTGTTCACACTTCGTTTCACCTTTCCCCCAAAATTCTTGTCACTAGTGGTGGGTGCACAGGTAGTGCAGGTCAAGATATTAGCAGAAACTCTAACAAGCCCTCCCTCCACAGGGGTGTTAACTTGTCTAGTGGCCTTGAAGCTTGTCTCCCAAGTAAGGCAATATTCCCCTGTGGAGAAGCAAGGTGTGGATAAAGAGAGAGTAGCCCATAGAGAAGTGGCAAGCATAAACTTCTGAGAAAGTTGTATTGGGGAGGGGGGGGCTTTGTGGAGATGAGAGTTAACGTATGGGTGGGAGCATTGTAAAGAGCTTCCCATTTAACTAGGGAAGTATTTCCCCGCTTTTGGAGGCCAGATGCAAATTTAGAGGCTTTCTCAATTAGAATGACTGTGGCAGCCACCACCAGGAAGCTTGCAGGCTTTCCAGAGGCTCCTAAAGACTGATTTAGGGGTGTGGAGGTCAATTTAGATTTTAAAATCACAAAAGGGTTAGTCTGGTCTGGGCCACACTCTTGAAGGAGTGAGTCAGGGCCCAGAGGACAGTCATAAAGGGGCTTAACAATCAAACTATTATCAGAGATCCAGAGTCTACAAAATCTATCCATGCCTAGAAAAGTTCGAAATTGTTTCTTAGTGGCTGGGACAGGGAATTCCTGGCCCAGAAACTTTACAGACTGGGATGCTATATGAACTTTGTTCAAAGAGACCCTATAGCCTTGAGTTCCCAAGAAATTAAGCACTCCTGAGGCAATGGACAAAGAAACCTCCTGGGTGGGGCTACAAATACAGCGATAGGAAAATGCTTTAGGGTGTCGGAGGTGAACAATGGCTGGGGTGGCAAAAGTATCCCAAATTGTCTTCCACAGTTCCAGGGGAACATAGGGAGGTCTGGCAGGGGGAGGGGTATGTTTGGAGACATCTCTCAGTTACCTCTGGAATGCCCATGACTGGATGGGTCAAGGAGCAAATAGGACCAGAGTGATTGGTTAAAGCAAAGAACATAGCCATGAAAAAGCGGGTAACCTTACCTTCAGCCTCGATTTCTGCCCAGGGGTTGGTGAGAGAGAGGGAGAAAGTGGGAGTGTGGCCTGCATCCAGGCTTGCCTCCCCAGTCTTGAGAAAACTGGAGGACAGGGTCCTGGGGGGCTGCTCTACCACTTCTCCTACCTCGGGGACAATCCTTCTTCCAGTGTCCCTCCTGGTCACATCTTGGGCGCTTCCTCCAAGGGGGCGCCCTAGCGGGGGCACTCTTTGGACCAGTAACCCTCATGGTGGCATTGAAAGCAGGTTTTCCCACTGCCCAAGTTGCCAGGAACACCCTTGGGTCTCCTCCAGACCACAGCTGCAGCCAGGAATCGGGCATGTTCTTTGTCTCTAGCCCTCTGCCTGGGTTCTTTCTCCTCTGCTGCAACTAAGTCTCAGTTGTTAAAGACTCCAATAACTGGGCCTGAGGTGTTTGGGGTCCCCTTGCCAATTTCTGTAATTTTCCCCTAATATCTGGGGCAGATTGGTTAATGAAATACATGCTAAAGATTGCTGCCCCTTCTGTAGAGTCAGGATCTAAATTCGTATACTTTTTAATGCCTTCTACTAGCCTATCTTGGAAAAGGGCAGGATTTTCCTTTTCTTCCTGAGTAGTTCCCTTCATCTTTTGAAAGTTTACTTACTTGCTTTTGAAATGCTGTTTTCAGGCCTTCTAACAGGCAAATTATCATGTAGTCCCTCTTTCCCCTATCCTCACTCTTCTGAAAATCCTGATGGGGGCAGGGCCCAAGACAAGATTTTTGCCTTTGCCCCAAAGGGAATCTGGCTCCCACTGGTCTACAGACCCCAGCTCTTATCTTCCCCTTGAAAGCCCTAGCTTGCCTTTAGATCTTATTCAGATACACCTGCAACCCTTGCCCTGAATAGAATCTGGCTCCTCTTGGTCTACAGGAAAACCCTTAAACTTTCAAATTTCCTAATCGACTCCCCTCATCTCCTTTATTCAGGTCTGGCTCACTTCTGTCTATAGGCCCCAGAAAGGCCTAGGCCTTCCTTATCGACTCTCCCCTATCTCCTTTTGAAAGTCCTAGCCCCACCTTGATTTTGTGCAGATGCCTTTCAAACTTCTGCCTTCCTGTTCCCTCCATTAGCTACTCCCATTGTCTATTCAATCTGTCAGACCTCCCCAATTAAGAGTTTTTACCTACACCCTTTTCCCAACCCCCTTCTCTGGCCACCCAAAGTTACTTTCGATCCACCTTGGCCCTCATTCAGATGCTGAGAATCTCAGGCCCACAAGGCTGAGAACCTCTCATGCCCGCTCCTCTTTATGGGTGTCACCCAGCCGAGAATCTCTCGTGCCCCAAAGGCTGAGCCTTTCTCATGCCCGCTGGCGTCACCTGGTCAACGTGATTTATCACTAATAAACTTTTCCTCTGGCTGAAGATTTGAGTTGAATTTATTCAGCAGGGCCTGGTATCACGATCTTGGGGATTTTGCAGCACCCCAGAAGTCCTAGTCCTCTTCAATCCCACCCCGGATCACTAGCAGGAGCAGCAGCTGTTCATGGGGGGTATTTTGTGGGGTCATTGCTAGCAAAACGATCCCCAAAATTTTGGGCTTGTTCCCAGATTCTCTTCCTCTCCTCAGGGGTACAACAGGTGGAGAAGAGGACATGCAGATCACCCCAAGAAAGTTTGAATTGTAGGGACATATTCCTGAAGCCCTCAGTAAATTTAGTGGGGTCTTCAGAGTATGGACCCAGCCTTTCCTTAATGTGGGTGAGGTCTGAAATGGAGAATGGAACATGCACCCTAAGTGTCCCGTTAGGAGAGGCAAGTATTTCCCTTAAAGGAAAAAGCTCTGAAGGCCCTGCAGGAGCAGGGGCTTGCGAGGAAGATAGGAAGTCCCGCTTCTCGTGAGTGAGGGACTGGAAAGCGCTGGCTGAACTGGCAAGGCCGAGAAATGCGGCTGACAAGGGGAAAGATTACCTGACACTGGAGTAGGGGGAGGGATCAGGGGAGAAGACGCCAAGGCGAGACCCTCGTCTGGAGCCTGAGGAGGGGTCCCCTCGGAAGTAGAGGTCTGGGAAGGAGGCACTGAGTTGAGAACGTCGTCCGGAGCTTGAGCTGGGGTATCTTCGGAAGTAGAGGCTAAGTAGGAGCAGCCTCTAGAGCAGGGGCTTGGAGGGGAAATGCAGGAGCCAGAGGAAAAGGGAAGGAGAGTCAAGGGAAAGGGGGGATGGGCAAGGAGGTGGGGGCATGGGAAACGGGGAGGAGTAGGGGAGAATAGGGAAATGCAGGGGGAGTTAAGGGAAAATAGGGAGCAGAAGGAGGGGTCTGGGGAGAATGGGGAACAGCCGGGGAGGCCGTAGAAGAATGGGGTGGAGATAGGTGCTGGGGAGGTGGTGCCGACGGAGGTTGGGAAGAGAGGGATGCCATAACTCTGGGAGGGAATAAGAAGAGGATCATCCAAAAAGGTCTATTTGATCCCCACTCTCCACTAGTGGGGTGGCTCTACCTACAAGCATCTTACAATCTTTTCTGAGAATGGGTCTCTAGAAAGCTCAACAAAAGCCATTAAGTAAGAAATCTCCACCCATTTTCTTTCTCTGCGACAATATTTTTCTAACTCTGAGAGGGTCTTTACCCGTAATGTCCCCAAAAGGGGCTATGTATGCCTCATAGTTTTCCAGGTGATACTGAGGCCAAACGGTGTTGCAAAAATGTACCAAGCCTTTTCAAGTTCTTTACAGAAGCTAAAACTTTTCCAATTTTGTAAAAGACAGCCCAAAGGTGAATTCTTGGGAATTGAAGAGGATTGACCTATTGCGGGCTCAGGGGAAAGGAAAAAAGAAAAATATCCAACAGTTTCCCAATTCCCTAGCTCTGAGAGAACTGAAAGGTTCCTGATAGGGAGTCCGTCCTCTATGCTAAGGAAGGTATTACCCAGGTGCAAGTGCTCAAGGAGAGGAACTGGACCGAAAAGCCTGGGAGCGTTCAGGTGGAGTTTGAGGCAGCCTCGTAGCTGTCTGACTTACGGGAACCTGAGAGATCGGGCCGAAAACCCTTCCAAGGCAAGCTTAGCTAGCTGCTTGGAAATCCCCCTCCCAGCCACAAGACAAGAAAGGAATTGGGGAGGGGGACGCTTACCAGTCGTGGCTGAAGAAGAGTTTAGCAGTGCTTCTCCGTCAGGGAACTGTATGAAGAGGTCTAGGACTTTTGGGGTGCTGCAAAATCCCCAAAATCGTGGTACCGGGCTCTGCTGAATGAATTCAACTCAAATCTTCTTCAGCCAGAGGAAAAGTTTGTTAGTGATAAATCACACTGGCCAGGTGACGCCTGTAAAGACAAGCGGGCATGAGAGGTTCTCAGCCTTGTGGGCCTGAGATTCTCAGCATCTGAATGAGGGCCAAGGTGGATCTAAAGTAACTTTGGGTGGCCAGAGAAGGGGGTTGGGAAAAGGGTGTAGGTAAAAACTCTTAATTGGGGAGGTCTGACAGATTGAATAGACAATGGGAGTAGCTAATGGAGGGAACAGGAAGGCAGAAGTTTGAAAGGCATCTGCACAAAATCAAGGTGGGGCTAGGACTTTCAAAAGGAGATAAGGGGAGTTGATAAGGAACAGTTTGAGACTGGAGTAAGGCCTTTCTGGGGCCTGCAGACAAAAGGGAGCCACATTCTTTTAGGGCGCATCTGAATAAGATTAAGAGGTAAGGCTAAGGCTTTCAAAGGGAGATGAGGGTCTGGGGCCTGGGAGTCAGATTGTGCAAAGGGTGAAGATCTTGGCTTGGGCCCTGCCTCCATCAGTAGAATGGGGGTGGAATAGGGCAGAATCATAAAAAGTCAAAGTTCAAGCAGCAGCTTTCTTGATCGCACCTCTTTGCCACCTTCCATTGATAGTATTCTCTCTCTCCTCCTCTCCCTTCTCTTCCCTCCTTCTTATCCTCCCACTCTCCTACCCTCCCTCCTCTCTTCTTCCTACCTTCCTCCCTCTTCCCACCCCACTGCCTCCATGCCTGATCTTGAGGACTTCTGCTGACCTTCAGCACCACATGATGCAACTGCCCCTTGATCACCCCTCACCGTCCATGTCATACCCCTCCCATGGGTTCCCCTTCCTCCTAGTCCCTGCGCAGGAAATGGATAGACCAA
This sequence comes from Phascolarctos cinereus, assembly GCF_003287225.1. NCBI lineage: Eukaryota > Metazoa > Chordata > Mammalia > Diprotodontia > Phascolarctidae > Phascolarctos > Phascolarctos cinereus. The sequence goes on along the minus strand of NW_027556402.1, from coordinate 65,442,711 downwards.
CGCCTCTCCCAGAACAATCACACTTCTGGTCAGACTGTCCTCTGAGCCACTGATCTCCACCTCCTAACTGTTTTGGACACAGATAAAGAGATTCTTAATTCTGGCTCTTTCTGATGCTTTGTATACATGATCTCATTTCCTGGAATAAAAACAACTCTGTGACTAGACATTACTGGTAATGTTGTCCTCATTTTATGGATAAGCAAATGGAGGCTCTGTAAGGTGATTTGTCTCTGGACCCCTAGCTTCCAAAGAGAAAGAAGATTCAGAACCCACCATACAGTGCTGTCTCTTCAAGTCTTCTGTTTGAATTTGGAACCAGGTGGTGTTTTTCATGATGTGATTTATTCCTCCATTAATATGTACCCTATTTATGTTTCAGAGTCCTTTATCTGGAAATTCACATGAGTCTATCCAGTCCAGAAGGGTAGTGATTTCTCATAACATGGATAAAGCTCTGAAAGAAGGTAAGGATTTTATATAGATCATAGATATGTATTTATGGGTAGATAGGTAATAGATACCTATCTATTCACACATTTCTGTATAAAGCAGGCCATTATATTTTGAAATTTAAATAAGATGGAGGGAATTGATGAAGGTATCTATTATTTATCTATTTATCCGTAGCAGTGAGCACTTTTTCCTTGGGGGCATTTGTGCTGAAATTTTCATACCAGTTAGTTGCACATAGTAATGTCGAATAGTTCTACCTATTGCTTTCCTGGGCTCATGTTGAGTCCCTGATTGTTTTGCTAGACAAATGGGAAAACAAACAAAAAAAGACAAGTATTATCAGTGTCGTCCTAGACTCCTGGATCAGATTTGTTTCAGTTCTCCATAAGAAATATTGCATTTCAATGGTAATTCTTATGCAAGGCCTAGTTCTTGAATTAATAATGGTAGAATCATGCTTAGAAGTGTTAGGTGAGTGTTATGGTAAATAATGAGAAAATAAATCCAGAGGTCTCCCTGCCCCTATCCCCTTGAGTGGTGTATTTTCCCATTCATTTGTTCTTACTCTGCTTGTTTTAAATTATTTTTGAAACTTGCCTGCCTGCAACTTTCCTGGTGATTTCAAAACATACATATATTAAAGCCTCTCCGTCTAGGGGAACTTAGATTAGACAGTATATATTTCATATATGTATGCATGCACATGAGTCTAGACATATATGCATGTAAATATGTATATGCAAACTGCACACGCTAATAATTATAGTCTTATTCATATACAATGGACATACATGTATATTGTCATGTACACATATCTGTACATGTGTATATGTACACACAACATATATAAATATATATATATATGCAACTTACAGAGGGATAGTATGCAACAATCACATTTCATAGTTAATTTTTTAAAATTTGTTTGATCTCCTGAGAATACATTGCCATAGAACAGTTCTGGCAAATCTGTTACATTTCATATCTGTTTGTGGTCTTCCAGTTTTATCTGTAAATGCTGTTGGCATGACTCTGCGTAGTCGGGTATCGTCATGCCAAGCTTCTTGGAGGCCTTGGTTTCCTCTTGACTGCTGTTTTTGTTTTGTGAGGTGAAGCTGCTCATAATCAGCCTTCTTTTGCCTTGCAACTCATCTTTTGAACATACTCTGACTTTTTTTGAACATACATTGACACATTTTGGAACATGTCAAGGAAATAGCATTGTAGGGTGGAAAGAATGCTGGCTCTGGGAAGTTCAAATCCCTTCTCTGACATTGTACTTGTGTGACTTTGGGAGTCACTGAAGGTCCCCAGGCCTTCCCTTCCCCTTCCCCTTCTAGCCCTGCAGCTATGATCCTATAATCTCAACCTTTTTTTCTTCTTCTACCTCCCCCAGTGATTGTAGGGTCTTATTAAAATAAGAGACTGCTTTCAAACTATTGTTTTCTAACATCTTGAAAATTAATTAACTAAAAATATTTAAAGTGTTATTTAACTCAAGTGGTGGGCTTTTGCATACTTTCATGCTTAAAAAACCCATATTCAGCTTTTCTTTTCATTTGGGCATGTACCAGCTTGAGGATGGACACACACCACACACACACACACACACAACTCTTCAAAGAGTGACAAGCTAAGTTTTGAGTTTGTTGGGGCAAAAGTTAGTCAACTCGGGTGGTTGTTGTTTTTTTGATCTTATCCCCAACGTAATTTCTCTTCATTTATTCTTATTATAAAGAAAACTGTAGAATCAATAACTGTCTAAAGCCTTCAAATGAGAACTATCCTTAGGTCTACTTTGTATAGCCTTGAGCATTTGATCATAAAATATTTACTTTACACTTTAGTGGTATTGATGTATTCCTCTGGGAAATCTTGAAGTTATATAGTCTGTTATTAAAGGGGAACATTTATGCCAGATAGTGTTATAGTCAATAAAGTTGGGGATTGAGAAGGAAAATATATTTAGTGTTTGGTGTAACAAAATAAGAAAGACGATTAGAGAACCCTTACTACAAAAAATGCCACCTTTTAGCCTGATTGGATATTCTCTGTAGTCTATATATTTGTTTTGAAAGAGATTTTGTAAAAGTATCTAGAAATTTAAAATAGTGGGTAAAGTTATATGTGAATGTTTTATATAACCTACTTGTCTACATCTTGGCAACCAGGACATTCTGTTGAATTAGACATTCACAATACTGTTACCTAACTTCTATAAACTTCTGTTTATTTGTCCTAAAACTGGCATTTCATTTTTAGGTCAACAGTATGCAAACAAAAAGCTACACTGTAATGCTGCTGTGATTGCATTCTGTTGAACAGAAATGATCAAGCATGGCCTTATTTTTTGCACTTGAAAGGACCAAACTATTGTTGGCTATTGTGTTTTTCCTTAGTGGCTTCCCCCTCTCCCATTTAGAGCCTATAGGTTTTTTTTTTTTTTTTGCTAGGTAATGGGGGTAAGTGACTTGCCCTCGTCACACAGCTAATAAGTGTCAAGTGTCTGAGGTCAGATTTGATTCCAGGGCTGGTGCTCTATCCACTGTGCCCCCTAGCTGCCTAGAACCTATACTTTTAAAAGGGAACTTTTCCCTTTCCCTTCCCTCACTCTAAATACTGATCATCAGGAAAGATTTGATCTGCTCTCCTTTTCTTCTTCACAGGCAGTCTGGTGATCCTTTGCTCCCAGGGGCTCACCATCTTGGTGCCAGATTTAGCAAGTGCATCTCATTAGCTTTATTTCTTCTCTAACTCAGAACTCCAAAGCTCAAGACATTTATTAGCCTTGGCTTCCCTAGCAGCAAGGAGTGTAGGCATTTACCACTATGCTAAGCTAGGTTTTTTTTTAAATGGAATTCAAGTAGTCTGTCCATAGGATTTATTTTCTTAAATCTTAGCTGATTGAATTATAGAGCATCAAAATGGCATTAAGTCAGAAATATTGAAGGAAATAATAGAGCTATTTTTTCTGTGGAGTAACCAGAATTGTTAGGACTCTAGATATTTCAAGTAAACATGTCTGCATGGGATGAGTAAAGATTATACTTTTCCATTGTGCATGATATTAGGGTTATTAATGTATTATCCATTTTAAAATGTGAAAGACTGAGTATTAGAAACTCAAAATCATGAGATGTTTGTATATCTACTCATATTTCTGTCAGAGAAAACTCAATAACCTCTTCTACTCATAACAAACATTCTAAGTTTTTGCCCAAAATAGAATCCCAGTGTGTGGGATGCCACTCAAATTAAAAATAAAACAAAACACAGAGGTGTACAAGGAGAAACAGAAAGTTTATTAGAGCTATAATTATTATTGTTATTTCAATCACAAGATTTGGGTGTCCCTCCATGAGTCCATCAGTAAGCTCTGATGACGGGAGACGGCCAACAGAGGTAGAAATCAGCTTATATAACCCTGAAGACTCAGTTCCCCCTCCCTCACAGCTGTCCATTAACTCGGCTCACAATCTCACAAGCCAGACTCTAACACAGGACAAAGGACATAGTATACATCTCTATATTTCTTAGTTTGTTGAGATAATGTCAAAGAAGCAATTAAAAGAAATGCACAGCTAGGAAGATAATTTACAATTGTTTTGGAAGGTTTTAGGGATTGAACAGACAATGTTGGGAACAGGAAGACATCTAAGTAAAATCCTGTTAAAGGGAGATAAGGGACTTGAAGAATTCAGGGTTTCCTGGGACTGGTAGATGAATGGGAGCCAAAAAAAAAAAAAAAACACATGTGGGTAAGGTCAAAGGCCAGGCTAGAGCTTTAACAATTAGACAAATTCCCAAGACTAATGTCTGGCACCAGGAGAAGAAAAAAAAAAGATCTTACAGAAATCTATACTGAACCCTGTGCCACCTCCTGGACCCGCTACCAGATCCAGGATAGTCTTGTCCCAAATCTTAATTACACTGAGAAGTCTTCACAATGTATTCCATTCACCAGGAACCTTCTATACCACCATTTCCATAAAAGAGATGTTAAATGATTGGAAAAAAAAAAGCAAGTATCACAGTTTTATGGAGCTTCTGTCAGACTTTCACAAGATCTGCTCCCTGATTTTCATTTGGATTTATTTATTTATTTATTTGTTTGTTTGTTGGTTTGTTTGTTTGTTTATTTATGTCTAGACCTATGATTTCATCTCTCTTGTCTCACCGTTTTGAAAATTTCCCTCCACTGATACAGAGAGTCATCTGGAGCAACTGTGAAGTTTAATAACTTGCCCAGGGACACACAAGTCTGTGTCTAAGACTGAACCAAGGTTTTTTTCTCTGCAAAGCTGGTCCTCTATCCATTACCTCATACTCTCATTGTTTTATTTTAGGCTATAGTATTTCATTTTTTACTCCACCAATATTCAAATGTAACCTTAAGAATGAATTTTAAAATGTCATCACTTTGCACATTTTATCCTTTTAGAGTCATTTTGAATATTAATCACTATTCTGCCATTCAAAAATGTTCTCAGTGTCCAACAAGTATCTTCTAGAATCTAGAATCAGGGGTGGGAAACCTGAGGCCTTGAGGCCACATGTGGTCCTCTAGTTCCTTAAGGGTGGCCCATTGACTGAATCTAAAGTTCACAGAACAAATCTAGAATCTAGAATGGTGATCTACAAACCTATCTTACAGGTTTTAAATTTCATTATTTTGTTCTTTACTCTTATTGTTGACATTCATTTGCTTTGAAATGGTCTTGGGACATTGATAAAGGGTATCCCAAAAGTCTTAGTGTGGTTTTAAGCTACTTAGCTTAAATCTAAAACTTAAAAAAACAAAAATATCAAAAAATATTTTGTATTGTAAAGCTTTAACTCATCATAACAGGGATCCTGGTAATATCTTTTTAAAAAAATAATATCTTATTTTTTCCCAATTTCATTTCAAGACAATTTTTAGCGTTCATTTTCACAAGATTTTGAATTCCAAACCTTTCCCTTCTTTCCCTCCTCTCCCCTCTTCCTAAAATAGTAGGCAATTGATATAGTTTATACATGTGTTATCATGTAGACATATTTCCATATTAGTCACAGTTGTGAAAAGAAACAGATCAAGATGAAAAAAAAAGCCATGAAAAAAGAATGAAACAAGTGAAAAATATACTTCTATCTGTATTAAGAGCCCATCAGTTCTTTGCTATGTCTGTTCTACTCTAGTGAATTTAACTGTTAATACTATATATATATTTATGTATATATGTATAAATATATATGTATGTATGTATATGTATATATGTATGTATATATGTGTGTATATATGTATGTATGTATGTATGTATATGGATCTTTATCCAGTAAACAATGAGTTTATGGATGGGAAGAACTGAACCATATTCATATTAAAATTTTCATTAGAAATGAAACCCGAACGCAGAAGACAATGGCAGTTAAATAAGAGACTGGCACATAAAGAATTGGCAGGTTGTTTTCATTTTGTGTCCCAAAGCACAACGCCTGGCCATCTTGCCTAGCATGGGAGTATATAAAAATTATTTAGCGCCTCTGTTGGTTTCTTCACCCAATTCACACTGATGTTAGTGGGATGGTTCTAAAACGGAGTGGATGGTATTGCTTTCAGGATTCTAAGAGTAATCCTGGTAGATATAGCTATGCTCTATTAAGCTACCTACCTGTAGGCTTCCCCTTAGCACTCAGCCAGTAGACTCAGTTACTCAAATAGTATAGCAAGAACAATAGTTACAAAGTATTTCTCCCAAACCAGTGGTACACTTTCCTCAAAATGCCCCCAGAGTCAGGGTAGAGGTGGGAGGAGAATGAGTAAGAACTTAAAAGTACAGTTGTAGTGAGGCGCACATGTACAAAATAACTATAGCCATTCCTCCTGATGTTTCCTGTGGGATGTGATAATGGTGATGATGAGTCATCTGCTGTTCCACGAGGCTGGCTTTTTGTCAGGCTGTCTCATCTGCTGTTCTGCCACGGGGCAGTGGCTATAGGAGGGGGCCAGGCTGACATCTCCGCTGTTGGGCAGTTGCTGCTAGGCTTTGCCAGTCAGGCTGCTTAGCCACTGGGCACTTTTTGGGGTGGGCATCTCTTTTGGGCAGGTCGGTCTGCTGGACTCTCTAGGTTTTGTTGACAGCTCTTAGCCATCAGCACAGCTGGGTGTTACTGTGCTCTCTTTAGCAGGGTTAGTACTATGTGTTCTTTAACTGGAGTGCTATAGAGCTCTTTCTGCTAAGGCAGTGCCCCTTGATTTAGAGATGCCTCTTCCCTCTGACCTTCTCAGAGCCCCTAGCAAGCTCTGTGGTTGTTCATCACCTCTGGGCAAGAGATAGGAAAAAGCCTAATTGACAATCCCTCTGTGCTCAAAAGCAAGCCCTTTCCCTGGTATGGTTGCCTTAGGGTGATGTTATTTCAAATCTGTCATTTCTACCTCCCATACTCTTTTGGGAATTTTATGTAGATGAGTGGCTGGGAACAAACGTATGGATGCAGTCTGTGCCTGGGGGAGGGAAGTTTATTGTCTTGTTTGCCCCTTCATATCCATTTGAGACATTCAAGAATGCCTTTGGACCCTTTCTCAAGTGGGAGATCTCTATTTTCCATCTGGAAGCTTTTCCCTTTGTGTTTCATTATCTCTGTCTTTAGGGTTTTTCTGAAGTCTCACTGGGGCACTCCCATCTCCTTACCAATATAAGTGTTTAATAGTAGCAAGAAATCTGCTTTTGGAGTCTGGAGCAAATCCTGATTCTGCTATTTCTTACCTACTTGATCTTGGGCAAATTATTTAATATGTCTGGATCTTAATCTCTTTATCTGTAAAATAAGAAGCTTAGACTAGAAATCATCAATGAACTAACAGACTGACATAATTTTTTTTGAAGTTTTTATATTTTATGGAGGATAAAGTAGAAAAATTCTGTGAAGGATTTTAGAAAAATTTCAAAACCATGGCAATATGTAGTTTCATATTTGAGGACTTAAAAGCAACTGTGATCATGCCAGAGACAAAATGGTTCAGGATTAAGAATAAAAGAAACTAAAGATTTTTTCTTAATCCTGAACCATTTTATCAAGCAAGCATTTGTAACATAGAGGATTGATTACTCAGAAGACTCATGCCCTTGTGTTATAAGTACTTTCATCAAGAAAAAAGTCAGAAGGCACTAGACATGAGGAATAGCAAACACCATCATAAGAAATGAAATGTACTTTTTCTTAATAGACAGGAATCATATTAAAGGAGTGCTCTAAATGATTCTAGGCTGCTTCCTTCTTCAAAATTCCATATTTTCTTCTGCAATATTCTGACATTACTATATGCCTGTGAGTCATGGATTTAGGGTCTCAGAAGAATCAACATTTATAAACCAGCCAAAGGCTGATGGAAAGACAATGATGGGGGTGGGAACAGATTGTAGCAAAATACCAATGAAAATTTAGCGGCTAGAAGTGGCTTAAAGACATGTAGAACCAGAAATGGAGGGGAAGGTAGCCTTGTAGCAATGAACAAATGTTGCACTGAAATACAAGAAATATTAAATAGAAATATTGGAAAGTAGATAAAATACTGGAAAAATAATATGCAAAACAGCTTTATGTGATAAAAAATAATCTGCATGGTACCTGTAAATCAGAGTATTAAGATTCCGAAAACCTAACACAGCTTCTCAGATGAAGTAAGTATTCAGAAAATATTTGTTAATTGGTTATGTTAGAGTTAGAAGGGCTTAAGTTTCCACAGGTAGAATAATGCAGAGATTTAAAGAACAAAGGTCCCAGGAGGTGGTACACTGTAGGTGGGCTGGGCTTGACCAATAGGAAGTAAGTGGATTGTTCCAAGAAGACCCCAAAATCAAGATAGGGGTCGAGCCAGCTCAGACCAGTTAGGGTCAACCTGAGGACACCTGAAAAATGTTAGTGCGCCTGCTTAATGAGCTTCATTACTATTATCTGACACACCCCGCATAAAATTAGAGCCTTATTAACGAGTCATGGGATGTATGACCAGGGGAGGGGGAACATACTTGAGGGGAAACATGTTAGGAGGGGTGTGGCCTAGGAAGGGATGGACCAATCCAGTCCTGGGAGGTTTCATGCCCGAATTGAACTGCATAAAAGCACACTTTTCCTTGCACTCAGGGCCCACCCCTCCTGAAGAGGGGTGGAGCCCGCTTCTGGCCAGAAAAGTCTAAATCCTCTGGACTTTCTTTATAATAAATTTTCTTGATACTAAATTTTTGATGTCAAGCCTATTTCTAACAATTTGGTGCCCAACGTGGGGCTCGATCTAGACTTCGGAGGGGACAAGGTAAGACATCCCGGGAAGAGCGCTCCCGCTGTATTTCAGCGGTCTCGGTGAATTGAGCCTTTCCCAGCCGAACTCCTGATCTTGGACCTTGTGGGAGAAGTCCAGGGGATTGGGGAAGCCGCCGGCAGACCACAAGAGCCAGTATATTGGGCAAAGGTAAGAAACAATCTTTGCTGGTCTCAAACTCCCAAGGTCCGGGGATCTGATTGGTTAGCCATGAGCTAGGAACAGATTCGGAGATGGGAGGGGCAGATTCGAAGGTACCTGGAAGAGGGGGAGGAATCCCCTGTGGGAAGGATGTTAGAAAGTTGAGAGGACACTCCCAGGACTAGAGGGAAGAAAATGATTAAATATTGTTGTCAGGAGTGAACTAAGGAACCTGTCCTGGCACCATCAGTGTTTGGGCCTAAATTTTGATCAGATGAGGATTGGATTCGTCAGCTACTAAATTTGTATGTAAATGATAAGAGAGAGGTCTCTCAAGAAGAAAAAGGTTATGCTGGTTGCTGGGGCTCAGGGGCTGTAAGCCCAACAGCGACGAGTATATCTTAAGTCAAGTAAGAGGAAAAGAAAAGGAGAAAAAAAAAAGAAAAACCTCGGAGCCCGTTCAAAGGGGACCCTGGGACAAAATGAGTTTCTTTTCCCTGCTCAAGGTTAGAGAAGTAGGATTGTGCGCACCCTCTCTGTCTTGTCTGTCTATGGAAGTTTTGTGTCTGCCAGAGAAATTTTGGGGTAATTTTTAAGCTCTGACATTGGAAAAGGAACAGTGGGAAAGACCTCTCCTGCCTCAGGCTTTCTGGGGGAGATTGAGATTAGAATAAAAAAGGAGAGAATCTCTCAGAAATTAGTGGAAGGCCAGCAAGCAGCCTTTAACTGAGAAGGAGCTTGCAGCCCAAGAGGGAAGAAGAAAAAGGCAGAGGATTAGAATTCAGGTTTAATGGGATCCCAAGGCTAAGAGTTTGAATGGCTGTCTTTGTGTCTGGTATTGGGGCAGTGTGTTTACCATTACAAAAATAAGGGTTTTTAACATTATAAAAGCTATTTGGGGAAAGACTGGGAGAGTGCTTTTCTCTGGGTTTGCAATTCTTATGTCCTTTCTGAGTCCAAAGCTGTCCCAGCCTTGAAGAGTTGGGTGGGAGATGGCTGTTTGTTTTGAGGTAAGCCACCCTTGGCTATTGAATCTGGCTGCCTTCTAGGTGTTTTTAAAATGTGAGGAAGTTTGACTCTGCTTTGGGTAGAGTTGAAGTGAAAATTTTGCAGGTCATTGTGATTGGAGATTGTTATATAAACTGGACTGTTCAATTACTTATTGGAACTCTAGAAGCTTTCTGCCTAAGGGGAGAAAATTGATTAGGCCTAGTTAACATTGAAGTAGGAAAGAAAAAGGGGAGATAATTGTTTAAAGCAGGAATTATTTACACCTGTCTGTTTAAGGGAATATATACATTTGTGGAGAATATTTCCTTTTAAAGGGCCAGGAGTATTGGATTTAAAACAAAAATGTTTTTAAATGTTTATCATATATAGCAATTATAAATTAGGATCTGATTGGATTTAAGTTTACTGTTCTATAAAGGAAAAACATAATGGTTATTATGGAAAAGAAAATGAATGATGATTGTAGAGTGCTTAATACAATGGCATATGTTAGAAGTGGCACTATTATTTAATGTAATTGTTAAGTAATAAGAGAGATAATTTCTATATGTGATTATCTGGAAATTCAATTGATATCTGAAGTTTATTGTTTAAGTTATTACTGTATTTCTAAATTGTATTGTATTTCTAAAACTCTTAGACTGTAAAATTTGAGGGACCATTGTGAGGTAGAAATGGTGTTAAAGTAACTCTTGGCCTGGAATGGGTCTTTAGTGATAAAGAGTGGAGATGTCTCTTTATCTTTAGTGATGAAATTGAGATAATTTGAAACTGTTAAATACCTAGTAAGGTATATTGGGTTTTAAGACTATGATAGTAGATTTTCATTTAAAATCTTGACTATTATAAAAATATATGGTAGTTTAAAGTTGTAGTCTCAACATATTAATGATGAGATGAATGATTTTCTGTACAAAGTGACTTAGAAGAACATCCATCTAAATTGATAATGGGTCATTTCAAAGTTTATTACAATTGTGGAAATAATTTTATAACGTATGCCCTGTGGTACAAACATATGTTATTGTGGAAAAAGTTATTGATATGTATTTGGAATTAATGAGGTATTTTCTCATATCAGGGCCTCAATTAGAAATTAGAAAAATAAAAAAAAATATATATATGTTTTTCAAACCAGGCCTTCTTTAGGCTAACTGTTGGGTTTGTTGGGGGATGGGCTGTAGTCTCTTCAGGCAGAGACTAGCTTGCTTGGGGAAGGTTAGGCCAAGTAGTGTCATTGGGGTTGAATCTGGATGTGGCCTGTGGCTATCAGACCCCCCTAGATAATAAAGGAAATCCAGTCTAATGGGATGGGAGTGGCCCCAGGAGACTTCAACCTGGTGAAGGGGGTTCAGAAAGAAAAGGGTTTTTTTTAATAATAATTAATTGGGTTTGTTCCAAGTTTTTAATATACTGCTTACATATTTCTGAATTTTTCTTATGTGATGTAATCTGGTAAGCAATTGTATTAGTTATGTTGTTGGAAGAGCAATTCATTTTATAACCTAGAATGTTAAGTTAAGAATTGTGCCTTCAGAGAAAAGAAAAAGGAATGGGTAAAGGCTGTTGAGGTATTCTATATGACCCTGTTCTGTAACGTTTCCTTTTTTTAAGTACTATAATTTGAGAAATGAGAACTTAAAAGTTTTCTCTGTTTAAAGGAAAGTTTTAGCAGGGACTATTTGGCTCTCACTTATGAAGTTTAAAATTGTTAACTAAGGTATTTGGAGTTACTGTTTAAGTGAATTACTGGTAGAAGTATTTGTGTGTGTGTGTGTGTGTGTGTGTGTGTGTGTGTGTGTGTGTGTGTGTAAAGAAACTGTGTAATGATGCGAAGAAAGATTTTGTAAAATCTCGTAATTCTTATCAATCCTGTGCAGGAGTTTTCTGAGGTGGAACTCTTACTGATTAAGTGGCCCATTGCAGATACCTCTAGACTAAAGAAATTAGGTAACTAGGAATTTTATGGTGATAATCATTTAAGAGCAATTGAGCCTCAGTAAGGGCCAAAAACCTGAACTGATCTTTTCTTCCTGAGTGAGCTAAGAATGCAGATCAAGAGCATTCTTATGTTTATGACCACTGAGGCGCCTTTAACCCAGACACTGCCTTGATGGTGGTAAAGGAGACCCAGGTGTCCTGGATCTGATATTTGCCTATCTTATTTAAATTTCCTTTCTCATGCTTAGGTTAAACATTTGGAGACCATGAAACTGAGTAACCCGGACGTCCTGAGTCGGGATGGAATATCACTTATCACTAGCTTGTGGTCTCTTTAACCAATGTTCAGGTTGACAATGGTAATTAGGAAATTGTAAGCTGTTTTTAAGAAAAGGAGGTACTTTTATGAAGAAGATGTTTTGATGAAGTCTTTGCTATTCTTTTAGAGGGCCCACTAAATTTCTACATGCAAGCTAATTTGTTGCAGTAATAATTTATTGTTGATGAAAATTATGTTCAAATCTCTTAACGAACTTAAGAGTTTCATTTCTGGGTTTGTTGTGTCCTTGGATTGGACTTAACTGGGTGCTTTTAGAGAAACAGTCTCAATGGGAGCAGTGTCAGAGATCCAAGGCTAGTGATTAATACTAAAGCATATAAGCTGTAAGTAGGAAAGATCTTACTGTTTTGATCTGAATTCATTCCATGGCCTAGAAAGAGCTAAAATTACTATTTAAACTTATATGTATAAGATTTGAATCCTGAAAGTGTCTCATTCTTTCAGATTAAGTATGGTTAGGGGTAGATACTCTTGAGAAACAGAAAGGCAAATCTATTTGGAGTGGCAACTTATGATCTTAATGGAAATTTGATTTTACTTAGGATTTTATTAGGAACCATAACATGTGTAGGAAGTTATGCAAGCTACGGAGAGCTCACTTTGGAGATGTTCGCTAATTAATGTGAAACTATAGTCACACCTGAAACTCTGATGAGGGGAATTTGCTATCTAAGACCTTGGAATCTGTTAATGAAATATTATTTTGAGTCTAAATCCAGGTATGGTTAACCACAAACTGATTGAGCTACTGACCCATGACTTCAGCAACCTGCAAAGAGGTTTGTGAGCTGTACTTATGAGCTGCAAGAAGGTGTTCTCATGGGAAGGTCGGGAGAACGACTTTTCTGCATGGCTGAGGTAGGAGTCTCCTGACTCAGTTTCCCCACTATGACACCTGGCAGACTTTAAACCTGGCTCAGTGCAGTTGGTCATTATATAACTTCTGCCTGGAGTTGACATGAATCTAGGGAAGCATTGTTCCCTTACTTTAGTTATGTTCTTTCATGGCAAATTCCTATATTCATAAGTTTGTAAGCATAAATATTGGCTCTATTAAGCAATAGATTGATGCGGGAGCATCTGAGGTTATTATAGTAAGATGAAAAAGATTGAGTTATTTGGCCTAGAATTACAGAATTAAGTATATTCCTGTATAAGTCAGGATCCTTTAATTTCTCATAATGGTTATGATGAGGTCTGGAGGTTTGGGGGTGCTGGGACTCTAAGGTCACAGCCCAAGGGTCCCTCCTGAAGAAGTTCAGCCCAGGTCTTTCAGCCAGGGGGGAAGTTTGTTGGAGATAAACCATATGGGCCAGGTAACCCCCATAAGGAGAAGCAGGCATGAGAAAGTCTGCATTTTATATAGGGGTCAGGGTGGATCTTACATTCACTAAAGTAACTTTGAGTGACCAGAGGAAGGGCTGGGAAAAGGGTCTAGGAGAGAATTCTGATGGGGATGTCTGAGAGACTGAATAGACAATGGGAACAGATAATGAAGGGAACTGGAGGGAGGTTTGAAAGGCATCTGAATAAGATCAAGAAGTGGGGCCAGGGCTTTCAAAGGAAGATGGGGAGCTGGGGCCCTTAGACAAAGGAGAGACACATTCTTTCTGGGGCAAGAGGCAGGGGTCAACTTGGACCCTTACCCCGTCATTAGGGGATAATTAGGCCGGGAGATTGTGGAACAAGGACATTATTCTGTTACTTAGTTAATACTTAGTTAATGTTAAAGTTATCTCAGTTTGTTACAATTAATGTTAAAAGAGGAATAGCTTATGGCTCATCTTGTAAATGCCTTGAAAGAAGCATCTACTTTAATTAAGGATATTTGTACATGACTAGAAGTTGGGATTGTTTTGTTATTTGATATGTACTGGTTTTAAATTAACTACTATGTATTGGAATGTGTTATTAATTCCTTAGTGGAATCTCGTCCTCCTGATGGGAATATGAATAGGAATGAATAATGAACTAATGAGTAATGCAGAATGTAAGGCTAGGTTCTAATTTTTTTTAAATTTGAGTGTCTTGAAACATGACAATTGGACAAAGTGGGTTGAGTTAATTTTCATTATTTGCCCTGGTTATTGGCAAGGTAATTTAAAATTGTGTTGAGATCAATCTTGTAGGAGAGTGGATACAAGAAGGATCTCTGCAGGAGGAGAGTCTGCTGGACACTGTTTGAACAGCACTTAGACAAGAAGATTTTCACCCGATGATGTCCAGAGTGTCAGACAGCAGTATGAGAAGAGACTTCTGAAGCTTTAAATGGACAATTTATCATTACTTTTGGGTCTCTGTATCTGTACTTACTGAGGGGACTGTCCCCTTTTTAATTTGTCAATGCGTCAGTCAACTCTTCCCTTCCTTCTCTCATATTGTTTTAAGTCCCCAAAATCCCTTGATGAAATGTTGCCCAGCAGCACAGTCCCAGGTAGAATCATCACTAAGGCATTGCAAGGTTTAACCACTTTATCTGAGGAGTTGGCAGAGAATTCTAGGATAGATAACTGATTAAAGTGATGGTTAGAATCCTGGTCTGGCAAATGGAAGGGAATAGCAGCATCCATAATCGTAGCTGCGGGAGTTTTAACCGCAGTAAGGTGCTGCATCATCCCTTGTATCAGAGGACTAGTGCAAAAATTAATAGAAACGGCGCTAACTAAAAGTATCCCAATAGGACCAGCTGTGGGAATTGAGGTGACAGGATCAGGTGGAGTTAGGATGATGATTGAGAGAATTAATGATCATTCCTCTCCTTCTGATGAAGAATTTGAACTAATGTTAAAACACTTTGAGGAAAGACAACAGGAACAAAAAGTGTGGAAACATAATTCTTATTGAGAAGAAGAGGAGGGAATTGTTAGAGTTAGAAGGGCTTAAGTTTCCACAGGTAGAATAATGCAGAGATTTAAAGAGCAAAGGTCCCAAGAGGTGGTACACTGTAGGTGGGCTGGGCTTGACCAATAGGAAGTAAGTGGATTGTTCCAAGAAGACCCCAAAATCAAGATAGGGGTCGAGCCAGCTCAGACCAGTTAGGGTCAACCTGAGGACACCTGAAAAATGTTAGTGCGCCTGCTTAATGAAACTTCAGTACTATTATCTGACACACCCCACATAAAATTAGAGCCTCATTAACGAGTCATGGGATGTATGACCAAGGGAGGGGGAACATACTTGAGCATATCAAGGGGAAACATGTAAGGAAAGGTGTAACCTGGGAAGGGATGGACCAATCCAGTCCTGGGAGGTTTCATGCCCAAATTGAACTGCATAAAAGCACACTTTTCCTTGCACTCAGGGCCCACCCCTCCTGAAGAGGGGTGGAGCCCACTTCTGGCCAGAAACGTGTAAATCCTCTGGACTTTCTTTATAATAAATTTTCTTGATACTAAAGTTTTGGTGTCAAGCCTGTTTCTTACAGTTAACTCAGCCAGGTCCTGATTAGTACAAATAATGAATCCCTCCTAAAGTGATCCCATTATTTGAATTCATCCTGCATATTCC
The DNA here is from genome assembly GCF_003287225.1 of Phascolarctos cinereus. Classification (NCBI taxonomy): domain Eukaryota; kingdom Metazoa; phylum Chordata; class Mammalia; order Diprotodontia; family Phascolarctidae; genus Phascolarctos; species Phascolarctos cinereus. Next base: position 65,427,016 of record NW_027556402.1, on the reverse strand, counting down.
CATTGATGTGAAAACAATTGCTATAGTTTACATAATTAGAACTTCAAATATTTTGAAATCAAACACTTGTGAGCACTTCATGCATTTCATTATTTGTGCTAATCAGGGCCTAGTTGCCATAAGTCTTGCATAAGCTGCCAGAACTGATCTATCTGGTTGACACTTTTACCTCTGCATCAGGGCATTGAAGTAGTTCTTCTCTCCTTCCCCCACCCCCCTCGTTTTATGTTATTTCAGATAATTCTCTTTCCTCTTTCCCCATTAACTATGTCCCTTTTCCTTTCCCATATTTCACTGAGTCCTTTAATAAAGGCAACATCTTCTATTTGTCTTTTTAAAAAATGTTTTATTGTTTTCCCTTTTTTCTAATATCATTGTGAAAGAAATTATTATTAATAACCAATGATTTGGAGAGATCCAGACTTTCCTTTTTTCTATAATCTTCATTTTAAAGTTCATTCTCTTGAAGGACATTACTGATAATGAAATTGAATTCAGTCTTGGTAAGACTCTACCCAACCTCCTAATCAGATTTGGGTGGAGATAAAAGTCTTTGAATAGATTGCCCGAGGTTGGGCACTTGAGAAGTGAATGACATAATCAAAGTTCATTAGAATAGGTCCAGCCCCTCATTGTAATATTCATTCCCTCTCATTACTTGCGAAGCAGTCACAGTCCATTGTCTGTCATTGTTCCTTCTCTCCCCCACCCCCCGACTTTTCCAGGGCCACCTAAGCCTTGAGCTGGCTGCCACTGTTGTTTTTGGCATTCGAGAGTGCAACTGACTTCTTGTATTAAAATGACAGCATTATTAATAAAATGGTTAATTACCCAGAAATTGTGTCTCTCGAACACCACAACTGTCACTGATTCCCCTCCCCTCCCCATAGATCCCTCCCTTATAACAAATAAGTATGGTCAAGCAAATCAAGGCGTCATACTGACCATGTCTGCAAATATGTGCCTTATTTTCACATCTGGAGTCCACCTTTTGCTAGGATAATTCCTTCTCTTTCACCTAGCTTTGTGAGTAGTTTTGTCTGCTGTTAAAAATGTCTTTCTTCCTGTGTCCCTATCCCAATAGATAAACTGTATTGATGGAAAATACAGGCTATCTTTTGGGATTCAGAGAGGGGTGTGTGTGTGTGTGTGTGTGTGTGTGTGTGTGTGTGGTGTGTGTGTGTGTGTGTGTGTGTGTGTGTGTGTGTGTGTAGGCTAAGTGTGGAGAGATGGGAAGAGAATCTTAGAGAGTTCTAAAATCCCTTTTTCCCTCCAACAGAAAAAAATAAAACCTGAAAACCCAACTCGCAGGTATAATGCTTTGCTTTTAGGATGAAAATAGAGACCTTACTTAATCCCATGTCATCCAGTACACCATTTAGATCAGGGAAGGTTTTGAAAGCAAATCTCATGCTACCCAATGGCGATGTTTGTGGCTTGCCTTTGATTCTGCATGCTAAGAATCTCACAGATGCAGCACATTTAGACAGCAAGTGCCCTTGACTTCAGAGACTTGAGAAAGTGAGATCACTTTTGTTTACCCTGGACTTTTAAACATTTAAAGCCAGTGAATCAGCTCACAGTATTAGTTTTGATTTGGTGCCTTTATCCTACTTTGCTTTTACAACAGCATTTTAAAAGTTTGTTTCTATCACATTCTCAGACCAAATATTTTTCTGATTTATGTGCTGAATTTTTATGGACTTTGGGTGTAGAAGGGTAGAAGGTTGGTTTTTTCCTTTCATTTCAAGGCATTCCAGGTAGAGTTTATGCAATGACTGGGAACTTTACATTAGTACATTAATTATGTACTAATAAAATTTAGACTACTTTCTTTTATCTATTTAAATCATTTTTTGTTTTTAATATCACTATTATTTCCCAATAACCAAAGTAGGCTACTTTTAAGGACAAAGAGTACTTTTCAGGTATACTATGTATAGTGGTATCTTTTTTCCATCATCAGTGATGGGATTATTTTCATTGTTACTGAAACTGCTTCCACCTACTGTGTTGTTACATTCCGTTTTCCAAAAAGAGAAAGGGCCCTATTATTCATTCCAATAGGTGTTGTTTAGTTGTGTCCAACTCTTTGTGACTCCATTTAGAGTTTTCTTGGCAAAGACCCTGGGGTGCTCTGCCATTTCATTTTTACAGATGAGGAAACTGAGGCAAATAGAGTTAAGTGACTTGCCCCCAAGGTCACACAGCTAGTAAGTGCCTCAGGCCCATTTTGAACTCAGATCCTCCTAACTCTAGGGTCTGTGCTATACCACACTGTGCTATGTTACTGCCTAGTAAGTGTTGTGGAGAACCTAAGGGATGGCAAAAAGATTTACTTTTTTGACAACCTCACCATCACTGTGGACACAGTCAACACTTGGTTCCATGAGGCACACATTCCTGATTGGTGAGCCTGGACCACCATTTCATGAGGCCAGGTGTATTCACTTGATATCCTCCAATGTCCCTTTTGTCTCTAAGTCTGTGATCCTATAATGTAAAATGTGTCTGAGAAGGTAGTTTGGATGTAGATTGTGAACAGCTTTAAATGCCAAATAGAGGGGTTTGTATTTTGTTACAGAGGAAATAGAGAGCCATCTGAGGTTTTTTTTGGGGTGGGGGGAAAGCAGTCATGGTTAAGTGACTTGCCCAGGGTCATACAGCTAGTAAGCATCAAGTGTCTAAGGCTGGATTTGTACTCAGGTCCTGTTGAGTCCAGCTCCAGCGCTTAGCCATCTGAGTTTATGAGCTGGGGAGTGACAGGGTCACTATGCTTTAGGAATATCACTTTGGCAGTTTGTGAACTATGGTTTAGGAAGGGGTGAGACTTGAAATAGGAAGAGCAGTTACAATCACCCAGGCAAGAGAAGATGAGTTCTTGAGCTAGTGTGATGGGTGTATGAGTAGAGAGGAGTATGAATGAGATTGATGTTGTGGAGGTAGAATTGACAATATTCGGTGGACTGACTGGATATGTCAGAAGAAGAGTGATGAGTCAAGAATAAATCTCCCCTCTACATACAGTGAAGAATAAAACCATAAATAAAGCCACATGATGAGATCTAAATTTTTAACAGAAAAAAACTTTCACAAAATAAAGTTTTATGGTTTTCGTTGTTCTCATATGACTGTAGCCAATGTGTTTGCTCTTCCAATTTTCCTTTTGAGAATACAAATATTGAGACATTGGATCACTTCTTATGAGTCATTCCATATTTTTTTGGGTAGTCTTTATATTTATCATTTCAAATCTTACAGTAATATTCCATTACATTGATGTAACCACAATCTATTCCGCCATTATTTTGTTACTGGACCTCTAGATTGTCCTTAGATTTCCTCCTTTACCATCAACCGGGCAATATATTTCTACAGATGGGTCTTACTTGCCAGTTGGTATTAGCTTTAGCATAGTCCTTATGAAGGAAATTGATCACACTTGTGGCCCTAAAGATACATTACTAGAGTGCCCTCCCCAAAGATCTTATTGCATAGATCTGCAACAGGATATGATAGTGTCTGTTTTATCAAACTTCTGTCTGGAAGTAAATTTTGCAACTTAAAGGTTTTTGCCAGTTGATGAATATAAGGCAATGTTTCAAAAATTGTTTGACCCTGCACTTGACTATTAGAGTTTGAATACCATTTCATGTAATTCTTTACAATTCATGTTTCCTGCTAGAAAATTATCAGTTATGTTTTTGTTATTTAGTCATTAGAGAATGGTTATTCTCGTAGATTTCTTATAATCTCTTAATGTCAGACTTTTGTTAGTTCTATCATAGGGCGTTTTTCCTCACCTGCTTCTTCTCTTTTTATTTTGCATATAATGTTTTTAGTTATGCAAAATCCTTTTATTTTTCTGTAATAGATCCTTCATTTTTGTTGCCAGTAATTTCTTCTGTTTTATAAATAAAAGTTTGCCTTTCTACTATTGAGATAACTATTGTTAGTTGGGATTCTAATTTTTGTATGATTAAAAATTTTTTTTAGTGAGTCTGCCCGTTGGAATTTATTTTCAGATATGGTGTAAAGTGTGAATATAAGCTTATTTCTTGTAATACGGTTCACTCCCACCCCATTTTAACTAAATAATAGTTCTTTTCCTAATCTGAGGTTTATCAAACCTTAATGTCTTGTACATATTTGGTTTTGAATTCTGCATTTTGTGCCATTGATCTGTTTTTCTCTTTTTAAAACCAGCATAAAATAGTTTTGCTAATTACCACTTCGTACTATATTTTCAAAGCTGAAATGGTAACTTCTGTGTCATACATTTTTGGAAAAGTTCCTCTTGATATTCTTGCCAATTTATTTTTCTTTATTTAATTAAATTTTATTTTCAATATAAATATATTTAAGTATGTAAATATAGTTATATCTAAAAAGTTTATTTTTTTCTCTTTTTTTTTTTACAAAAATATAAGGCCATCTTGATGTTATTTTGTTGTTGTTCAGTCGCGTTCAACTCTTTGTGACTCTATTTTTTGGAAAGGAGGGGTGCGGGGATGTTTCTTGGCAAAGAGACTGGAGTAATTTTTTGCCATTTCCTTCTCTAGCTCATTTGCCAGATGAGAAACTGAGGCAACAGGGTTAAGTGACTTAGCCATGGTCACACAGCTAGTAAGTGTCTGAGTCCGGATTTGAACTCCCAAAGATGAGTCTCCCTGACTCTAGGCCAGGTACTTTCCTAGATGCTCCATCTTTATATTGTACCTCCCTGGTATTAATGCAACGTGGTCAGATTTTGTGATACATTGCTCTAGTATTAGGGTCATAGGCTCATAGGCTCAAAGGTTTGGAAGAGACCTCAGGGGCCACCTAATCCATATCCTTCATTTTACAGGTGAGAAAATCAAGGGCCAGAGAGTTAAATGACTTGTTCAAAGTCACATAGATTATAAGAAGCAGAGCCAGAATTTGAACTGTGGAACCAGTTGTCTTTCACCTGTACTAGTCTATTTGCAAACATTTGTTTAATTTTTTTTGTTTCTCTATTCGTTATCGAGTTGGGCTTGTAATTTTCATTTTTTTTTTATTATCTTTGCCTAAACTTGGGATAAAGTAAAAATCATGCAGAAATTGAATTAGGGAGCATATCATCCTCAGAAATAGTTTCTATAATTACGAGATTATTTGTTCTTTGAAGTATGGGAAAAGTTACTTGTGAGTCTGGTCCTAGTATGTTGTTATGGGGCAGTTAATTAATAGCTTATCCTTTGCTTCTGATATTAGCCTATTTAGTTTCTCATTTTTTGTTCAGTTTAGGTATTTATATTTTTGTAAATATTATTTTTTTACCTTCTCATATTTGTTAACATATGGCTTAGCATAGTAATCTCTGGTCATTAAAATTTTTTTCCATTCATTTCAGATCTCTTCCGAGATTTCAGATCTCTCCTTTCTCAACTTGCCAATTATTAATTTTATTAATCTTTTAAAATTAACAATCTTATTGATCATTTAGATTTTTCCTGTATTATTCTGCCTTATTATTACTCATTTCCCTTCTAATACTTTGTTTTGTCATATTGCTATATGCCTTTTGCAGATTCAACTTGTTTAAATTTCTATTATTAATATAAACATTCAAAGGCTGTTTTTGCCTCTGAGTAGTACAGTGACTTCAGTATGTAGACTTTTATTTGCATTTGTATTGTCCAATATTGAAGATTGTTTTATCCTTTTGTTATTTCTTCTTTAACTCAGATATTTGTTTTATAATTTTAAAAATTCCATGTAGACATGCAATTTTAAATTTTATTACCATTTGCCAATGAAATATCTCATTTTATTGTTATTTTCTAGAAATATATTATAATTCTGCCATTGTAAATTTCTTAGAATTTCTTGGTGACTAGAACATGGTAAAATTGTATGACCTTCCTTTGCACTTAAAATATATTCCTTGATTTTTTTCCCATTAAATGCTGGCTATATGGCTATCAAAAGTTTTTTTTTTGGGGGGGAGCTAGGTGGCGCAATGGCTGGAGCACCAGTCATGGAGTCAGGAGGACCTGAGTTCAAATCTGGCCTCAGACACATAATACTGACTAGTTGTGTGACCCTGGGCAAGTCACTTAACCCCCATTGACTAGCAAAAAATAAATAAATGAATGAATAAAGTTTTTTCCCCAAAAAACGTTGTTTAAATCTGTAATTTTTAAAAAATATATTTTTATTACATGTCTATAGTAGTGTGTTTCAGTCTTTTGTTATTGTCTAGTCTTTTATGGACAAATATTAACTTTGCCTTCATAAACCTAACTGCTATGTTATTGGGTATATGCATATTCAAAATTGATACAATTTTATTCTTTATCATGACTTTAAAAATGATATAATTAACTTGTTTATCTTCATATTTCATGGTTGGAATTCAACTTTGGAGTTGCATTGAAAATATCCGACATTTTCTGAGCTATTTCTATCATGATAAATTTAATCTGGCTAATTTAATTGAAATCTGTGTACCTCTTTTCTTACTAGATTTCCTCTAAACAATATATAGTTAAATTTGGGGTTTTTACCCTTTACATTGTAATATATAAAGTATTGAAATATTCACATCCCCCCTTTTCTTTTATGGACAAAGTGAATCTATTTAATTTAGCTTTATAGTTAGTATATTTGACTTTTCCCCTACTACCCATCTGTAAAATGGTCATTTTTTTGTCAGAAATTTTTTCAAAATTTGTCAAATTTTCCTATTTAAATATTTCAATAATGTAACCAAAATAACATGTAGGACTCCTGTAGGTTACACCACCATCTCATACTCCCAAATTCAGCCCCTAGAGGACCCCAAGTTCAAGATACTCTTTGGATCTGTACTCATAAAACTCTAGCTAATGAGCTCTCATGGTGGGGACTTAGTAGTAAACACAATTAGCTAAAAGTATCCTGTCTTTGAGATAAATGTTTTGCTTGTATAGAGAACACTTTTTAAAAACATAATTCTTTTTTGCTTTTCTTCTTCCAGATTTTCTTTTACTTCTGTATATATGTATTCCCAAACAGTTGTTCTTTCTTTTGATTTTGTAGACTCACCACAATAGATTCATGGTTTTGTATTCTGCCATTGATTTTTGCTGTGCATGACAAAAATTCTGCTCTGATGATTTGTATTTCTCTCTTGAACAAATCAAGAAAGTCCTATGGTTCCTTGTTCTATTGGAATTTCACAAGGTCTTCTGTCTCATCATGTGTTAAATTTCCTTTGTCTTGTAGTATTTTCTTAGAGATGTTTGGATTCATTTGGATGTCCTGGAGGCTACCTTCTCTTTTGTTTTATAATCTGCTTTTTAAATGAAGTTGTTGGTTTGTTTGTTTTGCTCCTGAAATATATAGTAATTCAATCTTTTCCCCTTTATTTCTCTTTCTGACTCCTTCCTCTTTGATTGCAGATCACTTGTGGAACTCAAAGCTATCTCAGTCTTCTCCCATGTTAGGGAATTCCATTTTCATTGGCCTTAGCCCTTGCCCTAAGTGACTTCTTGGAGGACAGAATTGGTCCCACGTAGATGCCAATCCTCTTTGTTCCCTCTGTTATTTAGTTCTCTGGCTGAATACTGCTGTTGTGTAGTATGCTACCCCTCAAGATAGAGGCTGCTCTATATGTTCTTTTCTATATCTTTATCTCCTCTGCATGGGAGGATTGGGGAGGGCAATGAAACAATTGAGTTTTGTTGTTTGTTGCCACACAGTGGTAGGGATGAAGGCAGGTTGGGTTTCTGTGAGAGTCTACAGCAGCCGCAAAGAGAATACTGCCTTTATTCCAGAGCACAAGTCCAAGCTCAGGTTGTGTTGCCCTACTTTATCAAGGAGAATGGTGGGGAAGGGACTGCTCAACAGATGAGTTTGGGTTTAGGGATCTGCCTTCTCTGTTGTTAATCAGCAAACTTCTTAGTGCCTTGGTCAGTGGAAACAGATGCAGTTACTTTACCCCTTGTGCATAATTTTTATTTGGCAGAATTTTAAGAGTTTGGGAGAATTGAAGTCTTTGCTTCCTTGTTGTTTGTGGGATCCAGACAATTCCCTAAATGCAAAAACATTTACTGAGATAGCGTTGTAAGAACGGTAGTAACAAAATGTTATCCTCATTCCTCTGGGGTTTTTTCTTCCACAACTATACATAGTAAGAGATTTCCCTCTCTAAATTGGGGTCTGGGTCATGGGCATTATAACCAATTATCTTGATTACTCTTCTTTCATACGCTCCTTGCCTGGATCCGCAGATAGACTTGTTCAACTTGAGACAGAATGTCAGTGGCAGATGACTTATGTTTCTCCCTGATCTGTGGAGACTTTTCCTGACTTTGGATTTTTTTTTCCTAACACTTAGTTCACAAGTTTCTGCCTTTCCGTCAGGATGAGTTTTCTTTGGAAGCTCTTGGCTTTTTGTTTACCTTCTTGAATCTTCTTGGACCCTAACTCCCACTGTCTTCTCCTTTTCCCTTGGGTTTCCCTCTCTTCTGAGAGAAATGATTATTTCTCTTTTATGTTAATAACTAATTATTGAATTAGGACTAAGGTTTCCTTCCTTCCTATTTCCTCATTGAGAAATAACCCCTTTGAAATACATGGATGATAATGAAATGAAATCTTGGGCAAAACCAGGAAAACTTAGATCTGATCAAAAGATAGAGAAATTCTAGTTCAGGTGAATTGGTGGATAAAAGCCCATTGGCTTTTAGTCAGGTCTTGATGGAAGTGGATTCTCCCATTTGTCTCCACTATCATAGAAAGGGTGGTATGGGTATAGATAAGCCTTTTTGACCAAGACTTGAGTGATCAGAGTCACATCCTCCAACCCTAAGTATTATTATTATTATTATTATTATTATTATTTTGGTTAGGCAGTTGGTGTTAAGTGACTTGCTCAGGGTCACACAGCTAGTAAGTGTCAAGTGTTTGGTCTCAGGCAGGATTTGAACTCAGGTCCTCCTGACTTCAGGGCTAGTGCTCTATCCACTGTGCCACCTAGCTGCCCCTGTCCAGACCCTAATTAAAATAAGCCTGTCTCTCATTATAATATTCATTCTCTCATTACTTGTTAACTAATCAGAGTTGATTTCCACCCTCAGGAACACCCAATCTTACAAAGGCATATAAACATTGAATGAGTTCCATGAGGGGTCTTTGGCATGCGAAGTGCCAGTGATCCCTTTTCTTAATTATCTGCTAGCAATAATTAATAAAATGATTAATTACCCAGAAACAATTGAATGGGATGTCCCAGTGAAGACTTTTCAGTGTAATTAAGGTAATGAGTTCAGAAGGTAGTGTGAGAAATGAACTCTCAGAAGTGAAGGCTCCTCAAAGGGTCAAATAATTCTTGATTATTACTTTCAAAATCCTCCCTCACTTAAACCCTGTTTTTAAGCACTTAATGGAAAGAATAAGCCCTGCTCCACCCCCAAACTCTCACCTCCCAGTTAAGAGGATAGGAAGAAACTTTCGAGCTTAGAATGTAAGCCCACCCCCAGTTAAGGGGGTAAGGGGATAGTGGTGGGTGGAAACTTGTTTGCGTGGTGGGCGGAGATTTGCTTTCATAAGGCGGCCCCTGTTCTCTCTCCCTTTCCCTCTCTCCCGCTCCCCCCCCCCATTACAATCTTGAGAAGTCTGAGTTTAATTTGGGTTGGGGTCGCTGTCCCGCACACAATGTCTCTTGAACTTTTTATATGTCACATCTTCCTACCGTCAGGTTTCATGATTGTGGCTGATTACTGGCATTGATTTATGGGCACACCCTCATTCCCTTTTTCGATTGTATTTCACCTTCTGATTTCCCTCTGCGTCTAAAAATCAGTATAGTATCAGAAAAGGAGATGACAAGGGAATAGGATCCCAGGGACCATAAAAATCCCTATCAACAAGGGCAGAAATTCATTGAGATCTGCATATGAATAGTAGTGTTTGGCTGGCATTTGCTTTTTCAGAGCGCAGATGTGAGATGTGAGTGTTTTCCAAAGGAGAAAGCGATTCAGCATTTCATACTGGGGTACTTGTGGTTATGCCCGGGATGACCTCTGAGTATCTCTGGGAGCAAGGCAAGAGAACATAGGCTTGTTTGAGTGGCAGCATCGCTTAGATGTCTATTGACAGCCAGTTATTATGTCTTTAGAAGAAAGGTCTATTGCTTCACTTAGATGATAAGTGGTCCTTTTATTTTAGGTCCTACTTCGTATTGTGTATGTGTGCTCATACATATTTCATTTGACAAAGAAAGGACCACAAAATCATTTGAGATTATGAATTTCTATTAGTCTTCAAGTATTGACCCAAGGAGGTTAGATTTTTATGTTAAATTTCTTATTCACAGATGTGCTTGTGTTTTTGGGCTTAGTTACATGATGCATCTTCAGAATCAAGACTTCATTCTGTTTCCTTTTATTTTGATGCTCTTCAGAATGTGAATTGCTTTCAGGGGGAAGGGAGGATGTTGATGAGATAATGATAGCTATTGAAAAAAACAAACATTGTTAGGAGACTACTGTATGTAAAACATGGAGATATAAAGATAGAATGAAAAGCAGTCCCTACCCTCAGGGGGCTTATATTCTATTGATAAGATACAACCTGTAAGCAGATACATGTATGTATAACAAATTGAGAAAGCTTAAATCACAATAATTCAGAGATTCAGAAAAGGCAGAACCCTTTAGTATGAGCTAATCCTTGAAGGAAACTAGGGGTTTTTTAGAAGCTGACTTGAGGAGGGAGTGCATTCCAGGCACAGGGGCAGTGCCTGTGCAGAGATAGAGGTCAGAGATGGAGTGTAGGTAGACTCTGGAAACAAGGAGGTCATTTAAGCTGAAATGGAGGATGCATGAAGGTTAGTAATGTGCTGTGAGCGTGGAAAGTAGGCAGAAGCAGATTGAGAAGGACTTTTAATGACCAAAAGGGGAACTGGTATTTTATCTTAGAGGCAATAAGAAACCAGTAAACATTCTTGAGCAAGGGAGTGGTAGTGGTAATGCCTACTTTAGGATGATGATTTTGATAGGTGTTGGGAGGATGGATTTGAGAGGAGACATGCTAAGTTGAAGGCTGAATCTATGGTACAATCCAGAGATTGAGTAAGGGGTCAGTTGGAGAAGTGGTATCTAAAAAGTCTGGCCCCTGGTATTGAGAGTGGTTGTGCTCAGGCACGAGCAGCTAGGTGGCACCATAGTGCATAGAGGGCCAGGCCTGGTGTTAGGAAGACTCATCTTCCTGAGCTCAGATCTGGCCTCAGACACTTACTAGCTGTTTTACCTTGGGCAAGTCACTTAACCCTGTTTGCCTCAGTTTCCTCATCAGTAAAAATGAGCTGCAGAAGGAAGTGGCAAACCACTGTAGTATCTCTGCCAAGAAAACCCATTCACAAAGCCATTGGATATCCTTTATATTGGATTGGATTGGATCTCACATGTGAAAGACCCCTCATGGAACCTACTCAATGTTTACATGCCTTTGGAAGAGTGGGTGCTCCTGAGGGTGGAAATCAACTCTGATTGGTTAACAAGAATTGATAGAATGAATATTATGATGAGACATATCTTTAATACAACTCAATTCAACAAACTACTATTAAAACATCTTCTATGTCCAAGGCATAGCCCCCAAGCTTGATGTTGGGGGTATACAAATAAAGTTCTTACTTTTAACAAGGAATTTTTATTTTGAGTTCATAGGGACACAGATATCTGGGTTTGGAATCAGAGGAAAAAATTCAAATCCTATCCCTGCTATTTACTCTCTGTGTGACCCAGGCCCAAGCATTTAATCATCTTGAGTCTTCATTTCCTTATCTGTAAAATGAAAAAGTTGGTAAGTGATCTGTAAGGTTCCTTCCAACCCTAGACCTGGGATCCTATATACAGAATTACATACCTAAGACATTGATATAGATGATGATATCCTTTAGAACAAACTTTATTTTTTTAAGTGTTAATATTGGCTTGGAATACGGCTCAGCATGCTGTAAGCATCATATTATAAAATTTTAGAGCTCAAAGTGACCATTGATTGGGATCATTTAATGCTAGGCCCAAACCCTCATGAGAGATTACCTCTTGGTCAAGGACATATGATCAGTTAGTGGTCAAGCTAGGGTAAAGATTGCCAGTACAGTTCTATTTCCATTACACCAAAATGTCTCTTATCACATACAATTACATTTTGGGGGGGAATGTCTTGTTTTTACATATCAGGCATTTATAGTGTACTCCTACTTTGTGAGAGGTCTCTTGTAGCAAAGTAAAACAGTTAAGTAAAACTAAAATTATCTGAAAGTATATAAAATATATTACATTTGTGGCATCCCTTCCATTTTGCTATTTCAAAACAAAACAAAACAGAAATCATTTTTCTTTCCTTTCTATCAGTCCTGCCCCATTGGGAAAAAAAGAAAAGAACAAATTTCTTGTAACAATTTTCTTGCATAGTCAAGCAAAAACAAATGCCCTCAATGGTCACACACACACACAAGAATATATATGTACATACATATATCTATATCTATATCCATCTGTCTAAATTCTATGCCCTAAATCTATTACTTCTATATAATGGATAGCAGGTTTTATCATCTTAGAGAGAAAGGGAGCGAGAAAGCAAGAGAGACGGAGACAGATTGAAAGATGCTTCCATTTTCCAAGTATTTTTGAGGGTTATTTGATTTCTTGCTTATTATTAATGCTACTGGATGATAACTGTTTTAGTTTAATAGCAACTGGGATCATGACATGTAGACCTCAAGTAGAATCTTTGGAGAATAAGAAGCTGAATTCAACTGATCAAATCTCATTATGTCTGTGTAAAGAGATCATATAATGAGAGGAGACTTTAAAATTCACATTTCAGTCTATGTGTCCCATGGAAGAGGATATAGATTTCTTTTGTTTGACCCCTAGAAGGCAAAATTAGGGCTCAGTGAGTAGAAGTTACAGACTATCAAATTTGGGCTTTGTTCCATGAAAAATTTCCAAATACTGAGAGCTCTTCCAAAGTGATATGCTACCCCATGAAGCATGAATGACATATGGGGATTCCGATTTCTGTGCAGGTAGTTGACATTGACATCTCTGAGATGCTAGGATTTTATGAAAGGACCTGTGACCTGATGACTGACCATTTAGAGTTTCATACACATATAACATAAATGTTGCGTTAATGTTAAGATGTACATTATATTTGTATATTATAGAAAGGCACCCTGCGTGTCTTTGAGTAGTTACACACAGTGTCTCAATTACCCATATGATTTATTTGTTTAATTTAGAGAGGAGACGACTATCACTGCTCATTGAAATCCAGGTGCCCAGACTCAGTTCCCCATTCATGTAGTTTTATCAGGTAAAGGTGTCTTTTAGGAAAGGTCTCTAAGAAGCCACTTTCTATTACTTTTCTAGTGTTGGTGTGTATTTATAGTCTTCAAGTAGTTGCTTGTGCATAGCAATAATATCTGGACATGGTTCCAAATCTTTGAAAGATTTGATTATGGGATAAGGATAGGTTCTAGACGTGTTATTTCATTGGTATAGGGAAGTCTACTAATGTAGATTAGCTCCTTCCCTTAAATTTATAATCTTACAGAGTTGCCTGGAGGCACTGAGGAGTACACTGCCCTGCCCATATTCATAAAGGCAATATATGTCAAATTCAGGATTTGGACCCAGGCCTTTCTGGCCCTCTATCCAGTGTGTTGTGGTTGTTTATTGGTTTCAGTCATGTCTGAGTCTTCATGACTCCATTTGGTTTTTTTTGTTGTTGTTTTTGGGTTTTTTTGTGGCAAAGATACTGGAGTGGTTCGCCGCTTCCTTCTCTGACTTATTTGACAGATGGGGAAACTGAGGCAAACAGGGTTAAGTGATTTACCCAGGGTCACACAGCTAGTAAGTGTCTAAGGCAGGATTTAAACTCGGGAAGATGAGTCTTCCTGACTCCAGTACTCTATCCACTATGCAACCTAGCTGCCCCCTACCCGGTATACCACACTGATTAATTAAACTAAACATATCTTTGTGTCAGAAAATGGGATCAATGCAGAATCCAAATACATTTCCTTGGATTGTTATGAAGAGTAAATCGTATGTGTATGTAAAAGTATTTTTAAAAAAATAAACTGCTGTATCATTTCTGAATTTGTATTGCAATCAGTTAATAAGTAAAGAAGTAAATTAAGTTGAATTAATTAAAAAATTAAACCTTTAGAAAGATTAAAATAAATGTACTGTCTGGGAACAAGGACCATAGATTTAGATCCACAAGGGACCTCAGAGATAATCATGTGTGCTCTGTATCATGTGCTGTTTGTATACTCTCGTTCATTTTGTCTGTCCTGTGTGCCCGTCTCCCCCACCCCCTTCACCCCCAGTAGAATAGATAAGCTCCTTAAGGTGGAGAACTGTTTCATTAAAAAATTTTTTTTTTGACTAGCCAATTGGGGTTAAATGACCTGCCCGGGGTCACATAGCTAGTGTTAAGTGTCTGACGCTGGATTTGAACTCAGGTCCTCCTGACTCCAAAGCTGGGGCTTTATTCACTGAGCCACCTAGCTACCCCAAGTGTTTCATTTTAACATGTTTAACACTGTTTAACATAGGACCCAGTCCTATGACTTGCACATGATAGGTATTTTAAAAAATGTTTGAATTGAATTGAATTCTCTTATCTCCTTCATTTTATAGATGTGGAGACTGAGGTCCAAGGAGCCTGAGACTTTCCCAAGGTCACATTTGGTATCCTAGTGTTCTCAAAGAGTTATGAATTCTTTTGTGTGTTTAAGTTACTGGTTATCACAAAGAGATGCAGACACTGGGAAGAAAGCTATATTTTAAAATATAACTTAATTCACTTTTATCAAAGCCATTTGAAGAATAGTTTAAAGTGCCATAAATCTTAGAGCAGTCTAGCCACATCCATATCTGTATCCTACACATTGAAGAATATCTTTTTTATTATTTATGTGTGCAGCACTTTTCTTTACTGTGCTTATCTAAACAGAATACAGGAAAAAAAAACATTCCTATTGCTTCCTATCACTCTTCCATGTCTCCATCTGTAATCCTTTCAACATCTATCCAGACTGCACATTTAGGGTTTGGCAACCCTCTATAAAACTTAGACAACTTATATGTTCATTCACGTTGTGATCAATACGTAAGCCATGATGGATCTACTGAATTAAATTCAAGGAACATTTATTAAGTATCTACAGTGCTAAGTATTGAGAATGAGGATAGGAGAACAAAATCAGCTCTCAAGTATCTTCCCTTCTATTGGGGAAAGAAAGTTGGATATAACATATACACAATTAAGTAAATGCAAAGTAATATAAAGGAATTTCAAGATGGAGAGAATCTTAACATATGTATGAGAGAAATTAGTATTAAATAACCAAATATTGGGGAGATGTAGGATTTTTTCCCTTCCTCATTTGGAGATTAGGTCAAAGCTTAGTTTTCTGAAGGACAGGGTGTATGATGAGATGTAATCTTGGACTTGTTACTCCACTCAACTAAGAGAACCCCACAAAGAATGTAATCTAAGGTTAATTCTGGCTTATTGTGTTCCACTCACCCAGGTCTAGTAGAGGTAGACCCTTTGTCTATATTGCCCAAGGCTAGAGATGTCTAGAAGGGAGAGTGATCAAATTCATGTACCCCAGCCCCTCATTAGAGTGGGTCCTCTTCTCATTAAAATATTCATTCTTCTCATTATTTGCTAGTCACACAGAGTTGATCACCACCCTCAGAAACAACTCTTCCAAGGGTATATAAACATAGAGTGGGTTCATGAGGGGTCTTTGGCATTCTAGAGTGCCATTGGCCACTTTTTATTAAATATATGCTAGCATGATTAATAAAATGATTAATTACCCCAAAACTATGATCAAGACATTGAACTTTTTGTATGTCACATGGGACGGTGAGGAAAGACTTCAAGTAGGAGTTGGTACCTGAGCTGTGCTTTGAAGGAAGCCAGGGATTCTATAAGGCAGAATTGAGAACGAAGTGGATTTTAGAAATGAGAGACAGTATACAAAGGCATGGAGGTAGGAGATACAGTGTTGTGTATGAGGAAACCACTAGCAGGCTAATTTGACTAGAACAGAGTATGTGAGAGGAAGCAATATAAAATAAGACTGGAAAGATAGGTGAGAGCCAGGTTATATAGGGCTTGTAGTTAAAGATTTTTTAAAAAGGTTTTGTTCTATATCATAGGTGTTGACCAGTATCATCATCGTTATTAATCTCATTCTCATCCTTATTTTTGTTATTCTTGGCTTCATATCCTGTCTTTGGCCAGCAGATAGTAAGGTCGATACTTTACATATGGACTGTGTAAAGTACAGGATCAGTTTGCACAAGTATCTCAATAAATAGTGGTCAAATGAATGAAAATATAGTTGAAGTGTCAGCTCTGTCCAGTTATTCTTGAGTGTGTGGCTATCGAGGTACACTGAGCTAGCAGGGTGTTATTTTTCTCTGTGCATTTCTCCTGATAGTAAAGGTATTAATCCTTCCAGAATTCTATATGTGTATGACTGTTACTTTGATGCTGTGTGCCAAGAGAAGCCCAAATGGGGTCATGGAGAGCTGGACACGACTGAAATGACTCAATAAAAAATATGTTGTAAGCTAGGAGATCCCACTGTGAGATACTGATTTGTAAATGGATGTTGAGGATGTATGTCTGTCACTTTGGAAATTCTGGGAAGTTACAAACTCCCCAGATTTACCTTGATGGTTGATACGGGTGAGAGAAAAAACAACCACAGAATATTAAAGCAAGCATAAATCCTGAGTGGTGGCTTAACTAACACTTTGATTCCCTGTCACCCCCTCACCACCCTTGGAAATCTGAAGTTACCCTTCCTCATAAGCTTCTGAACCAGTGACTCAAGGACCAGTTTATGAAACCTTGGAATTGTAGATGGAGAATGTTTGCTCATCTGTTAAATGAGGTTGTTGGATTGGATTATCCCTAGATGCCTTCTGGCTCTAACATGCTTTGGTTTATTATCAACAGCTGGTTTTAGATCCACAATTCAGCTGGATTTATCACATGAAATGTTAAGTGTATGATAAACATAGGCCTCTTTTTTCTTCAGGATTCCTAGAGATCAAAAACTGCATGGAAATAAAAACCAAACTTTATAAATACCTATTAGTTAGCAATAAACAATATTCAGTAACATTTCAGTAATCCAGAAGTCAGCTTTGCTGTCGTCTCAAGAATCCAAGAAGGGACCAAGCCAAGAAGTTAAAGAACATATAAAGAGTCTTTGAGCAGGAAGTAAGGGGAGGAAAAACCTAGCTGAAAAGATCCTGAAGTCTCAGTGATTAGACCTGATACCTTGTGATTGGTTGATTTTCTTCATTGGTCAGGTGACGGAAATAGAAGAGGTTAGAATGAAAAGGGAAACTGTAGGGAGGGAGAAAAAGAGACAGTGGGGTGTATAGAAATAGATCAGAAGATGGAGCTAAGATTGGAAATAGGTCATATAAAAATATTTAGAGTAGCTCTTTTTGTGGTGGGAAAAAGCCCCTCAAAACCAAAACCATCTACAAACTAAGAGGGTGTACAGCACTAGAAGAATGGCTGAATAAGTTAGTTTATGAATATGATGAACAGTACTACTGTGATATAAGAAAGGAGGAAATAGATGATATCAACAAAACATGGAATGACTTGAATGAGCTGATGCAGAATGAATGGAGAAGAAGAATATGAGTTATATTAGAAGAAGAATAGAAGAGCTATGTAAGCTATAGATATTTTGGTAAATTTTTAAATTTATCTTTAAGCTTAGATACAAAATGAGAAAAGAAAAAAATTGTCATGTACACAGAAGAATATAAGAGAGGATTCAGTATAAAACAATATATTTCCATTTGAAGAAAACCCACATAATAAATACTACAAATTATTTTCCGAGCTACCTAGCTTTTCTTTGCTTCCTTCTAGGTTTTCTTTTGTTCTTTGTTGTGCAGTTTTTACTTTATTTTTCCTCTCCCCTTCACTCTAAAGAAGGCTACAATTAAACATGGGGGTGTGTGTGTGTGTGTGTGTGTGTGTGTGTGTCACACACGCACACACTTATACATAGATATCTATAAACATACACATGTATGTAAGACTACTATGTTTATTTCCACTTGTCATCTCCTTCTCTGAAGGTGGATAGCATCTTCCTTCATAATTCCAAATCTTTTCCATGTTTTTGCTAAATCATTTCCTACGTCACAACAATATTCCAACCTAATAACATCCTATCTGAGAAAGTGTCTATGAAAGTTTTTCCCCAAGTTTTCTGCATTCCTTCTATTCTTGGCTGCATAGGTTTTATTTATATAAGAAAATTTTAATTTAATATGATCAAAATTATCCATTTTACATTTAAACAATGCTCTCACCTTACAATATAGTTTAAGGTCTGATACTGCTGAATCTGTTCCCTTTACATCTTTTTTCCCCAGTTTTAAAAAAAAATTTCTGACCTTTTGTTCTTCCAAATGAACTTTGTTATTATTTTCTCTAACACAGTAAAATAATGTTTTAGTAATGTAATTGGGATAACATTGAATAGTTTAGTAAAATTGTCATTTTAAAAATTATATGGCTTTACCGACCTATGAACAATAAATATTACTTCAGATATTTACATCTGAGTTTATTTGTATAAAAAGTATTTTATGTTTATGTTCATATAGTTTCTGTGTCTGTTTTGGCAGCTATACTCAGGTATTTTATACTGTCTATTTTAAATAGTCTAAAATAATATTGAATAACTGCTGACAGTGTTGTTTCCCTACTTTTCTCTTTCGATTAAGTCTATTTTAACTTTACTTTGTCTGAGATCATGAGTAGGACTCCTGCTTTTTTTACATAATGAATTCTACTCTTGCCCTTTATTTTATCTTTGTATGTATCTCTTTTTTTATACTGTTTCCTGAAAGCTACGTATTGTTGAATTCAAATTTTTAATCTGCCATCTGTTTTCATTTTATGGGTAAATACATCCCATTCCCATTCTAAGCTATAATTACTTGTGTATTTTCCTCGTTCGTATTTTTCCTCACTATCCTCCTCACTCTGTTTACCTCATCGCTCCTCACTCCTCTACTTTACTTCTACCCACTACCTTGCCCTCCTATTTCTTAACCTACCCACCCCTGTAAGAGTCCCTCCCTTATCCTCTCCCCCAACCTATATCCTTTCCCTCTTATTTCTTTCTGAATTTTGAAGACTTTTATACTACCCTTCTCTCTGTGTGTGTGTGTGTGTGTGTGTGTGTGTGTGTGTGTGTGTGTTGTTCCCTCTTTAACCCATTCTCAATGAGAGTAAGGTTCCTGCACTACTCGCTCTTCTTCCTACTAGCTTCTTCTGTATCAATTTTTTCTTATATGCCTCATTTGTATGAGATAATAACTCCTTTTTATCACTCCCTACAGTTTTACTTTTTTTAGAATCGCTCCACCATTCTCAGATCAACCCAAGCCTTTCTTTCAAACTACCCAAATAATGATGATAGTCATAAGAGAGTATTGATACCATTTTCACATATAAGAAGTAAACAATTTGACCCTATTGAATCCCTTATAATTGGCCTTTAATATTTACCTTATATTTCTCCTGGATGCTACATGTTGAATTTTCCATTAAGTTCTGGGGGTTTTGTCACAAGTGCCTGAAAGTCTTTGAGTTTGTTAAATGTCCTTTTTTTTTTTAAATTCAGGATTATACTTTAACATTGCTGGGTATTTTCTCTTTGGTTGTAACTCCAGCTTTTTTGCTCTGTGAAGTATGGCATTCTAAGACCTATGGTCCTTCAACGTAGTAGCTGCTAGGTCTTGTGTAATCTTTCTTGTAGCTCCATAATATTTAAATAGTTTTTTTCTTGTTGCTTCCAATATTTTCTCCTTAACCTGGGAGTTTTGAAACTTGACTATGATATTCCTGTAAATTTTTCTCCTGGAATCTTTTTCAGATGGTGATTGGTAATTTTTTTTTTCCCATTTCTGCTTTGCCTTCTTGTTCTAGAACTTCAGGGCAATTTTCCTTGATAATTTTTTGTAATACTGTATCAAGATTCTTTTTTTTAATCATTATTTTTAGGTTGTTCAACTATTATATTATTTCTCCTCAGTCTGTTCTCCAGATCAGTTGTTTTTCTGATGAGATGTTTCACATTCTCTTCTAGTTTTTCATTCTTTTAATTTTGTTTTATTACTTCTTGGTGTCTTAGAATGTTATTAGCTTCCCTTTGCCCAAATAGGAATTATTTTCTTCCTTAAGTTTTTGATTCTCTGTTTCAAATTAGTTGACATTCTTTTCATAATTTTCTTGATTTTCTTGGATTGCTCTTATTTTTTTCCCCTGATTTTTTTCCACTGACTGTATATAGCAGGGGTTCTTTGCATAGGGTCCATGAGTCTATGGATAGATTTCTGAGAAGTCAGTGTGTGTGTGGCGGGGGAAGAGCAGAATTATGTCTTTATTTTCTATAATCTTTCACTGAAATTTAGCACTTCTCTCAATTGTGGATGTAAACAGCAATCATTATTTCGAGAAGGGGTCCAGAGGCTTTTACCAGACTGTTTGAGAATTTTACAAAGTTAAGAACTCCTGGACAACAGTAACTTTAAATTATAGGAAAAAAACTATGAGAAAAAGCATAGTTGGAAGCTATTGCTCATATAGAAGGTCGTGTTCTGTTTGGAAAACAAAATTGGATGACAGAGTGGGCAATAGAGCAGCCCAGTCGTTCTAATGGTAGGAGGCATGACTATTAAGATATTGTTTCATTAATTGCTATTAAGATATTGATTTATGTGCCTAGTCTCTTAGGTGAGCTAGGGGAGGGAACAAGGAGTGATAAACCATGACGTAAATCTGTACCAGAAGCCTTAAGAATAGTGTAGCAGTTTATGAATGTGATAAGAACTAGGGTTTCTTACCGGGGTCAGAGGAGGGAAGATCAGAGAGAGAGACCTGGAGCCTGAAAATATCTTTTTATTTTAAAAAATTAATTTATTTATTTTTAGTTTTCAGCATTCATTTCCATAAGATTTTGAGTTCTAAATTTTCTTCCTTTCCCTGAGATCGTCTGATATAACCTCTACATATACATTCATATGAAAATATCTTTCGCATATATGTTGGTGATCCCCATCATCTTGGAAAGCTAGTACACAGGTATATGAGCTGTCTTTCTTGAGTTTTATCCCTGACAAAGGAAATAAGCCAATGAAGGAGTCTAATGTAACCATTTTCTAAGAGGATGGCGTGGGTTTGGCAAGAGTTTTCTAGCAAGCCTTGGAACATCTTTTGTATCACAGGACATTCCATGTTTCAGTCATGTCTACCAGAAGTCATAGATGAACATAGGTCATGTCTGTAGCCTGCTGTTGATTGGGCATGGCAGAGGAAGGGAGCACTGTCCTGGTGGGTTGGGAAAGTGCTAAAAAGGTCTGCAAGCTGGCTCTGACCTGAGGTGTGAGTCAACGTGCATCTCTTGTCAAATAAGTATGGAAAGATTAGTGTCATTTTTCACTCAAGCTAATTCATTCCACATGGGTGTAAATAATTCTTCCAAAAATGAATCTACCAGAACAAGTGGATTCCATGCCAAATACAGAAAGGTCTGGTCTGTTGTAGCCACGTTCCCATCCTGGAGCCCATTGATCTGGGGAGGAAATTTTTGAAAGTCTTCCAGTAGTCCTAATAGAGACCATGATACATGAATCAAGGCCTCAGTCTGTGGGAATCCTGGTGGATAGAGAACCATAAGCAACTTTCACTGTGCCAGGAGCCCCATGAGGGTCTCCATTTGCTTGGAGAAAAAGTCTAGGGCACCCAGATGCCACTTGGGTTTCTGTGTCTCCCTTCCAAGGACAGTCTCATCCAGAAATGTGTGCCTTTTAGTGTCTCCCAGGCTTCCTATGGGATGGTTAGTTTGAAAGGATGAGCTAACAGTTGCCACAGCTCTGAGGTCTTTGGAGCCTTCTGCTGGGCTCAGGTAGCCCTGCCGTGGCCACTGCAAGCCATTTATTTGGAGCTGGAACGATAAATGTTATGAGATAATGCAGGATTGGTTCATGCCAATGATTACAGAAACTCCTGGACAGGCACATAGTGAGGCAAGCCTGGAGACAGCCAGCACCCTAAGGCCAGGCCAGTCTATTATTAAATGGTCTGCAGTCCACCAATGTTCAAGAGGCCAAGAGTAAGGTGAGAGGCTTGGCTGACTGCCAGAGTTCAGAGCCAACGGAATCTATTAAAGACCAAGAAATGGAAATGTAGGGAGTCCAAATAAAGAGCTCTGACTGAAGTGAACCTGCATTCCTGGGTGTGTGAGGTAGGGGAGATGGTCTCTGACAGCCAATTTGATACTTCTGAGCAAGGATCTTCCCTTCTTTTTACCCCCACTCTCTACCGGTAGCCTCTCCCTGTCCCTCAGCCTATGCTGGACCCCCCAGCGTATGTCCAGGGTCTGTCCACTAGTCAGGCAAGAAGGACACCTTACCAGTTGTCTCAGTGGCTTCTCTTCTGGGACCTTAGAGTAGAGGGCTTCAGTGGCCAGGGTACGCTTGGTGTTGGACCTAGAAAGACCCCAATTCCATTTTGCAGTGTGAACTCTGAGAAGGTACAGCTGGGACAGGCAGACACCAACAGACACAGAATTGTGAATCACAAAGTTTTAATCATCACAAAGTTTCCTTTTCAGTGACCTCAGTCAGTCCCTGGTGTCCCACAACTCCTGGGGCTAGAATAATAAGCCAGATTGCTTGCCTTGTGCTCCATGCAGAATTGGACCTTGCTGTATTCCTGAGCCCTGACAGGATGATATGTTCTTAATGTTCAGTCCTGAATTTCACTCTTCCGTTCATTTGTCTCGTTTGCTCACGCACAGCCTCTTGGGTCAGCTGTCGATAGAGCTGGTAGCCTTCAGGAGACAGATTGTCAATGCTTTTCCCTCCATCTTTGTATAGCTTCCCTGACTGCCTTCAAATCCCACATAAAGTCCCCCCCTTCTGCAGGAAGCCTTTTCTGATCTCCCTGAATTCTGATGCCATTCCTTGGTTGATCACTTCCAATTTAGCCACTATATGTCATTTGTATATGGTTATTTGCATGATGTCTCCCCCATTAGACTGTAAGCTCCTTGAGGGCAAGGACGGTCTTTTGCCTTTCTTTGTATCTCCAGCACTTAGCATAGTGCCTGGCACATAGTAGGTGCCTAATAAATGTTTGTCAGTTGACTGACACTCTAGCAGAGAAACTGACCTGAATCTGTGAGAAAGATAAGAGGAAGAGGGGATCTATTCACTGCTAGAGAAAGTGAGAGGGAGAGAGTCATCTGTGACATCCTGAGACTGTGGTCTACACTAACAATATCCCTCCTTAAGCAAGTCATGGAATATTGTGGCAGAGAGGAATTCGTTATGGATCATTGGGTTAGATGCTGGAGAAGATATAAAACTTTAATGGGCTTGGTCCTTTAGTACAGGCTCATCATACTGCCTCACACATTTAAACTCACCAGCTGTGTGACCCTGGTCAAGTGACCTAGCCTTTGTTTGCCTCAGTTTCTTCATCTGTAAAATGGGGATAATAACAGTACCTACCTCCCAGTGTTGTGAGAATGAAATGAGATAATATCCATAAAACACTTAGCACAGTGCCATGCACATAGTAGACACTATATAAATGCTAGAAACTTATTATTATTCAGTTGGAAGAGTGCAGGATTTAGAATTAGATGCTTGGATCCATATCTCAACTCTGCTGCTTGCCAACCACGTGGGCTTGGGGAAGTCGTTTAATCTCTCTGGGCCTCAGTTTCCTCACTTGTAAAATAAGACAAGATGACTTCAAAGATCCCTTCCAGCAAGAAATCTATGATCCTATAGTCCTATAATGCACATCCTTCATTTCGAAGATAGAGAAACTGATGCCCAAACTGAAGCAGACACTTTTCAAAGATCACAGATGTAGTTTCTCTCGAGAGATGTCAGATCTCTTTATTCGCATTATACCACCAGGCTTTCCTAAGCTCTCTTATTTTGAAAGACCCATAAGGGAACAACTTGAGTTTTTCCTCTAATTTGGCTTTAAACCAGGAATTCTTAACCTGGCATCTGTAAAATTTTTAAAAACATTAAAAAAAGTTTTGATAACTATTTCCATATAATATTTCTTTTGTAATCCTATGGATTTTATTTCATGTTTTAAAAATAATATTCTGAGGAGGGGCACATGGGCTTCTCCAGACTGCCCAAGGAGTCCAGAACACAGACTATCTGTGTGTTGCTTTAGACTATCTGTGTACTGTAAGCACTCAGGAGGTGATAGGACACCTCTAGAAATGGTCATGGTGATTCTGCTGTGTCTGCATTGCCCAGTTTCATCTATGGTTTTGTTTTTTCCTTCGTCAGTGTTCGACTACAGTTATAGGGATTACATTCTGTCCTGGTATGGGAACCTCAGCAGAGATGAGGGGCAGCTATACCACCTGCTCTCCGAAGATTTCTGGGAAGTCGCCAAACAGCTGCGCCACCGACTGAGTCATGTGGATGTGGTGAAAGTTGTCTGCAGTGATGCTGTCAAGACTTTGCTCACCCATTTCTGTGACCTTAAAGCTGCCCATGCCAGGTAATACCTTTGAGCTGGAAAAAAAGTTACCCAGGGCCTTTGTTTTCTGTTTCTTCTTGTTGGGTTGGGAATCAAAACATTCAAACGGGTCACAGTGCCTCTCATTTGTACTTGGGTTCAGAAGAAGAATGCATGTTGGTCTGGGGTTGGGTGTACAGTTGTATGGATGTATTTTGTTTCTAATTTTATAATCAGTTTTTAAAAAGGGATTGGTTTTCCATAGCAGATGCTTTTCACATGAAAATATTCTCAGCATCGTAGTTACTTATGAGAAAAATCAGTTTTTACAACTATCTTGAGCATTGTTGAACACTTTGTAATTTTTAGTTAAATGTAATTCATGTTTCTTCTTATAGAACACTGTATTAAGAACTGCTTAGCATTATAACACCTTGAAAACTGATTTAGAGAAACTGCGTGTGTGATATTTAGAGATGGCATTTGAATGTGAGAATGTAAAAAAGATACCAAGAACTAGTGTTTGGGCACATAGTAAAAAAAAATGAGTCCTTTTGCTAGTGTAACAGCTTCCTTGGGTGGGTCATGCCTCCGTAAATGAATGTGCACTTTGAAGAAAGGAGCTCAAGCTATCATACCTACTATTGAGAGACATTATTTCTTATATTAATAACTAATTATTGAATTAGGACCAAGGCTTTTCCCCTTTTCTACTTTCTCATCTAGAAATCAACCAGTGTGGGAAATCTTGCTCAAAGACTTACCCAGGCTAAGGTCTAGTCAAAGATGGTAAAAAAAATTCTAAGTTTAGGCCAGGGGTGGGGAACCTGTGCCCTCGAGGCCACATGTAGCCCTCTAGGTCTTCACATGTAGTCCTTTGACTGAATCCAAACTTCACAGAACAAATCCCTTTAAAAAAAGGAGTTGTTCTGTAAAACTTGGACTCAGAGTACTTAGAAGTCCATATATGGCCTTAAGGCCACAGGTTCGCCACCCCTGGTTTAGGCAAATGGGTAGATTTCTGCTCATTGTGTTTACTCAGGTCTAGGAAAATGTGGATTCTCCCTTTTGTCAGAGGGCTGATATGGAGGGTGATGAATTCCTTTGACCAAGATTTGGATGCTTCGTGTCACATACCCCAAGATTGTCATTGGACCATAGCCCAGCCCCTACTGGTAATACTCATTTTCTCATTCATTGTTAACCAGTTAGAGTTAACTGTCACCCTCAGGAATACCCACTTTTCCAAGGGCATATAAGCTGTGAACCTGCTACTATGAGGATCTTTGGCATTCAAGAGTGCCACTGACCTCTTAATAAAATGACTAATTATCCACAAACTGTGTCTCTCAGACTTTTTAAACATCACACTGTGGAGTTCCTTCTTTCTTAGGTATCCTGCCAATGTTTTCTGGATGTCAGAGTCCTGTGGCCTTTCCCTGCAAGATTTCTGTTGCTTCCTTGTACATGGGTACTCTGGAGAGAAGAGGGCAAGGTAAAGATTCAGAAGGTATTGCCCAGGAACAATGTAGTTTGTGGTATAGTCATCTGTGCTCAGCCCTTCCGAGTTCTTTGTGCCTAAGATCCAGGGTATCTTCATCCAATGGTTAAGACTCCATCTTGGGAACTGTTGGGCAAATAAATGCATCGACTACACCATTTCTTAGGAAAGAGACACAGGAGGGTTTCTACTCTCACTAGGAGGTTTGCTTTTGATCTGGTCAGACAGGAAGACAGGAATGGAGTCATAATAAGGGGTTAAATAAGCTTACTTTATTCTAGTCTAGTCTTCTGAAAGAGAGTTTGCTGATAATGAGAGTGCCAACTCCTACAGCATTCCCTAACAACCCTTCTTGCAGGGGCCGGCGTGAAGAGGGAGCAACTAGCTCTCGTCTCATTGGGGTCAACCAAGACCAGTACAACTTGTGCACTCCCCTAAATCCCCTCAAGCCTCAATGGGGGCCGGTTGAGGCAAGCACACCGATTCCCCCTCCCAAGCCTTGATGAGGGCCAATCATTCAGCCTGCACATTCACCCCTAGGGGTTCCCCAGTCACTGACTAATGTCCATTTGCTTCATAGGGCAATAGACAAAGAAGGCATATTGCCAGCAATAGCCTCACAATTTTACATCACTTCACCCCTGTATCTACCACGACTGAGCAGTAGAAACTATTTTGAACCATGATCGTGAGAACTCATATCTAACACCTGGAAAGTAGGGATTATTATGGCTATGGATCCTGGGAAGAAAACTGTAAGAAAGAATAGCACAAATCCACTTTACACACAGGAACATTCACTTTCCTTACAGGGACCCACCAAACCAGGCATACAGGGTTAGCCACCCAAGAAATGTGGGTATTCGACTGTGAAGACGTCTCACCTGAATCTCTCTTTCCCTTCTTTTTGGAAAACCAGCTTTCAAAAGGAGGGCTGTAATGGGTCATCCTAGAGCACCAGGCTAAGGTGTCTGTTTCTCCCTGTCCACTTTTATGAGCTACCTACAGTTAGCCAGCCTTAGAATGGGACAGAGGTTGGTGCATTTCGATATGATTGCTTGCTGCCCCCACAGTTCAACTATCCTGGCTTCATTTTAATTTAACAAACATTCATTACCACTTGCAGAGCATTGGCCTAGATACTAGGGAAGATACCAAGTTTCCACAGGCAACATTATTCATAATGGAATTGGTAGGGGTCTCATCCCACAGGGATGGATAACTATCATGCAAAACAATATATAAATGCGCCAGGAATGTGAAAAACAGTGCTTTATATGATGCAAAGGGGGAAAGGTTGATCCTGATTTAGAGGTTTCAGGGAAGTCTTCACGGAGGAGAGAAGGTAGCATCTGAGTTAAGTTTTAAAGGATGAATGAAAATTTAATAGGCAGAGAAGGGTAACAGTTGGTAATTTGGTGAAATGTAAAGTTAAGGATTTGTAGTTAGTACTATTCAAATTCTTTTTCTGCTGTATATTACTCATGTGACTTGGGCAAGTCATTTCTGTCTGGGCCTCAGTTTCCTTTACTGTAAAACTCTAATGTTCCTTCCAGTTCTAAATCTTTGCTACAACATAGGGATCTGTGTATATGTTACGTTTTTAATGTTCTTTTCTCATTAACAACTTTGTGAAGTAGTATGTTACTTTTTCCATTTTACAGATGATGAACTTAAGACTCAGTGAGTTAAATGAATTACCTATCGTCACCTAGGTAGTAAACAGAATTTGAGCCCAGGTCTCCTAACTTGGTCAGCTGTAGGGTGTCATAGTGCATAGAGGGCCAAGCTAGGACTCAGGAAGACTCATCTTCCTGAGTTCATATCTGTCTGAGACACTAACTGTGTGACCCTGGGCAAGTCACTTAACCCTATTTGCCTCAGTTTCCTCATCTCTAAAATTAACTGGAGAAGGAACTACTCTAGTATCTTGGCCAAGAAAACCCCAGAAGGGGTCATGAAGAATCAGACATGATTGAATGATAACTCCTGACTCCAAATCCATTGCTCTTTTTAAACTATCTCATGTTGCTTTGAGAGGCCAGAATTTTTAACTTTCTAAAAATTTAATGCAAACAATCACAGATTTATAGACTTTTCCAGCATGTGTATAATTAACCAACAACCTCACTAGAATTTAAAGAGTGAAGACGTTTTTCAGCAGACCTGAATCAATTTGGTAAATGTTTTGCGTTGTCCCTTACTACATAATTACTTTTTTTATTAATGAATCTGGCCAAATAAGTCAACATAATTTTTCTTTACTTCTGTTTTCCATGTACTTTCAACTTATGGAGTGATTTTCAATTTGTTGTACTGCCAAGAAGTTTTATAAGCTGCTAAAGGGCACAGGGCCTAGTATAGTGCCTGATGCATAGCGTTGACCTTAATAAATGTTCATTGTTGGTTTAATTGGCTTTCTGCAGGGCTGGTTTTCAGGTGTTCCAGGTACAGAGGGGGACATGGAAATCCTTTTGGTGGTGTTTGCTCACCCACTCCCACTCAGAAGCATCCCACGCATATGAGTCAGACAATGCTAGTTCGGGAGAGAACTTCAGAGATCATGTGGTTTAACCCACTCGTTTCAGATATGAAAAAATGTTACTATTGGATATATTTCCAGGGGGAAAAAAGCCCTTACGGTTTTAGGGTTTTTTTGAGGAATGAAATATATAGAAATGGAAGTTTAGTGTTTTCTCCCTTATTCGTTGAGCTCCTGGGAACAATTCTTTCCCTCTGGAAATGAGAATTTTTTTTTTCCTTTTTGAAAATCAAAACCATCCTGTATCGATTACTTGTCTGTATAGATGCCTTCCAGCTGCATCATTTGGAGCAGATAGTGTTTGTTCCACTATTGTTAAAAGGCTTCAACTCGAATATCTTGGCATGTTGGAATTTTGAGATACTGGGTTAATTTCCATTTTTGAAAATATTTGTCAGCTTCTACTAAAGTAATTTTCCAGTGCCTCATGGAGGTTTGGAGGGGACTGTGAGTTCCCAAAGATGCCTGTGGAGTGCAAGCTTTCGAATATTCCCCAAAACTCAAAATGCTTCAATTACTGGGATAGGTTGTGTTTCTGCCCTCTCAGGATGGGCTTAGCTGAACTTGCTGAGACTCATCACCAGAAGGCTGGTCACCAGGTTTGGCCAGAACAACTCAGGAAGCCATCTGCTAAGACATGGTTGAATTATGATCTGCATTAGTGAGAAGAATACTTGTATTGATAAAATGACATCTCTGGAAGGAAAGAATTCCATTTATCAACCTATAGCTTCAAAAGGGAAATGTAATTAATTGATTTTTAGCATTTAGGAATGCTACCAATAACTAGAGTAGAAATAAATGAATATTCATAGGCAAAGAAGAGGTTAAAATATTTGTATTTGAAGAAGGTATGATGGCATATTTAGAGTATCTAAGAAACACACACACAAAAGCTTGATATAATGGCTTTTGCAAGATCAGGGTATGAGATAAATCCATAAAAACCATTAGCATTTCTGTGGAAAAGAAACCGCAAAACAGAGGAAATCAATGAAGAGAAATACAGTTTTTCAATAATGACAAAATGTTATCAAATAACTACAATACCTAGTATTTATATAGTACTTATGTGCCAGGCGCTACGAAAAGTGCCTAACAATTATCTCATTTAATCCTTACAAAAACTCTGCAAAGTAGGTGCTATTATTATCATCCATATTTTACAGAATAGAAAACTGAGGCAAACATGTTAAGTGACTTGCCCAAGGTTACACAGCTGATAAGTATCTGAGACTCACGTCTTCCTGACTCCAGGCCCTGGCACTCTATCCCCTGTGCCATGTAGCTGCTTTGTAATGTTTACTCCGTGTCAGTTCATATGTGTCTCCCCTTCTTTCACTAAATTTTTCATGTTCATTATTTCTAGTGTATACCTATTTTTGTACCGGAGAAAGGCATTCATTTTGGGAATTATATGATATTGAAGAAAAAATAGATCGATGATAGAGAAATAGAGAAATTAGGACTAAAGGCATATAACAGGGTAGTAATCGAGAAATCCAAGATAAGAAAATATTGGGGATGAAAATCATTATTAAATAAAAACCATTGGAAAAATTACATGGCAGTATGACAAAAGTGAGATTAAATCCACATTTCATTCCATATACTACATTAAATTTTAAGTGGATTAATAGTCCAGATATAAAAAAAAAGAAATTAGAATAACATATCTATCACAGATGTGTAATGAGAATTTCCACCTTCAACAATTAGAAATTATAGATGACAAAACAGATGGATTTCATTTTATAAAAGTTTAGTGTTAAAAAAACAATATGCATCAAAAAATATAAAAGGAAGGTAACATTAGGGAAAAATTTTAGCTGTGAATATTTCTAATAAGAATATGACATCAAAAGTTTAGTTAAATCAAGGTTAAAAGACTTGAGGATGTTAGATGAATGGTTAGATGGTTAAATGAATGAATGAAATAGCATTTATTAGGCACCTGTTACATTCTAGGTACTGTGCCAGGCAATAAGGATACAGACGCAAATGTGAGGCTGGGCCTGTCCTCCAGCAGCTTATATTCTAGTCAGGAGAAATAGCATGTATAGGAGGACAGTGGTGGCCAGAGAAAGGAGTTTTGGTGTGAGGAGTCACAGGGATTATGAGTAGAGCCATAGAGCAGTAGATTGCCAATCCCTTTCCTGCAGTGATGGTGGCATTGATTTATGATAACGGTTCCCAGAACAAGAGGTGAAAGAAGGAATAGGGGTAGAATATAGATATGGTGGCAGGGCAGATAGCAAGATGCTTGAAAAGGCTCCAGTTTCCCAGTGGGTGACTGCATGGAATTGGAAGTATGGTCTGGACCAGTCCAAAGATCCAGTAGCTTAGATGAATTGATATTTGTTCCCATATACCAATCAAGAGAGCTCAGCCCCAGGACAGAGTCCCGAGTTCCAAAGCTGAGTGGGACAAGGAATGTGGGAACAAAGGGGAAGCTCCCTGGATGGCCAGCATGGAGGGTCACTGGGAGGAAAAGAGTGCAGATGGCAAGATGCTTAGGTTAGCCCCTAGTTACCTGGCGAGTGGGGATGGACTATGAGCAGAGTGTTCTCAAAAGAAGGTACGCCAATATCATTAACCACCTGAAAAAATATTTAAGCTCCGTAATAATCAGAGCAATCCAAATGAAAACAACTTGAAGATACCACCTTGGACCCATCAAATTGTGAAAGGTAGTTAAGAAAAATAACATTCCATGTTTGGCAGGTCTGTGAAGAAACAGGCACTATGGTGGGGGGTGGGATGTGTGCTGTGAATTGATAGGGTTTTTTTTGTCTAGCAGTATAGCAAGATACAGGAGCTGGCCACAAACTTTGACCCAGTGAGTCCAACTCTTCATGGCCCTGTGGACCATACTATCCGTGGAGTTTTCTTGGCAGAGATACTGGAGTAGTTTGCCATTTCCTTCTCCGGTAGATTAAAGCAAACAAAGGTTAAGTGACTTGCCCAGAGTCACATAGCTAATAAGTGAGGCCATATTTTACCTTGGGTCTTTCTGACTCCAGGCCCAGCATTCTATCCATTGAGCCGCCTGGCTACTTCCTAGTGAATCCCCTATTATACTCTAAAGATGTTATTGAAAGGAAAAGAAGACCTAAACATTCATAGCAATACTGTTTATGTTAGCAAGCAATTAAAGATAAACTCATTTCTACCAATTAGAGAACAGCTGAACAAATCATGTAACATGAGCTTTACAGGCTATCATTGTTCCATAAGACAGTAAAAGTATGAAGACTTCAAAAAAAATGGGGAAATATATTTGAAATGATGCAAAATGAAGCAAGCAGAATCAGAACAATCCGTATCCTGACACTAATGATGTAAATGGTAGCAACAAAAAAATCTAAGGGAAATTTACACTATCAGAAGGAGATGTGGAAGCCAACATGAAGTTAATGTTGTTAAAGTTGTTGTACATGTATAACCTATATCAGATTACTAGATGTCTTAGGGAGGGGTGAAGGAAGGAGAGGGAGAGAGAAAAATTTGGTACCCCAAATCTTAAATGTTGAAAACTGTCTTTACATGTAATTGGAAAAAAATAAAATGCCATTAATTGGGGGGAAGTACAGTTAATGTACACCTTTCAAAACCAACACGTAAATAATGGAGTTTGTGGTTTCATGTGCTGTCTTTTTTATTTTTGTTTGTGCATTTCAATATTTGTTTTTGTTGATTGTTACTGCTTTTAGAACCAAAGTATGCAAAAAAGGGGGGGAAAATGAGAAAATAGTAGTGATGGTAACAGAAATAGGAACACCAGGAGGTGGGATGGTTTTGCGGACCGTCAAACATCTTTTGAATTTGCAGTGCCAGTAGAAGATCCAGGTCTCTAGAGGTCTTTTGACCAGTGTGAGAAATGTGGATGTAATACTCAGGAAGTAGTTCGGGATTGGAGATATACCTTCAGGAATCATCCACAGAGTGATAAGAATTGAAGAGAAGGGAGTAGATGAGATCACTAAGGGAAAAAGTGCAAAATGAAGAGAGAGATCCAGAGCCCAGCTTTTGGGACTGCACAAATATATGGGGGAAGAGGGAAGGAGGAAAAGAGCAAACAGAGAAATAGGTGTCATGACACCAAAACTAAGGCAGCAGAGAATTTCAAGAAGTCTTCCTTCCAGAAATTAAAGCTATCTATAGTCATATGAAAAAATGTTCTAAATCACTATTGATTAGAGAAATGCAAATCAAAACGACTCTCAGGTACCACATTACACCTATCAAATTGGCTAACATGACAAAACAAGAAAATGATAAATGTTGGAGAGGATGTGGGAAAATTGGGACACTAATGTATTGTTGGTGAAGTTGTGAACTGATCCAACCATTTTGGAGAGAAATTTGGAACTATGCACAAAGGGCTATAAAAATGTGCATAGCCTTTGACCCAGCAATAGCACTTCTAGGGCTGTATCCCAAAGAGATCATACAAATGGGAAAAGGACCCACATATACAAAAATATTTATAACAGCTCTTTTTGTGGTGGCAAATAATTGGAAATTGAGGAGATGTGCATCAACTGGGGAATGGCTGAACAGGTTGTGATATATGAATGTAATGGAATATTATTGTGCTGTAAGAAATGATGAGCAGGCGGACTTCAGAAAAACCTGGAAAGAATTACATGAACTGATGCTGAGTGAAATGAGCAGAACCAGGAGAACATTGTACATAATAACAGCCACACTATGTAATGAATGACTTTGATAGATTTAGCTCTTCTCAGCAATGCAAGGATCTACGACAACTCCAGAAGACTCATGATGGAAAATGCTATCCACATCCAGAGAAAGAAATATGGAGTCTGAATGCGGATGGAAGCATAGTATTTGCTGTCCTTTTCCTTTGTTGTTTTGTTTTATTGCTTCATTCTCATGGTTCCTCCTATTAGTTCTAATTGTCCTTTACATCTTGACCAATGTGAAAATATGCTTAAGATGAGTGTATAACTAGAGCCTATATCAGATTGCATACTGTCTTGGGGAGGGTAGAGAAGAAGGAGGGGGAGAAAATTTAAAACTCAAAATCTTGTGGAAATGAATGTTGAAAACTAAAACTAAATTAATTATTTAACAAAAAGAAAAAAAAAGTCCTCCTTCCATGAGGTCAGAAAGAATAAGGACTGAGGAAAAGCCGTTAAGTGTAGTCATTAAGCATGGTCATGCCTGAGGCTAATTCTGGAAAGCAATTTTGTAACTATGCTCCAAAAGCTCCTTATTAAACTGGACATATCCTTTGGTCCAGTGGTACTGCTACTAGGCTCATTCCTCAAAGAAACAAAAAGAAGAAGAAAAGGGCCATGTGTACAAAAATATTTATAGCAGCTCTTTTTCTGGTAGCAAAGAATTGGAAATTGGGGGAGTATCCATCCATTGGGGAATGACTGAATAAGTTATTATATTCATGGTGTATAAATATGATGGAATACTATTGTGCTGTAAAAGAAATAATGGGAAGGGGAAGGTTTCAGAAAATCCTGGGAAGACATTTATGAACTGATCCAAAATGAAGTAAGCAGAACCAGGAGAATAATTTTATACAATAGTAACAATGTTGTAAAGATTTTATAAAAACAATTTTGTAAAATTTAGGAACCAAAAGGTTCATGATGAAACATGCTGCCCACCTAATATTGAAGAGTGGTGATGAACTCAAGAGTGCAGACTAAAGCATATTTTTTCTCATCTCTCCTTCCCTTCCCTTCCTTCTCCTTCTCTTTCTCCCTCTCTTTTCTTTCTTTCTTTCTTTCTTTCTTTCTTTCTTTCTTTCTTTCTTTCTTTCTTTCTTTCTTTCTTTCTTTCTTTCTTTCTTTCTTTCTTTTTCTTTCTTTCTTTCTTTTTATTCCTTCCTTCCTTCCTTCCTTTCTCTCTTTCTCTCTCTCTCCCTCTCCTTTCTTTCCTTTCCTTAAATTTATTTTGTTTGACTATACATGTCTATAACAGTTTTATTTTTCTTCCCTTCTGAATAAGTTGGGGAGGTAGAGGTGGGAGGGAGAGAATTTGGAACTAAAAATAAAATTTTAAGTTGCTTGAGGCTAGAGTAATCTGAGCTAGCCTATCCTTAGATAAGTTTCCCATTTTAAATCTAAACCCCTCGTTTTACAGAACAGGAAACTCAATTTCAGGAAGGTTAAACAACTGACCTAAGGTCATCCAGGTGGTAAGTGACAGAAGTGGGATTTTGACCTAAGGAAATGTAGGTATTGGTAAAATGTCACATGAAGAAAAAATTGGTAAAATGTCACATGTAGAAAAATATTTTTTCAAATATGTTTCTGTTTTGCTCATTTGGGCAGCTTCTTTTTCGTTATGTACAAATAACAAACTGTCCTTTTAGATGACTCACTTCCACAATTTTCTCCCACCCCACTCCCCCTTTCCTTCTATTTTTAGACATGAAGAGCAGCCGAGGCCCTTTTTATTACATGCATGCTTAAGGAACTCGGATGAAGAAGTAAGGTTCCTACAAACATGTTCTCGGGTTCTCGTGTTTTGTCTCCTCCCCTCAAAGGATGTCCAATCTCTCAGCTTGCGCATAGTCCTTGCAGAAATTCTCACAACAAAAGGTAGACTTATACAATTGAGATTGCTTTTAGATGACTAGATCTCTGTGCATACAAATGTGTTGATAACACTTTTTATGGCACATACACTCACCTTGTACTCTCGTTTTGGAAGTGTGAAAATCAAATTTCCAGAAAATTTCATGTGGAAATAGAGCGGCAAAGAGAGCATCCTTTGGACATCCATGAGAAATGTAAAAATAGATAGTGACAGATGGTCAAGTGAACAACCCATCCTCTTATTTATTTTGAAATGACAGAGGTGTTCCTTCTGTCCTCCTTAGGGAAGTAGCGGTTCATGATAGCCTTTGTGTCTGCTGGGGCATTAATTAACACAGAATCCTAGACTTAAAGTGGAAAGGGACCTCAGAGGTCATCCAGTCTAACTCCCTCTTTTTATACAAGAGAAAATTGAGGCCTACAGGGGTTAAGTGATTTGCCCTAGGTCATACAGACATAAATGTCAGGGTAAGGAAACCCATGTGAATCCAGTCCTGATGGAGCATTTAAATACTGTAAGATTTAGAATTTCATTGGCAGTGGTGGGTCTTGGAGCTTCTTGATTTGTTTTTCATGGTTTATACAAATGCAAGATAAATTAAAGAGCAAGAACATTACAGCGCTTTATATATACTCTAAAAGAAATAGAATGAATAGCTATGCATGGCAAAATGCTCAGCTTGAAAGAAAAAAAAAAAGAAAGGCAAACCCTTAAAGTACCTTACTTAAGAAAAACATATCATAGCCTGGAATTTCAGTAGACAGCTAAACTGTTGTTTGCTTAATTTCACTTTTAGGTGAGAAAAGATTTTGTACTAAAAGGCAGGAGTCTTTGAAAAGAAAATCTCAATCTATAAACTTTCTGTACAATTCCAAAAGATTCCAGTTACTTCAGTATTTTGAAGCGGGAAAGAGCATATAGTCCTCTTATTTAAAAATGAGGAAACTGAGTCTCAGAGAAAAGGTCACACAACTAATTAGGAGGAAAACTTTGTTTTTCTTTTTTCAATCAGTGCCCTTTCTCTTTAAAAATAAATGGACAATCAAATAAATAATACATTATCAACTCTCCTCTACTGTGCAGCAGAAGTACCTTTAAGTAAAACTAACCGCTTCTGACAATAAACTCATGCCTACATTCTACTCCTTGCATGCCCTTAGAGAGGGAGTCATTCTTTGCTGTCAGACCTGGGAAGTCTCACTTGGCCTAGGCATTATTTTTACATGCACTGTTTCCACCATTATATACATTAGTCTCTGCCAGGATCAGTGACACAGAGACAGATGGTTGAAAAACCAGCCAGTGAGCAACCTGGAACTTTGCAGATAAAAGAAATGTTTAACTATGCGTTTGCAGACGGTGTGGTTTGAGGTGCATCATTTTCTCTGTGTTCTGGTAATCAACCCACAGCACCTTTAAAAAAACGTAAGGGACATTTTTGGATCTGAGAACAGTAAAGTGAATTGTTATACCCAATTAATATTCTGTCTTTTCTCTTGTTCTGTAGTCACAAATGAAATTAGCCTGGAGTCTCTACTGGTGTGTCATAAGAGTGTCGGCCCTTATATTTGGGCACACTAGGCTAATTAAAATATCTGGAATCTTCATTTAAGGCATAATCAAAGATTTCAATGTATGGATTTTAGAGGAGGAACATTTTAGCAGAGGAGTGTGGGATCCTGGCAACTTCTTTCCTTGCTCCCCCCACCCTTATCTTTGTTTCTTAATGGAGAAAGTGCTATGTCAGTGTTTGGTAGAACATCCAGAGATGGACAGATCACCCTGGATCATTTCATTGGATGGGTGAGAGCCTGCTTGTGAGGATTTTTTGAAAGAGCATCTATTCATTTTAGATGCTATTAATTAATCTATTTTCAAACATCATCTATTCATTTTAGATGCTCTTAATTAATCTTATTTTAAAATGGCATCTATTCATTTTAGATGAACAAAGAGATTGCTCTGTCTAGCTATGTTAGAAGAGGCACCCTGGTACAGTGGATAGGGGCAGTCAGAAAGACCTGGGTTCGGGTCCTGCCTCTGACACAAACTGGCCGTGGGACCTTGGGCAAGTCACTTAAATTCTTAATGACCCACATAACCAAGACTGTAGCATGCAGAGACTTGCATTGGTAAGGAAAATTTGCCCTAAAGCAATAAAATCATAGGTCTGATCCCTGCCAAAAAATTAACTTTAGGTTACATGTGTGTCCAAAAAGTAAGCCTGAAATGTGCATGTTGGTTTATATGTCTATTAAGAAACAAAACAAACTGGACAAAAAAGGGATGACGGTTCAATGCCTTCTGTTTCCTTCAGTCTTGCAGCCTGTGGTGGAGTTGCTGAGTGACCCTGATTATATTAACCAGATGCTACTGGCCCAGCTGGAATACAGAGAACAGGTGAATGAGCACCACAAGAAAGCCTACACGTATGCTCCTTCTTATGAAGAGTTCATCAAGCTCATTAACAGCAACTCTGACGTTGAGTTCCTGAAGCAGCTAAGGTACCTGACGTTCACTCATAGCGCGTTCAGCGCCCAGCTTGCCCATGACCGCAGGCCATTAGCAGCCAGGGCCCGGCTATGTGAGGGAAGCGGCAAGAGAGGAAGTCTATAAATCTTGTCGTTTAATGAAGTCTCAATTAAATCAGCTCTTCCTTGAGGCAGCTGGAATAGTTAATTTTCCTATTATAGCTGATGAGTGCAGATTGAAAGGTACTTGGTTGTGAAGGGCACCTGCTTACTTTCTCGAGTGCCCAGAGGTGAGGGATTGTTTGAAGGAGGGGTTTTGTTTTCTCCTTAAAATATAACATACAACATGGTACAGTGGACGGTGAGCAGGATTTGATGCCAGAGGACCTGGGTTCAAATTTCACGTCAGCTATTTAATGCCAGTTGGGATTTGGAGTAAAGTCCCTGGGCCCCTTTAGGCCTCAGTTTCCCCACTAGTGAAATTGAAGTTATGGGTTTCATGTCCTCTGAGGTCCCTTCTGGCTCTAAATACGTACTTGTGGTTTCTGTTTGATAGGTAGTGTACCATAATAAGTAATATTATAATTATTATATTATCATATTATGTCATTATTATATTATTTTATTCTATCACATAATTATGTTATATTTTATTTTATTTATATAGTTATATAATTATAATTATTATAATAATTAGATTACTCATATATAATAATTCTGGCTCATATATATATATATATATATAGCACCTACTATGTACCAGGAACTGCAGTTATTATCTCATTTGATCCTCGAGACAACCCTGGGAGGTAGGTGGTATTATTATCCCCATTTTACATATGAGGAAACCGAGGCAAATGGAAGTGAAGTGACTGGCCCAGGGTGACCCAGGTATTAAGTGTCTGAGGCTGGATTTGAACTCAGGTCTTCCTGACTACAGGCCTGCACTCTATGAGTTGTACCACCTGGCTGTCATATTGAATAGAGAGCTGGCAATGGAGGCAGGAAGACCTGGGATCACCTGCGGCCTCTCCCCCATACTGGCTGTGTGACCCTAGGCAAGTCACTTGATAATAATACTTACTAACACTTGTACAGTGTGTACTATGTGCCAGGCACTGTGCTAAGTGCTTTACCGTTAGTGTCTCATTTGATCCTCATACAACAACCCTGAGAAGGTAGATAGTATTATCATCCTCATTTTACGGATGAGGAAATCGAGTTAAATAGCAGGTAAGTGACTTACCCAGGGTAACACAATTAGTAAGTGTGGGAGGCTGGATTTGAACTCAGGGCTTCCTGACTCTACCACCTGCTCTCTATCCACAGCACAACCCGGATGCCAGTGAATAGAGAGCTGGAGGTGGAGTTAGGAAGACCCAAGTTCTGCCCCTCAGTGATGGCGGTGTGACTCTGGGCAAGTCTCTTAACCCCTGAGTATTGTAGCCCAAGATGCTGACAGGCATTGAAAGGGAGTGGCTCTCTTGGGCTCTCAGTGATAACTTCTGTTGTTCCTCTGCACTACAGCTGGTCCTTTGAGGAGGCCCTGGCTCAGCAGTAGACCAGCTCAGCCCCAAGTAGGGAAGAAAAAAGAAACACCAACCAAACCATGAGAACCCATTTGCACAATGGGGCCATAGTGTGAGGAATGGCATCTAACCCTGTGTAGTCCTCTGCTTTGGGGCTCGCTCCACTTATCTGTAGATCACCTTTAATAGAATCATTTACTGGCCTCTGAGAATTTTCCCTTTCTGCCCTTGTTAAACTCACATCTTTCCCTGCACCCCCAACCCTGCTCTCCTATTCAGTAACTTCAGTGCACCTGTTGGTGTCTCCTCACCCAGTCTTGGGTCCCAGTTCATTGACCTCCTCCACCCTCAGGACTTACATTCTCACTCTCTATCCTCCAAAGCACTGCTACCTTCATGATTTTAACTCTGTAGCTCCTCTCTTATTTTCCCTTTTCCTCATTTCTCCTAAATCTTTTCTTCATCCTCATCACAAACTCTAGCTTCTCCAATCGACCTTGTTCTCTCAATCCATCCCCCTTCTTCTGACTTCCTTTTCATTTTCCTGACCCTCTTGCTAATGAGTTCAGTTATACGTAGTCCTCTTTCCTTGAGTCTCTAGCCTCTCTGCTCTGCTGCCAATCATACCTTGCCAAACTGTAGCCCTGGGCGATTTTTCCACTGCACTTTTTGTGCTACTCACTCTCACTAAATCTGCCCTTTAACTCATGATAACCTTCATTACCTCGATCCCAACACATTTCCTGCCTCCATCTGGCTTCACTTGCCTTTATACCCAGACTCGATTCTATGGGCTGCCACTTTAATGACTCTAACCAGCATCTTAGAATTCCTCTCTTCTTCCTACCTCTAACCTACCCTCCCCTTTCCCCACTTGTACCATTCCAGATTGTTTAATTCTTAATTCAGCCCTTCATAACTTACCCCCTTCCTACCTCTCCAGGATTCTTACACCTTATTCTCTATCAGGTATCCTTTGATCCAGTGACACAAACAATTGCTCTTTGGGGGCCTTTTCACTGGCTGTTTCTCCATGCCTGGAATACTCTCTCTTCTCATCTCTGCCTATGACTTCCCTGGCTTCCTTTAAGTCCCAATTAAAATCTCATCTTATACCGGAAGCCTTCCCCAGCCTCTCATAATTTTAGGGTTTTCCCTCTCTTGATTATTTGCTATTGTTCCTGTAAATACCTTGTTTCTATGTATATGTTTGCTTTTTGTCTCATTATTTTGAGCAACTTGAGAGCAGGGACGGCCTTTTACCTCTCTCTCTCTTTTTTTTAATCTCCAGCACTTTCATGGTAGGTGCTTAATAAATGTTTATGGACCTATGGGGGAAAATATGGATAAGAATTGCACACAATGAGGTGTGGAGGGGGTTATATTCTTTTTGGAGGAGGAAGTATCCATATCAGTCATCAGAAGAATTGGCTATAGCTAGGAGTCAGGATACCTCTTTCTCCAGGACTGGAAAGAAAGAGGAGAGAATGGATGATGATGCTAAGTGGAACAGGGGAGTTGAAAGAAATGCAGTCTGATGACTTAAGTTGTCATGATGAAGCAGACAGGCAGGACTTTAGCTCTGTGTGTTGGGGATTGGAGTTAATGACTTGAGAGAAATCTCAAAAAAATTTTTTTTGTTTTTTAATTGCTGTGGGGAGTCAGTAAGAGTACTGCAGAAAAATTAACTGCTAAGTAGAAGTGAGGAACTGGCTGAGATTGGGTACCCTATAGTTATAGTGATTGAAATCAGCTTGATATTATTGTTTTCTCTCCAAATGATCAGTAGGTCTATTTTTGGTTGTTTAATCATGTCAGACAATTCGTGACCCCATGGACTGTCTGTGGGATTTTCTTGGCAAAGATACTGAAGTGGTTTGCCCTTTTCTTCTCCAGTAGATCACCTTTTGTCAGAACTCCCTACTATGACCTAGGGTAGAGAAA
The DNA here is from genome assembly GCF_003287225.1 of Phascolarctos cinereus. Taxonomy (NCBI): domain Eukaryota; kingdom Metazoa; phylum Chordata; class Mammalia; order Diprotodontia; family Phascolarctidae; genus Phascolarctos; species Phascolarctos cinereus. The sequence continues at coordinate 65,385,832 of NW_027556402.1, read as the reverse complement.
TTAGGTTTAAATTAAGTTAGTTTAATTAATTATTTAAGTTAAGGAGCATGCCTGAGTTATACCAAATGGAGGATTTTGTATTTGATCCTCGGGGCAATAGGGAATCATTGGATTTTATTGAGTAGGGGGTGATAATCAATTTATTAAGTACCTGATACTTTTATTAAGATAATTTATTAAGTATTTACTGTGTGCCAGACACTGTGTTTAGGCAATAGGGCAGGGCCCAAGCCACAAAGAAAATGAATTAAACTATTTCTGTCGTCAGAGAGCTTGTATTCAAATGTGGGAGACAATAAGTACCTCTGTAAATAAGTATGGAATGAACCTAAGGGGAATGAATATGGAGTGAAGACACTAGTGGTTGGGGGGGCTCAGGAAGGACTTTATCAGGAAGGGGAAGGGGATGCTCAAATTACATATTTAAGATAGGTAATGAGGTAGGGGTAAGGAGAGAATTCATTCCAAATACGGAAAACAGAGTGCCAAGGAATGAAGACCAGAGATGGAATGTTGTATGTGAGGACCAGAAAGAAAGACTGGGGGCAGCTAGGTGACACAGTAGATAGAGCACCAGCCCTGGAATCAGGAGGACCCGAGTTCAAATGTGACCTCAGACACATAACACTTACTAGCTGTGTGACTCTGGGCAAGTCACTTAACCCCAATTGCCTCCCTTAAAAAAAAAAAAAGACTGGATTTCAGTGTATGGGAGTGGAAATGATATTGAAACTGATTAATTAGTCAGCCAGCAAGCTATGTACCATGCATTGGGAGTATTAAAGCAAAAGTGAAATAGTTCCTACCCAGAAGGAGCCTCTGTTCTATCAGGGAAAAGAGCACAAGTAGATCACAGAATCACAGCTCTAGACTTCCAAGAAGCTTCAGAGGTCATCTAATTCATTGGTGTCACACTTAGATAAAAGGATCCTTGGGGGCCAAATATTCCTAGAAAACCAAAATTTAACCACCAGTATTTATTTACATTGTAATTTTTACTTATTTTGTTAATTATTTCCTAATTACATTTTAATCTATTTTTGAGGCAGCTTATGATCTGAGGGCTATGCGTTTGACACCTGAATTCACTCCCTGATTTTATTCTTTGAGGAAGCTGAAGCTCCAGGAAATTAAGTGACTTACTTGCTCAAGGCCACACATGTGATATATGTCTGATTTGGGATTTAAATATAGGTTCTTTGACTCCAGAGCTTATGATGTTTTACCTGTTCCATGCTCCTACAAAGTATATACGAGATATTAAATGCGATGTAATTTGAGGCACATTAATAATTTTGTGGAGGTGTCAGGAAGAGCCTCAATGTAACATATGAGCCAAATTTTGCAAGGGCCCAGGGATCTATTAGATCAGGGTTGGGGAAACTGTGGCCTCCAGGCTACAGGTTCCCCACCCCTGCATTAAATTGTAAGATCCTTGAGGGCAGAGACTGAATTGCTTCTTATTGTGTCCCCAGAGCTTAGCACCAAGCCTCCTACATAGTAGATGGTTAATAAATGTTTGTTTATTTATTCATTCATTCATCTGTCTATCTTTCTGTCTGTCTATCTGTGTATCTATGTTTCTAATCTATCCGATATTACAAAAAGGTGGTGAGGAGGATCAATTTTGTTCCAGGCCTTGGGAGGGATGGCCTGTATGAAAGCATTAGACAGGACTTGGAATGTTGTTTACAAGGAAGTCCAGTTTGGCTAGACCTTAGACTATGTGAAAGAGACAAATTTGTAATGAGCCTGGGAAGAGAGGCCATAATCAGATTGCTGAGGGCTTTAAATGCCAAGGCTATAAAACTGATTACGTGCTCTTGCAGAAGGAGCTTGAACACATGCTGCCTAATGGCTTTCTTTCTTTGCTCTGCTGGCCAGAGGCAAAAATGCTCTGAATCTGGGTGCTGCTCTGTCTGGGCCTGCTGCCATTGAGATTCTGGACCCTTATGCTGTGGGAGCAGATGGAGCTCATGCCAAGGGTTTCCATCCACCCCAGGGACCAGAAGCTCCCCGTCTTTGGGTCACAGGGTCAGATATCAGGATTCACATTCTTGTCTGCTTCCTTCTCTGGAGCTGCCTCCTTGGTATTTCATAGAATCAGCAAAGGGCGAGATTTAGATGGAAACTTACACATCAAATAGCCTACCCTGTTTGTGTCCTGGACCCTTTGGACAGTCTGGTGGAGCTCTTCTCAAGAAAATGTTTTTAAATGCATAAGATAAACAAGATTAGCAAGTAAATCTGTATTAAAATACAGCTTTATATATGTGTATCTATATACATGTGTATGTATATATGTGCATACACACACACACACACACACACACACACACAATCTGCAAAATAACAAGTATCTTAGTGATGTAAAGAAGTTCTGTAGCTATGTAAGGGCCAAAAAAGGAAAAGGTCTTTACTAACTGGGGACATCAGGAGAGGGGCAGACAACAAACATTTATTGAGTGCCTACTGTCTGCCGGGTACTCTATTAAGCACTTTATAAATATTATCTTACTTGACCCTCACAATAACCCTGTGAGGCGGTGCCATCATTATCATCCCTATTTTACTGTTGAGGGAACTGAGGCAGCCAGAGGTTGTGACTTGCCTTTAGCTAGAAGAAGTGTTTTGAGGTTGCATTTGAAATCAGGTGGTCCTGACACCAGGCCCAGCACCCTATTCACTGTATCACTTATATTCTTAGAGGAAGTGGCAATGTATTGGGCTTTAAAAGTCATGAAGAGAATTCTGCAGGTGACAAAGGAGAGACAAGTAATTTCAGACATGGGGAAGAGGGCAAGCAAAGGCAAGGAAGGGGGTAAAGTACAATGAGGCAGCTAAAGGGATAATGGGCCAGGCTGAGAAGTGGGGGTGGGGCCATGCTCCATACAGATGGTATCTCAGATCCTTTCCAACTCTGTGATTCTGTGACCCAATGAGTATGTTCAATTTTACAGCCTTGGAGAAGGTGAAGATGAAAAATACCTTATAAGAATTCTTTTAATCATTATATTAAAACCCACCAGAAATCCTACAAATACACACACACACACACACACACTCAGGTCCTCCTGAGTCCAGGGCAGGTGCTCTATCCAGTGCACCACCTAGCTGCTCCTAAATATTTTTTTGAAGAATTATTAGAGGGGTAGCTAGAAGGTCCAGTGGATAGAGCTCTGGCCTTGGAGTCAGGAGGACCTGAATTCAAATTGGGCCTCAGACACTTAACACTTACTAACTGTGTGACCCTGGGCAAGTCACTTAACCCCAATTGCCTCACCCCCCACCCCCCAAAAAAAGGTTTTTTAAAAAGTCTTCTTAAAAAAAAAAAAGGATGATTAGCTCTGCCATTAGAACATAGAATCATTGACTGTTAGAGCAGGAAGGGAATTTAGAGCTCATTACATCCAGTCTGCACATTTTAATAGATGAGAAACAGCCTCCAGAGGCCTGGAAGGAAGTGACTCAGCCACTGTCTCCTTAACAGCCAATGAAGTAGCCTTTGTCCCTTTGTTGTAACGCCCTCTGATCTTATAGCACAGAGTAAGCATGGCTCCTTCCAGAGCTTCTCCAGACCGCAGGCCCCTTGTTATCTCTCCCCCATCCCCCCCCCCATTATGGCAGGTACCCTCCACGTGTGATGCTGCAGGCTCACAATGGCCTCTCCTCTTTCCTTTTGCCATCACACACTTTTGAAGCCTTGTATTTACCCTGACCCGGGGATCTTTCCCCAGGCATCATCTCCATTCATCATCTGCTAGGGGAAACTGGGATGCCGCTTGGGTTTCTCCTTGTTTCCGAAGTGCGTATAGAAAGAAGTCCAATGACCCACTCAAGTAATCGCACAGATGGATCTTTTAATCTAAAAAGAAGTAGGTGATGGTGCATAAAATTCTTCTGTTGCTTGGCTACTTACTGTTTATCTGAAATAAAAATATTACTCCCTACTCAAGGGCCAGGACTGATCACTGTTACAAACAGACAAAATTACTTTTTATTAGATTCCTGTCCAAAAGTCTAAATTGATAGGAGGTTAATCATCCTCATCGCACCAATGGCCTTGCTTGTTTCAAGTACAATCAGACTTCTCCTTGCTGGTTTTTTCTTCTTCTATAATTGTAAGTGTACACTGTTGCCTGGCGTTATTGATTCCCTGGATCTCTTTAAATTGCTGCCTATAAAATTAAGGGGACAGTCTGACTAGGTGCGAGAAGGTGTGTGTCTTTTTAATTAAATTTGTATGGTCGTTTATAGATGCTGAAACAGTCTGCTCTGCAAGCATATTCCCTTGGGAAATAAGCGTGTGCTGTGAGCTTAGCAAGGTCGTTCAAGCTAGTGCGTGGCTGGAACCTTGTCAAGGAAGACCTAGGATGTTTGCAGTCTGTCAAATGGCCCTCTCCCATCCTGAGTCAGGAATAAGTAGTTGTGCTCTAAGGTTATGGAGCTTTCCAGCATCCTAAGTTGTCTCCAGATAGCTGGAGTCTCTATTAACTGATATTTCCAGGTTTTGCTACTACAAGGGATAACTGATGTAGGTCAATCAATAAATATGTATTAAGGTCTTACTAAGAGCCAGAAGGCAGATAGGTGGCACGGTGGATTGAATGCTAGGCATTCTATCCCTGGCAACCGTGGGCAAATCCCACTTGACCCTGTTTGCCTCAGTTTCCTCATCTGTCAAATGAGCTGGAGAAGGCAGTGGCAAAGCACTCCAATATCTTTGCGAAGACGACCCCAAAAGGGGCCATGAATAGTTGGACATGACTCAGGTACTAAACAGCAGTAACAAAGAACGGGCCAGGCACTGTGCTAAGTTCTGGGGAGGCAAAAAATGGTAAAGACAGTCTCTGCTCTCAAGAGGCAGACAGTCTGATGGGGAAGACAATAGACAAATAACTATATACAAACAAGCTATATACAGAATACATTGGAGATAATCGGCAGAGGTGAGGCACTGATATTAATGGGAGTCAAAAAGAGTTTCCGGTAGAAGGTGGGATATGATGTCTGTAATGTTGGTCTTATGGTGCTGCAGGGCAGCAGGGTGATGCAGTGGAGAGAACACCGTGCCTAGATTCAGGAAGACTCATCTTCCTGAGTTCAAATTCTGCCTCAGACACTTACTGTTTGTATGGCCCTGGGCAAGTCATTTAATCCTGCCTGCCTCAGTTTCCTCACGTGTAAAATGAGCTGGAGAAGGAAATGGCAAACTACTCCAATATCTTTGCCAAGAGAATCCCAAATGGGGTCACACAGAGTCAGACATGACTGAACAGGCGGTACTAGAAGATGATGAAATGCCCTTTAAATCACAAAGGGACAGGGATAGGGACCAGACCTGTGTCTTCATTGGAATAGGGAATTCCTAGATGAGGAAACCTGCTCTACCAATGCAGGTAGGCATAGGCATGTTCTCTGCAGTTTGTAGTCAAGAGCTGTACAGGGAACTGAGAGATGAACTGGATTGTCCAGCCAGCAGGTATCAGAGGTAGTTACTATATTGTACTGCTTCTTGCTAACTCAGAAAAGAAACAATGAATTATATTCCATATAATTTTTGTGAAAAGCATCTTTTCACAGTGGATTGAGGGCTAGCCTTTGAGTCCTGAAGACCTTGGTTCAAGTCTGGCCTCTGAAACATACTGGTCCTATGAATGTTGGCAAGACACTTAAGAGTTTGATGTCCCAGGCAACTCCCTGAAACTATAGATATAAGTGGGTTACTGATTTGATTAGGGGGAAGGGAGGAGTTTCCATCCTGGGAATTGCCCACACAGATGGAATTATAGATGTAGGCCAAAAAAAAAAAGTTTTAATGTTGAGCGTACTTTGTTTTATTTTACTCTGAAAGATCTGTAATTTAATCAGCATAGATACTCTCTCCACCAAAGTGAGTTATAATTTCCCTTCTGCCTCATACAATGTAATTGGATTCAATGCAACGTTTGCTTTGTGCAGAGTAATCTTCTGGGCCCTGGGAGAGGTGCAAAGTTTAGATAAGACATGGCTCCAGACTTCATGGAATTACTCCCAGGGTCATCTTTTCAAGCCTTCCCGCTTGGATAAGACCAGCCAGACTTTGTCCTTTGCTGATGTAGCCTTTGAGAATTCTCCAGGCTAGGGGCAGTTAGGTGGTGCAGTGGATAGAGCACTGGCCCTGAAGTCAGGAGGACCTGAGTTCAAATCCAGCCTCAGACCAAACACTTGTCACTTACTAGCTGTGTGACCCTGGGCAAGTCACTTTAACCCCAATTGCCTGAGAGAGAGAGAGAGAGAATTCTCCAGGCTACACTGATGCCCAGGAGTACGACTCCAGCGCCTTCTGAGGTGTTAGGTGACACAGTGGGTCTCTACCCTGGGCCTGGAGTCAGGAAGACCTGAGTTCAAATCTAGCCTCAAATACATACTAGCTGTGTGACCCTGAGCAAGTCACTTAACTTTTGTTTGCCTCAATTTCCTCAGTTGTAAAATAGGGATCATTTTGGCATCAACCTCATAGGAGTTGTTTGTAATATTGTTGTTTGAGATATTTGTAAAGTGTTCAACATAGTGACTGTCACATGTTGTTCGGTCATTTCAATTGTGTCCAACTCTTTATGACCCCATTTGGGATTTTCTTAACAAAGATACTGGAGCGGTTTGCCATTTTCTTCTCCAGCTCATTTTACAGATGAAGAAACTGAGGCCAACAGGGTTAACAGACTTGCCCAGGGTCATGCAGCTAGTAAGTGTCTTAGGCAGGATTGGAGCTCATGAAAATGAACCTTCCCGACTCCAGGCCCAGCACTCTATCTTCCCTTCTTTTCCCTTCTGGATGGTTGAAAATTGGGAACCCACGTCTAACATAAGTAATGGTTTTTCCATTAACCATAATATTTGATTAACAGAACATCCCAGTACTCAGTCATGTAGGATAACAGTTGATCGCTTTGTACCGAGGACATTTTTTTTTTTTATTTTAAAGGTCATCACCAATTCTTTCAGATGCATGAGAGTCATTTGACCTGGCAAAATCCCAAAGCAGGGGCTTGAAATTAGCTAGGATTCCATTGCTATGGAAACATACCATTAAGTTATTAAATTAATAATTTCTTTTTCAAAAAACAAAACTAAAGTGATTCCCTAATCTTATTAACGTGGCTATTTTATTCATTGATGTCCGATTCAGGCCTGGCATACAGTAGGCACTTCATAAATACTTGTGGGATTGAATTCATCTTTTCCTATGTGATTCTTTTCCAGGTTCTCTTATAGAGCCTTCCTAAAGGATCCATTCAATATTCTAGAAAGCTTATTTTTTTTTAAAGTACATATTCAAGCTGTTTTCATAAATATCGCTGCTATTGCTATAGCCTTTGTTTTTTTATGTCTCATGACATGCATTTAAACTTGTAGTTTGTGTCCCAGACATCTCCTTTTTGAAGCAACCTCTTCACCAGAAATCATAGGATGGCAACAGAACATTTAATGGTCATTAGGTGGAGGGAAGTTTTCGGTTTTCCAGCTGGAGTGATCCTTGTCTTTAGTATTTGGCATGCCCAGGTCCTGCCCGCTTGGACAGTCAGAGGCACCCTAATACTTTCCTTCCCTTGTCTTCCCCTTCCTTTTCTTCTAGTTGGTCACGGTCCTACCTTTTTTCTAGAAATAACTCCATGAAAATGATGGAGGCTGAAAGGTTTATTTAGTATATCTCTCATTCATTTTTCATAGTTCAACTAATTATCCATGGCTAATGAAGATAAGTAGGCTTTCTTAGGCCACATACTTGGCCTGAATTGGTAAGATAATAGGGGAGAATTCCATTCTGGCCCATTCTGGTGGACCCATGATTCAGTCAGTCAAGGAAGGGGGCAATCAGGGTTCAAAGGGTATCCATGCTGGTAGGCAATCCAGGATAGGGAATAGGGTCTAAGAGGTTGGGGAACTATGCCGCCATGGTGTGATTAAATTGTATGTATTTTCAAATGGCCTTAGGGAAAAGACTATAGTCTCTTCTTTGTTGTTTTACTCTACTTGAGGCAGTTACATAGTGCAGAAGATAGAGTGTGGGCCTGGGGTCAGAAAAACCTGAATTCAAATCCAGCCTCAGACATTTACTAGCTGTGTGACCCTGGGCAAGTCACTTAACTTCTGTCTGCCTCAGTTTCCTCTGCTGTAAAGTGGGAGTAATAATAGCATCTACCTCTCAAGGTTGTTGTCAAGATAAAAAAAGTGAAATAATATTTGTAAAGTAAGTGCTTGCTTTATCCCTTCCTTCTTACTTTGCAAAGATCCTTTCTGTACCTCACAAACTTCTCATCTGTTTCCACCCTGATAATTAGCAACAAAAGCACCATATGGGATGACATAGGATTTATCACATTGGAGTGATATTGAGAAAAGAAGCTGAGTTTCTTGATCCTAGGAGTTGTGCCACATTTTTCTTACTAGGAGCTGACTTATTGAAAAATAAAGTTCCCAGATTTCCAGACAGCTATATCACCTAAATATTTTGCCAGCTGCTGAACTGTGTGTCTTGGGCTGGTTCAAAACTAAGAAAGACATCCCTCAGATTCCATCTGTCTCTGTTTTCTTCCTTCCAGAAACCAGGAAACAAATGAACTGTGCCAAAGTATGCTATTTATCAATTTCATTGAAACTATGTTGACACAATCATCTTTTCTCATGTGGTAGAAGTCTTATGTGAGCCTAATGGATCTGGAAAAGGTTTTCATCATAGTGTTCTGACAGCTCCATTAAGCCTTACATTTGAAGATTTTAATTTTTTTTTTTTTGAGCGGCCTTCAGGTTGGATTAATTGACTAATGCTAGTGCTGGAGAATATTTCTAGTCCGGGTCCTACCCTTTTCCATTTAGGTAAGCTAATTTTAAGAAGTTGGCTTTCCTCGGAGGATTGCATTCGTTCATATATGTGTGTGTGTTTATTACATATGTGTACATATGTGTATGTGTAAGCAGGACCATTCCATACGAATGTGCATGTGCATGCACCAACCATATGCATGTGTGTATATGTGCATACACAATGTGCATATTTGCATACACACGTACGCATGTGTGTATAAATGTGTGTATACACACATACATGCATATATGCGCACATATACGTGTACACACATATACATGTGTATATCTGTATCTCTCTAGCTTTTGTTTTTACATCACCTTCATTTCCCAAAGGATATATACCTTCCCAAAGCATATATACTCCCTCCCCTACACAGAGAGTCATCCTTTTTCATAAAGAATAAAAAAGAAAGAGAAAAAAGACAAAACTAATCAACACATAGACCTTCTGACAATATATGCAGTGTTCCCCATCCATAATCCCCCGCCTTTGCAAAAGAGAGTGGTTCATCTCTTCCTCATTCTTGATCATTATAATTGCATATAATTCATTTTCAATTCCTTCTTCTCTCCATTTACTTACTCGTAGTGGTTGCAAATAATTATTTTTCTGGTTCTGCTTTACTTTGTATCAGTTCATTTAAGTCTTCCCTGCATTCTTCATATTTATGTTATGGCATAGTAATATCCCATTCCACTCATGGACCCCAAATGTTTTAGATATTTTGTTCTTGATGAGATGACCCATCCTTACATTCTACCAAGCTTCATACTGGTTAGATAACCAGATTTGTTCTCACAGCTGTTCTGTCAAACGCTTGAGTGATGTGAGTAATAGTGTCCATGAGAACAACACGTACCTGAATATGTAAAAACTGAATTCAGAATTCCTAGGCCATGCATTGCTCAACTACAAATCATCTCAAGGTTGTCTATAATTCTACAGTTGTCTACAATTCGGTTCAAGTATAGGTTTGGCTGCAGAAACCTATCAAGAGTTGGGTTTGTGTTTTGGTCTGTGTGTCTGTACTGGAGATGGTTTATTGATGTTTTCCTTTGTGAGCTGGAATCTCAAGGGAACCTTTTATTGTCATGTACCTGACATCATTACCATACAAACTAGTAAATTGGCACTGCGAAGGATGCCAGGGCTTTTCTTCTTTTTACACATGAAGAAACCAGGGTAAACAGGGTTAAGTGACTTGTCCGGGGTCACACAGCTAATAGGTGTCTGAGGCCAGATTTGAATTCAGGAAGATGAATCCTCCCAATTCAAAGCTCCACGCTCTATTCACTGTGCTGCATAGCTGCCCTAAGGAATTCCTGTTCTTGGCTATCACAAAAAAATGTTGCTATGAATGTTTTGAAGCATATGGGGATTTTTTTCTTATTGATGGCTTTCTTGGGTATAAGTCCAGTAATTGAGTCTCTGGCTCAAAGGCTATGGACATTTTATTTTTCTGTTTTCCAACATTTTTGTTTTCAAATTAATGGTAAAAAAATTTTTTAACATTCATTTTGAAAAATTTTGCGTTCCAAATTCTCTCCCCTTTCCCTTTAATGAGAAATCAAGGATTTGACATAAGCTATACCTGGGCAGTCATGCAAACCTTATTTCCATATGAGTCATGTTGTAAAAGAAAACACAGATAAAAATAATAAGGAAGACAAAGCAAGTTTAAAAAAGTCTGCTTCGAAATCTGTTCAGACTCCATCAGTTCTTTCTCTGGAGGTGGATAATATTTTTCATCATAAGGTTATGGATGTTTTAGTCACATAACGAGAAGGTCTTGCTGTGTTCTGCCTCCTGCCTTCTCTGGTTCCTTCAAGTCTCAATTAAAATCCTACCTTCTTCAAGACTTTTCTTTTTCCCCTTCATATTAGCACCTTTCTTCTCAGCATATCTCTAGTTTGTGTGTATGTGTGCATAGTTGTTTTTGTGTCATTTCCTCCATTAGACTGTGAGCTCCGTAAGGTCAGGGACCATGTTTTGCTTTTCTATGTATTCCCAGGACTTAGTGTCTGGCGCTTAGTAGGGGCTTAATAAAGGTTTGTTGACTTCACTTGCTAGGATTTTAATAGTCTGTTGTGGATAAGAACAGAGTAGGGAAAAAACGAACTTGCTCACTGTTTTAATAATTATCCTTAAATTTGCATTGCTAGGTGTGTCATTAGTAATGTTATGAATATTTTGAACCCATTCAGTATTATATTTTTAATGTACTCATTATTATAAATCTGCTAAAATTCATGTCCCATTATGGTGTGGAGGTGACCCTGAATTATTGAAGGTTATGCTAACACAAGGGTACATGTTCTTGAAGTTCTTAACCAAGTGGGAAAAACTGCTGACCCAATCCCAGCAACAGATTGCATGTCTGTCATTCAAAGACCAATTCAGCTAAATCTGGAGAGGTTGGCAGGTTGGCCAGTAAGCAATTGGGTTTCTTTTTGGGGGAGGAGGGGTCATAGTAATTCATGAATATAAGGAATTGGAATATACATATAATGAAGGAATAAATACTTAACACCATTGAAATTATGGTTCCTTCATTTCATTAAAATACAGTTATTATTCAGTTTTTCTGCCAGGATAGTTCTTAGAGCTCAAGATTGGTCTTCAAAGTTAAATAGGTATGCTATTCTTTCTATTTACAGTGTTAGAGTTGTGTGTGTTGTTTTCTTGGTTCTGCTTACTTCACTCTGCATCTGTTCATGTAAATGCTTCTCTGTATTCATCACATTTATCATTTCTTTCAGCACAGTAATATTCCATTACATTCATGTATCACAATTTGTTAAGCCGTTCTCCAAGTATTTAATAAATGCTGGTGTGTTCTGGGGCAGCTAGGTGGCGCTGCAGTGGATAGAGTGCTGAGCCTGGAGTCAGGAAGACTCATCTTCAGACATTTACTAGCTGTGTGACCCTGGGCAAGTCACTTCACCCTGTTTGCCTTAGTTTCCTCATCTGTAAAGTGAGCTGGAGAATGAAATGGCAAGCTATTCCAGTGTTTCTACTGAGAAAACCCCAAAAATGGGGTCATGAAGAGTCAGGCACAGCTGAACAAAAACAAAATAGTATGTTCCAGGCATTGTGCTAAGGAAAATATATGAATTCAAGGACCTCATTATATTCTAATGGGGTAGATGACATGCACACAAATATGTACAGTTGGAACAAGGCTGGTTCACGGAGGCAAGTGAAGCCAGATTGGGCTATGAAAATTGGCTGAGATGCTGACGGTCAAAGAGTAAGTTTCTTATGAGTGAGGGAGTAGGGAAGAGACAAGTATAGGAAGTTGTGTTTGGAGAGAATTTTGAGCTCGGGATTTTGGAAGTGGTTGTTTTGTGGGACAGTGAGGTGTAACTGAGCATCTGGGGTGAGGACAGTGTCAGGGAAGGGAGAATCAGGAGGATTTTGAGAGATGAGTATGTTGAAGAATTGTTTGGTTAGGGTGAGAAAAGGAATATCAGTCTAAGTAATGAAGTCCAAAAGGATGCGGGGAAGGGCCAGGTAAGGTGGGGAATATGCCACGTGCAAAGTAGGGATGATTTATTTTGTAGAGTAGAATGAATGTAATGTCTTATCAAGGGGATTTTTTGTGGAATCTTCTTCAGATACGAGTAAAAACGTCATGGGCGTTTGTCTATAAAGGAAGGTTTAGGGATAGTTCTGCCTGTAAATAAGGGAATAAAATAGATAACCACTTAAGGCTTCTTAAAAGCCTATTCATTTTTAAAAAAGAAAAATGATTGGAAATGTCATTATTGTAGAGAATTTTTCAGCAAAATCCATTGAGCCACTACATGAAATGAACTAGAATTAAGTAATGAAGGAGAAACATCAGGTTCCGAGACAAACTAGTACTCGCTTTAAGTGCACAGCACTTCTAAGGAGAAGGTTAGTGTGGGCGGACAAGAGATAGGAAATCATGCAGCATAAAACAGAGAGAAGCCTAGGAAGGCTTTTATGAAAGGAATGCATGAATATACTCACGTAATTCAAAAGATTGATGATTTAGCCATTGTGTGCATTCTGTCTACAGAAGGCAATCGCAAGCACTTCATGACTTAGTAAACTGAGTTATGGATTTCTGTGGCCAAGTAATTCTTCAGGGGAGCTGCCATTTTGTACCAAGCTAGGATAGCCTTAGAGAACCGTCACTTTCACATCATGATAAGGCATTCAAGGAGTATTTTGTGGGAGGAAACGAATATTGATGTTGGAAATTAAAAAAAAAAGCCCAATACAAAATGAGAAACAGCCTCAAAGGTTAAAACATAGTAAAAATGAAATCTGTATTTTATGAGAAATAAAAGGGCATTGACTGTAGAAATTATAGTATCTGATATTTTTGTCCGAGAAGCAGCAGAGGAAATGAATAGATTTGTTGCAGACTACAGGACAAACAAATTATTTTCATTTGGTTGGAAAGATAATGGACTAATGGTAGAAACACAAGATGTATTTCCCAGAGGAAGAAAGATGCTAAGGAAATTTAAGAGCTCTCTGAAATTCCAGATGATTGTTTACTCAATTAAGAAAGTCCCAAGACTACCAATAATTCCTTGTCTCATTTAGAAATGACAGGTACCAGGTGCTGGATATTTTTTATGTAGATGCACAACTCCTCCCACTTCTTCTCCTCCCTCCCAAAATAGGTAAAGGCCATCAACTGGAAGTCATGATAAACCAATTCACTGAATGAATCTGTGATCTCATTGATTTGGGAGTTGTCTTTGAGAATTCGGAGTTAAACCTATCCATCCCTGCCCATGCCATCCAACTCTTGTCCTTGTCCTCCCCAAAGTTCGCCTTAGGAGTACCTACCAAATGTGCTTCCTTGTTAAGCCTGTCCATCCCTGCCAATGCCATCAGACTCTTGTCCCTATCCTCCCCAAAGTTTGCCTTTGGAGTTCCTACCAAAGTGCTTCCTTGTTTTCTTCCGAAACAAGAGGGAACCTACCAGGGTGGCATCTGGCTGTCCCCCTGTGATCCCTTATTCTTGCCACAAACCAGCAATGCCATATGACCAGCCCATTTTCTATTCCTATCACACAATTTTTTTGATAATGATAAATGAAAAACCTAAAAACAGACTTGAAAACATGTCACCAAGATGCTTAAATAGAGACTGGTCCATGGAAAGCACATTGCACTGAGAAGCAAAACATTGGATTCTCACCATGGCTCTGAAACCAACTTCCTCTGTATTTTTGTAAGTCTCTTAATTTTTCTGTGCCTTAGTATTCACATCTATAACATGATAGATTGGACTGGGAGGCTTCTAAGATCCTTCCCAGCTCTGCTTTTCTATGTTTCTGTGTAAAGACAGGCTAAAGAGGCTGCTAGCTTGTGCGGTGGCTAGAGCGCTGGTGGCAGAAAGAACTGAGTTCAAATCTAGACTTAGATGTTTAATAGGTGTGTGACCTTGGGCCAGTCACTTAACCTGTGTTTGCCTCAGTTTCCTCAACTATAAAATGAAGATAATAATGGCACTTGCCTCCCAGGGTTATTTTGTGGATCAACTGAGATAATATTTGTAACACTCTTAGCACAGTGCCTGGCATATAGTAGGCACTTGATAAATTTGTCCTTCCTTCCCTCCTTCCTTCTCTCCTCTTACCTTCCCCCTTTTCCTCTCTCTCACCTTCTTCCTTTCTCCCTCTTTCCCTTTTTCCATCCTTTCTTCTCTCCATCTTTCCCTCTTTCCCTCTGTTCCTCCCTTTCTCCCTTCCTTCCCAAGTTAGGCTACTTTTAGAAATCTTCATTTAAAAGTTAGAGAATTCTTCCAACATCCTTTTCAATATAGGAAATGAAACCAGAGAATTTATCCTCTCTGCAAACACTGAACAATATTCTGAATAAAAAAAAATGGATGGGGAAACATCTTAGTTGTGATAGATGCAACCTAAAAGTTTTGATCAGAGCTAAAAATCATTTGTTGTTGAGTCTTTTTTTTTCAATTGTGTCCCCATTTTGGATTTTCTTGGCAAAGATACTGGAGAGGTTTGCCATTTTCTTCTCCAGCTCCTTTTACAGATGAGGAAACTGAGGTAAACAGTGTTAGGTGACTTGCCTAGGGTTACACAGCTAGTAAGTATCTATATATATATATATTTTTTTTTGCTTTTTAGTGAGGCAGCTGAGGTTAAGTGACTTGCCATGGGTCACACAGCTAGTAAGTGTCATGTGTCTGAGGCTGGATTTGAACTCAGGTCCTCATGACTCCAAGGCCAGAGGTCTATCTATTGTACCACCTAGCTGCCACCCGCCAGTAAGTATGTGAGGCTCGATTTGAACTCAGGTCTTTCTGACTTCAGGCCTGGCGCTGTATCCACCTTGCCAACTTGCTGCCCTGAGGGCTGAAAATAGCAGATGCCAAAGAGCCCACATAGGATCTCCCTAGAAGCAGCATACAGCTAGCTGAGAGAACAGGTGGCATTTGTGATAGAATTAGCAAGAGGTAACACCCAGCAGATCTTTGCTTCTGTTGCTCTGCTTCCACAAGGCTTGCCCTGCCTCTCTCCACCTTTTCTGTCTCCCAAAGGGCCTACAGGACATGGGGGGGGGGGTCTAAGTAGCAGAGATTTCCGTTCTCTCCTGCCCCAGTGTTTTTTAGCCAGTTATATGATTCCAGTTGTTGGCTTATACTTCAGCTCTGTTGTCTTTAAGCTTACCCAGGAACAATATTCAATTTACCTTGCAAATCACTGCATGATTGCCTGCTTGTCAATTTGTCAGATCTGCTTCAAGCTTACTGCACAGAAAAGCGGTGACTGGCATACAAATGTACCTGATTAAAAAATACAACCTGCACTGGAATTTATTTAATAGTAACTCACTTTTATGGTAGGTAAAGATGCATAAAGAGCACAGCCTAAGGAACAGAGAGTTGGCCTTGAACTCAGGAAGACTTTCTACATCAGTCATTTAGCCAATAAGAATTTATTAAGCATCTACCAGGGGGACGGAGCCACTGTGCTAAGTATTTGGGATACAAAGAAAGGCAAAAAGACAGTCCATGTCCTCGGGGACGTCACATCCCATGGAGGAGACAACATGGAATCGACCTCGTTCAAACAAACTATATCCGAGGTAAATAGGAAATAATTAGTGGAGGGAAGGCACTGGAATTAAGAATTAGGAAAGGCGTCCTGTGGAAGGTGGGATTTTAGTTGGGACTAGTTTAGTTTAGCCTGGGCAAATGATTTAACCTTTCAGTGCCTTGGGCAGGTCTGAATGACTTTAGTTGTAGAGAGAGTTTCCTCATTGGAACCTCTCTATGCCAGTGAAATAGCAGATATAATCTTAAAAAGATTTCCGCAAGAGTTTCCTGGCAATAGTCAGAAGAGGTAAGTAGCACGGAGCGTGGGGACTCCGAGTCAGGAAGACTGGGGTCAGATTCTGTCTCAGACTTTTAAGAACTTTGTGATGTGGGCTTAATGCTTTCTCTCTCTTGTAAAATTAGGAAGGTAGGGTTGAAAACCTGTAAGGTCCCTTCCAGCTTTAAATGTATGATCTTATAATCTTAAGTATTATTATAAAATTTCTCAGGGAGTTGAAGTACCTTATCCTTAAGCACGTGTGCGTGCACACAAACATACACACATGTATCAGTATGGGTCATGAGCCCAGGTCTCTGCTGATTTATAATCCAGCATCCTTTCTACCATGCTTTTCAAAACGGGAAGGGGGGGGAGGGAAGAAGGAAATGGAGTAAGCGTTTATGTAGCACTTACTGTGTGCCAGGCATTGTGCTGAGTGCTTAACAAATATCTCACTGGATTGCCTTCAAAGGAGGTTGCCAGAAATTTAGTGTAGGTCCTCATTATAGATTGGAAAAAAGAATACTAAATCTGGAGTCAGAGGATCTGGGTTCAAATTCTGGCTCTGTTATTTACTGGTTGTGAGACCTTGGGCAAATCATTTCACTCTGCTGATTTCAGTTCATCTCTTCTGTAAGATGGGGGGGGTTGGGCTTACTGATCTCTAAAATCTCACATCTTCACATCTTTGATCCTGTGTCATTGCTGTTCAGTCACGCCCGACTCTTCATGACTCCACTTTGGGTTATCTTGGCAGAGATAACCACGGGGTGGTTTGCCATAGTCATCTCTAGCTTATTTTGCAGATGAGGAAAGTGACTTACCTAGAGTCATACTGCTGCTAAGTGTCAGAGGCCAGATTTGAACTCAGGAAGATGAGTCTTCCTGACTTTAGGTTGGCACTCTGGGTGTGCAGTAAGGCACCACCTCGCCGCCCCCGTGATCCTATTGCAATCACCTAAGAGATCTTCCCACCTCCATTCTCTCTCATTACAAGATCTTAGATTTAGAGTTGTCCAGTTCCCTTGCTTTATAATTGGGGAAACTGAGGCTGGGAGAGGTGACATGGTTTGCCTGTAATCCAACCAAGATTTGAAGCCAGGTCTTCTGACTCTAAATTCCACATTCTTTCTACTATGTTTAATGTTCCATATGTAGATATAATACTAGGCAGTGAGGAGGCTAAGCACTTAGAGTGTGGAACCTAGAGTCAAGGAAATCTGAGTTCAAATCCAGCCTCACACACTTAATAGCTGCATGATACTGGCTAGTCACTTAACTTCTGTCTGCCTTGGTTTCTTCACCTTCAAAATTAGAATCATAATAATACCTACTTCCCAGGGTTATTGGGTCACTTAATTTCTGTCTGCCTCAGTTTCCTCATCTGTAAAATCAGAATAATAACATCTACCTCCCAGGATTATGAAGAGCCACTTGACTTCTGTCTGCCTCAGTTTTCTTCTCTGTAAAATCATCATAATAATAACAGCTACCTCCCAGGATTATTGTGAGGATAAAATGAGATCATAGTTGTCAAGCCCTTTGAAAACCTTGAAACACTATATACGTGCTAGCTATTCTTGTGTTACTCCTCACGTCTTGGGAGACAACACTTGTTCTGCTGTTGCTGCTGTTGCTCAGGCCATTTGGGGAAGCCCCTTCTTGGGTTTGCTTTTGGAGCCAGCTTTGCCTACCACCTTGGAAGATCAGTTATTCCCGAACTCCCGACTGACCGTCTGAGATGTGTGCTCAAGTTTGTAGCAAATGGAATTGAAAGCTCTCATTGTAGTTATGTATGATACAGTGCCATGGGCTGATTGGTCCAGATGCTTCCAGATGGTGCTGCTCTCTCTTCAAAGGGCCCTCTCATGGCCAGCCCCCTTTCGTGAGGCTTCTTCGGGGGCTTGCTGTCCATAACCCCCATACTTGATTTGTTTTTCCTGTTAGCGGTGAAGGTTTTTATGACTCTTAATACCCACGTTCTCTCCACCCCTAATGAGTGAGTAAAGAGTATTTATTAAGGTCTTATTCTCTGTGAAGCACTGTGCTATGCTCTGGGGTTACTGCCCTCAAGGAGCTTACCTTCTAATGAGGGACATAACAGAGCTGAAAGGACCCTCTAGGGAAGGGAGTGCCAAAGGAAGGTAGTCACAAAGGTGGTGAGAGGAACGGTAGAGTGGTCCATTTGTATGCCATTTCTAGAAGCAGTGGTAACAGTGATTTGATTAACAGTTAGCAAAGAAAGAGGTGGAAAGCAGGGAAGGGTATGGGTGGGGGGAAGTAACAAAAATGGCTCAGAGTAGCCAAGAGTCTCAGAGGTCAGACTCAAACGAGGTCTGCCAAGCTACCCCATGTGCCAAGGACCAGATTAACATGTCATTGGCAGATGTTTAACAAAATGAATAAAAATACAGTGTTATTGTTCAGTTGTTTCAGTCATGGTTGACTCTTTGTGACCCCGTATGGGGTTTTCTTGGCAAAGATACAGGAGTGGTTTGTCATTTCCTTCTCCAGCTCATTTTACAGATGAGGAAGCTGAGGCAAACAGGGTGAAGTGACTTGCCCAAGGTCACACAACTAGTGAGTATCTGAGGCTGGATTTGAACTCAAGTCTTCCTGACTATTCACTGAGCCATCTAGTTGCCCCTAAAAATACAACATAACATAAATAATGTTAATTTGTAGTAGAAGACTATAAGGGTTCCCTTTCTATTTGAGCTTTACACTACTGTCCTGTATCATCATCCTTATCATCACTAACATTTATACAGGGCGTTAAGGTTCACAGAGAACTTTACAAATATCATCTAATTTGATCCTCACAGCATCCATGGGAGGTAGGTGTTATTATTATCCCCATTTTGCAGTTGAGGAAATTGAGGCAGCCAGAGATTAAGCAGGGTTACAGAGCTAGTGCCAGGAGCGCCTGCGTCCCTGGCTGTGGTCTGATGCTGGCAGAGTGTGAAGAGAGAAAGAATCACGGGCCAGGTGAGAGCAGTGAAGAACAAACTCTGTTTATTGAGCTGAGGGCTCAGGCTTATATAGTACTGGACCAAGCAACAGTAACATTATTATTCATGAAAAGTACAAATCTAATTAGGTGATTTCCTTACTTTCTTGTAGCTTGTCTGTTACAATCTTTCCTACCTCCTGTCCTGTACCCCATCCCGTTTCCTCCCTTCCTGCATCCTGTTCTCAAGAGACAGAACAGGGGGGTGGTGAGCCGACATCCTGAGTTTCACAGCTGTCAGGCTTAGTACAAGCTGCAGGTAAGACCCGGGCTGGCCTGAGGCCTCCAACTCCCCAAAGCCGGCCCTCTACAAGCTAGTAAGTGTCTAATATTTGAGCTCAAGGTTTTTCTGACTGAAGGTCCACCTAGCTGCTTAATTATTCTAATTAATACTTGTTCTTTAATGGTTACTAAAAAACCTTCGCTGGCTATTCATTACCTACTGAATGAAATATAAAATCCTGACCTTGGCATTCAAAGGACTTCACAATCTGACTCTGGTCTGTGTTTCTTTTAAAAAAAAATATCGCTTTCCCTTGCTTTTATGTTGACTTTATTTCTAAATAATTCTGTTCCTGTCCTTCACCCAGAGATCCATACCTTATGACCGAGCAGAAAGAGAAAAATAAAATGGTTTGATAAAACATATAAATACATATTATTTATGAATATTAATACAAATATTACATAGTTGATAAATACATGTTAGTGTGACTTTATAAGCAGTGTTGCATACCCATAATTCCTCACTTTTGTAAGGAGGTGAATTTCTTAATTTCTTTTTCAGACACAAAGCTGGTCATTGGAATTACACTACATTCAGTCTCAGTACTTTTTTAGTGTTGTTTTTGCCATTTACACGACAGCAGGAGCCGATCCTGTATGTCGTTGCTTGATAGACAGCATTTTTCCCCCCTGGGTGGAATTAGGCAGTAATCATTACAAAACAAGATAATACACTGTCCACATACTGTGATTTCCATGATTGCTGCTTAAATAAAATTAAACCAGATGTCCGTTATGTATTCTTTTTCATTATGACTTCTTAAGGATTACTCAATGTATAGATTTTTTTTACCCTTAAAGAAATTTGGCAATATAACAAACATTAGTTGCATATGCAATGCTTGTCTTTTTTTTTTTTTTTTTGGTTAGGCAGTGGGATTAAGTGACTTGCCCAGGGTCACACAGCTAGTAAGTGTTATGTGTCTGAGGCCGGATTTGAACTCAGGTCCTCCTGAATCCAGTGCAATGCTTGTCAAAACTACACTTCAAGCCTTCTCTCATTCGACTCCCCACTCATATAACCCAGTTTATAATCCAGCTGGGTGCCATAGTGGATAGAGCACTAGACCTGGATTCAGGACGATCTGAATTCAAATCTGGCTTTAGACACTTGCTGGCTGTGTGACCCTGGATGAGTCACTTACCAGCTTTTGCCTCAGATGTTGGGAAAGATTGAAAGCAAAAGGAGAAGGGGATGGCAGAGGATGAGATAGATGGATAGTATTGTGGGAATAATGAACATAAGCTTGGACAGACTTTGGGAGTTAGTGAAGGGTAAAAGGGCCTGGCATGCTAAGATCATGGGGTCATAAAGAGTTGGGCATGATTGAACAACAAAATAATAACACCTCCCTCCCCAGGGTACCTCATAATAATGAGGGTAAAATGAGTTAAGATTTTAAAGTACTTTGTAATGTTTCAAGTCCTCTATACATGATGGCTGTTATTATCTTCATTATTATAAGCAGCAGAGCCAAGATTCAAACCCAGGTCCCTGACTATTCATCCATCATTCTTTGCCTTCATTTGTCCCTCTTTCAGAGTAGGTTCTGGTACATATATCTTTGTACCCCCAACACTTCTCTGAGTGCTTTGCCTGAAATTCAGGGGATATGTGGGCATTCTTCTGACTAGGGTGTATCTTAGTGTATTTGTGGCTTGCAGAAATCTCTGAGCTGCTGTATGAGCTCTAAGTAAACCCGTCTATACCTACCATCACCCAGCTGGCAAGCACTACCTCTGGCTGTGTGCAGACTTGGGCAAAGGCATACAGAGTTCATCTTGGTCAGTTTAGAAAGCAGAAGGCTCTTTCTAAAATAACTCATTCCTCTTTCTATTAAAAAAAAAAATCAGTGCTAGGCTTGCCTGTGAGTTTTCCCATGGGCTGTCTCCTCAACTCTCTACTAAACAGATTCTTTAAAAAAAGTTTTAAAAACAGCTCATTCAACATCTGCTCATGGTTTTAGTGGGTTTTAACGTATGGTTTCATGGGACCTCTTTCCCACCCCTCCTTCTCCTCCCTGTCTAAAGAAGACATCCTTCGGTGGTGTATCGTCTACCTAAAAATAATCTTCTTTTGTGGGGTGTGATATTTCAGAGCACTCCAAATGACATTCTGACATTACTTCATCAATTCTCCCCATTTCTGGAGATGGCAAGGGGTGGGCATTTATATTTCCATTATCCAAATGGAGAGAACAAAGCTGAGTGAAAGGTGGCTATGAATAGGCATCACTGTGATTAATTCTGCCCATGTTCCTCTTAAACACTCTCTCTTCTCATCATCTCTGGGTCTGTTGTATAAGCTGGAAGACAAAAGGGTCTGTGTCATGTCAGGCTCCCAAAATCCTTTGAAGCAGCTAACCAAGCTGACAGTGAAGTTGTTTTTAAAAAAAAATGGAGCAGAATTTAAGCAGTAAATCTCTGGTTTGGGAGCAGGGGAGAAAGATACAAAATCAAAGGTTTAGAATTTGGACCCCTAAATCACTGTGAAGCAGCTGTATTCCATTAAGGTGTCATAAGCATTCATTAAATGCAGATGATGAAATGTTGAAAAACACAGGATTACCCAGTTTGATCAAGGCAATACCAGGAGTCACACTCAGAAATCATCAGCCATGTCTCATTAATGTTGTTCAGTCATTTCAGACTCTTTGTGACCCCATTTTAGGGACTTCTTGGCAAACATACTGGAGTGGTTTGCCATTTCTGTTTACTTCTCCAGTTCATTTTACAGATGAGGAAACTGAGGTAGACAGAGTTAAATGACTTGCCCAGGGTCACACAACTCATAAGTGTCTAAGGCCAGATTTGAACTCAGGACAATGGGTCTTCTTGCCTCCAGGCCTGGGACTTTATCCACTGCACCACCTAGTTGCCCCAAACTAGGGCTTAGGAATGTGGATTTATAAAGATCTACCAAACAGGTCTATAGTGATCAAGAGTAAAAACTTGAATTTCCATAGTACATGAAGGTTTTTAAAGCACTTTACTGACATAAGTGTTAAGTATGTCTATCCTCATTTTAACACATAAGGAAACTGAGGCTCATAGAGTGTTACACTTATTATGATGTCCTACTTATTATGCTTGGAATCCTGACAAAGCCTAATGGCTTAGTCAAGATCCAACCGATGGATGGTTTGCTAAACCTCTACCAAATTGTATTGTACATTAATGGTTCTTAGCAAAATAGAATATTTTTTTCAGCATTTCCCTTCATTCATGATCTCATTGATACAGGTACTCCTCCTGTGATGTAGAACATAGACTATCCATGCCCCCTTATCCCTTGCCATTCTTCTCCGAAGCCTCCCCTGCCTTCTTCCTAGGAGATTTGGAGATCTTACTGTAGGTCTTTGAACATTCCATGGGCACTAACGAGGCCCACATTTTATCTGATTCATTCTCACTAGATGACCCACCTGCGTTTCCAGTCATGCATATTTTAGATGAGTTATTTTCTACCACTTTTTGCATGCCATTTGGGTCACCTTTAATTTTCATTCTTTAAAGATTGTGCTGTTCTATTCTTCCCAGACACATAGCACTGTGGGAGAATGTTAGCATTAACAAGATGGGCCTTTTATGTGTATGTGTGTCAGGGACCAGCTTGGGAGTGTTGAAAACATTGTGTAAGCTCTCAAATGTAATGCGTTTTTCTTTCTGTTCAAATCATTGTCTCAAAAAAGGTTTATTTATTGACGCCTCTTTGTTCCAACATCATAGCCATTTCTGAATTCGTAGTCTTTTAATTATGTATCTACTGGGGAATGGCTGTTGCTTTTCTTGCTCTCTTTTCAGTCATGTCTGCCTTTTCGTGACCCCGTATGGCATTTTCTTGGCTAAGATACTGGAATGGTTTGCTGTTTCCTTCTCCAGCTCATTTTACGGATGAGGAAACTGAGGCAAACAGGGTTAAATGATTTGCCCAGGGTCACACAGCTAGTAAGTAGTCTGAGGCTACTGTAGGCCTAGCATACCATCTACCTGCCCTGTGCTCTTCTACATTAGTGTCAAATCTCTAAATATCTTGACTATCAGGCTTTTATCAGATATATTTGTCAGACTTTTATCAGAGATTAGATCTTTTTTTTTAACTGTAAAGTTTCTCTTCTGATTCATAGAATCATAGCACATGGAATTATAGATCTAGAAGGGACCTTTGAGGTCATCTAGTCCAATCCCTTCCTCTAGTTTCATTGAATTTGTTCTTTAAAATATTTTTGATTTTACATAATCAAAATTCTCTCTTTTAATTTTTGCAATCTCTTCTATCCTTTGTTCACAAGTTTCTCCTCTAACTGTAGTTCTAAACAATACCCTCTTCTGTTATCCTTTAATTTTCTGTGTGATATGACCTTTTATATTTAAGTCAAGTATTCAATTAGAACTTATTGTGGCACATAATGTAAGAGAGTGGTATCAAATTCAAGTAGAAATGAATCCCTGTGGGATGTATATTGACTTAGAAAATCACAGCTTGACATCTATGTTGTTTTGTATTTTTATTCATTTTGTTAAATGTTTCCCAATTACATTTTAATCTGGTTCAGGCAGCATTGGTGGGGGTTTGACACCAATTGCATAAGATACAGTAGGACTCTGGGGATAGCCCATTATCCATTGGCATAGCCCGTTGTCCATCAGCATAGCCTGCCCTGCCTCTATGTACTGATGGGCTAACCCAATGCACTAAACACCTAGCTACTTATCGTAGTCTAGAAATGATAAACTGTGCGAATTTCATTAAAAGTTTAACCAAAAAGGATTTCAGTTTTTCATTTAAAATTGCATTTTCGGGTAGATCTGAATTTTTTTTTTTAATAGGGGAAGAAACTGAGGCCCAGAATGTTTAACCATGTATCTTGGCATTTTTTCCCAGGGAAAGCCTAGGGGATATAGGAATAGGGACTTGACAATCTCATCTACTGTGAAAAGCTCTAGAGACATGAGCTCAGCAGCTTCTCTTGTTTATGATTAAATCATTTATTTTCAGGGAACCCTTCCTTTCTTGGAGGGGAAAACAGGGGGAGGGGGAGAAACAGCAAGTGATCTAAGAAAGAACGACATTATTGCTGCCCTGTTGTCTGGTTGGGGCAGAAGAACACAGAACATTCAGGTAGGTGCCAATTAGTGTTACAGGGGTACAGCTAAGTGAAGGAGTAATTGGGGTTGGTGGGATTCTACTAGAAAAGACTTGTTGGAGATGAATTATAAAGGAGAGTTTGAAGGAGAGGAGGAACATGGTATGGGAGAACGTAGTGGTTCTCTACCCTTCAAGCCATTTTAACATTCAAAATGTCCCTGGACTTCCACATGATTATAGCTATGCTATCATGTAGTAACTCCTGGGCTTCCAAAGCTCACAGATTAGGAGCTTCTGGTATGAGGAACAGGGAGATAATTATGATTAATAATAGCTAGTGTTTACATGGCATTTTAAGGTTTGCATAATGCTTTACAAATATTAACTCATTTTATTCTCATAACAACCCTGGGAGGTAGGTGGCATTATTATCCCCATTTTACATATGACGAAACTGAGGCACAGAGAGGTTAAGTAACTTGTGTAGGTTCGTGCAGCTAATAAGGTTGCGAGGTAAGATTTTGAACTCAGGTCTTCTTGATTTTAAATCCAATGTCTTACCCACTGTATCACCTGGCTGCCTCTCATTATGATGAGGGGGGAATGATGTAAGTAGAAACCTGGACGCAGGAAGTTTTGTGCTTGTAATATAACTAGCCAATTTGCTAGGCTAGGCTCTTGAGTCCATATTGGTCAATGCTGGGTAGCAATGAGAAATGGGTTAATGAGACAGAGGTAGAGAAGAACCAGGATTTGCACAATTTCACATGTATCATTGATATATTGCTTGCCTTCTCAATGGGTGGGGAAAGGCTGGAAGGAAAGAAAGAATTTGGGACTCAAAATTTAAAAAGAAGGTTAAAAATTCAAAAACACATGGGGCAGAACCAAGATGGCGGTGTGAAAGCAGTGACTTGCTTGAGCTCTCCCCCAAACCCCTCCAAATACCCATAAAAAATGTCTCTAAACAAATTCTAAAGCAGCAGAACCCACAAAAAGACAGAATGAAGCAAATTTCCAGCCCAAGACAGCCTGGATGGTTGATTGGAAAAGCATGTCGTGCCAGGTGGTAAAGAGGAGCGCACTTTGGTGTGGGCCGCAGTGAACCTAGAGCAGGCCTTAGAGGACTGAATCATGGGCAGCGGTGGCGGTTTCCAGACTCCCCAATCCACAAACGACAAAGACAACTTAGAAGATCAGTGGGAAAAGTCTGTTTTTGCTGTGAGAGACGAGCTAGGTCAGAGCCAGCTGCAGAGCGCAGGTGCCTGGGTGGTGACTTCGTTCTGAGCTTCCGGCCCATAGACTAAGGGGGAATCAAGTGGCTGATCAGAGGAGGACTGCAGGGATCTCTTTGCTGGTGCTGAGGCAGGAATCTCTTGCTTTGCCCGTGCTTGGATCTGGGTCACAGTTCTGGGCGGTGGTCCTGGGGTGAGGAGGAGCGCTAGCACTGTGGAGCTTGTAGTGGCAGTGCAGAGGAACCCCTCCTCACAACTCCAAGAGAGAAAAGACTGCTTGTGGTCACTAATAGACCAGAGCACAGGCCAGGAAAAGAGTAAACACCTCGACCCTTATCATACCACCTTGGAAGAACTGAAAATTTACAGGTCCCTAGAAGTATCTCTGAAAACAGCTATACAAACCCCGAAGCTTGGGACAGTACATTCTCCACATTGGAAGCAGACTCTTACCTTAACAAAGAGTTTAAAACTCAAGTAATTGGCTGGGATCATGAGCAAAGCAGCAAAAAGAGTCAGACTATATTATCTTACTTTGGTGACAAAGAAGATCAAAACATACAACCAGAAGAAAGTCAAAGCTCCTACATCCAAAGCCTCCAAGAAAAATATGTATCGGTCCCATGCCTTGGAAGAGTTCAGAAGGGATTTTGAGAAGCAAGAGAAGTAGAGGAAAAACTGGGAAGAGAAATGAGAGTGATGCAAGAAAATCATGAAAAACAAGTCAACAGCTTGCTAAAGGAGACCCAAAAAAACATAACACCTTAAAAAATAGCCTAACCCAAATGGCAAAAGAGTCCAAAAAGCCAATGAGGAGAAGAATGCCCTAAAAAAAAATTGGCCAAATGGAAAAGGAAGTCCAAAAGATTACTGAAGAAAATACTTCCTTAAAAATTAGAATAGAGCAATTGGAAGCTAGTGACTTTATGAGAAATCAAGACACTGTAAAACAAATCCAAAAGAATGAAAAATTAGAAACAATGTGAAATATCTCATTGGAAAAACAACTGACCTGGAAAATAGATCCAGGAGAGAGAATTTAAAAATTATTGGACTCTGAAAGCCATGATCAAAAAAAGAGCCTAGACATCATCTTTCAAGAAATTATCAAGGAAAACTACCTTGATATTTTAGAACCAGAGGGCAAAATAGAAATTGAAAGAATCCACGATCTCCTCCTGAAAGAGATCCCCAAAGGAAAACTCCTAGGAATATTGTAGCCAAATTCCAGAGTTCCAGGTCAAGGAGAAAATATTAGAAGCTGCCAGAAAGAAACAGTTCAAGTACTGTGGAAACACAATCAGGATAACACAAGATTTAGCAGCTTCTACATTAAAGGACTGAAAGGCATGGAATATAATATTCCAGAGGGCAAAGGAGATAGGATTACAACCAAGAATCACCTACCCAGCAAAACTGAGTATAATCCTTGAGGGTAAAAATGGTCATTCAGTGAAATAGAGGACTTTCAAGCATTCTTGATGAAAAGACCAGAGCTGAAAGAAAATTTGACTTTCAAATACAGGACTCAAGTGGAACATGAAGAGGTAAACAGGAAAGAGAAATCATAAGAGACTTATTAAGTTGAACTGTTTACATTCCTGCATGGAAAGATGATATTTGTAACTCATGAGACCTTTGTCAGTATTAGGGTAGTTGGAAGGGGAAAAATTAATATGTATGTACGTATGTATAGATAGATAGATAGATAGATAGGTAGAGGGCACAGGGTGTGTTGAAGATTAAGGGGTCATATTTGGAGAATAAAATTAAATGAGAGAGGATTATACTAGGAGAAGAAGAAAGGAGAGGTAGAAAGGGTAAATTATCTCAAAAAACAGAAAAGAAAAGCTCTTACAGTGGAGGGGAAAGGGGAAGGTGAGAGGGAATGAGGAATCTTATTCTCATAGGATTTGGCTTAAGGAGGGAATAACATACACATTCAATTGGGTATGGAAATCTGTCTTACCCTACAGGAAAATAGGGGGGAAGGGGACAAGAGCAGGGGATGATAGAGAGGAGGGCAGATTGGGAAAGGGGTAATCAGAAGCAAATACTTCTGAGGAGGGACAGGGTCAAAAGAAAGAATAGAATAAATGGGGGGCAGGATAGGATTAAGGGAAATAGAGTTAGTTTTCACAACATGTCTACTATGGAAGTGTTTTGCATAACTGCACATGTATAACCTATTGAGTTGCTTGCCTTTTCAATGGGGGTGGTTGGGGAGGGAGGAAGGGAAAAAACTTAGAACCCAAAGTTTTAAAAACACATGTTTATTTTTTTAAATTTTATTGATTTATTTTGATTTATCAACAATCACCTCCATATGCTTTTGAGTTGAAAATTTTTCTCCCCCTTCCTCCCCCTGCCCCTCTCCCCAGGATGGCACACAATCTTATATAGGCTTTACATATAAATTCTTATTAAACATATTTTCACATTAGTGAAGTTGTAAGTAAAAATTAAAACCAATAGGAGGAACCATCAGAGAGATGAAAAAAACTCAACAGAAGGTAAAAATAAGAAAACACATGTTTTAAAAAAAAGTGTTCACATGCAACTGGGAAATAAATACAGGAAATGGGGTACAGAAGTCTATCCTGCCCTACAGGAAAATAGAAGGGGAAGGGGGTAAGAGAAGTGAGGGGAGAGATAGAAGAGAGTGCAGACTAGGGGAAGGGGTATTCAGAATGCATACCATCTTGGGGTGGGGGGAGGGGCGAGATGGGGTGAAAATTTCGAACTCAAAAAAATAAATTTATATTAAACCCCCCCCACACACAAAAACTAAACAAAGGAGGAATTTAAATTTGATGAGAAGTAATAGGTGTCTGTAGAGTTAATTCCAGTGTTTGACAATCTTCACTGGCCAGGAAGCTGATCCACATATGTATGTATATGTGTGTGTATATACATATATATAATGTGTATATGTAGATATGTATGTATGTGTGTGTGTGTGTGTGTATATACACACACACACACACGCACACACACACATATATATATATATATATCTATATCATGTACTTTCTTTTTTTCTATGATTCAATCTGTTGACTCTTGCTTTATCCTCAGAACTTAGATTATAACTTTGGTTCAATTTCTAGACCTGGTTTCCTTTATTGCCCCAGGCTGTTCCACATTCACTGATGTAGATAGACAGTGATCTAATCCTTTATTGTTTGAGGCTGAAATGAAACTCCATGTGTGTTTGTATACATCTTTTGGTTGGTATTTTGAACACATAATGGTCTCTTTCTTGGAAGGAAAACTTACAAGGAGATTTGAGCTTGCAGAATAAAAGGCTCATTTCATAAGGATCCATCTGTCCTATTTGGGTCAACTATGGTATCCTCTCTTTAAACTTTTTAAATGGGAGGCTGCATGGTGTGAATCTCCCTCTTGGAATAAGAAGGCCTGGGTTCAAGTCATTGTGCTGATACCTTCCTTCCTTTCTCTTTCTTTCTTCCTTCCTTCCTTCCTTTCTTTCTTTCTTTCTCTTTCTCTTCTCTTTTTCTTTCTTTCTCTCTTTCTCTGTTGTTTCTTTCATTTTATTTTTTCAAATTACACGTAAAGACAATTTTCAACGTTCATTTTTTAATAAAAGACTTGAGTTCCAAATTTGTCACCTTTCTCTTCCTTCACTCTCACCTCCCTAAGAGAGCAAGCAATTTTATGTAGGTTGTTCATGTGCAATCATTTAAAACATATTTCCACATTAGTCATGTTGTAAAAGAAGAAACAAAAGGAAAAAAACACAAAACAAAGAAAATGAAAGTAGTATGCTTTGATCTACATTTAGACTCTGTCAGTTCTTTCTCTGGATAGCATTTGCCATCTTTCGTCCTTTGGAACTGTCTTGGATCATTGAATTGCTGAGAAGAGCTAAGTCAGTCATAGTTGATCATCACACAGTGTTGTGGCTACTGTGTACAACCTTGTCCTGGTTCTGCTCACTTTACTCAGCATCAGTTCTTTGAAGTCTTTCTAGGTTTTCCCAAAATCTGCCTGCTCCTCATTTCTTATGGCACAATGGTATTCCATTACATTCATCTATTACAACTTGTTCAGCCATTCCTCAACTGATGGGCATCCCCTCAATTTCCAATTTTTTGCCACCACAGAAAGAGCTGCTAGAAATATATTTGTACATATGGGTCTTTTTCTCATTTTTATGATGTCTTTGGGATAGAGTCCTAGAAGTGCTATTGCTGGATCAAAGGGTATGCACATTTTATAGCCTTTTGGGCATATTTCCAAATTGCTCTCCAAAAATGATTGGATTACACCAAGGCTTTCTAAATGAGCAGGCAAATCCCTTCACCTCCCGGAAGCTGTTTCCTTATCTAGAACTATATGTTACAGAACAGTAGCTGCTTTTCCATAGTGAAGGGAGTTTGCTCACCTGGAGCTCCCTATACTGATGAAAAACAACCATTTTCCCTTCCTTATGTCACTGGGTTATGATGAAGAAAACACTGTTGAACATTTTAAGTTCCCTATAAATGTGAGTTATTATTAGGAGTATCTATAATCCTCTCTAGGATGATGCCAATATTATTATCTGTGCCTCATATTTATGTGGTGCTTAAAGGTTTGCTAAATCCTTTACGGGCGTTCTCATTTGAAAAGATTTTCTTGCTATACATTAAAATATATGTTAATGATTTCTTTTGATATTAATTTTATGGATATCTTTTTTTCTGTATCATCTTAATTTAAGATTATGTACTTTGCATCCTCTTGCATAGACAGCCATTCTGTGTAACAAAAAAGAAAAAAGAAAAAGAAAAAAAAAGCAATTCTGTAAAACCAACCAGAACATCAACTGTATCAGATAGCATGTTGTTAAAATTAATTATCTGAAATAGAAAATAATTGTGAGATACAAAGTTTCGGAGTAAATAAATGATGATTTAATAGTAATGCTCAACAGGATACTGTTAAGTCAGGTCAATTAATCCCGCAGTAATTAGTGACAAAGGAGTGATTTACAGAACTTATTTTTATAACAAAAAAGAGGAATTTTAAAAAAAATTACAGCAATCTTAGGAAATTTGTTTTGAACATTTGAGAACTTGGAATCTACTCTAAGGAAATTAGTCACAACAAAGAAAGGCAAAAATAAAATCCAAACCCCCCACAGGCACACTAGAGAAGAGATTTAGTAGTTCCTTTCTCTCATTCTGTCCCTAGGCAAGAGTGACATTTACACTGGGAAACAAGGTGGTCAATAGCAGGAAGCTTGGGGATGGGGGCGGGGAGGGGAGAGACAGGGGAACCAGGACATTTGGAGTGGCTATTTAAAGAGAAAAGCCATTCCATTACTGAGAAATGCTGGCAGGGCTTGAAGTGCCCTCACTTTCAGATCAGAGCTTAATTTTCAAAAGCCCTAGAGAATTAACTTGGGAACTCTCCTATTAGAGAAACATTGCTTTGGTATTAAACCTGAGAGGTTGGGTTATGAAACACTTAGGAAAGATTTGAGTAGTTTTTCTCAGGTTAATTTTTATCCTAAACAGAATCCAGATGTATAAAATACTGGAAAATATATTGTTCTCTGACCTCTAGGCATATACTTTTTATCTCTCCAATAATTTGCTACCACAAAAAATACTGCTGTGAATATTTTGGTGTATTTGGGACTTTCTGTCTTTAACTTCTGTGGTTTATATATGCCTAGCTGCGAGATCTGTGAGTTAAATGATATGGACATTTATTCACCAAAAAAAAAAAGTGTAATTCTAGAGTGCTTTTTTAGAATGGTTTGAGCATTTCATATTCCCACCAAAAGTGTACTCACATGCCTATCTTTCCCAAGGAATGAGTTAACTTTTTTTTTTGAATTAAATTTTTAAGAAAAAGGAACATCACAAATTTTTTCTAAAATAAAATTTTACTGGTATCTTCTGATTTTTACTGTCACTAACATTTTGCAAATATCTTTTCCATTGTCACAAATAAATAACATTAAAGAAAAAGAAGAAAAGAAATTCAGAAAAACTGATTAATATATTGAAAAAGTCTGAATATGTGGGCAATGTTCCACATCCATGGACCTCCCACCTCTGAAAAGAAATAAGGGTTAGAATGTTAAGAGCTACAAGGGACTTTGAAGACAATTTAATTTGAACTCTCATTTTATACATGAAGAGACTATGAGGGATCCTGTGACCCATTGACCAAGCTTTTGACTCTAAATTTAGTATTTTGTTAACTATAGCATTGTGTTTTATCTGAACTATTCTTTCTTACCCTCCATAGTGATGTCCACATTCTACCCAGCCAACTTTACTTCCTTCTGCTCCAGGGCCTTTTAACCTAAGGTCTGTAAACTTGCTTTAAAAACACACACACACACACACACACACACACACACACACACACACCACACACACAACACACGAGACTGTATTTTGATATAATTGATTTCTTTTGTAATTCTGTGTTTTTCACATATTTAGAAACATTCTTCTGAGAAAGGGTCTCTAAGCTTTCCAGACTGCCAAAGGGGCCCATGATACAAGAAAACTCCACTACATAACGTACATGCTCTGTTCTAGTCAAGACACTTTCCTTGGTAACCAGTGAATTTACTGTGCTAGCTTTCATGGCAGCTCTTTCCTTACCCAGAATGCTCTGTTTTCTACCTTTCCCTTCATCAAATCCAGCCCAGCTTAAGTTAGAAAGCCTAGGGGAAGCTTCCCTTGGTCACTCCATCCTTTATTGTACTGAACTCTGACAGGGCTTATCACCTGGGCTGCGGGGAAATATAGGCCAGAGAATTGAGCAAGTAATTGTGTTTTGTCTCATATTGTTTCCTGTTGCTTCCTATATATTAGTTTTGATCCCTGATATCATTATAAATTCCATGATGGCAGAGGGCTTGTTTTATATTTTAGTATTTCTCATAATGTCAAGTACATAATAAATATCTGGTCATTACTTCCAAATCCCTCTACCATTGGCTGATAGATATCTTCCTTTGTATTTTTATTGGGATATGGAGTATTCTGGTAAATGCTTAATAACTAGGTCTCAAGGTGGGAAAAGGGTGTTGTCATCCTTTGAAGGGTCATCTGTATTACGTTTTCTCAATCACTTTCTTAAGTCTAGAGTCTAGATAATCAACAAAACAATGTCAGGTTCTGATTTTTAGCATTCACTGATTTTCAAGGTATAAATGCTGACACTGAAAATTTAACAGTTTTTAGAGTGGGTAAGTAGCAGCTAGTGATGGCACACCCCTGATCGTGTGAGATGGTGGAAGGAGGGAGAGCTAAAGGGATAAGGAATCCATCAAACAAACTGCAAGAGAAACCAATGTTACCATTTGGAAACATACATCCTCTGTATTAGGGCTTTGAATCTGATGGTCAGTGTTTTATCAGTACTATCTAGGTCACTTCTCCCCTCTGGCTGTTTGTCTTCTGACTCAGGTAACTCTGAGGTAACTATTATAGGTAACTTGGGTCAGATGCTGAGTGGCACAGATGGGCAGCTAGGTGGGGCAGTGGATAGAATGCCAGACCTGAACTCAGGAAGACCTGAGTTCAAATCTGGTATCAGGTATTTAGTAGTTGTGTGACCCTGGGCAAGTCACTTAAAACTATTTGCCTCAGTTTCTTCATCTGTAAAATGGGCTGGAAAAGAAAATAGCAAACCACGTGCTACGTTTGCCAAGAAAACCCCAAATGAGGTCACAAAGAGTTGGACGTGACTGAAATGACGAAATAATGACAACAGGTCAGCTAGCTTTGCTACTTTTAAGTTTATTGGTTTAATTGTAGAAAAGCTACAGTTCTTTGATTTTGAGGTCGGAGGTATCTTAGAAGTCACCCAGTCCAAAATTCCAATTTTGCAGCTAAGAAATGGAAGCCCAAAGAGGTTAAGTAATTTACCTAGTCACAGGAAGTAAATTTCTGAGTCGGGATTTTTACCCAGGTCTTCTGGATTCCAGTTTGAGCATTTGAACCATATATCATGACATCTTATTATGATTCTTTTCATCATCTGTGGAAGTGGCTAGAAATATAAGTGTTCTCTCCATTCTCCTTCCTAGACCATTCCCATAACCTGTCTTTTGGGGCTTTATGTCTTAGATTTAAAGTCAGCCTTTGGTTTCAGGTCAGGGATCGCTTTCCCTTAAAGGGATGAGGCAAATTTATAGATGGCAGCTTGGTGGTGCAGTGGACAGAGTGCTGGGTATAGAGTCAGGAAGAACTGAGTTCGTATTCAGCCTCAGAAGCTGCCTAGCTGTGTGACCTTGGGCAGGTCCCTTAATCTTTGCCTCAGTTTCCTCAACTGTAAAATGAGCACCTACCTCGCAGGGTTGTTGTGAGGTTCAAATGAGGCATTTTTGTAAAGTTCTTAGCATAATGTCTGACACATAGTAGTATTGTATAAATGTTTAATCCCTTCCCTCACCCTTATCCAATGATTAGGGATTATCAACATAGCACAGAGGAAAGAAAGGGTTCAAATCCTGGCTCAGACTACTTGATAGCTGCATGGCCATGGTCAAATCATTTAACTGTATTATGCCTCAGTTTACTTATTTGTAAGACAAGGAGACTGGGCTAGAATGGCCTCTCTCCTGAACTCTCCTGGGAGAAAATGTCATGTTCCACTTTTGTCAACAGGATACTGGTCAGTCCAAAGATCTTGACCTAAAGAGACTCAGAGGGTGATGCAGGAGTCATAAAGGAGTTCTAAGCAGTGGGTCAAGGCCCGGGAGATGTTTCAGTATGGAGCATGCAAGTGCACAGCAATAACATCAACAGAACAATGGTCTCTTGAAAGACAAACAGAATCCTTGCTTCGAAATACCTGGTCAAGCAAAAAATATTCTCACATGAGCCTTGTCTCAAAAGTCCGTCACTTGACTGTTAGAAAGTTGGTCGTATTATTTTATCATTGGTCTCCTTGTGTTGTGGTTGGTCAGAATTCATAAGTCTTTCAAAGTCCTTTGTCTTTACAATGTTGTTACTGTATAAATTGTCCTCTTGGTTCTGCTTACTTCACTAGCATCTGTTTATATAGATCTTTGCAGGTTTCTCTGAAACCGTCCCTTTTTGTAATTTTTTGAGGCAGTTGGGGTATTAAGACTTGCCCAGGGTCACACAGCTAGTAAATATCTGAGGCCAGATTTGAACTCAGGTCCTCCCGATTTCAGGGCTGATGCTGTATCCAGCTGGTCCCCTTTTTGTCATTTCTCACAGCACAATAATATTCCTTTATGTTCATATCCCTTCATTTGTTCAGCCTTTTCCCAGTTGATGGGCATTTGTTTACCTTCTAGTTCTTTGCCCTCATGAACGAAAGAGCTATTACAAATGTTTTTGTACATATGCACCCTTTTCTTCTTTCTTTGATCTCTTTGGGCCACCGGCCTAGTAAGCAGAATCATGTAATGATCACATAATAATCCTGTCCCCTCCTTACTCCGTTGAGGCATAGGAGGCTTGGACAACCCTGGGAGGTTGGTTTCAATTTGCTGCAGGCCAGGTGTTCCATCTTTACTGACATTAAAAAAAATCACTAAACCTCTATTATTAATAACAGCTCATGTGGAACCTTCTACTTTTCATGGTCCTTTTACATCTATTGTCTTCATTACCATGTGACAGTAGTTAAGATAGGGACCAGACCTATGATTGAATTGATCTAAGGCAGGGCTTCTTAAACTTTTTCCACTCATGATCTCTTTTTGCCCAAGAAGTTTTTACATGACCCTGGGTAAAAAGGTACATAAAATAGATGCACAGATCAAACAATTACTGACAATAAATCAAAAAGAAATTTATTTTAAAACAATTCTTTGGCATACATATAATTTTACCATTTATTAAAGACGAAAGCAAATTTGCATACTAATGAGATGGCTGTGCTTGTTTATTTTTATATAAAGAATTAAATCTTGGTGGAATATTTGATACTGCAGGACGTAGAGCATCTTCAACGTTTTTCAGAGTTGATCGATAGTTTGATTTTATAATCTTCAATGTTGAGAATGCTGCCTCACATAAATGTGTAGTACAATGTGGCAGAAGTATGTTTAGGGCCACTTCATAAATTTTTGGAAGTTCTGTCCTAATCCCAAGCCAAAATTCATTTAATGATTTTGTACATGCAGTAAGAACACTACAATTCATAACATGTAGTAGCCTCTTATCTGCACCAAGGTGTTTCTGGCAGTGTTTGTTGGCATTGCATGGTGTGATGGCATGTGCCATGCAAAGTTTGCATGCATTTTCAGAACTCGGGCTTCGGTGAAGTTGCAAAATGCAACACAGGCAAGTACTACCAGAAACACCTTGGATTCATTATGTTTGATTTTTTGTTAATTTTTGGTTGTTGCATGCTCAGAAATCTTTTAGTATTGCTAAATTTTTTGTGACCCCTACATTGTGACTTTTATATGGAGTTGCAACCCAGTTTAAAAAGTGATAATCTGGGGAACCCCTGGATAAGGAAACTTTCTCTAGCAACAGAGTTTAGCAACTTGGAACATGTATTCTCACAGAGGGCCTTCTTCCCTGGGTCAAGGCAGAATTTGAACCCAGGTCTTTCTAGCTCCAAGGTTAGCTCTTGATATGCTATGTTGTATTGCCTCTCTGTTAGGGTACGCAAAGTTGTCCCATTTTTACTGATGAGGAAGCTAAAGTGAAGAGTTTGCGACTTGCTCAAGATTGTATATGGGGGGCAGCTAGTTGGTTCAGTGGATAGAGTTCTGGGCCTGGAGTCAGGAAGACTCATCTTTGTGAGTTCATATCCAACCTCAGATGCTAGCTGTGTGACTCTAGGCAAGTCACCTCACCCTGTTTGCCTTTGTTTCCTGATCTGCAAAATGAGCTGAAGAAGGACATGGCAAATCACTCCAGTATCTCTGCCAAGAAAACCTCAAATTCACAAAGAGTTGGACACAACTGAAAACAGCTGAATAACAACAACAACAACTTCACATCATTAATTAGTGTCAGAGTGAGATCTGAAGTCCAGGTTTCCTGACTCCCATCTCAGTTCTCTTTCCTCTTCCACCTATTGTGTGTAGCTTAGAGAAGAAGAGAGATTATGAAAGATGTAGGTTTGTTGGAGTAAGTTCTCCATTTAATATGACCCTCTTCATTTTACATAAGAGGTAATTAAAACTCACAGATATCCAGTGACTTGTCCAAGGTCACACAAGTGGGAAGCACCAGGAGACTGTTTCTGATCTTGAGATACTGTTTTTTTTTTAAATTTCTGTGACTTTGTCCTGTTTTTAAAGGGATGCTCCAGTAAATCCTTCAAACTGTTGGGTTTTTTTCCTGCCTTTATGACTGTGGCTGGTCATTTCTTCAGGTAGCCACTTCTTTGGTGACCTGCTCTATCCAAGCAACTCTTGTAGCATTCATGGATAGAGTGAAATTGGAGGCTGGGAAGGATTGTCCTTGTGTTTGTTAATCTGTCCTACTTTTCTCTTGGATGATGCTGGAGAATGAAGTGGTGGCTATAAACATTTGTGATATTGTTGCCTGTGGTTTTTTTTTCAATTTCATTTCATTATATAGTTGAGGACTTTAGAATCCAATCGAATATCAGTCACTGATTACTTTCATCATATCAGTCGGTGTCAAAGACACTTGACTTATTAGAATGCTGAACTTGGATTCAGGGGAAACGTGGGTTCTGATTCTACCTCAGACTAATAATATAACCCGGGGCTAATCACCCAACCTCTCTGGGCTTTCCTCCTCTATAAATGAAGGGGTTGGACTTCATGAAGGCTAACATCTCTTTAAGTCTAAATTTGCTATCACATGATGATCCCACAATCCACTAGGAATTCTTGTGTAAGAGATGCTTCTGAAAGTTTCATTTTTAGTTTAATTTCTTAGTTGTTGTTGGTCTATTATCCTGTTGCTAGAATGAAAGCCCTGAGGAAATGGAGGTAATTGAGGGGATTAGGACAGCAAGTGTTTAATTATAGAAACTTCGGGAACCACACTGACTCCATCTTGTTACTCAATTCTGAAGCTAGCTTAGTTTCTTCTCAATTATGGGTCTAGTCTTGTTTTGTGAGAAAGCTTTATTCAATTGTGGGAATTGGGAGAAAACTTTATTGCATTGTTTGAACCTAGCCCTGTGTGGCTGGGAAACTGGACTGTCTGGAGGCCCTTAACCAAGGACCTAGGTTATGCTGACCAGAAACTCAGGCAGACCCAAAGTTTGGTGCACAGAATTTTCTCACACTTGTACATCTCAAGCAACCCATATGTCTTATCTGAAAACTGGCACCATACTGTTCGATCAGTTATTGTTTCCATGTTCCTTTGATTGTTTACAGACACTTTGGGGTGAGAGGGAGTTTAACACCTCTTTTTCTGAATTCCAGGAATCACACCTGCTCATTCTCCCTCTCCAACTTCTAAAATCCCTAATCTTTCCTCCAGTTAGAAATCAGATTGCCTAATGTTGTAGTCTCCTTTTAATTAATTGGCCTTATTTGATTAATTATTTTTAATGTATAAAAGTCTGTCTTTCCCTGTACTTAGAATCCAGGCCTAAGCTG
This sequence comes from Phascolarctos cinereus, assembly GCF_003287225.1. NCBI lineage: Eukaryota > Metazoa > Chordata > Mammalia > Diprotodontia > Phascolarctidae > Phascolarctos > Phascolarctos cinereus. Next base: position 65,347,478 of record NW_027556402.1, on the reverse strand, counting down.
AGGAAGTCTGATCCCTTTTTGTTAAGCAATTGCCATGCATTGCTTAATAAATTGATATGTTCAGTAATCTAAATTTTCCTTTCTCAGTCTTTTCATCTTTTACCTGCCACAGCCCCTTGAAGGTGGGAGCCATGTCGTATCTAAGTTGGTATCTCTCTGGGGGTGCTGTGCATACAGTGAACATTGAATTCATTTAATCAAATTTATACTCTGTGCTAGGGAAATAAAGGCAAAAATCAAAACAGTCCCTACCCTCAGAGGATTTTACATTCCACTGGGGAGATATAAGTATGAAAGTAAGTATATACAGAGTAATTTCAAGAGGGAGAAAGAGTGCTAATATATCAAGAAAGGCCCTGTGTAAGAGATGGCACTTGAGCTATGCTTTGAAGGACGCTCGGGACGTTAATAAGTGTTTGATGATATGATCTGATTTTGTTCTTAATTTCTATAACTATTCAGAGTATGGGAAGTGAATAGCTTTCTAAGAAGATGGAGTTAGATCAGTACTTGTTTTTTTGGACTGTCTAGTTTAAAAATACATGGACTTTGGTCCAGGGATGGAAAGCTGGAAGGAACACATTTTCCTAGAGTCTGGTTTATCTGATTAAAAGGGCTTTTAACTAAAAGGGAGAGGGAAGGAGAAAAATGCCCAGATCCAGCTGCTAAACCAGATACTATAGAAAGTAAGAAGTATGAAACAGGAAAGAAGAATAGGAGAGATGCTTAGTAGTCTGCAGGCAATAGTGATGGAGGATAGGGGCAGAATGGATGATAATGGGCTTTGGCGAACAAGGCATGGACTATTGTTAATAAGGTGAATATATCTGAGGCTTGAATGGATCAGATTTGTAACTAGGACGCAGCAGTGGGCGGGTTATATCTATTTCAAGAGGGATGGATGAGATAAATGGGAAGACAGGGTCACAAGGTAATCAACCCAAGAAGTTAATGTGATCTTAAATTTCTTTGACATGTTTTGTGTCCAGAATGAAGGAAATTTTGCTCACTGGACTTTCTATTTGGCATTACCAGCTAGTCAACAAGCATTTATATTAAGTGCTTTTGATGTGAGTTCTGGGAATGCAAATATAGCCAGAAAGAATGATAATCACTGACCTCAAGGAATTGATGTTCAAACGAAGGAAGACGGCTTGTAAAAGAAGGGGGCACACCCCCATAAGGCCTGGAGTGCTGTCTGGAGAAAAATGAAGCTGTGGCAGGCCTGGCCTCCTCCCTTCAGTGGAAGGTCTGTGGAAGAACCATCTGATCAGAAGGAGAGGCTGGGAGTCAGTTCCTATAAGCTCATTTACACTGAAACTAGCAAACTCTACAAGTCAGGGCTTGATTTATCATTTTGGTGTCTAGATGTAAGACAGTGATGGAAAAAATGTTAATAATAATGTAGATTATAAAAAATGTGTTGCACCTTTTCCCCCCTAGAGAGTTGGTAGTTAAATGTTTGCTCACACACCTCTTGTGTCCTACATGAGGATTCTAGGGCTGGAGTAGGGCTTCGAGATGAAGAGGATTCTAAACATGGGAGAGAAAGTCAAGGAATATTGTTTTTCATAGCTGAGGGCTACTTTCAAAGCAGCATGCTAACACGGCAGAATGCATCTAGAGGATGCCAAGGACTAGGAAGGGAAGCAATCCCAGTATCCTTGACCATGCCCTATGGAGGAGGAGTTGAAAGAACTCAAGTTGTTTAGCCTGAGAAGAGAAGATTTCAGGGTGGCAGTCACAAAAGCAGTCTTCAAGTGTTTGAAGAGCTCTCATGTGGGAGTAGGAGCCCTTGCAGGTCTGAACTAGTTCCAGTTTGTGTAAGTTGCTTGCTCTGAGGCAGTCTCAGCTTAACAGAAGAAAAAAAATTCTGAACAGTGAGTATTGTCCCAAAAGAGAAAAGGCTGGGGTTTTTTTTGGGGGGGATAACACTGTCTCCATCACTAAGGCACTCTGTTGTCACTAGGTTAAAAACCAACAATAGACTTCTTTAAATGCTTGACATTTAAAGTCCTTTACAATCTGACTCCAACCTGTTTCCAATACTGATTTTCCATTCCTACTCATCACACTTGCTACATTACAGCCAAACTCTCCTTTTTGCTATTCCCTGTACGTGACATTCTGTACTATCCCACTTCCCATGTCTTTACGTAGGTTGACCTTCATGCCTGGAATTCTGTCTCCCTATCTCCGTCTCTTGGAATCCCCAATTCCCTTCAAGGCTTAGGTCTAGGGCCACTTTTTCTAATACCCTCTTCCAGTTATTTTACTCTCCCCTACAATTACTTTGAAAATTAATTCAGGTTTGTAAATGTATGCATATACAGTACACACACATATACATACATACAGAGAGAGATGGGTTGTGTGTGAGACCCGCTTAAGTTCCTTATCACCCAAAGAAGGACAAAAACCTGGACTAGCCAATGAAGAGGACGATTTGAGCCCTTCTGCACTGACATGTTAATAATCCTTTGCAGTGCTCTCTAAGTGAACCAAAAATCCTCCTGCTGTATCAACAACCACAAACCAAATTAAGCTTGCATAGACATCCTGAGTCGGGCACTTCCTTGCTTTATGGAAACTGTAATTTTGCTAACAAAAGGAGAGACATCCTGAGTCAAGGGTACTCCTTTGCTTATTCATAACTGTAATCTTAACTGATAGAAGGCTAGACATCCTAAGTCAGGGCTCTTCCTTGCTTTATGGCTTTATAATCTGTGCAGCCTAACCCCAAAGTGAGCTCAGTTCCGACTGCAGCTCCCATGCATGCATGCCTGCTGCTTTGAGAGAAATAAACACACATACAGTCTAATTCTGTTTGTCTTTCTTAGACTGAACTCTGGAGGTTAACATTGTGTGAGTGTGTGTGTGTGTGTGTGTGCGCGCGTGCGTGCATAGATATATACATATACACGTATATGTACGTACAGTGTGTATATGTATATGCACACATATATACACATACATATATACATATTGTGATGTTTGAAAAGTTCAAGAGATGTAGTTTCTGAGTAATTAATCTTTTTATTAATAATGCTAGCGTGTTATTAATAAAAGAGATCAATGGCCCTCGTGAATGCCAAAGACCCTCATGGTTGTGGGCTTACAACTTATGTGTCCTTGGAAAAGTAGATGTTCCTAAGGGTGGCAATCAACTCTAATTGGTTAACCATTAATGGGAAAATAAATATTATAATGAGATATGGGCTCATTCTAATGAGGGTCTTGGGGGTATGTGACTTGGATCACCCAAGTCTTCATCAAATAGACTCATCAATATACATATCAAAGAGAGAATCCACTTCTGCTCTAGACCTGTCTGATCAAACACAATGAACAGGAATTTACTAATTCTTTCAGCCTGATTGGGTAAGTTTTTCTTGATTTCTTACAATGATTGATTTCTGGATAAGGAAGTAGAAGACTCTTTAATCCTAATTCAATAATTGGTTATTAATAAAGGAAACAATTGTTTCTCTCAATGGATACATATATGTGTATATATATTATTTATTTATCTTGGGTGTATGTTCCCTTCTCCCTAGTAGAGCATAGGCCCTTTCAAAGCAGTTCTGCTTTTGTCTTTGATTCCTTAAAATACAGATAGCAGAGTGCCTTGTACCTATTAGAGACCTGACACATAGTTAATGAATGGAATAGAATTCAAATCAAAGTTAGATGTAAGGAATATTACAGGTAGAATTAATGATTTGAGTAAGGGTTGAATGAAATGACCTTCAGCTCTCTTTCAACACTAAGAATCTATGGATTTGGCCTGATGATGCAGTTTAAGCCGAGGGTCTCTTTAAAGGTCTCTATAAGTTATTAAAGATGCTTTAGAATACTTGCTAACAAGCCTTCTGCTTGGGTCATGTGCTTCTTTTACACATAGTCCAATCACCCTGTGAATTGAAGATGTTTTAGCTTTGATAATAGCATGTCTTGGCAAGTTGGGTCAAACAGCTCACGCTCGTAAAGATCCTTCTTTGAAAACAAAATTATAAATTTCTTACACACACAAAACTTAGCCTTGACTTGTCCTAGCTGTTCTCTGTAAATCTTCTAACCCTCATATTCTCTATGTTTGGTGGACAGGACAGACAATAAATGATTTTCATCCTCAACCCTGCTGCCACCACCATACCTTAGGCACCTCCATACCTGTTTGCATTCATTTGGATTTTCTTCTGTTAAAGATAGGTTCCACCCATTAGACTGTTTAAAATGATAGATACCCTTCAGTTGAGGAACAGATAAACAAGTTGTGGTATATGATTGTGACTGAATACTCCTGTAATATAAGAAGTGATGAGCTTGTTGATTTAGAAGAATATGGAAAAACTTGAACCGATGAAGGAAGATTCTATCTACCACCAGAGAAAACTGACAAACAGAAATATGTATAGTATGGTCTTACATATATGTATACTGTGTATATACATGAGTGTGTGTGTGTATGTGTGTGCATTTAATTGTAGCCTTCTAGAGAGGAAAAAAAAAGTGCACAGCAGAGGACAAAAGAAAACCTAGAAGGAAGCACAGAAAAGCTGGATAGCTTTGAAAAAAATGTGTAGTATTTATTACATAGGTTTTCTTGAAATAGACATTTTTAAAAAATTGAATCTTCCATGTTCTGCTGTGTACATCAAAATGTTCCTTTTTTTCTTTTCTCAGTTTGTATTTAAGTTTAAAATTAATTAAAAAATTAAACAAAATAAAGATAGGTTCAGCCATGTTTGTTTTCATGCCACTTTGTAGTATGATTAACAAACAAGACATTTTGGTTGACTCAAAATCAGGTATCAGGGACAGCATTCATATACTATGGACATAATTATCTGTGTTTGGCTGTAGCACATGTCCACAGAAGTTCAAAATGTGGCTAATCTTAGCATTTTCCTGAATTAAATCTATATAATCTTATTTTCATTGTATCGTTTTATTTGCTATATTACATATATTAAACCTTAAATTAGATGTGTGTATATGTAAAAATTAGTTATAACCTGAAATTATATATGCGTATATATGTGCAGGTATGTGTGGGTACGTGTGTGTATGTATATGTATGTGTATGTGTGTGTGTATATAAACCTTAAATATATATAAATATATATTTTCTTAAATTAGAAAAATTCACTGTACTAGACATAGGTGTCACCAAATTGAATTTTTTAGTCTAATTCTTTTTTTGCTTTAGTCTATATTGAATCCATCACTTCTCTCTCTGGAGATAGATAGCACCTTTTATTGTGAGTCCTTTGGAATTGTCATAGATCGGAGTGGATAAGTCTTTCACAGTTAATCATCATTAAAATATTGCTGTTACTCTGTACAGTGGTCTCTAGAACTAATCTTCTTTACCTTTACTTTGGGAAAATTGTAGTTCTAGGACAAACATGCATGTTATGCTTCATTAAAATGGGAATTAGGGAGGAATCCTTGGAGGGGTGGAGTAGGTTAAGTAATTGGAAGGCAAGGTAGTGGGTAGAAGTGTTGAGGTCTGAGAGGTTCAGAACCCTCAAAGACTGGAATATAGCATGGGGTCATCTGGAATGAATTCACAGACTCAAGCATTCTTTAAGTCAAGGTGGCAAAGACTTATTGTTATGCTATACAGCAGGCAAAGGTCCTTAAGGAATTCTGCCATGATGAGCAGAGCTCCCTAGGGAACTTGTAACCTAACAGAAATGATGCTAAAGTTTATATAGGAAAAGTAGTGTGGAACAGAGCCAATATGGTGGAGTAAAAGCAGTGACTTGTTTGAGCTCTCCCCCAAACCCCTCCAAATACCTGTGGAAAATGGCTCTAAACAAATTCTAGAGTAGCAGAGCCCAGAAAAAAGACAGAATGAGGCAAGTTTGCAGCCCAAGACAACCTGGAAGGTTGGCAGGAAAGATCTCTTGCACTAGGCTGGGAGAGGAGCGCAGTTCAGTGTGGGCTGTACCACCAAAGACCAGGCCTCAGTGATCCTGAAGCAGGCCTCGGGATTGAATCATGGGCAGCTATGACAGTTTCCAGACTTCTCAACCCACAAATGCCAAAAGACAACTTAGAAGGTCAATAGGAGAGGTTTCCCCAACCTGGGTGAGAGAGAAGTTCGGTCCCACCCCAGTCCCAGCTCAGCCCCAGGGCAGTGGCTGCTTCCTGAGCTCTCAGCCCACAGACAGAGAGGGGATCAAGTGGCTGATCAGAGGGAGATTGCAGGGATCTCTTTGCTGGCACTGAGGCAGGATTCCCTTGCTTTGCCCATGCTGGGATCTTGGTTGCAGTCCTGAGTGGTGATCCTGTGGTGAGGAGGAGCACTGGCATGGCAGAGCTTGTGGTGGCAATGAAGAAGGTGTCCTCCTCACAGTTCCACGGCAGAAAAGAGTACTTGTGGTCATTCCTAGACCAGAGCACAGGCCAGGAAAGGAGTAGCACCTTGTCTTTGATCATAGCACCTTAGAAGAACTGAAAATTTACAGGTCCCTAGAAGTGTCTTTGAAAGCAGCTACACAAAGCCCCCGAAGCTTGGGACAGTACATTCTCCACACTGGAAGCAGACCCCTACCTTAACAAAGAGTTTAAAACTCAAGTAATTGGCTGGGATTGTGAGCTAACAGCACAAAAAAAGTCAGACCATAGAATCTTTCTTTGGTGACAAAGATCAAAACATACAACTAGAAGAAGACAACAAAGTCAAAGCTCCTACATCCAAAGCCTGCAAGAAAAATATGAACTTGTCCCAGGCCATGGAAGTGGTCAAAAAGGATTTTGAGAAGCAAGTAAGAGAAGTAGAGGAAACACTGGTAAGAAAAATGAGAGTGATGCAAGAAAATCATGAAAAACAAGTCCACAGCTTGCTAAAGCAGACCCAGAAAAATACTGAAGGGAAAGTAGTGAATGAAGTGGCAAATATGCTAACTAGGTGATAACAGACAACTGTGTCATCCACTACTGGAAAGTGAGGTGGGGGAAGAGAGGGTTCTTAAAGAGTATATTTTGGTTTGTTATGTCTGAAACAAGATAGTATCAGGAGCTGACGTCTGTAGCTTGACCTCTGCATTGTATACGGTAACTGTGGGCATCAGTACTTGATACTTCTGCTGGTACAAGATAGTCGTTCGCACAAGGGAAATTCTACAGAGGTCAGCTTGTTCTTGTAACAGGGAGAGATAGTTTCCCTCACTGGGACCACTCATGAATTATTGCCAGAGACAGGGTCCTTGGGCTACAGGGAAACTGTCAGAGATAGTGCCTTGAAGCTAGGGAGAAATATAATCTTGGAAGTGGTGTCTGAGCATAAGCACCCAAGCACCCCATCAGAATCAAAGTATAGGATTCCAAAGGGATAGGCAATAAGATACATACAAACACAAAATAAATATTGTGAGCACAATTTATTAGGAGCAAAAAAGCAGGGATAGTAATCATGATCTCAAAGTTAAAACTAAAATAGATTTAATCCAAAGAGAAAAGCAGGGAAACTATATGTCAGCCATATTAATATTGTTTTAGACTATTTAAAATAACTGTACAGTATAAAGTTGGAATATTGGTGTAGTATAGGAAATGTTAAGTTGGTAGAATTTAGAAAAATGTGGAAAGACTTGGATTTATGAAGGGAGATGTTATCTGCCTTTAGAGAAACAGAGGACAAGCAATTACAGTATGGTCTTCCATAGATGCCTATGAATGTATATGTGTATGATTATAGATATCTATCTATATGTATATGTATGTAAGTATACGCATGCATGTTTGTGTATATGTATGTGTGTGCGTGTATATATATGTGTGTATATACACACACGTGTGGGTGTGGGTGTGTGTATGTGTGTATATATATATATATATATATCAACATTTAATTGTAGCCTCCTGGGGATGGGAGGAGGATGGGGGAGGGAAGAACAAGTAAAAAGTGCGCAGCAGAAAACAAAGTAAAACCTACAAGAAAGCAAAAATGGACAGCTCTGAGCACAATGTGTAGTGTTTATTATATAGGCTTTCTTCAAATGGAAATTTATAGCTTTATATTTTGAAACCTCTCATTCTGCTGTGCACATAGTAATTTTTTCTTTCCTTATTTTGCATTTGTTTCTTTTTTCTTATTTATATTTAAGTTCATAATTTTAAAAAATTTATTAAGAAAATAGGAATTAACTCAATCATTAACTTCTTTGTAAGAGAAACAACTTGTAACAGTAACATACGCAACCACTTTTTGAGCCCTTTGCAAGTCAGAAGGGGGAAAAAGAAATCCTTCTTTTACTTTGCATTTTATATTTTTAAACTACCCAATATTTAGCTATCTTGGCATCACTCACTCTCCACTGGTTAAAAAAACAAACAAACAAACATTAGAAGTGTTATATATTCTTCCTGTTATAATCTTGATGTGTCCATAGTGATCTTGGAAGCATTTTTTTTTTAATTTTCCTGTGTAAGCAAGTTAGGCGAATTGGTCCTTTTTAAAAATGAAGGATGAACAACAAGAAGTTAGGTGGCTGCACAAAAGATAATGACCAAGTAATGACTTGATTAGTTCCGTGTCATTTTCAAGGACCAGAAAAACTCAGCAAAAGGGATCAAGGAGAAATGTGGGAAATGTTTTGTGGAGTTTGTTGTGACAAGTTTTAGTCTGTGAATTACAGACTGGCCTGACTTAGGTTTGTTGAATTGAGTCGATGCAACATAGGTAGTATGTGCTGAGGACAATGGGAGGAGCCAGACAAGAGGCTATGGGAAAGTTTGTGGAAAGAGAGAACCCTTTCACCTGGGTGTGGTGGCGGTGGTGGCAGTGGCAGGCAGTGGGAGAAGAGTCAGACAAGTGTTTATGGAGGAGGTGGTATCTTAGCGGGATTCTGAAGGGAGAGAAGTGTGACAATAGTTAGCTAGTCAGTAAACATTTTTTAAGTGCTTACTGTGTGCCAGCCAAGGTACTAAGTGTGGGGAATACAAAAAGAGGCAAAAGACAGTCTCTGCCCTCCAGGAGCTTACATTCTAAAGGGGGAGACCACAAACAAACAGATAAGTACAAAGAAGCTGCATACAGGATAAGTAAGAAATAATTAAAAGTGGGAGGACATTAGAATTAATAAGCATGTTGAAAGGTCTTGTAAAAGATGGGATTTTACTTGGAACTTAAAGGAAGTCAGGGAAGGTGTGTGAGTATTAATTGGCTGTATGGGAGGTGGTCACCACTCAGAGATGGGTCAGAGCAGGATAAGATAAGATAGCAATTAATCTGGTCTGGCTAAGACTTACCCTACAGAAAGAGGAATAATGGGAGATAAAGCTAGAAAGGGAAGAGGGGGCCAGGTAGCAAGGGTTTTAATAACAGCTAGCACTTAAATACTGCTTAAAGTTTGCAAAATTATTTTCCTATGTTAACTCATTTAGTGACAAATGTAAGATCAAAGAGCTTGCGTTGCAGCCATTGGAATATGTAAAGCCTCTTGAGTAGGGGAATGACATGATCAGGTCCACGTCTTAGGAAAATTAATTCAGCAGTTCGCTTAACTAGGTGTGTGACTGTGCAAACCACTTAACATCTCCGTGCCTCAGTTTCCTCATATGTAAAGTGAGGGAGCTAGATGTGATGGCTACTAAGGTCTCTTGTGTCTCTGATTATATGATTCCATAAAGGAAGGAGAATTGGTCAACCAAGTAACAAGCTTTAATTAAGTACTTATTATGTGCCAAATGTGGTATTAAATTGGGATATAAAGAAAAGCAAAAACAGTTCCTGCCCTAAAGGGGCATGCATTCTAATAAGATAGGTAACATATAAGCAACTTTGTTACGGTTGTTGTTTCAGTCATGTCTGACTCGTTGTGACCCCCTCCTCCCCCTTTGGGGGTTTTCTTGGCAAAGATACAAGAGTGGTTTGCCATTTCCTTCTTCAGCTCATCTGACATATGAAGAACTTAGGCAAACAGGGCTAAATAACTTGCCCAGGGCCAGACTAGTTAAGTGTCTGAGGCCAGATTTGAACTCATGAAGATGAATCTTCCTGATTCCAAGCCCAGCGCTCTATCCACTGTACCACCTAACTGCCACATGAAATCTACTTTTTGTGTCATCTCCCAACAATACCAGCCCTGCTCCGGAGGAGGAATAGAAAGGATAGAATATCCAGTCAGTCGATAAACATTGATAAGGAAAAGTATAAGGAAGAATGTTAGCCTATCTGCTGGCACTGGAGCTCAAGAATATTGAGGTTGCAGATTATAAAGCCAGAGAATGTTTTAGATGACACCTTAGAGTTTGTCTTAGTCCAGTACACACCCACCCCCAGTTTGACAGGTGAGGGCACCGAAGCCTAGAAAAATTAAGTAATTTGCTAGAGCTGTTATGCAGTTCGTTATTGGCAGATCCCAGGTTACAACACTGGTCTGATTCCCAACTCTTTGTATGGAACATTACCTCCAAAAAACTTGCTTTTTTGAAATTCTTACCTGTGATATCCAGGAAAGAAAAAATGTCTTGAGGGATGCCCACATTTAACTTAGGATATACATTTCTTATTTCACTGTATTGGAACCTATTTGATCTCTTATTCTGGTTTTGTGAATAGCAGTGATCCCAAGTAACCTATGGTTGAGGGTCTTCCACAAGGTTCTAGAGATGAAATTTGTACAATATTCAAATACCCTATGCTATTTATGACTTATATAAGTATTGGATAAAAGTGCTGCTGATAAAAGGTCCTTTCCTTCCTAATCAACCTTTCTCTTTTCTTCTCTTAAATCAGGTATCAGATTGTAGTAGAAATAATACAAGCAACAACAATCAGCAGCTTCCCCCAGCTGAAGAGGCACAAAGGTAAGAAATAATTTTATTTTAATACACATATTTTAATGTACTATTAAATCAACATGATGTTTGAGTACATTCTGTGTTTCAAAGGTTCTGGTTTGAGCCATCAAGCAATGAACAGCCAAATGCCCTGGTGGTGTGACAACTCTGCTCTCCTTACATTTCAGAAGGGCAGGTTTACACCTTTCCAAAGAGCATTTCAAATTCCAGCACCCATTGGTCTTGGAACACAGTAAGTTGAAGTCATATACAAGTCTTCTGTGCTCGCTCAGTTAACCTCATGCTGTTTTTGTTCTCTCCACTCATGATTTTGTTGTCTGAAAATATGACGCATCAGGATGCATCATCTTTTGAAAAACTGCATTGTCTAATCAGTGTCCCTCCAAATCAGGAAATTTATATGGGTGCCCCTATGAGCACAGAGTATGGCATCAATTGGCTTTACAAATGGAAATACGGCTGTCCCAGTGTTACCTGCATCTCACATACCACATACATACACTCTGCCCCACTTTAGAAAACAGTCCTGCTATTTCTTCAGCCTATTAGTTTCTGTCTTTTTTGGCTTTCATTCTTTTATGACTAATGTGTCTCATTATTGAAATGCTTATTGACTTGATTCATTCAGCTATTGTTTGCTGAAATAAGGAAGCTGCCAGGACATTTTTGATACTTTATGAGAACACTGGAACAGAGTAATAGCAAATCCCAGGAAATCCAGGATGTGTGGTCACTGTTCATGTCCTGCTCCTGACACTCATGGTTGTGTAGAGACAAATCTCTCAGTGCCCAGGACAACTCTCTGAGACTGTCATTTGCAGAACAGGTGCTGACTTGAATTGCTAGGAGTTTTCCTCCTGAGGAGTTCCCTAAATTAAAGAAATTACAAGTCTGGAAAATAAAAGGCCAGAATTGGAGTGGGGTGGACATAACTATAGTTATACAGATCATTAATTGAACAGATATTGTTAGTTTTTTTTTCCCCTCTCCTTCTGTAAAGGGATTGAGACTTGGGATCAGGAAAACCTCAGTTCAAATGCAGCCTTAGATATTTACTAGAAATGTGATTCTAGGTACATCATTTAACCTCTCTTGGACTCAGTTTCTTTATCTGTAACATGGAGATAATAATAGTACCTACTCCACAGGGCTGTTGTGAGGATCAAATGATAATATATGTAAAGTACTTTGCAAATCTCAAAGAGGTATAAATTTATGTCTGTGATTCTATTATTATTTCTCCTTTTGCCTCCTATCATTTTTAATTTTTGTTGTTGGGGTTAGTATTAACTTTGTTATTGTTGTTTCAGTCACGTCTGCCTCTTCTTGACCTCATTTGGAGTTTTCTTGGCAAAGATACGGGGGTGCTTTGCCATTTCCTTCTCCAGCTCATTTTACAGATGAGGAAACTGAGGCAAATACGGTTAAGTGACTTGCTCAGGGCCACACAGCTAGCAAATGTCTGAGGCCAGATTTAAACTGAGGAATACTCATCTTCCTGACTCCAGGCCCAGCGCTCTATCCACTGCACCACCTAGCTGCCTCCTTTTAAATTTGACTTCTGGGTTATGTTTCTTGCCTAATTATAGAACACTTTCTTTCATACAACTTTAGTGGGGAGAAAAACAATCCACATGTGACTTTCTTTGGGCCTTGATTATGAATGTACCTGTAAAATGAGCAAAGATGTAATCATGTTTGATGTCTCTAGAGAGCTTTGTCAACTTGATTACCAGTATTAGCTCACAGGAAATTGATTCATACTTCGATTTTTTGTGGTTTGAAAGAAAATTTTCCTCAGCCTAAAATTTTCAGAGTACAAATTGTACAAAGTTAACTACTTTTAATAGGTAACATTTTCAATTTGTCCAATGCCTAGCACACGAGGTATTTGAATTGAATTGAGATCATGGGACTAGTTGGTCTCACTTTTAAGACACAATTTCTGATTTCTGACGTGAGTAGGTCAGGGGGCTAGAAGGAGGGCTAACTGATGGATAGTCCATATGCTCCATTGGTATCTATGTGATGTCAAGAGAAAGGCCCCTATTGCTGTGGTGGATTTACAGGAAGACATGGATAAGAGTTTCCCAGGTTCGGTAGGCACGGATGGGTTGGGGTTTTTCTTCACTGATCTATCAAAGCAGGTGTAAGTGCTCAGAAGCACTCTTTGTAAATTGGCTCCCTCTTCTTTCACCTAATGCTTGGTAGAGGAGTTGCTTAATAAACACTCTTGGTGACCTGAGATGGTGCTTTTGGATTGGAGATGTGTTAAGGAGTGGTGTAAGGAGCCTCCGTACTACTAACCTTGAAGAGTTGCCTCTTCTACTATCTTATCCTCTTAGTTTAAGAAGCCAAAGCATTTATAATTCTTTTATGTGGGGTGGCTATGCATCTACAGTTGACCCTTAACGGGTTGCCTGATGATCAGAGAAGTTAAGTGATGTGCCTAGGGCTACCCAGCTTGTAGATGACTGCAGGTCTTCCCAGTAACAAATTCAGCAGAATCAAGTATGGGAAGCTATCTTGGACATAATCTTGACAAAATTTATTATTAATGTTAAATTTATCTTAATTTACATGCTTGGATTTTGTTGTTATTATTCAGTTGTTTTGGTTGTGTCTGACTTTCTTTGACCCCATTTGGGGTTTTTTTTTTTGGCAAAGATAGTGGAGTGGTTTGCCATTTCCTTCTTTAGCTCATTTGATAGATGAGGAAACTGAAATAAACAGGGTTAAGTGACTTGCCCAGAGTCACACAGATAGTAAGCATCTGAGGCCAAATTCGCACTCAGGTCTTCCTGACTCCAGGCCTGGGGCTCTGTCCACTGTGTCACCTAGCTGTCCGTGCTTGAATAGTCTCTCTATAATTTAACATGCAAATTTGTTCGAACAGTGTACTGTAAGGCATCCTCAGATTAACTGAAAATAATTTATTTGCCTTAATTTAAGAGATACTAGTTTTAAGTATGGTTCAAAACTATGCTTCATCATACTACATAGGTTTACAGTATTGCTTTGCAGCTTTCAAAAATAAAAGTCCTAAAAATTCCCATTTGTGGTAGGTTGTATGAGTACATTAAAAGTGACTACATGACTTTTCCCAAGTCCAGTCAAATTTTGGTACCGTTAAATCTTTCTAAATTAATCCAGAGTAGAAATTAGAGTGAGAAATAAAACTCCATCAAAACGGATGGGAAGGTGAAACTGCGTAATTAATTATAGTTGAAGTGGTAACCACAAAAATGCCATGTACCAAGAGATGAGCGCTGTTCATTCAACAAGAATTTGTTAGGGTCTAGATATTCACAATGGCCTCTTCTATGCATGGGGGGCTGGTGTTATTTTAATGCTTTAATATCTTTCAGTTAAAGGAACTAAAATTTCATTGTTATGGACACTCATTACACCCATGCAGATGGCCAGCCCTACCCTAGCGCAGTACTTTAGAGTTGTTGGAGAAATACAAAGATAAATATGGTGGTGTGTTTGTGTGGTTCCATGTAGTTAGTCCAACAGGAAAACAAACTGCTCCAGCAAAGAAGCTGGACTCTACTTTCCTATGAGTGGGTGGGACCATTCTTTCTCAATTACTTTCTTCGGGAGGTGGATGACATTTTCTAAGTCATCATCTTCACTCTGACCCTGACTCAGGGTCAGAAGGGAGCTAGTTTCTTTTTCATAAGAGCACAGGGAGGGGAGTAAACTTGACCGAAGCACCTGTACCTGAGGTAAACTCTCCTATTCTTTACAAAGTTAGCCTCCTTCCACAACTTAAATTTGCTTCCTCATGACTCAGACTCTTGTCAAAGGTAAGTCCTGGATTTAGCTTTTGCTCTGCTTCAGAAAGTTTATAAAATGTCGTAGTCCGTGTGATTCTCTCTCATTTAGCTCAGGTACCCCCAGTCAGGATAGAATCTTGTTGATTTTAAACAAAGAGCCAAACCTCTCTTCCTTTCTTGTCTCTGATCGCTAACCATTGTGCTTTGCTGTAGCACTGAAACCCAGAGCAGTTATAGTTAATCATATCCTTATCTCAACAGGCTTTGGCACTAATTAAATTAGAAGTCATATACAAACTTTAAAGAACAGGGAAGCTTTGAAGTAAAGGTCTGCCCTCTCAGAATGGAGAAAGGAGTGGCAGGAGGAGAGAAATCATGACACTGTTCTATACTGGGTGTTTTAGGGAGACAGGTTCCATAAGCATTAGTCCATTCTAGCCACAGGGTTTCAACAGGTAAAGTTGGAACCCACTTCCTAATTGTGAGTCTCCCTCAAGACTCTCTCTTAGGCTTTCTTTTTTCTCTGTATGCTCTCCTTTGGTGAACTCTTCTAATCCTATGGTTTAATTTTCTATCAATGTGCAGATGAAGCTCAAATCAATCTCTCTCCCCCTCTCTCTCTCTCTCTCTCTCTCTCTCTCTCTCTCTCTCTCTCTCTCTCTCTCTCTCTCTCTCTCTCTCTCTTTCTCTTTCTTCTCCTTTTTCTTCTTCTTCTTCCTCCTTCCTCCTCCTCCTCCTCCTTCTTCTCTGTCCTTTTCTTTCCCTCTTTCTCTTCCTCTCTCCTCTCTGTCTCTATCTCTCTCTGTCTTTCTCCTCTTAGCTCCAGACCTGCATCTCTAACTACTATCTGAAAACCAGATTTTCCAGTAACTTCAAGTTCAAATAAATTAATGATCCTCTTCTTTTTTGGCCCCCATTTAGGCTTTCTCATTGCTGTTAATTGTAGCACCTCTTCCTAGTTATCCACTGTTGAATTATCAAAGTCATCTTTGACACGATCTTATCCCTGAATATCTACATTCTACCATTTATTAAGTAGATGCTAACATTTGTCATGTCATTCAATCATGTTCTCTGTTCATACTCTTATTTCAGTCCCTTGTCATCTTTCCTGGACTTTTACAGTACCATTCTAATGAGTCTCCCTTCTGTCATTCCCCTCTCTAAGCCACAGCTGCCAAAATTATCTTCCTAATAAATAGGTTTCATGATTTCATACCTTCCCTTCCTCCCATCCCCTTTCCTTTCTCTCAGTAATCTTAGTTTTTGAGTTTTAAGAGTGGTGATAGAAGTAGCTAGGTGACCCAGTGCACAGAACATTGAAGCCGGAGTGAAGAAAACCTGAGTTCAAATTCGACCTTAGACACTAGCTATGTGACCCTGGACAAGTCAGTTACTTAATATCTTTCAGTAAAGGAACTAAAATTTCATAGGTGTGCACACTCATTCTATCCATGCAGATGGCCAGCCCTGCCCAAGCAGTGCTTTGGAGTTGCCTCAGTTTTCTCATCTGTAAAATGGGGATATTAACACCTACTACACAAGGATGTTGTAAGGATTAATGAGATAATAATTGTAAAGCCCTTAGCACAGTGCCTGCTTCATAAATTCCTTTCTCCTTTCTGACCCTTCCCTCTCCTAGCTAAAAGTGTTCCCTCACATCTCAGATACTTTCTGGACTACTTTAGCTGACTCTATCCTCTTTCCCTATCTTACTGATCTTGTGTTTATCTGCATCCATGTTGTATCCATTCCAGTAGATTATGGGTTCCCTGAGGGCAGAGACTGCTTAATTTTTCATCTTTGTATTGCTAATACAGTGCCTTCAGTGTAGAAGAACTTAATAACTTTTTCTTGAATTGAATTGTTGAAGTCTCATTTGAAGTGACAAGCCAATAATCAAATGTGATGTTGCTATGTAGAATTTTTAATAAAAATTCTGAATATTCTATTCCTGAAAACTGAGTAGGGGTTTTTTTTAGAGCGAAGGGACCACGTTAACTTCCTGGAGTTTGCAAGTCAGTATTTTGGCCTCTTGCTTAATTGAGGTCTACTGTAAATCACCTCTTGGGGGATTTGAGCTGGTTAGGGGTTATCTCTAGGATGATGCTAGGATCACTTAGAGGTTTGCATTGATCCCAGATTGAACACAGATAGTAACTGAGACATTTCAAACAAATCATTAAAGGCTACCCTAAGGGGTAGGTTCAAAGCCCCAGATTGACTTTGAAAACTGTCAGGGCTCCCAAGGAGGAGGGGAATCCCTGATGCAATGTCAGCTACCCAAGAGCATAATTGTATTTCATTCTTGTCTCTGTAACTGTATGGCCTAGCACAGAATAGGTTCTTACTAAATGCTTGTTTGATCATAGGAATCTGGGGCAGGGGACGGCGGGCACTTTTTTTCTGTAGGAAACACAGCATGGAAACTCTCTCTACCAACAGAGATTGGTCCAACCTGATAGAGGTTAACAGAGTTGCCTAAAATGGCTATCAAATATCAGAGGAAGGATTTGAAGTCATGTCCTCGACTCCAAACCCAGCACATTCTCCACTAAACCAGTTACTTTTACAAGTGTTTTCTTGACAGAAGTTACCCAAACCAACTTCTCTTAACATTGTCATCGCTGTTGCTTAACGTCAGTTTTGCATGTTCAGTTAGCATGACAAATTTTGTTAAAAAACCATAAAATCAGAAACAAATTAGGTTGAATCATGATTACATGCAGATCTAAATAAAAATAGGTCTAATTTAAAAACAAAAATAGAAATGTGAGTTGTCTTGACATGATGAGGGCAGACAGACCTCTGGGAATGGGCAAGTGAGGCAAAGGTCACTGGGCATTTTTCACCCTATATTAATTTTCCTGAGAAGCTCAGATGCCCATGATGGTCCAGCATATTCAGTGAGTGGATGCTGGGGGACATGCTTTTAGAGAGATCCGGATTAGTCATTTCCTCAAATCAACAAAGTGTTGCTTATCCTTGGGTTTTAATGATTAGGGAAGAATGAGTGTGATGAATTGAAGGGTCATTCAGGGAAACCAAAGATTCCTGATTCATTGGTCTATGGCCCTTTTTTTTTTTTTCAGTTTTTCCTAAAACAGGAGATTGATGGAAGGTTTCTACCCTGATGTTTTCTTTCTTTTTTTTTTCTTTTTTGGTGAGGCAGTTGGGGTTAAATGACTTGCCAAGGGTCACACAGCTAGTTAAGTGTCTTGTGTCTGAGACTGGATTTGAACTCAGGTCCTCCTGACTCCAAGGCCAGAGCTGTATCCACTGTGCCCATCCAGCTGCCCCACTACCCTGATATTTTCACTTGTCCCTAAGTCCATTGAATGATTTAGAAGAAAGTGATTTCTTTTTGAGTTACTTGAGTTGCTGATGTTATGTTTCACATTTTTATCAAAAATTGGTTAAAGGCATGGATATCATGTTTATCTAATTTTATATGACTTGCAGCTGAGAAAGAGAAATTGTATGTTAGGCAATACTTTTGGGATCAGAACAGATCTTGAAGCCTAGAACACTAGACCAACTCAAAGATGAAATAGACATAAGTATAAAATCCTACCTATGGGTCAAAAAAAAAATGAACTGCACCGTGGGTCATGAAAAAAGAGGATTTTAATGGATTGCAAACTTAAACTAAGTCAGTTGTGTGGTATGGGACATGAAAACACTAATGTACATTTATTGTTGTTCAGTCATTTCAGTCACGTCCTACTCACTGTGACCCTATTTGGGGTTTTCTTGGCGAAGATATGGAATGGTTTGCCATTTCCTTCTTCAGCGCATTTGACAGATGATGAAACTAAGGCAAACAGGGTGAAGTGACTTGCCCAGGGTCACACAGCTACTAAGTGTCTGAGGCCAGATTTGAACTCAGAAAGATGAGTGTTCCTGACTCCACGCTATGCTGTATCCACTGTGCTACCTAGCAACCCCATATGCCCATTTATGTAACATTAAAAAATCATCCAAAAAAACCCCCAACTTTTCATTGAACAGCTGATGTGCACTCTAATTCTATATAATGGGAATGATAAATTATAAGATATAGTCTTATTGGTTATTGACAGGGGCAAGGAAATGTCAAGAAAAAAGGTTAGCTAGGAGATATTTTTCTAGAAAGAAATTTTATGAAATATTAAAGGAAAATAAAAATAGCAGTTACCTCACAGGGATGCTGTAAGGATCAAATGATATTGTAGGTAAGTTGTATGAGCTATTGTATGTAAATCCCTGTCCAATCTTTAAATACCAATATAAATACCAATTATTATTAGTGTCCAGAAAACAAGGTAGACAATATATTGCCCAGTTTTACTTTGCCCTGGGGTAACTAGGTGATGCAGTGTATAGAGTGCTGGGCCTAGAGTAAGGAAGAGCCGAGTTCAAATCTAGCCTTAGAAACTTACTAAGTGTATGACCCTGGGCAAGTCACTTAACCCTGTTTGCCTCGGTTTCCTCATCTGTCAAATGAGCTGGAGAAGAAAATGGCAAACCACTCCAGTATCTTTGCCAAGAAAACCCCAAATGGGGTCACGAAGAATCAGACCCAACTGAAAAAATAATAACAACAGAACTCCACCCTAGCTAGAGACCACACTCCAAGTCCTGTGTTTATTTCTGGATCTTACATTTTAGGTAAGATATTTTAGGACACATAAGTAATACATTAATTACATTAATTAATTAATACGTAATTAAATACAGAAATAAAGAAGATTATTTTAGGATACATAGTTAATAGCTTGGAACCTATCCAGTAGAGAGCAGCCAGGGTAACTTTTTAAAGGAACTCGGTCTGTCTAGCCTGGAGAAGAGGCACATGATAACTTTCTTTAGGTATTGTAAGGCTTGTCGTGTGGAATAAGGATTGGGTTTCTTTTTGGTCAGGAGAACAGATATTGGAAAAAGAGTGGTGGTTGGTCTAAGAAAACTGTACTTCAGTACTAGAGCTGTGTAAAAGTGTAATAGGATGCCTCTGGAGGCAATCCATTCCCCATCACAGTGGGTCTTTAACTAGAACCTGAATAACCATCATTTGGGGATCATTTAGAATGAATTCTTTAGCAGGTAGGTGTTACATTTGAGACTTCTAAGCATCATTTCTCATTTGAGATACTGTATTTCTAAGATGGCATGCAAAATTCATTTCTGACTAAGGAAGACTCACGTCTTAATGTGTGTTTATTATCTCTATTTTTGTTGAATTACATATACCATTATGATTCAAGCTCATTTATATGTACATTTATATGTAACATTTTTTTTTTTAAAAACCTCCTCAACAAACAGCTTATATGCACTCTAAACAATAGGGACGATAAATTGTAAAATATATTTTTGTAGGTCATTGGCAAGGGAGAGGAAATTTTGAGAAAGAAGTCAGCTAACTAAGAAATATTTTCCTAGCCTCTTAGCATCAAAAAGTTTTCTACCTTTAAAGAATAAACTTATTTGAATCAGTTTTTTTCCTCCAAGTTTTATATCTCTCCTTTAGTGTTTTGAAGTCATGCTACCTTGAGAAGCAGCATCTTATAGTGAGAAAGACCCTGGTTAGATTAACAATCAGTAGCCAAAATGTGGAAATATGTTTAATGTGATTGTACATGTGTAGTCTATATCAGAATGCATGCCATCTTGGGGAGGGGGGTACAGAGGGAGGGGGAGAAAATTTAGAAATCAAAATCTTATAGAAGTGAATGTTGAAAACTAGAAACAAAAAAAAAAAGAACACAAGGTACTTGAAGGAAGGGATCATGTTTCTTTTTGCTTTTATTTTTATCTCCAGCTCTTATGACTGGCACATAATAAATGGCTTAATAAATTAAAAAAAAAAAGAGTTAGAAGTCTATGGTTCTAGCCCTGGTGTTGAGGCAGGAATATTTCTGGTTAAAATCGGTGCTGAGTTTCCCTTCATCCAAGCAGTGTTTATTGTCTTTCCTTTTAGAGAACATGCAACTGTTTACATCTATATACACATATATGCTTACAGAAGCAGAATGGCATAAGTGAAAGGGAGTATACATATACATACATACACATTCGTGATTTTGGAATCGGCATATATATGATAATTGAGGAAGACCAAGCAAGCTTTACACCTGCAATCAGAGGAACAACCTAGCTAAGCTTGAGGCATCTCATCACCAAGAGGGTCTCATACATTAGCAGTGATAAATTTTTTAGTCACGGCAACTTTTTTCTTTTGGATTGTATCTGTGATTTCATTGGTATGGCATAAGGAGCTGGACTTGGAGTTAGGGGAAAAGGGTTCAAGTTCTATATCTGATATATACTGGCTATTTCACGCTAATTCTATATAAGAATAGAAATTCTTAGATGGACATAAATTGAATCAATCCATCTCACTTAAAGGAAGTAATAAAATCCTCTAGCTCTGGCACTTTTGTCAGTAAGAACATGGTTATATATCAAGTTGCTTACCATTTTAGGAAAAAAGGAGAAGAGGGAGGAAGGGAGAAAAATTTGGAACTCTAAATCTTGTAAAAATGAATGCTAAAAATTGTCTTTATATATAATTGGGAAGAAAATAAAATACTATAAACTAGGAAAACAAGTAAGAACATGGCTATTGAATTAATCAATCAAGGTCATTGAACAACTAAATCAGGTTAAGAAATAGTAGAATGCTTCTTAGGCAGCTAGATGTAGCAGAGGATAGAGCACCAGGCCTGGAGTCAGGAGGACCTGAGTTCAAATGTGGCCTCAAACATTTACTAGCTGTGTGACTCTGGGCAAGTCATTTTACCCTGCTTTCCTCAGTTTCTTCATCTGTCAAATGAGTTGGAGAAGGAAATGGCAAACCACTCCAGTATCTTTATCGAGAAAACCCTAAATGGGGTTATGAAGAGTTGGACACAACTGACAAATGACTTAACAGCAATAACAACAGAATGCCATTGGATGAAATGAAATGATGCTACGTGAAAAGTACAGTGAAGTTGGCTGAAGAAATTTAGTCATTCCCTGTGGGTGTGGTGTATAAAATATACAAGCCAGTTCAGAACTTAAGCTTAAGGCAAGCGAGAGGGAATCCCTTGGAAATGGAGAAGAGCTTCTGTTTCCTCCCCCTCTCCACCTCCCCAGCTCACCTTGACCGAAGGAAGACCTTGCAAACTTCCAAAACTTACAGGAATTCCCATCATCCTCCTTGGAACAGCTGATGACAGTGTCTGCTAGACAATTTCAGGACTCTATATGGAGCCCAGAAGAAATCTATAACATCCTTAAGAGGGCCTCACAAAGAAAAGAATTTATAGCAAAAGGACTTCCAGGAGCTGTGAATTACCTCACTGCCACAGGTGGTTTAAATTCAAGCCCACATTCCCCTGGACTTTGTGGGTATGTCTATACCAGTTACTCTTATTCCATTCATAAATACCCATTTAGAAAAGCTAAGTCTGTCTGCTAATTGATATCAGTTGATAATCAATGAGGAATGCACATCCATAGGGGCTTGTGAACTACAGTATACTCCATAACTTTCCTATTACAAGCTGCTGACAGACTAGCTGATATTTCTTAATCATACCAGCCCCTGCCGATTTGAAGACAGAATATCTCTTTTCAAAGGGTAAGGTAGCATCTCTGATAGTGATGGTACAGGCCAATATTACAAGGTCTGGTCTTAAGGCCTCTCCCAATCCTGAATTTACTTGAATCTCAGATTTTTCTGGTACTTTGATAGCTTTAAGAAGTCTATTGAAGATAGCATCATGCTAATATGTGGCAGAAGACATGTGAGAGCATTTCCTTTGATGACCCACGTGGATGACAATGCTTGTCTCCTGGCCCCATTCAGTGGGACGCAGTCCAGTCTGGTTCTGTGAATAAATTTTCAGTCTGTAAATTGGGTAAAAGACCCTTCCCTCATACAAATTTTGAGGCCACAACCATTAAAATAACAAAATATATACTTTAGCCTGCTCAGATTTGCTGGCTACCTGTTGCTTAAAATAATGTCTCAGAGCTTGTTTCAGATTCCTCTCTACTCTTAGGAACAAGAGACTGTCAGTCAGTGTCAGGATACCATGATTTACTCTCTACTCACCAACCCTGGGAGAACATCATTTTTATCTACATTTTGCAATTGAGGAAACAGACAAACACACACGAAGTGACTTGCCCAGCATCACAGCTATGCTGCGTCTGAAGCTTAGGCATTTGTGGCTCTAGGTATATTCACTGGGCCACCTACCTTGCCTTGGGTCATACAGGCAGGAAGTGGCAGAGCTGGTCTTTGAACCCAGCCTCTGACTCTATATAGAATCTTACCCTCTTTCCACTGTTCAGCACAACCTCGAAAGAAAGCCAGTAGAACTTCATTCTCATTCAAGCTGTACTCTACTTATCACAAAAATCATAAACAAGATGCACTAGAATTTATTTATTCTATCTCTCAAACTCTTTCTGTCTCTAAAACCTAAGTCTTATTTGTGAAATGGGGATAATAGTATTCTCACTACCTTCTTCACAGAGCTGTCGGGAAGAAAGTCTTTGTAAACTGTGACATATAATGTAAAGTGCTATAGGTACTTTTACTTGATAGAGATATAGTGAAGAATGGCATGATGTGATACATTTGTATCTAAATTTAGATTTAAAAAATTTCTATGTCTTCATTGGATTTATAGAAATAAAAAAAACATTTAAGGAAAAGCCTTAAATGTTGCCCTTTCCAAATAATATTCAACAACATTTAATTCAAAACCTGTTCCTGTACGCTCCCAGTGTTAGCTGTAAGAAACCTCTAAAATCAGGGTCAGATAGGTGGTGCAGTGGATAGAGCATCAGCCCTGAAGTCAGAAGGACCTGAGTTCAAATCCAGCCTCAGATCAAACACTTCACACTTACTAGCTGTGTGACCTTGGGTAAGTCACTTAATCCTAATTGCCTAAAAAAAACCCCTCAAATCTTTTTGAATAAAAATCTACTATGACAAAATAAAATTTTAAAAAATATGCAATTGCTTCAGTTTTTTTTTAAAGGTGCTATTTAGCAGGTTAGAAGTTACCTGACCAAATGTTCTCTGAAATTCTAAGAGAGTAAAACAGGTATTTCCTCTTTCTATCAGCACAATTCCATGAAAGCTTGATAAAGACTAGACCATAGTGTTGAGTTTCTTTGTTCTGCTCAATTGTTCCAGACCTGAGCAAAATGAAACAGATGTCTCCAAATATTTTCATTTTAGGTTGCCCCTTTTTCCTTGAGGAGGACAAAGGGCCTCTTTGTGTTGAGTGCTGATTACTTTTTTGAGTGCCTTAAAATTTTATTATTCCTTTTCCTCCCTCTTGAAGGATTTTTTCACCTTTTGAAGACATGAATTATGCGATAGCTTACAAACATGAGTCACTGTAGATAATTAGCCAAAAGCAAGAATGACTCTGCTCTTGACTTGAGATTTATCTAAACCAATCCTGATATCGAAGACTGATGAAAAAGCTTTCCTCCTGCCTCTTGGTAGAGATAGACTGCAAGATTAGACACATTTTCAAATGTGGCCAAACTTTTTGCGTTAGTGAAGTTTAGTTTTAGAGCTTCTGTTGCAGAGGTGTGGGAGGAGGGTTGGGGAGGAAAAAAAAGAAAAGAGTATCAGTAAAGTAATAAAAAGTCACAGAAGTAAAAATATTAAGGGAAAGACGCCAACTTGCCAACTGTGTCCTCAACAAGTGAAATAACAAATAGTGGAAATCCTAAAGTTCTGTATAAATTCTACATCCTATTACTACCTGGTTGGTCAGATTTTATTTTAGAAAATGTAACATGTAAGTTCACAGTTATTGGGTTTTTCACTGTCAATTTTATTGATGTTTTGTTTTTATATTACATACAGATTATGTACATACAGATTACCCCCATTATGTGGTGGATCTCCTGTAAGAAGGTAAAACATTTAGGTGACATAGACCTCATTTGAAAGTGAATGCAGTATTCCACATATTTCACATCATGCTTTTTTTTTTTTTATAAATGAATCTGTTCTCTCTCTTCTACCTGCTGACAACAACAAATTTCTTGTAACAAATATGCAAAGCCAAGCAAAACCAGTTCCTTCAATGACTATCTAAATCCATCTCTATCGTGGATAGCATGTTGTGTTATCTGTCCCATACATTCATGAATGGTCATTGTTCAGCTGTTGTTATCGTTGTAAAAATTGTCCCCATGATTCTGCTTATTTCATTCTTCATCAGTTTATAAAAGTTTGAAAAATTTTTTTTTATTATATTGATGTTGTAGTGTGAATTTTTCTGCTGGTTCAACTTACTTCACTCTACATCAGTTCACATAAGTCTTTGCATGTCTCTTTGAAATTACCTATTTTCTCACATCTTACAGAGTCCTGTTACATTCATATACCACAGCGCATTCAACTTAGTTTCAGTTTTTTACCATCACAAAAAGTGCTGCTTTAAATATTTTTGTATTTTGTATATTTTGTATTTGTGTTTTTGTATACAGTGCAGACCTTTTCCTCTTTCTTTGGGGTATAAGACTAGCAGTGTACAATCACAAAAAAGAAAATTTCAGCAAAAAAAAATCGCAAAGTGCAATTGCAGTTCTCAGTCATGAACAGTGTGATTCACAATCTCAACCTCAAAGAATGGGCAAAAGAGTTAAGGAACGGCCTGTCTAAATAAGTTGGCTATAGTAGTAATACTTGTTTTCAATGTGACTGAATAAGGGTCAAGAACTTATAACATATGGTAAGTGAGACATTAAGAATCCCAAGATTTCAGCATGTTATCATGCTGTTCTGAGTAGAGAACATAAAGTCCATTTGAATCGGTCAGATACAAGAAAACATAAATAACATGAATGGCAACATGACCATAGTGTGGATTGGAAGGTTTTCTCTTTTTATTTGATAAAATCTGGTGTAGCTGAATTTCATTCTCCCCCCCCCCCCCAGTACAAACAAGTTGTTTGGGAATTGCACCTGACAAACAAGAGAGCTTCTTAGAATGAGACAATCAACATTAAACACCTAATAAACACATGGACCTTTGACTACTTGCCATTACACTCCATTGCCATAGCAGTCTTTGTTGTGATTTTTTCATTCCTAGTTTGTAGGGTCTGAAGACTAAGGAAACTTATCTCCCTACTGCAGGGTTTTAAAAAGTTAGTCTCTGTCATAAGATTTAGAGCTGGGAAGGACCTAATGTATCTTCTCCAAATGTATCAGCTTAAAGATGACAAAACTGAAGCCCAGTCATTCACCCAAGTTCATTTAGGTTGAAGTAAAATTTGAACCCAGGCCCTTCCCTGGTTCTAAATTCATTGGGGCCTGGGGTGGGGCAGAAGTACAAAGAATGAAAAGATCCTCACTTTCCAGAGTAAGCATTGAACACCTATTATGTGCCAACAAAACCAGGTGTCTTCCAAGCTTTTTCCTCAATATTATATTACCCAAATATGGAACTCCCTAAAAATGGTGTAAATAACTTCTGATGATCCCTAGATTTACACTATCCTTTAGCATTTCAGTATTGCTCAAAGAAGGCATTTAAATTGTGAAAAATCTGTACATGTGGAAGACTCCCCCTCCTCAGTCCCCCTAGACCCCTTCATGTGTTCTCTAAACTTGGCCACCAGGCCCAACACTTCTTTGTTCTAAAGGCCCTTAATCATTATTTGCTGTATTGAATCCTTGAATTCTTGGGGTAATGTCTGTGCCAGAATCTTTTTAGTCCCCACTTCCAGCTAGTTCTGGAGACTGCTACCTTTTGGCTAGGAGTAAACTGTCCTGATGCAGCAGTGAGGATGAATTATAGTGACCCTCCTCAGACTCAGGATTGAGAGCAGCTCATGATTTTAGCCATATTATTAGTTATATAGGATTAGCCTGGGAAACCAATCATCTTACAATATTGTTTCTCTAGAAAGTGAATTCTGAATGCTGAAAGTACAGCTTAAAAATGAATGTTGCTGCAAATGCTACCTGTTTGTAATTTGAGAACTATTAGAATTCTATTGTACTAGCAAAAATCACTTAATCCTATAGTTGGCTCAAACCTTATGTCTCTATTATTAGAAAATCAAATTTAAAACCTTTCAGACCAGTTTTAGATTGTCCACGTGTTATGTTAATATATATAGGAAACTCAAATACAGATAGAAAAATTAGAACTCAATTTTTATGCTTGGCATTATTCATTCCCCCGTTAAAAGAAAGAGATTCCATTAAGAAATTAATAACAGAACACTTTCTATTAAAAAAAAGTATACATTTAAAAGTTGCCAGATTAACTTCAATTGTAACAAGAGGTTCTGAGATAAATACATTGAGTGATCAGTTTCAAAACAGTGCATATCAAGTAAGTTATTAATAGAAGACATTTTTAACTTCTAGCCATGTAAGTGAATAACCCCTAACAAAAGTGGATGTCTCTTTATTTTTTCAAAATTTCTTTTTTAGGCAATTGGGGTTAAGTGACTTGCCCAGGGTCACACAGCTAGTAAGTATCAGGTGTTTGGTCTGAGGCCGGATTTGAGCTCAGGTACTGCTGACTTCAGGGCCAGTGCTCTATCCACTGCGCCACCTAGCTGCCCCTAGTGGATGTCTCTTTAAAGCATTTACAAGATAGACTACAAGTCATTCTTGTTTTAATTATTCTGATATTCTTTTCCTTAACACAGAACTGAGACAGTTACATTAACTTCACTAAATAACAGAATTATCTCCTAGCTTCACAAATCTTTGTATTATTTGCCTAAGTATCCTCATACCATTGTGAGAAATTATTAAAGTATCTTAACTTATATGGCAACATGTAGTTAGTAATAGATGTCAAAGCTAAATAATTAATTACTTGTTTCGAATATAGAAAGGACTAAAATTCTAGGCCAAATAACTCAAATCTTATACTTGCATCTTATTACATTAACTCAGATGTGCTCCAGTATTAGCCTATAAGATAAAGATTTAATAGTGTGCTTACACTGATCATGTGGTATGATTATAGAAATTTGCCATAAAAGAATAGGAACATAAGGAAAAGTGTTCCTTTATTTGGATGTCAATTCCAGGCAAAAGTTGCATTGAGCCAGGCTTAAAGTCAGCCAGTTCCATTAAAGGAATGTGATGTTAGGGAAATTGAGTCAAGAGAATTCTACCTCAGCCCATGCCAATGGTTGTTCTCCTAGCCTTTCTCATGAGAACTCTGCCTGCACTTTATGCATATAAAGCCCTATAGGATTACTAGCATCATGGATCATTGGCTCAGTAGCATTCCTTGATGATCATATTTGGAGTCAGACTCAGAATAATATCAGTTAACGGTCCTATAAGATCTTAAATAGCAAGTTCCAATAACCAGAGCTTCATATGGGTTCAGCTCTCAAGGATCAAATATCTCAGATAACAGGTATTGACTATAATCTCACAGGAATAGTAACAGTAAGATTCATCACAGAAAAATCACAATTTATCTTACTGTAACAAGTATTAATGCTAAATAGATTTATTTTGATTCCTAAATTCAGCATTACACAAATGCTTTTGTTTTAAGATGCTTAATAACAACCAACAGAAGACTTGGGATGGGATGTGTGAATGTAATAATCCAAATTGTATACATAGAACAGCTTATATGAAACATTGTCTAAGTAAATCGTGTTCAGTTATTAAACATGTTTAAATGGACATTAACACAATCCTTTTAAACAATGGGAATATCTTTAAGGTGACCCTTAAGTAGTTTGCATCCATTTCTACACATGTTCTAATCTCAGATTAAATAACAAACATAAATAAAATCATATTTTCCATGAGGGTGACACAAGATAGCTCATTAAGTTACTACTCTTCATTAAATAACTGATTGTACTGAAATCCTATTCCTTAAAACAGAAACAAAAGAGGTTCCTAACTTTAACCTCATGACTTAATAGATATACATCTTTGTTTCATAAGCTTGTTTACCTTTGTCTAATTATATTCATATCATTCTAAAAGAATGAAATACTTCAGGAATTGAATCTTATACATATGACAAATTTAAACACCATGGAATAACTATAAATCCAAACCAAAATAGCAAGATCTTATTGATTATTCTAGTTTAAATGCCTTAGTATTAATCTAATAGATTCGATATTGCAGTGGCAAACTTTTACTTTGTGTACCCTGATAATAGAAATTTTCTATGAGAGTTAGAAGCAAGGATATGGTTATAACAACATCAAAAAGCTGTCCTCAGGGCCTATGCCGATGTAAGTAACCTAGCATATGGAGCCAGGTGGACAGATTTCTTGTATGGGAATGTCCAGCCTTTACCAAGGTAACCTCTCATCTTATTCCCAGGGACAGATACTCACTAGACTTAGATCTCAAATGCTGCTTCCGTTGACTGCTGACATTTCTCTTGAAAGAGCCCATTTCAACACGACCCAAAGATCTAAGAATGAAAAACCTAAATATGAAATACGAAACAAAGCTTTCTCCTCAAACTATAAAGCCTCACTAAATGTAGTAGGTCTGGACACAATTGTTATTAATAACAAATGATTGCAATAAATTAGCTTGCAAATAAAATTTAGGAGGCCTTCTAAAAATCCCACAAGTTGTTTTTTACAAAAGATTTTTTTTTACTTTTTTCTAAGCCAGATGGAACAAAGCTAATTAAGTTAGCCTTATCACAATAACAAAGTTTAGCAGGCCTTTATTTTTCTACCCCTTGTCTTTAAATATATCACTAGAAATCAAGAAAAATAATTACGTTCTTGAATCCTACATAAATAGTGAATATGTGATAGTTTACTTAAACCCCTAGAAAAAAACAAACCTCCAAATTAACATATATATTATATATATGCATATGTATGTATCTGTGTGTGTATATATATGTGTGTGTGTATGTGTGTGTATAATGTATCTTTAAAGCACAAAATTAATCTTTTAAGAGTGGAGTTGGTTAAGACTAAGTTGCTTCTAGATGTATATAACCTCCACAAGTGATACACAAATAACTTTAGATGAAACTCACTCTACGTTATAAGTACGGTTGGAAATATCACTCCTGTTTTGTGTGAGAATTCCCATTTTATATTCTTTTTACTCAGTAGGAATTCCACAACACAGCAAACTCTTGCACAGGGTTGATAAGAATTTATGACTAGATGGTTCTAAGAATCCTTGTAGGTTTACAAAGGATGTACAATTACCAATTTTCCCTTTTTAAAATATGTGTGTAAATACTTAATTAAAACAATAACATCTAAATACCTTAGTTAACAATTTCATAATTTTCACAAGTAACAGCCAAATAACTTTAGGTGAACTTCCTTTTAAATAGACAAAGCTTCCAGGTTCTTAAATTATAGTACTTCAGAATATTACAACACATGGTCAACAAAGATGATAGAATGACCTAACCCATTCATTTTTTTTCAAACAGTACACTTCTTGGTCAAACTGTGTTCTAGATTGCAAGAGAAATTGCTTTTCTAACACCATATCTGATACAATTGTTTACCAAATTACACAATATAAGAAAATTTAGAAACATAACAATATCATAAACATGTATTTAAAATTTGAAACAAACCCATTACCAATTCAGGTGGCCTCTATTTAATTTGAATGCACTTCCAGATTACCTTACACAGAAAATCATTCATCTCAACATCGGCATTGTGTCTGCTCACATCTAAAAAGCCGTATAAAGTTATCAAGGATGAAGCAATTATATCTAATTAAAGAGATAATAAAAACAGTTAACATTCATATAGCATTTGTCCTATGCCAGGCACTTTACAATCATGTTATCCTTACAACAGCCCTGGGAGGTGGGTTATATTATTATCCCCTTACAAAATGGTAGACTGAGGTAAATAGAACTTTCTTGGGACCATATAGGTAATACATTTCTTACAAAATGGTAGACTGAGGTAAATAGAACTTTCTTGGGACCATATAGGTAATACATTTCTTAATGCCAAATAATAAATATCTTTTCATGTTAGGTTGTAATTTACCATATTAATACTGATGAGAAGAGAACTTTTAGACTCCATTCTTATTTCCTTAAGGACAGATTTTGGCTTAGATCAAATAAAATCCAGATTTATAATCACTAATAGTAACATTTTAATTTCTAAGGCCTAATATTCCTAGCACTTTAAAATAAAGAGATCATTATCTGTAAATTAATATATTTTCCCTCCCCCCTTTTTCATTATTTTTTTCATTTTTTATTTTTATTTATTTTTTCTTTTTAGGCAGTTGGGGTTAAGTGACTTGCCCAGGGTCACACAGCTAGTAAGTGTCAAGTGTTTGGTCTGAGGCCAGATTTGAACTCAGTTTCTCCTGACATCAGGGCTGGTGCTGTATTCATGGAGCCACCTAGCTGCCCCATCTTCCTGCCTTTTTAAAGATACATGGTAACAATTCCCAGCTTAAATCCACAGCTCCATATAAAGTTTTCCTTAAAGAGCTGGAATCCCAGTTTATCAGATAAAGAGTTGTCCTAAGCCTTACAGCTCCCCATTCGTATCTTCCTGGGAATTTGAAGCTGGATATACTAGAAAATACATATAAAGTTTAACAGTTTGAAATCACACCTGTTATCATCAGGTTAGCTTAAAATGTGCTGGGCTAAAATATCCCAAGATTCTAAGTTGACCTGTGACTTTTTGGCTCAGGTAAAAAGACTTAAGGAATCTGATTTAGTGCTGGCAGGATGTGGCCAGTTTTCCTAGGCAGAAACCTGAGCATTCATTTACTTAAAAAATAAGCAATTAAACATTTAAGAGTTTATATAATAATCACAAATCACAATAACCAATATCTTTATCATATCCAATATTTATATAGTGTTAGATTTAATAAGGCTTTCCTACAGATTTATCCTGAAAGGTGGGTGTACATGATTAACCAGATGTTTATTTAACCTTACTCTTAGACTATCATAGGTTACAGATTGATTTCTAAAAATTATTTCCTTTGCAATTTCTAGTTCTTGATTGAAGTAAAATCTCTGTATTTTAACCACCTAAGCATGTGGCTAGATCCAGAAATCTTAAAATACTGACATCCTAACTCAATTACTAATCTGCTACTGCTTTCTTATTTTTTTTTACATCAGTCATTTAACAATTAAATCCATAACCCAAAAGAATTAAAAAAGAATTCACACTTCTAACAATCTTTCTAATACAATAAATTATAATATTAATGTTAGGCATTATCTTTATACGTGTTATAAATCACGTAACTAGGGTAACAGCTTAAAACCACACAGCTAACAAGTTATAGTATAATAACAATAAATAAATAAATAAATTTCACTAGTATTTGGTTTTATATTTCACACAAGGGTTATTTGTTCCAACATTTTATGTAATGGGATTCAGTATATTCCAGCTACAGACAAAAGATTTTAAAGTGACAGTATATCACAACAGGGTGTCCTCCATTTTAATTCCTCCTAACCCTCTATGATTTTGTCTGCTGACTTTCAAATCAAGCTACAAAATTTTCCTTCTCAATCTTTTTGCTTAAAACGTAGTCAAGCTTTCTTCCCACCCTCAACATGTTCAAACCATCTTAAGCTGGCCAAGGACACTCAGAGCAACTGTTCAGGGACAAGGAGGGGCTTGGACCATGTGGGCTTGCTGATGCCCTCTTGTGTGCAGGGTATGTCCCCAGACCTTATCTGCCTTCCATATTTTTGCTCAAGCCTTTATTTCACTTTCTAAATCTTTCAAACCCATTACTCAAGACTACCCTACTTTCCTTTACATTTCAACCATATCCAGATTGCACATACTATTGTTAATAGAAACCTACACTGTCTGTTCTTAGTCCCAATATAAGAAGTTTATGGGGCAAATCCTTCCAAAAAAAAAATCCATTAAGATGTTTTTTAGTGATTATAAAAACTTTTAGGAGACACACAGTGGCTTTATGTTACTGTTGAAACACAGGATAGGGTTCTGGCTACTCCCAAGTCCTGTTAACAGATTACAAAAGGCTTGACTTCCTACTTAATACTGTTTTCCATAGTAAAAATCATACTCATCCTTTTTTTCTTTCTTTTTTTGACCTGCTTCTCGTCACCTTTTAGAATCTGGAGAAAGTTAATAGTAATTTACAAATCCAGAGTGCTATATTTTTCTCATACCCTTCACCAATGTTTCTTATAAAAAAATAGCTTTTGTAGTATTAATATACATTTTAAACAAATTACTGAAATCCTAAAAGTGATTGCATTTAAAGGCTGTGATATAAAACTTATTTTTGCAGTTTTAAACACGTTGCCCTGATGTCAAATATGGGGATGGGGAGGGGAAAGCAAAGGCTGTTCTCTAGATTTAATTTAAACATCCTAAAGTGACTTTAAGTGGCTCATTAATTAACCTCACTTGAGATAATGGGCTTGCCCCCAAGAATCAGCCCTAGCAGGTTACATACTCTGAGATGTTATTCTCTTGGAGCTGCTAGTTAAAGCCCCACCAAAAAAACACAAAACAAAACAAAACAAAAATTACTTGGTGTTTTTGCTCAGACAGAAAGATTTCTTTCTCTGATTCTACCTCCCAAACTAACTCCTGGGAGAATTTCATCCTACTGTCTTAGTTGCCTTATGTAATATAAAGCCAATCTTAGAGAACCTCACACAAACAGAACAGAACCTTAGTGACCCAGAATGTGAAAAGTTGAGAAAGACAAAGCCAGATAAGAACATACAGCGTGATCTCATAATGGCCTTAATTCTGATATTGATGCCTGTTAAATGGAACAGTCAGAAGCTCTCTTTGGACAGAACACTATATCTCCTCCTAGAAGTCTAGGGCTCTTCTACCGGAACTGTCCTGCAAGAGACTTTGGACCATGCTTGCTTGACAAGAATGAAATGCTATAAGCCCTTATTCCACATCTCCCAGGTGGCCTCTCCAAAAATTTGTTTTTGCAATACCAGTATGTCTGTGCAATATCAATATGTCTCCACAGTGGTCTCCCATTGTGTCCTGGGCCGTGTCCAGTCATCCTGATGAATATCTGGCCCCTGGAACCAAATGGCTGTGGAGGAGAAAGTGAGGCTGGTGACCTTGCACAGCCCTCTCTCACTCAAATCGAAGTCAATTACAAGTCATGTCATCACCTCCCTGATGTCATAGTCCTCTTCAAGAATGAAGGACAAACACTACAACAACACAGTATCTCCATACCACTGCCAAAGATAGCACTCCTTACTGTTGAGAATAGAAAATTCAGAAAGCCTGTAGTTCAGACACTTAAAGCAGACATGTAGACACGTATATGCTTACCCAAAAAATGATAGAATCAGAAGTTTTAGGTTGAGGAGAGTCAAAATCTCAAATTAGAGATTCTCAGGAAAGGGACTCTCTCTACGTGAAGAAATCTCACCATGAGCATGGAGAGCCCAGTTTCCTGGAAGACCTGTCTCTTTTCCTCTAATGTTCTTTGTCTGATTTCCATAACTGTGATGTTTTGAAAGGATTGAGAAACATAGTTTCTGGCTAATTTAATCTTTTATTAATAAGGCCAGTAGGTTATTAATAAAAGGCCAATCATTTGGGCATCTCTCTTAGACAAAGGACAACTATGACAGGTGACTCACAGTTTATATATCATCAAAACAATAAGTGCTTCATCAAACAGCAATGAAATCGAACTGGTTAGTGATTGGAGGTGGGCTATATTAGAATGAAGGATTGAGTATCTCTTGGATAGGGAAAGTATCTATACCAGACCACCCTTAGCTTTAGCCTGTCAATTCAAAGAATGAATACCCCCCCAAGGCTGAGCTTCCTCACCCTAGATTAAATTTCTTGCAAGGTTGGATGGGATCTGAGGAAGAAAGGAAAGTCTGCAATTTTATTATCAGTGACGCCTTCAAGAAAAGAGAACCTTTTAAAATGAGGAATTTAGAAAAAGGGGACAGCCTCTGAATCTCTTCAAGATATTGGTTATTAATATTCCTTTCTCACAAGGATGTACTGGGGAGTGCAAACTCTGGAAGATTATGCCTTGCTAGAAAGGTTTTCAATTATGACGCATCCTGACAGCAGATTGTGACTACTTCTGAGGATCAGCCTAGGTAGGTACAGAGAGGCTCATCATCAGGAGACCCATGGCTTTGGATCCAACTCATGAATTAAATAAAAACACAAAATAACCCTTAGTCCCATTCAGAGTTCTCTGGTAAAATGACTGAAGGAGGTAAGAAAGCAAGTGACAGGAACCTATGAGTCGCATCCTTTATTTCAACCATCTATAAACATTAACATAATTGCTGGTAACTCTAAATATGGTATTCTTGTCCAGGGGAACTCAATTGTATCAATGTTTATCAGAAACCGGAAGGCAAAAGGAAATTACAGATAGATGGAAGGATGGCTCAGCTTACAAATTCTTCTCAGACAGACAAATAACTCGGCAAAATTTTTGGTATTATCACTGTAGCAAGATACTCTTTTAATACTTCCATAATCAATTTACTATCCCACTCACTCCAATGGTTTTTCCAGACGTTTTCGTGTCTCCTCAAGCTTCCCATGAGTCCCCCTTTCTTCCACCCTCAGCTGAGAACCTAATTTCATATTTCACTGAAAAAAAACGAAGTCATTCACTAAGAGCTCCTTCTCCTCCTCATTTCACTTCAGATGCCTTCTACTTTATGGTTTTATATGAAGAAGTGGCCCTTCTCTTTGCCACAGCAAACTCCTTTACATGCACAAGGGATCCCATTTCATCTTGTGTTCTTCCACCAATTGTTGCTTCCATTATCCTCACTAGTCTACTGGATGCTTCCCTACTGCCTACAAAAATACTTGTGTCCTCCCACATTGGAAAAAAATCCTTACTTGATCCTTTCATCCCTGATAACTGTTTTTCTATGCCTCCTCTCTTTTGTAGCTCTAACCTCTTTGAAAAGACCATTTATAATACATGCCTTCATTTCTTTCCCTTTCCCTCTTCTGTCCAGCTCCTGACTTCGTCATTCAACTGAAACAGCTTTCTCCAAAGTCGCCAGTGATCTCTTAATTAGTTGCTAAGTCAAATGGTCTTTCCTCAGTCCTTATTTTTCCTTGACCTTTATGCAGCCTTTGACTCTGTCAATCACCCTTTTCTTCTTTATGCTCTTGTCTTTCTAGGTTTCTGAGACACTAATCTTTCGTGGTTCTTCTCCTACCTGCGGACCATTCCTCAGTCCCCAGCTGTATCTTTATCCAGGCCATACTTACTAATGGTAGATGTTCCCCAGGGCTTTGTCCTAGGCCTCTTCTCTTTCCATATTATTTTGCTTTGATGGTTTCATCAGCTCCCATGGGTTCAGTCATCACCTCTATGTTGATGATTCCCAGATTTGCTTATCCAGTCCTAACCTCACTCCTGACTTCCATCCTGACATCTACATATGCCTTTTGAACATCTTGAACTTGATGTCTTTTAGATATCTTAAACTCAGCATATTTAATATATTAATATTGAACTTATTAACCCCCCCAAAGTCCTTCCTTCTTAATTTTCCTGTTGCTGTCAAAGATACCAGCATCCTCCTAGTTGCCCAAGCTCAAAACCTATATGTCATCCTTGATTCCTCATTCTATTACTCCCCCCCCCCCCATCAATTCTAATCAGTTACAAAACCAGACCACCTGGATTATGGTAGTAACCTTCTATATGGTCTCACTGCCTCAGGTCTCTTCCCACTCTAGTCTCTACTTGGATATCGAGTTTGCTCCTCTGAAAGTTCAAATATGACCTTGTCACCTTCAGTGGTTCCCTATCCCCTCCAGGATCAAATATAAAGCGCTCTGTTTTCATAATGTAGACCCTTCCTACCTTTCCAGTTATCATTGTCTTCTTCTTTTTCATTTTCTTCATTTTCATTCTCTCTCTCTCTCTCTCTCTCTCTCTCTCACACACACACACACACACACACACACACACTCACATGCTCTCTTGCTCTCTCTCTGATCCAGTGGCATTAGCTTTCTTGCTCTACATGACATTCCATCTCCTGTCTCCAAGTATTTTCACTTGCTATTCCCACGCCTAGAATTGTGTTCCTTCTCATTTCTACCTACTGGCTTCCTTCAAGACTTAAGCTAAAACACTACCTTCTACAAGAAGATGTTTGAAATCTCCCTTAACTCTAGTGCCTTCACTCTATTGATGATCTTTAGTTTATCCCTTCTATAGCTGCTTTATGTATAGTTGTGATTATATTGTCTCCCTCATTAGACTGTGAGCTCCTTGAGGGCAGGTACTGCCTTTTACCTTTTTTTGTATCCCCAGCACTTAGCACCTGGCATATATTAGGCCTTTGAATGCTTCACTTGACTTCGATGAAGAATACCTAGTGTCTGAGCTAGAGCTGGGGCATCGTTGTCTCTTTTGGGTGGATACTGTAAATCAGGAGTTATTAAACTTTTCTTGTGTCTTTGGCAATCTGGTGAACCCTATAAACCTCTTCTTAGGATATTTTTAAATCCATAAGTTAAAATTTATAGGCTCACAAAAGAAATGAATTTTGTTGAACTACAGTGATCAAAGTATTTAAAAATACAAGTTCATGGAACACAGGTCAGGGACCCCTGATGCAAATGGGCAATGAGCTGAGCTCATAATTGGACAGGAGGAGACTGGGCTATATCCTTTTGGGTAATTATACAAGACTTTTAATGACCCAAACATCTCCCTAACTCAAAGGACCATCGTTTTGATATCAATGTACTTCCAGTGATGAGCTATGGCTGAAAGTAATCAAATTTCACAGTCTCTGAAATATTAAAGTTGTAGATCACTCAGACATCAGCAGAATGTGCAAGTGACTGTGAGTTGGCTATGAAGATATCACCACTAATGAGCTGTGCAGGACGACTTTAAAGGATATTATCTAAGAAACATATGTCTGGGAAAGGAGGCCAACTGAAGGATAATTGCTGGACAGCTTGCATTTTTTTGGAGGTGGGGGAGGCAGTTGGGATAAAATGACTTGCCCATGGTCACACAGCTAGGAAGTATCCAAAACTATATTTGAGCTCAGTTCCTCCTGACTCCAGGGCTGGTGCTTTATCTACTAGCTGCTCCAACAGTTTGTGTTTTTAAGAGTTGTAGATGAACCTTTCTAGCATGTTGTATGAACTCCCTTTTGGAGAGTCTGTGGGAAAATATGGGCAACAGTCACATAGGATGAGAAAGCTTGCATAGGTTGGGCTCTGCACTGGGGGATGGTGTTCCCACATAGGTATAAAATACCAGAACTATTGAAATATCAAAGCAAACTGAGACTAAGTAACTTTCCCAAGGTCTCTCAGATGCAACTATAATCTTGTATTCTTTTCATTATACTATGCTACCTCTCAGAAGAAGATGTTATGGGACCATGTTCATGATGTATGAAGCTTCGTATCATGGATATAAAGTAGAAAGCACTTTAGAGATTGTCTTGTTCAACTTACCCTTTTACAGATGAGTAAACTGAGGCCATAAATTGCAAGGCATAGATTCCAACCAAGTCCTCTGATTTGAAATCCAGCATTTTTTCCATGGAGATAATGATTTTGATGACATAAGTAAGTTAAAGAGGTAGCACATAGTAATAATTTTCCATTTTTGGAGTATTTCACAGTTTCCAAATCACTTTCCTTACAATAACCCTGTGAGATAGGTAGTGCGGGTATTATTTCCATTTTGCAGTTGAAGAAACTAGAGCTCGTTGAATGGCTAATGGTCCCAGGGCTAGCAAATGACAGTAAGAAGACTTGGTCCCATTATGATCTATCCAAGAGAGAGGCCTTGGGCTCTGACAAAACACTTACCGTGTATTTATTATTTATATGCTTATCTACATGTTATCTATCATGATAGAATATAATCTCCCTGAAAGCAGGGACTGTTCATTTTTGTCTTTGAATGTCCAGCACTTAGGACAGTGCCTGGCACACTTGTTCAGTCATTTAGCTGTGTCTGACTCTACATGACCCCATGCACAGTCCATAGGGTTTTCTTGGCAAAGATATTGGAGCGGTTTGCCATTTTCTTCTCTAGTGTCCTCCTGTCCTATAGATGAGGGACTGAAGCAAATAAGGTCACGTATTTGCAGGAGGAGAATGACAGAGAAATCCGGGGGAAATGAAAAGTTCTACTATCACCTACTCTACTTGCATCTAGTTATTATGTTTTTCTAATGTTATGTCTATTTGGATAGAATTGATACTAATGCCAGTTATTTGAGGAAAAACATCATCTTTAAAGTATATGCATTTGTTATGTTTCCTTGAGTTCTTTGATTTAGATAGATTTAGATAATATATTTTTGATTGATATAAGTTTCCATTTCTGTGATTTTACGCAGTCTTTCTGTGAGTCAATGAAACCCTTGAGGCTGGATTTAAGCTCAGGTCTTCCGGGGCAAGTAGGTAGCACAACGGATAGAGCCCTGGGCCAGGAATTGGGAAATTGTTGAGTTGTTTTTCATTCATTTGGGGCTTTCTTGGCAGAGATACTGGAGTCCTTTGCCATTTCTTTCCCCAGCACGTTTTACGGATAAGGAAACTGAGGCAAACAGGGTTAAGTGACTTGCCCAGGATTGTACAAGCTACCAAGTATCTGAGGCCAGATCTTAACTTTCGTCTTCCTGTGCTGGGCCTTAAGTCATGAAGACTCATCTTCCTGAGTTCAGAACCTCAAATGGGCTATGACTGAAATGACTGAATAACACCAACTTTCTGAGTGCAGACACAGTTCTCTATCCATTGCACCTTCTTGCTAAGTGATGGATGCAGTGTACAATGTATGGCGTCATTACAAATCCTTTCAAACTGCAGCTATTTGGAGTGGGAAAATAGAATTTTGACATTATTTAATGAACAAAGTAAAATTATGTATTGCCATTCTTTTTTAATGTATGTATAAAAAATGTTTCCCTTTTGAAGTCCCTTTGATAGAAGTTATAGAAGCTCTGTCACTTGTGATATTTCAAATTAGGAAACAAATCATCTGCTGTGAGCATCAGACCTACTTGTTTGTCTCATTCTAAACTGTATGATTTATTTCTAACCTCCTTTCATCCTCCTTAGTTAGACATGTCTATTTAGTTCCTGATAAAGCATGGAATAATGTCCTTGACTTTATTACCTGAGTTTCTGTTGAAATGAAATAGAAAAAATACTAATGTTTAACTTGGGCATTTTAAGCATTTATATTGACAATAGAATTCCATTTCCTCTTTTAAAAGTACACACTGGCCTCAAATTGTAGTATTTACTGCTGAGACAGATGGTTGTTTTGAAGATTTGAAGAGCTTTATGATTTTCAGTAAATCCCAAGGATTATACTGCAGGCCTTCATTTTAAAAATTCAAGGACTATTTCTGAGAATGGATTTTTAAGTTGTCCCAAAGTAAACACATTCACTGAAATTCACTGAACCCTTATGAGGGAGTTTGGTGTAAAATTTCAGGGAAGCACTTGATTCTGTCACTGTTGATTTAGGTACAATGGTAAGATTTCCCAATGGGCTACTCTGCTTTCCACTCAGAACTCTTGGAATCCATTGTGAGGGATGGAGGCTTGCCAGTCAGCTTCAACCTCACTTTGCTCCAGGACCTTTCTCAGTACTTCAAACTGAGCTTCCAAATCCTCCCAGGCTATTGGAAATTGAGGAAGGGGATGTGGCAAGACACTGGAGGCTCCATAATATCAGGGGCCTCATTTATCCAGTTGGGGAACACTGGAATAACAAGCAAATGTTTAAAGGCAGGTGTCACACATTGTCAGGAAGTCCAGCATGCATCAGCAGGGATGTGTGCATGTATAGCTTGTTTACAATATGACTATGTTGTGTCATCAGAATTTTAATGCAGGGAAAAAACCATAGACTTACAATAAATTATTCGATGTCATGAAATGATGCAAATTTAAAAAAAAAACTATTAAAGGGGTAAGAAAGTAAATTTCCAGGAGCTGTTGAGTAAGTTTGGGAACCTCTGATGTAAGTGCTTCACAGATATTGCGTTTTATACAAATTGAAGGTTTTGTGGCAACCCTGTATTGGTGCCATTTTTCCAACAACATTGTGTCTGTGTCACATTTTTCATTATTATATCTGTGATCAGTGATCTTTGTTACTATTATAGTAATTCTTGGGTGCCCTGAACAATGCAAATGTAAGACAGCAAATTTAATTGATAAATTGTGTTTTGACTCTTCTACTAACTGCTCATTCCCTTGTCTCTCTCCCTTTTCTTGAGCCTCCCTACTCCCTGAGACACCACAAGATTGAAATTAGGCTAACTAATAACCCTGCAATGATGCCCTGTACTTTATTAACAATAGTGTATTAGTTTACAAAGCACTTTACAATGTGGGGTCTCCGAGGATCCATCTAGTGGGAGACACCAAAGGTGCAGAGGGAACCATTGTATGAATTCCATAGCTGGAACTATCTTCTGGAAGGAATAGATTTCTTGGGCAGGGTAGAAAGCAGCTATAGTATATATCCTAGAGAGGAATGAAGACTTGGCTGGCCTGGGTACCCTCCTGTACCACCCCTAAATTAAATCCTGCCTTATACAGTTTAGCAAAAGCACCTGACTCAATGACAGCTTCTGACAATATATGCTACATTTACTCATTGCTCTCTTTTCGTGGCATAGAAATGAGTGTTTTATTGCATTATCTGGTGTGATTATTGCTTATTTCTTCAGTTACCCCGAGTTCAGCTTTCTTTTCATTTACCCTGTTATAGTGCACATCAATCATTTATTTTACTCTGCATTAGTTCATAATCATGTTTTCATGTTTCTCTGAATGTCTCATATTATTCATTTCTTCTGTTACATTCCAGTAGCAGTTTTTCCCCAACTTTTCACCAATTTGTTTCCAGTCTTTGCTACCACAAAAAATATGCTATGAGCATTTTTGGTATTATTAATAATTCATTTTTCTACCTTTGATTTCTTTGCAATATATGTATAATACAGTAATGAGATTACTGGTCAAAGGGTATGAATGGTTTCATTAGTTTTCTTGCCCAATTCCATATTGATTTTCAGAATGGGTCCACTAGTTTACAGCTGTTAACAGCAATTTATATACCTGTCGTCCCACAACTCCTCCAACATGGACTGTTTCCATTCCCCTATAGGATATGAAGCATAATATTAAGAGTTGTTTAATGTGTTTCTTTCTTTTGGTGATCAGGAGCACGTTTTTACCTGAAGTTCTTTTAAAAGCTGTTCATAATGTTTAGAAATGGATATTGTTGCTGTTCAGACGTTCTCAGTCATGTCCTACTCTGGTTGTTCAGACGTTTTCAGTTGTGTCCTACTCTTTATGAGCCTTTTGGGTTTTCTTGACAAAGACACTGGAATGCTTTGCCATTTCCCTTCCTGCTCATTTTTACAGATGAGGAAACTTCCCCAATCAGGGTTACATAGCTAATCAGTGTCTGAGGTAAGATTTGAATTCATGAAGAAAAGTCTTCCTGACTTTCTGGCACTCTATCCACTGCACCACATAACTGCTCTAGAAATGGATAGGATTTGTTTTTTTAAATTTAAAACACCTCCCCATATGGTCACTTAATCTTTTGTCCTCCTTCCTCAAATAAAGGCTAAATCTCTGCTCTCTGAGCTATCTGGATGTTGATTCTGCCCTTAAAAATCTCCAATGATTTTTCTACAATGGTCTTCCTAAACCTATTACTGCTGCCCACACCTTTATAGTTAGAAAGCTCTTCCTGATGTTTTATGAATGTGTCTCTTTACAATTCAGCCCATTTTCCTTTTCTGACAAAAGGACAGAATTTCAGACCCTTTAGTGCCTCCCAGACTTGATCAGTGAGATATAGTGCATTAAGACCTGGGTTTAAATCTCACTTCAGAGACTTAATAACTGTGATCTGGGGCAACCCACTGAATTTCTCTGTGACTCAGTTTCCTTATTTGTAAAATGGGAGGGAGTGTTGAGCTCAGTAGCCTCTACAGTCCCTTTTAGTTCAAAGATCTATGATCCCATTATCTCTAATAAAATACTTCTCCAACCTACCCTTAAAGCCCTCCAGTTAAGAGGCGATCACTGCTCTCCAAAGCAGGGCATTTCATTGTTGGATAGCTCAGAAGTTTCAGAAGTTTTTTCACAAATGCCAGCAGCCATGTATTGGCCCTCATTCTGTTTGGGGGCTAGGCAGAACATATCCAGTCTTCGAAAATAGCGTTTCACATACTTGAAAGCAACTGGTAAAAACTAGAAGACAGCTCCCACTACTTTTCTTCATTTTTCTTTTCCCCAATTTCTTCAGTCAATCCATGTGAAGAGGACTAGGACTTTTGGGGTGCTGCAAAATCCCCAAGATCAGTACTAGGCTCTGCTGAATGAATTCAACTCAAATCTTATTCAGCCAGAGGAAAAGTTTGTTAGTGATAAATCACATTGGCCAGGTGACGCCTGTAAAGACGAGCGGGCATGAGAGGTTCTCAGCATCTGAATGAGGGCCAAGGTGGATCTTAAATACTAAAGTAACTTTGGGTGGCCAGAGAAGGGGGTTGGGAAAAGGGTGTAGGTAAAAACTCTTAATTGGGGAGGTCTGACAGATTGAATGGACAATGGGAGTAGGTAATGGAGGGAACAGGAAGGCAGAAGTTTGAAAGGCATCTGCACAAAATCAAGGTGGGGCTAGGGCTTTCAAAAGGAGATAAGTGAGTCAATAAGGAACAGTTGGCTTATAGACAAAAGGAAGCCAGATTCTTTTAGGGCACATCTGAATAAGATTAAGAGGTGTAAGGCTTTCCAAGGGAGATGAGGGTCTGGGGCCTGTGAGTCAGATTCCCT
The DNA here is from genome assembly GCF_003287225.1 of Phascolarctos cinereus. Taxonomy (NCBI): domain Eukaryota; kingdom Metazoa; phylum Chordata; class Mammalia; order Diprotodontia; family Phascolarctidae; genus Phascolarctos; species Phascolarctos cinereus. Next base: position 65,304,033 of record NW_027556402.1, on the reverse strand, counting down.
TTGGGGCAAAGGACGAAGATCTTGGCTTGGGCCCCGCCCCCCATCATTCCCCCCCATTCCCCCCCCCAACAAATCGGAACCAAATTGTTTTGGTGAAAGGGGCAAAGGTCTCAGCTTCTGAAACTGCTTCCTGCTGGCAAGTGGGTGTAGAGCTGTCCTTGACTCTCTGGGTCCCATTTGAGGGGTCAGACTTCAAACCTGGCTTATGCCAGGTTCAGTGGACTAGAGACCTTGGGTTGGTATACAGGAATCTGGCAAGAATATTTAGTAAACATGGACCAAACAAACACAAGAGAAGTATGATCAGTAGTGGAATGAGAATAGGGGCCAGTATAGGAAGAAGCCAGGACTCCCATGAAGAAGATTTTGGAGCACTAAAGTTATTGTGAAAAATCACTAAAGTTATTGTGAATTTCTTGCATCCAATTAGCCTTTTCTAAAATATGAGCAGTGCAGAACTCTCTCTCTGTCCAGAGTTGTTATATGTGCAACAAAATGTGTTTGCTAAAGCACATACACCCCCACTGGAGGCAAGCAAGTAGTTTAGGGCTATTCTCTTGTCTAGAATTACGTTTTGCTAAGGAATCCAGAGATTGCTGGATTTCCGGGGGACCATAAACTGTCACATTTGCCAACTGGTAAATAGTCTCTATAACGTTAGAGAGAATATGTTCATGTTGTAGGTTATACCAGGGCATAAGATAGTCTGCTCCCTTTTTAAGAGACCAGAGGACATTTCCCCAAAATCCATGTTTTACCCTTAAGTTAGAGACTGTGGGCTGTTTGGCATTGAAAATGGAGAAGGGGAGTGCTAAAAGTCTGAGGCTGCACACCCCAAAGTCTTTGTAGGGTGTCAAACACTGAGTGACCAAAACAGTAGTTCTGGGGTCTTGCCATGTGTTCACACTTCGTTTCACCTTTCCCCAAAATTCTTGTCACTAGTGGTGTGCACAGGTAGTGCAGGTCAAGATATTAGCAGAAACTCCAACAAGCCCTCCCTCCACAGGGGTGTTAACTTGTCTAGTGGCCTTGAGCTTGTCTCCCAAGTAAGGGAATATTCCCCTGTGGAGAAGCAAGGTGTGGATAAGAGAGAGTAGCCCATAGAGAAGTGGCAAGCATAAACTTCTGAGAAAGTTGTATTGGGGAGGGGGGCTTTGTGGAGATGAGAGTTAACGTATGGGTGGAGCATTGTAAAGAGCTTCCCATTTAACTAGGGAAGTATTTCGCTTTTGGAGGCCAGATGCAAATTTAGAGGCTTCTCAATTAGAATGACTGTGGCAGCCACCAGGAAGCTTGCAGGCTTTCCAGAGGCTCCTAAAGACTGATTTAGGGGTGTGGAGGTCAATTTAGATTTTAAAATCACAAAAGGGTTAGTCTGGTCTGGGCCACACTCTTGAAGGAGTGAGTCAGGGCCCAGAGGACAGTCATAAAGGGGCTTAACAATCAAACTATTATCAGAGATCCAGAGTCTACAAAATCTATCCATGCCTAGAAAAGTTCGAAATTGTTTCTTAGTGGCTGGGACAGGGAATTCCTGGCCAAGAAACTTTACAGACTGGGATGCTATCTGAACTTTGTTCAGAGACCCCAATAGCCTTGAGTTCCCAAGAAATTAAGTACTCCTGAGGCAATGGACAAAGAAAACTCCTGGGTGGGCTACAAATACAGCGATAGGAAAATGCTTTAGGGTGTCGGAGGTGAACAATGGCTGAGGTGGCAAAAGTATCCCAAATTGTGTGCTACACTTCCAGGGGAACATGGGGAGGTCTGGCACACAGAGGGAAAAGAGAGATGGGAGCCTTAAATCGAGAAAATTGGTTCCCTGACTTCACCATTAGGTCCCTTCCCAACGAGGGGGCAGGGCAAAAGGAAAGCATAAGGGAGGAGTGTTTAAACAGATTCTCAAATAGGCAGGGGGAGGGGTATGTCTGGAGACATCCCTCAGTTACCTCTGGAATGCCCATGACTGGATGGGTCAAGGAGCAAATAGGACCAGAGTGATTGGTTAAAGCAAAGAACATAGCCATGAAAAAGCGGGTAACCTTACCTTCAGCCTCGATTTCTGCCCAGGGGTTGGTGAGAGAGAGGGAGAAAGTGGGAGTGTGGCCTGCATCCAGGCTTGCCTCCCCAGTCTTGAGAAAACTGGAGGACAGGGTCCTGGGGGGCTGCTCTACCACTTCTCCAACCTCGGGGACAATCCTTCTTCCAGTGTCCCTCCTGGTCACATCTTGGGCAAGGTCCTGGAGGTGTCTGTCTTGGGGGCTTCCTCCAAGGGGGCGCCCTGGAGGGGCACTCCTTGGACCAGTGACCCTCATGCTGGCATCGAAAGCAGGTTTTCCCACTGCCCAGATTGCCAGGAACACCCTTGGGTCTTTTCCTGACCATAGCAGCAGCCAGGAATCAGGCACGTTCCAATTTGTCTCTAGCCCTCTGCCTGCGTTCTTTCTCCTCCGCTGCACCTAAGTATTGTTAAAGACTCCAAAGGCAACCTCCAATAACTGGGCCTGAGGTGTTTGGGGTCCCCTTGCCAATTTCTGTAATTTTCCCCTAATATCTGGGGCAGATTGGTTAATGAAATACATGCTAAAGATTGCTGCCCCTTCTGTAGAGTCAGGATCTAAATTCGTATACTTTTTAATGCCTTCTACTAGCCTATCTTGGAAAAGGGCAGGATTTTCCTTTTCTTCCTGAGTAGTTCCCTTAATCTTTTAAAAGTTTACTTACTTGCTTTTGAAATGCTGTTTTCAGGCCTTCTAACAGGCAAATTATCTTGTAGTCCCTCTTTCCCCTATCCTCACTCTTCTGAAAATCCTGATGGGGGCAGGGCCCAAGACAAGATTTTTGCCTTTGCCCCAAAGGGAATCTGGCTCCCACTGGTCTACAGACCCCAGCTCTTATCTCCCCTTGAAAGCCCTAGCTTGCCTTTAGATCTTATTCAGATATACCTGCAACCCTTGCCCTGAATAGAATCTGGCTCCTCTTGGTCTCCAGGACCCGGAAAACCCTTAAGCCTTCAAATTTCCTAATCGACTCCCCTCATCTCCCTTTGAAAGACTTAAGCCTTACCTTTAATCTTATTCAGTTCTGGCTCCCTTTTCTCTAGAAAGGCCTAGGCTTTCCTTATCGACTCCCCTTTATTTTGTGCCTTTCAAACTTCAGCCTACCTGTTCCCTCCATTAGCTATTCCCATTGTCTATTCAATCTGTCAGACCTCCCCAATTAAGAGTTTTTACCTACACCCTTTTCCCAACCCCCTTCTCTGGCCACCCAAAGTTACTTTAGTATTTAAGATCCACCCTAGCCCCCATTCAGATGCTGAGAATCTCTCCTGCCCCAAAGGCTGAGCCTTTCTCATGCCCGCTGGCGTCACCTGGTCAATGTGATTTATCACTAATAAACTTTTCCTCTGGCTGAAGATTTGAGTTGAAGTCATTCAGTAGGGCCCGGTACCAAGATCTTGGGGATTTTGCAGCACCCCAGAAGTCCTAGTCCTCTTCAGTCCCACCCCGGATCACTAGCAGGAGCAGCAGCTGTTCATGGGGGGTATTTTGTGGGGTCATTGCTAGCAAAACGATCCCCAAAATTTTGGGCTTCTTCCCAGATTCTCTTCCTCTCCTCAGGGGTACAACAGGTGGAGAAGAGGACATGCAAATCACCCCAAGAAAGTTCGAATTGTAGGGACACATCCCTGAAGCCCTCAGTAAATTTAGTGGGGTCTTCAGAGTATGGCAGGTACTTCCCTTAGAGGAAAAAGCCCTGAAGGCCCTGCAGGAGCAGGGGCTTTCGAGGGAGGGAGATAGGAAGTCCCACTTCTCGTTTGTGAGGGACCGGAAAGCGCCAGCTGAACTGGCAAGGCCGAGGAATCTGGCTGACAAGGGGAAAGATTACCTGACACCGGAGGAGGGGAAGAAATCAGGGGAGAAGACGCCAAGGCGAGACCCTCGTCTGAAGCCTGAGGAGGGGTCCCCTCGGAAGTAGAGGTCTGGGAAGGAGGCACCGAGTTGAGAACGTCGTCCGGAGCTTGAGCTGGGGTATCTTCGGAAGTAGAGGCTGGGGCGAGACCCTTGCTCAAGGCCTGAGTTAGGAGCAGCCTGTAGAGCAAGGGCTTGGAGGGGAAATGCAGGAGCCAGAGGAAGAGGGAAGGAGAACTAAGGAGGTGGGGGCAGGGTAAACAGGGAGGGGTTGGGGAGAATAGGGAAACACGGGGGGGGGGTCAAGGGAGAATAGGGAGCAGAAGGAAGGATGGGGAGCAGAAGGAAGGGTCTGGGGGGAATGGGGAACAGCCGGAGAGGCCAGAGGAGAATGGGGTGGAGATAGGTGCTGGGGAGGTGGTGCAGACGGAGGTTGGGAAGATGGGGTTGAAGAACCCTGGGAGGCATGAGGAGAGGATCATTCAAAAGGTCTATTTGATCCCCACTCTCCACTAGTGGGGTCAATCTAGCTACAAGCATCTTACAATCCTTTCTGAGAATGGGGTCTCTAGAAAGCTCAACAAAAGCCATTAAGTAAGAAATCTCCACCCATCTTCTTTCTTTGCGACAATATTTTTCTAACTCTGAGAGGGTCTTTACCCGTAATGTCCCCAAAAGGGGCTATGTATGCCTCATAGTTTTCCAGGTGATACTAAGGCCAAATGGTGTTGCAAAAATGCACCGGCCTTGTCAAGGTCTTTCCAATTTTGTAAAAGACAGCCCAAAGGTGAATTCTTGGGAATTGAAGAGGATTGACTCATTGCGGGATCAGGGGAAAGGAAAAAAGAAAAAAATATCCAACACTTTCCCAGTTCGCTAGCGCTGAGAGAACTGAGAGGTTTGGAGCTACGCTTCCTGATAGAGAGTCCGTCCTCTCTGCTAAGGAAGGTATTACCCAGGTGCAAGTGCTCAAGGAGAGGAACTGGACCTAAAAGCCTGGGAGCACCAGGCAGGGTTTGAGACAGCTTCGTAGCTGTCTGACTTACACGGACCTGAGAGATCAGGCTCCGAAAACCCTTCCAAGGCAAGCTTAGCTAGCTGCTTGGAAATCTCCCTCCCAGCTACAAGACAAGAAAAGAATTGGGGAGGGGGACGCTTACCAGTCGTGGCTGAAAAGAGTTTGAGATTTAGCAGTGCTTCTCCGTCAGGGAACCGTATGAAGAGGTCTGGTACTTTTGGGGTGCTGCAAAATCCCCAAGATCGCGGTACCGGGCTCTGCTGAATGAATTCAACTCATTTTCTTCAGCCAGAGGAAAAGTTTATTAGTGATAAATCACATTGACCAGGTGACGCCTGTGAAGACGAGCGGGCATGAGAGGTTCTCAGCCTTGTGGGCCTGAGATTCTCAGCATCTGAATGAGGGCCAAGGTGGATCTTAAATACTAAAGTAACTTTGGGTGGCCAGAGAAGGGGGGTTGGGAAAAGGGTCTAGGTAAGCATTCTAAGTGGGGAGGTCTGAGAGATTGAATAGACAATGGGAATAGCTAATGGAGGGAACAGGAAGGCAGAAGTTTGAAAGGCTTCTGCACAAAATCAAGGTGGGGCTAGGGCTTTCAAAAGGAGATAAGGGGAGTCGATAAGGAACAGTTTGAGACAGGAGTAAGGCCTTTCTGGGGCCTGTAGACAAAAGGGAGCCACATTCTTTCAGGGCGCATCTGAATAAGATTAAGAGGTAAGGCTAAGGCTTTCAAAGGGAGATAAGGGTCTGGGGCCTGGGAGTCAGATTCCTTTTGGGGCCAGGGGCGAAGATCTTAGCTTGGGCCCCGCCCCCATCACTTGTGGATTGGATTGTCTCTGATCCTTCTCATCATCCCGATTTCTACCTCTGGTCTAGGCTGCTGTTGTTTTCTGACATCTGTCCTCAGTAGAATCGAGATTGTATCAGGTGGAGGGAAAACATGTCAAGATGTGTGTCATTTCTTTGGATTATTTCACCCTATTTATTTTTACCCTCACACTAGCTTTGGGAAGTCATTCCCTTGGCTCTCAGGGCACCCGACCTGCCTCCCTAAGCCGGATTAAGCATTCTGTATTCAGAAGGATTTTGACAATGCACATTACTATGGCTCCCATTTACCTTGAATCCTTAAGACCCTACAGAACTACTGCAGAGTGAATTGGGTTTGAGCTCTGGGATAATGGAATGTAAAGTGTGGTTGTGCACACGTCCTCTGACACTCTTCTGGACATGTGGATATTTCTCAGCTGAATGGGTTTCAAGGTCACAAAGCAGCATATTCATTGGGATCGTTGGATTTGCCAGGATTTTCACTAGTGAGAAATATGGGGGGGGGCAGGGCCCCACGGTAGGCATTCATTGCCGAACGTGGGATTAATTTTCCAAGGCCAAAATACATGGAATTGTCTAAGCAACAAGCTGCCCTTTCGGGAGAGCAAGACGCTTTGTGACTCCACAATGGCATTGTATCACTCATTAACAAACAGAGCAGATTCACGTGAGCGCTCCGACAGGAGAACATTCTCCTCAGCTCTGCAGCTGGGGTGGTTGGTCTTTTCTTTTCCTGTTCTCCCTCCCTCTGCCTTTTATGAAGCTGCTTCTGGTCTTTGTTCTTAGAGAAGTGATCTTAAGCCTTCCTTGGGAAATGAGGGACGTGGGGGATGAAAAATGGCTGCGCTTTCCCACTGTACTCCCATATAATCCCATCTAATTGAAATCTTGTCGGCACGCTCACCATATGGAATGTTTGGCATTAAGGGGAAGTCTAAGATGTTTACGTGTGTGCAATTCAACTTCTCTTGAGTGTCATCCATGAAATAGAAGTTGAGATGTTGAGGAGAGGAAACTTGAAAGTGTCACTTCTGCAATGACCTCTAGTGCCAGATGTTTATGCAGGGACAGACAGATGCTCTGGTTACATTGAATTTGGGGCTCAGTTCATGTGTTTAAGGCCTGGTTTTTGTTTTATCCTAAAGATGGAGGCTGAAGATAATGGATTCCTTTATCAGTGTCTGTCAGACAGATATTCCAAAAGTTGAGAAATGAATGTGGAGGTCAGAGAAGGTGCTTCAGGGGAATTGGGTGGTGCAGTGGATAGAGCACTTGCCCTGGAGTCAGAAGGATCTGAGTTCAAATCTAGCCTGAGATGCTTGACCCTGGGCAAGTCACTTAACCTTGATTGCCATACTCCCAGATATAACAGCTCATCCAGCAAACTGAGAGCCACCCATGAACCCCTTCGGGGAATTGTAAAGACTGTTTCTGATGCAGGACATCCGAAAAGTCTTGGTGAAGCTTTAAATAGTTGCTTAAAACTGCACCAAGACTTTTGGGACACCCCGCATATTGGTACAGGAAAACTTAGGGTTGAAAAACTGAAAGAGACCATTTAGTTCAGCCCTCTCATTTCACAGATAAGGAAAGTAAGGCCTAGAGAGGTAAGTATTTTGCCCAGGGTCTAAGAGGAAGTCAGCTGCAGAGTTAAAATTCAAATCCATATTCTCTGACTCCAAAGGTAGTCATCTGAGATAGTCTGAGATAGGCGCTTCATTCTTCTTTTATGCTTTTTCTTTTTTTTTTATCATTCACTTTTACAAGAATTTTAGTTCCAAATTTTTTTCCCTTCTCCTTCCTCAAGATGACATGCAATCTAATATAGGCTATACCTGTACAATCATATTTCCGCATTAGTCATGTTGTGAAAGAAGAATCAGAACAAAAGGCAAAACCAGCAAGAAAGGGAAAAAAACAGAAAATAGTATGCTTTGATCTGCATTCAGATTCCGTAATTCAGTGTCTGGATATGGATCGCATTTTCCATCATGAGTCTTTTGGAATTGTCTTAGATCATTGTATTGCAGTGAAGAGCTAAGTCTAACAAAGTTAGTTGCTGTTAATATGTATGATGTTCTCATGGTTTTGCTCACTTCACTCAGCATCAGTTCATTTAAGTCTTTACAGGTTTTTCTGAAATCTGCCTGTTCATCACTTCTCATAGCACAGTGGTATTCCATTGATGCTTCTTACCTGACTAGGGTGGTTACACCAGACTCCTATCCTGATGCCGGACTAGAGTCCTTCATGCATCAATTAAAGCCTATCACTCCTTTGCTCAGGAATCTTTAATGACTCCCCTATTGCCTCCTCCGCAGCTCTACCCTCCTTCCCAAGATCTTCTTGCACTGCTCCTCATCCACATACTCTAAACACTAGCCACACTGAATTGCTCCCCATCTCCCACACACTGTCACCGCTTTTGTCTCTCTTGCTTTGGACCAGACTTGTCTTCTTTCAGCTTTTGAATCACAATTCTAATGATACCGCTTCCAGGAAGTCTTTCCTGATTCCTCCTATTAATTATGATTTTGCCCTCCTTACACTAGGGTTTTAGAGTAATATGTTTTCACTCCTTTAATGCATTTATATAGTATTACTGTGTATTGGAAGGCAGTTTTGACCTGGGTTTTAGCCTACTTTGGACACTTTTTGTATGTTCCTGGGCTCATCTTTCTCAGCCTCATCTGTAAAATTGTAACAATAATAATAATATCTGTCTCACAAGGGGTTTGGGAGCGGCTTGATGTTGCCACAGCGGATAGAGCATGGGGGCCGGAGGCAGGAAGACTCCTGAAAAACTACTGAACAACAAAACCAAACATGAAAATTGAGGGGATGCCCATCTATCGGGGAGTGGCTGAACAAGTTGTGGTACATGAATGTACTGGAATACTGTTGTGCTATAAGAAATGATGAGCAGGTGGACTTCAGAAAAACCTGGAAAGAATTATATGAACTGATGCTGAGTGAAGTGACCAGAACCAGGAGAACATTGTCTATAGTAACAGCCACATTGTACAATGACTAACTTTGATAGACTTAGTTCTTCTCAGCAATGCAAGGATCTAAGACAACTCCAAAAGATTCATGATGTGAAATGCTGTCCACATCCAGAGAAAGAACTATGGAGTTTGAATGCAGATGGAAGCATACTATTTGCTCTTTTTTTTCTCTTTTGTTTTGTTTCTTCTTTCTTGTGGTTCTTCCTCTAATTCTTCTTTACCACATGACTAATGTGAAAATATGTTTAATAGGAATGTAAATGTAGAGCCTATATCAGATTGCATGTCATCTTGGGGAGGGAGGGGGAGAAAATTAAAAACTCAAAAACTTGTGGAAGTCATTGTTGAAAACTAAAAATAAATTAATTAATTAAAAAAACCTCAGAGTTGTGGTGAGGAAGGATCAAATAATATCAAACGATACTGTATGTAAAGCACTTTGCAAACCTTTAGGTACATGAAATGTTAGCTGTTGTTATTAATTATTGTTATTATTATAGTAATCTGTATTTTCTCCTACTAGACTATTAACTACATAAAAGCAAGGATGTTGCCTTGTATAATAACTACCCCCTCCCCAATTCCAAGCATAGTGCTATGTGCATAAGACGTCCTTACTATGGTCAGAGTTGATTTACAATATTGTACTCAGTGTTTCCTGGGGTTGATCTCCCAAGGAGTCTGAAGGACATATTCTAAATGTATGAACAAATGTTTACCAGTGTAACAGTTAAAATAAGGCAGACTGAGGCATCAAGTTCTGAGCACAAAGTTTGATTTATTAGTAAAGCACAAATTTACCAATAAATGAGATCTCAGCTTCCTCAGCAAAGCTTAGCCACCACATAAGGGGGGCAGTTCTCTTATATAGTTTTGGGGAGTACAGAACAAAGAACAGGACTTCATAGGCAGGGAACAAGTTATAATTGGTTAAAAGAGCTCTGTGTTATGAATGGCAAAATCACTGTGATTGCTTTCAGAGCTGAGGGCTGCTAGGTGGTGCAGTGGATAGAATACCAGGCCTGAAGTCAGGAAGATTCTTCTTCATGAGTTCAAATCTGGCCTCAGACAGTTATTAGCTGTGTGACCCTGGGCAAGTCACTGAACCCTGTTTGCCTCAGTTCCTCATATATCAAATGAGCTGGAGAAGGCCATGGCAAACTACTCCAGTATCCCTGCCAAGAAAAGCCCTAATGGGGTTATGAAGTGTTGAATACCACTGAAACAACTGAAATAACAACAACAGAGTTGAGGTGTGCGAACTAATATGATTAGTTGGAAATTGGGAATGTGGGGTTAGCACCAACCCCATGCTTTTCTCCTAAGACAAGAAATGTTCATTGTTTGAGTCCACCTGCAAGGTTAGAGATAGTAGAGCAGACTTCTTTAGATAACAAACCAGATATTCTTGAACGATAGCTCAGTGGTGTATAGATAGCAGGAATATCTTTGAAGCAAAAATATAACAGTGATTAGCAGGAGAACTGGATTTCTAAATTTAACTCATAACAGGCCAGCTGAATTTCTGAACTAAATTCAGAGACAAAGTACCATGGCTTAGGCAGTGACAGAACAAAATTAATTAATTGTAAATAGGATTAGTTAAAAAAAAAAACCACCACAGAATCAATCCAATCATTTCACCAGAAAGAATTAAAACTGTAGCTTAGAGTCGGCTACTTATTTCTAGAGAGTCAGAGCTATCTAACTCATTATTTCAGCAACCAAGGAAAAATATTTCAAAGTTGGCATTTTAGCAAGACTTTTACTTTCTTTGAATAAAGACCTTGAAGTAGATCCCTAGTCTGATGTCTGAGAACCAGTGTATCTACATTCAGAGAGACTTGTGATTTGAAAAAAATTGACCACTAGGAGAGGAATATTTTTGTCCACAGTAATTGCTGAAGACTGCCCAGTAAGGCTCAGAGGAGTTCTGGTGTAAAATGAGCATCTATTTCAGTAAATATTAGATCCTTGAAGTACCAAATTACCATGTTGGATGAATTCACAGTAATTGAGGATACCAGAAGGAAATGCTGAGTCAGCCTGCCTATATGGGTTTGAGCTGGAGATACTGTGAGTTTGCCTGTTGGTACCATGTCTGCCTTAATTGGACCCTGTCTGTTGCTCCACCAACAGGCAAAGAGACAGCTGCAATGAAAGCTGACCTCCTGAGAGCCAGGAATATGAAAAGGTATATTAACCAGCTGACTGTGGCAAAGAAACAGTGTGAGAAGAGAATTCGACTTCTGGGAGGTCCTGCTTATGATCAGCAAGAAGATGGCGCCTCAGATGAGGGAGAAGGGCCTCAGAGTCAGAAGGTAAAACTGTGATTGGTGTCAATTTTTACGTGTGTCCTATTTCACTTTTAGGTGGTTATGAAAGCAAATACCCTTTAGATTTGTAATGATTGGCGTAGAACAGAGAACAAAGAAGTTCTGAGGTTCCACATTGACTCTAGGCCATCCACATTTCTCCTTTGGCCCAACTGGCAGCATTGTCTGCCTTCCGTTTCTGATGAAGTAGCAGGCATGATGACATTTTATGCACATTTTGCTTTCTCAGTCCTCTTTGTGGATGACAGACATAAATATATTCTCAAGCAGCCCTCACATTACATAAGAGGCCCACCCCTGGTGGAGACATATTGATTCTAATAGGTAACAAGCCAGTTTTCTGAGAGCCAAGAATATGAAAAGACATATTAATTAGCTGACTGTGACAACAGGTAGGAAAAGAGAAGAGTACTCATTTGGGATGTTTGGGTTTGGGGCTAAAAATGACAATTTAAGGTCTTTGGAGCCATGCAACCTAATTATATGTAAGTGACCTCATAGACAGGATGCCCACCCTGTTATCTGACTGTTGTTGATCCAGAGTCAAGGTCCTCTTCCTGCCACGTCCGTGTGGCACATGGTCAGAAGAGTCTACCAAGTGATGTTTATGCATGTTTTTGTTGCTCATGCTGTTGTGGGGTGGGACAAGGATGATGAGAGGTCCTTAACTTTGCTAGTGTCATGGACCCCTTCTCAGAATGTTTTTAAATACATGGAATAAAATGTACAAGATTACCAAGGAAACACATCATACTAAAAAACAGTTATCAAAATATTTTAAAATGTTCCCTTTAATCTAAAATAAATGGGAAAACTGAGAAGCTGTTGTTGTTTTCTTAGAGGACTATCTAGAATTTTAGCATTTTTGAACCCAAGGACAAGGACTTTTATCCTTGTATTCCTAACACCTATCCCAGGGTGTTCTACTTAGCAGATGCTTAATTTATGTTTTGCTGAATGAATGAATGTTATTGATCTGGCACTGTTAAATGGAGCAGGATGGATAGAGTGCTGTGCCTGGAGTCAGGAAGACCTGAATTCAAATCTAGCCTCAGACACTTACTAGCTATGTGACCCTGGACAAGTCACTTAACCACTCTCAGTCTCAGTTTCCTCAACTATACAGTGGAGATAATAGTAGTATCTACCTCCCAGGGGTGTTGTGAGAATCAATGAGATAATATTTGTAAAGTGCCCGCCACAGAGTAGATTAAATACTTATTCCCTTCCCTTTCCTCTTCTTCTCATGTCCCTTGGTTTCTTTCCCAGGGAGACTGGCAAGGATGGTGTTATGGTTTCAGTTTCTAAGTAGTTTGCTGTTGAAAAGATTAAGATGTCAATTGACTTGTTTGGGTCCCTGAAAGAAAAGTGTTTGGAGCTTTCAATGACAGGCAAAATGATTCTTGCAGAGCTCTTAATCTGCTTGTACTTGACCCAGGGGGCTCATCAATTTCTTCATTCAAGATCTTGAAAACATGTGTCCTAAGTTCCATGAGTCACCTTGAAGATATTTTTGTATATCAAGAAACAAGAGGTATTTTAGTTCCAAAGGAAATGAAGAATTCTGTTCCTAAAGTGCTGGTTTTGAGAAGGTTCCACATCAGCTAGTAACACATGGAAATGGGGAGGAGTAGAGAAGGATATGCGTAAGGGTGCTCTCAAAGTCACCTTTACAGTTACAGAGCCATACTGGTTGACCTTGGAGGCCAACACAGTCCTTGTTTCCTCCTTTCCTTTTTCTAAGTATTTTAAAACTGTGTTAAGTTCTTCAGTAAGCACACCATGAATGTTTCTTTGTTTGAATTTAATTAGAAGCAAGCTCTTCCAGAATTATAAACTCATAGGATTTAGTGCTGGACGGGATCCTTTGAGGAACATATTGACTTAGTCTTAGAAAATCACGTACAGTACTAACATTATCTATGTTTTATTGTATTTGTATTAATTTTGTTAAGTGTCTCCCAATTGCATTTTAATCTGGTTCAGGCCACACTCAGGAATCTAGTGGGCTGCACACAGCCCATTAGCTGCCTGTGTGACATTTCTGGATTAGATAATAGAATCCTAGGTTTACACCTGGAAAGCCCGTAAGAGATCATCTATGATCTCTAAGGTTTTTCCTAGTTCAAAATTGATGGTGCTATGGTCTAGCTCATTTCCTCATCTCTAAGATGAAGAAATGGAGGCCTAAGAAAGAGAAGTAGTTTGCCCAAAGTCACACAAATAATTGTAACCCAAGTCTTTTGGCTCCATCCCTGGGCTCACTTTCCACTATAGCCCATTGCCACCATTACATATTTAACATATTACAGTGAGATAATTTTGCATAAAGGAAAACCTGGACCTCCTTTCTGAGGCTAATGATGTACCTAGCACTTTGCAAGAGACATCATGACTTACTGGGTGGAGAAGCTGGCTTGAAGCCAAGAATATCTGGGACCACCTGTGAGACGTACTGACCGTGTTGCCCTGAGCCAGTCATTTGACTTCACAGTGCACTAACGTGCAGAGATGATGCTGGTCTGCAGTGGGATGCGTTTCCTCACGTAGGTGTTCCCTAAGCAAATGAACTTACATGTCCAGTCCCTATCCCCCATCCCCTCCTTGCTGGACACAAGGGACCTTAGGCAAATAGTATAGCTGAATCAGTCACTCATTGTATACCCAATGCCACTATTAGAAGAATAACTTAGAGACTTGAAGTTGCTGAAGTGGGCTCGTCAATGGAAATATGACAGACAGCATCTTCTTTGGTGTGGTATAGTGGAAATTCACTGGCCAAGTGAATAGCAGACCTGGATTCTAGTCCTATCTCCCCCTAACTAGCTTTATGCACCTAGGTAAGTCATTCCCCCTTATTTGTTCAGTGAGAACTTGGGCCAGCTGCTCTCTTGAGTTCTCTTCCATCTCTCAAGTTCTGACTCTATTCTGTTATTCCAGATTGGGGGCTTTATTGTTGGTCTATTAGAAGTGTTGAAAAATGTCATTAGCAAATGTACAGCGTCCAATAGGATGACTCATACCTTTACAGAGAGTCCATGAAAACACAGTACATGCTCTCTGGAAGCTTTTAGGCTCATAGGTTTAAAAAAAAAAAGGTAAGAGGTACTGTACAAACATACACTGTCTGAATGCAACTGTGGCTCATTGGGAGTTCATTATCTTTATAAACACAGTCCTTTAGCTTTACCTGCTTTTAACCTACCTCCTTAAAGCCATTCCTTTGGCCGTACTAACATGAATTCAGTTCTTCTTTTTTAGAATATTGAAATGCAGAAATGCAGGAAAGGGATCCAAAGGTCCAGTCCCTCTTCCCTATCAAAAAACAATTCCCTCTTCTTCCCTCCTGCTCAGAAAAAGACCGAGATTCATACAATGTAATACCATTTCTGTGTGATGTTTTGCTGTTGAGTTCTAGCAGATATATAAACAGTCCTTTTCTACGCTCCAGCTTTTGAGTCTCCCAGTGTTGCTTGGAATGATTTTCTTGAAGGTTTTATCTGACCCCTGGTGCTTGATTTCTTGTCTTTGAGTCATTTCCTAAATTTTGCTCCACCTTCATGTCCTCAGCTTTATTCTTCGTCACTCTTCTCTTCATGAGTGTGTTGTAGAGAAAACGTTTGGTTAAGTCAGGGGGATAGACTTGAGCTATGGATGGTTCAGGGAGCCAGAGCAAATTCAGATTTCCAAAGCAGAAATAAAAGATTAGTATTGGTATGAATGATGGCAGCTGAATGTGTAAGGGTGTTTGTTGCAAAGCAGAATCTATGAATCCCGTGATTGCTGTGGTCTAGTGTAAAGGGAAATTCCATAGTATAAGCATAATCTGTGCTCCTTTGGTTACATGACTGCACTTGGATAGACTCTTGCCTAGGTGATCGAATTCACAGCAACCTTATTTTCTTTCAGAATAGAATGTAAGATCCTTGAAGGAATAATAGACTGTTTCATTTTTGTCTTTGTATACCTAGCACCCAGGACAGTGCCTGGTCATAAGAGACACTAAATAAATGCTTGTGGATTGATTCCAGTTTAGTTTAAACATTAAGTACCTACCATATACAGAGCACTGGATTGGTGTTGGTGAGATATAAAGTTTGGGGGAGACATTGTTCGTGCCCTCAAGGACATTACACGAGGAAGATAAGGTACTTGCAAATGACTATACTTGAAGACGTCGGTGGCTCCATATTGAGTACATACAGTGATGCAGTTCAAAACCTGTTGACATTTGTTCATCCTGTCAGACTCTCGTCTATATCCTCTCATAAATCCTCCATAGGGAGGGGAAGATGAGAGAGACGGGCAGGTGGGGGAAGTACATGAACCTTACTCTCATTGGAATTGGCTCATAAAGGGAATAGCATATATACTCAGTTGGGTATAGAAATCTAGCTTGCCATATAAGAAAGTAGAAGAGGAAGGGGGGAGGTGGTACCAGGAGGAGGGTAATGGAAGGGAAGGTGGATTGGGGGAAGTGAAAGTCAGAAGCAAAACACTTTTGAGAATGGACAAAGTGAAAGGAGAGAGAGAGTAGGATAAACAGGGAGAAAATAGGATGGAGGGAAATATAGTTTTCAGACAAAGTAATCAAAGTAATATAAATACAAAGTAATCTGTAGTCATATGAAAAAATGTTCTGAATCACTATTGATTAGAGAAATGCAAATTAAAACAACTTTGAGGTACCACCCCACACCTAACAGATTGGCTAATATGACAGAAAAGAAAAAAGACAAATGTTGGAGGGGATACGGGGAAATTGAGACATTAATGCACTATTGGTGAAGTGGTATATTGATTCCTCCATTCTGTAGAGCAATTTGGAACTATACGCAAAGGGCTATAAAAACACACATGCCCTTTGATCCATCAATACCACTATTAGGTTTGTAACCCAAAGAGATAAAAAACAAAAAAGGAAAAGGACCCATACATACAAAATTATCTTTTTTAGTGGTGGCAAAGAATTGGAAATTGAGGAGATGTCCATCAATTGGGGAATAGCTGAACAAGTTATATATTGTCATATATATTTGTTGTGTGATACTGTGTATGGTTGTGATGGAATAGTATTGTGCTATGAGAAATGATGAGCAGGATCCATATCCAAAGAAAGAACTATGAAAGTTGAATTGCTATTTTTTTCCCTCTTTTGTTGAGTTTTGTTTCCTTTTTCTGATGTTTCCTCCTATTGGTTTTAATTTTTACTTACAACACCACTAATGTGAAAATATGTTTAATAGGAATGTAAATGTATAGCCTATATCAGATTGTCCACCGACTTGGGGAGTGTTATGGGGAGGAATGGGAAGAAAAATTTTAAACTCAAAAGCATATGGAAGTGATTATTAGTAAATCAAAATAAATTAATAAAATTTTTTAAAAAAATTAAAAAAAAAGAAATGATGAGCAAGATGCTCTCAGAAAAACCTGGAAAGACTTATATGAACTGATGCAAAGTGAAATGAGCAGAACCATGAGAACATTATGTATAGTAACAGCGATATCGTAAGATGATCAGTTGTGAATGACTTAGCTATTCTCAGCAATGCAATGATCCAGGACAGTTGTGAAGAACTTATGATGAAAAATGCAGTCCATCTGCAGAGAAAGACCTGATGGAGTCTGAATACAGATTGAAGCATGCTTTTTCTTTACTTTATTTATTTGGAGATGGGAGGGTATCTGTGTTTTCTTTCACAAACATGATTAATGTGGAAATATGTTTTGCATCACTGTACATGTAGAACCTATATCAAATTGTTTTCCTTCTCAATGAGAGGGTGAAGAGAGAGGAAGGAAAATAATTTAGAACTCAAAAATTTTAAAAACCAAATGTTAAAAATTGTTTTTTACATGTAGTTGGGGGGAAAATAAAATATTAAATTTAAAAAGAGAAAAAAAATCCTCCATGGAAGATCCACCCAACTTACTAGAGGCTTTCATGAGATCTTTTCCCTTTCATTGGTGAACACCCAGGCTCTCTATCTGTCATCCCCATACAAATAATTACAGCACATAATATTCTATAAATGGATTAGTAAGGTGCTATGCAAAGTAAATACTATTTTAGGCCCCAAGGGCCTGATCAGAGAAGGCTTCCTGGAAAATGTGGTTTTAAAAGATAGGCATGAATTCAGTAGAAGAAAGAGAGGGATGCTAGTGCAGCCATAGGTAACTATGTGAGTAGCAAAAGGTATGTTTAGTGAGTATTCTAATTTGACTGAAGCATAGATTAGGTGAAGGGAGTAGCATGAAATAAAGCATGTGCTGATGTCATATTGAGGAAGGCCTTGAATGCCAGGTAAGGGAGACTGATTGAATGAAAACATTGATTAAATGTTTACTATATCTCAAGCACTGTGGTAAGTACTGGGGATATAAATACAAAAATGAAACAGTATTTGCCCTCAAGATCATATTCTATAAGGGGAAAGAGTATTTCGGTCGTCAATGGAAAATGGGAGACATAGAAGAATTGATTGACATTCCCTTTCCATTAACAATGATAGCCTTGATTTGATTATGTTTCCTAGAACAAGAGATGGAAAGTGGGGGCAAGGAGGAGTGGGGAGTCCATGCAAGGTACCAGAATAGAGAGAAAGAAGATGGCTAGAGTGATTGGCTGGATGGGATAGTATGGTCTGGGGTGACTGATAAGGTCTATTAATTCAGTAGGCAAAAGTGATTGATTTCCTAATGATGTCATATCTTATCTACCTAAACTTAGTATTCCGCTTGATTTTTCCAGACTGATCTATCCTAGAATTGGAGCTCTTATTAGCTTGGCACCTACCATTCTTCCAAGCCAAAAACCCAGTCCTCACTTCTCTAGCTAGCCTCATTCCATTTCTGCTCACATCCTGCCATGATACAGTGCAACCTCCCAAGTGAAGTACATGATTATTGCAAGGGGGCCAAACACTCTTAGAGAGCCCAGTGTTGGCACTTAGTAGTTGCTTGGCCCTGGGCAAGACCTTTAAGCCTCAGTTTCCTCTTCTACAAATGGGGGCGATAATACTTACCTAGACTGTCTCCCAAGGTTGTTGTGAGAATAACATCTCGGAAACCTATATGTACACACATGTATACATGCACATACATGCTATTGTTGTTGGGGATAAATAAAATGTGCTAAGAATTGAGAACACATTTATAAGGAGGAAACATTTGGAATAAAATAATAAAGGAAGGTTTTGCATCCTTGGCTAACAAGGACAGCAGCTCCTGCTGTTGTCTCTGGGAGCTCTGCGCACAGCAAATCATTGATCTCAGTAGTGCTTTCCGGGCAGCTCAGGCTGACAACATGGATCTACGAGTAGCCCGGCGGCCTGACTTCTATAGCTGAGCCTGAGAAAGGGTCAGGATGCTTTCCATTGATCCTGGCTTCTTCACTACCCTGCTATTCTATAGTTCTTACTTTCTGCTTTGATTGTGTGTGAAAGCCGGTTCCCTAGCACCTACCAGCTTTCCCTAAGATTTTTAGTCCTTCCAGCTAATGTAATCAAAGTGCAGACTATTCTTGTTTCTCTTTGAGTTTAATGAGGTCTAGGCAGAAGCTGCCACTTTTGTGCTGAGATGCTGCCGCTTTTCAGGTTTTTGCTGTCATTCCTTCAACACAAGCCATGTTAAGTCATGCCCAGGCTGTTGCTTTTTTACATCAGAGTTTTCCTGGCTACTCGCAATAGAGAAGGTCCCTCTGCATTCATGCAGAATGTCTCTGCTACAAGGCAAAGTACCCATTCTCAGTTGACATTTATGATCTAATCTTCAAGACTAATTCTACAGACCACAGAGAGAGCAGGCTGCTAAGAGACTAGGCTTTGAAGAGGAGCGTGGGTTGTGTCTCAGTCCCTGAAATTTAGTGCCCCATTTCCTAGAGAAATGGCACCTAGTGGAATGGAGATGTAGAAGTGAGAAAGGAAACAGTGACGAACCCAGAAAGGGCAGGAGTGATCTCCCTGGCCTCTGATGTTTTGGGCAGTGTGACCCTGGCCTAATGACTTCACCTCTCAGTGCTGCAGGACTCAAAGTTACAGAGAAGGTGCTGCCCTGACCTGCATTTGTAGCATTTCCTCACCTGGGATTTCCCTATACCCATGAAATCTCCATGAAGCCTTTCTTGATCCTCTAAATGCTAGTACCCTCCCTCCTAAACTACCTTGTCTTTAACTATCATTTATATATTTGTATTTATTTACTTAATGCTATATTTTTGTGTGTGTATTTCTGCTATACAAGTGAAAATTGTTCTGTTTTTCACATTTGCATCTTCACTGCCTAAGGCAGTGGCTGCTTAATAGTAGATGCTTAATAAGTAATTGTTAATTGATTGCTTACTTAACAGTAGTTAATGAATAAATACTTACTGATTGATTACTTTGCTAAGCACCAGGGATATAAATACTAAAGAAAATATTTTTTAAAAAGAGTCCTTGTGTCAAGAAATTTATATTTAAATATGAGGAGACAAAACATGATAGGAGATCCGTAGTCTGAGAAGGGAATGTCTGGGTGGCCACAGAGATCATAGGACAATTGGTTAACATGCCTTTTCCAGGAACAATGGCGGCATGGTAGTATTGATTTGATTATTGAGCCCAGAGCAGGAGATGGAAAAGGGGAGAGGTTGGTTGGGGGTGGGGAGGGAGAGAATATGACAGAAGAGAGGTGGATGGAATGTGCAAGGGTAGCAGAATGGATGGCAGGATCGCTGAAGTGGGTAGCTGAATGAGTATGAGGCATAGTCTGACTTGTAGGTCTGGGGCCAGCTAGGTCATAGTGGACCAGTGAAGCTAAAATTTATTTGCCAATCAAGCAGTTGCAAAGTGGAGTGGATTAATTCCCCCAAGGACTAGGGGTTAGTTGGTTTGTTTTTCTGACAGCCTAGCTCAAAACTGGGAAGAAACATGGTGGTGTGAGGATAGATGAGATGGCTGTGGTGGGCAGCTGGATGGAATGTAACACATAGCTGTGTAGAGTAATCATTTTTGAAATGGCATTTTAACACATTAAAATTTCAAAACACATCATATACGTTATCTCATGTGAGTCTCACACCAGCCCTAGGAGGTTTATTATCAGTTCTCACTAACCCCATTTTACAGATGAGATAACTAAGGCTCAGAAGGGTCAAGTGACTTGCCTGGTCAGAGAAATAAACACCAGAGGCAAAATTTGAACCCAAGTCTTTCTGACTTTAAGTACAGCTCTTTTCCTGTTACACCACGCCTCCCTCTCATAAATTTTAGTCTTGAAGTCTAAAAACCTAAGTTTGTGTCCCAGCTGCAACATATACTCCATGTGTGACCTGGGGAAAGCCAATTGCCTTGTATTTAGTGGCAATATGTTTGGTGCTGCTCTAAACCCCAGTTTCTTCATCTGTAAAATGGGATTACAATATATGCATTATGTATTTCCCAGGGGGATAATGAAGAAAGCTCATATGGTATGACTGCTTCCCTTTGCCACAAATAATGATTAAATAAAAATATAATAATAAACAATAGATCTATATAAAAGTCTGACGTTGAAGGGCAAATCCAGAGAGACTCACCATTCCTCAGCCACCAGGGTCTTTGGCTACAGCAGCTTGGGAAGCAGTCCTTATGAACGTTCATCAATCTCAAGTGGGCTGGGTATTGAGGTTCATGCCCATGATCTCTGCTTCCGGGGAGGCTGAGCCTGCTGGATCCCTTGAGCTTGGGAGATGCAGTGAGCTAAAACCGATTGATGTCCATCACCTCCATGATGTCATGGTCCTCTTCAAGAGTGAAAGACAAACAACAAAAGCACCATGGGCTGATAGTCCTTCAAACAAAGGGCAAACCAGTCCAGGTTGGAACTAAAGCAAGTCAAAGCTCCCTGTACCAATTGGTAATGGGGTTGCTAAGCCTGGAGTTCAGAAGACCTGAGTTCAAGTCTAGCCTTAGACATTAACCAGCTGTGGGGTCTCTGTCACAAGTCACTTTAACCACTGTTTGCCTCAGTTTCTTCAACTGTAAAATGGATAATAATAGCACTTACCTCCCAGGGTTGTTCTGAGGATCAAATGAGGTAACATTTGTGAAGAGCTTAGCACAGTACCTGGCATACAGTAGGTGGTATATGGTGCTAGTGATTATGAGTATCCATTTTACTATCACCCTGGGCAAAAGAGAGAGACCCGATTTTTTAAAATCTTGAAGCTTTATATAATTGAGTTCCTATTATTTATAATAAGAGGAGGTAGGAGTAAAATGAATAATTGAAGTTGCCAAACCATCGAAATTACATCATTCAGAAGCTTTACTGTAGCCATTAATTTCAAAGCCTCCTCCTCTACCCCACCCCCTAATTTGTTTTGGAGATTAATTTTCTTCTCTCTTCCTTCCCTCACTGACATATTCTTAGTTCAGATGACTAATATAATTGCTAAATTACTCAGTAAAACAGAAGGGGGGAAAAAAAAGCAGAGACTTGAATAATTCGTTGACTAGATCAATTAGGAGTTTTGTTTTTCTTGAGAAAGTGAGGTGGGCAAGTCCTTTAGCTAACGAATGCTAGCAATGGAGAGCCTAGGCTGTGTATTCATTGGTGATCCCAAGATACTCCTCCCTGTACCAGGGGAGTGTATACCAGTATCTGTGAGATCACACATTTATCAAAGTACCCCAAAGGTCCGTTCATGATTATTTACGCTGATGGAGAGGATAAGAGGCAAGAGAAATAAAAAAGTTCCCACTGGCTTTGTCACTAAGGGTTGGTAGAAGTTAGATAAAAAATTTTTAAATGCAGTTTATCAAATTCAACAAATATTTATTAAACAACTATGTGCATTGTACTATGTGCATTAAAGACAACTGTGCACATTGTACTAGATATTTGGAGTTCTCTAAGAATTTTGTTCTTGTTCAGTCTTTTCCAGTCGTGTCCCAACTTTTTGTGACCCTATTTGGAGTTTTCTTGGCAGAGACACGGAGTGGTTTGCCATTTCCTTCCCCAGCTCATTTTACAGATGAAGAAACTGAGACAAATGGGGTTAAGTGACTCTCCCAGAGTCACACAGCTAGGAAGTGTCTGAGGCTGGATTTGAACTCAGTTCTTCCTGACTCCAGACCCAGTGCTCTATCCACGTTGCCATTCTGGGAGCACAGAGACAAAAATTAAATGGTTAATGCCCTTAATGAGCTTACATTCCACTTGGGGGGATATGGTATAAAGGGAGAGACCACTAAAAAGTGGTAGTGGGAGGCTTCCTGTAGAAAGCCTTGTAATGGTGTTGAACCTTTACAAGAAGATAAGGTAAGGAAGGAGAGCATTTCAGGCATGGGGCACAGCTTGGACAGTCAAAAAGGTGAGACGTGGAGTACAAAGTTGGAATAACAGCTGGTGGGCCAGTTTTACTATAACATAAAGTTAGCAAAGAAGAGTAATGTGAAGGAAGGGTGGAAAGGTGCGTGAGGAGTCAGATTTAGGAGGGCTTTAGATATTCAGGCGGAAAAGTTGATATTTTTATCTAGAAGTAATAGGGAGCACCTGAAGATTTTTGAGCGGGGAAGTAACATGGTCAAGCCTGTGGTTTAGGAATATTAGTAACTGGGATGCTTTGTGGAAGGTTAGAGATGTCCATTTCATTCCTCCAACAAAGCAAGTAATATCAGGCAAGAGCTCACCTAATTGGCAGCGGTTTTAAAAAGTTGATTTTATTCATCCTGTCATCTCATAATTGCCTTCAGGAAGATCATATTGGAAGTATTTTAAGATAATTTGTTAGCTACTACAATATTAACAAAACAATTGTCAAACATGGATTTGTTTAGCTAATTTGACTCTGCAGACAAAATAAGAATTTTCCTTGTTACTAATTGGAGATGGGGATATGAGATATGAGGATTCATTTGAGAAATTTCTTCTAATGAATTGATCCATAATAAACTATGTTTGCTTTCTCATAATTTATTAGTTTTACCTTGTGTGAAATAGTTCACTATTTATCTTTGGGCACCAGAAAAGAAAAATAAATATCACTTAGGAGGTAGTATAGTACAGAGGAAAGAACTCAGATATTGTAGTCAGAAGCCCTGGGTTCAAATCTCACCTATGATACTTAATTAAACCTGTGTGATCTTGATAAATCACTTGACTTCCTTTCCTCAGTTTTCCCATCTGTAAAATGAGGGGGTTTGACTAGATGGCCTCTGAGCTCCCTTCAAGCTCAAGATCTATTATCCTACTTTAAAAAAATCATACATATTCAACAAATGTTGTTCTTTTTTTCCCCATTTTTAAAATTATTATTTTCTTTTTTCTTTTTCTTTTTTTTAATAAATTTATTTATTTTTAGTTTTCAATAGTCACTTCCACAAGTTTTTGATTTCCAAATTTCTCACCCCTCCCCCCACCCCAAGATGGCATACATCTGAATACCCCTTCCCCTGGTCTGACCTCTCTTCTATCTCTCCCCTCTCCCTTCTCTTATCCCCTTCCCCTTCTATTTTCCTGTAGAGCAGGATAGACTTCTGTACCCCCATTTCCTGTATTTCTTATTTCCCAGTTGCATGTGAAAACATTTTTTAAAAAACATGTGTTTTTAAAACTTTGAGTTCCAAATTTTCTCCCTTCCTCCCTCCCCACCCACCCTCACTGAAAAGGCAAGCGACTCAATATAGGTTGTACATGTGCAGTTATGCAAAACACTTCCTTAGTAGACATTCAACAAGCATTGTTAAGCAATTGTTTAGAGACACAAAGCGGGATTTAGTACAGATTCTGCCCTTGAGTGGCTTACGCTCTCACATTAGGAAAAGACATGCCCAAAGAGCTGGTGATACAAGATGGATGGAGATACGAGCGGAGAAGATGTCTAGATGAAGTGCTATGGGAAATTTGAGGGGGGATGGGGGAGAAGATAAGGTAACAGGGATTGTGGTGGCAGAGAACTGGAAATTGCAGGAATCCCCGTCAACTGTGGAATGACTAAGCAGGTTGTGTGTATGTTGTGCTGGAATACTACTGTGCTATAAGAAATGATGAGCTCAATGATCTTAGAAGGGCATGGAAAGACATGTGAGAAATGATG
Source organism: Phascolarctos cinereus (assembly GCF_003287225.1). Taxonomy (NCBI): domain Eukaryota; kingdom Metazoa; phylum Chordata; class Mammalia; order Diprotodontia; family Phascolarctidae; genus Phascolarctos; species Phascolarctos cinereus. The sequence continues at coordinate 65,279,866 of NW_027556402.1, read as the reverse complement.
AAGAGTGAAGTGAGTGGAACCAAGAGAACATCGTATACAGTAATAGCAATATTGTTTTAAGAACAACTTTGAGCGATTAAGTCATTTTGACCATTATAAATACACAAATTACAAATAAAGGGCATATGAAGATATCTGCTATCTGCATCTAGAGAAAGAACTGATAAATAGAAGTGTATATGGAATAATTTTACATATATATATATATGTGTGTGTGTGTGTGTATATATATAAAAAACTATTTTGTTTAATAGTGGCCATCTCTGTGGAGGGGAGGAAGAAATTTCATAACTTGTATATTTGGAGGGAATAGTAAGTTATAGATTTGCTGTTTCATGCACATCATCATTTTTATTGTACTTTGTTATGGAAATGCTTGTTTTGTTTGTGAATTGAAAAGAAAATAAGTTTTTTTTTAAAAGCCATATTTTCTCCATTTTAGTTATGAAAAATTAGAACAAATCCAGCTCGAATATTCACTAATTTTTCACCAAACTTAGAGAACTGAACATATTTTATTTCGATTTGTTATGTATATGATTATGTGTGGATCGGTCACGTTGAGATCTCATTTGCTGAATGAAGCATGGGCTAAGTGGGGACCCTGGAAGTAGAAGGAAAATAGGATGATGCAATCATGACTCTGCTCTTGACTTTTCCTTACCAACAGATTCTTCAGTTTGAGGATATTTTGGCAAACCCATCCTATCGAGAACACTTTCGAATATATATGGAAAGGATGGACAAGAGAGCTTTGATTAGCTTTTGGGAGTCGGTGGAATATCTGAAGAATGCAAACAAGGTAATTGCTGGAAATGGTATCTTCTCTTTGGTACAGTTTGAATGCTATTAATATACTATGTGTCCTATGAAAATTTCTTTAAAGCAAACATTGAAACATTATATATAGAATCAAAAGTTCCTAGAGTTAAAGGGACCCTGGTTTAATCCTTACCTGAAGCATAAACCACTGCTATAAAATCCCTGACAAGTTGTCATCAGCCTTCGCTTGGAGACCTTCAGTGACAGGGAACTCATTACCTTCCAAGTCAATCCATTCCATCTTAGGACAGCTCTGATTATAAGAAAATTCTTTCTTACATAGAGTTTTCTATAGCTTCTATTTTTCTACCTGTTTCCACCTGATTCTACCCTTTAAGGAAAAGCAGAATTGATCAAACTATTATTCTTACATGAAAGTTCTTTGAAAACCTAAAGAGCTATCCTGCCTTCCCCTAGTTTTTTCTAAACATCCTCAGTTCCTTCAACCAGTATGGCAGCTAGATGGTACAGTGGATAGAGTGCCTTGCCTGGAGCCAGGAAGACCCGAGTTTCCAATCTGGCCTCAGATACTTACTAGCTATATGACCCTAGGTAAGTCACTTAACCCTATTTGTCTCAGTTTTCCCATCTGTCAAATGGTGATAATAATCCTCCTAGTATAGTTATGAGGATAAAAATAAAATAAGATTTGTCAAGTGTTATGCTCTATAAACATTAGTTTTTATTTTAATGATAGAGTTTGAAATCCATTATCTAGATTGGACACAGGCCCGCTTGCTCTTATTAACACAATAGGTGATTAAATAGAGGGAGCTAGGTGGTACAGTGGATAGAGTGCTGGACCTGGAATCAGGAAGACCTGAATTCAAATGCTGCCTCATATACTTACTAGTTGTGTGACCTCAAGCAAGTCACATACCTCTTTCAATTATAGTTATCTTATCTATGAAATGGGGATAACAATGGCACCTATCTCCCAGGGTAGTTTTAATGACAAAATGAGCTGATAAACGTAAGTTGCTTTGCAAACTTTAATTGCTGTTGTCTTCACATCTTCATGACTCTATTTGGGATATTCTTGGTAAAGATACTGGAAGTGGTTTGCCAGTTCATTCTCCAACTCATTTTTATAGTTGAGGAGACTAAGGAAGAAAACAGGGTAAAGTGACTTACCCAGGGTTACACAGCTAGTAAGAGTCTGAGGCCAGATTTGAAGTCAGTTCTCCCTGACTCCAGGCCAGGTATTGTATTCACTGCACAACCTAGCTGCCCCTAAACTTTGAAGTGCTACATAAATGCTAGTTATCATCGTCATTGTCGTTATCTGACTGAGCAGAATAAAATGGCACACAATCTCCCGTTATTCTACACTGTATACTTCTATTAATGCTGCCTATGATAATTAGTGTTAATAGCTACCACATTACAATGAAGGCTCACTGTGCTTGTAATCTACTTAAACAACCAGTGAAATCTTACTCTAATTAAAATTTTACATTGAAAAGCTAGTTCTAACCCAATTATAACTTTTTTTTGCCATATGTGAGGTGAGTTCCTTCCCCTTGAGTGACTTAAATCTAATGGCAACCAGGATGGTTAAGAGATGGGAAGCTACAGCAAATGAATCTTTGTGGAAGTAATAGAAAAGTTCAGTCTGAAGAAGAGATGACTTTTCAAAGGCCCAGAATCTCCATCTTGAAGCTTCTAGGAGGCTGCCATGTGAAAGAGAGATTAGATCTGCCCTAGAACACAAAACCTGAAACAATGAGTAGGAGGTTTCAGTAGCACGGGAGGGAAAACTTCCTAACAAAGTTACTTTAAGTAGGTCTGGGCTCCCTTAAATAGATACTGAGTTCCCCTCAAAAGAATAAGTTAAAAATAAATAAGTACATAAACAAAAACAGTTGGTGAGTTCCCCGGCAGGAAGTCTTATGGATCCCAATGGATAACCTTTTCTAAGAAGATTCCTGTTTTGTTATGAGTGGGTCTGTCACAGGGTCTTTAACCTGGGTTCTGTCAACTTGTTTTTAAAATATTTTGTTAATTCTATTTCGGTATAATTGACTTTCTTTGTAATAGGACATATTTTATTTTATGCATTTAAGGCATTATTCTGAGAAGGGTTTGACCAGGCTGCCAAATGGGTCCATGAATCCAAAAAAGCTTAAGAATTCTGGGCCTTTAAGGTCCCTTTCAGCTCTGAGATCTATAACCATTGAAAATTTTCAAAAGAATACACCTCAGGCTCTGAAGACAATTCCCAGCTGTTCAGCACTCGTATGATGTTTTCATTAGCGTTGTACAAGGTGATTTTGGATGGCACATTTGGATGTAAAAATGATGGTATATTTGTAAAAATAGTAAGCACATGTCCCTGCCACATGTGAGTGAACAGAGAATTTCTTCTCTTTCTTTTCCACTATTCTCCATTGCTTAATTTAATGTCCCTGAGAGTATTAATGTTATGTTTATACACACACACACACACACACACACACACACATGCACACACACACACACACACACACACATGCACACACACACACAGCTACAGTTTTAAAAGTAGAGATTAGTGATATCCTGAATTAATATTAAATGATAGTATGCAGTTATCCTGAAATGTGTCTTATTTTCATTTTATTATTTAACAAAAGAAAATTGTCTTCTCTTTTCTAAGTCATTTAACCTCTCTAAGCTTCAGTATTTTCATTTGCAAAACAGAGCTAGTGATTGCTGACCTCTGGATTATTGTGAGAAAGCTCCTTAAGCTTAAACATGCTACAGAAATAAGTTATCATTATTTATAATTATTATCATTTGAGGTAGACCCATGATTTCATTGGCAGAGAGAATTCCTGATTAAGAAACTCCCTTAAATGCTATCCACATCCAGAGAAAGAACTTTGGAGTCTGAATGCAGATGGAAGCATTCTATTTTATATTTGCTCTCTTTTTTTCTGTTGTTGTTGTTTTGTTCTTTCTTGTGGTTCCTCCCATTGGTTCTAATTCTTCTTTACATCATGACTAGTATGAAAATATGTTTAATTAAAAAAAAATTGAAAAAAAAGAAATTCTCTTTACCAATGCAGGGTCATAGCTGTTCTTAATTTATAGTCTTAGAAAATCATCTGGGATGCTGAGAGATTAAATGAGTTGTCTGGGGTCATGCAGACAGTATTGCCAGAGATAATACTTGAACCCAGGTTTTTCTAACTCTGAGGTCAACTCCATAGCCATACCAAAGATTACTGCTATCGTCATCGTCGTCGTCATCATCATCATCATCATCATCATCACCATCATCATCATCATCATTATTTCTTTTTAAACGCAAGAGACTTAAAAGAAATAATTTGGACTTAATGATTTTAATTTCTTTTCTCTTGACTTCAGCTTTCTCTTTCCTTCTTTACAGAATGAGATACCACAGTTAGTTGGTGAAATTTATCAGAATTTCTTTGTGGAAAGCAGGGAGATATCTGTGGAAAAGTCACTTTACAAAGAAATCCAGCAAAGCCTCGTAGGAAATAAAGGCATTGAGGTATTCTACAAAATCCAGGGAGATGTTTATGAGAGGCTGAAGGACAGGTATTACCCTCATTTATTGTCAGTGACCTGTATGAGAGACTGATCAAGAAAGAAGAAGAGAAGAATGTTTCACAACTGATTTCTGACAAGGGTGAAGTGGTGTGTATCTCATTTTATTTTTCTGCTGTCCTTTGCAATAAATGAACTATGACTACAAATCCTATGCACGTCAAATTTTCAGTCCGGCACACAATCAGTGAACATTCATTAAGCACCTACTATGTGCCAGGCTTTGTTCTAAGTGCTGTGAATACAAAGGAAGCCGACAGACAGTCTCCACTGTCAAGGAACTCACAGGCTAAAAGCAGTTTGCTACTACTAGTAGCAAACAGTGAAGTACAAACAAGCTACACGCAGGTTGAACTGGAGATTACCTTGGAGGGAAGACACTAAAATTAAGAAAGGCTTTCTAGGGGGCAGCTAGGTGGCGCAGTGGGTAGAGCACCAGCCCTGACGTCAGGAAGACCTGAGATCAAATCCGGCCTCAGACCAAACACTTGACACTTACTAGCTGTGTGACCCTGGGCAAGTCACTTAACCCCAATTGCCTAAAAATAAAAGATGAATTAAAAAAAAAAAGAAAGGCTTTCTGTAGAAGGCAAGATTTTAGCTGAGACCTCAGGGAAGCCAAGAGGTGGATTCAAGGAAGAAGAGCATTCTAGGCATTGGGGGATATGGAATCTGGAGATGGAGTGTCTTGTTTGAAGAATCACAAGGAGGTCAGTTTCACTGCATTGCAGAATTTGTGGGAGAGAATGGGGCATAAGGTATAAGATGACAGGAAAGGTGGGAGGGGGCCAGGTCATGAAGGGCTTTGAATGCTTAGGACAGTGCCTGGCATATTTGTTGCTGTTCATTTGTTTTTCAGTCATGCTAACGCTTTGTGATCCCATTTGGGGTTTTCTTGGAAAAGATACTGGAGTGGTTCACCATTTCCTTCTCCAGCGCAATTGACGGATGAGGAAACTGAGGCAAAGAGGGTTAAATGATTTGCCCAGGGTCACACAGGTAGTAAGTGTCTGAGGCCAGATTTGAGATCAGGAAGATTAGTCTTCCTCACTCTAAGCCTGGTACTCTGTCCACAGCTCTGCCTAGCTGCCTTGGCTGGCATACAGTAGGTGCTTAATACATGCTTCTTCATTCTTAACCTATAGCATGCAGACTGTAGGACAGTAAGCATGACTTCAGTTCTGGGCAAAATGCTAGAACATAATCTTTAAAGACATTTTGTAAACATCTTGAAAGAGAAATGTATGATTTCATCAAGAGTATACCGTATCAAAGTAATTAGATATAGTTTGGCCAAGTCTTTCATTTTCTGCCCTTCTGGACAAGGGGAAGAACTAGGAGCTAAAGAAGAGCATAGTTAGGGGAAGCTCGGTGGCGCAGTGAATGGAGCTCCTGTCCTGGAGTCAGGAGGACCTGAGTTCAAATCTGGCCTCAGACACTTGACACTTATTAGCTGTGTGACCCTAGGCAAATCACTTAATCCCAACTGCCTTACCAAAAAGAAAAAAAGGAAAAAAGAAAAAAGAATATAGTTAGATGGATTTACAACTTGTTGAATTACCGGTTACACATAATCACTAATGCCTTTATGTCAGGTTGCACAGGGTTCTCTCTCTAGTGGAGGGCCAGAAGGATCTGTGCTTGGTTTAATTTTATTCAGCATCTTTATGAGTGACTTGGATGAAGCCACAGGCAGCATGATTATCAGATTTGCAGATAACACAAAACTAAGAGAAATAACTTCTTTCTTAGATGGATATATCAGTATCCAAAACACTTCTCAACAGCCTAGAATGATGGATTGACTCTACAGTGAAATTAAATGGAGATAGCTATGTAAAGTCTTGGACTTGTGATCCAGAAATCAGTATCACAAGTTCACAATGTGGGGGCCTAGGGGTGGGGGGTCGAAAGGCATGACTAGGCAGAAGTTTCTGTGAAAATGATCTGGACAAAAAAAAATGATCTGGACAACAGACTTAATATGAGTCAATGTAGAACATGGCAGCTCAAAAGTTAATGTAATCTTAGGTTCCATTAAGTGTCCAGAAGGGGAAGGACACTTGTCCTACTGTACCTTTTCCTGGTTAGACCACATTGGTAGTATTGCGTTCAATTCTGGTGCCACATTTTAGGAAGGACCATTGATAAGTGGAACAGCATTCCTAGGAAGACAAGAAAATGGTCAAGGACCTTGACCCAATGCCATGTGAAGATGTGAGGACAGTTAGCCTAGAGAAGATTACAGGGAGGAGGAGAAGTGGCGGTCTTCAGATCTTTGAAAGACCACCTTGTGCAAGAGGAACTTGGCATCTTCTGCTTGGCTTCAGAGGGCAGAATCAGGAGAACTGGTTAGACATTACAGAGAGGCCAGTTTAGGCTCCCTTTACAAAAATATCTTTCTAAAAATTAAGAGTTGGCCAAAAATGGAATTGGCTTTTTAAGGAGTTCGTGTGTCCCCCACCTCCTAGGAGGTCTTCTGGAGAAGGCTGGATATTGTAGAAGAGATTCCTACTCAAGTAGAAAGTAAATTAGAGGACCTCTCAAATCTGAGGTTTGGGGATTCTGTGGGGGAAAAATATATTAACATAAAACTTTAAGATTACAAAGCCCTTTTCTCACAACAACCTCACGTGGTAAGTGGAGAAGCTGGGCCTCAGAGACTTGATTTGACCTGGGCATGGTCACACAGCTAGTAAATGTCAGGGCTGGGATTGGAGCTCAGGTCCCCCTGACTCCAAACCCAGCACCCTTGCACTCTATCAGATGCAGCAGTAGAGCCATAGCTAGAATCAGACAACCACAGAAGACAGTTTAGGCAGCTTTGCCCTGGGCTCTGCTCTGTATCATTAGTGTAAGTCAAGTTTATGTGAAGTTTCAAAATCCACCAGATGGACCATCATTACTTGGAGAAACAGAATTAGACCCCTGTCAGTGTTGGACATATTCCAAATGTCTACCTGCTAATTTGGTCGTAAAATGCTTCACTAACCAAGTTACAAACGGCATGTTATTAAGATGTAATTTATCAGATTCATTAAGGAAGAACCTTACTGTGGGAGATTTGGGAATTTTATTTAAAATTGTAGCAGTTCCCATGATGTTTCTCTCAGAAGCCGGAAGTTCTCCATATCCTCATATCAAACATGAGTCATAGAATATTTCTGTTTAGTTAGTAAGAGGGCCCACCCCAGGAGCCTTCCAGCGTCTGGTTCCATGCCTAGCAAGGCTCCCTTGTTTCAAACCTTGGAAAAGTAGACAGTACCTATGAGTAATTCTTCTCCCATCCCTTCAGGCCATGATGCAATATTTACATCTTTTATGAGACTGTGAATACCAGATATTGGGCTCTGAAGCATTTCTCCTTACAGTTAGAGAAGAAAAATGTTTTGCTGACGGTGTCTGTGTTGTCATGACGGAGCATTTGGAGCGGCGTTGGTGGATAATCCTGGAATGGGTCTGCCATGTTAATTAAACAACATGGCTGGCTGGAATTTAAAATGCTGATGACTTCTTTTCTAGAGCCAAGGAGGTGAAGTTGGGGAGGAAACCATGGAGGAAGCCAATGATCGGATTAACGAGCAAGCCAGTTATGCTGTGAACAAGCTACGGGAATTAAATGAGAAACTGGATTATAAAAAGCAAGCTCTGCATTCTATTCAAAACGCACCCAAACCTGATAAGAAGGTACAGTTTAGTTTTCAATTTCCTAAGCAAAAGTTCATAGCTTATGCCAACAGGAAGCCTTTCCTAGCCCCTGCTAATGGTAGGATCTGGAGCTCCTACCTCACAGGCTGGTTGTGAGATATATTCATATACATGTAGGTACATACATATTATGTGTCTGTATATGTACACATACATATATATGCATATATACATGTGTGTATGTTTAAACACACAAAATGTTTTGACTTTAAAGTTCTATATAAATATGAGCTATTATTATTATTGTCAACTATTGATATCAGTCAACTCTAGGCACTGAGAACAAAGGTAAAAATGAGAAAGTGCCTGCCCTTGGAGCAGCTAGGTAGTACATTGGATAGAGTTCCAGCCTTGAAGTCAGGAAGACCTGAGTTCAAATCCGGCCTCAGACACTTGATACTTAGTAGCTGTGTGACCCTGGGCAAGTCACTTAATCCTGTTTGCCTCTCCAAAAAGCAAAAAAAAAAAAAAAAGAGGAAGTGTCTGCCTTCAAGAAGCTTACAATCTAGCAAGGGAGATATGTCCATATTTTGTATATATGCATATGGAGATGTCCCAAAAGTCTTAGTGTAGTTTTAAGCTACTAATAGCATAAAGCTTTAATTAATTTGAGTTTTTGATTGTTTAAAACTTTAAAGCGTTACATCATTGATAATTTTAAAGTGCACTACTGCTTTTGGGACACTATGTTTACGCATTGTCTACCCTGTTAAATTTAAACTCCTCTGGGGCAGAGATGGATTAACTTTTGTCTTTGCATCCCAGTGCCTAGCATAGTGCCTAGTACACAGTAGGCACTTAATAAATATTTGTTGACTGATTGATATCAATAGCTGACAATAATAATAAAAATTTTTTTTACATAACATTTTAAGGTTTGTAAACCCCTTTGCATGTATTATCTGAGCCTCACAACATTCCTACAAAGTTGGTATTCTAGGTATTCTTATCCCATTTTATTTATTTATGTATTTACTTATTTTTGCCCTTTTTTTTGTGAGGCAATTGGGGTTAAGTGACTTGCCCAGGGTCACACAGCTAGTAAATGTCATGTGTCTGAGGCTGGATTTATTTGTTTATTTATTTATTCATTCATTCATTCATTTATTTAGTTTTGGCTAGGCAGTGGGGTTAAGTGACTTGCCCAGGGTCACACAGCTAGTAAGTGTTATGTGTCTGAGTCCGGATTTGAACTCAGGTCCTCCTGACTCCATGGCTGGAGCTCTATCTACTACACTACCTAGCTGTCCCTATCCCACTTTACAGATGAGAAACTAAAGCTAAGGAGGGTTAAATAACTTGATTATGTTCACATATCTAGTAAGAAACAGAAGTGGAATTCTTAGGGCAGCTAGGTGGTACAGTGGATAGAGCACCAGCTCTGGAGTCAGTAGGACCTGAGTTCAAATGTGACCTCAGACATTTAACTATCTGTCTTACCCTGGGCAAGTCACTTAACCCCAAATGCCTTGCCAAAAAAAAGAAGTGTAGTTCAAACCCCTGCCTCCTCTCGGATGTAATACTGCCTCATTCCATAAAAAAAATACTTTAAATGTGATCGGTTTCTTATATCTGTACTGTTTGAGATCTTTAAAAAAATTTAAAAAAATTTTTTAATATAAATTTATTTATTTGTAGTTTTCAACATTCACTTCCACAAGTTTTTGAGTTCCAAATTTTCACCCCATCTCACCCTTCCCCCCACCCCAAGATGGCATGCATTCTGAATATCCCTTACCCTAGTCTGTCCTCGCTTCTGTCTCTTCCCCCTTCTCTTATCCCCTTCCCCTTCTATTTTCCTCTGGGGATCTCTTTCAGGAGGAGATCTGTGGATTCTTTCAATTTCTATTTTGCCCTCTGGTTCTAAAATATCAGGGCAGTTTTCCTTGATAATTTCTTGAAAGATGATGTCTAGGCTCTTTTTTTGATCATGGCTTTCAGATAGTCCAATAATTTTTAAATTCTCTCTCCTGGATCTATTTTCCAGGTCAGTTGTTTTTCCAATGAGATATTTCACATTGTTTTCTAATTTTTCATTCTTTTGGATTTGTTTTACAGTGTCTTGATTTCTCATAAAGTCACTAGCTTCCAATTGCTCTATTCTAATTTTTAAGGAAGTATTTTCTTCAGTAATCTTTTGGACTTCCTTTTCCATTTGGCCAATTTTTCTTTTTAGGGCATTCTTCTCCTCATTGGCTTTTTGGACCTCTTTTGCCATTTGGGTTAGGCTGTTTTTTAAGGTGTTATTTTCTTCAGTATTTTTTTGGGTCTCCTTTAGCAAGCTGTTGACTTGTTTTTCATGATTTTCTTGCATCACTCTCATTTCTCTTCCCAGTTTTTCCTCTACTTCCCTTACTTGCTTCTCAAAATCCCTTTTGAGCTCTTCCAAGGCCTGGGACTGATTCATATTTTTCTTGGAGGCTTTGGATGTAGGAGCTTTGACTTTGTTGTCTTCTTCTGGTTGTATATTTTGATCTTCTTTTTCACCAAAGTAAGATAATATAGTCTGACTCTTTTTGTGCTGCTTGCTCATGATCCTGGCCAATTACTTGAGTTTTAAACTCTTTGTTAAGGTAAGAGTCTGCTTCCAATGTGGAGAATGTACTGTCCCAAGCTTCAGGGGTTTTGTACAGCTGTTTTCAGAGATACTTGTAGGGACCTGTAAATTTTCAGTTCTTGCAAGGTGGTATGATAAGGGGCGAGGTGTTTACTCCTTTCCTGGCCTGTGACCACAAGTATTCCTTTCTGTTCTGTAACTGTGAGGAAGGGTTCCTCTCCACAGCCACTACAAGCTCTGCCACACCAGTGCTCCTCCTCACCCCAGCACCACAGCCCAGAACTGTGACCCAGATCCCAACACGGGCAAAGCAAGAGATTCCTGCCTCAGTACTGACAAAGAGATCCCTGCAATCCCTCTCTGATCAGCCACTGGATTCCCCCTCAGTCTATGGGCCGGAAGCTCGGGAAGCAGCTGCCCCCCCCCCTCCCCTGGGCCATGCTTTTGGGGAATGGAGCTGAGACCCCGCCTTCCTGTCTCAGCACTGCAGAAACGACTTTTCCCACTGACCGTCTCAGTTGTGTTTGGCATTCGTGGATTGAGGAGTCTGGAAACCTCCACAGCTGCCCGTGATTCAGTCCTCTGAGGCCTGCTCCAGGTTCGCTGTGGCCTGCGTGCCCACGCCGCACTGCGCTCCCAGCCCTGGGAGATATACCTTTCTGATCAACCAACCAGGTTGATTTGGGCTGGAAATTTCTTTTACTTTGTCTTTTTGTGGATTCTGCTGCTTCAGAATTTTTTAGAGCCATTTTTTATGAGTATTTGGAGGGGTTTGGGGGAGAGCTCAAGCAAGTCACTGCTTTCGCTCCGCCATCTTGGCTCCACCTTGTTTGAGATTCTTGAAGACTTCTTTTTTAATGTCATGATATTTTATACTCTTCTCATTTCTCAGACAAATTAACTGTTGCATTCATTTATGTATTATACAAGTGAGATAATATTTGTAAAGCATTTTGCCAACCTTAAAGCACTATGTAAATGCTAGCAATTATCTATATGGAGTTTTTCCAATTATGAAGAGCTTTTCACACATTATCTCATTTGATGATATTTCATCTGTGTATTCTTGTCATGAGCTCTCATCCTTTGTCTGCAGAGAGGGTAGAATTGTTTTCTGTCCCACCTAAATCATCTCTTGGTACCAAGTTGGGCACCTTCCTCCCTTCTGGTAACTTGAATTACCACCTGGTGCACACCTGAATCATCACCATAATGTCACATTAAGATTTGCAAAGTACATTTCCTCATAACAGTCCCTCGAGGGAGATGGTATAAATTATTATCCCTGTTATATGGAAGAAGAAACAAAGGGAGCTAAATTTGCTTGTCCACAGTAAGCGATTCATCTAAGACCAGAATTTGGGGCTTTGAATACAAGATATCAATGGCTTCCTCCCTACACCATGCTGATTTTCTAGAAAGAAATTAGTTTGTTAGAAGCTTATGAAGTTTCAAAGATTAAGAATTAATCAGCCAGCATACCTCTCCCATACTGGAGCATAAGCCATGTGATCCAGGATGAATTCTGACTTTTTGCATGTGTTCAACTGAAATAATGAGTTTTCACTGGTTAAAGCATTTCATTGACCTTCCTTCCACACCAGCCTTCTCTGCTTCTGGAAGTGTGTATTTGAGTCTTGTCTATTCTAAGAAAATAGGGACAGGCAACTTTGAGTGTTAAACTGTTACCAAGCAATCAGCAGCATTTATTAAGTGCCTCCTGTATGCCAAGCACTGTGTTAGATGCTAAGAGACACAAAGGCAGAAATTAAATTACCTGTATAATTCAAGGAGGTTACATTTTTATTGTATATTTTTCTGAATCAGTTTAGGCCTTCCATGAATGCATGCATCAGTCTCTGTTTTTGAACAGGAAGCACATGTAAATCACCACTGATGCTTTTATTTTTATCTTTTGGCCTGGACCCATAATTTCATTGGTGAGTGGAATTCCAAGTATAGAAATTCCTGCTGCTGTTGCAAATCAGTAATTTATTTTTAATTTACAGCCTTAGAAAATTAGGTGGAATCTTGTATAATGATCTACTGTGAATAATTTAGCTATTCTCAGCAGTGCAATGATCCAAGACAATTCTGAAGGATTTATGATGAAAGATGCTGTCTGTCTCCAGAGAAAGAACTGGTGAAGCCTAAATATACATCAAAGATACTTTTTCTTTACTTTCTTTATTTTTCTTGGGTTTTTTTTAATCTTTGTTTTCTTTTACATGACTAAACATGTATAACCCATGTCAGATTGCTTGCCTTCTCAGTAGTGGGGGAGAGAAAGGAGGGAGAGAATTTGGAACTCAAAATTTTTTAAAAAAAGTGTTAAAATGGTTTTTATGTAGTTGGGAAAAATATTTAACTAAAAAAAAGAAAATTAGTTAGGAGGTTAAGAGAACTTTCCCCACAATTAATATGTGATAGAGGTCGGACTTAAATTCAAGTGTTTTGGGTCCAGTCCTCATCCTCTAGGCCATGCTCCTTCTCCTTTATATACATGGTGAATGGATACTTTGGCATTGGCTGGGCTTGCCTAAAAATAGATGTAATATAATCAGGACATCTCAAAAACCTCTCATATTAAAACCTCCATCAACAATTTACAGCCAGTAATTTATGTCTTTTCCTAGATAATTCAATGGTATGGTCTAGAGAAACAGTACGTGGGCCTAACTCTATGTTGTAGCCTTCACCCAGGACCAGAAAAGAGAGGTGAATTAAATATAATTTAATAATAAACAGTCTGAGCTAATAAGAAAATTAAAAACAGCCAGGCTTCCTGTGTCACCATAAGAACACTAAGTCTCATATTCTTTTGCATGCATGAGTCACTGCCTGGTAATCCGTCTGGCACTTGTGGGGGTCATGTTTGCTCAGTCTTCCAGGTCACCAGAGGACCATTTGGATTACAAAAACAAAGGGAGGTGGGTCACCGTATCACTAGCCTGTAGTCAGAGTTGGCAGTGAAATAAGTCTTCAGAAAACATCAAGTCAGGGGCAGCTAGGTGGCACAGTATATAGAGCAAACCAGCCCTGGATTCAGGAGGACCTGAGTTCAAATGTGACCTCAGACACTTGACACTTAGCTGTGTGACCCTGGGCAAGTCACTTAAGCCTGATTACCTCGCAAGAAATAAAAAGCACAAAACAAAAACAAACAAATAAAAGAAATGGTCAAGTCAAAAAACATTCATTAAGCACTTACTATGCTAATCACTGGGGTTACAAAGAAAAGCAAAAGACTGTCTCTGCCCTCTAGGACTTAGAGTCTAATGAGAGAGACAATATGCAAACAGTTATGTACCAATAAGATGTAGGCAGGATCAATTGGGACTCATCCAAAGAGGGAGGGCCCTCGAATTAAGGGAGAACAGCAAAGGCTTCTTGTAGAAGATGGGACTTGAAGGAAGAAGCCAGGAGAAGCGGAGGAGAAGGGAGAAATTGTCAAGTTTAAGGGACAGCCAGTGCAAATGTATGCAGTAGGAAGATGGAGTGTCTGGTTCAAGGAATAGCAAGGTGGCCAGTTTCACTGGATAGCAGCGTGTGTGGAGAGGAGTAAGGTGTAGAAGTGGAAAAGTCATGAAAGGCCAAAGAGAGGATTTTATAATTGTTCTTGGAAGGAATAAACTAGAGTTTGTTGAATGGGGTGGAGGTGACATGGTCAGATCTGAGCTTCAGGACAATCACTCATTAATGATTAGAGGATTAGAGGAGTGGATAGAGTTCTGGTCTAGAGTCCAACAGACTCATCTTCCCGAGTTCAAATCCAGCCTCAGATATTTACTAGCTGTGTGATCCTGGACAAGTCACCTCACCCTGTTTGCCTCAATTTCTCACCTGCAAAATGAGAAACCACTCCAGTATCATTGCCAAGAAAACTCCAAATGGGACATGGAGGGTTGGACACAACTGAAAAAATGATTGAACAACTGAACAGAGGATGAACTGAAGTAGAGACAGATTTGAGGTGAAGAGGCCAAACAAAAGATTATTGTAGTAGTCAAGGTGTGAGGTGATGAGGACCTGCCCCAAGATAGTAGCAGTGAGAAGAGAAGAGGGCCTATACAAGGATGCTTTGAAGGCAGAATTGACGGAATTAGCATCTGATATGGTGGGCAGCTAGGTGGTGCAGTGAGTAGAGTGCTAGGCCTGGAGTCAGGAAAAACTGAATGCAGATCTTGCCTCATCTATGTACTAGCTGTGTGACCCTGGGCAAGTCATTTTACCCTGTTTACCTCAGTTTCCTCATCTGTAAAATGAACTAGAGAAGTAAATGGCAAACAACTCCAGTATATTTGCCAAGAAGACTCTAAATGGAATCATGAAAAATCGGAAATAAGTGGATGGTAACAAAATGGCATGGATGAGAGGGTGAGGAATTGAGAATGACCTTTAGGTTGCAAGCATAGCTGATTGGGAGGATGGTGGTACCCTCCATAGCAATGGGAAAGTTAAGGAAGAAGAGAGAACTTGGGGAGAACAGCTGTTTATTCTGATTGAACACTAATCAAATTATAAATAAAAGTCATTCTGTTGTCACCTGGAAACTAAATGAAACAGTGAAACATAGTTTTTGTGTTATTTGAAATATGTACTGTTGCTGGATTCTCCATAGATCTAACTCACATTTCTATAGAGAGCTTGATTTCTATTCTCTCCCGCTACCTAATCATTGTTTCCCTTAAGGTTATAAATCTTTTGCCCCTCTAAATGAATTCTACTATTATTTTATCTAACCCTAGTGTATCTTCTTGGTAGTTCTATTGGTATAGTGCTAAATCTGTAAATCATTTTTGATGATCCTAGCATGGCTCGAGAATAAGTATTGGATGGTCCATCTAATTATTTAAGTTATTATTTAGTTCTATGAAAACTGTTTTATAATCATACTTACACTTGTCTTGAATGTAACCTTCTCAGATTGACTCCCATATATACTATATATTTGTCATTATTATAAATGAGTTCTCTCTTTCTATTACAGACTCTTTTCTTTTGTTATTATTATATAGACATGCCAACGATATTGGTGTTTGTTTTGTTTTCTGCTGTTTTGCTGGAGTTATTGTCTCAATTAGTTTCTTTGCTGATTATCTGAGGCTTTCTAAGTAGACTTTGAAGTCATCAGCAGATGGGGCAAGTGTTCTTTTTGCCAGTGTTTATGTCTTTAATTTCTTTCTCTTGTCTTATTGCTATCATAACAATCTTGTGTGTCAAATAACCAGGGCGGGGGAATCCTTGCTTTGCTCCTGTATTTATGACAAAAACTTCTGTTTCCTTGTTTTTGAGAGGCTTTCTTAAAAGAACTTTAACCTGAAATTTAGGGGTGGATTTCATTTTGAATTGTAAAAATTGAAAAGTTCTTCAGATTGCTTACTGAAGTTTTTTTATTTTTTTATTTTTATTCAAGGTTAAGCAATAGTTAGTTCCAGCTAAGGAAATTTAGATATTTAAGTTACAGAATTTATTGAGTAGTAGAAGGGGAACTGGCCTTGTAGTGAAAAGACCCATGCCGTGGGTTCAAATATGTCACTGATATTTACTCCCTAGTGATTGTAGTCAAGGTTGTAGGATTCTAGAATCATTCATTTAAAACGAGAAAGGATTTTAAAGGCCCTTGAGACCAACCCCCTCATTTTACTTATGGGAAAACTGAGGCTCAGAGAGGTTGCATGGCTTGCCCAGGGCCACCCAGCTGGTAGCTAAGGGGAGGGTTTGAAGCCACTTCTTCCTAACTCCAAGTCCAGTGCTCTGTCCAGTGTACCATGGTGCTTAATCTCTCTGAGCCTCAGTTTCCTCATCTGTAAAATGGAGAAGGCAGTGCTTGCTCAACCTACTTCACAGGGTTGTTCTTTCCTTTTAAATAATATTTAAATTTTTCCAATTACATGTAAATATAATTTTTACATTACTTTTCATATAAAATTTTGAATTCCAAATTTTCTCCCTCCTTTCCTCTCCTTCCCAAGATGGTAAGCAATTTGATACAGGTTATATATGTGCAATCATGTAAAACATTTCCGTATTAGTCATATTTTCACAGGGTTATTATGAGAAAGATGCCTAGAGGCAGTTGATGGCACAGTGGATGGATCACTGGGCCTAGAGGCAGGAAGACACAAATTCAAATATGGCCTCAGATACTTACTAGCTCTGTGACCCTGGGCAAGTCACTTAATCTCTGTTTACCTTAGTTTCCTCAACTGTAAAATGGAGGTAGTAATAGCACCTACTTTGTAGGGTTGTTCTGAGGATCAAATGAAATCATATTTGTAAAGCCCAGTTACTGGCACATAGTAGGCACTTAATAAATGCTTATTTGTTTCTTTCCTTCCTTTAATGACTTGTCCAGGGTTACAACAGTTAGTAAGTGCCTGAGGCAGGCTTTGATATCCTGTCTTCCTGACTAAGTCTAGGAACTTTTTCCTCCATGCCATCTTGCTGTAATAAAGGTCAGGGGTCTGAAGTGGGATTTGAACTCAGGTTCTCCAACTCCTGAGCCAGTACACTTTCCATTGTACTATGCTGCCTCCTTGCTTTGGGATTATGGAGGAGGGATAGCTTACTATTGGTTGGGGATGGCTGATGGAGGAGCCAATATCATGATGCTTTGGAGCATAACCCTGCCCACATTACCATCAAGTAGATGGAGGCTACTGAAAATATTTTCTAAACGCTACGCTGTCTCACCTGTGGCAGATTGTTTCCAAGTTGAAGGAAGAAATCATTCTTATGGAAAAAGAACGTAATGACCTTCAGCTACACATAGCAAGGACGGATTGGTGGTGTGAGAATCTTGGCATGTGGAAGGCCTTCATCAACAGTGGGGAGGTAGGTGAGGCTACTTTTATCTCACCTGGGTTTAAATTT
The DNA here is from genome assembly GCF_003287225.1 of Phascolarctos cinereus. Taxonomy (NCBI): domain Eukaryota; kingdom Metazoa; phylum Chordata; class Mammalia; order Diprotodontia; family Phascolarctidae; genus Phascolarctos; species Phascolarctos cinereus. The sequence goes on along the minus strand of NW_027556402.1, from coordinate 65,262,345 downwards.
TTCATTTAGAGGAAGAAGTTTTCTTTTTTTTTTAACCATCTGTGTTATTCTGGAGGATTGTTAGCATTTGAGAAACATATAAACACTCAAGTTCACTCTATTTTTCCATATTCCATCTATTTTATTCATTATCTCTTTCTCATATAAACCCCAAGTTGGTCATTGGAGCAGCTACAGGGCACTAAAATGGCCTTCACCCCACAAGAGAGGGCAGGGTGTAGAAACCCATCGCCAGTATTGCCAGGAGCCTGCCCATTAATGTCCTTGAAAACATTGATCCGTTTTCCCGTCCTCATTAAAGACTGAAATATGATGGAGTGAGTCACTTGTAGCCATGGGAGGGAAAAGAGAAGAAGCCTTAGAATGGGATAGAAAGAAGCCTCTTAGTTGCATGTAATGTGTTAGCATTTCAAGGAGAAGATACAAAAAACATAAAATGCCCTCTGGTTGTTCTATCCTTCCTTGTGGTGAAATGAGACAAAATCTTTAGATTGCTTGTCTCTGATCCTGGCCTGAAATCTGATTTGTTCTCATGATATGTGTGTGTGTGTGTGTGTGTGTGTGTGTGTGTGTGTGTGTGCGCGCGTGTGCGCGCGCCTGCACATGTTTTAAATCTATTACTTTTCTCTGGTGAAATAGGGAAAACAGACTGGGGAATGCATGGTATCTTTTTTTTTCTCCATTAACACTCTGTTCAGTTTAGAGGGAAAGACATTTCTAGGTCCCTGTGCAATTGCCACTGACAGATTCTCCTTCCCATCTGTTCAGCTATTTGTCAGTACAAAGAGGGACAGGGTTTTGTTCCAGGGAAAGTCAACCGTGCTTGTGCGCCACCATTGTTACTTATTACAAAGTTGGTCATTCCGGTGGCTGCCAGTATCTTGTGATTTGAAGTGGGCTTTCAGTTCCTGCCTGCCCTAGATAATAGCATCAAGTGGTCTGCCACCCTCCCTTTACCTGACCTGAAAACTCCACCATTAGGGCTAAAAACCTAGGTTAGATAACAAAAAAAAAAAAGACATGGTCTCCAGAAATCTACCCTAGAAATACATGTGTGTTACCTGAGAGTTGGCATCATCTCCCTGGCTCTACTGTCATATATTAGAAATTTGAAATAATAAAGTTGATTGCTTTGTCTGATTACCTTTTTAAACCTTTGGAGAAAACCAAGAGAAACTCAGAGAAGGTTACTGTAAATTCACAAATCTCAAGTTGGAAGGGACCTAAGAGGCCATGTATTTCAGCTCCTTTATTTTACTAAGAAGGAAACTGAGGCCCAGGGAAATTAAGCAACTTTCCCAGTCATATAGGTAATAAGTGCCCGAGGTGAGATTTGGAACAGCTAGTGAGATGGGACACAGTGGAGCTTCAGGAGAAGGACCATGGAATCCAGAAAGCTTTTGCCTTTTGTGGTGGAAACCCTAACCCTAACCCTAACCCTAATTGCTAGGTGAGGAAGATCAGACTTATGGGATGCTAAAACAGAGATTCTCCATGAGAGTGTGTGTGTGTGTGGGGGTGAGTGTGTAGGGGGGGTTGGAGAATAATAATAGCTAGCTGTTAGACATGAGCCTTACAACAATCACTGCCCCCCTATTTAACAGATGAGGAAATAATAATAGAAATATTACCTGGTATTCAGGTGGTGTTTTAAGGTTTACAAAGCCCTTTGCATACATTACCATATTAGATCCTCAGAACAATCTGGTAAGGTTTAATACTAAGAGGAATTATTCTCCCCATCTTACAGATGAAGAAACTGAGGCTCGGAGAGGTTAAGAGATCTGCCCAAGTTCACACAGCTATGAAGTCCTAGCTGCTGTTGAATCTAGGGTTCTTCAAACTATACCACAAACATTTTCTCCTAGCTCACTCCCTTGGCATCTTATTGAAATAAATTTCATATGCTTGATGCAATGAATAAAGAGCTAGCCTTTGAACCAGGAAGATCTGAGTTCAAGTCTCACCTCTGATGCATTACTGGCTATGTGATCCTTCAGCAGAGAGGCTTCATCATTGGCAACTAAGTTAGAGGTTCTTAACCTTTTGTGACATGGAGTCCTTTGAGTCTGAGAAAGCCTATGGAGTGCCTCTCAGAATACTGTTCTTATAGTCATTAAATAAAATACACGGAATTATAGAGGAAACCAATTGTATTGAAACAGAGTTATAAAAAATATTTTCTAAAAAAAAGAATTTCATGGAACCCAGATTAAGAACCTTAATTCTAATAATAAGTTACCGAGAAGGTGCTGACCTGCAGTGGTGGAGGGCTCTTCCTCATCTGGGAGATCCCTCCTATATCAATGAAATCTTAAGGCCAGTCTTCTCCCTCTCCCAATGTTGATACCAGGCAGCTATTCATAAAATGCATTTTTTTTCTTTTTCTTTTGTGAACCTGGTCAATTCTTGCAACTTATTGGGGAGTTCTCATTGAACCTATGGAAGGAGCTGAAAGGTTACTTGCCTGTGAACCCATAGCCAACTCACTTGACGATTCATCAGGGATAGGATTCAACCAAACATTTTGACTTATTGCCGTTTTGAACATTATTTAGAATATTGTTTCAGGCTTCTTTATTCTCGTGTTGTATTTGTATCACATTATCATACATGTAACACGGGACATGTTGATCCGTTATGCAGATGCAACATTTGTGGAAATGAGCCGTTGATTCTGGGCTGGGAAGCTTATCGATTAATGAAAAAATGATTTCATGAGACTGGAAGTCATGTGTTTTTGACTCATGAAGTCAGATGGGTGAGGCCCTTAGCAACCCAGTTTGACATACATGCAAATAAAACCAATGATTTTACCATTCCCTTTTTAAAAAATAGCTATCCAAGGGGATGTGGTTTACATTTGATTTACATTTTTGCTTTCTTCAAGGTTTTAGAAGAAAATGGGGAACAAATGCCCTGCTACTTTGTCATGGTCAGCTTGCAAGAAGTCAGAGGGGTTGAAACAAAGAACTGGACAGTCCCCAGGAGGCTCAGTGAGTTTCAGAATTTGCACCGGAAGCTTAGCGAGGTATGGATTCTTGGGGAACTTTGAGTCCTGGCATGGTAGAGGGGGGAAAGATGGCCCCCAAGAGCATCTAATCCAACCTCTTCACGGTATGAGTGAGGAAATTAACCTTTCTCTTTATATGAAATGCCCTGGAAATAGGGTATTTTCACCATGACATTTTGGAAATTTGGTATTGAAAGGAAAGCTCCTGAGAATCATGTAATTCAGGGACTTTGAGACCAGTTGGGTGATCTCCATTTTCAAAGCTAAACTCCACAGGACCTCTTTTTTGCTTGAAGGTCTGCAAGGACAAGAGCCCTTTCATTTTCCTTGGGAATACATAGTAACAATAAGAACAATAACAGGAGGAATGCTGCCAATAATGGGCATTTGTTGTAAGGCTTTACAGTTTGTGAAGTGCTTTGCAATTATTATCTCATTTCATCTTCACAACGACCACGGGAGGTAGGTGCTCTTCTCCCTATTTTATAGAGGAGGAAACTGAGGCAGACAGAGGTTGAGTGACTTGTCGCACAGCTAGGAAATGTCAGAGGCCAAATCTGAGCTCTGGAAGATGAGTCTTTCTGACTCCAGGCCCAGCACTTTATCTACCGCGCCTCTTAATTCAGGGTCTTATCACCCACCCTGTCAAGCCATTCTTCCTCCATATATCCAGTTGCAATCTCTCCTGCTTTGGGTGAAGCCCTAAATACACTTAGGGCAGCTAGGTAGCACCACAGTGGATAGAGTACCAGGCCTGGAGTCAGGAAGATTCATCTTCCTGAGTTTAAATGTGACCTCAGACATTTACTAGCTTTGTGACCCCGGGCGAGTCACTTAACCTTGTTTACCTCAGTTTCCTCATCTGTAAAATAAGCTGGAGATGGAAATGGCAAACCACTCCAGTATCTTGGCCAAGAAAATCCTAAATAGATTTAGACCTTCCCAGACGTAATTATAATAATAACTCACATGTAAATAGTGCTTCACGTTTATGAGACTTTCTCTTGACATCAACCCTGTGAGATAGGCGATCATTGTTCAGCTGTGTCAGACTCTACCTGACGTTCTCTCCTCTTCCCCTGTTAGTTAAATATATTTCCTTGAGGTCAGGGATTGTCTTATTTTTCCTCCTTCTGTTCTCAGAACAGAGGTACCCACAGCGCTGTGCACGCAGTAGATGCTTACTACACATTTGTTCGGTTGAGCTTAATTGAATTGAAAATACATTACATCTGTTCATTGTCTTTCAGAGTCTGTTATTCTGCCATAGAAGGAAATGAAACTGGCCCTATTTATATCAATCCAAACTGACTGCCATGGAAATCCTATTTTCTTTGTCATGGCTACAGATTGATTGATTTTTCTCGTAATATCTTTCCAGTTATTGATGTTACCCTGACCAGCCTGACCTGTGTACTTTGTCCTGCCCGCTTTTTGAAGATAAACATATTTCAATTCAGAAGAAGCGCTTAAATGCCAACCAACTGTGTCCCCGACACTGTGACGTGCACTGGGAGTGCAGAGACCCAGATGAAGCGGTCCTTGCCCCTAGAGCTTATGTGCCACCTGGGGCAGGTGGGGTGTAGGGAACGCAAAATGCGCACAGATTAGCAACTAGAAAATGTGGGCAAACTACATAATTCAGAGTAATTTGGGGGTGAGGGGACACACTGAAGGGAGCTAGGGACTCTAAGAGGTGAAGTGGAGTTGGGAGTCCCCATCTCAGACTACATGGGCGGATGGAAGAGAGCAAGTTGTGTCTGTGAAATTTTAAGATGACCCATTCGGCTGGACGATTGAGCACACAAGGCCCTTTTCTGACACACGGGGGCTTTTAATTCTTCATCTTTTTTCTGAAGAGCAATGGCTCATGGCTCTGCAGTATCATCTGTAAGTTCTTTCATTAACCCAGGGTACCTATCCTCATGATGATTTTTGCATGTGTGAGTCACAGTGTTAAGAGGCAGCAGGGAATAATGGACAAAGAGCAGGCCTTGGAACTGAGAAGACTTGGATTCTGACCCATACTGGCCATGTGACCCTGGATAAGTTATTTGACTTCTCTGTGGTCTGGATGACTTCTAAGAATATGATTTCCAGAGACAGTACGGATGTCCTTTGGTAGAGAATTTCCTCATCTGGGAGTTCCCTATACTGTTTTATAGATTGCTATGAATGTAGCACCAGGCTGGAGTCTGGAAGACCTGAGTTCAAATCCGGCCTTAGACACTTATTAGCTGTTTGACCCTGGGTAAGTCACTTAACCCTGTTTGCCTTAGTGTTTTCATCTATAAAATGAGCTGGAGAAAGAAATGGCAAACCACTTCAGTACCTTTGCCAAGAAAACCCCAAGTGGAGTCATGGAGAGTGGGACACAACTGAAAAAATGCATAGACATGTATATATACAATATGCACATATACATATACATACGCACGTGTATGTATGCATATGCATACATACATGCATGCATTATGCATGCTTACATACACACATATGTCTAATCTGTCCCCTGTCAAGTCCAAATGATACTTACTCCCAATACAGCCCATACCTTCTCTTTCCCTTATTGGATGGCGCAATAGATAGAGCTCCGGCTTTGGAGTCAGGAGGACCTGAGTTCAAATCCAGCCTCAGACACACGATACTTACTAGCTGTGTGACTCTGGGCAAGTCACTTAAACCTGATTGCCTCACCAAAAAAAAAATGGATCATTGTGGCTAAAAAGATTCATAAGCCAGTGACCAGGTTTCAGATGATGTGCCTCGCTGATTTCCCCTCTTTGTGTTTATTAGCTTTGGGCTCCTTCATGTAACATTGCACAGACATTGAGTTCAGTTTCTGACTTAGGAATCATGAATCTGGAACAGGATGTGATCTCAGAGGCCGCTTAGTCTAACCCCCTCATTTTACAAATGAGGAAAGCCTAAGGAGTTTAAGTGACTTGGCCAAGTTTACGCAGATAGTAAATTTCAGAGAGGGGACTTGAACCCAGGTTCTCTGACTCAAAAGCTGGGATGCTCAAGTGCATTTGATACCTAAATCATCAAAGCAAACATCTTGTTTTTGTAGATTTCTCTCTAACAATCCTTGCTTTGTATTTTGACTTTTTTATAAATTGAATGTAGTTTTTTAGAATAATAATAGCTGGCATTTTTATAGAGCTTTAACATATTGCCAAGTGCTTGGCACATTATCTCATTTGTTCCTCACAAATAATGCTAATATTATTCCCATTTTACAGACGAGGAAACAGTTTCTAGAGAGGTTAAGTGACTTGCCCAGAGTTACAAAGTTAGCAGGTGCCTGAGGCAAGATTTGAATTCAGGTTTTCCAGCTGTTTAGCTACTGCACTACCCAGCTGTTTTACTATTTAAGTGCTGGAATGTTGTTTTTTTTACAAAATGAACAGTCAGATGGGCTTCCTCAATAGTTGACCTAAATATCAAAGTTCTACTCTGATGTCTCATCATGGTGTTTAGATGAAGATTATTCTAGCAAAATAAAAAGCTCTAGCAGATTGTACTAATCTGGAAACGCTTTGAGTATGGACCCAATATTTTTGTTCAAAGTCCATCCTTACTTAGTCTGGGAGTCTTGTCATCATAAAGTTGACTGCCAGCCACTGAATGTTTTAATCAGCACCAAGTCATCTACTAAAGTGAAAAGCAGTTACCATGTCAGTGTCTTTGTCAGTCGATCAGTCTGTGTCAATTAATTAGTCACCAAGTAGTCATTAAGTTGTGCCAACCTCTCTGTTATTAGAAGGGTTCACACCAATAAAACTGTTGAAGCTGAAAGTATTGAAGTAAGTGCTCTGGTCATAAACTCTGGCTTCTAGACTTTGAAGATTTCAGCTTTCCTCATGGAAAGCTTTTCCTCATTTCCTTGGCCACTTTACAAAAATGCCTTGATAGCTTGATTCATAATTGGTATCGATTGGCCATGGAGTCATTGGCCTTGGAGTCGGGAAGCTGCCTCTTTGGTTTACTTCCAGTTACTGCCTAAGTACTCAAATCATGAATAGGCAGAAATGAAAGGATGGTTCTCAAAGAATAGAAAAGTGGATGTGAATTATAAGCATGGGATAATAGAAGAAGACAAAGACATTCAGATGTGAGCTGGAAACTCCTTGAAACTAGGGCTGCAATTTGGGAAAATTCTGTAGACACAACAATTCAGTATCAGCCATAGTCCTAATAGAACTGTTCTTGCCCAGACCCTCCTCACCTGCCCCCTTCTTTATCTCTATTCTGACCCTTCTCCAGTTCCTATTTCCTGCCATTACCCAAGTGCTTTGAATGAAGCATAAATCTTATTCTGCTCTTCCTCTACCAAAAATGTACTTTTAGTGATTTCTTGTTGCCTACTGAATAAAGTATGACATTGAGCACTCTTCATAATGTGACTCCAGCCTGTCTTTCCAGCCTTTGTCACAGACCACTCCTCTAGAGGTCCTTTGAGGTCCAACCAGATGGTTGGGTCTTGCGTTAGTTAGCATTTATGTGGTGCTGTGCTAAGCACTTTACAAAGATTATCTCACGTGATTCTTACAACCACCCTGGGAGATAGGTGCTATTATCATCCCCATTTTACAGATGAGGAAATGGAGTTAGAGGTTAAGTGCCTTGCCCAGCATCACATAGCTAGTGTCTGGGGCTGGACTCAGGTCTTCCTTACTCTAGGCTCAACGCTTTTTGCACTACGGCGCCACCCACCTATGTAAAGTCTAACTTTTCCTTCAAGGTCCAGACAAGTGTTAACCATATTCCTGAAGCTTTCTTTGACATCCTCTTTCCCCTTTCTCTTTATTCCCCATGCACTAGGTAAAAGTGAGACCCTCCCCCTCAAATTTCTCCCAGCAGCTTGCCCAGCCCCTCTCTTTTTTTAGTTGTCTGCTGTCTCTTATGTCATAGTTACTTGTGCACATAGAGGTCTTTCTCCCCTAATAGATAATCAACCTCTTTGAGGGCAGGGGCTATTTTGTTTTTTGTTTTGGTCTCCAGCACCAAACATAGTATTTTACACAAATTAGGTGTTTTAATAATCTTTTTTTGTTTAATATTTTATTTTCCTCTCAATTAAATGTAAAAAATTTTTTAACATTCTTTTTTTAAAATTTTGAGTTCCAAATTCTCACCCTTTCTCCTCTCCCTCCACATTGAGAAGGCAAGCAATTTCACTTAGGTTGTACATGGGTAGTCATGCAAAACACATTTCTATGTAAGTCATGCTGTGAAAGAAAACACAGAAAATAAAGAAAAAAGTAAAGAAAAAAAGATCATTGATCTGCAAATAATCATTCCTTAAATTAAACTGATTTGAAAAGGATAAGAAAGAGAGGCCAAGTAAAAGAACTGATGATTGCTTTAGAAATGCAAATATGGGCCAGGAAATGCAATGGATTTGGGAAAAGATGGAGAAAATGTAAAAAAAAAAAAAGGATTAATTGAAGAAGACCTAGAAGAAAAAAAAGCAAGAAAAGACCATCTTTTCTATGCCTCCCTTTTTGTTTTATTTGACCACTAAACCTCCAGCCAGGTGAGTTTCTAATCCTTCTGCTGTTCTCAGTTTTTGAACTGACAGGAAGCACCTTTTTGAGTCCCTAGTGGCTTCCACCTTTTCTTCTGGATCCCACTGTTTGTTTCATTTTTCTAAATTACCAGCATAATTCTGAACCCCGACTGCCCCGGAGGCCTCCATGGTTAAATGCCACTTTCATGTTGATTCACTTGGCTCCTGCACACCTAGAATCCCCCTTCACTGTCTGTAAGGGCCAGTACCAGTTTTTATTTTGCACCTAACTAAAGAATCCACACCTTGTTTGTGTGATTCCTTGCTATTTCCAATCCAGCTCTGCTGTGCTGAGATAATGGGCCTTGTGACTATGTGAATGGATCAAACCAGGAAGAAAGGGCTGGAACCAGCTAAAAGGATTACCTTTCATGGTAGATAGATAGATGGATAGATAGACAGACAGATAGATAGATGGATGGATGGATAGATCGATCATATAGTCTATATGATGTGAGATTAAAGGCTATGATACATGATATATGTGGCATATACCATATACAGTTATATAATAATAGAATCATATATAGTCATATAAATGATAGATTTCAATATAGAGAAGATTTCAATATAGAGAAGATAATGAAAAGCTATATATAATATCTATGTCATATATCAATATAATCATACATATGGAATATACAGTCACAAATTGTGATTGTTTATATAGACATACGTATGTACATGTGTGAATTTGTGTGTGTGTGTGTATATATGTATATATATAGAGAGAGAGAGAGAAGGAAGAGAGACAAGGGGAGTAGGAGAGAGAGAGAAGGAAGAGGAAGAGGAGAAGAGAGGAAAGGAGAGGAAAGGGGAGGGGAAAAGGGGAATAAGAGAGAGAGAGAGAGAGAGAGAGAGAGAGAGAGAGAGAGAGAAAGAATATGAATCGGTTGAATTGTAAGATAAACTCAGCCCTTGCGTGGAAGAGGCTTTTTGATATGGGGGAGGGGAGCTTTTTGGAGGGGGCTGGATGAGGATGCGAGAGGCTAAAGTGGGTACAGCAAAAACCCACAGCTCTTTCTCTGACCAAGAAACCTGCAGCCAAAGCCTTTTTCCATCTGGGGCCAGTGAAAGAGCTGGATTTTGAGTAGCCCTTTGTTTTCCATCAGCTCTCTTAACAGACACAACCCCCTGACTACTGAGGAACTGTAAATAGACTCCTTTTTTAATAAAGTGTCTTCAGACCCTCACGAAGCTGACCCAGTTTTCCAGAGTAAGCATGTTGTGCAGCTGTGGAGGATAAGTGAATCTTTTTTGCAAGCTTAGCTTCTCTGTCCCCAAGCTTTCAGACGGTGCCAAGGAGGAGCTTCGTTTCTTACCCATGGAAGGTCATATTCTACAGGAACTGAGGCTAAGTTGACCTTGCTGGATCCTGAGTCTCGGCTCTGAATAAGACCTATATGGGGAAAATGTTTGGGTTGTTCTAAGATCTTAAATCTTTGTTCAAATGTACTTTCTTTTTAAAAAATTTTTCATTCCTTTTGTTTTTCCATCAACTTGATTCCCCAGTATCACTCTTCCCTCCTCTCTCATCCAGAGAGACATCCTTTACAACAAAGAAGGAAAAAAAAGCAATTGAGAAAAACTAAAGGAGGTGCATTCTCCTGTCTCTTAATTGGGGCAAAGCAGGGCAGGCTGGTAAATGCTTAACAACCAGCTCTCCCAAAAGAACACACTTCTAAGTTTAATTGGCATTGTTAGCACTTTAGCCATCACTTTCTTCTTCTTGTTGTTCAGTCATTTTAGTCATGTCCAGCTCTTCATGACCCCATTTGGGGTTTTCTTGGCAAAGATTTTGGAATGGTTTGCCATTTCCTTCAGCTCATTCTACAGATGAGGAAACTGAAGTAAACAGGTTAAGTAATTTGCCCAGGGTCATACAGGCAGTAAGTGTCTGGGGCCAGATTTGAACTCAGGAAGATCAGTCTGGTGGGGGCAGGGCCCAAGCCAAGATCTTCACCCTTTGCCTCAAAGGGAGTCTGACTCACAGGCCCCAGACCCTCATCTCCCTTTGAAAGCCTTAGGCTCCCTTTTGTCTATAGGCCCCAGAAAGGCCTTCCTTTATCTCCTTTTGAAAGTCCTAGCCCCACCTTGATTTTGTGCAGATGTCTTTCAAACTTCTGCCTTCCTGTTCCCTCCATTATTTATTCCCATTGTCTATTCAATCTCTCTGACCTCCCCAATTAGAATTCTTACCTAGACCCTTTCCCCAACCCCCTTCTCTGGCCACCCAAAGTCACTTTAGTATTTAAGATCCACCCTGGCCCTCATTCAGATGCTGAGAACCTCAGGCCCACAAAGGCTGAGAACCTCTCATGCCCGCTCGTCTTTATGGGCATCACCCAGCTGAGAATCTCATACTCAAAAGGCTGAGAACCTCTCATGCCCGCTTGTCTTTACAGGCGTCACCCAGCTGAGAATCTCTCGTGCCCCAAAGGCTGAGCCTTTCTCATGCCCGCCTGTCCTTATGGGTGTCACCTGGCCTCTGTGATTTATCACTAATAAACTTTTCCTCTGGCTGAAGAAGATTTGAGTTGAATTCATTCAGCAGGGCCCGGTACCGCGATCTTGGGGTCCCAGCACCCCAAAACCCCTAGACCTCTTCAGTTTCAGCTGCAAGTCAGCTGAGAAGACCCCATGGTTCTTAGAATGCAACTGAAAAGCAGGTACTAAGGCAACTTCTTTGATATTATTCCCACTGATGAAACTATATCCATTTTTTGTGGTTGAAACATGTGACAGAACTGAGGATTTTGGTGTCAAGTACTTTTTTTGTAGGGGCAGCGGGGGCAGTGGGATGTGCAGTTTCAGTGGTTGTGGCTCCTGAGGAAGCAGGGGCTGCACCTACAAAGGCATTGCCAAGCTACATCTCGACAAGGGTAGTTAAGCAGTAGACAAGTGGATAGTTAAGAGGACCAGGCTGGAAGCAGGACTGGTGATCTGGGAGATACTGTTATTCCCAGGGTTCTTGGGTTTAGGATCCTAGGGTGTCTCCATCTTGGTCTGAGAGGAGGTGGTGGTTTGACGTACTTGGCACATGTCTTCACCTGTCTCTCCCTCAAGGCATCTTACTGCTGCAGCTAGGCTGGCTTGCCTACCTTGTGGACAGTTCTTACCAAAAAAAAATGTGGTTATGAATATGTTGGTGTATATTGGACCTTTCTATCTTTGGCCTCCTTGGGTATATGCCTAGTGGGATCACTAGATCAAAAGGTATGGACATAAAATATATTTTCAAAGGATTAAAATCTCCATTTTTTCTCTTCTCCTACAGTGTTTTCCTTCACTAAAAAAAGTCCAGTTGCCTTCTCTTAGCAAGCTGCCCTTCAAATCTGTGGATCATAAATTTATGGAAAAGTCCAAGAATCAGTTAAATACATTTTTACAGGTAAGAAAGTGGAACACCTATTGGCTCTAGAGGAAGTATGCATTCTTTTGATTTCCCGCTTTCTTGAATCTAGAACCCAGTAATTTGTTTCCTGGCCTCAGTTGTCCTACTAAGAAGCTAAAAATATTTTTGGTCTGTACCTTGATCAAAAATCCCACTTTTAACAAATCTTGGCCCAAATTCTGTCCCTTGTGTGAGCTCCCAGCAGCCACTGTTTGTATTATCTTATCTGGATCAGCTCCTTTTAGAGGGCTGTGTAACTCAGTGTGCCCAGCTGTCCAAGTCTTAGGAAGGACTCACTGTCGCTACTCATGGAGGGGTGGAATTTTGCCATGGGCGGCAGCACAATGAAATCTTGGGATGCCTGCATTTAATAATGTGCTTTAACAAATCAACATTAATTTCCATGTTGAAGTGTTTTCATTGACTTAGAAACATCAAGCCTAGAAAAATTGGATGGGTTGAAGTGCTTCAGAAGATGATAATGAAGATACTTTTACAATCCCATGTAACTTTACCTCTATAGTTATTGTTGAGTCATTTTTCAGTCCTGTTAATTCTTTGTGACCCCCCATCTGAGGTTCTCTTGGCAAAGATACTGGAGTGGTTTGCCATTTCCTTCTCTATCTCATTTTACAGATGAGGAAACTGAGGCCAACAGAGTTAAGTGACTTGCCCAGAGTCACACAGCTAGTGTCTGAGGCTGAATTTGAACTCAGCAAGATGAGTGTTCCTCACTTCAGGCCCAGTTCTCTATCCAGTCCCTATAGAGAGTCTATCAATTTTTAATAATAATGATTATACAATCTAAAGTTGTCATAAAGTACAAATGCATTTATTTTATTCAGGGGATAAAATAATTATAATCAGTGTAGAGAAAAGAGTCCTGGATTTGGAGTCTTTCAGTCTGGGACCAAATCCTAATAATTCTTTGTGAAAATGGACAATTGATGTAACTTCTCTGGGACCTCAATGTCCTCGTCTGTATAATTAGAGGCTTTTAATGGATGAATTCTGGGATCCCTTCCAGCTCTAAATGATAACTTAGAACTCATCAAGTCCAGTTCCCTTATTTTACAGGAAAGGAAACTGAGGCAAACAAAGGTTATATGATTAGTTCAGGATCACACAAGTACCAAGGGTATAAGACAGGATTCAAATTCAGTGCTTTGTGGAATGGTTCTCGAGTCAGAAGGCCAGGGTTCAAATCTTATTTCTCTTGCTTACTCCCTGTGTGACCTTTACCAGATTACGTAGCTTCCCTGAGTCTTAGTTTCCTCATCTATAAAATGAAGACATTGGACCAGGTAGCCTCTGAGGCCCAGCTTCAGCTCTATGATTTTACAATCTGCAGTATCCATTGTATCACACTGCAGGCCAAATCCATGTATTGTTGGGACATAGAACCTTTTTGAAGCTAGTGAACAGCTAGAGTAGAAGTTATTGATTCTCTATTGCACCGGTAGGAAAAAAAAGGAGACTTTGGTGTTGGGAGACTTTGGCAAAGCCAAAATTCAAGCCTCTGACCAGCTGTATGACCTTGGGAAGAGTTATTTTATTTTTTTAGGGTCTAGTTTTTTCCCTTTAAAATGAGGAGATTGGACCAAGTCTCCTTTAACCTTCTGGAGTTCTGTGATATATAAGAGCTCAAATAAGATAGATCATAGACCTATAAAATGTCAGGACTGGGAGAGACCTTTGGGATCATTTAGCCCAATCCTCTCATTTTACAGATGAAGAAAGAGGCCCAGAGTAGATAAATGACTTGCCTGCATTCACACAGCTAAATGGTGGCAAGGACTGGGATTTAGAACTCAGGTCTCTTAACCTCTGATCCAATGCTCTTTTCAGCTACGTCAGCCTAGATTTTTAAACCTTAAACTTTAAATAGGGCAGCTAGGTGGCACAGTGGATAGAGCCTGGAGTCAAGAAGACCCAGGTTGAAATCTGGCTTCAGACACTTACTAGCTATGTGACCTTGGGCACGTCATTTAACTGTTTGCTTTAGTTTCCTCATCTGCAAAATGAGCTAAAGAAGGACATGGCAAACCACTCCATTATCTTTATTTACCAAGAAAACCCCAAATAGAGTCACAGAGAGTCAGACACGACTGAAAAGACTGAACAATGACAACAGATTTTTAAAATTACCATTCTGTTGCTGTTTTAAAACATCTTAGAAGTATTAAACATATTTGCATGATTGCACATGCATAGTTTCTATCAAATTGCTTATCATCTCAAGGAGGGGAGGGGGTAGGAAGGGAGGGAGAGAATTTGGGACTCAAAATTTAAACAAAAATGAATGTTAAAAATTGTTTTTATATGTAATTGAGAAAAATAATATTCAAAAAAATTAAACCTATTTGAATAGAGTATATGGCTAAATCAGGTAGGTAAATTTAAGGTCTAATCTTTTAAAAGTATATGTTATTGAGATACATGAGATTTTAGATCTCAGTATTTAGCTGTTAATTCCTTATTTCCTTTGCCTTTGTTCTTCTTGTCCCTGCCAGTGAGGGTTCCCCTCACTGTATATTTCCTATTGTAGGACAGACAATCGTCCCTTTTCTGAATGTTTTATCCACTTGTCTGTTGCTTTTATATCTTACTGAAAAATGTAAATGGATGTGAAGCTGTTGTTGAGGCTTAGTTGAAACATGCAAGCCCAGAATGATAACAGTAGCTATCTTATCAAATGAAATGATATTTGTAAAGCATTTAGCACTGTGCCTGGCACATAGTAGTCACTTAATAAATGCTTATTCCTTGTCCCTTCTTGTAAAGCACTTGAAGGTTTGCAGAGCACCTTCCATGCATGATCTCATTTGGTCCTCACAACAGTCTTGTGATGTAGGTACTGGAGTTATTATCCATTTTATAGAGGAAGAAATTGAGGGTCTAAGAGATGAAGTGTCTTTTTCGATGGTCACTTGGTAAGTGCTACAGAGAGAGGATTTGAACCCTAGTCTTTGACTCCAAAGTTGACTATTCCAGGCTCCGTCTCTGTAGCGCTAACATTTAGGTAGCACTTAAAGGTTTGCAATAATTTGTTTGATTTTCCCAACAATCCTTCAGAATAAGCAATTTTATGATTATCCTCATAGATGAGGTAACTGAGGCTGAGAGAAAATATCTGTGTGGGTTCAAATAGTGAGTAAATAGGAGAGGTGAGATCCGAACTCTGGTCACAGGAGCATAGATCTTGAAACCTGGCCGTAGATTCACAAGCATCACATAATCCAAACAAGTGAGGAAACTGAGGCCTCACGAAATTGAGTGTTTTGTCTGAGGTCACGCAGGGAATAAGCATCAGAAGTGAGATAAGAACCTGGGTGATCTGATTCAAGAGTCAGAACTCTGTTCACACTGCCTTCTGCCTTACACATCTTGCTCCAAGTACAAGGCTCCATGGTCTCCATCTAAGAAAGTGCCGTGAGGAAAAGAATAAATTGCAATCCTCAAAGCAGCAAGTTGTAATCCTAGAAAGGGTCTTAATTAGTTTTTTAAATCCAATGGAAGCTGATATTTAAATAGTGCAGTGATTTATTTTTCAAGTGATCCAATTTGAAAATTCAATAAGATCTCATTAATAATGCCCTTCAGTGTCTTACAGATCTGGATACACCACAGATTGAATGATAACTCCCAAACAGCCTAACCACATGGTGGAAGCCTGAAATTCAGGCAGCCTATAAGGCTTGTGTTAGTTCTGTCCCCAGTATCAACAACCCAGAGAAGTTCCTGTGTGTGTGTGTGTGTGTGTGTTGTGTGTGTATGTGATTTGTTTTTTAAGAAGGCTTTTTTTTTCCATTGTGTTAAGACTTTTAGCACCTTGACATCATAGAGCCAGATTTTCAATTGGCTGTATTATTCATGGAAAGAAACTTTGTCTTTTGTCTGAGGACTAGCCCAGCTAAGTTCAGAGAGGCTCATAAACAGAAAGTTGTACAGCCAGGTGATGAGGGATTATTTTCTGTCATAGAAACCCATGAAGACTGTCTGCTAAGGTATGTTGGAGTCATGATCTGTTTCAGGGCTCAGAGCATTCATGCCTTTGAAACCACCAGTCTTTTAAAATTGGTGACTGAAAAGACTCAGAAATATGCACAGCCCCAAATAGAAGATTGTTATATTTGTCTTTGGAGTGTGTGTGTGTGTGTGTGTGTGTGTGTGTGTACTGATGCTTCAATAGGTATAGAACAGACATTCTGAGAATTCACTTTTAACAAAACAGCTATACTTAGTGGGAAGACGATTCACAGAAGTGTCTGAAAATGTGCTCCATTTTCTCCCTCCTGATCCTTGCCCACTTCCTCCCTTAGTGTGAAGGGAACATAGAGTTCATCTCCCAAATAAAAGGCAATGGGCCAAAAGGGTTATCCTGTAAATCCTCCCTTGGAACAGGGTGAGGTATTTGGGTCTCAGAATACATCCCCTCTGGAACATTGGCTGTGTGCAAAAATAGGAGAAAAGAAATTTTTGCAATGCCAGCAAAATAGTTGGAGTTGTGATTCAGCAGTGAGGATTCTAATTGTCCATATGGGGATGAGGCAAGGATGCCATGCATTCCTTAAAAAATGAATGCATCATTTACCTTGGATAACCCAGTTTCAAATAACTGAGACTTGTCTGGGCATTTTTTCTTCAGAGAAGAAGACAAGACTTTAGATTGAGGAGAAAGAAATCATGGATAGGACCATGGATTTAGAGTTTGCCAATTGGTCCAACCTCCTTATTCATAGATGAAGAAACTGAGGTCAAAAGACATTCAGTGACTTGTGCAGACTCACATATGAAACAATATAGGGCTGAGATTCAAAGCCAGTTTCTCTGACTCTCAATCCAGTGCTCCTTCCTCTGCCCTTCCCTGCCTCAATTCCACCTATTTGCTTTCTCTCACAAGTACATGACATGGCAAACATCAACATATTAGATATCTATACAATATACATATAATTACACAGGAGTGACTCTCTTTTTCCTGCAGAAACTGCTATCAGATGAAAGGCTGTGTCAGAGTGAAGCACTTTATGCCTTCTTGAGCCCTTCTCCTGACTACCTCAAGGTTATTGATGTGCAGGGGAAGAAATCCACATTTTCCTTGTCCTCGTTCCTAGAAAGGCTTCCTCGTGATTTCTTCTCCCATCAAGAGGTGAGTACTGGGAGTCTGAATGCTTCTTCACACAGAACTCTGGTTGACCTTTCAAAACACAGGGTTAAATCAAATGACTCTTTCCTTCTGCTTGTGGCTTTCCATGTATTAGACAATCATTTCCAGCCTTCAGAGAGCTCACATTTTAAGTAAATTAGATGGGGCAGACCCAGTTCTGTCCATATTGGGCAGCTAGGTGATGTAGTGGATAGAGTGCTGGGTCTGGAGTCAGGAAGACTCATCTTTGTGAGTTCAAATCTGACCTCAGACACTTACTAGCTGTGTGACCCTGGGCAGGTCATTTAACCCTGTTTGCCTCAGTTTCTTCATATGTAAAATGAGTGGAGAAGGAAATGACAAACCACTCCAGTATCTTTGCCAAGAAAACCCCAAATGGGGTCATGAAGAATCAGACAGGACTGAAATGATTGAACAACAGTAGACCAAGTTCATTTGTAGAGATACATCTGAAGTAATAAAACTTCATCAAAGATACCCTATTAATGAGAAATGTTGGTGCTGCTTCCACCAGGGAGACTTTATTGATGTTCTGACTTTAACACGCATGACCTTCCTTACCAAGCAGCAACAGGAGTAATCACTTGTTCAGCACCTACTTGTGGACAGCACCATGCTAGCTGTTAAGGAAAGATCAACAGACAAAGAAAAAGACTGACTTAGCATTACCATAATCTAGCCATATGGCCTTGAGCCAGTCCTGTAATTACTCTGGGATTTAGTTTCCTCATTTTAAAAATGAGTATAATAATGCTGACACTATCTATTTCTTAAAGTATTTGTGAGAAAAGTGCTGCGTAAACAGTAAAAACTTATGGAAATGTTTGTTGTTGTTACATGTTGTATATCAGATGAGGGACCTAGCATAGTGTTAGAGAGCTGGTCCTATGGTCAGGAAGACTTGGATTCGAGTCCCACCTTTGACACGTATTGGTTATATGATTCTGTGCTAGTAATTTATCTCCTTTGTGCCTGTCTATGATGTAAAAGGAATTTCCCCACTGGGAATTCACTATGCCAATAAGATGATAAATATGTGTTTAATAAAAAGGACAGGCTAGTAGTATATAAAATATATGCTTTAGGAATTTAGGGGAAGGAGTTGGTACTGAGGACCCAGAATAATCAGGGAAGTCTTTCACGGAGGAAAGAAAACTTAAGCTGCTTTTTTGAAGTGTGATAAAATTTGGACTAAATGTAGAGGAAAGTAGAGCACACTCCAAGGAGGCAAAGGTGTGGAAATAAGCTTGCATGTGGAATATTCAGGGAATAATGAGTTTCTTTGACTGAAGTTCATATAGGGAAGTAGTAGGGGAAAAATGTTATAGCAGAGGACCTTGAATCCAATCCAATCCACTAAATATTTATTAAGGACTATTATGTGCTAGGCACTGTGCTAAGCACTGGGGATACAATTAATAATAAAATAAAAAAAAAAAGACAGTCCCTGCCCTCAAGGATCTTATAACCTCATGGTGGAGAGGAGAGAGATAGCACACAAAAGGAGGGAGGAAAGCAGTAGAGAGGGAGAGACCAGGGGGTACTTAGCACAGGAGCATTGTTTTCTGTGAGGTTGAAACCAGAAAAGAAACAAGCGTAGAGAGAAGTGGACCAAAAAGCCCAGTTTCTGTCATCTGTAAAGGAAGGCGTTGGGAGAAGTTTGGTACTCTGCCCTCCAGGCCTCCAGTCAGAGGGGAGAAGGGGATGAGGGATGTGGTACCACTCAATGCTTGAGTTAACAGCCTGGTCATGAGATTAGAAGTGCTAGCTTATCCTGGGAAGGACTTCTTGTTCTGTGGAGCTGAAACCAGGCAGAGCAGCAGACGCAGAGTGGAGTAGAGAACACCAGACTGTGGAGTATGACTTTTATGCTCTAATAGGGAGGCATTGACAACTTTTGAGTAGAAAGGAGAGAAAGGTTGGCACGTGTAAAACTGTACTTTGTAAAGATAGAGCTGACCTTAGGTGGTACAGTGGAGAGATTGCTGAACCTGGAGTTCCAGAAGACCTGAGTTCAAATCCATCCTTAGACACTTAAGAGTTGTGTGACCCTGAGCAAGTCATTTAACTTTTGTGTGCCTCAGTTTTCTCAGCTGTAGATGATAATAGCACCAACCTCCCAGGGTTGTTGTAAAGATCTAATACGATAATATTTGGTAAGAGCTTTGCAAAGCTTAAATTATTATACAAAGGTTAGCTGTTATTGCTGTTGTTATCATTATTATTATTATGGGAAGAGATCAGAGTCAGGGACAGCAGGTACTACATAGTCTAGTTACCATGTTTGACCTTTCAGTAAATTACTGCCTTGTCTTTAAGCCAATGGAGTACTTCCCTTCCACCCTCCCCCAGCTCTTACTATAGTAGATAAGCCATGTGGCATCTCTTCTGAAAGCCATCCTCCTTCCCCTCTTCCCTTTCTACCATCAGGCTGGACTGAATCTGTTTTGACAGAAAGATCTGGAAGTGAGAAGCAGTTCTCACGCAGTAATTTTATGATCCCAGAGAAGAATTCACAGTATGGCATTAGAAAGTGTACACACATGTGTTCCAGCCCATATGCAGAAACCAGCCCTTCTGCCTATAAATGAACACAGCCTCTGGTGCCGGGAAAGCTTGAGTCATGGCTTAAAAAACAATGAAGTTAATTTGAAAACACTTTGTATTGAGTTGAAAAACACTGAGTTCAAAACCAGTTGAATTTTCCAAAATCTTATGGTGCTTTTGTCCTCAACTGTATGAAAGTAATTTTTAATTTTATTGTTATTAATCCCCTGACTTAATTCCACAGGACTTTTAAAATTACCTTAATTACTTTGATCCTTGAATCAAATTTTTTTTAAATCACAGTAAGAACAAGCATTTCTATAGTGCTTTACTAATTTTGTCTCCCTTGATCCTCACAGCAACCAGGAGGTAGGCATTGTGATTATCCCCATTGTATATAGATGAAGATACTGAAGCAAACAGAGGTTAAGTGATTTGACCTGGGTTACATAGCTGGGGCAGCTAGGTGGTGCAGAGGATAGGATACTGTGCCTGAAGTCAAGAAGATCCATCTTCCTGAGTTCAAATCTGACCTCAGGTACAACTAGCTGTGTGACCTTGGCAAATCACTTAACCCTGTTTGCCTCAGTTCCTCATCTGTAAAATGAGCTGGAGAAGGAAATGGCAAACCACTCAAGTGTCTTTGCCAAGAAAAACCCCAAGGGGGTTGCAAAGAGTTGGGCACGACTGAAACAACTGAATGATAACGATGACAGTACACAACAAGGAAGTGTCTGAGGCTAGATTCGAACTTAGGTTTTTCTGACTCCAGGTCTAGTGCTCTATCTTATCCACCTGCCTACCCTTTTGCAAATTAGCAAGTTTCTGCCTGTGTGAAAAAGGGAGGCTTCTTTTCTGGAGAGCTTCCACTTGAGTACCTCAAAGATTATGATTTTATACTTGGAAGTGAGTGGTCCTTCTGCTGGTGCAGGTCCTAACCCCTTTGTGCCTCAGTGGATGCCCTTAGTGACTTGCTGTGGCCAAAAGACTTCATCCCCCCAGTGTCCATATTCCTCCTGATGAGCCTTGCTGAACTTAGCCAGGCTGGTCGGCTGGTCCTCAGCTCCAAACCCTGTTGTTCTGTCCATCTCTGAGAACTCTTCAGCTTTGTAGGACCCCTCAAAGCTTGCTCTCTCCTGACCTATCTCTGTGCCACCATGAGGCAGTGGAGAAAGATGTCCACAGAGTTGATCATCTGGTTCGATCTCCTCACTTTACATTTGACGAAATTGAAGCCCAGAGACATGAAGGAATTTGTCCAATGTCATAGAGGTCATGAGTACCAGAACTGGGACTCAAACGCAGCCCTTCCAACACTAACTCCAGGTTTCTTTCCCGTTATACTACATCGTACCGCTTTGTCTTGACTTTAGTGGAAGCTACAGAATAAACTGTGGGCAAACAGTAAGGAATTCAAAATGTAGGAAGCTACATAGATACATTTATTCCCATCCATGAGTAATTGTTTACCTGTGATCTTACTGTATCCCCAGGAGGAGACAGAAGAAGATAGTGACCTGTCAGACTATGGTGATGATGTAGATGGGAAGAAGGATGCTTTGGCTGAGCCGTGTTTCATGCTGATCGGGGAGATATTTGAGCTTCGAGGAAGTAAGCTTCTTGCTTCGTACATAGTAGATGCTGGTAGTTGAGATAATTTTAAAATAAAAAATCCAAAATTCCGTTGATTCTTGGATGAAACTAGTTGATTTTTTGCATCAAGAAGCTCTGATTTTCTTAGAATCCTATTCTGAATGGCAGAAACAAAAGAGTGCTTTGATTTTCAGGGCTATAAGTAGAGAGGTTTTTTTTCTGGGTTATATGAAGATTAATAATACAAAAACATAGGATACAAATACATATCTACTAAAATTTATTTTTAAACTAATTTAAAGGTCACTTGACACTTACTAGCTGTGTGACCCTGGGCAAATCACTTAACCCCAATTGCCTAAAAAACGAAAACAAACAAAAACAATAAGCTAATTTAAAGGTTTCTGGGATTGTTGTGTCTGAAGTGATACTTTATTGAGTACTCATGTTTTTCATTCTTACTCTGTGAAATGACCAAGACACTAAAGTCCTGCTCTGATTCAGTCCCACGGTGACTTTGAGTCCTCAGATGTTATGTCAGTAAGCTCTAGGAGGTCATAGCAAGCTAAAAAGGCTTTGATTGTGGACTCCATGATAGACTGTGTCTACTATTTGAGGATCTGTCTAGGTAGAAATGGAAAAACCCAGCACCGAGAGGTGGCCATAGAGTGATAGATTTCTTTGGCCTCAGCAATAAATGAAAACTACCTACTGAAGTGTGGAGGGGCTGTGACGTGGAGACAGGACCCATACAAACAAAATTGTCAATCTCTAAGCAAGCCAGAGCATTCTATAGATAAAACAGCAAGTAAAGACTGAGCAGATGTGCACATAGGTACGCAGCATAATTATAGGCACAATGGCGGATATGATAGAATATGAGCTATGTAGCTTCTGCCTTGTAGGAACAACCATTCTATTCAAATCCAGCTCATTCATTTAATTCAACAACCTTTCATTAAATGCCTTTCCTGTGCACTGCCCTGGATTAGGTCTGGGGGGAGATACAGTAATAAATAAGCCTTATTTCCTAAGGATGTAGATGATGCAATCTGGGAAGTGGAAGGATGTAGATAGGAATAACCATAATGTCAAATAACATATTGAGGGCGAACATAAGAGGGGTACTAAGTCCAAGCTAAAGAGATAACGCCAATGTATATTAAATGCTGAGAGAACAAAGAATTGTCAAACTGTGTGACATGAGCATTATGATGAAAGTAATGGGTGAGGTTCAAAGAAAGGAAAGATCAGCATAGACTAAAAGAGGTAGAACAGTTTCATGGACTTCACAGAGCTTAAAAGGTCTGCAGGGGTCAATTGGCTAGTCTTAACAAGAACTTGTTAAATGCCTGCTATATTTCTATAGAACAGGAATTGTACCAGGTGTTGGGGAGACAGGCAAAAAGAAGCTGTACTTGCCCTCAAGGAACTTACATTCCATTCAATGTAAGGATGAGTAGCCTTTGGATAGAGAGAGGGAAGGGCATGGTAATGTTTGGCAGAGGTACACTGGGAGTTAGTCCAATTAAATTACAGTAGGGGCAAAAATATAATAAAGATAATGCTGATCATTCATATGGCACTGAAGAGAATAATGATGGAAAAAGTGGTCAAATTGGATCAGGTATAGCTAGAAAAGAGTTTTACTGAATATGATTCAATTAATGGAGCACTGAGGTACCAATTAGAAGGTAGCAAAAGGAGATGTCAAAGGCATGAAAAAAATGTTAAATGTTATTTATACCCCAAAGAGTGACTAAGAAAACAATAACAGCTAAAGACCTAAATGTCTACTGTCTCATCTTTATTTATAATGTTGTTTCATGTGTGTGTGTGTGTGTGTGTGTGTGTGTGTATAAAATATAGATTGAGTGCATCTTTGATGAAGGCATTAGTAGGGAACAAGCAGGCTTTTGGGAACTATATTCAACAATCTAATACCTCACAATTGACTGAAAGATGTAGAGAGCATAAGATCCCATCATGCTTGTTTGTTGATTATGAAAAAAGAATTCAAGTGACTCAATTGGACAAAACAGTAATTTACAGCCTCTTTTACACCAGGATATCTCCCATCTCTAGATCAAGATCAATCAGGATTATTTGGAAGGTATAACAAAAACAACCTTTGTTTTCTCAGTGCTTATGAACAGTTCCTGGCACATAATTTGTGTTTATTGACTTATTGATTGTTTGATGACCTACTGATAATAAATACCAAGTGAGACATAAATAGAGAGATGTTCACCAAAAGTATTTACCACATCAATGGAGGAGAACCAGCATAAAGTCCAGGCCAAAGAGAGATTCCCTATGGCTGGTTAGATGTGGATGACATTGTGCTGATTACATTAAGCCCAAAGACATTGCAGAGTGTCCTGGGAAAGATTCAGAATCACTGAATGGAGGTTGGCCTAACCATCCACACAGGAAAGACTAAATGGATGAAGAATGTCAGATTTCAACCCTATAGAGGCTGTCCAACAGTATGTACATTTAGGATGGACAGTAGGAATTGTGGACAGAGTTGAAAAGGAGTTGGTGAAAGTGCTGGATTCTTTTTAGGAAATTCCAAATTGTTTCCTGACCCCAAGCAGTTGATCCCATCAATAACAGCAAAGGCCCCATCTTTTCAAAACAGGCATCTTAATGGTGCTACAGTTTTAGCAATGAGACCTGGAGTACCACTATCTCTCCAAGCATCACCCAGAGGGCAGAGAAAAGGCCCAAGAAGGAGATAAACAGATCCTAACATATAACCGAAGACGGGAGTAAATAGAAAGCAAGGACTCATCAAGGCACTGTATGACAGAAAGAGAAGATGGGCTACTCACGTATTAAGAATGACAAGTAGATGTCTAAAGGGCACCACTGGTGACCTCACAGTGTGGGGAGAAAGTAAAGAAGGTCTCTGGAATGTTGGGTGGACATGGACGTGGGTCACATGGTGGATCAGGTGTGGGTGACTTAAGATCTGTGTCGCCAAAGGGAATCTGGAATCAGTGAGATCACCGATCCATTTGACTAAGAACCATTCACATTTCTATAGTACACCAAGATTTACAAAGTTCACTTTCCACGATAGCCCTGGGAGGTGAGTAGCACAATTGTTAGTGTCTGTATATTACAGATAAGGAGATGGAGGATCAGAGAAGTGAAATAATAATAATTATAATAATAATAACTAGCCTTTATATAGCACTTCAAGGTTGGCAAATCACTTCACAAGTCTTATTTCATTTAATCCTCACAACAACCCTGGAAGCTAGGTTCTATTTTTATCCCCATTTTACAGATGAAGAACTGATGCAGGCAGAGGTTAAGTGTCATGCCAGGGTCACACAGGTAGTAAATATCAGAGGTGAAATTTGAACTCAAGTCTCCTTGACTCTAGGTCCAGCTTTCTATTCCTCGTGCCACCTAGAAATGACTTATCCAAGGTCACATACCTTTTTTTTTTTTTTTGGCTAGGCAATGGGGTTAAGTGACTTGCCCAGGGTCACACAGCTAGTTAAGTGTCAAGTGTGTGAGGCCAGATTTGAACTCAGGTCCTCCTGACTCCACGGCTGATGCTCTATCCACTGTACCACCTAGCTGTCCCTGTCACATACCTGTATCAAGGATATTGGTGAGGCTAGAGCATTCCAGGTGAATAGCTGTTTGCCTCCATGTATTTGCATTTTCTGGTCACAGAAGGTATAATTTGTTAAATAGAACCAGAACTATGTGAAACAGTTAATGTTCCCCATCCTTCTTTCCCAAACTGTACATTTTATGCTCAAAGTCCAACCCAAGGAAACTTCATGAATCCTCTTGACACAAACTATTATAATGTGGGTTTTTGTTTTGTCATATTTTTGTCTATTTGTTTTTAAAGCCAGGAAAGATGATAGATCTTTTCTTGAGATAGAGAAGATGAAGTGACTTTGCCTCAGACAAACAACATGCCAGGGAAAGAACTCAATAGAACACCATCTTTCCATTTGCATACTTGGATATCTGCTTCCAACATTTCAGGAGAAAATAAATAGAGTTCTTTAGTCCAAAGAATTTCACCATCAACAATGTTTTGTCATAGCTGCAACAACAGCTTTGTTAAGACAGCTCAGGCCTGGGGCCAGTGGGGAGGGGAGGAAGGAGGGAGCAGGGAGACATTTTTCATGCTCCACGTTGGGGAAGGGAGAGGAGGAAGCAGGCCAGAAAGGGGGAGGAGCTGATTGAGTCATTGCAGTCGGGGACCCTCACTTTTGTCATTTTATCCCCAGTGTCTCACATATAGTTAGTCCTCAGTAGGTGCTTGCTGATGGACTGATTTCTTAGGTCAGAAGGACAGAAAGGGGTCACTATAACTGTCTTCTTTGCAGATAATGAAGCATATTAGATATTATTTGTTGAGTGCAAATCTTCTTAAATCCTCTAAGGATCATCTCTTTCTCTCTCCCCTTCTCTTGCCCTAGAAAGGCACAGGAAGATTGTTAATTATCCCTGACAGACATATTCCTCACATGGCCCCATTTTTTTTTTGTCAATTTAGAAGTGTCCAGCTCCTTATTACTACATTTGGGGTTTTCTTGGCAGAGATATTGGAGTGATTTGCCATTTCCCTCTCCAGTTCATTTTATAGATAAGGAAACTGAGGCAAACAGGGTTCAGTGATTTTCCCAGGGTCACATAGCTAGTAAGTGTCTGAGGTTGGATTTGAACTCAGATCCTCCCAACTCTAGGGCCAGCCCTCTATGCACTATACCACCCAGCTGCCCCCTACATGGCCCCCAGGTCATCCCCCAAATGAATAGATCTCTATAATGCCAGTGTATTTCTGAATTCTAGCCAATTTTCTGGTATTTTTGAAGAACACAGTTGTCTGGGAGACTGGGCCTTTTTAGAAGAAATCATCTTTATTGTGGGGTTTTTTTGTATGATAATTACTCATTGCTTCCCACCTTTCACTCCATCCCCTCGCCCCCATCTTAGAATCCTAATACAAAATCTTCATGAATCCACTGAACTGCAGAGTTGAAAATAGACTCAGAAGCCTTAGAGCATAAGATTTCGAGCTGGAAGAAACTTTACTTCCCTAGTCCAGCTTTGAGAGGTCAACTGCCAAAGTCACCTAGGTAGCAGACCCAGGATTCAAATTCAGATTCGTAAGAATTAGAACTGGAAAGATCTGAAAGGGGGTATAGAATCCACTTAGTCTAACCCCATTATTCAACACATTAAATAATGAAGGCTCAGGAAAGCTAAATAATATGCTCTGTCACACAGGTAACATGTAACAGTGGGGATTTTAGCCTGGGTTCTCTGACTCTAAATCCTTTGCTATTCCAGTCAAATTAACGTCATCTCGAGTTTCTGCTGTATTAATTCTACCATGTAATTAATTTTATGGCTACCTGCTAAAGAGGGAACAGATGGTTTACAGCCCCAAATACTGCAGAAAGCTTTTTTAAAAAGCATGTAGGTTGATTAAAAAAAAACCATCAGATTTCATCCATGAAATGCCATTGGACACATTGGTAAGAACAGTTGGATCACTTATCGTTAACTCTTCCACAGTGATCTATTAATAACAACAACAACAACAACAACTACAATAATAGTAAAACTCTCTGTTTCTTAGTTAAGGGAATCTAGGTATCAGGTAAGCAGGTGGGAGTCATAAGGGATGATGTGTGGTAAATACAAAGACTCAGGGGACTCAAGAAGTCCATGCCCCTCAATTGAGAGGTACCCTAGGACCAAATATTATCTGACTCAGTCCCTGAAGAGGGAATCTTTTTGTAGCATTCCAGACAAGTGGTCATCCACCCTTAAGAACTCCAGTGCAAGAAACCCCAATGCTTCTTTTTAAAAAAATGTTTTTAATCAATGAAAATCTATGTTCTCTCCTTCTCACGTACCTATCCCCTTTTGAAAAGAAAGAAAAACAAGCATGGATAGTCAAGCAAACTAAATCCCTGTTGTTGGTTATGTTCAAAAAATGTATGTCTCATCTGCCTTCTTGAGTCCATCATCTGTCTATAGGAGGTGGGTAGCATGTTTCATCATGAGTCATCTGGAATCACAGATGGTCATTGCATTGATCAGAGTTTATATATCTTTCAGAGTTAAAACTCACTCCCTGTCAAGGAGTTTGCCTGTGACTCTGATAGAGTGGAGTCTACAGCAAACATATAGCCTCTCCATATCTGAAGAACACTCATACACAAAACCCATTTGGCAGGCCTCTCCCCAGTGTAAGGAGAACTAGTGTTGGCTATGGGGAAAAGGAATATATGGGCTTTATTAGATTTGTGCTGTGCTCTGGTTTGGCAGTGGGAGAAGGTCATATTTGGCCTTGATTAGAGAAAGCCAGAGCCGATTCTTCATTTGACCTTTTGAACTTTATGGAGTAAAACACATATAGAAAATGTTTCACGGTGATTTCATCCAGGGCTTCCATAGTTTGCAGTTTTTTTTTTCTAGCTTTACTATGCAAATTGGAACAGTGGTAAAACAGTCCTTTCTTAGACCATGCTGTAATGAGAGCTGGCTGTTCAGCCCATGTTTATATTCTACTTATGAAAAGATGGAAGTGGAGTGGATGGTTGTTTTCTTAACTGTCATATTTAAATAGCTGCTTGCACCCACCTGTGGAACACAGCACAGCCTGCTGGATGAGACCAATAATTGCTCGATAAAGTCTGAACTTAACCATCCACCCAGAAAGAACCAAGGGGATGAAGACTGGCTTTTGTTTGGACTATGATATACAGTTAGCTAGAAAATCATCAATCAGTATATATACCTTGGACAGACATTGCAAATGACCAATGAGTTGGGCCCAGACTCGAAATGAAAGAAGAGAGTGGGATTGCCTTTAGGAAATCACAAAGGCCTTTTAATGGTCCCAGACTTCTCTGTGAAAGAAATGCCACTTCTGTTGTAAAAGGTTTCCTTAATTTGCCAGCCAGAAGTGACAATTCCCTCCTCTGAATTCTATACCTCTCTCACCTTTCATATTCACATCATAACCTTTAATACAAGGTTATACAAGTTATATATTACATACACATATATGATTGTTATTTGTCATTTTCGAAGAGGACCAGTGACAACACAAGGTGATATCTTAACTCATGTGTGAATTGGATTTAAGTGAGGCAGAGTTGCACAAAATCATTAGTCTTACTCTCTCTTCCTGATTCATCAAAATCCACTGGCAAGACAAAAATCAAGACAACTGGTGATAGCCTGGGATTCAGCGGATGACCTTGGTGTCTTCATGTCTGACGAGGCTCTAAGCACTCCACAGAGCCTGCCTCAGCCACTTTCATGGCTGTTGGAACAAATTGTTCTCATCTTCCCATTTCACAGGCGGAAGTCTTACACGTATATAATATGTGTATAGAATGTATGTATATATATATACACATATATATATGATATGTGCTTACATATATACAGATATGTGTGTGTGTATCCATATACACATTTTTTAGGGAGAGAGAAGAGGCAGCATGTGTCAGACAAGGCAAACCTCTACTAATACCTCAACTGCCACAAACCCTCAAACCCTGATGGCGACACCTAAGATCCTGAACCCAAGAGCCTTGGGAATGGTGATGCTTCCAGACCAGTGTCCTCGGGCATCATCCTGGGAAGTGACCCCTTTGGAGATACAGCCTGGGAACTTCTCCTGCAGGTGCTACAGCCAGATCTACTGAACACCCAGAAAGGAAAGTTCTTGCCACCAAAGTCCTTGGTGCTGACAGATGGTTCAACCTCAGAAACTGATATGATTCTATCAGTGGAAGTGACATTTAAAAAGAAATATTAGCAGCTGTTTTTCCACTGTACCCTGAGGACCATGTGACTTTTCCATCTGACTCATAGTTGAAACCTTTTGTGTCTCTTGTCTTCCCCATTATAATGTGAGCTCCTTGAGGGTAGGGACTGTCTGTATTTTCTATTTCTGTTCTCAGTGCTTTGCATATAGTAGGCACTTAATGATTTATTTGTTTACACATACATATACACTCACAAATAAGTGTTACATGAAGTAGGATGGGCAAAAAGAGAGAGTGGCTAATATTTTTTTTTGTAGTAACATTACACAAACTTAAAGTCTGTGTAGATATTTTAATAGGCATAAAGTTTAAAGAAGACACAGCCTCTGCCCTCATGGAACTTACAATCTAGTTGGAGGGTAAGATGCAAACATAAGCAGGTATGTAATCCATAGCACTGTTGTAAGGAAAAGTTGCTGCAAAAATCAAGAGTGTTTGTTTATTGATTGACCTATTTGGCCTCACTTGATGCTGGAACAGCTAGGCTAGGTCGAGCAAACAGGGAGGGAGGTGAACAAATCTGGAATCTATCTATGTAGTTGTAGGAAATGCACGAGTGTCATGCCATCTTGTGATCATGCCTTATCCTGATTTTTTTCCAGTGTTTAAGTGGGTGAGAAGGACACTAATTGCGCTAGTCCAAGTCACTTTTGGAAGAACGATCAACAAGTGAGTAGTAACTGCTTTGATGTGGATGTGAAATTTATGAGATCAGCATGGTACACTGGAAGGGGCACTGACTCTGGAGTTGGAGGGCCTGGGTTCAAAGCCTGCTTGCTGCCCGCATGATCCTGGGAAAGTCCCTTAAACTCTCTAGGCCTTGGTTTCCTCATCAGTGAAAATAAGGAGTTAGATTTGAGAGTCTCTGAGATCTTTTCCAGCTCTAAACCCAAGATGTTATGATCCTGTGATGCCCTGTTCTGTGCCTACACAGGCTGCTTAATTTATGGGACAATCATATATGGCCCCAGGCACTGATAGAAAGTTAGACCTAGAAAGAACCTTAGAAATTAGCTAGTCCTAACTTTTATATAACACCCTCAGCAAAGTATCTATCCTGTCTTTACTTGACTACCTCCACTGATGGGGGCTCATTTTTCCCTAAGGAAGCCCATTCCACTTTTGGACAGCTCTAAATGTTGGGAAATTTTTCTTTATATAAAGCCAAAATTTGCCTCTCTGTAACTTCCACCCTTGCTCCTCATTCTGCCCTCTGGTGCCAAGTCTTTCTTCTGCCTGAAAGCACTTCAGATTCCCTAAGGCTGCTGTCATTATCTGTACTGTCTTTTTTTCCTCCAAGCCAAGTCTCCTCAGTTCTTTTACTCATTCTCACATGGTTGTAAGTTCCTTTGTTACTCTAGTTGCCTGTTCCAGCTAGTGTGTACGCGGGTCATATTTCTGAAAATATTGGACCCAGAACTGAACCCAGTAGTTCAGATGTCATCCAATCAAAGCAGTGTGACTCATTTTTCTAGAGAATACAGTCTAAGAGGAGTTAACAACCACCCCAAGGGCCTTCCCTCGCTTACATCTATTAATTTCATCATTTCTCTGTTCACTGTGCTAACCAGTGGTCACCGTTTATAGCAGGAACAGCATGCTACTCCTTCCCCTCATGCAAGTCAGGCTAGTTTTTCCTTAAAAGGTATGAGGATGTTACTCAAGACTTGGGTTAGTTCACAGGACTCGGGGCTCAGACTGTTGACATCCCTTCCTCGTTTTCTGTGTGCAAAGCTTCCATGAAGAGCATCAGGGGAGATCTGATTCTTGCCTGGTGGTTCACAGCAGAATGAGTGGGATCCTCAATTTATAGCCTTTTTGAATATCCTTCTCCTGCTATGGCTAGGTAAATCTCTTTTTCATTAACTGTTGAATGACCTACAAGTATTTCATTCTGTTTCAGTATCAAACCTAAATGACCAAGGGACTGGCTTTGAGTCAGGCCCAGCTGGGAACACCTTTGCTTCTTCAGTTGGTTTCAACTCATAAAATCTTCGGTCTTGAAGGGGTTGCGATCTGTGTCTACATCATGGAAGGGTTGTGATATGGTTAAATGGAGCGAGAACACACACTGTTGAAAACAGTCATGTCTACAATCAGCTGTTCTTTCTTCAGTCCTCACTGAGTTCCTAGAACTTTGCCGTTGTAATTTGTGTATGTCATAAGCTGTTGTGGGTATAGCCATTCACCCACCTGTTCCACTTTCATTTGTTCCTATTTTATGCACTGGGGAGACAACAAAGTCTAGCTAATCCATAGTCTGTCCTAATGGAGTTACACTGTCTAATAAAATTAAGAAGTACGTATTTCATATAGTTTTATTTTACGGGGAAGAGATTGAGGAGCTTTAGTCAAAGATCGTCTCCATTCTGGCCTCCTAAAATGTTAGTCGAAGAAGCAGCTTTTGGGGGGTTCTGTGTTCCTATTCTTCATCGTCCCCAGAGATCTCTGTCATCAGTTAATTTTTGTTCCTAGAATGTAATGGCATTAAGCATAGTTTTGATATTATGTAAGAAGAGAGGATGGTTTGGATAAAATACATTCCTTTAGATGACATTTATTTATGATGCTTTAGTAAAAGGTCTTTTTTTAAGTGCCTCTATATTCAAAATTTAAATCTTTCATGAGACTTGAAAATATGACCTTCTCCAGAATCGAAGTGTGATTCAGATGCCAAAAATGCAATGGGATTGATTCTGAAGAGCAAAGAAATACTTTATAATCTTAAAATAGAATGGCATTTTGTGGTGAAATTAATTATTTCCAGTTAAATGTCAGTTCATACTTGCTACTTAGATATATGGATGTAATTAGAAGAAATATGGCAAATTTTTATATATTGAAATGAGCAGAAAAGGACATTTTCTTTTCATTATATTGCATTGAATATACTTGATTCATTCATTTATGCATGAATTTAATGTGTCTAGTCAGTGCCAGGCACTGTACTAGGTTTTAGGAATACAGTAACAAAAAATGATACCTTCCTTCAAGGAGTTTGCATTCTTCTTTATCCTATAATGCTTCAAAAAAAGTCATGAATTCATCAGTGTGGCTACTTCCTGCAATGACATAGCCCCTTCTTACCATGGCAGACAGTTTCAGGCTAGTGTTAGCCCCTGCCCCCACTCTCAGTAATCATTGCCTGGTGGCCAACTCTCTGATGATGAATGTCCCTACATCTAGCTAGATCGGTCCATGGGTGACAGAGCAGTCATGGTGGAGAGCTTGAAGCGTGTAGACTAAGTATCTCTTAAGGTGTAAGATGGATCCATAACACCTAAGACCTTTAAATCAAGTCTGAGGCTTGAAGCCTTTCCACCTTTACCCTCCAACACCTGTGCCCCACTGGCATAGCCTCAAGGACCTATGATTACCTCTGCTCTGTGAAGAGAGGAGGAGGAAATAGCTCTAGTGATTTAATTATATTTGGGGGTTCCCATACTTTTATAGTAGAAAAATCTGAGTTTTAGAATTATGTCAGATAAAAGATTTGCCCACCTCTCAGGAAGCACTTTTGTTTTCAGTCTGCTGGGGCAAACTATTTTGCTTTAGTTACTGACCTTAGGCCTTGGGAAAAGAGATTTCTTTTTCCAAGCCTTCAGAAGCTGCCCATTTCTCTTCCCATTTTAGCTTCAGTAAATGATGAAACACACCTAGTTCGAATACCAAATAATGGCACACACATTCTTAGGGCACTCTTGGGTTTACAAAGTGCTTTTCTCCCAAAAAGCAACCTCATAAAGTGGATAGTGGAAGGGGAGGGTAACTCTCTCCTTATTTTCAGATGAAAAAACTGAATTTACAGGTTAAATAATTGGTCTGAGTTCACATAGTAAGTATTATAGCCAGCTCTCTATTTCAGTCCTTGTGATGTTAAAACCAGTAATTTTTTTTCATATGTATATAATTGGTCCAATTAGAATTTATTGGTGTGTGGATCTAGCTAATCATCTCAATAGTTTTGATTAAATAATGATTCTATTCCTCATTTTTTTTTGGTCTTGGTACCAATCTCCCTTATACTACGGAGTCTATTTCTGGGTTCTCTCTTCTGTTCTATTGACTTTTTTTTCCTGTATTTCCCATAACACATAGCTTTTATAATTATTGTTCCTTAATACATCTTGAAGCCTGGGAGGCTATTGACTATGTTAAATTTCTTGCTGATTACTTCTGTTGCTATTTATTGTCTTCTGACTTTATTGTTTATATTGGTAATTTCCCCCAGTATTTTCTTCTGATCACTGTAAACCACTTTTAATTCTAGCATGAGTTCCTCTTGTGATATTTTAACTGCTGCAAGCACCCCTTTTGTTCTCCTATCTTGATTTTCTGTGAATCTAAGTAGGCACAAATAAACAATAATATTAATAGCTAACGCTTATATACAGCTTTAATGTTCACAGACTGCTTTACAGCCCTCATCTTGGTGAAGCCGCACAACAGTCCTCTGAGGCTGTTACTACAGGAATTATTATCCCCATATTATAGATGAGGAAACTTTCATGGTGAGGGTAATGGACTTGCATATCATCTCATAGTTAGTAAGTCTCAGAGATGAGATGTGAACCCAGATCTCTCCTTCTACTAGAAAAGGTTCTCAAGCCTATTTGATCTAATGCCCCCTTTTCAAAAAAAATTACTCAGTGCCCCCCTAGAAATCTACTTTCTTTAACCCTTTAACAGTTGTTTTTCTTTAAAAAATTGCATCATTTCAAAAATATGTGAAATATATTTTTAAAAAATGGCACATCTTAAATTTAATGATTTATTATATATTTGTGGGTTTTTTCCTGCATTGAAATTTTGATGACAGTATTATATCATGTAACCATATAGTATTGAATTGTAAACAAGTCATTACATGCGCATATTCCTGCCAATGCATGCTGGACTTCCTGACAATGCGTGACACACTTGCCTGCCAACACTTGCTTGTTAAGATCTGTCAGACTTGACCACTGATCAGCTGTGACTTGCATTTTGTGTGTTTATTTGGAAAATAACGTAGTCACTAAAACTTTAACTCTGAAAAATGTAAGAATGGTTTTTCAGATTTTTCTTATCTTCTGTTTCCTTATGCTTCCCAAACCCCATTATTTTTATCCCAATGCCCCCCCAATTGCACCTGAGGCTACTACTGCCCCCCTGGATCGTTCCAGCACCCCAAGGGGTGGTATTGCCCACTTTGGAAACCTGTGCACTCGACCATACACCTAAATGAGTAAAATGTTCCTACTGAGAACTTTGGTTTCTTAAGTGTTAAAATAAGCCACTGTGGCTTATGAGCAGGTCAGGCATCTGACAGCAGTTTGATTTGAGGTTAGAGAAGAGGTATCATCCAGAGGCTTTTATTTCGAAGAGATGGCTGAGGGCTGTTGAGGATTTGGGTCTCTGGGCCATCTTTGCCCTCTGCTCTGCTGCTGTTAAGAGAAGTAGGTGAGAATGCAGTGGTTCTGTCGGGCCTCCCACTGTGTGTAAGCCACTCTAATTCTATCAGCCAGAATTGAGCTAATGGCCTCCTACAGGTTTTGTCTAAATGGGAAGTCAGATCAAAAAGAATGGAGGACACTTTGGTGACAGCATTTAATGAGGGCCTCTTATCAAAATTTCAGTTGTTTAAATTGACTTTTTCTATCCTCATTTGTTTATATGGTGCATATAAATGAGCCAAGTAGGGAGGGGGAAGGATATAGATTTTAACAGTACTTTTGGATTGTTTATGCATAGTTTTTTCTTAATCTTTAAACACATCTTTGTTTTAAAATGAGTATTTGAATAGATGAACCTTGAAACTTGGCATGGCAGAGAAGAAAAGACAGGAGATGTGGGTTCTTATCCTCGCTGTCCCTAACTCATATGTGGGTCCATAGTCCCTGTCTTTTCCAGGGATTTGGAGTCAATTAAGCCCTGCAAGGATGGGCACGCATTGGATAAGTATGATACCCTATCCAGGGAGCAAATGAGCAACCAGTAACATCGTTTCAGGGTCAAGGCCAGGGAGAGCTTTGGGAGAACCGAGGAGGGACGAAAAGGTTTGAAAACACTACTGTGATGAGAGGGAAAGTGAATCGATTCACTTGGGAGATAGAAAAGGATTATCTTGCTGCAATAAGGGTCCGTTTGAGGCTATGGAACATCAGTTTGTAATGGGCTCAGTCAACACAATTTTGTGATTTTTTTTTCTAGCTTCAAAGGACAAACAGCAACAACAAAGCTGGGGGAAATCACAAAACTGTGTTGACCCGGCCCGTGACAAATAGCCAGACATGAGTGGGGAGAAAGCTGAGGCAGAGGCAGGTCTACACTGGCCTTAGGATAAAGAGGCAAGAGACTTGAGGAAAGAGGACAGTGTAGAGTTTATCCAGGGGTCAAGAATGGGAAAGGAAGAGAGTTCTTACCCAGGGTAAGTGTAAAGGCCTGATAAAGAACTGAGGGATTGGAAGTCACAGTTAAAATGAAAAATAAGATTTGGGATTGAAGAAACTGAGTCTGGCTTGCCCGGAATTGCACAGCTAGTAAATATCAGAGGCAGGATTAGAACTTGGGTCTTCATGTCCCTGAGTCTAGTGTGATATCCACTATGGCACCCATCTGCCTCCCACTGATGATCCCTGCTTGGCTTTCCACCTTTCGTTAACACCGTCAGACAGCAAACCAAGGCAAAGGATTTTGGATTTAGAGCTGGTAGGGACCTTAGGGTCATCAAGTCTAACCCTCTCATCTTCCGGAGGGCGTAATGGGGGCAGGGAAATGAAGGGAACATAGGTAGATATATAGGTCAGATAGGTAGGTAGAAGGCGGCTTGGTACAGTCAAGAGAGGGCTGGCTCAGGAGTAATCAGACACGGGCTTAAAACATGCCGCTGACACTAACTTGTGTGACCTTGCACAAGTCTCTTTACTTCTGAGCCTCAGTTTCCTCAAATATGAAATGAGGTGGGTTATACTAGAGCAAGGATCCTAATTTCAGGTCCATGAACTTGTTTGTTTTTTAATATTGTTAACTATATTGCAATGGTTTCCTTTGTAATCCTACATATTTTATTTTATGCATTTAAAAACACCCATCTGAAAAGAGGCCCATCGGCTTCTCTAGATTGGCTAAGGGGATCCATGGCACTAAAATGATTTAAGAAACCCCAGAGATCCCTTCTCCATCTAAATCTCTAATACTGTGATGCTAAATGGCAGAACTGACAATATCCAGCTCCCCTGACTCTAAATCATGAGTCATTATATTGGGCCACAGGGGAAGACAAGAAAATGAAAACTAAGAAGCAGTTACCCTGAACTTCTTCCTCTTCTTCGTCCTCCATGTCTAGTACATTGTCAGGTCTTGTCAGTTCTCCCTCCTCAACATCTCTCCCTGTGCTCTTTTATCTACTCCCACAGCTATGTCGTAGTTCAGGTCTTCAGCACCTCCTGCCTGGACCTTTGCAATAGCTTCTTAATTGGTCTCCCTGCCTCAAGTGTTTCTCTTCTACAATAATCTTTCCACATACCCGCCAAAGTGATATCTCTGAAGCACAGATCTGACCTGGTTATGTTCCTTCTCCATGAGCACCAGTGACTCTCTGTCTACTTAGCCTGTAAATCCCTTCCCCACCTAGGTCCCACCTCCCTTTTCAGGTTTCATGCATGTTAGTGTACGCTACAACCAAACTGGTTTTTATAATGGTGCTCACACATCTCCTTTCTCTCTGCTTTGCCTTCCCCATGCCTAGAAGGCACTCTCTCCTCATTTCCACATTGCAGAATCCCTATTTCCTTCCAAGTTTAGTTCAGATGCCGCCTCCTACACCAGACCCTTCCTGATCTATGCCTGCCTCCCCCCTCCCTTTCCTCTCTGCCTCCATCCCCACTCCCCAACTCTGCCTCTGGTGTTTCCCACAAAATTGCCTTGTATTTACTGTTTGTACCCTGCATCAGAAATGCTTTCAGCCACTTACCAGTGATGGGTATTGGTGCTAATTGAAGGGGGAAAATAAGAGTCCCCATTCTTCAAGTATCTCCAGCCAGTGTAAACTGGCTACTGAAAACGGGGCTAGATATTGGAGGAGAGCCCAGGTGTGCCCCAGTGAAGAATTTAAATAGGACCTACAAGGTCCACACAGAAGACATTCCCCTCTCCCTCTTCATCCTAGAAAGGCTCATAAAACATCTCTAATCTGGGGGAATTAGAAATCTCTCTCTATCTGTGTTTCTTTTTTCACTGGGTTTATCATCTTCACCTGGATAAAGAATTCTATAGCAGAGTAGCCAAGAAGGTTTGTTATCTTCTGGGGAAGAAATCATTACTCCACCAACTCCCATCATGTCTCACATTAGGTGCTAGATATGTCCTCCATCTTCTCCAGCTACCCTTCCCTTCCATTTGCTATCTCCATGACCACACAACAACTGTTAGTAGCTATTAATTTCTTTATCTAATAACAGGAATAAATAGTACTGGAGGAAAGAGCAGCTTGTCAGTGGGAAGGGGCTTATGCAGGCAGCACAGACATTACTGATGGCAGCAGAAATTTGGCTGCTTTAACTCCTTTCTCTCCCAGAGATGGATGGAGGCATTTGATTTCTTCTGGGACTCTAAGTCCTGGGAAAGGGAAATTGTCTTTAAGGAACAGATACCTCAGTAAACCTGGTATAATTAATGCAGTGGTCATAGTCCCTTTCACAACCAGCATCAACTTCATTGTTTCTTCTCGGTGGCTTTGTAGGGAAGGCCGGAGGAGTACAGATCAGTGGCCACAAATGTGTTCAGCTATGGAAGAAGTCCATGTGGTGTCAAGATGGAATATGAAGCTCAAACTTTCCATCTTTTGACCCCAGATCTCTTCTCCCTCCCAAGATTCTCCATAAAAAATCCCGGATGCCCCAGTCCCAAGCTGTCTGTAGCTGGTGCTTTAGGAAAGCCTCTCCATCTCCATGGCAGTTCTGATTTATTTATGACGAGTAATGTGGCATAAGGAAACAGCAAGCTGGCCTTGGAATTAGAAACCAGGGTTTAAGGCCCCACCTCTGATACATACTGTGTAACCCTGGGCAGGTTACTTAACTTCTATGTGGCCCTAACAACTCTCTGAGACTAGAATTGGTAGAGGGAATTCCCTGTTCCATTGAAATCACAAGACCAGTCCAAAAAAAAAAATTGTGTATTTGTTGATTCCTCTGATAAAATGTAAGCTTCTTGACATCAGAGACTGGTTTTTGTCCTTGTATTTCTAGCATCTAACATGGTGCTTGGCCCGTGGTGAGCCCTTTCATAAGTGCTTGTTAATTCAGTGATGTTCTTTCCTGTTAGTGGCTACGAGACAAGATGGGGAAGAGTTTGAAATTATTCCAGTCCGATTGCATTCTAGTTCTGAAATTGTTGGCCCAAGTGGTGGCTCAGCTCCATGTTACTTATCTGTCCTACCCTTATTCATCATGCATCATTGAAAACTGGCATATTTTCTCAGCTCTTCAATCTGTAGTATTATTTTTCCTCCTTTTCTGGGAGGTTTCAGGTGGCGTAGAAAGAGCCCTGTCCGATCTAGGCTTGGGTGTAACTCGAGCAAGTCATTTCATTACTCTGATTCCATTTTCTCATCTGTAGAATGGAGATAATGATATTGATACTATGTAACTTCACAGATCTCTGGAGAAGATAGTACCCTGTCATCTTAAGAGTTAAAGAAATTTGAGCTGTTCGTATTACAGAAGGAATGTAGACCATGCTGATTAAGAACAATGATCCATACATCCTAATATTGCATTTCTCATAGCAGCACCAAGAGACCTAGAGTACCAGTGCTTCCTTTTCCTTTTTAATTGGCAAAAAATTATATACAAATATGTATTCCCAAATATCCCTTCATGATCCAGTATGGATCAACCTTTTTTTTTTTTTTTGGTGAGGCAATCAGGGTTAAGTGACTTGCCCAGGATCACACAGCTAGTAAGCATCAAGTGTCTGAGGTTGATTTGAACTCAGGTCATCCTGACTCCAAGATCAGAGCTTTATCCACTGCACCACCTAGCTGCCCCTACATCAATCATTTGTGAAAGGCTTTTTAAATCTGTTTCTGTTTTCAATCTGCAGCATTTCTTGGTCCAATGAGTTGCTTAAATTTGTTGCTGTTCAATCCTTTCACTCATGTCTGAGTCTGTGTAACCCCATTTGGGGTTTCCTTGGGAAAGATACTGGAGTGGTTTGCCATTTCCTTCTCCAGCTCATTTGACAGATGAGGAAACTGAGACGAACAGGGTTAAGTGACTTGCCCAGGGTCATACAGCTAGTAAATGTCTGAGGCTAGATTTGAAATCAGGAGCTGAGTCTTCCTTACTCCAGGCCTCATGCTCTATCCACTGCGCCACCTAGCTGCCCTGTTCCTTAGATAGTAGTATAAAATACTAGCCTACACTATGCAATACTCCTTACAAACTTTAATAAACTCTCAGTCATTGTCTCTACACTAAAGAGGTGTACCAGGCAAACAATTAGAGCAAGGATTTTTTTTTTTTGCTTTTAGACAATTGGGGTTAAGTGACTTGCCCATGGTCACACAGCTAATAAGTGTCAAGTGTTTGGTCTGAGGCCAGAATTGAACTCAGGTCCTCCTGACTTCAGGGCCGGTGCTCTGTCCACTGCACCACCTAGCTGCCCCCTAGAGCAAGGATTATTAACTTGGGGTTTCTCATGAGCCTAGATTTCAGATATATATGGACTTAGAAAGAAAAATGAAAAATCACTTCTTTATTTTCACTAATCTCTAATTGAAATTTAGCATTTCCTTCAGTTATCAAGCTAGGCAACCATCATTCTTCTGAAAAGAGATCCATTGGCTTCACCAACAGTCCATGTTGCAGAAAACGTTGAGAACCTCTGATTAAGAGAAACCAGTAAAATGAGACAATTGCAAATTGTTAGCCCCAGTGAAGAATCATAATCCAATATCACATTAATAGAATCATAATAGTGGAAAGGGAGTTGACCTTAGAGTCCCAGAGATTTGGGTTCAAGTCCTATTTCTAGCATGCTTTGTTGCCTTGGGCAAGTCATTGACTTCTTGGTGCCCTCAGGTAACCCGAATGCACAACAGTCATGAATATGCACTGATATTGGGAGTGTTCTTACCAAGAATGTCCCATGCCTATGAAATCACAAGTCTGGGCCAAGAGAAAAAAACAAATAACAAGTTTGATTCTGTGTCATTGAAAACTGGCATATTTTCTCAGCTCTTCAATTTGTAGTATAATTTTTCCTCCTTTTCTGGGAGGTTTCAGGTGGTGTAGAAAGAGCCCTGTCAGATCTAGGCTTGGGTGTAACTGGACTAGCCCACTGACTAGCCCGTTGGACTAGACCAAGTCCATCTCCTACTGTGGTGATTTAGCTCAGGTGAGCTCTGATCTGTCAGACAATTAACTGCTTTCAAAACCTTTCTGAAAGGACATGAGGGTAAAGATGTGTTTTATAAAAATATGAATGTTTGGTGATAATCCCTTTTTCTCTTACAAGACAAATACGAGACACAGTGAACTGGATCTTCAGTGAGCCGATGCTGGTTTATTATATCAATGTTTTTCGGGATGCATTTTGGCCAAATGGAAAGCTAGCCCCACCCACGCCACCCCGGAGTGAGGAGCAGAGTCAGGAAACTAAACAGAGAGCACAGCAAAAACTACTTGAAAACATTCCAGGTGAGCCATGAATATATGTATGTGTATATGAGTATATTTATGTATGTATATGTATATATATGTGTGTGTGTGTGTGTGCCTGCATATGTGTGTGTTTGTATGTGTATATATTTATACGTTATATATATGTGTATGTGTATATATGTATTTATATATATGCACACACACTCAGAGAAGAGGATAACAGAACTCAGTAGGAAAAAATTTGCATTAAATTTTGGTCTCTATGATTTTACCCTTAAAAAAGCATCTAAATTACTAGCTATGTGACCCTGAGCAAGTCACTTAACCCCAATTGCCTCACCAAAAAGCAAAAAAAGAAAAGAAAAGAAAAGCACCCAGAGGAAGGTAGCCAAGAGGATGTTCTAAAGAAGAAACTGAGAGTGTTCATCATAGTTTAGGAAAAAACAGGGGAAACAGGTTATCAGTCTTTAAGAACTGCCTCTGAAATCGGAAGATCTAGGTTCAAATTCAGCATCTGACATACCATTGTGATTTCAGACAACTTGCTTCACTTCCTTGAGCCTCAGTTTCCTCATTTGTAAAATGAAGGAGTTGACTAAATAATTATGACCATTGCCAATCATAACTTTAGAAGATAAATGGTGAAATATGCCACTATCTTCTTGGAAAATAGGTGGTAGAGTAGAGGTGCAGAACAAGGCAGACATTTTCAGATTTGGCCAATATATTGAATTATTTTCCTTGAAAGTATGCATACATATATGTGTTGTTCAATTGTTTTCAGTCATGTTTTCAATTCTTGGTGACCCCATTTTGAGGTTTTCTTGGCAAAGATACTGAAGTAGTTTGCCATTTCCTTCTCCAGCTGATTTGATGCATGAGGAAACAGGCAAACAGGGTTAAGTGACTTTCCCAGGGTCACATAGCTAGTGTCTGAGTGTGTATCTACACACACACACACACACACACACACACATACACACACACATATACATATACCTATATGTAGGCATATATATGTGTGTGTGTGTGTGTGTGTGTGTGTGTGTGTGTATACGAAAT
The DNA here is from genome assembly GCF_003287225.1 of Phascolarctos cinereus. Classification (NCBI taxonomy): domain Eukaryota; kingdom Metazoa; phylum Chordata; class Mammalia; order Diprotodontia; family Phascolarctidae; genus Phascolarctos; species Phascolarctos cinereus. The sequence continues at coordinate 65,220,508 of NW_027556402.1, read as the reverse complement.
TTAACAAGTATCCCTGATTTTGGCAATGTGGGTCTTCCTTCAACCAACCACATCGTTACCCCTTTAAATCTTCATAGACAGTACTTTTTGTAAGTTGCTGTGTGTCTCCAAACTGAATGGATCCAAAGCAGAACTTGTTATCTTTCTCCCCAAACCCTCTTCTAAATTTCCCTAGTACTCTCCAGTTACCCACTATCCTCCTAGGGTGTCATCTTTGATTCTTACTCATACTCACAGTGTATCCAGTCTTTCACCATGTGCCATCATTTCTCCCTTTGCAGCATGTTTCATATACTTCTCTGCACTCCTCCAGCCACCACCCAAGTCCACGTCCTTCCCAACTCATGCCTGGAGAACTACACTGGCTTCTCTTTGGTCTCCCTGCCTCAGGTCTTGCTACACTTCATTCCACCCTTCTCCTGAATAAACTCCAGTGGCTCCCTATTGGTGCCAGGATCCAATATAAAATGCTGTTTGGCATTTAAAGCCTTTCACAGTCTGGTCCTTTTCTACCTTTCCAGTCTTGTTACATGTTACTTTCCTCCATGTACTTTACAATCCAGCAACATCTTTGCTTTCCTTTGAACCCAACACTCCATCTCTTGACTTCATCATTGGCTATCCCCCATACCTGCAATGCTCTTCCTCCTTACCTCTGCCTCTTAACTTCCTTCACTTCCTTCCTCTTAACCCTCCTTCCTTCAAGATTGCCCAAATCCTTCCTTTTCCAGGAGATCTTTCTGAGTGTCACTCCTCCCCACCAATTTCCTCTCCCCTCTTGATTATGCTTTCCCTCAGAAATTATCTGCCATTGACAATATAATTGTCTTGTATGTATATAGTCATTTACATGTTGTCTTCCCCATTAGAATGTGAGAGTCTTGAGGGAAATGATTGTGTTTTTGCCTTTCTTGGTATCCTTAGTGCTTTTCACAATGCCTCACACACAGTAAGTGCCTAATAAATGCTTTTTGCCTGACTGATCAGTTGTGATCAAATGTTGGACATCCTTCTGGGTGTGAGCATCTCAGTTAGCCACACTGGGCTTTGGGAAGTAGACACACAGTCCGTTGCCAAATAGTGCCTTTCCACCTTGGTGGAATCTGCTACCTCTGTCTGGCACATAGCAGGCACTTAAATGCTTGTTGAGCTTAATCAAATTAAATGGCTAGAGTTTAGCATCATCTCCTTTGTGCTGTGATAAAGGTTCAGAGGCGGCCATTAGTTGGGGATCAGTGCTATATTTAGGAACTTAATTTATTGGTGATGAAAATCAAAATTGAATTTTGGAAATTAAACTAAATTTGGATAGGTTTTGATCTTAAAATTTTTCATGACTTCCCTAGAGATTTTAAAGCAGTTGTTCTTACCTTGGGGTTGATGAACTTGGTTGTGTGTGTTTTTTTTTTCACATTTTGTTAAATATATTTTAATATAATTGGTTTACTTTGTAATTTTATGTATTTTGTTTTATGTAGTTAAAAATGTTATTTGGAGATGAAGTCTATAGGATTCACCAGATTACCAAAAGGGTCTGTGACACCCAAAAAAAGGCTAATAACCCCATTTTAAAATATAGTTTAGGGAAACAGTTAAATACTGAAAACTTTAAAGATGCAATTCACTGTAATTTTTTGACATTTCCGGATTGACTGGTTATAGGATACTCCCATTTATCAGTGTTACATATTTAACATACAATTTTAACATCTTGTTACATATTTGATACTCACTAATTATTATGTGTTTTGTTATTAGTGACAGTCTAAAATATAAATTTACTTTTTTTTTTTCAGATATGCTCCAGAGCCTAGTTGGACAGCAAAATGCCCGCCATGGTATAATAAAAATATTCAATGCACTTCAAGAGACAAGAGCCAACAAGCATCTATTATATGTGAGTAAATTAAAGCATAATTAAGTCAGAAATTCCATAGTTCTGATTTTAATGCCTCAGATTTGCTCATTTTAATTACAGTGTGCCCATTCCTCCCATCCTTCTTAGCTTCTCATGTGAGCATCCAGCAGAGTGCCTTGCATGTCAATAGGCATTAAGTGAACATTTATTGAATTGAATTCAATCCCTTTATAAAGTTTCTTTTTAAATTTTTGTGATTCAGTTTCAAGACATCTTAAAATAAGTGTCAAATTTTCATATTTGGTCCATTGTACTCAATCTCCAACCCCTTCTCCCCCAATCATCCTGAGAATTATGATTATGTTAGATTCAGAGTGCAGAAGAGACATATATTTTTTGAACATGACCAATGAGGAAATTTAATTATGCTTGTCCATACATATTTGTTATGAGGATTTTTTTATTTTTGCTTCTTTTCCCATTGGTGTGAGAGGGAGAGAAAATAGATTTTTAATTTAAAAAATAATTTAAAAGATTTATGGTTATTTTATAATAATTTGATCATTATTAGCAGTTCAATGAAATAATTCAGTCCTGTACTGAATTCTGATCATTTTCTGTTCATTGTGGCTCCCCTATTTAGATGAGAAATAGGAATTTCATCAAGTTCTTGGAAAACTCCAGTGACTTATTTTTTCTTCTTTCCTGTTTCAGGTGCTGATGGAACTGCTGCTAATTGAGTTGTGTCCTGAGCTGAGAATTCACTTGGATCAACTTAAAGCCGGTCATGTTTGAGGCTCCACAAAAATGCCTCTAGAGAAATGTCTGTGTAATAATAGACATGACACTTATTTTCCTCTTTTCCATAGAGGGCTGACTGAGAACTATATTGGTTTTTATTTTCAGTTTTTTTTCCCCTTAGTTTTATGTGAAGTAAACAGACTTGAAAATCTAATGCTGTAGTCAGCTAGAAAACATGCCACTGTGTAATTATTGGTTTTTATTTAAATAAAAAGCTATACAAATACCTTAAAGTTCAAAATACTGATTGAGCTGATTGTTGATACAAGTGATAAGAACCTCGGAAATATTTTAAACATATGTGAAAATGGTTTTGTTTCAAGTGGTAAAAGCCAATGAATGCTAGTTAGGTCATCTCCTCGCTAAGGATTCTAAATATTCCTCTCTCCTTTCTTGTGTATCAGAGAGCATTGTTGTACAATATTTATGTGAAAGCTATTGTGATATTTTTATTGTTTTTATTTTTACCAAAGATTTCCCATAGTTTGAAGCATTTGTAAACAATAAATAACAGACCATGATTAGGTGAGTCCCAACCCTTTAACCAATCAACAAGTATTACTTTAGTGGGTATTATAGAAAATACAAAAAAAAATCTCAGTCCCCGCTGTCAAAGAGTTTGCAGTTTAAAAATTCATCACCTTGTGGCGAAACTCGTGTTAAGACTCTCCAAAATGAACTAGGCTAGTTCTCTAATGGTAATATATAATTGCATATAGCAATACAAGGTCAGAAATTGCAAGTACCAAACGAGTGCTTGGGGTAAGCCATGCCATGGAAACAGAGAAGGGAGCAATCACTTCTACTTGTTAATGTTGATACTTCCCTGACCACATCAACTAGGAACCACTGGACTTCAGTGACTTTGATGACTCTGGAGGAGAGAGTGAGGCTGATAACAATTCACATGCAAGTGAAGACATCACCGTCGTGAGGTCATTGGTCCTCTTCGAGAACGAAGGATCAACTTCTCAAGTGTGTAGGGCCAGGGGTGGGGAACCTATGGCCTCGCGGCTACATGTGGCCCTCTAGGTCCTCAAGTGTGGCCCTTTGACTGAATCCACAGAACAAATCCTTTTATTAAGGGGACTCTAGGTAATTCTCTAATACTCCAAGTTACAAAGAAGGTACCAATCTGCATTGGCAGACGGAACATCTTCATCTGGAAGTTTGAAGTTCATCATACCAATGAATCACTGCTACAGTCCCTGGCTTAATTTCTATCCTATGATTTAACCTATGGCTATTAAGTTGAATCCTACAAATCAGATTTCATCATCTTTTTAACTCCAAAAAAACTGGATTCAATTCCTCGCCTTGATGCTTCCTAGAGCAAGCCAAGTTTCAACACCTCACTTTCCTCATCTGTAAATTGTGAATAACACTCGCCTTATCCACCTAACAGGGTTACCGTATAAATCAGAAAGTACCTTATATTCTCTAATGTTTCCCAATGGAACTATGACCTAATTTGTGTCATTATTCCTTCCAGCAATGCATGGCACTCCTCATCCATGCCTGCTCGTTAGGTGTAACTCTCACCTTTGCTCTCCCGCAAGTCCATCACAGGGGGTCCATGCAGTTTGATACTAAGTGGACACCAAGGGAGTATGCAGGTTGTCTCTTGCTACTCTCTTCCTCTGTATGACTAGTTCAACTTTTTTTTTCAGTCATATATATTTCTCTGGAGACATCCTTTACCCCACTTTTCCTGGGCAATTCCTTGATTATGTGTGTGATCTGCTTGTATCTACCATGTGCCTCTTCATTGCCCTTTGAACGATACTTTGTTCTTCTGAGACTCACAGCCATGTGACATAACCAGATCAATATTAGTGTTTAAAAGATGGGTCTCTCTTTCAAGGAGAAACTCATAGTCATTCAAATAACTTTGTGACTGCCCAAAAGCAATCCAACATGTATTTGTTCCCGTCTTATTCAGTTCTGAGCCCAGCTCATTATCCATCTGCAGTGTCTGTCCAAGATGTACTGATGAACCAGTTCTGTGGGTTGTGATCTCCAGTTATCCTCTGGACCACAGACATTCTTCATCCACCTGTTTTTCATGAGTAAATAGTTAAGCCAAACCTCTTTGAATGACCATGGATCTCAGGATGCTCTATCCCAGGGGTTCTCAATCTGAGGTCCGCGAACATTTTAAAAAAATGTTTTGGGAGCAGTTTGGTGGTGCAGTGGATAGAGCTCCAGCCTTGGAGTCAGGAGGACCCGAGTTCAAATCTGGCCTCACACACTTGACACTTAAACTAGCTGTGTGACCCTGGGCAAGTCACTTAACCCCAACTGCCTCACCAAGAAAAAAAAAAGAGAGAGTGTTTTGGTAACTGTTATTTCAACATAATGTAATACTTGTATTACATAGTGATATGTTTGTAATTTTTAAGATTAGAATTAAAAACTGTGTATTTAATTCTATGCGTTTTAAAAAAACCATTCTAAGAAGGGGTCCATAGGCTTTCACCAGGCTTCCAGAGAGGTCCGGAACACAAAAGAAAGCTTTTTAGAACCCCCTTTTTAGAATTTGATGCAGTATGTATAACATCATTCACACACAGGAACATCTTGAGGATCCGCTATTTACCTGACTTTGACTCCATCGGAGACCTTCTCTGTGACAATGATGAACAGTTTTGTTGAGGATATGTTTTTGTGCTATTCACTTTGCTTGACATTTCATAAGTAAAAGGTTGAGAAAATTTATATTGTTCCATATTCCAAACAATCTTGGATGATTGTGACACATGGGAGACAGTTTCTTGAAAAGTCTTTAGAGCAGAATTTCCCTTCAAATATTTTTATAGTCAGTCAGCACAGTGAGATCATCTTTTCTCTATATATCCTTCAGTCAGTTGTGTTGACTATAAAGATGTAGAACAGAAGAAAATTTCGGGGAAATCCCACTTGTTCCTCTTTCCTGCCTTCATCAAGGATGACCTCAGTTTGTATAGATTATTCTCATAAAAATTGAGAAGCACTGGGAACGTAGGATGTGGCCAGTAGTTTATATTTTCTCGGTCCCATCTTTTGTGTCTTTCGTTTCTTTTCCTCTTTCAGCTCTCAGGAAAATCAGTGCCTCCAAAATTCCATCACCTCCAGCATAGACGTCTTTGCAATACTTGATCCGGCTGCTTTTTCATCTCAAATTCAGACCCATTTCTACATTAGCAGGCAGCACGCTGGGGAAATGTGATACTAGTGTCTAAATGTTTCATAACATTACTAACTATTAGCAATGTTATTTTTTTTTTAAATAAATGCTCAACTTTCCATAAAGAATGGCAAATACCCTTGTAGAAGCTTTGAAAATCTCTTGGCTTAACTTTATAATCTGACTGCATCTCCAACCTCTGGGCAAACGTGGTTTGCAAAAAGGAAGGGACTTAGCTCTTGACTGGTCAGCTGGAATAAGACTCTGAAATATTTGGTCATTCTGTTTTGATGGACCTCCAAAGCTGAGACCAAGAATTATTCATTTTAACCCTTACTCAGCTTTTGAAAAATCATGAGAACCTGGACTCACTGAATTATCTATAATTCAGGGCCTCATTCCCTGAGGGCATGTAGGATACAGCTGCCTAAGATTGTTAACTGAAAGATGAACTGTTTGATTAGTGGGCATGAAAAACTGGCCTACAAGTGGATTTTTGAGACACACCTGAGACAATAGTCTGTAAGTAGGCAATGTCACATTCAAGTTAAGTGAGACAGCAGATTTGGTTAAAACTCATTGATATTGATTGAGTGTTGTATTGGGTAAGGGAACTGGGTTTATCAAGTCTTGGGAAGGAAGGGAAGCTTGGTGAAATTTAGGTTTTTAAAAATATTTTAATGCATATTTTTTGAACATGAAATGCATTTAAGAAAAACTCTTTGGATGACTGGTTTTTGAGATATTGGAGCATGTAACTAAAGAAGCTCCAGATATTAAAGATTTTTAAAGAAGGGAGATGACTCATTTTCAGGAATAGCTTAAATGTGATTTTGCCCATACGTAGGGGGATGACCACTTGAAAACATCATTAGTCTCAATATTAAAAATACTTTTCATCCCTTAAGGAAAACGTTAATATTGAATAATTATACTATAAAACAAACCATTTCTTACTGTCAAACACCAGCCAGTACTTTTTGTCCATCCCAAAGATGAAAGTCATTCTTCATTAAAATCATCTAAGCATTAGGATAGCTACAGATTTGCTATAGCCTTGCCACAAATGGCATATTTGCCATTTCCCTGGTCACATCATTTCCATTACATCTGTTTTTAGAAATATGTATCCTTATGCCAGCCTTTTTTCCCACAAGTTTTATGGAAACCTTATGCTTTTATAGCAGTAATTCCTTGGCTGTGCCATGAACTCCATCTTTTATCAAAGAAAAGTTTAAGAGATTTGCTTTTGACATTATATGTAACATTCCTCACACTTACAGCCCTCCAAAACTCTACCAAGGAGAGAGAAAGTTTGTTTCTTCATCTGTTCTTCAAGACAAAGATTTTTACACTAACCTCTAGAGCAATTATTTTTGGAAATTTGACCATTGTGAGATTTTTTTTTTCCATCTCTGTCACTGAAATAGAGCATACTTATGCTGTATTACAGCTACTTTACAAAAACAGCATTTACTTTCGGTTTTTATTGTTGAATGAACTGACCCATTTTAATCCAGTATTTGCCCCCATTTTTGTTACTAACTCCACCTAGGGTCAAATATTTTTAAATAGTCATGGAGTACATTTGGTTAAAATACAAAGGAAAAAATCTTGCTTCATTTGGTTACCTCCAACTCTTCATGAAAGTGGCAGCTGTCTGTAGTAAAGTGCACCAGAAAACAATTTTTTTTACCCATTTTAATTAAGATCTTTGAATAACAATATACAGAAGAAGACTGCAAGCAATGATAGTTTTAAAAAATCTTAACAGTTAATAGTAATTTCAAAGAACACAGAAGGCTACTTCTCTATCTAGAATGTGTTCTTCTATATGGAATGGTTTCTATCTAGTCCCAGCACATCTCTTGGGGTCCCAAGGACTTCATGACATTAATTTGTGTTTTATATTGTGAAAGAGTGTTTGAACTGAAGAACACAGATGGTGTCATAAGTAACATGCCCAACTGAGTAAAATTCCTATAATTAGATTTACAGAAAAATGAAATACAAACTACTACAAAAAATACACACATAATTAGGAGTTGCTCATCTTTGCTAATATGTATTATGGCTTAAATTCTTTGACAAATTACCAAAGAGTAAAGTTCATCAGCCAGTGAAGGACACAGATGACACGCCTAAAATAGAGCAGAAGAAGGAACAGTATATTATTTGGATGAAAATTCTTGAACTAGGTTTTTACATTTAAGTTTTATATAATTAAAATACATTAAATTTCAAAGTAATTTCTTCATCTAGATGTATTTCTATACTGATTTCCTCAAAGGAACAGGGCAAACTCAAAATCCAATCCTGACTGACAAGGACTATTTTAGCTTCAAAAGTGTTAGGTTAAATAAACCTCTAAAAGTTATCTAAGACAGGGGAGGTCACACCAGGGCCAAGGCAAAAGTAACTGTCAAATTTAGAGTGATGATGTTTTAAATTATGACATATTAAATGAAAATGGAAACACTGGGCTTTTTGGCCTGAAGCATGGACAACAGTGAAAAGAACAATGGATTTAAGAGCTATAGGACTTAAGCTTGAATCTAGTTTCTTCTGCTAACTTCCTTTGTGACCTTGGGCAAGTCATTGGACATCTCTGGGCCTATTTCCTCACTTACAAATAAGGAGGCAGTTGGACTTTAGATTGAAAAGAAAGGGGAAGGGAGAAAATTGTCTATATATATATCCCCCATATTAGTTACGATAGCAGCTACAATGCAGGAAAAACCACCTCTATAGAGATGCCCAGAGATCCACACAAAGCCAAGCTCTCCCCTTCATCCTCACACACAGAATATCACCTTCAGACCGATATAAAGGATCAGTTTAAGCTGAGCTGTGTAGGTCAAATTTTTTGAGAGAAAGAAGTAAAAGTTCTGTTTCATAAAGTCACCCTGAGGACCCCAGATTGTATAGAAAATGGGGAACAAGAGAAAATAATCACTATAGGACCTCATCTATTCTGCTTTATAATTTTAATGATGATGGATTTTCAAACACTGTGCAACTCAGAATTTTCTTATAGATGGCTGGAAGTTGACAGTACTACAAATTAAATAAATTTAAAAAAAGAAACACCACCCACACCCAAATCCAAGGCTTTAAAGTTTCAACTAAAAAAAAGAAAAATACTTGGGGGAGTTTCCAGTTTGTTTTGATGCATGCCTTGGAATAATACTTTCTGGCTTCCACTTCATCCTTTGTGATACCCAAGCCAAGCTGAAGGCACCTTGCATAGTAGAAGGAAGCCAACGCTATGCCTCTGGTTATATATTCAGGAAGACAGTCAGTCATTTGGGCTATTGTGGGAACATCATGGCAGACATCATATTCAGAAATCCTGTTATAGAAATGGCAAAATTAGAATGAAGCTTAAGGTGTTAATTTTTCATTTAAACATCAGAAGACCCCTGTGGATCAAGCCCTTTTGCACAAATCAGGTTCCACACGGAACTCCATGTGTATCTGCCTCTCTTCAGTAACAGGACTGATCTTATGTACCTGGGGAAGGTGACTAACTGATGAGGTGCTGTAAAGGATAGAGCGCTGGGTTTCAGACTGCGAGAGTTTGCATTCCAGCTCTGGTATTTATTAACTGGATGGCCTAACCTCCTTAAGCATTAGTTCTCTCATTTGTAAAATGCAGATACTACTATCTGCACTAGGCGACTCACAAGGTTGTCACGAGGAAATGATAAACACATCCAAAGTGCTATTATTATTTTGCCCCCTCCCATCCCCCTTGGTTTTACCAGACTCAACTCTATAAAGTCTGAATACTAGAAAAGAAAATTAGAGGCAGGATGGTGTAATAGATAGAGAGCCGGCCTCAAAGTTGTTCTGCCTTTGATAGTGTGCAAACCTGGGCACGGGAGCTCTAGCAAAGCATCAAAATTACAGATTGCAAAAACTCCAACTTGCAGTGGTAAGGGGGGGCTTCCTCATCCAGGAGTTGTCACGAGTCCAGTCCTTATGCACTAGAAAATTGCTTTAAGAGGGTTACAAGTCCCCAAGCCTTTTAAATGTAAATGCTTTTGTATTTGAAAGGTTCAAAACTGACTTTCTGCCTGACTGTGTTCCTCATGAGGAAATTCTGATACTTAATAACTCTGTCTTTCTAACCCTGGGGTCCAATGAAGTGATTGTAGCTCAACTGCCCTTCATCTACAAAAGAATCAAGATGTTCTGTTCAAATTCCTATTGAATCAGCTCTTCTTCATTATTCAATAGTGACAGATTTGTTCAAGAAATACTTTTAAAGGGAAAAATACATTTTCCTTTTCCCTCACAATGGTCCTATTAATATTTTCAATTCCAAAGGTCTTAGGTCTAATGTTTCCTGATAAATATTTTTAAAAATAAATTAAAAAGCACCTTTTCATCTCTTTCCTGTAATTATATCTTTATAGTATTCAAGTTTTCCTTTAAAATGCAGACCTAGATTAGGAGTGGTAGAGCTGGAATGAGCTGGGCACAGTCGATTTCATGGTCCAGGGGACAAGGTTAGAAGATGGATAAAGGGAATTTGGCCCCCTACACCCCCTTAATGGGACAGTTAGGTGGCACAGTGATTAGAGTACGAGGCTGGAAGTCAAGAAGACTCCTCTTTTTCAGTTCAAATCTGTCCTCAAACGCTTACTATCTTTGTGACCCTGGGCAAATCACTTACCCCTGTTTGCCTCAGTTTCCTCATCTGTAAAATGAGCTGGAGAAAGAAATGGCAAACCACTCCAGTATCTTTTCCAAGGAAATCCCAAATGGGATCCTGAAGAGTCAGACATGACTGAAATAACTCAACAACAACACAAACAACCCCTTAACTACTGTTTTTAAACCAGTGATCACCCTTACTTTAGAAGAGGGATTTTTTACTTTTTTGTGTTATAGAGCACCCCTCTGACAGCCTAGTGAAGTCTGTGGACCCCTTCTCAGAATAATGTTTGTAAATGTATAAAATACACAGATTACAAAAGAAAACAATTATATTAAAATACAGTTATAAATACATATGTATATACATATACAGACATATACATATATAAAAATGGATGCTGGCCTGCTGAAGAACTCACCAAAGTGTATTTGGATTCTGTAGTCACAACAAGGCATCTACCAGGGTGCCACAGTGGAAAAAGACTAGCTCTGGGATCAGAAGACCCAAGGTCCAGTCCTAGGCTTGGCCATTTACTAGCTATGTGACCTTGGACAATTTGTTGGCCTGTTCTGTAAAATGGGAATAATAATTGTACTACCTGTCTCCATTGGTGCTTGTGAAGAAAGCACTGTGTGAGCTGTCAAGTGCTACAGAACATAATCTACAGTTATACTGATTTGACTGAGATCATTAGCAAATAGTCTCTTAAATGTTTTCATCCAAATTATTTACCTCTTTGAAAATGCGACACATTTCGTAAAAAACTTCATTTTATAGTAATATTCAACAAGATTGCCTTGAGCGTAGACATTCCCACGGTCAGCGGCTTGCCTCAAGCACTGAAGGGCAGCATCAATATCTTGAGGAACACCTTGTCCATAAAAGTACATGAGACCAAGTGCACCCTGGGACTCCAGGTTTCCATTGCCACAAGCTTCTGAATGCCAAAAAAATGCCTAAGGAAAAGTACAATAACGACTTGCCATTAAAAAATAACTTTGTAGCTAATACTTTAAATGAAGTACATGGAGTGGGGGTGGGGAAGAGGCCTTTTCTTGGCCCCCTCCCCCAATTATTATTGGCTTCCCCTCTAAGATCATCTGGTATGATTTCTGTATGTATCTTGCACATACCTAGAAAGATAAATCTCTCTGGACAGGAACTAATTAATTTTCATTTTTGTCCACAGTGGTTGGCACGCACGCACAAGTGTGCACACCCACACGCACGCATGCACACATGGTCTGGCAGGTGCTTAATAAATACCTGCTGACTGACTGGTATAGGGGGAAGAAAAGCAGAAGATGTCGAATCAGATGACATTAGTTTGACTTCAGCTCTATCACTTAATAACTTTGTGACCTGGAGCCAAAAAATCTCTTACCCTTCCTCCCTCAGATCCCACATCTGTAAAATGTTAGCAATAGTATTGCTGTCTACCTCACAGGAATCTGGTGAGGGTCCAGTGAGCTCATCTAAGTAAAGAACATTGCAAATAGCCTCAAAACAAGAACAGCTTCAGCATTAGGGCTTCATCAACTCCAGAAGACATAGATAGAGGAGTTCATCTTCTCTCTTAGGGGAAAGGAGTATCCACACCAGTGAAATCACAGGTGGCTGAAGAACTACACTGTTAAGTATCACTGTGATGGAGGGCAGCTAGGTGCCGCAGTGGATAGGTGCCAGGCCTGGAGTCAGGAAGACTCATCTTCCTGAGTTCTAATCTGGCCTCAGACACTTACTAACTGTGTGACCCTGGGCAAGTCACTTAACCCTGCTTGCCTCAGTTTCCTCATCTACAAAATGAGCTGGAGAAGGAAATGGCAAACCACTCCAGTATCTTTGCCAAGAAAACCCCAAATGGGGTAATGGAGAGTCTGACAGGACTGAAAGACAACAATTCCTGTCATTCACTTAGGAATAGTTTAGTACCTTCAGTGCACATGTTTGCCTAGCAATGTACTGATATGCATCCACATGACAGACTGCAGAAATGTTCTCACCTCTTTTACTTAAAACAGATTAAGTAATGATAGAGAGAGGATTATCTTTTCTATATTTGTGTTAGTCTTCAGTCATTTCCCTAATCACTACCAATCACCAAATGGCCTAATTTTATCATGTTTTCCTATAATGTCCTCCAAAAGGAATGGAGAAAGAAGGAAAGCCCTTGAGACTTATAATGAGACAGTACATACAAAGAGAAGCCTTTGTCAAGGAGATTTCAGAGGAATGTTTAAAAAACTAAAAAGATAAGGAAGATATGAAAAGTTTAAAGTCAGTGGAAGTTGAAAACAAAAGGGTATTGGACAATATCAGATTCATTCCTTTAATCTTGGCTCCTTCATGCAGACAAAGCAGGGATAGCATTAATTAGTAAGTATGAAAAGTGCTTGAACATCATATTAAATAATTTTGAATTGTGGTTTACATCTAGATATTTCTAAGTGAGTAATAATAATTCATATTGCATGGCCTTGGTTTTAGTGGGAGGTACCCTTAAAGAGTTAATTTTTGCCAAAAAAAAAAAAAAACAAAGTTTTCTATTACTTCTCACTAACAGGATCAAGTACATAATGTTTTCTCCCTTCCAGTATTTTCCAGTTGATGTTTCTACTGCCAGCCATAAACAGGAGAGACCACGTTTCTACTGGACTTTAACATTTTTTTTCTTTTTTAGTAATATAAGAAAACCTACAGAGCATTACTGAGCATACCTTTCCTATCAATGTCAGGCTAATTTCCCCAAGGAGATTTTGCACTTAATCTAAAATGTTTGACTGAGTGAGACTTGTTCTCACTTCTGTAAGGTATCAGGGCATCATCACTTACTTTAAGGGGGAAGTAGGGTGACTTGATTTACTTAATAAACTCTACCCCTAGACTCATCGGCCATTACAGTTATTAGGGACCTCAGAGATCATCTAGTGTCCAACCTTCTCATTTCACAGCTGAGGAAACTAGGCTCAGAAACAAAATACAGAATCTATCTTCTCATATTACTACATTTATTATTATTATTATATTATTATATTATCTATTACAATATAATCAACCTTTTTATATTTTGAAAGATCATTTTAATTTCAGGATTCTTCCCACATTTTCTCTTAGGTTTTAAAATATACTATAATTAATGATCTTGTCAGTGTTTCTGCTAAAAATCTTGTGTATCAGCTTGCAGTCCTTAAAAGGCAAATTTCACCTGCAGTAATCTGGCACTCTGTCAAATGAAAAACAAGGATGTTAAGGGTTCCACATCTAACTGTTACTAGGTTTAGCTCTCTCCCAAAGCACACACCCAAAAGGAGGCAAAAAAAAGAATGACTTATTAATCTCAAGGTAATATCACATTAAAAAAAATATGGTAGGTAACTTACCTTCTCCAACTCCTTAGGCTCTTTTGTGGAATAGTACAATCCCAAGATACTCTGAGCTTTGACACTAGCTCTTGGATTCCCATTGTCTGCAGCGAAAAGCCACAGTCTGAAAAAGAAAGAGGAGAAGTCACAGTCATGTTACCTGAAAAATCAGCAGCCCTTTTATGGACAAAGCTTCATTCTCAGTTTGGATTACCTTTCAGCTTCCTCATCATTATGCGGAACACCTTGTCCTTCATGAAAAGCTCTCCCCAAGTTATATGCAGCTGCATATTTTAAATTCCTTGCTTTGGGACATGGAGATTCAAGAATTTTCTTCATATATTCCACTCCTTTTTCCTTCCACAAAGGGAAAAAAGCACCCCCCCCAAAAAAAGTATTCTTAGTTTTGGCCCAAATAAATTTACTCTCCTGTCAACATTTCAGATTGTGGTCTGTACTTGTCTGAACAAAATCACAGAGTAATTGAGGCACCTGTAGTCCCGGCAGGAATGGAGGATATGGGACAAAAATTAGAGGTGAAAGTGTATGTCCTGACTCAGAACTCACAGATCAAAAGTTCACCTCTATCTAACCACTGTCAACAAAAGGGTCACCTTAATAAAATGTAGAAGGCACAAGTGTTAAAAATTCTGCTTAAGAAGTGAATAGTTTGGGGCTGCTAGGTGGTGCAGTGGATAGAGCTCCAGCCTTGGAGTCAGGAGGACCTGAGTTCAAATTGAGCCTCAGACACTTGACAATTACTAGCTATGTGACCCTGGGCAAGTCACTTAACCCTGATTGCCTCACCAAAAAGCAAAAGAAAAAAAAAGAAAGAAATGAACAGTTCTCAGGTATAGAAGGCAGAAATCAATCGATCAATCAATAAGCATCTATTTAAACACTTATAAGCATTATACTCAAAAGCATCATATGTGATAATATAACATCTAAGTACTTAAAAGAAAAGCTAATTAAATCACAGGGAGAAAGAAGACAGTAAAATTATGATCAGAGATCTGCTTTTTTCAGATCTAGACAAAGCTAACAAAAAGGTAAAAGAAGAAATGAGTTACGGACTTATGTGGAATTTAAGAAAAGTTGGATATGCTAGATCTCTGGTAATTGCTGAATGAAAACTGAAAAGTGTATGTATTTCCTCAATTATGTACGATACCCTTACAAAAACTGATTAAGTTCTGGGTCAAAGGAAATGGGGGACATAGAAAAATCTCATAAACAGAGAAAAGCAGAAATATTAAACATCCATTACTGACCACGGTGCAATAAAAATTATGATTCATAAAGAGTCTTTGAAGAAAGGATTTAAACAAATGGAAACTAAGTAATTTAACCCCTAAAGAATTAGTGGGTCAAAGGACAAATGATAGCAACAACAGATAACGCCATCAATTACAATGACAACAGTAAGACAACATACCAAAACTTTTGGGATGATCCAAAACAGTCCTTGAAGGGAAATTTATATCTGCAAATGCTTCCATCAACAAAGACAAACTGATAGCTAATATGAAAACCATACTAAAAAATTCTGCCTTACAATAAAAAAGGGAATGAACTTCAGAAGTCAGTTTGAGAAGTAAGCATTACTAGGTTTAAAGTGGATGCTAGGTTTTAAAATGAATTAAAGTGTAGCAGTCAAAGTTCGTATTTCCTTAGTTCACGATGAGAGATCATCTTGGAGAGAATACGTGACTAAGTGAGGAGATGGCATCTATATGTCTAGATAAACTAAATTTGAGGGTGAGGAAAATCTGAATAGTAGAAGCTGATGGGGGCTAGATCTGTGATATCATCACCACAGAGAACTAACAGAGGAGGAAACCCCAAACAACAATGAAGGCTAGTACTTTCTCTGCAACACAGTCTTAGAGAAATGCCTAAAGCTCCGTCTAGTGTCCAGGGTTACACAACCAGTAGGTGTCCATGGTATAACTTGAACCCAGCTCTTTCTGGTTTTGTGGCCATCTTTCTACCCATTACATTATGCTGCCTTTCATATAAATTGATCAGCTATCAATAATCTGTAGAAAATCAGAGAAAACAGGAAACAGGAGCCATGATACTTGAAATGAAAATACAATTATACTTCCCAAAAGACAAATGTTGAGTCTTAATATTATAGATCAATATTCTTCAGTTCCTCCTAACAAAATTCTCACATATATGAGATGTTTTTCTCCATTATAATAATGATATTTTAAGACTTGCAAAGAATGATTTAATTTAAAAAAAGGTCATACAGAATCACTTGACTGGTAGGCCAGAATAATGTCATAGACACATAATACATGGATTTCAGCAAAGGTATTTGACAGAGCAGCCTTAGATCTAGAAAGGATCCAGTCCAGTGGTGACAAATTCAAAACAAAATGGATTCCTTCAGGCCACATGTTGATTTAGAAAACCACAAATTAACATTATCTTTGTTGTATTGTATTTTCATTTATTTTGTGAAATATTTCCCAATTATGGTTTAATCTGGCTCAGAATCATGGTGGGAGTTTTAGGTTCTACTTACTGTTTCAGATTTTACACCTCTGACCCAATTCTCTTGTTTTATAGAAGAGGAAACTGAACACCCAAAGAGGGAAAATGACTTGGCCCACATTCACAAAGGTTGCAAGTAGCAACATTCAGTAGTATATTCACATTCACATCTTCTCACCGTAAATCCAGTAATCTTTGGATTCATTTCTGGCAAATATAGAATAATTGGATACTAGATTGGAAGGAACCTCCACGTGCAAACTCTAAATGGAGATGGAATAAGACAAGGCTTCTGTCAAAGGATTTACAATCTCTCTGCCTCCAGACAGAATTACATTTAAGCCACTCTACTTTGAAAATATTTCTAGAAATGGAGACCTACATTTTTCCTCAATAACCTCTTTTAGTTTTAAATTCTGAATCTAATAATGCAGCAGCCAAATGATTATGTAATCTTGACTCTATATACATCTTAGATGAGAAGAAGTGAGTAAACCCATAGGTAAGAAAATGAACATTTTCAAGTAGTCTTTCTGGAGTGATTTAGACCTCTGTATGGGGACATTTCAGGCAGCTAGGTGGCAAAGTGGAGAGAGTGTCAGGCCTTGAGTCAGGAAGACTCATCTTCCTGAGTAACTAGCTGTGTGACTCTGGGCAATTCACTTAACCCTATTTGCCTCAGTTTCCTCATCTGTAAAATGAGCTGGAAAAGGAAATGGCAGACCACTTCAGTATCTTTGCCAAGAAAACCCCAAAGGGGTCCAAAGAATCAGACATGACTGATATAGTGATTCAAGCAAATGTGTAACAAAGTTTTGAACTTCTCAAATGGAATAAGTTTTATTAAAAGAGAAAAATACTCTAAGCTTGGAAAGTTTTTGGATTCAGGATTAAACGAAAGGCAAATATGCAGTTTCAAAATGTCCACTAGTATAGCAACAGAAGTCAAGAAAATCAACCCACTGGAAGATTCTGTGACATTTTAAGGCTTATCTGGCCTTACTGGCAGTATTCTTTTAAACATCAACATAAGCCTTGTGAAGTCTGCATTATTCAGAAAGGCTCATATTAATAGGAGATTATAATGAGTAATGAATGCATCTATAAAATAATTTTATATCTGATAATGCTATAATTTTTCACTAAATTCTTGACCTTTATCTGTAGATGGCAAGTTGTATTTCCCCAAGCAACCTGAGAGTCAAGATATTATTAAAATAGGAGTAGATAACAAATGGACATAAAACATCACATTCCAATAGATTCCTGATTTTAATTATTTGGCACAGTTAGTCTCAAATCCTAGGAAAAAATGGACAAAGGGAGCTACTAACAGCTCAGTATCCAAGGGATACCATACAGATACTTAGGACAGTGTTTTTCCACTTAATTTCCTAAGGAAAGTATACTTATAGATCAGTACCTGTCTATTTCTAAACATTCCACTCACTTCATTGTTTTTTTTATCCTATAAGAAAATGATGAAATACTGAAAAGGAATAGTTTTAAGGTAAGGTTAATTCTGAGCCAGCATCAGATTGAGTAGAAAGATAAATTTTTTTTTAAAAGCTAACACAATAAAACCTCACAGATGGAAAGGACCTCAAGATACACATTCACAGACTTTACAATAAGCATACATATAAAGATGTTTTCCCTCACTTTTTGATTCACTTAAGCCATTCTTTTTGACTATTCTCTTAATAAGGTTCTATCTTGCATTAGGATTAATACTTTGCATATTTTATTCTCAAGGGCAGGGAAGATCTCATTACCTCTATCTTTATTTCAGCAGGGTATCTGGCAAAGTCTGTCTAATACCTTTGTAGTTAAGGTGGAAAGCTAAAAACTAGATGATAGATTCAAAATGGTTGACAAATTAGACTGAAAGAATGCTTATTACTGAATTGATGTCCTATTTGGGGTGATGATGTAGATAGGATTTATGTTTTGCTTCAGGTGACATCTGAGATTCCTTCTAATTCTTTAATTCTATTTCTCTATGAAAAAATTGATTGAACATGAGCCCATAAGAAGGAATACACTGCATTTACTTTGTTTTCTAGGTTATTATGTGACTTGTTTGCCCCCTAGAGGCCAGCCAGAATCTTCATTAACTTAGAGGGTTAGAAGTCAGTGTATTTTACATAGCAAGCAATTCATGGCTTATGACATCAGGTCTAAGAATTGTGTTATACTATTTAAAAGCAACAGTGCTCTCTTTGAATACATTATTGTAAATTATCATTTTTCTTGTAAAGTGAGTTTTTTAATGTACAAAAAAGGAATCAATCTCTTCAAAAAGTTAGAAGCTGGTTTGAAGGGATCCAGGACCTGGATGTAGTGGTTAATGAATAACCTGAACCACTTAAAGCTAATTATTATTTTATACCAGGTTGAGCTTTAATGCCTTAACAAATATAGAACAAATATGGGATAGTCAATCAACGCATTTCAATAAGAGGAAAGTGGAGGGGAGCGGGATGGGAGGAAGGGAACACTTATGCACAGCCTCTATCAAGTATTGTGCTAGGCTTCGGAAACATAAAAAAAAGAAAACAGCTGTTTATAGGATTGATGGGGTTCCTCCCTAAATGGGGTGGATCCTAATCAATTAGGAATGTTATAGAAGGGGCACTGGAACAAACTGAGGAGACCTGGGCTCATAACCCAGCTCCCCCCCTTCTACCAAGTGTGTGACATCGGGCAAGGCATTTAACTCCCCTCAACCTTAGTTTGTTCATCTTAAGATGGTTTTGGACTAGATGAACTCAAAAGTCTTTTACAAAACCATAATGTCTTTTTTCCCCTTTCTAATACAGAACAGAACAAAAAGTGACCAAAAGGTTTCCGGAATTGGCAGAAAACAGTCACAGGGAAGGTTGTTGTTTTTTTTTCTTTTTTTTTCTTTTTCCTCCTCCCCTGGACCATTTTAAGCCACATTAACCGAAGAAAAACTGAAAAAGCTGTTTTTAGTTCTATAACGGTAAGGAGAACTGGCTACAACTTGGGGACTTTCAACACCTGCATCTCCACAGAGAAAAAGGAAGAATTAAAGGTTTCTCTTTAAAAGTACAGCAAGGATTAAGCAGTGCTTGATAGCTAAAACGGAGAAATTTTACCAACTAGATGGTTCTTCCAATTTGCTCCAAAGGGTATCATTCTTTTAACCATCATACAAATGTTCCTCCAATAAAGTCCTACTCCATTTGAGGAAGTGAGGCTGCTGTGAGCTTTTAAGTGTTTTGCCAGAAAGGTCATTTGTCTCAATGTCAAACTTTAGTCCCATCAGATAAAGTGTGAGAAAATTAACATGGCAGTTTAGCCCCAGTGAAATTTTCAATAAACACATGGGGGGGTGGGGAGAATCCTTTTTGATTTGAAAGAGATTCATAGCAGCCCAGATGATGCACTTCTAAGGTTCAAGCATCTGTTATTGAAAGTTATGTTGATTCGGTATCCCATTGCTCCCAGTCCTGCTTGTCAACTGGTGTTGGGGGAGGTATCAACCAGTCCCCTGGTCACATAGGCAAGTCATCCCTTATCTGTGACCTCTGTACTCCTATCTGCAAAACGTCACGCTCTTGCTACCTTGGGGAGGAAGTGAGATGCAAGGGCCAAACCTCTTTTGCTGAGGTAGACCTATCTGAACTGTCTTAAAATCACCTATAAAAGCTGGCCCCACCTTGAAGCCATCCCTGATCTTCAGTGATCAGCTCATCAGTTGCTACCTTGCCGTATTTATAAGAAATTCCTTTTAATTCTCTTTGTCCTGGGTTTTGCCTCATTAATCAGGGTGAAAAGCCCAAAGGAAGAATTTTCCTTTCAACACTGATTTCTGATTTCGCTGGCATCTGTACTCACTGAAGTGACACAGCCTGGATCCCCTCCCCCCCCACACATAACTTTCTAGTCTTGTACTTTATACCTCCTCTTTGCTGTCCTTGAAAAGAGAGCTCCCCGTATTTTCTCTGGCTGTCCCCCATGCTGGAAATGCTCTCCTTCCTTCTCTCTGCCTCCTGGCTTTCTTTAATTTCCAGCTATAATCCTACCATCTACAGATGGTATTCTTCGCATTCTCCTGCAATTCTTCCCTTTGTTGATTATTTTCAATTTTTCCTGTATATTGCTTTTTGCATGTTGTTGCCCACATTTGAGAGGAGGGACTGTCATTTGCCTTAAATCCCCAGCACTCGGCACACTGCCTCGCACACAGAAGGCACTTAATAAGTGCCTATTGCCTGACTGACTAGAGCTCTTCAGCACTTTAGTGGATTCTTCATAAATTGCTGGGCCTAAAAAACCGAAGCCCCCTGTGGCCAACCTCGTCATGATGAGCCTGTCCAAGTTAGCTAGGCAGTTCTTGGGATCATGTTGCCAGACCTATCTTTCAAGCCTTTCCAGCTTAATAAGACCTGCCAGAGCTTATGCTTAACTTTTGAAATTAGAGAATAATAAATATACAAAGTTAAAACTTAATGCAATTCACAGTATAATGTTCTTATCAGGTGCTGTAGACATATCAGCTACCGATAACTATCTATGCTCTAGACCAGTGATGTCAACTCAGAATGAAGCCCACTGAACTAGACATATATAAAGATACCTCCAGGCCACATACTGACTTGGTTTTAAAATGTAACATTATCTATGCTTTACTGTATTTTGACTTATTTTGTTAAATATTTTCCAATTATATTTTAATCTGGTTTGGGCCCACTCAGGAGTGTTGTGGGCCAGAATTGTGTTTGACACCTCTGCTCTAGACCACTCCAAGGAGCAGTTAAATGAAGCACCTTGAGTCTAATGTTACTATCCTCCATTGTTCTTTGATTACAATAATCAGAGTGACAATCACTGATTTTAAAGATTATAATCTAAAATAAGTTCTGAATAGAGTAGTTTTTGCTTTCCTTATATAAGGTGAACTAGGGCTGAGTTTGAACAGGATAGTTTTATAAATGAACAAAGAGAAAAAATTGTTTTCAAGTTGTTGAAAATGCACAGCTTTTGAATATATATATATATATATACATAATATATACATATATATATATATATATATATACATATATATATATATATATATATGTATGTATATATGTATATACAGTCACTTCTCTGCCTGGATACCTCCCATGGTTTCCCACTGCCTACTGAACAAAATTTTACCTCCTTGGCCCAATCTTGGAGGCTTTCTATAATCTGACTTCAAACTGTTATTAAAGTTATTCCACACTTCTTACCTTCATGTAGCTTATGCTTCTGCAAACTGGACTACTCATTATTCTCTTGGGAACATGGGAAAATGGTCTTCACCCATGCTGTCCCAGTCTCTGAAAATGTGCTTACATTTTCCCTGATGCCTGGAATGCACATCATCATCTCCACCTGTTGAAACACTGTCTGCTATGAAGCCTTCTCTTTTCTCCCTGGCCAGAAGTGATCCCTCACTCCTTGGATCTCTTATAAAATTCTGTATCTCTCATATTCAATTATCACACTATATTCCATATAATGATTATTTGTATGTATTATTTGTATGTGCTTATATATGCTTACTACATTGTAAACTTCTTCAGGATAGGAGGTTATGTTATTCCGCTATGTGCACTTCACTGAACTACACAGTACTGTGCTCATTAGAGGTGCTTAATTGAATGAGAAAAATGGTACATGGACAAAGTCTTTTATTTGGCTTAGTACAAGATTTCTACAAATTCAAGAATACAAAAGTCAAGCAAAAAATTTAAAAAGGAAAATGCACTAAATAAAAATGTAGAACTATACAAAAGAAATGAATGAAAGAGAATATGTGAAGAAAAGAAAAGCATAATAGAATTAGATCAATTTATCATTTCTCACTGTGCTGAAATAGCCCTGGATATACCCTTGAAATCTTTTTTTTTTTGTAATTAGAGTAACCAATAACTGTTTACTGATCTAGGTATTATTTCCAAATCAACTTTCTGTATACAATCAGGTCAACTTGTTAGAACAAAAGGAAAACTCAACACCAAATCTGAGATGAAGTTGAGGAAAATTGTGTAATTACAATATATCCAACTTCACCCATTCAAATAAGATACTGATGATGAAAAATGGAAACGGACAAAGGGAGAGGCATCAATACAGACAACTACCAATTCCTACAAATTTAGCTGAGGCTGCCACAATAAGATTAAAAGAGTCTAGAAACCACCACAACCACCAAACAACTGTTTTCTTAAAAAGCAGAGAAACAAGGAAGATGAGGGCAACAGCTTTTAAGAAAATAAACTCATCAGTAAAATGTTACCAAGAAAAATAGGTAAGATTATGAGCGCACTGATTTACAAAACAATGAAGAACAGGGGAAGGAACAATGAGTGTGCAAAAAGCTTGGTGTGATACCTAAACTAAGTCAGGTCATTAAAAAAGCCTTTTACAGATTAAACTAGAATGAGAATGACAGACAAAAATGGGACAGGGCCATCGGCATTTCCATAGCAAGCCATTCTTATTATCAATGGCAGTGGATCTACCACGTTTGAACAAATCAGTTCTCCACATGGCATATAAGGAAGTAGAAACGGCTCTTAAAAACATGAGGACTGGAAAAGCACCAGGACCAGACTATATATGCAAAGAAGGAACCCATTTTGGAGGTGACAAACTTTTGCAAAAACTAAGGGACTGATTTTCAAGACATGTGAAAAAGGAGAGGATACATGCTGATTGGAAAAACTCAAGGGTTGCATTACTACCAATAAAATGTAAACACCTGCTTTCTTATCTCAATGAGCGCCTTATGAGGACATTTACACATATATTTGAGTAATCTTCAGGAAAACGTAAGAGGGGAAAAGGGAAAATTTTGCAAATTATTTACATGGCAGACCCCCATCTTCAGAGTCACAATTGATTTGAAAGATGCAGAGAATATGCAATTCTATTACATCTACTATTTTTTAAGCATTTAACTTAAAAAAGCAGCCTTAAAGCTCTCCCCCAACAAGGTATCTCCCATGCATATTTTCAGATCAGCACAAGATTCTTTGAAAAATACAAATCATAACTTTATTCACAGGTTCTTTGATTATCAATAGCAAGTGAGGAGTAAAACAGAGCTGTACAGCAAAAGTATTTGCTACACTCATGGAGAAGATACTCTGCAAAATACAGATGGGAGAGGGAATCCATGTACATGGCAAGGGCTTGCAGATACTCCTGTTTGCACTGTGCTGACTATATCAGGTCCATGTATTACTCAAGGAGATCTATGATCACTCAGAAGATGCACCTAAGAATCAGCATGAGAAAAATCAAATGAGTAAGGAATGCCTATTGCTCAAACTAGAAATTCTTACCCTGTTTTATGTCATGGACCCCTTTGGCAATCCGATGAAAACCATCAACACCTTCTCAAAATAATGTTTTAAAATACATAAAAGAGATACAGAGGATTATTAAGGAAGCCAATTATATTTACATACTATTTATTTGTTTGTTTGTTTTTGAAGTTCCCAGGCCCCCAAGTTAAGAATGCTTGGTCTAGACTATGACACCTACTTGGATGGTCAGCCTGTTGCGGGATTCCAACAGTATCTCTCTCTGGGGCAGATACCACAGGAGGACCCTGATCTGTGCCCAGGACGGCAGAAGAAGAAAACAGGCTGCTGCATTGGGGAAATCACATAGTAAAGCTATCCTCTGTCACAAACCCCATCTTTTTTAACACTTATACTTCTGTGAAGGTGGTATATAACTGTGAATCACCACAATCTCTGAAGAACAAAAATCTCAGGTTACACAAAGAGCTATGGAGAGATGTATGGTATAAAGACTCAGACGTTGGCAAAGTGCTGATGACTTGTGTGGAAGACAAGGTCAGTCAGCCAGCCAGCACTTATCAAGTGCCTACTATATGCTAGATAGAAAAGAGTCCCTGCTCTCAAGTAGCTCACAGTCTGGGGTTGAAGGGAGGGGAAGACAACATACAAATATATATATACACACACACACACACACACACATACCCACATGTGTGTATGTATACATATGTAGATGTGAGTGTATATGCATACATATATATATGTACCTATATACATATACACATGTATATTACACATATTCTACCCAAAACGTTCACACAGGCTATTTGTGCCCAACCTGCGGTAGAGCATTCTGAGCTCGTGTTGGTCTGATCAGCCACAGCCCGATACATTGTAACTTGACTCTAGCCTAGTGAGGTCATTTTGGTCCTCTTTGAGAACAAAGGACAACAACCCATTTTATACACGTACATAACTGGGAGCAATCTCAAAATAAGGCACTGAGATTAAGAATTAGGAGAGGTGGAACTTGAGCTAAGGCTTGAAGGAAGCCAGGGAAGAGGCAGAGATGAAGAGGGAGACGCTGTGATTCACACCTCAAAAGTACCCCCTAGCCTTGCAACCCCTCCTTCTGCTTGGATGGTTCCTTCCAAAACGTCTATTTTTTTTCTGTATCTGTGTTCCTTTTATTTCTTTTTTTAAAATTAATTAATTTATTTTTAGTTTTCAACATTCACTTCCATAAGCTTTTGAGTTTTAAATTTCAAAACTTCTTTTTTAAGGAGTGCTCCCAGGCTGTACCCGGACTTCATCTACCATTCCCCCACTGCCCTTTTGGCTTCCTTTTATGAGCAGTCTTCTCCCATTAGAATGAGCGCTCCTACTAGGCAGGAAGCACTCAGCACAGTGCTTGGCACAGAGTGAACACCTTAATAAATACTTATTGACTGATCACTAATGGCTGTTCTCAATCATCAAGCCTCATCAAAGGCTGTGCAGACTGAAACCCTCTCCTCTATAAGTTTGGTGACATTACTCTTTTTTCCCCTTTTTTTCGAGGAAATTGGGGATGACTTGCCCAGGGTCACACAGCTAGTTAAGTGTCAAGTGTCTGGTCTGGGGCCAAATTTGAACTCAGGCCCCCCTGACTCCAGGCCCCTTTGTGGATGTTTCTCCTACCTGTCTGATGGCTCCTCGCTCTCCACTGCTGGATTACCTTCATCCGTGTCACACCCACTAAAGTGTAGGTGGCCCCCAAGGTTCTGCCCTGTGTTCTCTGTTCATAGCTCCCTATGCTATCTGATGACCTCATCAGCTCCCATGGGTTCAACTATCATCTCGATGCCAGTGATTCTCAGATCCACAATCCAGGCTTGTTTCTTCTTTAAGCTACACTCACACATCACTAACTGCCTTTTGGACATCCCACAGACATCTCAAATTCAACTTGTGGTGCAGCTCGGTGGCACAGTGGATAGCGCACCAGCCCTGAAGTCAGGAGGACCTGAGTTCAAATCCGGCCTCAGACCAACCACTTATTAGCTGTGTGACCCTGAGCAAGTCACTTAACCCCAATTATCTAAGAAAAAAACATAAAAAAACCCCTACAAATCAAATTCAACTTGTTCATCTTTCCCTTCAAACTCTCTCCCTTTCCAACTTTCCTATTACTGTTCAAGGGCACCACCATCCTCTCAGTCATTCCAGCCTGCAAGCTCTGTGTTGCTCTCATCTTTTTCTCTGCACTTAGCCCACACATCTAATTTGTTGTTACACTTTATTGTGTTCATCTTCACAGCTCCTCTCCTATTCATTCCCTTTCTCCGCTCACACAGACACCACCCTGTGAAGGCCTTCTCCATTTGTTCCCTATTACTTCCAGGCTCAGATATAAAATGCACCGTTTGGCACTTAAAGCCCTTCACAACATGGCCGTTTCCTGCCTTTCCAGTCTGCTTACACTTGACTACCCTCCACACACCTGACAATCCAACTCAGCTGAGCTCCCTGCTGCTTCTCCCACACAACACTCCAACCCTACTCCACGCCTTTGCTCTGGCTGGGCCCCGTGCCTGCAATGCCCTCCCTCTTCATTTCTGACATTTGTTTTAGATGCCCTGGCTGCCCTTAAAACTCACCTCAAGCTCCATTTCCTCCAGAGGGCCCTCCTGGTATCCACAGCTCCTTGTGCTTTCCTTTCTAAGCCGACCTTCCATTTGCTCTGTATATATCTCACATGTGCTGATTTATACGTCTCCTCAATTAAAATGTAGGCCCCTTGAGGGCAAGGACTATTTTTTCTTTTTCTTCTAGACCCAGAACTTAGCACAGTGCTGTTCCTCTCCTCCTGACATATATGTGTGTGTATGTACGTATACACACATAAGTGTATGGAGAGATGTATGGTATAAGGACTTGGGCCTTAGCACAGTGCTGATGACTCATGTGGAAGATATGGTAATATATATATATATATATATAAAACACCAATTTGTTAAAATTATTAAAAACTAACAAATATATGTACATATTAATTTCTTGATTTTCATATTGCCCTGACTGGTACAATAATGAAGAAACACAGTTCTTGAGTACAGATCTGTCCCTGCTCAGCACAAGGAAATGAAACTCTCACATGCTACATGCAATTTCTCTGTAACAGGTTTATACATTGGTTTTTAAAAATCCATCCAAATTTGCTACATATCATTACTGAGAGAGAAGCACAAAATGATATTTGATTGAAATTTATACTTCATTCTTTCAGTCAATAAACATTTATTCCCAAAAAGGCAAGGATGATTCTCTTCAACTATTCAGAAGATATTTCCTGTGTGGAATCATCTGGTTTCATTCAATTCATATGTAGTTCACACTTTTACCTGATTTCAAAAGAAGTTTCTAAGAATTATTCCCACCTCTATTTTTGATTCTGTAACTCGACCAAAGAGGCCTCTTACCCGATAAAGGTTATCAGGGCAAAGAGCATCTGATTAGTTTTATTAACTGAGGCATATGTTGAAGCAATGAATGGAGATATAGATATGTACACACATATGTGTGTATGCGTGTGTATCTACGTACACTTTGTACCTTTCCATTCAGTTGCACACAAAGATACAGTCCACTGTAAATCTCTGCAAAAGTCTGTTCCCTCTGCATGTTTTTACTGCATACGCCCTTGATGTCTGCCCACAGAACAACCACTCCTTTCTGTTTGTCAAGATGTAGTCAATTTCATTTTTCTTTTATCATTCTGGGATGACTACGTTCTGTGCTTCCTTGAAATAAGTGTTTATGATACATAGGTGCGAGCCTTCTGAACACTTTATAAACCTCTGGTTTCTTATATTTCTTTTTGTTGTCCTCTGTGGCAACTTTCTCATTGCAGTTACCACATATCAAATACATGCTCACTTATTTTGGAGGATCTCATGAAGCTCTTCATATAATCTCTGTTTCTCCATTCTGTGCAATGAGGGAAGGCACATAATTTGCCTCCACAAAAGTCCTACTCCAATGTCTTGATGTAGTATAGAAATGAATCTAAGTAGAGTCTCACAGGCCATCAGAAAGCTTGAAAGGCTTTGAGGAAGAACCCAGAAACAGACTTTTGTGTCTGTTTACTAGGGATAAACTTAGTCATATTTCAATGGGGCTGGAAAAGAAAGATGAGACAGTTCTTAGATTGCCTACAAATATTATTTAACTATTGATTCTTTCATTCTATTATCTATGTCTAATAGCCAACAAACTGACATACTACTGGAGAAACTGAAGCTGAAACTACAAGTCATAAAGAAGTTACAACTATTAAATAGTACAGCCTGTAGGCTTCTCCTTAGAAAGGCCAATTGAGGAGCTGACAGAGTTGATTTGATCATGCAGCCCACAAGCAACAACAACAAACAGCTATCCATGGAGATACGTGGGCGTGTGCCTTGCAGTGTGCTAGAGTATAAGCAGACAGACCCCCATGAAGAAACCGCTGCTTAACTCCCTAAAAGTTTCTTAATCATAACATCAGTTAAATTAAGGGATGGAAAGCCCATTCACATTTGGCCTAGTGAGATGGGGGGAACAGTCAGGCTTCCTACGGATTCAAGGTCAGGCTTGGTGACAGTGGGAGAGTGTGAACATAAAGGAAGAACTCTGTTGGGTTTGGGGTTCAGCAGCTGTTCCTGTCTGTCTTGGTATTTTTTCAGGTACATAAGATTTTCCATTTCCTACCCCTTCTTTCTGAGCCAAGCAATAAATATAGCAGTTGCTCGCAGAGGCAAATCCGGACGGCATGCTTACAGAGGTATTGCTTTTTTAAAAGTTGATTTGGCATTGATGTTTTTGTTTAGCCTATGAATTGGCTGCTTGCACATTTCTCTGAGGTTAAAGTGAACTCAATTTTTTCAGATTACACAGCACACAAGAAGTTCCTAATTTACAAAGGAGTTTTTCATCTGCAACTCAATGATTTGGAACTCAGAATACATTTTTCTACAGAAGCTATTTTATAAATGTTGGGCAGGGTACTAAGCTGGTACATAAGTGTGATATACATCTGAATAATAGTATGACTATTTTTGTACAACTACAGTGGTAATAGCACTAGTACTATAATAATAAAATATTTTGGCTATTTTGGTAGTTTTTGTAGTATCAGTAATGCATTTAGCATTAAAAATACCAATTTGGCTATCATTTCTCTGGGAAAAACCTCATATCACCACAAGAAGTATGCATTTCTGAACTCTGCAAAACTCATAATGCACAGAAAAGAGATAATAAGTCCATTAAAAAACAACTCAGCAACTGTGAAAACTGGCTTTCTTCAAAAGACATTCTCACAGATAAGAGTTAGGTAAAGCAACTATTTACATTAGCATTGGCAGGGGTTCCCTAGATGTATCTGGACAGCTAGCACCAAATGACTCATGAAAAAGCCCAGAAAGGATGCTTTTTTAGAAAGTGAAAACAAGGGGGCAGCTAGGTGGCGCAGTGGATAGAGCATCAGGCCTGGAGTCAGGAGGATCTGAGTTCAAATGCGGCCTTAGACCAGAGACTTGAAACTTATTAGCTGTGTGACCCTGGGCAAGTCATTTAACACCAATTGCCTCACCAAAAATTAAAAAAAAGTAAGCAACAAGAAAGTGAAAACAAACACCTAAGTTAAAAAGTGTTCCTGTGGACAGATTACCAGCTAACAGCAAGAACAACAGAGAGCTGAGGAAAAAAGTATTCTCATGACCTCCACAGATGGGCCTGTTTGTGTCTCTTCCAGAGCCAATTAGTAACAACTTGTACATATATAGTGTCTGTGGATGCCCCTGTCAAAGACAGTGAAAGGCTGGAAGGGACTTCCAGCTAAGATAGAGGAATAAATGGGAGTAGAAAAATCCTACTATCATATTACTCTAACAAAGATTTTAAAGTGTATTCAACTGAGTAATGATCAGGAAATGTAAGAAGAAACTACAATAAGTGCTTTTCCCAGCCCAGGTCCACACAAAGAGACAGCCAGAATTCTGCCACTCAGGAAGAGTTTCCGGCCAGACAAGTCTAACCATGGAGCTCTACACACAGAATCTTCCAGCACCCCAAGGAAGGGTGATTCAGGGACATCTGAAGTTTGCAACTGTGTTGGAGAGGGGAGAAGGGGATGAGAAGAGAGAAGGAGGAAGACCAGAGACTGGACCAGGTGAGCCAGAGACACCAGGAGCCTTGCTGACCTAGCCACCCCTGATGTCCTTGAAAACACAGTGCTCAGTACCCAATGAAAGCAGTAGAAAGATAATAAAGACTAGGACCAAACAAGGCTCCACCATTCCTTCCAGAAGTGCGCAGAGCCTGGCCTGGACACAAAGTAACAACTGAGGAAGCATGGCTGGAAATATGAATATAAGCAAAGGAAGAGATCAATATAAAGAATTATGGCTCTAGGGATGCCTAAAACACAAACCCAAAAGAAGGCAATAACTCTGGAGATAACAACTACGAGCAAAGCCTCCAACAAAAACATAGACTAATCACAAGGTCTACTAGAATTCCTAGAACAAATGGAGCAAGAATTTTTTTAAAAAGGATATTATAAATGAAATTTGAGCTCCAGAGAAAAAAAGGGGAAAGAGGATAAATATCATAGAGTTCAGGAGTTGTAAGCTCTACTCACATTAACAGACTTCAGCTCAAAATTAGAACGAGCCAAACAGAAATCAGTGACTGCATGAGAACAAAAAATACCAGAACAAAATGACAGGATTGGAAGAATGCTTTTCTACTTACGGCTTATGAGGCAGAAAAAAGTGTTTCTTGAAAGGAAAAAATATTTTAGGAGGAAAACAAGAAAAATAATCCAGGCAGGCAGAGAGAGGAATCCATCTCTGGTCAGGAGCGTGGATGGTGAAAAGATACGACAAAGGGAAGAGAAGGACTTCTGAACCAGTGCAGCTACATTATAGATTTAAGACTCTTCTCACAGACACAAGAAAATAGACCCTTTGTAAAGATGTCCACTTCCAATTTCCTACAAAATGAGGATGTGTAACCATAGATATCAGAAGAAAGAGTATCCATTATTTGTTATGGGAGGACAAGATTAATTCTGGCAGTTAAAAAGATGAACTTTAATAGTATTTATTTAAAAAATCCAATGTACAATGGGGAGACAGATTTAGCTAGATAACTGTTTTTGATAAAAAGATTGAGAATTTCAATGAACTTCAGGTTTAATATGAGTCAATCATGTGATATGGAAGCCAAACTTAAAAAAAGAAACAGCAAGCATGACCTTAATCTACATTAATATAAGCATAATATCCACAAAAAGGACTCTTTCCTGACTAGGCCATGTCTGTGTTTTAAGAAATGGCATTTTAGGAAGAACACTGACAAGCTAAAAGTACATACAATGGAGAGGGATGACACCACCATGATAAAGGAACTCAAAAGCATGCCATATGAGGACAGACCAAAGAAACAAGAGATGTTTAGTTTGAGGAAGAGAAGATTTGGTGGAGTAGGCTAACTGCCTTCAGAATATCTGAAGACATACATAATGTAGTGAGTAGGTAAGGGCTTAGACTTCTCTTTGTTCCTTGACTTACCGAACTGGGTAGAAATGGTAGAGATATAGATTTCTGCATTATTTACAGGAAAACCTAATAATTAGAGCTGTTTAAAGTGAAATAGGTTGTTTTGTGAGGTGCTTAATTCCTCATCAGTGAAGGTTTTTGAGCTCAGATTAAATAGAAGCATGGTTTTTATTAAAAATTACACTCACCCTCTACCCATCTCCCAATTCAAGCAGAATGACAACTTACAGGATTTGCTTTCGTCCCCAGCCCATCATAATACATAACTCCCAACTGGTAAACAGCTTGATGATCATTCTCCTGGATTTCTTCAAATTGATCTAATGCCTCCTCATACCATCCCTATAAAAGTCCCAGAAAACATGCATATTATTATATGTGTGTGTGTGTGTGTGTGTGTGTGTGTGTGTGTGTGTGTGTGTGTGTGTATACATACATATACGTATATATAAGCAAACACCCTACCCTAACATATGAAGAAAATTTTTGGGAGGATTCGACAACATAATAATGACATATTGCATAACATATAATATGTTATATATATTATTATATATTATATTGACAACATATAAAATAACAACAAATGACAATGACAACATAAGTCTGCATCAGTTACAATCAATACATTGCAAAGTCAGCTATGAGTGTGGGGGTTGGGGATGGCTGATAACTAGGATGACTCTGGGTAAATTTTCCATTTTCATTTTCTTCTATTCCTGCTGCCAGCCCTTGAGCCTTGAACCCACAACAATAATAATGGCTGTCCTTCCAGTTTTAGTCATTAAGGTTACTTTATCCAGACTTTCATTTCACCCTTCTCACTTAGTTTGGAAAATTTCAGAGCTGAGACCAAATTTCCTTCAAGAAATGTAATTAGCAAAAGAGCCAGAGTGCTGTCTTGACCACTTAATGCAGTTTGGACAAGATATTTCACTCTTCTGAACCTTAGTCTTCTGGTTTAGAAGATGGGACAAACGAATGAAAGAGTGCCTTATTTCACTGCACAATTGTCACAGATTTTATGACAATTTTTTTCATAAAAAAGTGAGGTGTGACCCTTATGTGAAGATTAAAAAAACCTGCGCTGGTATTACTTAAAAATCATTTATTACTAAGCTGTCTTTGGTGCAAGATCAGGATGCATGGAATACTAGGGAATATACCCATATCACGTGACTTACTCATGGCAGCTTCACCTGCCTGCCCCTCTCCTTGTACTTTGGCTGTTCACTGAGTTTAGTGACAACACCATTAGTACTGCAGTGCTCTGAACTATGCAAGTCGGCTTTTGGAAATACACTGACAATGCAAGTGTGCTGAGAATTCTAGGCTCACACTTCACAATGCTCAAGAGATAAATGCATATCCATACGCCAGTGGTGAATACATTGCTGCTCTGTTTTACCTTTTAAGCAGTATGACAACAGAATTATACCATGCAATGATGAAAAGGTTATAAACCAATTTTTGGAATGAAAAAACAGGGTGCGATGATTATGTGGCGGCAACTATTATGTGGTGAAAAACAGGATTTATTAAATGTTTACTGTAATAATAATGATCACTCACATTTACATAGAACTTTCAGGTTTGCAAAGCACTTTACGTGTTATTCTGTTAAGTCTTTACAACAGCCCTGTGAGGTAGGTGGTATTGTTATCACAATTTCACAGTTGAGGAAACTGAGGCCTTGAGAGGTTAAATGATTTATTTGCCCAGAGTCACACAGCTGAGAAGAGATTCAAACTGAGGTTTTCCTGATGCCACATCTAGCACTCTGCTCTGCCTCCTAGGTGCCTCTAATACATATACACATCTAGAACGTTTTCAGCAACCAGTCAGATGGAAAGGTCCCACGGTCTTTAGGGTATAGTGGCAAACAGGTGGTTATCTTCTTTAATGTCACTTCTACTGATAGAACTATGTTTGTTTCCATACTGAACCATTTAACAGTGTCAAGGACTTTGGAGGTGATGACCTTCTTTTCCAAGTCTTCAGTAGCTGCTGTCTGCCTTTCTCACAGAGCAATTATGTAGATTGTGACATCACAGATGTGAAAATGCTATACAAACATAAAGTGGTGGTATTATTAAGAGCTCTGGCTCTAGCTTTATACTTTGTTGGATGGGAAAGAAGAGTAAAGGATAAGGGAAAGCCATCAGGATAGAGATCTTCCCATAGCAGGCTAATCAAACAAAGGTCAGTAAAATTCTGAACTAGGTATCATTCATGTATCCTTTCTGCTCTCCCTCCTTCCTGCCCAGACATTGCTGTTATCCAAATGTTCCCTCCCAACTCCCCAACCCAACCAGGCTTTGCTCTATTTGAGTACGAAAAACCCCATGCTGGGAAATTATCTCTCTTCTTCTGTTTCTTACCAAAACCCACCAGTTATTTGCCTTACTCTTCTAGGAGTCAATTTATTAAGAGCTGACATTCACAATAAGGTATGAATGACTTATGTTAACATGCTACCCCTTTCAAGGGTAGATGCATTTCAACATGTGCAATAATTTATTCCAAAAGAATCTATCTTTAGTAGTAGAACATCAGCCGAGAATATCAAAGGAGGCATCTTTCTAGAACATCTCTAATCATACCACAGCATCAGTCACCCACAGGTTGTGCCAGCTTTAATCTAGTAAAAAGCAGCTTTCTTTAAACATAGATTCTATTTTTTCCTAAGGGTACTTAACATACTCTCTACTTCATAATATGACTATAAAAACTTCACAAAAAACAGAGATGTGTTGAAAACTAATTAAGATGCTACAATATATATTAAAGAACAACAAAAATCTACTTTCTTTTTAGGTTCAGGAAGAATATAGTTTAGGAGAGAATATAACCTCATATTTTACTTTCTGCGTAATTTTTGGTGTGTAAAACAATGTTCCTAAAGGCATTTCTTGCTTCAACTCTGCAAGTTGCCCAGGTTTAGAATCTGGATCAGGGTCACACTTTTTTTTCATTTAGAAAGTCTTTATACTAACTACTCTATGAATCAGTATAAATTTCTCCTTTTGCTGGAAATGCCGCTTGCTGGTAATCAATGCATAGCCTTTTTTCCTCTGGGGCTTCTTGTTTTAACTAGCAATTTGCCTGTCTCACTACCACCACCTGCAAACACTAATTAGGGCAGTCAACATCTGGAGATGGAGCTTGAAGTTGATGATCAGACTCTAATATAATCTCTTTGCAAATTATGCATAATTCTAACTTTCATACCATGTCTTTAGCCATAGTGGGCCTAAGAAGTCTCGGCTCTTCCTTTTTAATCTACATTTCATTCCCAAATCTAATCTCATCTCCTAATTAATGATACCTTGATTTTAGTTCACAAGGGAGACCCTGTAACTTTCTGAAAAACAGTTTATTGTTTTTGATACCATGTCTCTTTCCAACAACTGCCCTCTTAGAATCTTCCTTTGTAACAAAGAAAACCAATTAAGCAAAACAAACCATTGAAACAACCAACACTGCGTAATACGCCTCATTAGGCACCATAGCCCCTTACTGCTCTAGCAAGAGGAAGAAAGCTCTCTCTCTTACTTTTCCTGGCTCCTTCATTTTTATCCATTCCAGGGAGATTCTCCATGGCCAAACCTACCTCCCCCCTCAAAAAACACCACAGTTGTAGCTTCACACACAGATTCAGCAGATCCCATTCAGTGTGTCAACATTTCTCTGAAGCTTAGAGCTGAGGGTAAAGATTGTATATTCATTTACACATAAAAATATAATCTCCCTGACCCCTGGAAAAGCATTTACTTTCATAGTTATTCACATTAATACTTTAATTTTCTCTGTGTCTTGGGGAGACTGAATTTCTAAAATGATTTCCTCTTCTCTTGTAGGTACAACTTGTCATACTCTACATAGCATAGGTACTTACTCCCAAGGGAGGGTTTATTTGGGGAGGGTTTAGTGAATGGGACTTGGGGAAGAGGAGTTAGGAATAGCTAAATAACTGTACAAAAAGGTGTTTAACTTTTACACATTTAGTTATTATTAGAATTACAGAGTATTAACCAGATCAATAAGGTAATCAGGTTAGTGATGTAAGGGAACTTGGAGGTCATAGCCAGGGGTGGGGAAGAAGAGGATTTGTCCTGTGAAGTTTGGATTTAGTCAAAGGGACACAGTTGAGGCTGCAGGTTCCCCACCTCTGTGACATAGACTATCCATGGTGTTACAAATGAAGAAACTGAAAACTAGAAATATTAAGTGAATTGCCTAGGGGCACACAAGTACTAAGTGGCACTGCCAATATATGAACCCAGGGTGCTGGATTATCTCTATGGCGCTACTACAGCTTAAGAGGAAGTGGCGGGTGATGGTAACTGCTTGGCAACACGTTTCTTTCTGTCTCTTCTTCAGGGTGACTGATTGCTTCAGCCTGGCCAGCTTCTTCTGCCCCTTCAGTGGCTATTGTTTGGCAGACAGTGCTGATGGTGGTACGGATGGGGGGGCCCCTTCTTCACAAGGGCTACTTCCCCTAATGACAGCTATAGGAGTTGGGCTGGAAGCAGGGCTAGTAGTTTGGAAGGTACTGCTCTTCCTGGGGCTATTGGGCTCAGGGTCCTGGGCTGTCTTCACTGCAGTTTGAGAGGAACTGGTGATCAAAGCTAAAGATCAATATTCTGTTGATGCTAATATTATAATATACTCAAGCTCGGACACCAAGAATGTTTCTAGCAGGGTGATCAATGTCATAAATTAGGGCTGTGTTATTCAGCCATTAACTTTAAAATATACATATGTCTCTATATGTATATAGAAATATAATGTGTGTATACTATTGATAGATATTTATAGTATATGCAAATATAAAGTGTGTATATACATATTATATATCTGTATGCTTTATATAATATATATGCATATATCACAAAAACATTTATATACACACAAACAAATACAAAGATATACATACATATCAGAATCCACCTTTTATATGTGATGGGTATATCCTTGTCCTAAAGAGACCTTTAGTTTACTAAAGTGAAGAATTAGGTTAATTCACAAGTTACAGATAAATAACTGACCTGCATTTGTGGAGGGAATTTCCACATTAGAAGTTTCCCACACCAACGAAATCATAGATCTAGGGGAAACCCCCAAAAGAGTGATCTTAAATATTATCCAAAGAGTGAGATTTTAACTTATATTGGGAATCCTGTCAAAAATAATTTGGTAGTAGAAACAGTCTTGCTGGTCACAACCATTAAGAAGGGAAAGGTGGAATTTTTTAAAAAGTCATTTCTAGCATAAATTTAAATTATTCCCTAATGGATTCATGCAGGAAAACTGGGTATGAGAATCACACAAAAGAACTACTTCCAACTGATGTTTTTTTCCTGGCAATCTTCTGAGTTTAATATTTTTAAAAATAAAAGTTTTTAAAGCTACCTCTTCAAAGTATAGTTGACCTCTCAGGAAACGCGCCAGGGGATCTCCTTTTCTCATTCTTTCCTTCAGTAATTGTAATGCCTTTTCCACTAACTTCGAATGATTGTAATAATCTGATGAAAAAAGTTTTCAATGAATACTACCTTGTAATCTTACAGTATGACCCTATAAGTTCACAGGACCTATCTTTTGAAATAATATAATAACAGAGATACACTCCTCCCTCCTAACCCATTTTTTCCCGACTCTTTCCTGCTCTAGGCCACATTCTAAAGCTGGCTTTTACGTATGTGAGAATATAGCAGTGCAACATCTTAGTACATAATCAGCAGAACAAAAGGAGGAAACTGTCTCCTAGTCATCCTCTAGCATCCAGTATGGAAGGCTTTTTCTCTAAGTAGGATTAAACTCTTTCTCAGTTACCAATTCAAGAAGGCTAGTCTAGCTGCTATTTCTCAATCACAGTTTGCTCATCTTTGACTTGACACCTTTGCTTTTACTGTTACATTGGCCTGGCATACTCCTCTTCCTCCTCCTGTCATTTAACCTAGCCAAACTCTACTAATCCTACAAAGTTCAGCTTAAATCTCATCTTCTTGTTATGTACTACCTTAACCCACAGAGATCTCTCTCTCTTTTGAACACTTATATCATTAATTGTCTTATTTGTCATTGATTAGCTTACACTTACACACACACATATAATTACTCTCTTAACTAGATTTTAAACAGGATGAGGATTCAAGCTATCTTATGCAGGGCTGTATCCCCCACATCACCTAAAGCAGTGTCTTACAACATGTTCTAGGCTCTCAATACATATCTGTTGAGCAATCTTAGAGGATATAAGTAGGGTGAAACCAGCTTCCTTTATCAGAGGCAACTAGTGGATCATTGCTTTCCCAGTAAAACTGAGTACCGAGTGTGAAGAGGATTGCATTACTTTGTGGTAATATTTAACTTTGCATAGTTGAAGTTCTGACTCTTAGACTGATGGAAAGACTCCAACATTAAAAATGAGGGGATCCTGCCCATCAAACTAGCTTTGTAGCCATGGAACAAATCACCATCTCTCCTTGAAACTCAGCTTCTTTATCTGTAAAATGAAGGTACGGAACTGAATAAGTTCTAAGATCCTTTTCTGCTTTAATAGTCTCATTCTATGGTTCTACACATTTGCATCTTTTGAACATAGCAGGTAAATTAGTACTTGAATATAAATCAAAATACAGAATATTCTGATTCTGAACAAGAATTCTCTCTAGAAAGTCTCAACAAGGGATCATCTAGCTTTCCCTTAAAGGTCTCTAGTGAGATGTTACACACACTCTGCCTCCTGAGGCATCTTATTCCATTTTTGGATAGCTCTGTTAGAAAGTTTTCCTTACTCCAAAAGAAAATCTTCCTCTATGAAACCTCTACCCATTGTTATTTCACTCACTCTGCCTCCTGGGAAGCAGAGCAATCTAACCTCACTTTCATACAGCAGCTAAATACCTGAAGATAGCTATTAGGTTTACTTCTTTCCACTTCCCTCCAACTCTGATCCGATCATCTGCAGGCTAAAACATCCTCGGTCCTTTCAACCAAGACTGTGGCTTGATCTTAAGGCCCTTTGTCATCTTGCCTGACCTTAGCTGGGTGCTCTACAGCTTATGTATAGTCTTAAAATGTGTACCCAGGACTGAACACAACACTTTAGCAGTGGCAGAATGAAGGCATGACCATCATCTTCTTCATGCTGGACTCTATTCCTTGCCATGCAACAGTCCTAGAGGCCATGCCTCACAGCAGCCTTCCTTATACTGAGCTCAGAGGCCACTGATGCTCCTAGCACTTTTTCATGGGAACTGCTATAACACCAGGATTACCCCATCTTTTACTTGGGAAGTTATTTTTTGAACCCACACATAATAGAACTTGGCTTTCATCACTATTACATTCTACTTTATTAGATTTGGCCCAATAGTTTAACTCATCAAGATCATTTAAAATTTTATTTTCTTGTTTTAATTAACAAGCATTTATTTTCTTTCCCTTCCACCTTACCCTACTTGGGGGAAAAGAAAACCAAAACTCTCGTAACAAGTAAACATAATCAAGCAAAACAAATTCCCACACTGGCCACGTTCAAAAATGCATATACAAAGATTTTTTTGGATCAAGAGTCTGAAGTACATCATCTGCAGATGTGATGAGCTTCAAGCTATTTATGAGCTTTATCCAACAAAAATGTTAAAGATCGAAGGGTGAAAGGGCAAGATCACTAGAGACTTCTTCCAAAGTGACACTGATGTATTAATGACTACTCTTTGGGTCTGGTCATTCAACCAGGTTTAAAATGTGATGAAGATCACCTAATTCATGCTTTTTATTTTTTATCCACAGAGACAGTATGAGCCTTTATAAATTATTAATAACACTGCAATGTGGCTAATTGAGGTTAGCCATGCAATCTCTCGCTAAAGAATAGTGTTTTATTCTGTTTCTCATCTTGTGTTGGATTAAACTGTCTTGTGTAGAACTAAAACATAAATATCGTGCTCCAAAATCTCCTAATGAGCTAACCTTTCTATATGATATGTAAAATAAAAAAAAAGGTCTCCAGGAAACACAAACAAATAAACTTACAGCTTTAAATATTAATCCCAAATAAATTCAATGTAAGGAAACTTTGACTTTTCTTGCCCCATAGAGTGGCATCCTGACCTTCAGAGATGATTTAATAACAGAACTAGAAACTCTACTAAACATAAATTGAATGGAGGTCTCAAAGGATTATAAATTCTAAATTTCTGTCTTGTGGGTAAGCTGGGAAAGATCACTATAAGATAACTATAAAATAAAAAACTCCTCATATTTATGTACTGTTTTAAGATTTACATGTCAAGCACTTTCTTTATAACAACCCTATGAGGTATTGTATATTAATAATTATTAATAGGGGAGCTGACGCTCAGTAATTTAGCCTTTAGACACAGCACTGATACCTTGAAAAGATGAAGAAACTTCATATATCTCTTGATGGTATCATTAAATTATGAAACTTTAGAAAACCACTTCTAAAGGAGGACTAGTTAACAGAACTTGTACCTTGCTTATCCTTTTTCCATTTGGTTAATTTCTGAGTATTGGCAGCACAGTGGAATGTAGCATTTTGGGGACCCACAGGCAGTTTTTCACTGATTAATTTCATTCTGTTTCTTCAATGCGTAGTCTGTAAATAACAAACACAGACAAAATGGGTATCAGATGTCTTCTAGATGGATGAAAAAATAACCCCACTGCCCACTATCATCTGTCACAAAGATCCCCCTAACCTCCTCCCACACCAATCTTACCATTTAGGTCCATGGGACTACAGCTATCAACAAAAAGGTGAACATAAATAGGGAGACAACTCATAAAATCAATACCATCTGTATTATATCTCCAAGGAATCAAGTGTGATCTAGTTGTTAGTTCAGAAATTCACATACTGATATGATTTATGTCACCCACAGAATACTTGCTGAATCTGCTGGGTCCTGTTGACACTACCCACAGCCAGAATTCTTCTGCAACAGAACCTTCCAGTTGCCTAGTGAACAAAAAACAGCTTTATGATAAACAGTTCATCAGAATGAGCTGAATAAGATCTGTTCTATTCTACTCCAAATTGTAGCTTCTTTTCTATCTTAGCCGAGCACACACAGTCTAGTTTTTTTTTTCCTGGTCTTAAATAAAGTATTATGGTCTAAAACTGACTAGAGTTGCACTGAAAAGAATAAGGCCACTCCACTTTGGATGTTAGGAACTACTCTAAGGTTTAAAGATATGGAAAAGCAAACTTAACAGTGGCTATGCTTTTCCCTCATACTAGTTTCCCGAATTTCACTGTTAAAACTCATTCTTATTAACATGGGACAATATCTTATTGGCAGGAAAAAACAGACCCAGTGAGACTACATCTATGTGACTATGACACCAGCTCTTTTAGATAGAAATGTCTGACTGATAAGCTAACCTGCAGAAAGAGGGTGCAGGGTGATAAACTGAAAAGCACACTGCAGGTCTGAGTTTTAGGCCTGCCTCCCTTACAACTTTACAATAAAATGCTGTGGTTGAGTAGATGACCTCCAAGGCTATAAGAGGCAGTCAGATGGTATGATGGGAAAAGTGCAGGACTGGGAGTCAGAAGATCTGAATTCAAATCCAGCCTCACATATTTACTAGCTGTGTGACCCTGGGCAAATCACTTAATCTCTCTCTGCTTCAATTTCCTTATCTGTAAAATGGGGATAATAAACTCCAGGGTTGTTGTGAGGTTAAAATAAGAGTATTTGCAAAGCACTTTGCAACCTTAAAGTGCTATAAAAGGCTAGCAATTATCATTAACTTCCAGTTCTAAGATCCTGCAATTGGTTCTAAGGTCTTAGCTCCATAGTATCATGCCCAACTGGCAACAGTTCCACTTCACCTCCACCTATTCTGGAATAATGGTGGTGGTAGAAGTTCATCTTGGTTTTTCTCAGACAAGGGTCTGTGAGCTAAGCCTCATCACATACTCTTGATTTTGGCAGCAGTTCTGCTAACACAAGTCTACCCTTTGAGGACTGCCACCTCACAAAAGTACACATACCCTAGTAAAGCCCCACAACAGTGATAGAGCCCCACTCTCTAGGGACCACAAATAACTGAGCGATCTGAACCAATGCCCAGCATGCCGAGTTAATGACCAAAGCTCCTGATTTGGAGCAAGACACATGAAATGCACAAAATGGAAGGGGAGCAGGGGGTAGATCTTGTTCAGCTTCAGGGGAAGCATCACTGATGTCTTATATTCCTCTTTGATGGTCACTGGGCAATCCAGTTTGGGCTCAGTGTCAGTGTACACCTGATTAAGTATTTACTATGTGCCAAGCGCTGTGTTAAGGACCAGAAACAGAAATAAAAAGCAAAGACAGCCACTGTCTTCAAGAAGCTTACATTCTGATGTGAAAAACACAGGGTACAGGGGAATAGTTCAAAAATTAGTATATTATCTTCTAAAGTTTAAATTAAAAAATTTAAATTTAATAAAAATTTAAAATCTCTATTTTATTATATTTTACATATAGATAATCTCTATTTTATTAAAAGCATGGTAAAATTCTAGATTTTATTTCCTTACATATTGACTAGAGGGTATGGGAAAGTTCACTGAAAGCCAAAGAGTAGGGGAACCTCTGGCCTAGAATATCTTTCTCATCCTCTGCCTTTTGATACTAACCATTCTATAAAGCCTAACTCAAATGCCACCTCTGGAAAGCCTTCCCTCATTCCCCTTCCCGTCAGTAATGCCCAATTTCACCTCAGATCTCACTCAGCAATTTGCCAGTACCTTTCTCATCTATTTATCATGCATTAATGTTATGAGTATTTGTCTTATCTACTTACTTAGCACGTAAGCTCTAAAGCTGCAGAGAGCACGTCCGATGTAAACTATGCACCTTCCCCCATAACCAGCAGTTGAGTTATTTCAGTCACACCCAGTTCTTCATAATCCCATTTGGGATTTTCTTGGCAAAGACACTGGAGCCATTTGCCATTTTCTTCTCCACCTCATTTTACAGATAAGGAACTGAGGTAAATGGGATTAAGTGCCCTGCCCTGTGTCACACAGCTAGTGTCTGAGGCCAGATTTGAACTCAGGAAGATGAGTCTCCCTGACTCCGGGCATGGCATCTATCCACTGTGTCACCTACCTACTTCTTTTGCACAGAAAGTACTTAATATATTTGTTGAACTGAAATTCATTCTGCTTTCCCAAAATAATCACTGCTCTGCCTTGCTCTATACTCTTACCACTCTTAAAAATGAAAAATTAGGTTTCCATCAGTAGTTTTTCTAAAACATGGCTTCCATGGACACAAAAATATCACTGGCATGACTGTTTTTTTGTGAATTTTTCTTTTTTTTAAGGTTTTTGATAACAACTTCAATGTCATTGGTTTCCTTTGTAATCCTATGTACTTTGATGCATTTGAAAACATTCTTTTTTTTTTTTAAAGGCAATTGGGGTTAAGTGACTTTCCCAGGGTCACACAGCTAGTAAGTGTCAAGTGTTTTGGTCTGAGGCCAGATTTGAACTCAGGTACTCCTGACTTCAGGGCCAGTGCTAGCTGCCCCTCATGACTGTTTTTTTGATTGAAGCTGAGAATTATTACTAATGATTTTATACAAAAGGCTCTGAAAAAAGTGCTTTAATAAAAATTTTGTATAAATGGTTTAGCTTTTGAGGTGTTCACTATTAATTTGCATCTCAGAAAAATATTAGGCTATTCACAACTAGATTTTTACTAGAAACCTTTGACAATCTGTGCCTCTGATTCTTTTCCTTTTTTTAAAACTCTCTTCAGTCTTGCTTCTGACCTCATAGTTCAAGTGAATATGACTTCATCTTTCAACTGGAACAGCTCTCTCCAAAGTTACCAGATCTCTCAATCACCACTTCTCATCCTTCTTGACCTTCCTGCAGACTTTGACACTTACGATCATTTTCTTCTCTCCAATACCCTCTTTTCTTAGGTAATTGTGACATTGCTCTCTCCTGGTTCTCTTCCTATCTGTCTAACCACTCCTCGGTCTTCTTTGCTGAATCTTCATCCAAAACACACCTGCTAACCAAAGTTCTGTCCTGTGCCTTCTTCTGTCTTCCTCAATACTATTTTACTTGGTTATCTCATCAGCTCCCATTGAATCATCACTTCCATGCTGATAAATCTCAGATCTATTTAGTCAGGCCTAACTAGGGCTGCTACATGGCACATAAGATAGAGTACCAGGTCTTGAGTCAGGAAGACTCCTTTTCCTGAGTTCAAATTTGGCTTCCGAGGCTTACTAGCTCTGTGTCCTTGGGCAAATCATTCACCCTGTCTGCCTCAGTTTCCTCATCTGCAAAATGAGCTGGAGAAGGAATGGCAAACCACTCCAGTATCTTTGCCAAGAAAACCCTATATGGGGTCATGAGGAGCCACACACAACTGAAATGACAGAACAAAAAGCACCTACAACATGCCAGGCATCTTGCTAAACGTGGAAAAAAGAGAATGAAAAAGATAGTCCCTGCCCTCGAAGACCTCCCAATCTAATGACGTCACTAAGCCACCTGATCTTTGGGGTCCCTCCCACCTCAAAATCATTGGACTAATGAATTAAACTTCCAAACTTCTCCTCCTCCTTGGCCTACCCCATTCATTCAGGTGATGCTAGGGCACAGTCCTCGGTGGGGTACACGTGCAGATAAGACACCCGCCTTGTGCTCGCCCGGCCTCCAGCATGTGAACGCACCAACACGGTCATCACCTCGTATAGGTGAGTCGCAACAGCTGGCTGTTGCCAGGCCCTGCTTCTCAGGTCCTTCTCTGATCTCGGAAGCCGGGGCCATGACACGGCTCCCGCCCCCAGGAGGCCCGGTCTGTGCCCCTCCCCGCCCACTCTTTGGGGAGCCAGGTGTGGGGTTCCTCGCCTAGTCACCGCGAGGCCCAGGCCCCTCACCGTTTCCTGCTTACGTGCTGGGAAACAGGAACACAAACCCACAACGACCTCCACCCCCTCCCCAGGCCGGGCGAGGGTGTGTGACGGGTGTGCGACGTGCCGGGCCGCGCGGTACCTCATGGCAGTCTCCGCCCCGGCCCTTGTGGTCTCCTCGCGCCTGCGCACTTCGCGGGGCTCCCCCTGCCAGACTTCCCCGCCCCTAAGCTCCAGCCAATCAACTCCCAGGACTTCCCCCTGGTTTCTTCCCTCCCCACCCCCCAACCCCACCCCGGGCTCCACGTGGTGATGTTTGTGTACGTGCAGCCCTGGACTAGAGCCCCGAGGTCTTTAGTGGGGCAGTGGGCGGGCAATGAGAGGAGGGGGCGGGAGGAGAGCAAGAGGATGGAAGGGGCGGGGAAGAGGATGGAAGAGGAAAAGGGAGAGGAGAAAAAGGAGGAGGAGAGGGAAAAGAGAAGTAACCGGAGAAGAAAAGGGCAGGA
The DNA here is from genome assembly GCF_003287225.1 of Phascolarctos cinereus. NCBI lineage: Eukaryota > Metazoa > Chordata > Mammalia > Diprotodontia > Phascolarctidae > Phascolarctos > Phascolarctos cinereus. The sequence continues at coordinate 65,175,836 of NW_027556402.1, read as the reverse complement.
GAAAGAAGGGGGGAAAAGAGCAACTGGAGAAGTCAGAGGAGGGAGAAAGGAATAACTGGAGGAAAAAAGGAGTAACCGGAGGAGGTAGAGAAGAGAGACAGATACGGGGAGGGTCGCGAGGACGGGGCGATCTTGGGGCTGCGCTGACCTCGGAGCTCCGGGCAGGGCCACGGCTACTTTTTGCCCGCATTAGCGCACGGGGTGATGCTGCTGCTGGACAGTGGGGCCGAGGTGCGTCTGTCCATCTGGGGCTGGGGGAGGAGGGCGCCCAGTAGAGGGGTTCCTTACCTGGCTGGCCCCTTTGACCTCTCCAATGCCTCCCTCCTCAGGTGGACAGCCTGAAGCGTTTGCTGGAGCCGGGCGGCGCGGTGAATGCCCCACGAGACGCCTGCGGTCAGTCTCCAGTGCACTTGGCTGCCCAGGCCGGACATCCCTTCTTTCTTCTCTGGCAGCTGCAGGCGGGAGCTGACCTCAATCAACAGGTAACTGGAGGAGGGTTGGGCTGCACAAACACCACAATGCCAGGTGCAGAAACCAGGACTTTTTCAATGTGTCCTTTTGCATTGGTATATTGCAAAGAATATTAGACTCATCTGGGAGATTTCGATTCTTGTGGTTGGCTCCGATCGTGCCATGTCACTTCACCTCTCTGGGTTTCCATTTCCTCACTTGATCAATTAGAAGAGAGGGCAGGTTGTAACAGATAGCATGTGGGCAGTAAGAATCATAAAGATCTACCTTCGTATTCTGTGTCTGACACTTTGACCTAGCTGTTCAGTAACCTAGAGAAGTTGGTGGTGGGTGTGTCCATGCTAGGACGAGAAAAGTGGGTTGAAGAAGTTGAATTAAATGATCAGGTCCCCTCCAACTCTAAAATGCTCCAAATGTAAAAGATTCACCCTCATCTTGATCGGAGAACTAAAGGTGAAAGAGATATGGGAGGCCACTGAAATCCAGCTTGAGGAAAACTGAGACCCTGGCGGTGGGGATCTGAAGGTGGGTCCTTAGACAACCGAAGCCAGTGGCTTTTCGCCGTGCTGTTCTCACTTTGTGAGGCCGAGGCCCTGGTACCATTACTACCATTATTACTTTTTTCTGAAGTTATGGAGAGATTTTCCAAAGACTGTTTCAGCTGTTTACCTGCAATTCATTTTCACCGAAGATAATGAAATTAAGTTACCTTTCTATCTTTTAAAGTTGTAATTGCCCTGTAGGGATAAGTTCTAGCTTGTATCTGATTTGCTTATCTCTAACAAGAAGAATGTAGAATGAAATTTTTCTACTCTTTACATTAATCATATTAGCAGTATGTATGGAGATATCCATATCTACCCAAAAGGTGTCTATGGGATAAAGTCCTTCTGTACATATTTGGCAAAAGGCCAGTTGTGTCCAAATGCAAAAATCAGTGTTGTCAGAATCAGAGAGGCAAATCTGTACATGGGCCATATGTTGACTTAGTTTTAAAATATAATATTAACTATGTTTTATTGTAATTTTAAATTTATTTTGTTAAATATTTCACAGTTACATTTCAATCAGGTTCAGGCTGCACTCAGGAATGTTTTGACACCTCTGCTATAAATCATGAAACTGGGAAAAAATTATAAATTACTGTGGCAAGCAACCAGAACAGTGTGGTTCTCATATCTCAAATCATTTAGACTTATCTCTTTGCCTTCCAGTGAGAAAGCTGCTGGGAGGAGAGGCTCTTGTGTAGAGAATCTAAATTTCTTTTCCTGTTTTTAATCAGGATGCTTTTGGAGAAGCTCCAATACACAAGGCAGCTAAAGCTGGGAGCTTGGAATGCCTCAGTCTGCTTGTAGCCGGTGATGCCCTAATTGGGTAAGTAATGAAACCATCTAAAATGTTGTTTGGGTACGTCACAGTTTCCAGAGTGCTTTTATATAAATTATTTCATGTGATTACTTTAACTCAGTAAAGTAGAAAATCGAATAACTGCTTCAGTTTTGCCCTTTCCTTGGAAACACTAGGAATGGGAAGATAGAGTCAAGGGTATAGAGTTCATTAGCATCTAATGCTTTATTACTGTGCTGCACAGACATGTTAGACTTAATTTACATGTTAACTTGATATAGTTCCATCTACTCATATTTCTATCACTCTGACATTCTGAATCAGAATGTCATTTTATGTCGATAAAATGTTCTTCAGTTTTGGCAGAAGAAAACCCATTTCATTTTAATTATGTTTGAAATCTCACTGCAGAACTTGCTTATTTTAGGAAACAGAGAGAACCTTGTGTAGAAGTTATTTTCTCTTTAAAATGTTGGCCTCTGGAGTTGAACACCTCTTCCTGCCCTGTCTTCACCCCACAACAACTTTTTCCTGGCAGAGTCAAATTAGTTTGATAACAATGGCCTTTTTGGTGATCATCATAATAAATGTTAAGTAATAACAAGAAAATCAGAAAAAAAATACAAAGAAGAGAGATCAGAAGAAGACACAACAGACAAAAAATTCTTTATTTTCTTAAATTTTAATATACATTTAAGAACATAAATGATTTTGAGTTTGTTTTATGTACAATCATTTCTTTTTGGGTGGTGGAGGGAGTACAGTACATTGACAAAATCAGATGCCTTTTGAAATGTTGTTTAGTTGAATGTTTTTGTTGATGGGCTTACTAAGCATAGAATAAAAAAGGTCTTTTTTGAAAGTTTAAATTTTAGAAATAGAAATTCATTTTTATTTAACGTTCTCCGATTTTGTGATTAAATTGCAGCTTACGTAACAAGAATGGGCAGACTGCAGAAGATTTGGCATGGTCTTGTGGATTTCTGGAATGTGCCAAATTTCTCACAACAGTTAAACATACACAGAGTATGAAATTAAGTGAACAATCCAAATGTTCGTTCAACACTGACAACTGTGGTTTACTGCTTAAAAATAAAAGAGCTTACAGAAATGTGGACAACTCAAATGGGAAGAAGCAACGATCAGATGGTAGGTCGTATGGTGATGCCACCCCCCTAGTGAAGATTTCTGTATAAATATTAGAATTAAGCTTGTTATAATAGTAAAATCTTACTCATATTTAATAATTCAGCAAGGCTCAATCTGTCTTCAGTTTAGAATACTTTTCAAACTTCAAGCATTCTCATGATGATAACCTCATTTTTACTTTCAAGTTGGCAACTGTGATGCATAAGTTTGTATATCTGCTAAAGGAGGAAAGTATTTGCAAAACTGTTCCTGAAGTGGTTAAGTTTGTGGTTAAATAAGATGTTTTTCAGCCCCACCCTCTCAGCAGTGCTGGGCCTGATGTCCCTGCCAAGACTCACCCAGGCATGTGCTCTTCATGAGGAATGAAAAGTTCAACAAACTCCCTGAAAGGGAGATTAGAGATCGCAGGTGTTGTCCCTCTCCCTCTCCTTTTTTTTTTTTAAAGCCTTCAGATTCTTCTAACATTGCTGGCTCTCGCTGGCTCTCCTCTCCCCTGCATTTTATGGGTTATTTCATGGTTACTGTGTTAGGAAAAGTGTGTAATACCAGAATTAATTTTTTAAAATAAAGAACTGTATGCAGAAAAGTGTATTTTCAGCAATCTCTAACAAAAGATTACAGTTTTTGTATTCAAGGGAATCTCACCTTATTTCCCATAGGCTCAATGTATCAACATTCTTGTTTTTGACTATCATGCCATTTTCTAGGATCGTTGAGGATTGACTGTATTTAGATTCTGATTGTAACTAGTGGCTGTTAAGGGTAATAGGTACCTAAGTTTAATTAGTCTTAGAGTATTTTTCTTAATTACAAATTAGTAATGATTTGCAGAGGAAACAAAATCAAAAAGTATTTGTAAATAGTTATCCAGACATATTTAGAATTGTGTAGTGGTTTGTTATATATCACACAAACTAATTATGTACTTGTAGCATTCAATATTGTCCTCACTGTAAAGGTGCCAGTGGAACATGTCACAAAGGAAATAGCTTTTGCTGCTTCTTTTTTTTTAAATAGGTCATTTGTGTTAGAGTTGGAAGCTGACTGAAAAGAAGTTTGGAGCAGACCTTCAGACTGATGATCTTTTTCTGGGTCACAAGCTACCAGAGTGATCTATAAAATGTTCTCATCTTCTTCTAAGAAGGAGCAAGAGATATTAAAACTTTCTTCTGAGTGAAGATCATTTTTAAGAATACATGTATTCACATAGTTTTGGTATGCTGCATTTGGTTGTATGTGTTCCTACTTTATATCTTTAACTTAAACTAAATACAGGTATTGGGGGGGTGTTTTTTTTAAACCCTTTCTAAATACTCCAACGATAATGAAGAAAAATCAGTTTTAATCATTCTTCAATTATTGTAGCATTGACACACTATTGTTAACCAGAGTAACTTGCACATAATTTGTGAGACTGATGTTCTAACTAAATGGCTACATTTGAAATAGCTACTATATACATGTCTTCCCTATGTTTTTATATGAAGTTTGTGCTTTATTTTTATGTAACTGTCACGCACCCTACACTGTTATAAATATTGGTACTACTCAGATTCTTCAAATAGTCTTTGGTCTCTGAGGAAGGCAGAGATTATAGTAGGCATCCTTTTTCCAAAAATCTGGACCTTTCCATCCACACAAACCCTAGACAAAAGGATGAAAAAACAAACCTGGTCACACTGTATAGCGCCAGTACTTCCCCCTACCCTCCCAAGTCCAGGAAACATCCAAATGTTCATGGATTACCATCATCAACAAACATTATGAACTTCTACTCAGGGTAATGGTTACCTAAATTTCATTAAGAGTATTTTTCTTAATTAAAAAATAATTTCCAGAGGAAACAAAATGTATTAATAACTAATTATCCAAACATATTTAGAATTTTATACTGGTTTGTTATATATTGAGCTAATATGTACTTGCAGATAGTATTCAGTATTTGCCTCACCCTCATTTACTGGTACCATGACTAAATTGACCTATTCCTTCCATCAGCAAAACTAAGACTAGTATTTGCAGCAAAGGGTATTCCTCACACACGTGATTCTATGCAAATGCTTTTCTTGTATGTCTGCGGCCTGATTTTAAAAAAAGAGGCCCTTAGTAGTTAATATTCATTATTTCTTATTTAAATTGTTTTATTCAGGAAAAAAACAACTCTCAGTCTAATTGGATAGTATGTATGTTCTGGTCCTTTACTTGTAACAGTGGTCATCCCACGGAGCATGTATGGGAGAGGCCTGCACCCAGAACCTTCTTTACTTGCTACTAGGCAGATGTTAAGTGTAAAAGTGAGTAATGATCTTATTCCTTACTCTAATAGACATAAGTTGACAGTATTTTGCAGAAATTAAAATCTAAATCCTCTTTTCTACACAAGACAAGATAGATTTTAAATATTTACCTTTAACCTTAAAACAAAATTTAGTCATCTTTTCTCCAACATAACCATCTTTATGTTTTCCAAACAGTTTAAAAGGCTTATGTTGTAGGTATGTTCTCATCATCCTACATAGAAATCCTAGTGGCCGATTACAAAAACATGAGTGCCATGATCCCAAGATTCTCTTCTTGGGTTGACCGTCCTGTGCCATGGACTCAGAAAAGTCCACATAAAAAGGAAAAAAAAATGGTCCCATAGATCTAGTGGACCAGAATAATATGTCATTTTGAGGTCATGTTTTGCCACTTAGCTGTGTGACCTTGAACAAATAATTGCTGTGACCCTCAAAGAACTCATCACAGAACAAAATGAGTCAATATGTTCAAAGCACTGATATACTGTAAAGCCACTAGAGAGATGCTAAATGTTATTCACTACCATCTAGAACAGTCCTTTCCTATAGGTCCCACGCAACAGGTGGTGTAGGTTGTTGCATCCTTGGTACTTAAATTTTAGTTGTCCTCTGCATTATTCTTTTCCTCATAAAACCATCCTGGAAGGTCTTTCCCTTATAAGAAACTCATAGATTAAGTACTCATGGTACCCAGACACTCCATAGCACCTGCCATCATAAATAGGGCCTTCCTTTTAACTAACTCTGGGTAAATCAGGGAACATTCCATTTTCCTATGTTCATTTCTTCCTTCCCCTTTCACTGCTTTGCACTCAGAGATCCCAAAGAATGGATCTGGAAGTAAAGGTTGCAGAGAACACCTTGTTCCCTAATAATCACCATCCTGGGATCCCTGAAAAGAAGGGTGCATCTCTGACACAGCAGTGATGGGACTTGGCCTATACAAAAAAGAAAAGCTAGGAAGCCAATTTTGGAGATACCACATCACCCCATTTTGGGAAACTGCCATACCATTATCCAGTCTGGACACAGCACTCTCATACTGCCATCTCCAGCCAGCACTAAAGAATTTCCTCGACTAAATATCTTTTGGACACAAGACTCATGCCTGCTTCCTTCTTTTCTCCTTAGTGCAGGCACAAGGTTACTACACAATCACTTCTTTGGAGAGGCTCTTGCCACCAAATTAAGGAACTGAAATGAGTAAGAGAGACTGGGGGGAGGGAACATTGAGATCTAAGCTTCCAGCTCTCAATTCTGTAATAATCTGCATGATACTAATTTTTAATTCTTTAGCGGCTGTTGGGTTCCATATTTGTGGCCATAGAGCAACACTACCTGACTGCTGGTATCAAAGAGAGGCCTTTGCTTTCAAGGGAAATGAAGTCTTGAGCTTGGCAGTTTGCCAAAGCCAACCCAGCCTGCATTTCCTCTTCCTGTTCAATTCTGGGCCTGATTCACCGTCTGTATTGTTTGTGTCAGGTATAAATACAGATGGACAAGCTCTAAAGTTTATACATCCTATAAATGAATTCTGTGATTTGGGCATAACCTAAAATATTCCTGAAAAATTCCAGCTAGTCCAATCTTCCAAATTTTTAAAGGATAGGATTTGGTGCCTTCTATTCATATCTGTTACTGTGTCAAACAATCCAAGAAATTGTTCATAAATGTAGTCTAAATTTCTGTTTTTTAAACTAAATTTTATTCCTTTGATATAAAAAACTCTCACATTTGAAGTTGGTCACCCCCAGCAGTAACATCATCAACTTTTAAAGCCCAATTTTTCTTAAATAACTTGTTTTCTCTTCTTGGCTCTAGGTTCTTTGTAAGACTAAATTAATTCTAAATAGACACCTAATTTCCATTTTATTTTGAAAGATGTTTCAAGTTTTTTTCTCCATTACTATCATTTCCTAATACCTAACTCCCCACCCCCAAACAGAATCTTCCCTCGAAACAAAGTAGGACAATTGTATTAACCATATTTGCCAGCACATGCTTCATTGTGCCTTTTAGTATGGAGGACGCTGTTTCACAAGTCCTAGCCATCTGACCTCTGTTGCTTTAGAATTACCTTCATTTACAATACCTACCTTTTCTAAAATGACTTTCAGGTCCTCTGGTCCTGTGTAATGAGGATCTAGAATCAGGAATTTTACCTGCCCCGACATCTCATTCCATGCCACTCCTAGTATTGTATGAGCCAAGATCCCTCCACCTACAGAAAAGGAAACATACAAGTTTATATAAACCGAAAAATAAGTCTTTAACTTTAGACTCAAACTAAAGAGTTGCTTTGTTTTCTAAGTTATCCAAAGCAGCTTAAAGCACACAACCTACACTTTCAGACTACAGGAACATAGAGAGGCATACTTAGAAATGATATATTTATTTTTTAAAATTCAGAGCTAATGATGCTCTTCTATGTCTATCTTTAATTATTTTTGTTAACACAATTAAAGAATTCAGATGTGAAGTGGTCTCAAGTCATCTTGCCCAAACCACAACTCGCTCAGAAATCTTCCACAATATTTCTGACAAATGGTCAAGACCTGCTTAAATGTCTGTCTGCTGCAATGCAACCTGTCCCACATTGAATGGCTCAGATAGCTAGGCAGTCCTAGTACTTTCTTAGGTTTGAGGTGTGTGTACACACACACACACACACACACACACACACACACACACACACACACACAGAGTGAGTATAAGGTATCTCTGATAACATTCATCTCTTGTTTATAGTTTTGCCTTCTGAAATATCACAGAACAGGTCTACTGCTATGTTACATCTTAAATATTTAAAGACAGCTCTCATCCTTCCCCTTTAGTCTTCTCTGTGAAATTATCATTTTAATTGCAATCATTCTTCACACTGACATTTCTTTCCATCTAGGAAACAGATTTATGCCCTTACCTTTTCTCTCTGCTCTGTACAGCAATTATAGGAAACAGGCTATTTTACTAGCTGAAACAGTAAAAGAATGAATGGATGTAGAGAATTATCTTGCTTTATACTCTGAATGTTGGGTAAGAAAGTCTGGGGAATTTATTGGCCTGTGAGGATCCTATGGTTGAATCAAATAACCACACATCCTCTTCACTACCAAAATACTATCATTATCAACCTACCCTTTCCCAGATGTTGCACCTTCAACCACCCACCTATCTATTCTCTCTAACCTAGTAATATAGGAGCCCATTCAACACATCTACACTCCCCTCTCCCAACTCTCATTCTCTAATATATATTATCTTTCCCTATTAGAATATAAATTCCTTGAGGGTAGGGTCCTTGGTTGCTTATATTTGTATGCCCAAAGTTTAGCCCAGTGCTTGGCAGATGGTAAGCACTTAATAGACATTTATTCATTCATTCATATATGTGTGTATGTATATATGTATGTATGAAGCATATATATCTATGCATACATATATTTATGTGTGTGTGTACTTGCATGACTGAATATATTTTTACATGATAGGAGGAAACTATATTTCCATTTAGGTATCTAACAATATGTACATCTCTATGTTAATTTCCATTTTATACATGAAGACTCTAAGGTTTAGAGTGTTATGTGATTTGCTCAGTCTAACATCTAGTAAATGTTAGGGGGGATTTAGAACAGGGCTCTCTGAGTCCAAGTTCAACATTTCATATACTAAGGCAGATGCTGCTCAATATAGGTTAATAAAGTTGTGTTTGCATTTCTGTATTGGGAATGGAGGGATACACTAGAGGGCACTGGTGGGTTTATATATGTCAGAATGTATTACAGATTAGGTTTTATCTGGAGAGAGGCTGAGTACAGTACAACTTTGTCATTATGTCTCTGAGAAAGGATCACTTTACTCAGTGTTCTGGAAGTCACTCTTATCACCAAGAATTTATAGAAACATGGCTCCGAAAGGCTGTAAAATACAAACACACACACACACACACACACACACACGCACACGTGCGCGCGCGCATGCGTATGTCTCAGGCTTGCATCACCTCATCTCAAAATTATTGTGACAGCTTTCTGACTGATCTCCCTGCTACAGGTCTCTTGCTACGCCATTCCCCAGATGATTTTCCTCAAACAGATCTAGCTGCATCAATCCCCTGTTCAATCAACTCCAATAGAATGACCTCTAGGATAAACACTTACTATGCATCAGGCACTGTGCTAAGTGCTGGAGATACAAAAAGAGGCAAAAGACAGCCCCTGCCTTCAAGAAGCTTACGGTCTAACCGGGGAAACAATATGCAAACAAACATACACAAAGCACGCTTTATTATACACAGGACAAATGGGAAATAATTGTCAGAGGGATGACATTGGCATTAAGAGGGATTGTGGAAGGCTTCCTGTAGAAGGCAGTAATTTAGTGGGGACTTAAAGGAAGCCAGGGAGGTCAGCAGTTGGAGAAGAAGAGAAAGAGCATTCCATGCATGGAAGGTAGCCCGAGAAAATGCCTGGAGCCAATTACATGCTTTCATGTACCCCATGTTTCAGGGATGCTGGAGCCTAGCTATTCCACTAAACACAACAAACACCTTCTGCTTCTAGGCGTTTGTACAAGCAGACTCTCATGTCTGGAATTTCTCATATCCAAGAGTCAGAATTCTGATTTGTCTTCAGGACTCATCCTAGGTGCCACCACGTCCAAGATGATTTCCCCACGTTCTCTCCTTCCTCAAATCAGCCTATTATAGTTATCTATATACATAACTCCAGTAGAACGCAAGCTCCATGAGTACAGGAATTGTTTTGTTTCTGTCTTTGTATCCCCAGCATCTAGCATGATGTCTTAGGCATTTAATACAGAGAAAAAGAGAGAGAGAGAGAGAGAGAGAGAGAGAAGAGAGAGAGAGAGAGAGAGAGAGTGAGAGAGAGAGAGAGAGAGAGAGAGTGAGAGTGTGTGTGTGTGTGTGTTGGCATAATATGTCTCAGGCTTGCATCACCTCATGCCTAATTACTGCGACAGCTTCTTTGACTGATCTTCCGGCTACAGGCCTCTTGCTATGCCATTCCCTGAGTGATTTTTCTCAAACACACACCTGCCTGCATCAATCCCCTATACAATCAACTCCAGTAGGAATGACCTCTAGGATATTATATCATTTCCTCTGGTTAGCTTTTAAAGCTCTTCACAACCCAATAGCCCCACAACAATAGCCACAGTCTGTCTTTCCAGCCTCACTGAATATTCCTCCCTTTTCTGCTCTCTGGCTGCAAACTGTCCTCCGCTCTGGTCCTTACACCCAACACTCATCCCCTATCTTCATGCCTTGGCACTGACCATCCCCGATGTTTGGAATACACTCCATCCTCCTCACATCATCTCTTTCTTCTTCAAAATGTGGTCCAAGTACCACCTTTTACAGGAAGTCTTTTCTGATCCTCCTACCACTTGGCCCTCCCTCCCAAACTACACTGTATTTAACTACTTTGTATTTATTCTGTATGTCCTTATATACATATAAGTATGCTGTCTTTCCCATTAGAACATAAATTCCTGTATTTGTATCTCTATCATCTAGCACAGTGCCTGGCCTGTGTGAGCACTTAATAAAAGCTTGTTGATCAACTGAAATAGTTTGTCTATAGCCTTCCTAAGATATGATGCTGAAAACTAAAGACAGTACTCTAGACAGGCTCTGGCCAGGGCAGAGGAGAGCAGAACCATTGCTTTCCTTGTTCTGGGAATTATAACTTGCCCAAGAGAACATCAGCTATTCTGACCATCAGGTCACACAAATGACTTGAACTTACTGAAGCACTTTACTACCAGAGAGTGGGACATTATCTCCTTAAAGCCATCTCAATCACTGTAATCTAATTTGTGGATAGCGATACATACAAGTTTATTAACTGCCACAGATATTGTTTTAAACATTCAGAAACTCTAGTGAGAATTTTCATATTACTACCATAAGAACGTGTTACTCTCAAAAAAGTTTTACAGAGAATAATCACGTACCTTTATTTTAAATATCTTATAATTAAATATGCTTAATATTGACATCTTTCTTATACCCCAAACACCCCACACTCCCCAAACACCTTACCGATCATTACTGGAGTTCCTTCACTCTGGAAATGATTGGCAAGTTCCCTTCCTTGAGAAGGTAAATCAGAACCTTGGCTGGGAAACAGAGTTTTGCATGAGATTGCTAAGCTTCAATTCCACATTTGGATAATAAGCATTAAAGAACAATGTTTTAACAATTTATTTGTGAATAAAATAAAGCTGGCAAATCTAAAAGTTATTTGGAAGAAGCTTTGGTTAGCATCTAAGAAAAACATCATCTGCAGTAATACTTTTTAATTCTAGATGAGAACAACAACAAAAGTCTATGGCATCACAGACAGGTTCAGAGTGGTTAAGTGATGTGCCAGAGGTCAGAGGTCATAAAAAGACAGGGCCTGGAATCAAACCAGGTCCTCTGACTATACTGGCAGTGAAGATGGTATTTTGTCCTGTTTTCCATTGCACCACACTGCCTTTCATCAAATAAAGAACAAGGGAGAAATTCTGGAACAGTATAAACACACATATAACGATACTCCACCCACCTAATACACAATGTTCTAGTGAAAGAGTGGTATTTGGGAGAGGAAACAGGCTGGTGCTGGGTAGTCAAAGACCAATTTTTGTAGCGGTATCAGAAAGGAATTTTCTATTTCTCTAGCCATAGAGTTGAATCTTTTTTTTTTTCCAGAGTTGAATCTTGAAATAGCCATGATGGATTATGAGAATTCCAGCTCAACTAGATAGTGGGTAGAGATGGAGTTTATCTGCCTAGCAAAGAAGTATTTAAAACATTTATACAATTAAAACTCCCTGAGGGCATGTGTTGACAAAATGACAAGAAACTCTGGATTCTCTGCTTCAAGTATCATATGCAACAGACCAAGATTTTATGAATGAGTTTAAAGACCCTCATTTCTGGGCCCTTGGGGCTCATATTCCTGCTTTTCAGGACCCCATTTTGAACGACAGATGGATTTCTTTTTCTTTTGGTAATACAAGATGTGTTAATTTGGAGGGGAGATGTCAAGAGAGATTATTTTACTTTGGTGCTTAAGATTCATGAGGACTTCACCTTTTTTTTTTTTAACTTTAGTTATAAGTCATCTTAATGTGACACTCATCTTAATGTGCTTAACAAGTTCTGCGAAAACATCATGTTGGGGCAGCTAAGTGGATAGAACAATGACCCTGAAGTCAGGAGGACCTGAGTTCAAATCTGGCCTCTGACCAAACACTTGACAAACACTAGCTGTGTGACCCTGGGCAAGTCACTTAACCCCAATTGCCAAAAAACCCAAACCAAACCAAAACAAAAACCCAAAACATCATGTTTACAAGGAGGGGTAAATTCCACAGAAATGATATGATAATGGTTAATCAGCTGAACACGTTATAGTAGAGTCTGACAATAATGTAGTAATGACATTACAGACTGTAAAATGAAGGGGTTAAAGAAGATGACCTTAGCCTTTCAACTCTAAATGTATGATCCTATGACATTACAAAATGACACAGGTCAGGGCAATGTGACAAAAAGCTTTCTTGTATTTTAATATAGTGGCATTTCAAAGTATTTTCACACTTGAATCATTAGGAATGCTATTACTTATTTATTTGTCTGAGTCATCCTAGCCAATATAAGTAACAAACACATTAAGATCAGAATATGAGGATTTATACAATACTGAAATCAAGATATTTAATATCACCACCAGAAGCTGTCACCATAGTTACAAAGAATCTGATGGAACAATGTGCAGTAATATTATGAAGTTCATAAATATACATTAAAATCAGTGGGCACTATACCAAATTTGGTATACAGTGGGCTGTATACCAAATAATACAAGAATATTTTAATTTTTATTATCAATATATTTTAGACACATTATAAATGTATTTATGATATTTTAACAAAATGAACAGCATGTAAATACATACTGACATAATAGATCAGTCATAGATAAGTGATAAATATTTTCCCTTTTGAGATTTTTTTAGTGAATCCAGCCCTAAAAAGATGCCAAATTCTCTATCGCTATACTCTAGATTAACATTTTTCTAATTTCTCCTATACCTAGGCCAAAAAGATACACATTTTTTTACTGAAATCACTCATATGCACAAAATCCCATAAAACCTAATCAAAAGGAAATAGGAAGAATAAATAAAAGAGAAAAAAATTCAGAAAACAACAAAAAAAGGGGCCAGGAAAAGGAAAGAATGCAAAATTTTAATCTTACTATAGATTAAAGATAAATTATAGCTCATAAATGATCCTTTAGAAAAAATAACACTATTATCAAATAATCATTGCAGTGTCCTTACCTCACAAACAGAATTTTTGAAGTTATCCCCATCAAATGGTTCAGAACTAGCTGTACCTCAATAGAACCAATCCATTCTCGTGACCCTACAAATGTTGCTGGTTTGTCTCCCACATCAACAAGAGCCTTTATTGCACCCCATCAGATGGAAAAAATAAACATATATTAAAAATAATAATAGCTAGCATTTATATAGCACTTTAAGGTTTACAAAGCATTTTAGAAATATTAACCCATTTTATCTTCAAAGCAACCTTGGGGGGTTAAGTACTATTCTCACCCCTATCTTACAGATGAGGAAACTGAGGCAGAGGTTTATGTGACTTGTATGGGGTTGCACAGATAGAAAATGTCTAAGACTAGATTTGAACTCAGGTTTTCCTGACTTCTGATGTAGCGCTCTATCCACTGCACAACTCAGCTGCCTCTAGATTTAAAATTTAGGACACTTGCTTCCTTTTCTACTTCTTTTAATTTCTATTCTTTGATCTGAAAAAAGTATCAAGGTTTAGATTTCTCCAAAAGAGAAGTGAGTGTCTACCACTAGGAGGAAGTATGAATTAACACCAGGGTCTTCAGTGTGCCTGAAATGTACAACTTGAAACCATGGGCTCTGTACCTGCTGAATCTCCTGGTGGGTTGGAATGGACCTGTCGGTGTACCCCTGATGTCTGAACCAAGAGCAAACAGTTTGGAGAGACCGATAAGCACAGCCCCAGCCGCTGTCATCTATCTGATCCTGCATGTAATGATGATAAGCATATACGCCCTGGACTATGGAAATCTGTGCAGAAAAAAAAGAAAACAGGGCAAAATACCATGTCCAGTGCCATCACGTTAAGTACCATTGTCAAACTAAAAGTCATGATGCCCAAGATGAACACAGAGCATTTCTAGACAGGAATGAATAATAAGATAGAGGCAACATGGTCCGGTCCAATCCTGCCCCTCCTCCCACCACCCCCTCACCCATTTTATAGATAAGGTGACTCAAGCCCAGAGTTGAAATCACTTGCCCAGATGATGACTGCATGATGACTGCACATGTATAATCTATATCAAATTGCTTGCGTTCTCAGGGAGTGGGGAGAAGGAGGAAACGCAAAAATTTTTTAAAATGTATGTTAAAAATTTTGTTTACATGTAAGTGAGAAAAAAAATAAAATAAAAATTAAATGTAAAAAAGAAAGAAAGAAAGAAAGAAAGAAAGAAAGAAAGAAAGAAAGAAAGAAAGAAGCCACATACCTGAGGTCATACAAGTAATAGTAGCACAGTTACAGTCAATACCAGGCCTTCTAACAATAAATTAAGTATTCCTTACACCAAACCACTGTCTTCCAGCCCTTCTGCATTAGGCAGGTTTCTCATGTGTAAAAATGAGGTCAGTCTAGCTCAAACTTAAAGCAGCCTTCCGTGTCTAAATTTACAATCTGTTGAGCAAATGATCTCTAAGCTCTTTTTTCAGTTTGGACATTTTGTGTTTGACATGCTACTCACAAATGAATTATTCTCAAAGATACCACTGGTTATCACTACTGGCAATTATAATTATTTTTATTTCACTTTTAAAAAATCATGCTTATTTATGTACTTTTTTGACATTCAGTTTTTGATTTTGAGTTCCAAAATCTTTTTTCCACACACTGAGAAGGTAAGCAATGATACCCATTATACTTGTGAAGTCATGTAAAACATATTTCCATATTAGCCATTAAAACTATTTTTAAATTACGTTTTATAAAAAATTTAACATTGAACATCATTATAGCCAACTAAATGTGCTTAGTAACTATATACATTCAATTAATATTAATAATAAACAATTCATTTCACTGTAATATCATGACAATTTTTGTCACTCTCCCCGCCACTTCCCCCTGCCCCCAATTCCTTAACAAGATTCTTTGTTCTTTCACTGTTATTCATTTCTCCTCTTATATGATCCCAGTTAGTGTGGACATCATTCTAATGGGTCTGCTTTTTAACTTTGCATTACATTGTATTTCAAAAAGATCTTCCCACATTTTCTCTTATTTCCTCTTTTAAAAATTTTTCCCCACTTGATAATATATATTTTTTCCAATTAAATGTAAGATAGCATTAAAATTCATTTTTATAAGACTCTGAGTTCCAAATCTTTCCCCCTCTGTCACATCTCTCCTTCCTCCGCAAGACAGCAAGCAATCTGATATAGGCTATACATGTACAATCATATTAAATATATTTCCACATTAGTCATGTTGTGAAAGCATCAGAACAAGAGGGAAAAAAAAACATAAGGAAGAAAAAACAAAAACAAAATAATCTATATTCAGACTCCATAGTGTTTTCTCTGGATGTGGATAGCATTTTCCATCACGAGTCTTTTGAAAATGTCTTGCATCATTGCATTGCTGCGAAGAGCTGTCTATCAGTCATTGCACAATGGTGCTGTTACTGTGTATACAATGTTCTCCTGGTTCTGTTCACCTCATTCAGTATTAGTTCATGTAAGTCTTTCCAGGTTTTTCTGAAATCTGCCTGCTCATCATTTCTTATAGAACAATAGTATTCCATTACATTCATATACCATAGATTATTCAGCCATTCCCCAATCGAAGGGCATCCCCTCAATTTTCAATTCTTTGCTACCACAAAAAGAGCTGCTACAAATATTTTTGTGCGTGCAGGTTCTTTCCCCTTTTTTACAATCTCTTTGGGATACAGACCTAGTAGTGGTATTGCTGGATCAAAGGGTATGGACAGTTTGGTTGACCTGACCTTTGGACATAGTTCCAAATTGCTCTCCAGAATGGTTGGATCAGTTCACAACTCCACCAACAATGTATTAGTGTTCCAATTTTCCCACATCTTCTCCCAATATTTATCATTTTCCTTTTTTGTCATATTAGCCAATCTGATAGATGTGAGTTGGCATCTCAGAATTGTTTTGATTTGCATTTCTCTAATCAATAGTGATTTAAGGCATTTTTCATATAGGTTCATAGATATCTTTAATTTCTTCATCTGAAAACTGCCTGTTCATATCCTTTGACCATCTATCAATTGGTGAATGACTTGTAGTCTTATAAATTTGACTCAGTTTTCTACATATTTTAGAAATGAGGCCTTTATCAGAAACAATGGCTATAAAAGTTGTTTCCCAGCGTTCTGCTTTCTTCTTAATCTTGGCTGTATTGGCTTGGTTTGTGCAAAACCTTTTTAATTTAATGTAATCAAAACCCTCCATTTTGTTTTTCATAATGTTTCCTCTCTCTTGTTTGGTCATAAATTCTTACCTTCATAGAAAGTAAAGTATTCCTTGCTCTCCTAATTTGCTTATGGTATCACCCTTTGTGTATAAATCATGTATCCATTTTGAACTTATCTTGGTATAAGATGTGAGATGTTGGTCCATGCCTAGTTTCTGTCATACTATTTTCCAGTTTTCTCAGCAGTTTTTGTCAAATAATAAGTTCTTATCCCAAAAGCTGGAGTCTTTGGGTTTATCAAACAGCAGATTACTAGTCATTTACTACTGTGTCTTGTGAATCTAATCTATTCCACTGATCCACCATTCTATTTCTTAATCAGCACCAAATAGTTTTCATGATTGCCACTTTATAATATAGTTTTAGATAGGCCACCTTCCTTTGCATTTTTTTTCATTAATTTCCTTGATATTCTTGATCTTTTGTTCTTCCAGATGAATTTTGTGTTGTTTTTTCTAGCTCTTAAAATAATTTTTTGGTAGTTTGATTGGTATGGCACTGAATAACTAATTAACTTAGGCATTTTTATTATATTAGCTTGGCCTACCCATAAGCAATTTTTCCAGTTGTTTAGATCTGACTTTATTTGTGTAAAAAATGTTTTGTAATTGTGTTCATATAATTCCTGGGTTTGTCTCGGCAAGTAGACTCCTGAGTATTTTATATTGTCTACAATTATCTTAAATGGCATTTCTCTTTCTACATCTTGCTGCTGGACTTTGTTGGTAATAAATAGAAATGCTGACAATTTAGGTGGGTTTATTTTATATTCTGCAACTTTGCTAAAGTTGTTAATTGTTTCAAGTAGTTTTTTAGTTGATTCTCTAGACTATCATTATATCATCTGTAAAGAGTGATAGTTTCATTTCCTCACTGCCTATTCTAATTCCTGCAATTTCTTTTTCTTCTCTTACTGCTAAAGCTAACATTTCTAGTACAATACTGAATAATAGTGGTGATAATGGGCATCCTTGTTTCACCTGTGATCTAAGTGTGAAAGCTTCTAGCTTATCTCCATTATATATAATGCTTGCTGATGGTTTTAGGTAGACACCACTTATCATTTTAAGGAAAATTTCATTTATTCCTATGCTCTCTAGTATTTTTAATAGGAATGGGTGCTGTATTTTGTCAAAAGCTTCTGTTGAGATGATGATTTCTGTTGGTTTTGTTATTGATATGATCAATTATGCTGATAGTTTTCCTAATATTGAACCAGCCCTGCATTCCTGGTATAAATCCCATCTGATCATAGTGTATTATCTTCATGATAAATTGGTGTAACCTCTTTGCTAATTTTTCATTTAAAATTTTTGCATTAATATTCATTAGGGAAACTGGTCTATAATTTTTGTTCTCTGTTTTGGCCCTTCCTGGTTTAAGTATCAGCAACATATTTGTGTCATGAAAAGGAATTTGATAGGACTCTAATTATTTTTCCAAATAGTTTATATAGTATTGGAATTAATTATCCTTTAAATGTTTGGTAGAATTCACTTACAAATCCATCTGGCTGTGGAGATTTTTTCTTAAGGAGCTCACTGATGGTTTGTTCAATTTCTTTTTCTTTTCTTTTCTTTCTTTCCTTCTTTTTTTCTTTTTTGTGTGAGGCAATCGGGGTTAAGTGACTTGCCCAGGGTCACAAAGCTAGTAAATGTCAAGTGTCTGAGGCTGGATTTGAACTCAGGTCCTCCTAACTCCAAGGCGGGAGCCCTATCCACTGTGCCACCTAGCTGCCCCTCAATTTCTTTTTCTAAAATGGGGTTAAGTATTCTATTTCTTCTCCTGGTAATCTGGGTAATTCGTATTTTTGTAAATATCCGTCCATTTCACTTAGATTGTCAGATTTATTGATATACAGTTGGGCAAAATAGCTCCCAATTATCGCTTTAATTTCCTCTTCATTCAAGTGTTAAAGTCACCCTTTTCATTTTTCATTCTGGTATTTGATTTTCTTCTTTTTTAAAAAAATCAAATTAACCAAAGATTTATCTATTTTATTGTTTTTTTCCCCATAAAACCAGCTCTTAGTTTTATTTATTAGTTCAATAGTTTTCTTACTTTCAATTTTATTAATCTCTCCTTTGATTTTCAGAATTGCTAATTTGGTATTTAATTGGGGTCTTTCAATTTGTTCTTTTTATAGCTTTTTTAGTTGCATGCCCAATTCGCTGATCTTCCTCTAGAGATATAAAATTCCCCCTAAGAACTGCTTTAGCTGCGTCCCATAAATTTTGGTATGTTGTCTCATTATTACCATTCCCTCTGATGAAATTCCTGATTATTTCTATGTTCTGTTGTTTGACTGACTCATTCTTTATGATTAGATTATTTAGTTTCCAATTAATTTTTAATCTATCTTTCCATGGGCCTTTATTACATGTAATGTTTATTGTACTATAATCTGAAAAGGATGCAATTAATATTTCTTCCTTTCTGCATTTAATTGTGAGGTTTTTATGCCCTAATACATTGTTGGTTTTGGATAAGTGCCACATACTGCTGAGAAAAAGGTATATTCCTTTCTATCCCCATTCAATTTTCTCCAGAGGTCTATCATATCTAGCTTTTCTAAAATTCTGTTCACTTCATTAACTTTTATTTTGTGGTTAGATTTATCTAGTTCTGAGAGGGGGAGGTTGAGATCCCCCACCATATAGTTTCACTGTTTCTTTCTTCCTTTAACTCACTCAACTTCTCCTTTAAGAATTTGGATGCTATACTACTTGGTGCATATGTTTAGTATTGCTATTACTGCATTGTCTATGGTACCTTTTAGCAAGATGTAGTTCCCTTCCTTATCTCTTTTGACTATATCTATTTTTGCTTTTACTTTGTCTGAGATCAGGATTGCTACCCCTGCTTTTTTTACTTCAGATGAAGCATAATGTACTCTGCTCCAGCCTTTTACCTTTACTCTGTGTGTACCTCTCTACTTAAATGTGTTTCTTGTAAACAATATTATTGTAGGGTTCTTTCTGATTTTAATCCATTCTGCTGTCTTCTTCTGTTTTATGGGAGAAATTATCCCATTCACAGTTATGATTACTAACTGTGTATTTCCTTCATCTTATTTTGCCCCGTTTATATTTTTCTCTTTCCTTTCACCCTGCCCCTCCTCACCAGTATTTTGCTTCTGACCACTACCTCCTTCAATCTGCCTCTCTTCTATCAGCACCCCTTCCCTTTTCTTTACCCTTTCCCCTCCTACTTCCCTATAGGGTAAGATAAATTTCTCTATCCAACTCAGTGTGTATGTTATTCCTTCCTTGAGCCAAATCCGATAAGAGTAAGGTTCAAATAATATTCATACCTCCCATCTTTCCCTTTGCTGTAATAGGTCTTTTGTGCCTCTTCATGTGATGTAATTTACCCTATTTTGCCTCCCCCTTTCCTCTTCTCCCAGTACGATCCTTTTTTTTCACCCCTTAATTTTTTTTATATCATCACATCAAAGTCAACTTATACCCATTGTCTATGTATACACCTTCTAATTTTTCTAATAGAGATGCAATTCTCAAGAGTTACAAGAATCATCTTCCTGTGTGGGATGTAAATAGTTCAACTGTATTAAATAATTTTGTTTTTCTTTCCTATTTATCTTTTTAGGCTTCTCTTGAGTTTGGTATCAGTTCTGTCTTTTCATTAGAAAACTTTGAAAGTTTCCTATTTCATTGAAAATCCATCTTTCTCCCTGAAAGATTATGCTCAATTTTGCTGGGTAGTTGATTCTTGGTTGTAATCCAAGCTCCTTTGCCTTCTGGAATATCATATTCCAAGCCCTCTGATTCTTTAAAGTAGAAGCTGCCTAGTGCTGTATAATCCTGACCGTGGCTCTTTGATATCTGAATTGTTTCTTTCTGGCTGCTTGCAGTATTTTCTCCTTGACCTGATAATTCTGGAATTTGGCTCCAATATTGTATTTTACCACATACTCATCACCACCACATAATTGTTGTACTCTGTTTTTTCATCCAAAAACTGGTTTATAACCTTTCATGGTTTAATTGTCGCATAGTATAATTCTGTTTGCTATGCCACTTAAAAGGTAAACAGAGTAGCAATGTATTCACCTGTGGCATATGGATATGCATTTATCTCTTGAGCAAGGGGAGTTGGTGGGCAGGCAAAGCTGCCACGAGTAAGTCACAAGATATGGTAAGACTTGCATGTTCCCATACTAGCTAAACTGTACAGTTTGTCTGCCAGCAATACATTAATGTGCAAAGCATTTCTTTCTGATTATGGGTAAGTATAAAAACTACTCTGTAGGCTTCAAGCTGAAAGTGTTTGCTGAACAGCATGGAAACAGAGCTGCAGAAAGACCATTTTCAGTAAGTTAAAAGTTGGTGTGAGACTGGTGGAATCTAAAAGACAAGTAATACTGGAACAATTTTTTTAAAATTTAGCTTCACAAAATGGTCGTACCCCACTTTGGGGCAAAAAATTTGGCATAAAATCTGTGATGATTATGTGGTGAAATATGGTAGTTTTGGAGTTTTCATTTTGGGATCTCTTTTGGGAGGTGAATGGTGGATTCTTTCAATTACTATTTTATACTCTGGTTCTAGGATATCAACACAAGTTTTCCTTGATAACTTCTTGAAAGATGCTGTCCAAGCTGTTTTTTGGATCACAACTTTCAGGTAGTCCAATAATTTTTTAATTATGTCTCCTGGATCTATTTTCCAGGACAGTTGTTTTTCCAATGAGATATTTTATATTTTCTTCTATTTTTTTTCATTCTTTGATTTTGTTTGACTGATTCTTCATATTTCATGGAGTCATTAGTTTCCACTTGCCCAATTCTAATTTTTAAGGAATTATTTTATTCAGTTAGTTCCTTTTCCATTTGGCCAATTCTACTTTTTAAGGAGTTGTTTTCTTCAGTGGATTTTTTTTTCATTTGGCCAACTGTATTTTTTAAGGAATTGTCTTCTTAAGTCAATTTTTGTCCTTTCTTTTCTAATCTGTTGACTCTCTCTTGCATAACTCATTTCTTTTCTCAACTTTTTTTCTACCTCCCTTATTTGATTTTTAACATCTTTTGAGCTCTTCCAAGAAGACTTTTTGGGCTTGAAACTAACTCATTTTCCCCTTTGAGGCTTCACAGACAGGCATTTTAACATTGTTGTCTTCTTCAGAGTTTGTGTTTTGCTCTTCCCTGTTGCCATAGTAGCTTTCCATGTTCAGGGATCTTTTCTGTTTTTTGTTCACTTCTAGTCTGTTTAGTGCTTTTTTAAGTTGAGTTCTGCTACTAGGTGCAGGGGGCATTGTCCCAAGCTTCTTGTGCTGGGACCTCTGGTGCTGACGGCTTGCCCACTGCACTATGAAGGCCCAGTCCCATTGTGCCTGTTGTGCCCTGGGTTCCAGGGCTGGCAGTTTGTCTTCTGTGCTGGGGCTTGAGGCCTCACAGCTGGTCTGCTGATCCACGACTGAGGAGCCTCTGTTGCTGATCTGTGCTGTGGCTAAGAGCCTCTGTCTGGCTTGCCTGGACACCATCTGTGCTGGGCTGCACTCCCCTTTTACCCAAGTGAAACAGACCTTTCCTGAAGTCCTTCCAAGTTATCTTACACTGGAAAATTGTTTCACTCCATGTTTTCGTTGGTTTTGTCACTCCAGAAGCCATTTAGAGGCTTGATTTAATGTTGTTCCTGAGGGAAACTTGGGAGAGCAACTTTCTGGCTTTTCTTGGCCATCTTGGCTCCACCTGCCAGCTTTTATTCCCTCTTAATTGTGGATCTTAATTTCATTATCGAATTCCACTATATAAATACACCACAATTAATCATTCCCCTGTTGTTAGACCTTCAAGTTATTCCAGCATAATGCTGCTAGAAAATTTTTCGATAGCTTTCATTTTTTAATAATACTTTCAACATCAGTGAATCAGTGTACCTTAACTTTTATGTCATGGGAGTTTGCCGAGGCCTATGGAAACCTTTTTAGAATAAATGTTTTTAGATGCATAAATTAAAATACGGAGATTTACAAAGGAAACTAATTATAATGAAATAGACCCATTTATCTATTGTAGAGGAACTACTACTGTGATCTTTTTTCCTAAGAATTCCTTATGTATTATCTATCTATCTATCTAGTGAGGCAATTGGGGTTAAATGACTTGCCCAGAGTCACACAGCTAATGAGTGTTATGTGTCTGAGGCTGGATTAGAACTCAGGTCCTCCTGACTTCAGGGCTGGTGCTCTATCCACTGTGCCACCTAGCTGCCCCAACCTTATGTATTTTCGATGTTACGTTTTCCAACATCATATCTGCCATATTTTCCAATCTATTTTTCTAACTTTTTTGTTGTACAGAATTTGAAATTTTAATGTCGTCAAAAACATCTATCTTGTTCCTAAAAATCCCTTTTATTTGTTGAACAGAAAAAAATTTATTCATCTTTTATAATTCAAACAACTCTTTCTTTCATCTGAGTTACAGTTCTTTTTAAGTCTCTAATCCAACTGTAATTTAGCTATTATAAGATGTGTCTCAACTGCTTTCTAATCAAATTGCCAACTACTTTTCCCAAATATATTAAATGATAAACCCTCCCGCCAGTTTTCATTTCATATAGGTTAATCAGACACAATATCACATACACTTTGGGATGCATCGTGTAGCTATTCCGCTCCACCGATTTACTTTTTTTTTGTTTGTTGTTTGGCCAGTACCAGATAGTTTTGATGGCAATTGCTTTATAATAAGTTTTAAAGTCAGGGAGTGAAAGACTGCCCTTCACCAGGATTCTCTGTGTCTCCCTTGATATTATTAGTCACATGTGTTTGTTTGTTTTTTTTAATAATTTTCATTAAGAAATCTCTAGGTAACCTGAGTGGTATTAGCTTAGAAACACAAAGTGCTGGACACAAATTCTGTCTCTCACACTTAACAGTCTTGTGACCCTCAGGTAAGTCACTACTGTGCGTTGCAAGCAGCTCCCCAGGTCTTTTATTTACTAAGTCATATATGGGTTGCCAACAGCCCTGGTGAAGTTTCCACACAAGGAATTCATCACACTGACAAAATCAGATTCTTCATGTATTCACGTAATGCATTGAAGACTTAAGTTAATTTTGGAAGTATTGTCATTTTTATTAAATAAATAATCCTCATTTGTGAATATTGGCTGTTCCTGTAGTTATATAGGTCCTTCTTTATTTCAGTCTTTATAGTTTTATATTTATTCTTATACAAAAGTCCCACATATGCCTAGGTAGGTTAATTCTCAAATACTTTATGGTTTTTGTTTTAATTGTAAGTGGGATTGTTTTAAATTTTTTTCTCTTAATTATTAACTAATAAATAAGAAGGTAGGTATATTTATGTGTAATTCTTGTATTTTGAGAATTTGCTGAACTTATTGCCTTCATTAATTTTTTGATTGAAGTAGGTGGATTTACTAGCTATATTATCAAGTTATCTGCAAATAATTTTTTCTAGTGTTAATTGCTTTGATGTCTTTTCTTGTCTTACAGCAATTGTACAATTTCCAATACTATGTAAAATAATACAGGGGTGAGAGTGGGCATTCTTGCTTTGTATGTGGTTTTTTTTTTTTAAGGCAATTGGGGTTAAGTGACTTGCCCAGGGTCACATGGCTAGTAAGTGTCAAGTTTTTGGTATAAGGCCACACTTGAACTCAGGTCCTCCTGAATCCAGTGCTGATGCTCTATCCACTGCGCCACCTAGCTGTTCCTGTACCTGTTTTTAGTGGAAATGTTTCCAATATTTTTGGGTTGTATACTATGTTGGCTCTTAAATTCTGCTTTTTATTATATTAAGCAAAAAAATTTTTGTACCTATTCTTTTTAGTTTGTTTTTTTAAAAATCATGAATGAAGGCTGTACTTTATTATTTTTATTAGGGCTTTTTCTGCACTGTAATAATTATATGGGTTTTTATTCTATTCTATTCTATTTTATTTTAGTATGTTGATAGCCTCAGTTCCATGCTGGGCATAAACCTTGCTTATGATGAAAAACTTTCATAAGGTACTGCTGTAAACTACTGGCTAAAATGTTATATTTAGCATTTTGCACTTATAATATTTGGTGAAATTGGCCTATTAGTTTCTTTTTTTAGTGTTGTCTCTACCTAGTGTTAAAAATCAATACCACATTTGTCTCATAAAAGGTATTTAATAATGTTTCATCTTTGTCTATATTTATAATCTACATAAAAATTGTTCTTGTGAATCTATCCAGGTCATGCCATTTATAATTTACTGAACTTCAACATTTTGGCAATTGGATATTTTATAGGAAATACCAAGGATCTGCTTTTTTCCCTCTTCTCAATACTGCTTTCACTATCTTCACTGCTTCTAAAGTATGTGAATTCCTAGGTAACTGTCTTGATGATACCCTGTTAATCCAATTTCATGCATGTGAAAATGTTCGTAATATAAAATCAAGAACAGCTACTAAAATTGTGATTGAATTTTCCGAACAGGGTAAAGTTCATTATGGCCCAAATGACTCTGTATTCTTTTTGCATTTCTGATTAATTTCTGGTAACACAAATATATTCAAAGTTAATTTGACATCTGATTACATGGTGTGTAGCATAGAATAAAATCCAAAGCCAGATAGAATTTAAACATTGAAATTGAACATCTTTGAAGGATAAAGGAACTATAGAAATAAAAGAGAATATGTCCGTGTTGATCTGTTGAGACTATAAGCAGCTGTGGCAAACAGGATATATACTGGGAAGCTAGGTGGTGCAGTGGATAGAGCACTGGCCCTGGAGTCAGGAGGACCTGAGTTCAAATCTAGCCTCAGACACATAACACTCACTAGTTGTGTGACTCTGGGCAAGTCACTTAACCCCAAGTGCTTCACCAAAAAACAAAACAAAAAATGAAAAGGATATATACTTTGCTCTGCATAGCTCCCATCAAAATAACCCTACATATATGCTGGTGTTATTATTTAATATTCAATATTGTCAACATTCTAGGTCCCTTTTAGTACAAACATACATAGTACTTGGCAATATATATTTTATGATGATACTAATATTTAATGAATTATTTTAAAGGATGCATAGATAACAGGAGTTAATATTTACAAAAGCTTGTTTGTATGTATACGTGCTCCCTTCAGAAGTGAAATTGAAAATGAATCACTCTCTTTTCTTCAAAATCCCCTCCAAAGCACAGAATATATTACAGTTAACAATGAATAAGCATTTACCAATTTCCTACCGTGTGCATTAGTGCTTTGTTGATTACAAAATATAAGACACTGCCTTAGAAAGGCTTACAATGTCCTTGTGGCACATAGGACATATACACTTATGAACGTATGTACGTACATACATACATGAAATGATGACAGCATAATATTAGGCGGAAAATAATCAAGTGTTCTAGTATACGGTCCTGATGAAAAGTGCTATGGAAAAACCATATGACAGAAAAGATGTATCATAACATCTCTTAAGACTTTCCTCATTCAGCAAAAAATATTCCAGGGTTATGTCACAGACTTATGATTTCTTCTGCATCCAACCCAGAAAACATTGTGACATGGATAAGAATTCAAATAACTGAATGTGACTGAGAAAACTGTCTTTTTTTTTTTTTAAACACCTGATCCTTGCACATTACTGCCAGCTGATGGAGAGAGTTTATGGATAGAAAAAATTACAAAGGCTGATTTGTTTTAGATACTGATAGGATGCTATCATTCTATTAATGATCTTTTAAAAAACAATTATTACAATTTTAATAATGATTACATATCCATAAATTAACTCACCATACCGGACTCTGCTCCCAGTGGATTTAGATGACTATGTGGATTCCTGACATATCCATCTTTATATGGTTCATCTGGAAAGTGATAGGCATTAGCTCTTCTGAAGTAAGGTCTATCATGAGGTAAGTGGTACAAGTCATGCAATTCCTAAATGAAAGGAGATTAAATATGAAGAAACAGAGATAAATCTTTAAATTTAGTCCACTAAATAAACTGAAATAAAAAATGATACTAAATATGAAAACTTGGTTTTACACTATTTGGAAAGATTTTTAAAATATGCATTCTTAAAACCACAAAACTTTTTAAAACGAACACTATTTTCCTAAGTATTTTATCAACAAAAAATGAAAAAGGCTTTAAATAAGAATCATAATGTGACTTTAAAAGCACCCACACAGTAACTACATAATAGACATAAAATCTAAAAAGAGGCTTCAAATAAATTGAGAAAATGTTAGAATGACTGACACAAAGAGACTAGCTATTGTGCAATACATATTTTATTGGCATATTTTCAAAGGTAAAAAAGGAAATTTATTTTAAAACATTTAGAGAGTTTAAGTTCAAAATTCAATGACAACCAATAAATACTGAATATTTACTGTGAATAAAAGAAGTATGCTACAGATAGGAGAAACAAGGTAAAATTAATACTTGGTTCATGCCCTTATAGAGTTTATAAGCCACTCAAATATTATCTAGTTAGATGATTTCTAAAAGTTATTACTAGGAGGCATTTCAAGATAATTTTAAAACTACTAATTTAAAATTGGTGTAACTGATCAAAGGATATTTCTAAAGAAGAAAAGCAACTATCAACAGCCATATGAAGTAATACTTCAAATCATTAAAAAAGAGAAATGCAAATTAAAACAACTCTGAGGCTTCATCTTATACCCATCTGACTGGCAAAGATGGCAAAAAATGCAAATGGAAAATTGTTGGAGGAACTGTGGGATGACAATTCATTATGACAACGGTGGTAGAACTGTGAACTAAATTCTGGTCCAAATTCTGGAAAACATTATAGTTTTCAAAAAATCACTAAAATACACAAACCTGGTAATACGCTACAAAGCACATGCTCCAAGGAAGTCAAAGACACAAGGTCTAACACACATATGCACATACACACACACCACTTATAGCAATAGTTCTTGTGGTATCAAGGAACTAGAAAAGTTCATGGTTTAAAGAATGCTTAAAAAAAAAGTGTGTCACGTGAATAAAAGAATATTATTGTTCTATAAAAAAGTGTTTTTAATATGTGCTGGATGAACACCAAGATGTTTTTTTTCCTAAACTCAGCTTAGAAAGGCACACAACTGAAGGAAAAAAAGGTGGGGATAGATGGGAATAATGTATATGGGACTAATCTGAGAATCTTTAAAAAGATAAAAATACGAAGTATAATAAGTTTCACAGGAAAAGTTATTTTCAAAAGGCCAATCACTCTATGGCATGAGAATAAAATCTGCCTTCTGTATATCCACTGGATCTTTTGTATACAAAGCATGTGGAGAGTTAACACAATAGTTCACTTTGAAAGTCTGAAGCACTTCTAATTGCATCCATAGGCACATATGTAAAAGGTAACTCTGCCCCAACTGCCTGTCCTAGGAAGTGGACTCCAGAAGTTAGAGACTGTATTGCCAAGGTCTGAAAAGGGGAGAAAAGCACACAGTCAGCGCTGAGCCCTTCTTTCCCGGGGCAGCCAACAAACAGGCCGCTGCTTCTGTTGCAAGACATGAGGAAGTTCCAGCCAGGCAAGACCATCTGGTAAAAAATAGAATTATATCTTCATCCTGTTAATACTCATAAGTTATTTACTAAACTGCAAATACTTCTGGGAGGGTAATATCAACTAATTATCTAGTGGGCATTAGTAGAAATGTGATACAATTTTGCCTAGGGCCTTCCCTGATTTTTTTCTGTACTAGAAACTTACTAGAGGGATATGATGAGTGAGGACATCTGATAATGTTATTACTAGACACTGTCTTTCCATTCAGTTCACAAGCTTTGGTAATGTCATATAACGTGTAGATCACATTAAATATGAAAAAGTAAAATGACAATAAATTTGTCATTATAGATTTAGTACATCAATTTGTACTTTAGTAGAAAATCAGAATAGCAGAGTTTTATGCATTAAATTATTTGACAAATTTTTGAAATAGTATTAATGTAAATACAAGCAAATTGTTTCCATTTGTTACTTCTATGCAGCCCTAAATAAATTAGGGACTATTTGCATCTGGTTCCGAAGACCTAATTAATAGGTTTTTACCTTTCTATAAGATTGTAGCTGACCATCTGGAACTCCTGATGGATAGGAAATCGTCACAAGATTTTTCTCTCCTGGTAACAAAAAGTGTAGTGGTTCAGGGACTACTATAGATGTTCCTTTCATGTATTTCAAAATGCATTTCTCCATATCAGTTAGTTGATTGTGAATTGAATTTACTAGATGACTTCGAACTCTGTCAAATAAAAAAAAATATTTAAGTATAACAACAAAAGGTACAGTAGCCATTATTAAAAAATATACATACCGTACTTCGCCACATAACCATCACAGAAAATTTAAGCCAAAATTTTGCAAAAAAAATGTGGTGTGACCATTATGTGCAGTTGTTTTTTTTTTTAAATAGTGCCAGTATTACTTAAAAGTCATTTATTACTAAACTATCTGTGGTGCAAGATTAGGAATACTCATGAATATATGTTAAAATTGAATACTGACCAGTGTGTCCGCACTGAGAATTCCAGGCTCACAATGTGTACAAGATCAATGCATATTCATATGCCACTGGTGAATACACTGTTGCTCTGTTTACCTTTTAAGCAGTGTGACAAACAGAATTATACCATGCGATATTATGTGATGAAAGGTTATAAATCAATTTTTAGATTGGAAAATGAGAGTGCAACAATTATGTGGTGAAATACAATAACTAGAGTTAGATAACATCACTATTTCTGACAGCCCAAATCTGAAAGCATTTGTTGGACTTCCGTGGGCTATAGACAAGGTGTGGGCTAAATACAATGAAATGTGACCTCGTCAACTGATTTCTATCACCTACAGATTTTTATAGCATCAATAACAGCCTCATTTCAAAGACATAATCAATGAGAAAAATAGGAACAGATTTTTTTTTTCTTTTAAGGCTCCTGGGTCAGTCTCTAATCAAAGGTAAAACTAATATTTATTGCACTATTCTTGCTTTTAAAACAACAAAACATACAAGTCCGTGATTAATCTAGGAAGTAGGGTGGGGTAACATGTTTATGAAAATAAGGCAAAAAGACTTACATTCCCCATGATTCTTCCGGATTTGCAGATGTAACCGCATCAACTGGCAAAGTCATGTTAACATAGTGGTGACCCCCACTTTCTCTTTCAATGATGGGTGCTACAGCAGCTAGAGCAGTTGACCTTTCCAGCATGAGATCTACATTTATTATCTGAACCTACAAAGACAAATGATCACCATCAATTTTAGTCACACCATCAAACACATTTCAGAGCAAGGATTCATTTTTCATCTCTTTTCTATTTGCAGGTGATCACTGTCACACCTAAGACTTTGGGTTAACACAAAAGCAAACCAAAGTGAGCTAGCCTTCTGATACAAATTCTTGTGAGCTGAAAGTTCAAAATGTAAAAAGGTAAAGAAACCCGGGACATGCTACATTATAAGACAAAGCACCCTAATAAGCAAGTGACTTAGGAAATCTAACAAACAGAAGAAACTGAAAAACTTGTGTGACTCCCAATTAGTATGGGTGACAAGCTTACCTGTCCTTGTAATTTCCTATCTTTCTTTTTGGTGAATTTTCGCTTCGTATCCTCTTCTTGGTCAAATCTAAAATTTTAATATACAAAGAAGTTTATGGCGTCCACCACTTAAAACTATTGCTGTTGAGTTTCAAAACATACCCGCTTACTTCATTAAGTATCTCTGACAGGGGTCTGATACAAAAGATATACTGGAAGCTAACCCAAACATGTAAGACTGGGAGTCATTCTTTGGATTGATGGGCAAAGACTACAAACAACCAGTCCTCAAAAGAAGGCTTGCAAACTACTAAAGACCATGGTGACTGCTTCCAAATCACTAATCACAAGGAAAGTGCCAATCAAAACTGAGGTGAATTTCAATTCACACTACAACAAGAGATGGAAATAGTCAACCCTGGAGGCGTTGTGGGAAGGCAAGAATGCCAATATGCTTTTGGTGGAGCTGTGAATTGGTCTGATCAATCTGCAAAGCAATTTGGAATTATGATTACTAAGTGATTAAAACATCTATAAACTCCGATCCAGATCTAGCCACATAGTCTAAGAAAGTAAAAAATAGAAAGAAATGCCCCATCTCTTCCAAAACATTCAATGTAACACTTTTTGTGGTAGTGAAGAACTGATAACAAAGTAGGTACTTATTGACTGTGGAATGGCTAAATAAATTGTGGTACTTGAATATAATGAATTGTCATTAGATCATTAGAAATGTCTGTCATTAGAATGACAGATAAATAAATTTTAAAAAAAGAGAGAGAATTATATAAACTGGTAACAGACTCAACTAGGAATAAAGAGAATTAGGAAAACAATATACATGATGCATACAATGTAAATGCAAAGAACGATAAAACTAAACTGAGAACTGTGTAATTATGATGACCATGACTATCCCTGGAGAAGAGATAAGAACATGTACATATTTCTTTCAACTGCAGAATTGGGGACCTATGTGTGCAGAAAACTGCATATATTGTTAAATACAGTCAAAGGGTTGGTTTTACTGAACTTTTTTTGTCTGTTTTTCACCTTGACTAAAAGGGAAGGATAGCAGGGTAGGGGAGGGAGGATATATATATATATATTCAGGAATGAATGTGATATAAAAACAAAAGCCACCAATAAAAAAATTAAAGCATACTCACTGGATAAAGCGCAGTATTTCCTTACAAGCGGAATCGTCAGTCAGTTCTGCTGGAACTGTGTTCATGTTGCTGTTAGGCCACAAGTACACTGAACTGTGGCAAATTTTGAACACGAGGGCATTTGATGAAAGTTTGGTTGAAAGGTCACTCAATACATATTTCAATGCCTTTTTTGTAGAAATATCTGAATTAAGAGAATTTACTTGTTATTATTAAGATAATTCTCTAATGATTTTCCTATCACTATAACCCTGAGAGAAAACTATTACAGTGATAACTTCAACAATTCAATACTTATTAAGTACCTACTGTATACAAGAAACTATACTAGGTCCGAGGGACAGAAAGACAAGAAAGAAGGAGCTGTTGACCTCAAGGAGCATATGTTCCACTGGTGTGATACAACATATGCACAGGTAAATAAATACAAAGTGTCTCTTGGAAGAGATTGATGGGAGTAAGATGAAGAGCCTTAGAAAGGGGAAGCATCCCATCTTCATCAGATCTGAGCAAAGGAGGAGAGAAAGGGAAAGGATGAAGAAAGGCTCTGGGAGAGATGATGATGAATGATTGACTCCATTTTCTCAGGAAAGTGGCAGGTGAGATCCTCGGCTGATAAAGCCCATGCAAAGGAAGCAAAAAAAAAAAAATCTTTTTTCCAAAGAGAGAAATACTTTTGTGAACAGCTTGGTTTGTTGCTACCAATAAAAGCGTCAGGTCCCAGGGAAGTCTGCAAAGTTGAGTCTCCAGGCCCTTTCCCCTCTCTCAACAATGACCTTTCTGATATTTTAGGTACCAAATTTACGTGCTTTTTTCTTTATTCTCTCCTCGTCCTATCGAAGCATTGCATGATTTAATATTGATCACCCTATATTGATTGGTTAATCTTTCATTAGACTGGAAAGGGAACTGAAAGCTGGAGTCAGAGACTATTTGAATCTTGCCTCTGACCCACTAGCTGGGAGACCCTGGATGGGTGAGTTAACTTTGGGAGCCAGTTTCCTCATCTGTCAAGTGATGTGAACACTTGCACTACTGACTCCACCAGGTTTTGCTTACATAAGCATTTTGCAAACTGTCAAACGCTCTGAAAATACGATCTAAAGTAATGCTCTACCAAGGCTTTTGCATTTAAGCCTTTTATCTCTCCCAGGAATGAAAGAATTTTACCCTCATAAAGAAATCATGAACTTCAGCGAGCAGGCAGAGAGCTTTCCAGGGGAGGCAGGAGCCTCTGAAGCACCAGGCCCAGAGGTCAATCCTAATTCAGGCCATTTGCTGGGATTGGAGCCAGAAGGGAGAGCACATCAAGGCTCTTTTTCTCTGTTGAGGAGAGCACAGGTCAGTTACAGACCTAGTTTTCAGAACTGCTGGATGCAGACAAACTTTTAATCCTTTTCTTACCATCTTCTTCCTATGCCTGGTAATTTCCAGTGCAGTCCTGGCAGAGGTCAGCCAATGGGCTCCCTCTTTGTGGTCTGTCCTTAGCCAACAGCAGGTGAACCTCTGTCCTTTGACCAATCTCCACAATCTCTGCGCTCTCTCCTTCATGCCCCAAGACTCCCAAATTCATATTTAAGCTCTACTGCACCTGTTTTTTAGCTAATACTTATATTATCCTCTCCTTCCAATAAATAGTTCTTGGACTATATTCATATTCTGGGGGGAGGTTCAGACATGTAATTTCATCAGAGTATGGAAACTCCTTCCACCAATGTAGATCAGCAACTTATAGTCTTAGAGAGTTTCCTGGAGTGGGGGGCAATAAGGAGTTAAGCGTCTTGTCCAGGGGCACATGAATTGTATGTGCCTGAAGTAGGACTTAAATAAAGGTAGGTCTTTCTGACTCCATGGCAAAAAGAGCAAACACCTGAGTTCAGGGAACCAAAGAGAGCTTCTCACATATTAGAGAAAATCCAAATGTTTGCAATACTTAAATATTTTAAGGATCTGTGATTGCATCTATATGGATGTTGCCTCTACCAATACAACTCCTTCACATTTTAGTAGATGGTTTTCAAGAGTTGCTGTGGTTTAAAGAAAAAAATAAAAACAAAAAACAATCAGCTAGTAACCAGACTTCTGATGATGACTCTCCCTAAAATAGTTAGGCTGGTGTGCTTAGACAAAAGACATCCAGTATACTGCCTTTTCAGGATGGTAGGACTTCCCAGAGCTTATACACTGATGACACGGGCACCTGTAATTCAGGGTAACCACAATAACGAATAAAGACAGGACTTTTCTTTCTATCTCCAGAGTGCCTTACACAATAGAAAACATTTAATAAATGCTTGTTGCTTGACTGAAGAGTAGGATACTCATGGGGGTAGTGATACTGAGGAGCAAGAAAGGTTCTGTCAGGAGTGTTTTATCACCTTTTTCCTAATCATAATGTGGTGGGTTTTTTTTTTATAGACATACCATCAGTAGAAGCTAGCTGAAATGCTAGATCAAGGCCTCCTCTTATTCTGAAAAGCAGATCCATCATATCTGAAATCACCTGGAATAAATAAAAGCAAAAATCATCACAGAATACTCAAAAAGAAAAACACCCTCACAACCTTATATAACTGAACTATGAATGCTTTAATCTACTACTTTCTAAAGTAAAGTCCTCCAAAACATAAGAACAATTTAAAAAATCCAACTTCACATAACCTCAGCAAATTTTATTTGTTTGCCTTAAAGCGGCAGTTAGGAGAAACAGGTCTTTTCATGAGTATCATTACTGGTCCCTAAACCTTTCCAATGTGCTAAAACCCATATTTCAGCAGATTTGAAATGCAGCCTCTAGAACACCTGCCTTCAAAGTCTTTGGAGGGGAGACTTCCGCTTCCAGGAGCCAAGATGGCAGAGTAAAAAGGTAGTCACTCTCACCCTCTGAAAACCCAGAAAATATCAACCCCCAAAAAACCCTGGAATAGCTGAACTAGAAGACAGACGGGAGCAGCAGTGCAGCAGCCCAGCAAACGGGTCTCCCAGTGCCTCAGCAAAAATAAGGGATGTAGCATTACAAAGGGCCCCAGGCAGATAAGCACCCTGTAGCACTCACCTGAAAGGAGCTGAAGAAAGCAACCTAGAGTCTTCCTAAAGTCCCAGCCTTGCTGATTCCAACCCAACACCAGGTAAGCTGTCAGAACCCTACAGCCTCCAAATGTCAACCAGGAGGAGATCCTGAAGCCCAGGTGGTAGAGCAGGCAAACACCAACACCTGGACCTCCCAGTGCCTCAGTGAGGGTGGGGGAACCGATGGAAACCAGCTCAGAAAACCACCAGGTGCCTTGGCTTTCTACTGAAAAGGAATCTCCCAGTGCATTAGCAGAAAAGAGGGAGGCAGCACTCTAAGGGGCCTCAGACAGATAAACACCCTGCAGCACCCATCTAAAAGGAGCTAAAGAAAGTAAAAGCAGGCAACCTAGAATTTCCTGAAAGTTCCAGCCTTGCTGATTCCAGCCCAACATGAGGTAAGCTGCCAGAACCCTACAGTCTCCAATTGCCAACACAAAAGGCCCCAGCACACAAAGCCAGTGACCAAGACCTAGGCTCCCAACACAAGAAGCTGGGGTTAGTGCTCTCTGTTCCCAAGCAGGAGAGCTCAATCTCTTTAAAGGCCAGGGAATAAAGAAACATCATGAGTAAACAGAAACATACCATAAATTCATATTATGAGAAGAGTGAAGATCAAGACAGAAATTCTGAAGAGGACAACATTGTCAACAAACCCACATCTGCAACGTCAAAAGGGAATATGAACTGGTCTGAAGCCCAAAAAGCCTTCTTAGAAAAGCTCAAGAAGGATTTTAAAAGTCTAACGAGAGAGGTAGAAGAGTCCTTAAAAATACAATTGGCCAATTGGAAAAAAAGTACACTGAAGAAAACAAATCCCTTAAAAA
This sequence comes from Phascolarctos cinereus, assembly GCF_003287225.1. Lineage (NCBI taxonomy): Eukaryota > Metazoa > Chordata > Mammalia > Diprotodontia > Phascolarctidae > Phascolarctos > Phascolarctos cinereus. The sequence continues at coordinate 65,140,335 of NW_027556402.1, read as the reverse complement.
TACAATTGGCCAATTGAAGAAGGAAGTACAAAAACTAACAGAAGAAAACAATCTGTTAAAAACTAGAATTGGACAAATGGAAACTAATGACTCTATGAGAGAGCAAGAATCAGTCAAACAGAAACAAAAAAATGAAAAAATAGATGAAAATGTAAAATATCTCATTGGTAAAACAACCGACCTGGAAAACTGATTTAGGAGAGACAATTTAAAAATTATTGGACTACCTGAAAATCATGATGAAAAAAAGAGCCTGGACAGTATCTTTCAGGAAATCATAAAGGAAAACTGCCCTGAAGTCCTAGATCCAGAAGGTAAAATAACCATAGAAAGAATACACCGCTCACCACTTGAAAGAGATCCCAAATTGAAAACGCCAAGGAATATAATGGCAAAATTCCAAAATTACCAGATGAAAGAGAAGGTGCTGCAAGCAGCCAGAAAGAAACAATTTAAATATCATGGAACCACAGTCAGGATTACACAGGACCTTGCAGCTTCTACATTAAAAGACTGCAGGGTGTGGAACATGATATTCCATAAGGCAAAGGAGCTTGGAATGCAGCCAAGGATCAACTACCCAGCAAAAATGAGCATGATTTTTCAAGGGAGGAGATGGATATTCAACAAAAAATTTGATCTTCAAGTACAAGATTCAAGAAAGACATTAAAAGGTAAATGGGACAGAAAGATACAATATGTTGTTAATAAGGGCGGACTGTTTACATCCCTACAAAAGAAGATGACACTTGCAACTCTTGAGAACTGTAGTGTTATTACACCATGTTAAAGGAGCATACATAAAGGGGGTGGATATTAGTTGACTTTGATGTAATGATAAAAAAAAAATCTAATAAAATAATGGATCCAAGTAAGTGGATTAGTCTGATCTTAGAAAATGTCCTGAGAAAGGAGGAGGAAGACAAGGGTAAATTACATTACAGGAAAAGACACAAAAGGGAAAGAAGGGGGGGGGGTGAGCATTGTTTGAACCTTACTCTCATCAGATTTGGCTCAAGAAGGGAATAACATAATGAGTTAGGTATAGAAATCTAACTTGCCCTATAGGCAATAGGAGGGAAAAGGAGAAAGAAAAGGAGGGGGGATAGAAGGTAGGGAAGAAGCAGTAAGGGGGAAGTTTTCTTCCCCCTTTAGGGGAAGAAAAGGGAAAAGGATAATAGAAGGGAGGAGGGAGTGAAGGAGGCGGCAAAAGCAAAAGACTAGTTGGGGGGAAGGAGAAAGGAGAAAGAATAGCATAAACGGGGAAAAAGGGATGGAGAAAAAGACACAGTAATCATAACTGTGAATGTGAATGGGATCATTTTTTTCTCTTCTGTTGGGTTTTGTTTCCCCTTTCTGATGGTTCCTCCTATTGGTTTTAATTTTTACTTGCAACTTCACTAATGTGAAAACACGTTTAATAGGAATGTAAATGTATAACCTATATCAGATTATGTGCCATCTTGGGGAGGGTGGTAGGGAGGAAGGGGGAGAAAAATTTTAAACTCAAAAGCACATGGAAGTGATTGTTGACAAATCAAAATAAATTAATACAATTTTTAAAAAGTGAAAAAAAAAAGTCTTTGGAGGCATAGACCTATGCCCCCCAAGGCAGCAGCAGAGGGAGATGTTACCAGATGAAAGAGAGCTCATGGTCAATTTGAAGACACCATAGCTCCCATTTCTAGCATCAGGATTTGTCCCCACTGCTTTACAGTCCAATGATGCTAATGTCCTTTCTCTTCCTTGGATATGACATTCCAGCGCTCCTCTCCTTCTCTTGCTATCTCTCCAGTCCTTTGCCCTGGCTGTCCCCTAAGCTGAAATGCTCTCCTTCCTCATCTCCACTTCTTAGAATCCCTAGTTTTCTTCAAGAATTAACTCAATCATTTCTTCTACTGGAGGCCTATCCTGGTCCCCCTAGATCTAGTATCTTCCCTTCTAAAGCACCACTCTGTAGGTATCTTGCATAGACCTATAAAAGTCCATGCTGTCTCTCCTACTAGAATGTAGGAAGCCCCATGAAGGCATAGACTATATCACTTATATTTTTATATTCCCAGCCTCAGCACAGAGACTGGCATACAGTAGGTACTTAATAAATGCTTGTTAATGGATTGGAAAATGAGATACAGTGGGTATCCTACTGGATCTTCCAAGCTTTGCATAAGACGCAGTTTGGTACAGCAAGAATGGGCTCTGGGGGCAGCTAGGTGGCGCAGTGGATAGAGCACCGGCCCTGGATTCAGGAGGACCTGAGTTCAAATCCAGCCTCAGACACGAAATATTTACTAGCTGTGTGACCCTGGGCAAGTCACTTAACCCTACTGCCTAGCCAAAAACCAAAACCAAAACCAAAACAAAAGAATGGGCTCTGGACTTGGAATCACAAAGATCTAGGTTTCTAATCCTTATTAGGTCTATGACCATGCACCAATCATATCACTTTCTTGAGTCAACTTCCTCATTTGTAAAATGGAGACGATATTACCTGCAGCACTTGCCATGAAGGTTGTTTTAAGATTCAAATGAGATAATGTATGTGAAATACTTAAGGAGGCATACGAATGTCAGCTATCATCATTATGAATGAAAATATTTTTTAAAAAATTCTAGGAATGTTTACCCATGGTCCCAAATTGCAGGACTGAATTTTTCAAAGAAGGGTAGCATTAGTAAACCAGTCAGATCTTTGCTTTTCAAACATCTTCCAAAAAGTGGGGAAAGGAGTATTTATTTCAAGTATAGGAAAGAACATAAGCAAAGGCATTAGAGATAGGAATTAGGACAAGACAGCCTGGTACAGTGGAAAGAACAGTCTTTGGAGAATTTGGATTCAAATCCCTACCCATGTGACTGTGGCCAAGTCACAACCTCCCTGGGCCTCAGTTTTGCCGTCTGTAAAATGGGAGAATTGAACTAGACAGCCTCTTAGGTTCTTTTCAACTCTAGATATATGACCTGAAGAATGAGGGATGAAAAATAGTTCAATGAGGGGACACTAGGTGGCGCAGTGGATAAAGCACCGACCCTGAATTCAGGAGGACTTGAGTTCAAATACGACCTCACACACATAACATTTACTAGCTGTGTGACCCTGGGCAAGTCACTTAACCCCATTGCCTAGCCAAAAAAAACAAAACAAAAGAAAAAATAGTTCAATGAATTTGCCCGCAACACTAGTGAAGAGGAGGCCGCATAATATAAAAACAATGATGGGTATGAACAAACTGGGGAGGGCCTTGTACAGGGTCAGAATTTTATATTTTATTCTGTAGGTAATGGAGAAACTAGTGAAGGAGGCTGAGTGTGGAAAGGAATGATCAGAATAGTACATTCAGAATATTTCTCAGGTTGTGCTGGGGAGGGTGAATTAAAGAAGGTACAGACCAGAGAGAGAGGACCAATGAGGAAATGATTACAGTAGATTTTGCAGGAAAACATGAGATAAGGGAATAGGGCGGATGCAGTGGGAGTGGAGGCAGGTTCAGATACAAATGATACTACAAAGGCTTGAAATGCACTAGCTATATGACCCTGGGCAAGTCACTTAACCCCGATTGCCTCATCAAAAAAACAAAAATTAAAAAAAATATTAAATCTGAAATGTGAGGAAGCCATGAATGAATTACAGGCGATTGAAATATGGACCTAGAGTTCTGAGAAGAGATGAAGGACAGATACAGAACTGAGAACCATCTGTGTTTATATAATTAAAGCCATGGAAATGGAAAAGACCAGAAAGGAGATTATCTATATAAAGGGTACCTAGGATAGAACCTTGAGGAATATCTCTGTGGAAGGAGTAAAAAGAGGAAACACCAGCAAATGAGACTGAGAAGGAGCAGTTCAAAAGGTGGAGAAAGAACCAAGAAGTCACAGAAGCCAAGGTAAGAGAGAGAATCAAGAAGGAAGGAGTGCCCAAAGAGATCATACAAATGGGAAAACGACCCACATGTATAAAAATATTTACAGCAGCTCTTTTTGTGGTGGCAAAGAACTGGAAGTTGAGAGGATGCCCATCAATTGGGAACGGGCTGAACAAGTTGTGGTATATGAATGTAATGGAATACTATTGTGCTATAAGAAATGATGAACAGGCAGATTTCAGAAAAACTTGGATAGACTTGTATGGTTTGATGCTGAGTGAAGTGAACAGAACCAAGAGAATGTTGTACACAATAACAGCCACAGTGTGCGATGACTAACATTGATAAACTTAACCCTTCCCAGCAACACAAGGATCTAAGACCTCTCCAGAGGCCTCATGATGGAAAATGCTACCCATATCCAAAGAAAGAACTATGGAGTTTGAATGCAGATTGAAGCATACTATTTGCTATTTTTTTTTCTTCTGTTGAATTTTGTTTCCTCTTTCTGATGGTTCCTCCTATTGGTTCTAATTCTTACTTACATCACTAACGTGAAAATGTTTAATAGAAATGTATATGTATAGCCTATGTCAGATTGTGCACTGTCTTGGGGAGGGTGGTGGGGAGGAAGGGGAAGAAAAATTTTAAACTCAAAAGCATATGGAAGTGATTGTTGATAAATCAAAATAAATTAATAAAAAAAGAAGAAGAAGAAAGAAGTGGTCCATAGCATCAGTGCTATGGAGGGGCTAAGGAGGATGAGAACACAAAAAAGGCCTTCTCTATGTTTAGTAATAAGTGGTCATAGACGACCTTGAAAGAGCTGTTTCAGTACAATGGTGGGGACAAAACTTAGACTGCAAAAGACTGAGAAGTTGTGAGGAAGCAGTGAATGAATACAGACTACTTCTAGGAGTCTGAGAAAAAGGAATGGGGGAGACTAGATAGAGTGATGGCTGAGGGTTTTGGTGGGGAGATGCAAAGATTTTTGTTTCTTAAAGAGATTAAAAATCTGTGTTTGTATGTGTGTATAAGAGGGAGCCAGTGAGGGGTGGGGAGAGAGAGAGAGAAAGAGAGAGAGAGGGAGAGAGAGAGAGAAAGGGGGAGGGAGAGAGACAGAGACAGAGAGACAGACAGAGAGAAAGGGAGAAGGAGGGAGAGAGAGAGGAAGGGAGAGAGAGAGAGGGAGGGACGGAGAGAGGGAGAGAGAGAGGGAGGGAGGGAGAGAGACAGAGGCAGTAAGAGAGGGAAAAAGGGGCAGGGAGGGAGAAAGAGAGAGAGAGAAAATGCTCAGTGGAGCGAGGTCATAGAGGAGACAGAAAGAATAGGTAAGATCAAGGGTGTAGGTAGGTTGGTTAGCTTCAGCAAGGAAGTGTCACTGCTTTCCCTGAAATTATAGGGAAAAGAACCAAGGTCAGATAAGGACATTGAGAAGGGAGAGGAATGAGAGAGGGCAAGCTGAGAAGTTCATATGGGAAAGCCTCAAAATGCCAAAGCTGGCATGTCTGCCAACTATATAAATTCCGGCATCTCTCTTCTCATCAAGTACTCTCATACCTCTGGCTTTTGGTCTTCAGAGGAAGTCTCATATCCTGTATCTCTGTTGATTCATTATTAATACACCATACTTTTTTTCTCTCTATTTCTAAAGATGTCCTAAAGCTTTGGAGTTTGGAAACCTTAATGAAATATTGCAGAAAATAACCTGTGTAATGCTTCAACTCTTATTCCAATGAGGTGGAAAAATCCAAGAGTGCAACATCTGGAGCTGGGGGCAAAGGTTAGGAAGGGCCTCAAAAGAGTTAAGAGACCAAGATTTTGGTTTGGATTCTGATAAATGCTGTTGGACTTAGGAAACTAACATAATCTCTGTGAGTCCATAAAATGGGGATGATGAAGACTTTTATGACCTGTCAAAGGATCAAAGAAACAAAGAGATAGAAGGGACCTCCAAGGTAATCAGGTTCAATCTGCCTAAGATGAAATCCCCTCAAAAGTCATCCACTTGGAATGTCTAGGGATGGGGAATTTTCTACTCTTGAGAGGACAGTTCTAAATCTTAATAAACCTTTCCTTAGCTTGAGCTGAAATCCTATCTCCCTGTAACTGCTGCATACTGGTCCTAATTCTTTCCTTTGGAGCCAAACACATTGATGACCACTGAAGAGACCACAGTAGTGAGAGAGAAAGAGTCAGTAAAAAAATCTGGCTTAGAATACTGCCTCAGTGGGGGGAAAACCAAGTTTACAAAAAGCCAAATAAAGTCACCTTGAGTGCATTTGAGTATAAAACTAGAAGGAAAACAGATGAAAAATGTAAGAGCCCTGTAAATATTTTTAGAACAGACTAAAGGCTATCATGAGAAAAACATATGAGCAGAAAAACAGATGAGCTGGTCACACAGTACAAGGAAGGGATATAGCCCACTCATGACTAACCCAGAGGCTTCATTGGTGTCTAACAATATCAAGAGAACTGGAGACATATTATTATGATTCCTGCTTCACAGATGAGATGACTTCCCAGCTCCAGGGAGCTTATCATCAGCACGGTGAGCAGACCTCCTGTGGAGGACTCTGTGGGAGGAGACAGAGACAAGGCACATAGGAGGGGTAGGACCGGATGGATGGTGATATGTACCATACCATGTCAATCAAAGCACCAAATTTTATTTGACCTTCACAACAATCCTGTGTAGTACACAGTGAACATATTATCGTCATCTGATAGAAAAGATTTTCCCTTTTCTATCAGATGAGGTGAAGTCACTCAAGCTTTCAGAGTTGGAGCGACTTTACCCAAGGTTACTCAACTGGTAGAGAGTGCTGAAAGGGAGTAGAGAAGATCTGAATTCTAATCCTGCCTCAGACATTTACTGTATGAGACTTTAACTTCTCTTAGCCTCAGTTTCCCCATCTATGAAACAGGAACATTAACAGCATCTACCTCACACAATTGTTGTGAGAATCAAATAAAATGACATATGTAAAATGCATGGTCTTTAAGGGCTATACAAATGCTATACAGATAATAGCTGTTAAATAATAGAGTCAAGACTTGAATCTATATCTTCCTGTGCTGTGCTCTTAATATCTTAAAGTTTCTATTTATTTATATATTTATTTTTGGGGAGGGGGGGACAGACTAGGTCTCCTTCCCTTGCCCAGGCTGCCATGCACAGGTCCAATCCCACAGCAGATCCTAACAGAAGCTTTGACCTGCTACATTTACTACCTGAGATCATTCACCCCTCTTTACACAGCCTGTACCAACAAGGTTCATCACATTGGTGCAGCTCTTAAGTGAGGACATCTGTTCAACTTTAGGCCTATCAAAGCTGAGAACTGCTGATCTCCAGTGATCTACCAGTCTCAGCCTCCCCAGGAGGTGTGTGCTGACTTAATATCATAACTTCTTAACGGCTGTAGAATGTACGACCTAAGCTTATAGGAACCAAACTACAAGGTGTTGGCTCTGAGGGCTGTGAATCCCAATTCCAGCCCTGTCCATATCTTACTGTGCCACTCTGAAGAAGCTGAATTGAGTCAACATCTCCACTAATCAACCAGTAAGTATTTATTAAGTACCTATGTACTATACAATGGGAACACAAATACATCAAATGAAATAAGCCCTACTCTTGAGGCACTTACATGTTAATGGGCAAGACAAGTCCATCTATAAATATATACAGAAAGTGAACAAATACCAACACTGTACATACACAGGAGTTTGGGATATAGACGGCACTAGCTTTTACAGAGCTTAGGAAAGTTTTCATGGAGAAGATGGTGTCTGAACTCAGTCTTCAAGGAAGAGAGGCTCTTTATGGAGTGGTGGAAAGAGTACCTTCCAAGCATGTAACAGGGCCCATGCAAAGACCTGGAGATAGGTGTAGAATGCTGTTTGTGAGGAAGAGAGAAGGCCAATTTGACTGGATCAATGAGTGTGGGAAGAGGTAATACATGCCTAACGAGGCTGCAAAGATAGGATTAGGTCAGGTCGTGACAGGCCTTAAAAGCTAATAAAGGACTTTATAGTTTATCCCAAAGACAACTGGGGTTGGCTGAGTAAGGGTGTCATGTGGTCAGATCCACACTTGGGTAAAATCACTTTGGCAGCAGATTGTAAAACAGACTGGAATGGTAAGAGACTGGAGGCAGGAAGACCAATTGGAAGGCTGGTGTAATTATCCAGGTGAGAGGTGGCAAGGGCCTGAAATAAGGGGGTAGCTGTGTGAGTGGAAGAAAGGGTATGACACAGGAGATGTTGTGAAGGTAGCAACAGCAAGATTTGGCAACTGATTGGATATGTATGTGGGGTGAGGGTAAATGAGGGGTTGAGGATAATACAAATGTTATGATCCTTGAAGGATGGTGTTACTTTTGTTGGAAATAAGGAAGTTTGGAAGAGGGGAAGATGGGGGGGTTGGAAAGAGAATGAGTTCGGATTTTGATGCGTTGAGTTTAAGATGTTTCAGGAGCACCCAGTTTGAATCTCTAATAGCCAAGTGATGATGCATGACTGAAGCACCCAGAAGTATCTTCTGTCCTGGACAGACTAGTCAGAATCTTGGGTCCAGCTGTAAGCTCTACATTTTAGGAAGGGCAGAGATAAGCTAGAATGGTTCCTTTGGAGATTAAACAGAATGTCGAATGACTAAAAACATGCCCTATGAGAACCATTTGAAAGGAACTGGGTATGTTTAGTAGGAAAGGTGATTTAATGAGAAAACCATTGTCTGTTGTGCAATAGAGGGATCAAGCTTGTTTAGCTTGGCTCCAGGAGGGGCAGAACTAGGTTCAATGGGTGATATGTAAGGAATGCAGATTTGGGGTTACTGTCAGGAAAATCTTCCTAACAATTAAAATTGCCAAGAAGCAGAATGTGCTGTCTTAGAAGTTAATGACATCCCCATCACTGGAGAAGTTCAAACAACAACTAGGTTACCATGGACCAAGGCTGTTGTAGAGAAAAGTCTACTCAGCTATGTCTTAATCTATAGGACTATCGTTTGCCTGTATTGGTAGCCTTAGGCCTTAGCACAGATCCAGGCACATGGGTAGCAGGTCCTTAATATATGTTTTATTGACTAAGATCTCTTCCAAGATCTTCTGAAATCTCAAGAAATCTCTGATGAAATGAATTTAGTGAAGCTTAAACTAAGCTTTGAGGCTTGAAGGCAAATAGGGAGGACCCAGATATAAGGAAATATTATAACTGTAACTGTAAAGTTGTAAAAAGCTTAGCACAATGCCTAGCGTCTAGTAAGTACAATGTAAATGTTAGTTATTATTATTATAACAACACAGTAACAGCTAGCATTTATATAACACATTACAATTTGCAAAGCTCTAAGTGTCTATTAATCTCCTTTGGTCCTTACCACTACCATCATCAGTAACACTTATATAATAACCTGCTAAGCACTTTACACATATCATCTCATTTCATTCTCAAAACAACCCGGGGAGGTAGGTGCTATTATTATCCTCATTTTACAGATAAAGAATTTTGAGGCTTCAAGAAAGTGACTTTGGGCCAGGGTTACACAACTGATAAGTGGAAACTGAGGTTAAGTATCAGGATCAGGGTCACCCCAGGATCACTAACAATTGGAAGGAGTTGTCACATAGCATGGTAATGGCTAACACTACAGAAAGCGGTTTAAGGTTTGTAAAATTATATTTGCATGTATACATATGTGTGAATGTGTATGGATATATGTACACTCATGCACACACATAGGTACACACAAATACATACATGTACATTTGTGTGTGTCTATATGTATGCATATAGACAGACATCTTTGTGCATATATACATATGTGCAATACACATGCATGTGAATATGTAGGTGTATGCTGCTATGTGTGTATGGGTACATGCACACATGTACATGTGTACATGCATGTATATATACTACCCATGCCACATGCATACAGACATCGTTTTACAAATTAAACTGCTCTCTATGTATGTGCATATACACACATGCACGCATAGATATCGATATGGATCTATATATCTCCTTCGGTCCTCACAACCACCCCGGGAGTTGGGCGCTATTATTTATGCCCGTTGCACAGATGAGGAAATTAAGGCAGAGAAAGGTGCGGTGACTTGCCCAGGGTCTGAGGCTAGAAGTGGGCTCTGGTAATCCTCATCCCAGGTCCAGCGCTCCATCCAAGGTTTACAGCACGACCACCCCCCCATGCCACCCCCAGTAAAGTGGAAGCTCCTCGAGGGCAGGGGCTGTTCCTCCCGGCCTGGTCCTGTCGGCCTCTAGGGTCCCCTCCCCCCGCCACGGTCCAGCGGGGCGCGGAGGGGGTGGGGCGGGCACCAGCTGCCAGTCTCTCTCCCAGCCCCCGGCACGCCGGGACGGGCAGGGCGCGTGGAGGGCTGACGTGTGGCCGCACAGCCCGGACACTGTCCCCGCCGCCTCCCTCCGGCCAGGCTGGGGAGCTCGGCTCGCCTAGGGTACTCACCACGTTGGGCGAAGACTATAAGGGACGAAGCCCCAGGGACCGTAGGCAAGAAAAGGCCGGAAATAGGAAGGAAGAGGCGGGAACGGGGGGGAAAAAGACTACAATTCCCAAGATGCACTCCGGAGGACCATTCCATTCTTCCAGCCACCGCGGGGGCGGCCCACGACTGTGCGCATATTTCTGAGCTGAGAGCCCCGAGTCTCTCCGGTCGTCGGGATTCCTTACGTCGTGGCTTTTCAAAGTCACTCGAGTTTCCCGCGCTACTGGTCACAGGTCTGGGCATAGAGCGGCGTGTCCTGTGTTCGACCCCCTCGGGATGGACCGTCCCAGACCCTGGGTAACGCCGCGCAACAAAGAGTGGAGCCCTGGGGCCGCGTGGGGCTAGACGGGCGGGTTCTGGCGCAGGAGCGGCGGCGGCGGCGGCTCCTCCCCAGCTCTTTGTGACGTCACCTTTGGGCTTCCATCTCTGGCCGGGCGAGGAGGCATCGTAGCTGCGTTGCAGCCGGTCCACCGTGGGCTGCGGACCTCGCTCGCCGGAGGGAAGGGTTCCCGGGAGCCTCCCACCCCAGACCCCGACCTGCTTGCTGTATGCCTCGTGAAACAGGTAGTTTTAATATTATTTTTTAAAAAAGTTGATAGGCGAGCGGGAGTTCACGGTAAGTATGTCCCACGGGCTCCAGGCTCTGCTTTGACCGAACTCTGAGCAACATTTGAGTTGGCAATCCTCTTGTCTGTATGAAATTGATTTCCTCTTGGGTCTCCTTCCACACGTCCCCATCCTCTGGCCCCCAAGTATAGGCAGCCCCAAGGTCCTGCCTCGGCCCCTCTTCAGCTTCTCCCAGCTTGATCCAGTCCACCCCCTTGCATTTAGTTATCTGTACCCCACGCCTTCAAACCTCGTTTTGTGTCTGGATCCCTTGTTGGAATAAGGTTTTTATATGCATAAAATAAAATGCTCAGCATTACCAAGGAAACCAGTTATATTGAAATAAAATTATAAAAAAAAATTTAAAACAAGTTCAAAGACTCCAGCAAGTCTTTGCAGATGATTCCCAAATTTATGTATCCTCATCTTTTAATTTCTGGCTGGACCTGCCCTTCACAATATCTTTCCTCCTTCTTTTTCCTGTTTCTGTTGACACCACTCTTCCAGTTACCAGGTACCTAGACTCCTCAAGAGTCATTTAACTTGGATCTGTGAACTGATAAAATCAGTTCATTTGTAAGCCTCTGTGCTACACTCAGAATATACACCGGCCAAAATGAAGCAGTCCTTGCTTTGGGGGAGCTTACATTCCTCTAGAAGGACCCAAAATATATAGAAGTAGGGAAGCTTGAATGAGAAAGGAGCAATGGGTGGAGTGGGGAGAGTGGAAATCTTCCACTCTGGCTTCTAGATACCATTCCAGCTTTCACATGTTGGTAAAATGATATCCATTTTAGACGTTAAATTTGAGATGGCTGCAGGACAGGGGTGTTTGTGAATCTCAAGATAATGGATGTAAAGCACTTTGTAAACCTTAAGGTGTTATATAAACACTGTATATACATATACATACATACATATATATATATATATATATATACATATAAATTATTATTTTTATCATTATTCGCCTACCATTTTGAGGCTTCCTGTCTGGTGATAACTTCATTCCCTAAGCTCAAGAAGTGTTTATAGAACAATACAGGGGTGTGTTGGTAAATGTTTAGCAACTGGGTTCTCTACTTTTAAGTTATTTTGAATTATTAACACTAAATTTAAGTCCAAACAATCAACAAAACAATAAATCAAGCCCTAATTTGTAGCAATTATGATTTCTAGGTTGTGTCCCAATCTTGTCCTGTGCTCACACTCAGCTTGCTGCCTTGTCCCATATTCTTGGAATACAGTACCTACATATCTGCGCCTTTCAGAATTCTTTTCCTTCAAGGCCTAGCACAAGGGGCAGTCTCTCCATGAAGATTTCTAATCCCCCATGGGTAAAAAGAATCTTTTTCCCTTCCTAAAATTTTCTTATCTAGCTCTTTGTCTATTTCTCTTTTACCAATTATCATGTGTCTTGCACTAAATATGTCTCATTAGACTGTAAGCTCCTCAAAGCCTGGGATTATTCCAGATTTTGTTCTTGTAATTTTGAGCCTAGTTTAGTGGTGGTGGTGGTGAGAACTAAAATAAATCACACATCCTCTCCCCCTCCAATAGATTAGCAAAGGACAGATTTAGACGATTTAGACATGGTGCTATATTTGAGGAGACAAGCCTTGTACACAGTTAATAAAAGTTCACTGCATGAAAAAAGTGATGGCTCCTTAACTTCACCTTCTTCCAAAGAGTTGTGAGAACATTTGTGGTCCAATATTTACCTGCTTAATATAAAGCATAACTAAGCTGTCCTGATCAGTCTTGTAAATTAAGTTTACTCCTGTGATGGAGGAGCTAGGAGTTGAAAATGAGAAGAAAGGGTTGTGCTTTGATTTAAATTGTGTGTGAGGTAGCCCTTTAAGTTTCACATTAATGATAAGTTCAGAAAAGTTTTCCTTGTGATCAACTCTATATATATTAGGTTGAGATGAGTCCATCTCTTCAGATGATGCTAATCTAATTCTCTGACCTTGACCTCGAACTTCAGACCCCACATCTCTAGCTGCTGATTGGGCACTTCTATCTGGAGGTCCCACTGGCACTTCAATCTTGGCATCTCCTAGCCTGAGTTCATTATCCTTCCCCTAACACCTGACCCAACTGAGTTTACTCCTTCTCTCAGTGGTACATTCACATGGTTTTACTCATCCAGTCTCCTGTTTTAAAAACTTTTCATTTTCCTCCTCAACTCTCCCATGAGACTGAAGGTAATTATGATTTTCATATTAATCAATGTATGTAGTGAGTATACTAATAATATAGATTTCTCACAGCTGCCTTTTCTGGCTTGGGAGTCAGAAACTCATAATTCAGCTTGAAATGACCAATCAAACCCTTAACAGTGCTCTCACAGTCACTAGATTCCTGTGCTTGTATACCTTAAGTGAAGTGAATCAAAGAATGCAGAACCTGTTCCTGTGGCAGAACTCTGGTCCTGTGTCCCATCACCTGAAAACTGTTCTGCAGGATTCCAGAACACCTGTATTGTCCTGTAGTCATGGGCTTCTTGTGGGAAACCACTCAGGCCCTGGAAGTGATTGTGTTGTAATCTATCTTCCCTTACTTTCCCCACTCTGAAGTATGCATATAAACTTTATGCCTTTACTGTAGCATGTGGAGCTCTCCTCAGGAGAACTTCAGAAGGTCTGCAGACCACATTCCCCACTCTGAAAGTAATTAATTAAACTGCTGCTTGTTTCCTGGCACTCCTGTGTTTGGCCTGCTTTGGGCGGCTCCGGCTATTCACAGTTGAGAGACCAGTCCTGTCCGGACTACAGTTAAAATTCTGTCCTAACGCTTCTGCCTCATGCAGTGTTATTACTATCTGTTTCATTTTCTTTCTCCTGCCTGCTCTGTAGGAAAGTCCCTTATAAGCACCCCACTGAATTATTATGATAGCCTTTTGGTGGGTTTTCCTAAGTCCATTCTCTCCCCTCTCCCCTACTGTCCTTTATGCTGATGATAGAGTAATCTTACTTATTCGAAGATTTGATCATGTCACTTCTCTTAGAACCATTTGGTAGCTACCCACAGCCAACCGAGTCAAGTTCAGATTCTGTTGCCAGACATTCAAAACCTTCTATAATGTAGCGCCAACTTACCTTTCCAGCCTTATCTCATATTTTCCCCTCATTTCAGCCAAAATGGACTGTTTGGACTTTTTCTCCTTCACTTTGTTACCTCCGTGCATTTACATTCGAAACCTGGAAAACCCATTTCTTTGCCCTCCCTGCCCTTCAAAATCTTACTAGTACATTAAATGGCAAGTCAAATGGCACCTCCTCAAGGAAGCCTTCAATCTCCTTAGATAACAGTGGCCTTTCTTCTCTTGTCCAAAAATGTCTGATTCTGCAGCTTGAGTTGCTATTATAGACAAATTGGCCTACCTGAATTGGTAGGAGTTTCCTCACTTGAGATTTCCCTATATTGATGAAATCACAGGTCTAATGCCTGTCCCATTTTGTATTTACTGCTCTGTGAGTATGTTGTTTCTCCCTAGTAGAACATAAGCTCCTTGAGGGCAGGGTGTATTTCAATTTTATATTTTTATTCCCAGAACCTAGTGTTATTCCTGGCATATAGCAGGATTATTGATTACTTGATGTAAATAAATATATTTGTTGGTTAGTTAGAAATCAGGTACAGTGAAGCCAGAGTCCTTAGTTTCTTGCTGTTAGTTTCTTGAAAAAATACAAATCTCATTCATTTAACACAACTAGTTATTAAAAGGAAGTATTTTAATACAATTTTTCTTTTTCAGTATTCAGCAAACATGGTCAGTAGAAAGGAACACCCTTATTTATTCAGCCTAATTAATGTAAGGGTAGCCCAGGTGGGGCATTTTTGTTCTTTAGATGAGATGTAGTCTCTGTCCAAATGGGGTTTGCAATCCAATAGTACTGTTTCTGGAGTGAGAGCTCCAACCTCTGACTTTGTATGGTTGTTCAGTCACACCTGACTCTTTGTGACCCCATGTTGTGCTATGGCACAACAAACCCTGCTATCCTCCACTATTTCGCAAAGTCTGTTCAAGTTCATGTTCGTTGTTTCCATGACACACTATCTATCTCATCCTTTGCCATTCCCCCCCCCTTTTTTTTTTGCCTTCTATGTTTTTCAACATCAGGGCCTTTTCCAGTGAGTCCTGTATTTTCTTTGTGGCCAAAGTATTTAACTTCAGTTTCAATGTTTTACCTTCCAGTAATCTTCTTCTGGTCCAAGGGACTCTCAAAAGTCTTCTTTAGCGCCACAGTTTGAAAGCATCGATTCTGTGGTGTTCAGCTTTCCTTATAGTCCAACTCTCACAGCCATACATTATTTTTGGAAGAATCATAGCTTTGTCTCTCATAGTGGAGGGGAAACAGGGGAAGGTGAGAGGGAATGAGGGAATCTTATTCTCATAGGATTTGGCTTAAGGAGAGAATAACATATACATTCAATTGGGTATGGAAGTCTGTCTTAGCCTACAGGAAAATAGGGGGAGAAGGGGACAAGAGAGCAGGGGGGTGACAGAGAGGAGGGCAGATTGGGAAAGAGGGTAATCAGAAGCAAATACTTCTGAGGAGGGACAGGATCAAAAGAAAGAATAGAATAAATGGGAGGGCAGGATAGGATTAAGGGAAATAGAGTTAGTTTTTCACAACATGTCTACTAAGGAAGTGTTTTGCATAACTGCACATGTACAACCTATATTGAGTTGCCTTTTCAATGAGGGTGGGTGGGGAGGGAGGAAGGGAGAAAATTTGGAGCTCAAAGTTTTAAAAACACGTTTTACAATAAATGGTATCACATGCAACTGGGAAATAAGAAATACAGGAAATGGGGTACAGAAGTCTATCCTGCTCTACAGGAAAATAGAAGGGGAAGGGGATAAGAGAAGGGAGGGGGGAGAGATAGAAGAGAAGGCAGACCAGTGGAAGGGGTATTCAGAATGCATGCCATCTTGGGGTGGGGGGAGGGGTGAGAAATTTGGAACTCAAAAACTTGTGGAAGTGACTATTGAAAACTAAAAATAAATAAATTTATATTAAAGTAAAACAAACAAAAATAGTAGCTACCTCACAAAGGTATTGGAAAGGACAGGTGAGATAATGTATATTAAAAAGTGCTTTGTAAGCCTTAAAGTGACATATGATTATAGTAATAGTCAAATATTACTATTTATATTATGTTTTTGTGCTCCTGTGCACATATCTGTAATTATATAGATTATTGAATCGTAGGATGTCAGAGCTAAAAAGAATCTTAGTTCACATGTGACCTCCTCATGTGACAGTTAATAAAAGCACATCTGTTTGTCTGAAAAAAAAAAAAGAATTATAGCTTTGCCTATACAGATAGCAAGATGATGTCTCTGCTTTTTACTATGCCGTACAGATTTGCCATAGCTTTTCTCCGAAGGACCAAGCGTCTTTTAATTTCGTGGCTGCATTTGCTGTCTGCAATGATTTTTTGAGCCCAGGAATACAAAATCTGACAATGCTTCCATTTCTTTTCTCTCTGTTTGCCAGGAAGTGATGGGACCAGTTGCCAAGATCTCAAGAGGCTTCTTAACTCTTCTTCACTTTCTGCCATGAGAATGGTATCATCGGCATATCTGAGATGGTTAATAGTTCTCCCAGCAACCTTAATTCTGGCTTTTGATTTGTCCAGCCTGGCATTCTGCAGGATGTCCTCTGAATCTATGTTAAACAAATAGGATGACAGTACACAGCTTTGGTGTACTCCTTTTCCAATCTTGAACCAGTCATTCCGTGTTCTGTTCTGACTGTTGCTTCTTGGCCTGCATACAGATTCCTCAGGAGACAAGTGAGATGATCTGGTACTCTCATCTCTTTGAATACTTGCCACCTTTTGTTGTGATTCATGTAGTCAGAGGCTTTAGGGTAATCTCTTAATAGCAGGAGTGGTGGTGGAACTCTCTTGCTTTCTCCATAATCCAGTGAATGTTGGCAATTTGGTCTCTGGCTCCTCTGCGTTTTTGAAAACAAGCTTGTTCTTCTGGTAATTCTCAATTCACATACTACTGAAGCCTAGCTTGCAGAATCTTAAGTGTAACCTTGCTGGTGTGTGAAATGAGTGCAATTGTTTGATAATTTGAACATTTCTTGGCCTTGCTATTCTTTAGGATTGAGGCATAAACTGATCTATTCCAGTCCAGTGGCCACTCCTGAGTTTTCCAAATGTGCTGGCATGTTGAGTGCAGGACTTTTAACAGCATCATCTTTTGTTTGTTTGTTTATTTGTTTGGGTTTTTTTTTGGTGAGGCAGTCAGGGTTAAGTGACTTGCCCAGGGTCACACAGCTAGTTAAGTGTCAAATGTCTGAGTCTGGATTTGAACTCAGGTCCTCCTGAATCCAGGGACAATGGTCTATCCATTGTGCCACCTAGCTGCCCCAGCATCATCTTTTAGGGTTTTAAATAGCTCAGCTGGAATTCCATCACTTCCACTAGCCTTATTGTTAGCCATGCTTCCTAAGGCCTATTTGATTTCATTGTCTAGGATGTCTGGCTGTAGATTAGTAACCACACCATTGTGGCTACTGGTGATGTTAAGATCTTTCTAGTGTAGTTCTTTTGTGTATTCTTGCCACCCCTTCTTAATCTCTTCTGCTTCGTTAAGTCTCTACCATTTTTGTCTTATATCGTGCCCATTTTTGCATGAAATGTTCCCTTGGTATCTCTAAGTTTCTTAATTTTTTTTAAATGAGTATTTTATTTTTTCCCCAATTACATATAAAAACAGTTTTTAAAATTAGTTATTTAAAAATTTTGAGTTTCAAATCCTCTCTCCCTCCCTTCCCCCTATAAGACAGTAAGCAATTTGACATAGGTTATACATGCACTCATGTAAAACATTTCCATATGTATGTTATGAAAGAAAATAGACCAAAAAACCCCCATAAAAATAAATGTTTCCATCTTCACTCAGGCTCCATCATTTCTTTCTCTGGAGGTGGATAGCATTTTTCATCAGGAGTTTTTGGGAATTGTCTTGAATCATTGTATTGCTGAGATTAGCTAAGTCATTCACAGTTGATCATCATAAATATTGCAGTTACTGTATACAGTGTTCTCCTGGTTCTGCTCATTTCACTTTGCGTTAGTTTTCCAGGTTTTTCTGAAATCATCCTGCTCATCACTTCTTATAGCACATAGTACAATTTCTTATGGTACAGTAGTATTCCATTACAATCATATACCAAAACTTGTTCAGCCATTTCCCAATTGATGGACATCCCCTCAATTTCCAATATTTTGCCACCAAAGAAAAGGCTGCTAGGAATATTTTTGCACATGCAGGTTCTTTTCCCTTTTTAAAAACCTCTTTGGGATACAGACCTAGTAGTGGCATTGCTGGGTCAAAGGGTATGTGTGGCTTGAAAGCCTTTTGAGTATACTTCCAGTATACTCTTCCAGTTGCTGTCCAAAATGGTTGGATCAGTTCACAGCTCTATCAGTAGTGTATTAGTGTCCTAATTTTCCCACATCTCCAACATTCATATTTTCCTTTTCTGTCATATTAGCCAATCTGATAGATGTGAGTTGTTACCTCAGAGTTGTTTTAATTTGCATTTCTCTAATCTCTAGTGATTTAGAGCATTTTAGCTTTGATTTCTTCATCTGCTTGTTCATATCTTTTGACCATTTATCAATTGGGGAATGACTTGTATTCTTCTAAATTTGACACTGTTCTCTATATATTTGGACATCTCTGATTTTCTTGATGCAGTGGATAGAATGCTGGGCCTGGAGTCATCTTCTTGAGTTCAATTCTGGCTTTGGACACTTATTAGCTGTGTGACCCTGGGCAAATCACTTAACCCTGTTTGCTTCAGTTTCTTCATCTGTAAAATGATCTGGAGAAGAAAATAGCAAACCACTCCAGTATCTTTGCCAAGAAAGTCCCAAATGGGGTCCTAAGTCAGACACGACCAAAATGAGTCAACAACAGAAATTTTCTTGAAGAGATCTTTTGTCTTTCCTCTTTTATTGTTGCCTTCTATTTCCTTGCATTGCTCATTTAAGAAAGCTTTTTTTTATCCTTGTTATTCTCTGGAATTCTGCATTCAGTTGGGTATATCTTCCCTTTTCTCCTTTCCCTTTTGCTTTCCTTCTTTCCTCAGCTATTTGTAGAGACTCATCAGACAGCTATTTTGCTTTCTTGTTCTTCTTTTTCTTTAAGATGCTTTTTGTTGCTGCCTCCACAGTATCGCCAGCTTTTGTCCATAGTTCTTTAGGCATTCTGTTTACCAGATCCAATCCCTTAAATCTAGTTATCACCTCCACTTCATATTCATAAGGGATATTATTTAGGTCATAGCTAAGTCTGATAGTTTTCTTTACTTTCTTCAATTCCAGTCTAAATTTTGTAATACGAAGCTCACGATCTGAGCCACAGTCAGCTCCAGATCTTGTTTTAACTGACTGCATAGATTATCTCTACCTTTGGCTGTAAATGTATATATAATCAGTCTGATTTCTCTATTGACCATATGGTGGTGTCCACGTGTAGAGTCCCTTTTTGCGTTGTTGAAAAAGAGTGTTTGCTATGACCGGTGAGTTATCTTGACAAAAGTTTTTTAGTCTTTGACCTGCTTCATTTTGTACTCCAAGGCCAAACTTGCTGTTACTCCAGTTCTCTTGTCATTCCCTACTTTAGCATTTCGATCTCCTATAATGAATGTGACATCTTTTTTTTTTTGGTGATGTTGAATGGTTTGCCTTGGATTTGAGTAGATATCATTCAGTCATTTTTGAGATTATACTCCATCCAGTACTGCTTTTCTCACCTTTTTATTGACTATGAGGGCTACTCCATTTCTTCTAAGGGATTTTTGCCCACAGTATTGTATGTAGTGATCACCTGAATTAAATTAATCCATTCAAGTTCGTTGACACCCAAGATGTTGATATTTAATCTTTCCCTCTCCTATTGGATCACATCCAGTTTATCTTGGTTCATAGGTCTTACATTCTAGGTTTCTAACCAGTGTTGATCTTTATAGCATCACACTTTCCTCTTGTCATCAGACACATCTGCAGCTGAGCTTCCTGTCGACTTTGGCCCAGCCACTTCATTAGTACTGGAGCTACTTGTATTTGTCCTCTGCTCTTCCGCACTGGCGTACTGGACACTTTCCAACCTCCTCTTCCAGTGTTGTCCCTTTCATTGTTTTAATACTGTGCATGGGGTTTTCTTGGCAAAGATACTAGAGTGGTTTGTAATTTCCTTTTCCAGGATCACCTTTGGTCAGAACTCTCCCCTGTGCTCTGTCTGTTCTTGGGTTGCCCTTCGTGGCATAGCTCATAGTTTCGTTCAGCTATGCAAGCCCCTCCGCTATGACAAGGCAGTGATCCAGGAGGGGAATCAACCTCTGACAATTTATTTATTTTTAGTTTTCAACATTCACTTCCATAAGTTTCTGAGTTTTAAATTTTCTCCCTTCCACTCCCCCCACCCCCAACAAGATGATGTGCAATCTGGTATAGACTCTTAGACAGTTATATTAAGTGTATTTTCCCATTAGTCATGATGTAAAGAACAATTAGAATGGGAGAAACCATGAGAATGAAGCAGTAAAACAAAACAACAAAGGAAAAGGAGAGCAAATAGTATGCTTCTATCTGCATTTAGACTACATAGTTCTTTTCTGGTTGTGAAAAGCAGTTTCCATTGTGAGTCTTTTGAAGTTGTCTTAGGTTCTTACATTGCTGTGAAGAGCCAAGTCTGTCAAAGTCAGTCATTGCACAGTGTGGCTGTTACTGTGTACAGTGTTCTCATGGTTCTGCTCATTTTACTCTGTATCAGTTCATGTAAGTCTTTCCAGGTTTTTTTGAAGTCTGCCTGCTCATCGTTTATAATAGCACAATAGTGTTCCATTACATTCATATACCACAACTTGTTCAGCCATTCACCAATTGATGCACATCCCCTCAATTTTCCATTATTTGCCACCACAAAAAGAGCTGCTATAAATATTTTTGTACATGTGGGTCCTTTTCCTGTTTTTATGCCCTCTTTGGGAGACAGACCTAGAAGTGGTATTTGCTAGGTCAAAGGGTATGCACCATTTTATAGCCCTTTGGGCATAGTTCCAAATTGCCCTCCAGAATGGTTGGATCATTTCACAACTCCACCAATAATGCATTAGCGTTCCAATTTTCCCATATCTCCAACATTTATCATTTTTGCTGTTTTGTCACGTTACTCAATCTGATAAATGTAGTGTGGTACCTCGAGTCGTTTTGATTTGAATTTCTCTAATCAGTAATGATTTAGAACATTTTTTCATATGACTATAGATAGCTTTAGTTTCTTCCTCTGGAAACTACCTGTTCATATCCTTTGACCATTTATCAATTGGGGAATGACTTGTATTCTTATAAATTTGATTCATTTCTCTATATATTTTAGAAATGAGGCCTTTATCAGAGACACTAGTTGTAAAAATCCTTTCCCAGTTTTCTGATTCCGTCCTAATCTTGGATGTATTTGCTTTGTGCAAAAACTTTTCAATTTAATGTAATCAAAATTATCTATATTGCTTTTCATAATGTTCTCTATCTCATGTTTGGTCATAAATTCTTCCGTTTTCCATAGATGTGAAAGGTAAACTATTTCTTGCTCTTCTAGTTTGCTTATACTATCAGTCTTTATATCTAAATTATGTACCCATTTCAACTTTATCTTGGTATAGGGTGTAAGATGTTGGTCTATGCCCAGTTTCTGCCATACATTTTTCCAATTTTCCCAGCAGTTTTTGCTAAATAGTGATTTCTTATCCCAGAAGCTGGAGTCTTATCAAATAGTAGATTAGTATAGTCATTGACTGTAGTGTCTTACATACCTAACCTATTCCACCGATCTACCACTCTCTTTCTTAGGTGACTCTTACAGTTAATACCTGGCAGCTAGAGGTACAGTAAATAGAGTGTGGAATTTGGGATTAGGAACACCTGAGTTTAAATCCTGTCACAGAATTATATTCACAGTCTGTGATTAAGTCCTTTTCTAGCTTGATAGCATTGACCAAAGCTTATACACCACTGGCATAATCTTTGTTACCCCATTTGTTACCTATTTCCCTTTGATATACATTAACATTGTGTCCTCACAACTACCCTGTGAGATAGGTAATGTATGTATAATAATAATATGTATTTATTTATATAATATAATACAGTATATAATATTATATATTATTTTATAACATAAATAATATTATTATATGATATATAATATTATAATTTATATAGCATTTTAAGGTTTGCAAAATGCTTTACAAATATCGTCTCATTTGATCCTCACATGAACCATGCCACAATGAAGTATCAGATGACTTTGTAGGGAGAACTTTGTTTTTTATATATATATATATATATATATATATATTTTTTTTTTTTTAATCCTAAATTTAAATATAACAACATGTATTGTTCATTGTATATTCATGAAAATTACTACTTTGTGTTGAATTCTTATATAAATCAAAATAATAATTTTTTCTTTACTAAGGTAGCTGATTATGTGGTTAAGATTTTGGAGGAAGCAGCAAGGTGTAATGGACAGAGCACTGGACTTGGAGTTAGGAAGATATGAGTTCAAATCCTGCCTCTGACACTTACTGGCTGCGTGACCCTGCATAAGCTACTTAACCTCTGCCTGCCTCAACTTCCTTATCTGTATTATGAGGGAGTTAAACTAGATATTCTCTGTAGTCCCTTCCATGATTTTGATCCATGATTTTGAAATGTTCCTTTAGCTTGTTATAAGATGCTAATTATGTACAAATGATGTTAAGATAATTATATTATATACTTACACATTTTAAAATGTTAAATTTGAGACAGCAGATTTAGTCACGTCTCTGTGCCCATCAGCATGTTAAGTGGCAAGCCAAAAGGAAGAGCAATAGATTAGCTTTCATTTATTATTCCTTCCCTGAGGATTTTCTGCAAATACCCCTCCCCCTCAACTTTCGCTTTAAGGAAGCAAAAAGCAAGCTCTCTTTTGAAAACAAGTTGGAGATTATTGTTTGTAACAAAGAGTACATTATTATTATGATCAAACCTATCAGGATGAAAATATCTTTTTAATCAAAATTTGAATTTCACTAAATAATAACCATTTCCCCTTTAAATTTTGTTTCAGATATTATCAATACATTAGGCATTTTACATAACAGAACTAAGCCTAAGAAACTTTTAAACTTCCTAGAATAGAGGACATCATTACCACAAGAAGCAATCATGCCTGGAGAAGGAGGAAAATCAGATATGGACCGAATTGGCCTGTTTAGTGAAATGGAGTATATTACTATTGGGGACAAATATGTGTCACCATATAATCGTAAGTATATTTTATTTCATTCATTGTTAAATAACTGGTATTTTTTTTTTACATAAAAGTTTCAGATTTAATGGTTGAGGTTAAGAATAATAAATGTTTTAAACTAGCACTGTCAAACTCAAACAGAAATGGAGGCCATTAAACCATACATAAGAATCCCTGTAGATCACATATTGACTTAGAAAACTGCATATTAACATTATCTGTGTTCTGTTATATTTTTATTTATTTTGTTAAAGATTTTCCAATTATATTTTAATTTGGTTGTAAAGGTACTTGGGAGTGTTATGGGCAGCATTTGGCCTGTGGCCCACGTGTTTTGTGCCTCTAACAAATATTCACACAAATTAACAAGTATTTTAGAGAATATGTTCTAATGTTGTTTAAGCTTAAGACCTGAAAGAGTGGGGCTGTTTTATTGTTACCCATTTCCCTTTGATATACATTAACATTGTGTCCTCACAACTATCCTGTGAGATAGGTAATGTATGTATAATAATAATATATATTTAGTAATATAATATATAATATAATATAATATAATATATTATTTTATAACATAAATAACATTATATGATATATCATATTATAATTTATATAGCTTTTAAGGTTTGCAAAATGCTTTACAAATATTGTCTCATTTGATCCTCACACGAACCATGCAATAGTTATTATCCCCATTTTACAGATGAGGAAACTAAGGCAAACAGAGGTTCAGTGACTTGTCCAAGGTCACCCAGCTGGCAGGTGTTTGAGGCTGGATTTGAACTTGAGTCCTCCTGACCCCAGGCCTGGTGCTCTGTCTACTGAGTTGCCCAGCTGCCTATGTTATCAGCCCATATTAGAAATGAGAAACCTAGACCTGAAAGATGTTAAGCACCTTGCCCCTATCACAGAGTTAAGAAGCCACAGAAGAGGAATTTGACTGGAAGTCTCCCCTAACTCCAGGTTCCAGACTCTTGCTATTGGCAGCATTCTGTTGCAGTTCAATAGGAAAAGCCCATTGAGAACTGAGAGCCTCTAGAAATGACCTTGGTTGTCAAGCTGAGTGCTTTAATCATTAAAGAGATAAAAACTGATATTAGTCACCATAAAGCAATAATTAGTGTTGCTCTGATTAAGGGTTGAATGGCTTCAAGATCTGATTGTGTCCATTACTGGTACAGAGAAGGAAAAACAAAACTGGAGAATTAGAGTTGGATGGAGACTGCAATCACAGAATCAGAGTCTTCAAAATGAAAAGGTCCAGGGGCAGCTAAATGGAGCAGTGGATGGAGCACCGGCCCTGGATTCAGGAGGACCTGCGTTCAAATGTGGCCTCAAATACTTCACACTTACTAGTTGTGTGACCCTGGGCAAGTCACTTCACTCCATTGCCTCACAAAAAAAAAAAGAGAGAAAAAAGGCCCACAGCGGCCAACAAGTCCAATCCATGCCCACAAAAGGATGCCCAGTATAACAAGCCCACCAGCTGGCCATCCAGCCTCCACTTGAAGACCTTCAGGAAGGCAGAGCTCACTATCCCCCTAGGCAGCCCATGCCACTTTTTGGACAGCTCTAATGGTTAGGAAGTTTTTTTTTCCTTGCTGTCAAGCCTAAATTTTCCTCATTGTAACTTCTGCCCTTTGCTCCCTGTTGCTCCTGATTGTTCTCTGGGGGCCAGTCAGAAAAAAATCTAATCTCTCTTCTATGTAGCAGTCCTTCAAATACTCAAAGGCAGCTAACATGTTCCCCCCAAGGCTTCTGTCCTGCAGAGTAAACATCCCCAGGCTCTTCATTGATATTGGGCTTAAGGCCTTTCACCATGTCCTCTTCTAGACATTCTTTGTTTTATCAATGCCTTTCCTGAACTTTAGTACACCGAGATGAACACAATATTCTGATGTGGTCTGATGAGGGCAAATTACAAGAGGGACTGTGATTTCCCTGTTCCTAAAAGATGTACAAGGTCATTTGGCCAAAGAGCTCATCTTCTTTGCCACCCACATTACGTGGCTTACTCCTCTTGAGATTGCAGTGCAGTAAAGTCCCCAGATATTTTTCAAAGGACTGTCTAACTATGCTTCTTAATTTCTGTACTTTTTGAAGTTAATTTTTTGAGCCCAAGTATATGGTTTTATCTCTGTTGAATTCTTTCTGGAACCTTTGTTCTATTGTTAACAAACTGTCCCTTATTTTAGACTTGTGTCTGCCATGCTATTTAGCCTTTAGGACTCTTTCCCATCTCTTCCCATTCATTTTCTATACAAATCCACCAGACATGCTGATGGCATTCTTACAGATCTCTTGACATGGACCAATGGAACATGCAGGATAGGGTAGTAGAGATGAACAATAGAGATGATTTATGTAAACAACTGTTAACACTACCTATAACTATTATTTTATTGTTCTGAATCTCAAAACTGACAAAGATAAAATGGAAAAGGGTTAATTTCATTAGTGAATATTAATGGAAATGGTAAATAAAATATTTGCAAATCAAATGCAGAAATATATTTTAAAATTACTTTTTATGATGAGCTATGATTTATACCAGAAATCTAAGGATGGCTTTCAATTTTAGGAAAATAATTAGTACAATAAATCCTGTTGAGAAATACCTCAAGACAGCCATGCTAATTCACAGCTGGTGGAGCTGTGAATTTGTCCATTGAGTCTGAAAACCGTTTGGAATTATGTGAGAAAAGTTACTAATTTGGCCAGAGCCAAGAAGGTAGAGTAGCAAGAAATTCAGCTGCTCTCCCCCTCATAATTCCTCTTTCAAACAGATCTAGAAAACATATCAGTCTGAATCTTGATCAGGAAATCTAAGAAAAAAATCAATGAGACATTTTTTTAGCCCAGGTTGGCATAGGGAGTCAGAAAGGTCTGTGGACACTGGGGACAACAGCCAGAAATGGCCACAAGGAATATTCCAGTGAAAGGGAAGACTGTGCTTCTAGCCTTGTTTGCAGTTCACAGGAATGACAGTGCAGGAATCACAGACCTAAGGAAGCATGCAATTCTGTCACTCTGAACCAGCAAAGCTTCTCATAGAGTTTCTCATAGTCTGTTCTTGCTCAGAGATAGATCCATGCCATGAACTTGCAGAACTCAGACCAGGGGGCAGCAATCAGACTTTGCTCTACAACAGACCACTTTTAGGGTATGAAACCTTATAGGTCCTCAACCTGAGCTGTTCCTGAGATTCTGGAATAACATAATACTCAGTACCCCCCAAAAAGCAGCAGCAGGATGAGTCCAGACCTTCCCTCCAGAAGTGTGCAGAGCCTGGCAGAGCCTTCAGGTTTGAAGTTAGGAAGTAGGTTAGAAGAATGAGCAAACAAAAAAGGAATCAAATAAGGTTCAATAATGACAGAGTTGCTCAAGACACAAACTCAGAAGAACATCTACAGACAAAGCCTTAAAGAAAAGTATAAGTTGTGCACAACTCCAACTGGAATTGCAGGAAGAGATAAAGGAAAAGGTTGTTTTTTTTTTCTTTTTTTAAGATTTAAATCATTGGTGTCAAACTCAAATAGAATCAGATCCCTGATATGCATATTGACTTAGAAAATAAGTTAAAATTATCTATGTTGTACTGCATTTTTATTTTGTTAAACATTTCCCAATTACATTAAAATATTTTTTTATTCATTTTGAACTTAAATATATAAAGATAAAAAAAGAACATTTCCATGTACACAGCACAACATAAAAAGAAGATTCACCATAAAACCATGAATTCAAACACTGTTTTTTAAAAACTGTATAAGTACTACAAATTGTTTTCAAAGCTACTGTGCTTTCTGTGTTTCCTTCTGTATTTTGTTTTCTGCTGTACACTTTTTATATTTTTTCCCTCCTTCCTCTCCCTGCCCTAGAAATGGCTACCATTACACACACACACACACACACACACACACACACACACACACGTATATAAAACCATACTGTATGTATTTCTGTTTATTGGTTATTGCTCTGGAGGCAGATAACATCTTCCTTCATAGGTTCTTTGTAGTTGATTTGAGTATTTATTATACTCAAAATGACTTAGTTGTTCTTAAAACAATATTGCTGTTACAGTATACAACATTCTCTTGGTTCTGCTCATTTCACTCTTCATTATTTCGTGCAATCTTTCTATGTTTTTCTAAAATCAACTCTTATCGCACAATAATATTCCACCACAATTATTCCCCAGTTGACAGGTGTCCCTGTTCTTTGCCACCACAAAGAGAGTTGCTATAAACATTTAAGAACATATAGGTTCTTTCCCTTTTTCTCTAATCATCTTGGGAAACAGACTTAATAATGGCATTGCGGGGTCAAAGGGTAGACAGTTTAATACAGGCATAATTCCATATTGCTCTCCAAAATGATTGGATTAGTTCACAGTTCCACCAACAGTGGATGTGTCTCAATTTTTCTACATCCTCTCCAACATTTGTTGCTTTCCCCTTCTGTCATTTTAGTCAATCTGTTAAGTGTAAAATGATATCTCAAGGTTGTTTTAATTTGC
The DNA here is from genome assembly GCF_003287225.1 of Phascolarctos cinereus. Lineage (NCBI taxonomy): Eukaryota > Metazoa > Chordata > Mammalia > Diprotodontia > Phascolarctidae > Phascolarctos > Phascolarctos cinereus. Next base: position 65,112,468 of record NW_027556402.1, on the reverse strand, counting down.
ATTTCCCTGATCAATAATGATTTAGAGTATTTTTTCCATGTGACAATAAATCATTTTGATTTCTTCATTGGAAAACTGCCTGCTCATATCCTTTGATCATTTATCAATTGGGGGATCTCAATTAGGTTTTAATCTGGTGAGCCTGCATTTGACACCTCTGATTTAAATAATGTTTTTATCAATTAAATAAGAGTACTAGAAGAATAAATATTGGAAAAGATAAGAGTTATAGAACAAAGAATTGGAAAGGGAATTAACAGCTTGATAAAAGAGGTGCAAAAACTTGCCTAAGTAACAAACTCCCTAAAAATTATAATGGACCAAATAGAAGTCAATGATTGCATGAGAAACACAAAGTATTACAGCCAAAAGACTTTTAAAAAATAGAAGAAAAAGTATCTCGTAGCAAAAACAACTGATGTGGAAAACATACTGAAAAAAATTTAATTAGACTGCCTGTATGCCATCACCAAAAAAAGGGGGAAAAGCCTATACATCCTATTTAAAAAAAAAACCAACTATAAAAGTGCCCGTATCTCTTAGAACTAAAGGACAAAGTAAAAATAGAAAAATCCACTGCTCGCTTCTTGAAAGAAATCCCAAATTAAAACTCCTAGGAACATCATAACCAAAGTTCAGAGCTTTCAGGTCAAAGAAAAATTGCTGCAAGCATCCAGAAAGAAAAATGTATTCAGGTATTGAGGCACCGTAGTTAGGATCACACAAGATTTACCAGCTACCACAATTAAGGAACAGAAAACTTGGAATACGTTATTCCAGAAAGCAAAGGATATGAGCAACAACAACTTAGCCAGGAGAAAAATGAACCTTTAATGTAATTGAAGATTTCCAGGCATTCCTGATGAAAAGATTACAGCTTCATGGAAACTTTATGGTACAAACACAGGCAAACATTCATGAGCAGGCGTAAAGGACTAAACAAGGATAAAGTGCTTACATTATAATGTGAAGAAATGATACATGTGCCTTGTGAACCGTATTCTCGTCAGGGATCATTAAGGGGGTCTAATTAGATAAGGCTTGGAAGTGGTTCTGTTATGTCCTGATAATCTTAAAAGAACAATGGAAAAGGATGGGGAGAGGAATATACTTGTAGGGGAGAAGAAGAGAGAAGATGGGGAACATCTCAAAATTAGAATGCACAAATAGAAGTCTACGAAAACAGAGAAAGGGGTCAGGGAAGCAGGTGACATTTGAACCTTACTCTCATCTGAACTATTCAGAGCGGGAGAGGAATACATAAACACAAGTTGGATACAAAAATACATTTCACTGAACAGAGAAATAGGAGGGAAAGGGGAGAAAAGCGGGGAAGTAGGGAACAGAAAGAATAGATTAAAGGAGGTACTGGTCCTGAGCAAAACAGATCTAAGGATGTATAAAAATATAGCATCTTCTTTTTCAGTGGCAAAGAATTGGATACTGAGGGAGTGCCCACCAACTGAATGTCTGAACAAGTTGTTGTGTATCAGTTTAACAGAATACATTACAGTTTAATAGAATAAGTATTTCTTATCATGTAAGAAATGATGAAGGGGTTTTTTTTAGGCAAACCTGGGAAGACTTGTATGAACTGGTACAGAGAGAGGCAAGCAGAACCAGGAAAACAGTTTATATATAAAGTTACAACAATATGATAAAGATAAAAAATTTGAAAGACTTTGGAATTTTGATCAGCAGAATAACCAACCATGGATATCACAGAACTCATGAAGAAATATGGTACCTACCTCCCAAGAGAGAGGTGTAAACTCAGACTGAAGATTGAGATGAATTTTTTTGATCATGGCTTTTGTGGGAATTGATTTTACTTGATTGTAGATATTTGTAACAGTGGTTTTTTTTTTTCCCATTTGGGTTGGGGGGAAGGAGGGAGAAAAGGCAGATTTTTATTAATTAAAAATATAATTTTGAAAAATATTACTAAATTGTTTGTACCATTTGATCCAAATGCTGAATTTCTATTCAGCCAATCAACAAGGATTTTATAATGCCAGCAAGCCAAAATATCAAAATATTATGTACCAAAATGTTAACAGCATCATTTCTAATAGTAGTAATAATAATATCTACCATTTGTATAGTACTACCATGTGCCAGGCGTTGTGCTAAGTGCTTTACAAAGATTTTTACATTTTATTTTCACAACAGTCTTAGGAGGTAGGTGCTATTATTACCCCTATTTTATAGTTGAAGAAATGGAGACAAGCAGAAGTTAAGTGACTTCTTCCAGCTAGTAAGTGTCTGAGACTGAATTTGTCCTGAGGTCTTCCTGGCTCCAGGTCCAGTCCTCTGTCCACTGTGCCCCCTAGCTGCCTCTAATAAAAAAGCTGGTTACAAACTGTGTGTCCAGTAGTTGGGAAATGGCTGAACAAAATGGTATAGTAATTTAATAGAATATTTTTATAACTTAAGGAAGGCCTCCAGTATGTTGAATAGACCCCCTTTTGATGAATTTATGGAAGAACATGGATAAGAGTTACATAGAAGGGGAAATGTGGATGGGTTACGAAGGAACTTACAAATTAAGGAGCTCACAGATCCATTTGAGCGAGGAGTAACAAATATAAAGAATTTATAGAAATGTGAACAGATTTGTATGAACTGTTGTGAAGTTTAGAAAGCAGATACAACAATGTAAATGAGGACAACACTGAGAAGTACTAACACTCAGGTAGAACCAACTAGATAATATTGGTTCCAAATTATTAAAGTTAAAGCACATACCTTTTATTTTTTTAAAACTTTTAATTGAATTTTATTTTAGACTCAAACACCAGCACACAAATGCAAAATAGAGGAAAAAAATCATAAACTTAAATATTGGAACTTAATTACAAAGTAAGGAAAAAAAAGCATGTCATGTGCATAAGCAGAACATGAGAGAAGATTCAAAATATGTAACAATAAATTTTCATTTCAAGAAAACCCATAGGGTAAATACTACACATTGTGTTGAGAGCTGTCCATCTTTTCTTTGCTTGCGTGTAAGTTTTCTTTGGAGTTAGGAAGACAGGCTCAAGTTTTGCCTTTCCCATATGCGTCCTGTATGACTTAATTTCTCAGGGCCTCCAAGACTAGAGGTTGCAAAACACATACTGATCAGCATTGATGAGGAGAGTTCCAAATCAGAAGTTCTCTAACCCCATAAATTTACAGTGATCTGTACCCCCCAAAAATGACACATATGAAGAACACAAAGGGACATGTGAAGTAATGCTGAGTGCTAATAATAACGTTGTAATGAAGGTTGGGGAGTTGATCAAAATGACTCAAGTCTATTGATTTTCCCTTCACAGCTAATGAAATTACAACAAGGGGTAGATAACAGAAACAAAAAGATATTACAGTTGGAAAGTACAAAGAAGTTTCTATACTCTTACCCCTTTATGATGTATGAAGAATTTTTTCAGTCAGGTTTATGGGACTAGATTTGTGTAATCATCTCAACTTCCCTACTAGAATGTAAATTACGGGCAGGGACCAGTGTGGTTTTTTTTCCCCCTCTATTTATTCCCAGACCCTAGCATACATAATACCTTGTACATTGAAGTAGCTTGATAAGTATTTGTTGAAAGGCTAATATGGAAATATGTTTTCCATGGCTATACATCTATAATCTGTATCAGAGTGCTTGCCTTGTCAAGGAGAGCAGAAGAGAGGGAATAAGGGAGAGACATTTTAAAAATGAACGTTAACAATTGTTTTTGCGTGTGATTGGAAAAATATATAAAAATCTAAAAAATGAGTATTTGTGAAATTGAAGGCATATTTGTATAATAAAACAATATTAAAGCAATAGAAACACTTGAATAAGGAAACACTTTTAAAGGCATACTTATATAAGAATTAAAAGCAGCTTAAGTCCAAATCATTGAATAGCATGGTGAAAAAAATCTTTAATTGTAATTGAAAATATTTAAGTCAAATTTGAAAGCCTTTTTTCTGTATATGCAAAGAAAACTCTGAAGGTGTGGATGGAGGTGGCCCTAGGGTCTCAAAGACAATTCCACAAGACCAAAGTACTGACACACTGAACCAAGTGTAAGCTCTTGAGGTGCAGACTCAGCAAAGGACTCAATACCTAAATATCAGTCAAGCTAACTTCAGAGATGTATATCACGAGGTTGACTGAAAGAGACAGCTTCTAAGAACTATACAGTGCTTAGCACATAGTTTATGCTTAATGTTTATTGACTGACTAAATGACTAAGACCTATGATACCCGTATGGTATCGTCACAGACTTTTGAAGTGCTTGTTAGATGTATAACTAGATGAAGAAATATAAATACATAAAGAAAATCATTGGTATTATATTTGTACCATGTCCTGAGTTGTCTGTTTCATTTATACTGTCTCATTATTAAAAGTCTGCTTCCAAGTCTTTAAATGTCATGGTTTTCCCAGTTTACATAATAATTGACACATCATAAACAGATCAGAATGGTTTATTCTTTGCTTTCTTTTTCCTGTTGCCACCTCCTGTCCAGTTTATCATATTAATTAGGAAAAACAATCCTTGTATAAATTGTCATCTATATAGTCTAGTGTAGAGATCACCAAATCCAACCAGCTTCCTGGTTGGTACTGCCCATGAGCTAAGGATGGTTTTTTTTTTTAATTTTTAAAAAATTTTTTCATACAACAAAACTTTAAAAATGTAAAACATATTTTTAGCTCTCTGGCCATACCAGTGGGATTTGGCAAACTTGCCAGTTAATGGAAATGACATTGAACTGAATCCAATATGGATTCTAGGACTTTATTGTTTTGCTCTATTTACTTCTGTGATCTTGGATAAGTAACAAATCTCTGAGTCTTAGTTTTGACACCTATAAAATGAGTAGTTTAGACTGAAGCTTCTCACAATCTTTTTCCGCTCTAAAAAGATACAATTCTATCAAGAGCCTTTTTATATGTTAGGTTTATGGAAGAGATCTTCTTAGGTCTTAGGGTCATTTATTCTATAATACTTAATTCTCAAATAACTATTTTTAGTTATGTACATTTCAAACACTTTTAAAGGTTAAAACTACCAATTGTACTGAATCTGAATTTGATGTTTATAATTTTATATTTTACTGCTTGAGAATTTTATAACATTTCAATTGCTATTAAGTATATAATTAATATGTTGCAACTTCTTTTAAAGGACCTTTTAATGAAACTGCTGGCAAAAATAGACAGATGCTGCCTGGGGGTAGTAAAATGATGTCAGCTCTACAACAAGGTTTCTTTGAGCCTCAGTTTTTAAGAATATTTGAAGGTGAGGGCTACGTAAATCTGAATCAAGTAAGGAGGCGATATATGTTACAAGAAGCCAAAAAAAATTTAAGCAAACCCTTCCTTCCCAGTAATGGAGAAAAAAAAGCGTAAGTGTTGGGGGGAAAAATCTTTTAAATGAAATTATAGATTTATTTTTGCTCAGTTATTCTTTTTCCTAAGACTTGCTTATGCATTTTTTTTGTTTCTAGATGTAATTCTTAAAGTTAATTTGAATTTTGCAGCTTATTGATTCCAGGTTCATATCAGTTCCAAATGAAGTAGATCTTAATCATTGGACAGGGAGACACTTTGAATAATCAAGAACTCACACTCATCCTTTCTTTTCATTATCTAAGCAATTCAAACACACCAAAATTTGGATAGGTTGGTGTTTGAAATAGACTTGAGGTGTCCTGTTTCTTTTTGAGCTCCATTTAAGTGCAGAAACCTTCACAATTAAAAGGTCAGTAGAAAAAGTATTTTCATCACTGCACAGCATTGAGGAACCTTATATGTACACACATACACATGGACCCAGCCCTCACTCAAGTCTCACATTCTCACTTGTCCCCCTTTACCTACAATCTCAGTCACACTCCCCACCCCACACTCTTCTCACAAACCATTCTAACTTCTGTTGTTTCTCAGAAATACATGTAGATCATGTACCACAAAGACCAGATGGTCTCCTGATGTGCATATTTGGCTATTTTTGATCACTGATCTACCTCAACAAGAGTAGATCTCAGAGGTGTCCTGTTTTGAGGGTAGAACCAAGAGGAAGCAGTTGAACCTTAAGGGAAAAAGATAGTTGAAATGAGACTACATCTTAGGGAGGCTTTAAAAAGCTCTTTCTCCTTCAGCCCTGTGGCCACACAAAGTGAATCTAAATATAATATGATTTGCATTTGGTTTAATTCTAAAATATGAGATAAATGTCTAAGAATCCAGAAAACTCAATTATCCACAAAAAAATTTCTAAGCTTAACGTGACTTTTCCCTTTTGCTCAGCATCCTTAAAAGATTGTCAGTTGCACATAGTTTGGAGAATTATACGCAGAACCCCCATGTAAAACAATTCAAAGTAGTAATCATATTTGATTGAATCCATTCAGTCAAAGGGCTGCACTTGAGGACCTAGAGGGCCACATGTGGCCTCAAGGCTGCAGGTTCCCTACCTCTGGCTCCAGCATCACTGACATAAATGAGGTGGTTTGGAACCTTGTAAAAATCAAATTGTTGGAAAGAAAAATTATTTGCCTTATTTCATCTTTATAGTTTATTAAGTTTTTTAAAATAAAAATATGTTAAGGAAAAAGAAAAATCAACTTTCTGGCAAAAAAATTATTTTAAAATGTAGTTTAATTTACTAACTAACATTAGTGCTATTGTAAGATTTTTAAAAACACTTATTTTATATGAAAAAAAACCTATTTGTTTAAAGAGTAATTTATGCTTCACCTTTAATTCATAAACCTAAAGCAGTAGCAATAGTGTGATGCTGTAGAAAATGAGCTGGGTTTGGGGGTAGGGTTTGCACTCAGATCCCAGTTCTGCCACTACTACCTATGTGGTCTTGGTAGTCATTTTATTTCTCTGACCCTCAGTTTCCTCATGAATAAAACAAGGGGGATTGGACCAAATGACCACCACAACTATGGATGCTGCATAACTGATGTACCAGTAAGATATTCATTCTTTTACATTCGTGTTCATGTTCAGTTGTCTGATCATGTCCGACTCTTGGCTAAGATGCTGGAGTGGTTTGCCATTTCCTTCTAGAGCTCATTTTAAAGATGAGGGAACTGAGGCAAACAGGGGTAAGTGACGTGCCTAAAGTCACACAGCTAGTGAGTTAGTGAGGCTAGATTTGAACAAAGGAAGATGAGTCCTTCTGACTCCAAGCTTGCCACTCTATTCCCCGTGCCACCTAACTGCTTTTTCATTTGGTCTACGTTAATTCTAAAATTAGGGTTGCTCAGAAAGTATAGGTTGTAGCATGCTTATATTGTGAAAAAAATAGATTAAGAAACACTTTTCTAGTTATTATGTATACTTGAAAGTATTGAAACTGTGTCTTCAATATACAGTCACTGAGATTTTCTGCTAATTTAGTTTAAATATTGTATTTCTTGTTCTCTTCATATTTAGTCCAAGTTTATGGTTTTTCTACTTTATTCATGAGAATTGAGGAGAACAGGTTTCCTTTTCTTTGGTCATAAATCTCAAAATTCCTGTATTCCTCCAAGTTCAAAATTAATTTGAATTTTCTGTTTTCTTTATTAATCTTTAGTTCTTAAACCATTTTACTTTTTCTTCAGATGAAAACTCACATTTACATGTCCTGTTCCTCTTGGCCAACTTTATGCCTTTTTCTTCCTGAATAGATATTTTGTTGATTTCTAGCTTTTTTACCCTCCATATTACAATGGAATATAATGATAAATTTTAGAAAAGTACTTATTAATTGTAATTTTAATTTATGGTAATACAGAAACTTTAAAAAACCCAAATAAGTAGTTATTAATATATCAGTCCTATTCATCAAACCAGAAAGGATTTTCATGAATAAGGGAGAGCCTCAGGCAAATAATGGAATGAGAAGTTATAAGGGAATTTATCTCTTTAATATTTCCCCTCAAAAACAGAAGTAGAAATGTCGAAACCAAGCAAAAATGCAAGAAATTCTCAAAAGTAAATTTAAAATATATTAAAAAAGAGAGCAAACCAAAGAAAAACTTGGGGTAAATGAAAAAAAATGTATTTAAAGAAGCTAAGGGAAGTATTCCAGAAAAAAAAACAACACAGCACATGGAAAGAGTATCAATTATAGAATTAGAAACAAAGCTGGAATTTTCTTAGGACATCAAAATGGAATTTAAAAAAAGACATGAAATTAGCAAAAATAGCATGAGATGAAATAAGAAGGAATTGGTGCGATATCAAGAGAAGATGAAATGCAATTGTGGATAAATATTAATGTAAAATATAAAAAAAATGCCATAAAATTATTTTATTGGAAAACTGGATGAGGAACATAGGAAGAAGGAAAAATAAGCAACTTAGTAATTGGATAAAATAATGACAAAGTGATTTCTGGAAGAGAAAAAGAGAAAATTGAGAATGACCAGATTTCCTGAAAATCATTTAGAACATTTTTGGAAATTGTAAAATTTCCTGACAATATTGAAACAAGTGAAATATTATAAATATAATGAACAAGACTTCAAGAGGGGTGAGTTCCAGATATAGCATTATAAATTTTGAAAACAACAGCTACAAGGAAATACATTTACAAATGTCCTAGAAGAAAATCATAGGTTAAAGTCCTTCATTTTTTGCAGTATTTTCTATAAAAATAAGAGACAATATAAGTTGGAATATTACATATCCATTGTCAAGAGATATGAGACTTTGTTTCCAAATTTTCAGCACGTGCAGGGATTCTTTTAAAAGACAAAAGATATACATGAATTTAAACAACTTACAGAGACAAGAAGTATTAGATTTTTTGAGAGAAAGGCAGAGAGAAAGATTACACAAAACCTCTGGAATGGATCATCAATGAATACTTAATTGTTTACTGTCAATGAAATAACTGTAGGAAATATTTTAAAATTAGTTGAATTGTTTTTTTTTCATTTTCCATTTCTTCTATTTTGTTTATTTCATTATTTTATTCTGAACTTATCAAATACCCCAAAATGAGCATTTCTAAGTACAAAGAACATAAAAAGAGAATTGTATTTGTAGCCATTCTATACCACTTTATTTCTAAAAATGTCTTTCCATGTCTTTTTGAAATAATTTATTCATTTCTGATAGCATGAGTACTCTGTCCCATTCATATACTGTAACTTGTTCAGCCATTCCTCAGATAATGTACATCATTTGAGTTTCCAGTTCTTTGCCAAAAAGCTGCTTTAAATTTTTTTGCCCATAAAGGACTTTTCCCTTTATTTTTGTATTCTTTTAGGTATAGGTCTAGCAGTGGTATATCTGGGTTGAAGACAAGCAGTGCTTAGTATCTTTTTGTATATAATTCCAAATTGCTTTCCAGAATGGTTGTCCCCATTCACAGGACCATCAACATCAACATGCCTGTTTTCCCACAGGCCCTCCAACATCTTATCTTTTTTTCTTTAGGTCATCTTTGCCACTCTGATGTTTCTGAAGTGGAATCTCGAATTGCTTTAATTTATATTTCTCTAGTTAATAGTGATTTGGAGCATTTTTTCATATATTTATAATAACCAGTATTTCCTTCTGGTAGAATTGTCTGTTCGTGTCTTTAAACTATTTATCAATTGAAGAATGACTTTTTTTCCCCTTATTTCTTCTTTTACTTCTTCTTATTTTTCCCCAGTTACATGTAAAAACAATTTTTAACATTCATTTAAAAATTTTTGAGCTTCAATTCCTCTCTCCTCACCCCCTTCCTCATCCCCATAGAGAAGGCAAGCAATTCGATATAGGTTATACATGTGTAGTCATGCAAAAATTTTCATAATAGTTATATTGTGAAAGAAAACACAGACAAAAAAAAAACCTCAAGAAAAAGTTCACAGGTATACTTTAATCCATATTTGAACACCATCAGTTCTTTCTCTGGGGATGGAGAGCATTTTTCATAAGTCCTTCAGAGTTGTCTTGGATCATTGTATTGCTGAGAATAGGTAAGTCATTCAGAGCTGACCATCTTACAATATTGCTGTTACTTTGTAGATAGTACGTTTCATTTTGAATCAGCTCATGTTTTCCAGGTTTTTCTGATCATCATTTTTCTGATTATCACCTGATCTTGCTCATCATTCCTTATAGCACAATAGTATTCTATCATAATACATATGACAGTTTGTTCAGTCATTCCATAATCGATGGGTATCCCTTCAATTTCCAGTTCTTTGCCACCAGAAAAGAGCTACTATATATTTTTTTACATATAGTTTCTTTTCCTTTTTGTTTTTTATCTCTTTTGGGATACAGACCTAGTGGTATTGCTAGGTCAAAGGGTATGCATGGTTTTAAAGCCCTTTGGGTATAGTTCCAAATTGCTCTACATAATGGTTGAATCAGTTCACAACTCCGCCAACAGTACATTAATATCTCATTTTCCCCACGTCCCCTCCACTATTTGTTATTTTCCTTTTCTCTCCTATTAGCCAATTTAATAGGTATGAGGTTGTACCTCAGAATTGTTTTAATTTGTATTTCTCCAACAGTAAGTTAGAGCATTTTTTTTCATATAGATATAGGTAGCTTTGATCACTTCATCTGAAAACTTCATATCTTTTGATCATTTATCAATTGAGGAATGGCACTTATATTTATAAATTTGACTCAGTTCTCTATATATACACTGTATATATTCAAAAATTTTTTTCATAGTTACTATTGCTAACTGTATTTCCCTCCATCCTCTTTCTGCCCCCCATTTATTCTGTTATCTGTCTCCTTTCACCCTGTCCCTCCTCAAAAGTGTTTTGCTTCTGACTATCCCCTCCCCAATCTGCCCTCCCTTCTGTCATTCCTCCCCTTCTCGTATCCCATTCCCCCTCTACTTTTCTGTAGGTTAACATAGATTTCTGTACCCAGTTGAGTGTGTATATTATTCCATTTACTGATGAGAGTAAGATTCACTCACTCCCCCTCACATCCCCCCACTGTAAAAGCTTTTTCTTGCCACTTTTATGTCACATAATTTATCCTATTCTACCTCTCCCTTTCCCTTTTTCCCCAGTACATTCCTATCTCACCCCTTAATCTTAATTTTATTTTTTAGCTATCATCCCTTCATATTCAACTCACACCTGTGCCCTCTGTGTGTGTGTGTGTATTTATACACACACACACTCACTCCTAATTGCCCTAATAATGAGAAAGCTTTTAGGAGTTACAAGTATCATCTTCTCATGTAGGAATGTAAACAGTTTAACCTTATTACATCCCTTACGATTTCCCTTTCTTATTTATCTTTTTATGCTTCTCTTGAGTCATGTTTGAAAGTCAGATTTTCTATTCAGCTCTGGTATTTTCATCAAGAATGCTTGAAAGTTCTCTATTTCATTGAATTACCATTTTTTTCCCCTGAAGAATTATATTCAGTTTTGCTGGATAGGTGACTCCCCAGGTGTCTCCTGGTTGAAATCCTGGCTCTTTTGCTTCTGGAATATCATATTCCAAGCCCTCTGATTTTTTAATGTGGAAGCTGCTAAATCTTGTGTTATCCTGACTGTGGCTCCATGATATTTAAGTGGTTGCTTTCTGGCTGCTTGCAGTATTTTCTCCTTGACCCGGGAGTTCTGGAATTTGGCTATAATATTCCTGGAGGGTTTTCATTTTGGGATCTCTTCCAGGAGGTGATTAGTGGATTCCTTCAATTTCCATTTTACCCTCTGGTTCTAGAATATCAGGGCAGTTTTTTTTGATAATTTCTTGAAAGATCATGTCTAGGCTCTTTTTTTTGCTCATGGCTTTCAGGTAGTCCAATAATTTTTAAATTATCTCTCCTGGATATGTTTTCTAGGTCAGTTGTTTTTCCAGTGAGATATTTCATATTGTCTTCTATTTTTTTTTCATTCTTTTGGTTTTGTTTTATTGTTTCTTAATTGCTCACAAAACCATTAGCTTCTATTTGCTCCATTCTAATTTTTAAGGAATTATTTTCTTCAGTGAGCTTTTGTGCCTCCTTTTCCATTTGGCCAATTCCACATTTTAAGGAATTTTTTTTCTTAAGTGAATTTTTGTGCATCTTTTTTCATTTGACCGATTTTGCTTTTTAAGGCGTTGTTCTCCTCATTGGCTTTTTGTACTTCTTTTTTACCATTTGGCCTAGTTTTTTTTTTAAATATAAACTTATTTATTTGTAGTTTTCAACATTCATTTCCACAAGTTTTTGAGTTTCAAATTTTCACCCCGTCTCACCCTCCCCTGCCCCAAGATGGCATGCATTCTGAATATCCCTTCCCCTAGTCTGTCCTCTTTTCTTTCTCTCCCCCCTTCTCTTATCCCCTTCCCCTTCTATTTTCCTGTAGGGCAGGATAGACTTCTGTACCCCATTTCCTGTATTTCTTATTTCCCGATAGCATGTGAAAACTTTTTTTTAAACATATGTTTTTAAAACTTTAGGTTTCAAATTTTCTCTCTTCCTCCCTCCCCACCCACCCTCATTGAAAAGGCAAGCAACTCAATATAGGTTGTACATGTGCAGTTATGCAAAACACTTCCATAGTAGACATGTTGTGAAAAACTAACTCTGTTTCCCTTAATCCTATTCTGCCCTCCCATTTATTCTTTCTTTTGACCCTGTTCCTCCTCAGAAGTATTTACTTCTGATTACACCCTTTTCCAGTCTTCCCTCCTCTCTATCATCCCCCTGCTCTCTTGTCCCCTTCTCCCCCTATTTTCTTGTAGAGTAAGACAAACTTCCATACCCAATTGAATGTGTATGTTATTCCCTCCTTAAGCCAAATCCTATGAGAATAAGATTTACTCATTCCCTCACCTTCCCCTGCTTCCCCTCCACTGTAAGAGACTTTTCTTTTCTGTTTTTTCTTTGTGAGATAATTTACCCCATTCTACCTCTCCCTTTCTTCTCCTAGTATAATCCTCCCTTATCCAATTTTATTCTCCAGATATGACCCCTTAATCTTCAACTTACTCTGTGCCTTCTATCTATTTATCTATCTATCTGTCTATCTATCTATCTATCTATCTATCTATCTATCTACATACATATAATTTTTTTCCTCCAACTATCCTAATACTGACAAAGGTCTCATGAGTTATAAATATCATCTTTCCATGCAGGAATGTAAACAAATTCAGTCTTAATAAGTCTCTTATGATTTCTCTTTCCTGTTTACCTCTTCATGTTCCACTTGAGTCCTGTATTTGAAAGTCAAATTTTCTATTCAGCTCTGGTCTTTTCATCAAGAATGCTTGAAAGTCCTCTATTTCGCTGAATGACCATTTTTTCTCCTGAAGGATTATAGTTTGTTTTGCTGGGTAGGTGATTCTTGGTTGTAATCCTATCTCCTTTGCCCTCTGGAATATTATATTCCGTGCCCTGCGGTCCTTTAATGTAGAAGCTGCTAAATCTTGTGTTATCCTGATTGTGTTTCCACAGTACTTGAATTGTTTCTTTCTGGCAGCTTGTAATATTTTCTCCTTGACCTGGGAACTCTGGAATTTGGCTATATTCCTAGGAGTTTTCCTTTGGGGATCTCTTTCAGGAGGAGATCTGTGGATTCTTTCAATTTCTGTTTTGCCCTCTGGTTCTAAAATATCAGGGCAGTTTTCCTTGACAGTTTCTTGAAAGATGATGTCTAGGCTCTTTTTTTTGATCATGGCTTTCAGATAGTCCAATAATTTTTAAATTCTCCTGGATCTATTTTCCAGGTCAGTTGTTTTTCCAATGAGATATTTCACATTGCCTTCTAATTTTTCATTCTTTTGGATTTGTTTTACAGTGTCTTGATTTCTCATAAAGTCACTAGCTTCCAATTGCTCTATTCTAATTTTTTAGGAAGTATTTTCTTCAGTAGTCTTTTGGACTTCCTTTTCCGGCCCATTTTTCTTTTTAGGGCATTCTTCTCCTCATTGGCTTTTTGGACCTCTTTTGCCATTTGGGTTAGGCTATTTTTTAAGGTGTTATTTCTTCAGTATTTTTTTGGGTCTCCTTTAGCAAGCTGTTGACTTGTTTTTCATGATTTTCTTGCATCACTCTCATTTCTCTTTCCAGTTTTTCCTCTGCTTCCCTTACTTGCTTCTCAAAATCCCTTTTGAGCTCTTCCAAGGCCTGGGACTGATTCATATTTTTCTTGAAGGCTTTGGATGTAGGAGCTTTGACTTTGTTGTCTTCTTCTGGTTGTGTATTTTGATCTTCTTTGTCACCAAAGTAAGATAATATAGTCTGACTCTTTTTGCGCTGCTTGCTCACGATCCCGGCTAATTACTTGAGTTTTAAACTCTTTGTTAAGGTAAGAGTCTGCTTCCAATGTGGAGAATGTACTGTCCCAAGCTTCAGGGGTTTGTACAGCTGTTTTCAGAGATACTTGTAGGTACCTGTAAATTTTCAGTTCTTCCAAGGTGGTATGATAAGGGGCAAGGTGTTTACTCCTTTCCTGGCCTGTGACCACAAGTATTCCTTTCTGTCCTGTAACTGTGAGGAGGGGTTCCTCTCTACAGCCATTACAAGCTCCACCACGCCAGCATTCCTCCCCAGCACCGCCACCCAGAACTGTGACCCAGATCCAAACATGGGCAAAGCAAGAGATTCCTGCCTCAGCACTGGCAAAGAGATCCCTGCATTCCCTCTCTGATCAGCCACTGGATTCCCCCTCAGTCTGTGGGCCAGAAGCTCGAGAAGCAGCTGCACCCCTCAGGACCACACTCTTGGGGAATGAAGCTGAGACCCCGCTTTCCTTTCTCATCACCGACAGAAACAGACTCTTCCCACTGACCTTCTAAGTTGTCTTTGGCATTAGTGGATTGAGGAGTCTGGAAACCTCCACAGCTGCCCGAGATTCAATCCTCTGAGGCCTGCTCCAGTTCGCTGCGGCCTGTGCTCCCACGCTGCGCTGCACTCCCAGCCCGTTGCGATACACCTTTCTGATCAATCATCCAGGTTGTCTTGGGCTGGAAATTTGTTTCACTCTGTCTTTTTGTGGGTTCTGCTGCTTCAGAATTTGTTTAGAGCCAATTTTTATGAGTATTTGGAGGGGTTTGGGGGAGAGCTTAAGCAAGTCACTGCTTTTACTCTGCCATCTTGCCTAGTTTGTTTTTTAAGGTGTTAATTTTTTTCAGTATTTTTTGGTGTCTCTTTTACCAAGCTGTTGATTCATTTTTCATGATTTTCTTGTATCACTCCCATCTCTCCAGTTTTTCTTCTACCTTTTTCGCTTGATTTTCAAAATCCTTTTTGAACTCTTCCATAGCCTGAGACCAATTCATATTTTTCTTGGAGGCTTTGGATGTAGGAGGTTTGATTTCGTTATCTTCTTCTGAGTGTATGTTTTAAACTTCCTTGTCACCATAGTAACTTTCTATGGTCAGATTTTTTTCTTGTTGTTTGCTCATTTTCCTTGTCTATTACCTGATTTTTAACTCTTTGTTAAAGTAGGACTCTGCTTCCAGGGTGGAGGGTGAACCTGTCCCAAGCTTCAGGGATTTTGTGCAGCTGTTGTCAAAGATACTTGTAGAGACCTGTAAGTTTTCAGTTCTTCCATGGTGGTATGGTCTAAGGAGAGGCGTGTTTACTATTCTCCTGGCCTTTGCTCTGGTCTGTGAATGACCATGAGCACTCTTGTCTGCTCTGGAAATGTGAGGAGGGTTCCCTGCTTCATTGTGGCTGTGAGCTCTGGTGTCCTCCTCATCCTGGGACTGCTTTCCAGGACTGCAACCAAGATGCGGGTATGGACAAAGCAACAGAGTCCTACTTCAGTGCTAGCAAAGACATCCCTGTAATCTCCTTCTGACCAATTATTTGGCCCCTTTACCATCTGAGGACTGAGAGCTTTGGGAGAAGCCACAGCCACTGCTGATTCAGGGGCCTGATCTGTGCTGGTGCAGCCTATGCTGGACTATGCTCCTCTCTCATCCTTGTTCAGCAGACCTTTTCTGCCAGCCTTCTAAGTTGTCTTGGGCTGGAAAATTGTTTCACTCTGTTTTTTTGGTCTGCCGGTCTAGAATTTGTTTGGAGTCATTATTTTAAGGTATTTGGAGGGGTTTGGAGGAAAGCTCAGGCATATCCCTGCCTTTACTCTGCCATCTTGGCTCCACCTCCAAGAATGGCCCTTTTTCTTATGAATTTGAATCAGTTCCTTATATATTATGGAAATGAAACATTTATCAGAGAAACTTGCTGCAAACTAATCAGTGTTCATTAAGGTTTTCAAAGTTGTTTTTCTTTACAGTGTTGTTTTCCTTGTATAAATTGTTCTCCAGGTTCTGCTCACTTGACTCTGCATCTGTTCCTGCTTTCCAGGGTTCTCTGAAATTGTCTCTTTCATCTTTTTTTTTAAATGTACAATAACACTTCATTAGAGTCATTGTTGTTGTTCAGTCATGTCTGACTCTTTATGACCTCATGAACAACTGACCCTTCTGCCTTCTACTATCTCTCAAAATCTGTCCAAATTCACGTTCATTGTTTCCGTGAATCCATCTCATCCTCTGCTGTCCCCTTTTCCTTTTGTCTTCCATCTTTCCCAATATCTGGATATTTTCCAGTAAGTCCCATATTCTTGTTATGTGGCCAGAATATTTAAGGTTCATTTTCAGTATTTGACCTTCCAGTGAACTATCTTAACTAATTTAAGTATTGATTGATTTGACCTCCTTGCTGTCCGAAGGACTCTCAGAACTCTCCAGCACTACAGTTTGAAAGCCTCAGTTCTGTGGTGGTCAGCTTTCTTTATTGTCCAACTCTCACAATATGGACCTTTGTCAGAAGAATGATGTCTCTGCTTTAGTATGCTGTCCAGATTTGCCATAGCTTTCCTTCCAAGGAGCAAGCATCTTTTAATTTTATGGCTGCAGTGATCTTTGAGCCTGAGAATATAAAATTTGACTCTGCTGGCATTGCTTCTCCTTCTGGCAAGTGCCAGGAAGTGATAGAACCCATCACCAAGATCTTAGCATACCACAATTTTTGTAGCCATTCAACAACTGACGGGTATTCCTATAGTTTCCAGGTCTTTTCTTGGCATGCTTTTTTATCCTCCTTTCAGTATAAGGAAGTATTTTGCTTGTGACTGTTACTTACCTTTCTGGCATTGTTTTTATTATTAATTATGCCCTCTCTTTACTCCCTTCTTCCCTATCCTGTTTCCTTGCTGTGTTTGATATATTTCTACACCAACTCTGTGTGTGTGTATGTATGTATGTGCTATATGTGTATGTGTGCATGTTTTCAGTTCTTCTTTTGTGGTTCAGATGAAAGTGACATTTGTCTGAATTTTCTCCTTCCTCCATGGTTAGCCTTCTTATGTACCCCAGTTTTGAGAAATATTAAGTTCTGTACCTTCTGTCCTTTTCCCACCATACTGCATTTCTCTTGCCCTTCTTTCTCTTTCCCCTCTTACAACCCTCAGAATAAAATCCATCCACTGAAAATGTTAAGGTTCTGAGAGGAAATTTGTTTCTGGCCCCCATTAGAGTGCAGCTCATCATCCTCACTCTGCCCATTTAATTGCTCAAATAAAATACATTCACCTTTCTAGGGTTCGCTTGAGTCTCGTGTTTGCATTTCAGAGTTCCCGCGCTTTAGGAAGATTGCTTTACCAGCTGAATGGAGAACGGATTGGTGAGGGGAGACGCTTCACCCAGGGCAACCAACCAGAAAACTATTGCTGCAGCCCAGGAGTGAGATGAGGAGAACCTGTACCAAGATGGCAGCGGTGTGAATAGAGAGGAGGCATTGAATATAGATAGTTTGGAAATGCGGTGTGAGTGAAGAGTAATAGATGACACGGAGGTTGTGAGCGAGTGGCGGACTTCTCCTTAGTAATAGGGGATTTGGAAGGGGGAAAGATCATGAATTCTCCTTTGGATATGTTAAGTTTGAGATACCTGTAAGGCATACAGTTTGAGGTGTCCAAAAGGTATTTGGTGACGGGAGACTGGAACTTGGGAGGTAGATTAGGGCTGGAGAGATGGACGGATGGATCGATGGGCAGACCACCTGTATAGACACGATCATTGAGTCCGTGGGAACTGATGAGATTATCAGGCGGTGTAGCATAGAGGGAAAAAAGAAGGTTCAAGATAGGGCCTTAGAGGACGCTTACAGTTCAGTGAGTTTAACCTGAATGAGGTTCCAGTAAAGAATACCATGAAGGAGAGTCCGGTAGGAGAAAACATGAAAAACAACAACTATAAGTAGATTGAAAGTGCTACTGAGAACAGTAATGAAAAATGTTTTGTTAAGCAAATCATCAATAAGATAGTCCCTAAAATCATGAAATTATGCCTGTGGATGTAGAAAATGCCATTGATAAAATTCAACACCCATTTATATATTTTTTACAAGTATTAATGGAAGGATTTTTCCTAAATTCAGTAATAGGCTTTTTTTAAACTAAGAGATGATGTTATGTGAAATGAGGAAATATGAAAGATTTTCCTATTAAGAACAAGGCTAAAGCAGTGTTGTCTATGGTTATTATTTTTATTTGTCATAATTTGAGGAGTGTTAATTGTGGAAATAAGGCAAGAAAAAGAAATGAAGGAAATAAAGTACATGTAACAAAGAGTTTAAAGTAACCCTATTTGTAGATGATATGATGACATATTTAGACAGCCAAATAGATTAAATTTTTATAATTGGGGTAAAGGAAAAATTGATGGCATAGCATTAAATATACCAACAAAATATGTGAAATGCTTGGGCATTCACACAGACCTCTATAAAGACTATAAAATTTTAGCTGAAAGAAAAGAAGAATTAAATCATTGGAGAGATAGACAACATAAATAGGTAGGGCAAACAAATAGGGCAGATGGTAATATGACCCAGTTACCAGGGCAAGTCAGTAGGGTAAATGGGAATATGTCCCAGTTCGCAGGCTACCACCCTGCACTATCTCTATTCTCCCTTTTCCATTTTTTTTTTCAAATTTATTTTTAGCTCCCTTTTCCATCTTGACCCCTTTGGTGAATCAGTTCAGCTCTTGAGTCCCTTGCCCCCTTCTATCACTGATGTTTCCCTGCAAGGCCTCAGCCTTGGATCACTTATCCCCTTTCCTGCCTTCACTCCTACACATGTACTGCTGAATGAAGCTGACTGGGTCTCCTACAAATTCATATTACATTAACTCAGCTGGGCCCTCATTATGACAAAACGATCCTTTTACACTTTACTAATTAATTCACTGGAGACAGCTAGGTGGCACAGTAGGTACAGTGCTAGGCCTACAGTCAGGAAGACCCGAGTTAAAAACTGGCCTCAGACAGTTCATAGCTGTGTGACCCTGGGCAACTCACCTAATTCCATTTTCTTCAGTTTCTTCATCTGTAAAACGAGCTGGAGAAGGAAATGGCAAACCACTTCAGTATTTCTTCCAAGAAAACCCTAAACAGGGTCACCAAGAGTCAGATGCGACTGAAACAACTAAACAACAAAAATTAACTGACTTTTCATCCCTCCTCAAACTTCCCATGGCTTTCCATCTCCCCTCCCTCTCAGCTAAGGACCTTACCCATTTTTACTGAGAAAAAATTGAGGCCATTCACAGAGAGCTTTCTCTTTTCCAATCTTCCCCATCTCACATCACTCAGATGCCTTCTGCTATCTTCTCCCTGTCCCCCAGGACGAGGTGACCTTATCGTTGTGAAGGCACACCTCTTTATGTGCACAAAGATTCTGTTCTAACCTGTCTTCTCCAGCAGATTTCCCCTTCCATCATTTCTGTGCTCTCATTTATCTTCAATCTCTCCTTTTCTAATGGCCGCTTCCTTCCTATGTACAACCATGCTCACATCTCCCCTATCCTCTAAAAACCCTCACTTGATCCATCCATCCCACTAGCCGTCATCTTATAGCTCTTTTCCCTTTTGTGGGAAGGTTGTCTATGGTCAATGCTCCTTTCTGCTCCCCCCAAAATATGAACTTTAAGTTAAGCATTATCTTATATTCCTAGCAGCTAGCCAGGGCCCTGAAATTTAATAGGCACTTAGTAAATGCCTATTAAATAACTGGTTGAAGAATATTAAGGAGACCAATGGGGAGATAAAAAGGAGAAATGAGGACTTACACTGCCAGATCTCAGATTATTCTAAAAAGTGGTAATTAGCAAAATTATCAGGTACTGAATTTTAAAAAATAAGAAACTAGATCAAAGGAATAGAATCTGTAATTTCAAGCAGAGGCTTTCAGTGTTTCATAAATTCGATATAAAGCTGGGAATTATTATTCAGTTAAACTTTGGGGAAAATTGGAGAGCTTGTGCCAAAAAAATTAGGTTTTGTTATGTTTTGACAGATTTTTTATATAATCTTAGAGAGTATCTGGAGTACTGAATGGTGAGTGACAGTCCCATGGCTACACAGCTTATCAGAGGCAAAACTTGAGCCCAGGTCTTCCTGATACCAAAGCTGGCCTTTTGTCTGCTATAGTATGCTTTCTTTCTCACACCATATACCATAATAAATTCCAACTGGATCAGTGATTTAAATACCTTTAAAAATCATGAACTATTAAAAGAATTGGAATGGTTTACCCATCACTTCAGTGAAGTCAAAGAAAATTATAATTCAACAAGTAGAAGAAATTATAGGTAACAGAACAGATTGATTGTTAAAAAAGGGAATAAAACAAATTGCAAAAAAATCTTTGCCTTAAATATTTCTCATAAAAACTTGACATGCAAACCCCATAAGAAATGGACACAAATTTATAAGAAGACCCATTCTCCAGTGGATAAGTGTTTAAAGACAATTCCACATTCACAAAGACATTTCTCACCACTTTCAGATAAGTCAACTTATATTATTTTCTGTTTTTATATAAAAACACATATAAAATTTATATAAATTAAAACCTATACCACTTGCATTTGGAGAGGCTCTTTATGTCAGGGACTGGGTCTGGCTGGCCATCTGAAACCTGATGGTTACCCTTTTAGGAAAACAACCATATTGACTGGATCATTCTCATGGCAAGAGTGATAAATCTTGTGGTCTATCATCAGTGATGGTGATGATGATGATGATGATGGTGGTGGTGGTAATGCTTCCTGGCCTGTGAGCATGTCTGGGGCAAGATTTATACCTGTCTCAGCCTGACCCTCACAGATGTTTAATAGACCTGGGGAGTTGAGTTTTTGTTTGTTGGGGTTTTTTTGCTTTTTTGGTGAGGCAATTGGGATTAAGTGACTTGCCCAGGGTCACATAGTTAGGAAGTGTCAAGTGTCTGAGGCCAGATTTGAACTCAGGTCCTCCAGACTCTAGGGCCGGAGCTCTATCCAATGTGCCACCTAGCTGCTCTTGACCTGGGGAGTAGTTGAAGATGTATTTGGAATCTTGGAATGGCTCGTAGACTAGTAGGACCAGGGCTTGAAGAATTCACAGAAGTTCACTCACTTCCTAGACCTTGAAGAGGTTTTTATACCAACAAGTCTAAGAGACTAAGGGCCAAAGCGATGCCCTTGGAGGAGGGATAGTGTTAAACTTGCCTGTAGGTCACAGTTGTACTGTTTCAAACAGAAGGATATAGAGGAGAAACTATGATCATTGCATCCTTCCTGAGAAAAGGACACTACCCTAGGAAAAGTACTGCAAGTCAAACTTGCTTTGATGGCCACTGCTTTCAGGTCTGCCTTTCTCTTCTGCCTGAACTCTTTTATTCTCCCTTGATGCCATTCCAGTTGCCTGAATGAAGGTAAAATTCCTGATTTGAGTTTTCTTCCTTCTGGGACAATGCTACAATTAAAAGCAGCTAGATGGCTCATGGATAGAGGGCTGTGCCTGGAGTCAGGAAGACCTGAGCTTAAATCTGGCCTTAGATACTTGCTAGCTTTGTGACCAAGTAAGTCACTTAATCTCCATCTGCCTCAGTGTTCTCACACGTGTTGCGTTTGTTTTTGTCTAACTGTTTCTTTCTGATAAAGGAGGGTCCTGCAGGAGGGACCATTCAGAAGTGTCTGTTTTATTTAAAAAAAAAAGACAAGTTTAAAAGCTTAAAAACTTTTTTTTTAAATGAAGATGGGGAAGGAAAGCTAGAGCCCACATTTCAAAGGGCCTTCAAGTGCCATGGAAAGGCATTTAAACCTTACTTCCTAGGTAGTAGGGAGGAGCCCCTAAAGACTTTTGAGATTAGAAGAGACTTCCCTTTGTATAAAAGTCAGTCAGGCCGTGGGGTGAAGGACAGATGAAAGGCAGAAAGTTCATTGTAATAATCCACAGAGGAATAGTAACAAGAACCTGCTTTAGGGTAATGCTCATATGAAATGAAGAGGAAAGGGCAAATGTAAGAATATTGCTAACAGGGAATCATGAGGTCTTGCTAACCAAACAACAGGGCATTTGAAGCGAGGGAGAAGGAAGAGTCAGACATGAGTAACTGATGCTGTCATTGATAGGCATTGTTGAGTAGAAAAGTACAATTTGTTCAGCTTTTTCAGATGGCACTTATATTGGTGAATGAATGTGCAGAATATTGTGCTAGAAAATAGATTTCAGCTCTTTATGATTTTTCTGTGCTGTTTTGCTTTAAAGACCTTTATGTCAGTGCTATTAATAGGAACTGTATTAATTTCCTAGGAGATTATGAGTATTTTTTTGTGTAGAATATTTTAAACAAGCATAGTAAAATCCAAATAATATGTAAGATCTTATTATTCTTCACCTGAAAACTTATTAAAGGGGAAAATAGAATTAAACATTTCAGGACTATCAAGGGTTTATCCATCTTTTTGAAAGTTAGGAAAGTACATTTCTTTGCATATATCTGACTTAATGTTCTTGTTTTAATACATTTAAGATGTGGATTGGGCAGCTACTTTGGAACAATAGGTGGCCCAATTCCATTCTTCAGTGCCCAAGTAAAACCCAAAGAGAAATATATTGCTCCTGGAAAGAATTTGTACACAAATCCAGGAAAGAAAGGGACTGGATATGGGTAAGATACTTAATATTCATCCTTAAGCTTTTGTTGTCTATCATGTTCATAAAATTAGAATAAACTTAATTACCATTACTAATTTTTCTTCCATAGCTATGCAAATATTACCATAGGTAAACAGCTCTCGCACTCTGTTGACGTCTACGACACAGCAAAAGTAAATCTTCAGGTAAATTTTTTAGGAAAATTTCCTTTCTTCCAGGTGTATCTTGTTTAGCTTCATATCCTCACAGTATTTTTACCCTTGTAAGTTATATTTTGCTAGATACATTTTATGTCCATCTGTGTGTTCTTGGACAATAAGAGACAGATTCTCATTGATTGACGGGCATCCAGTTATGCAAAAAACAAAAAACCCTTTTTCACTCTCTAGCTCATTTTCAGCCAACAGGTAGAATTAGGTGAGAAGATCTGCCTTCCAGTCCTGGCTCTGCCATTTGCTACCTGTGTGACCTTAAAGGTCATTTTCTGGTCTTCATTTTCTGCTGTGTAAATTGAGAAATTCAGACGAGATGATCTTTCAGGTACTTTGTGTCTCTAAAATCCTTTGCCCCTATGATCCTTATCAAACTTTTATTTTTTTCCATCCTTTCGAAGGATCGGATTTTACTCCATGCTATACTTGAAACTTTCTAACTCCACTCTAAGCCCTGGTCAACCACTGGTCCTGTCACTTCTGTGTTACACCCCCCACTTCCCCCAGTTTTGGCCCTCCTTGTACCCACCTCTATCTAGGAACTATCAAAGAAGCTCAGGTAGTTGCTACCAGTACTGTATATTGAAGTGACATGGGTAGAAGAAGACAGATTATACCCATGGGAAAGAGAGGTGGGAGAAACACTTGACAGTTTATTTAATGTTTGTACATTAAAATATAATATAGTCATGATGTCAGCATATATCCTATTAGATTCCTTTTTTAAAATGTAGTGACTCTTTTGCAGAAATAGGACCATTTGCAGATAGCCTTCCCTATGAATGAAAGGATGGAGCCTTACCCTACTTGAGCAAACCACGTAGGGCCATTCAGAATGGACTGCTCTGTCAGAGTATTTAGAGAAATTGGTGGTAGTGAAAATGTAAAGTTGCCTTTGACTTAAGCTTCATGGAATTAACCAAGCACTGTACCCATTGTGAACTGTATAGTGCTACAGGACTATACAGGAATGCTTCATAGTATGTTGCTGCAATAACCCTGAAAGGCAATGAGATCAATATTTGGCAGACATAACCAAGATCAGAGGCAGCAATCCCAAGAAACTTGGGCAGATCCATTTGGCCACGTGAGGATTATTAACATTTCTTTTTATGCAGATGAACTACAACGTTTACACAAAATATTCCTACAAAGTGGGGAAGGGAATAAACACTAAGTTCCTACTGTGTGCCAGGCACTGTGCTAAACACTTTACAAATATTACTTCATTTGATTTCATAAGGACCCTAGGGGGTAAGTACTATTATCTTCATCTTATACTTAAGGAGATTGAGCCAGACAGAGGTGAAGTGACTTGCCCAGGGTAACACAGCTTGCAAGTATCTGTGCTGGATTTGAACTCGGGTCTTCCTGACCCTAGGTCCACTGCATCACCTAGTACCTCAGAGTGGTACTTTTCAGGTTGGATTACAATAACCTATTATTTCCATAAATGTAATTTTATTAGTGGATTAATAAATGCTTTTTCATTACTGAATTTAAAGGACTTGGTGTGCTTTAGTCTCTCTGTAGCAAGATTTTTTTAATTTTACGTTCTGACTTTGCTAAATGGCATACAATAGTAGTTCTATTTTGTCTTAGAAAAGAACATCATCTTATTCTGATTAATATTACAATTGCGCCTGAGTTCCTGTATCTTTGTTCAGATGTTCCATCTTCCTCTACTTAGAACCCTTTAATCAAGTTCAGAATCCAGTTAATCCTTAAATTGGCATAGTCATTCATTTATTCCATTTCATTAAACAAATTTGAGTGCCTTCTCCATGCTGGACGTTATGGAGGGATAAAAAAGAAGTGTAAAACATAGTCCCTACTTTCTTAGAACTTAGAATCTAGTAGGGGAGCTAAGATGTGCAGAAATGGGTATAATACAAAGCGGAAGAGGATAAGCATTAGGATAAGTATATTTAACCAGTAGTCCACAGACTGCAAAGAGGTCAATGAAAAGATTTCAGGGGGTCTTTGAAGTTGGATAGGGGAAAAAAAATCATCTTTATTTTCATTAACTTTTCTAATGAAGAATTCCTATACTAGGAAAAGGTCCAAAGTGCCATGGAGCTTATAAGAGTAAGAAGTCTAGATCTCCTCCCATTCTACATCTAATTAGCTTTCTATTAACTTCACGAATCAGCCTCTCTCTCCTGAATCCCCTTACCTTCAGTTAGAAGTGTAATGAAAATACCACTTTTAACATCCTCAGTTTTTGCTCTAGGACTTCACAACATTTAACAGTGTTTTCTCTGTTCCTTGTGGTAGTAGAGGCTGCTTATCATATCCTCAAAACATGCCCCAGCCAAACAGCAGACCTCTCTAGTTGTTTATGTCAGGGCTACAAATAGCTATCTCAGCAAGTCTCTAAGCAGGAAGTCACCAGTTGCCACAAAGTGTCCTGTCGTCTAACTATTACTAGATGGTACCTGTGGAAATATATTATCATTCCTTGGAGCAGGTGGTACCACTCCCCCATCTTACCAGAAGAGCTTCTATTACTTACCTTCAAATATCCAATGGTCCTTCTTCCCTTTTTCTGTATGTGACATTCTCCAGTTTCCTGACATAGGGTAGGATTCCCTCCTCTTCTTCATATCCATTTTCTTCTCTTTGAAGCATTTCTTCCAGTCTTAAAGAAAACCACTTCCATCCTTCCAATAATCTGGAGGATAGAGATGTGTTCCTCCAGCACTTTCACATTTTTCAGACTGGAGACCAATTTGCACCTTGTGCAAACATAACTTATTATTTGGTCATAGCAGCATACTTTCTGTAGATCTTTGCCTTCCAAACCTGCTTAAAGCAAGATCCTTAATCCTTTGTCTTGCTTTTGGTAATTTTTTTGTTAAACCTTTGTAGCTGTGTTGAGTGTGAATATTTATAGGTTGGTTTTCCAAAAGGCACAAGGAAACCATCTGCTAAACTGCCTTTGATTGCAAATTGGCACATTTCTTCTATGTCCTAACCCAATCAGCAGCCATTCTGAAAGCTAGAATCCAGTTATCTAATTAGATTTAATTATGTACCTACTTTCTCCTAGTCTTTGAACTCCAGTTATCTCTCTACTTTATTGATTGCTTTTGCACTGAGAAGGATAGAAGCAAAATGTTCAGCTGGTTGTTGAAAGCAAAGATGAAAAGAGACAGTAAGAGAACTCCTAGCTACTTTCAGTGAGATTAAGTCACCAGAACAGGCAAAGCTGATTGTGGAGCTGTTGTTGGTGATCTTTGAAAGACCTTTAAGAATGGGAAAAGTACAGCAAGACCAGGAAGGACAAAGGATTTTCAAAAAATGGAAGAAGGTAGAGTCATTATCGGCCATTGATCTTTACTTCAATTCCTGTCAAGATTCGAGAACACATTTAGTAAAGGGATTTATAAGTAAGCCTTTAGAAAGGGAAGCAGGAATCATTAAGAACCTAGGTGATTCATTAATAGCAAGTCATACCAGACTAACCTAATTTTGTTTTATTTTGTCAGAGTCAAACAAGGGGATACCATAGGCATGGTATACCTAGATTTCAGTGAAGCACTTAACAGGTTTTCGTGTTACCTCAGTAGTCAAGATGGAGAAATATGTTCACCTCCAAAATGGAGATGGATTCAGAACCAGCTAAATGAGTAGCTCCAAAACAGAAAGAGGTTTCTTAAAGAGATTAATAGAAAGATACAAGCCCCAAGGGAAAAGTCTAGTGGAGTGCTACAAGACTTTATCTTTGTCAGCATTTTTTGTTATTGAATAAGATGAAAGTATATCTGCAATTATTGTCAACTTTGCCAATGACTCAAAGTTGAGAGGGATAGCATCCAACTAGATAACAACACTGAGATCCAAAAAGATCTTGACATGCTAGAATGATGGGTTGAATCGAATTATGATGGAATTTAAAGGAGAGAAATGTTGACTCTTAGACTTGAGTTAAAAAATACACTTCAGCATAGGATATGAAAGTCATGGCTAGACAGCATTTCAACTGAAATAAATCATGGGTATTTTTGTTGACTGCAAAGCTCAATTTGAGTCAGAAGGGTAATATGATAGTCAAAAAAAACCAAACTAATATAATCTTAAGTTGCATTAAGAGGCAAGCATCCAGGAATAAGGAGGTCATTGTCCCTTCATATTCTACCCTGGTCAGTCACATCTGGAGTGTTGTGTTTGGGTCTGGTGACATTTTAAGGCCATTGCTATGAGGGAGGGTGCCTAGAGAAGAATAGCTAGGATGGTAAAAAGCCTTGAGTTCATTTCATATAAGGAATGGTTGAAGGAACTGGGGATGATTAGCCTGAAGAGGAGAAGGCTTAGGGGGAGATTTGATAGCTGTTTTCAAACATTTGAAGGATTGTCATGTAGAAGAATGATTGGACTTGTTCTGCTCTGACTCAGGAAGACAGAGCTAGGAAAAAAGTGTAGAACTTGAAAAAAGGCAAAATTAGACTTGATACACGGAGAAATTTCCTGACAATTAGAGCTATCCAAGAATGGAACAGGTTGCCTCAGGAGTTGGTGGCTTCCCCTTCTTTGGAGGTCTTTAAGCAAAGACCATATGTTGGGTATATCGTAGGGAGAACAGAAGTAGAAAGTAAAAATTCTTTTTAAGTATGCATTGGACCACATAGTTACTGAGCTTCCTTCCAACTCTGAAATTTTGTTAGGTTCTTTAACGTGGTAGCTCTCTCTTCAAGTCAGGTGGAAAAGCTATTGGACATGGTTGTCATGCCCTCCCTAGAAGCAGAACTAGAATCAGTGGATGGAAGCTTTAGGGACACAGAGATCAACTTAATACAAGAAAAAAACAATCATGAGTTTTCAAAGCATAGAAAGGACTTCCCTGTAAGACTGAGTTTAACACTTTGAAGATGTTTGAGTAAAGACTGGATGACCACTTGTCACTGATATTTTTGAGATAATTACTGATCAGATCAAACTTGAACTCATTGGACTCTGAGGTCCTTTCCACTATTATAGTCTAGATCAGTAGTTCCCAAAGTTTTTGTTTATTTTCTTTATGTTCTTAAAAATTACTGAGGACCTCCCCCCCCAAAGAGCTATTGTTTGTGTGTATAGCTATTGACATTTACTATATTAGAAATTAAAATGTCCTGGAATTATGATATTATAGTATTTTTGTGAAAATAGTTTTGACATTGTGGATCAAGGGACTTGGGAACCCTGAGAGGGCCCTGCACCACACTCTGAGGACCTCTGGTCTAGACTGATAGGAAGTTTTTTAACTAAGTTAACTTGTCAAAAAAAAAAAACCAAACCAACCCTTGTACTTAACCTTGAATCCAAGGTGCTTTTCTTCTGATCTTAATAATTTGTGAAGGGAAATTCCAAATTTATAAACTTTTACCACTACTTAATTTACAGAAACAGAACGAAGATCACCATCGGTTAATTAAAGGAACACCTTTCAAGTTAAATCTCTTTCCAAAAGATTATTTTGACAGTAATCCTTATTCCTTTGACAAAATTCTGCCACCACTTAAGAAACCAGAGCAGCTAAAAGCAATTGGAAGTCCTTTCAAGCCATCTTCTCCTCCTAAAAAGGTAAATTTATAGTTACAGATAAGCCAGTCAAGGAAAAATAAGAAATAGGTTAGATACTATTGCAGCAGGTAGAATTCAAAAGAAATGGTTAAGGCGAAAGAAATTTGGTATAGTTTAAATGAATACAGTGAAATATTGGGTGTATGACTGCGAGATATTCCTCATTTCCAATAAGGAGTGAAACAACAGAAATATGTATAAATTGATGTATATATCAGAAAATAGTAGGTCTACTCTCCTGAAGACTGCAGTAAAAGAATAGACAGCCGTCTGTTTGGCATGGTTTAGATGCAATCCTTTGGAAAGCAGGTGGATGAAGTAAATGATGTTCAGGGTTTCTACCAGTCATATTATTTATTCTATAATGTTTGTAAAAATATTAATTTTGTGTGTTGTAGAAGCCCCCTTAAATCCTTTAGTTTTTATTTTTTTCTTTCTAAGAGTGACCAAGAAATTAAAAAACATTGATGTTTTTTTACATTCTTTAAAATTCAAAGTAGCCCATTAAAACCCATATCCCAGTTCCAGCATACTAGCTTGATTAGTAATTTCTGTATTTATTTTAGAAAACTGATAACTTATCCAGACCAGATATTTCTGTAGCAAAACTATCATGTCGATTTCATTGCCAGAGAAAGGGTACCTGGTTACATTAGTCAGAAGGACTGAACTGTCATGAGGGACTGACCTCACTGATCTCTAAGGTTCCTGCCAGCTCTAATTCTGTGATCTTATGATCTCATAGAATTACCTTGGATGATTTTATACACAATGAAGCCAATATGTCCAATCCAGTGAGTGAAAAATTTAGTCAGTTATTTGTGTAGGTATTGGCTTATGTTTGGATTGACTTATACTAAGCAAGTGAAATTTGTCTCCTTTACTTTCAACTTCTCTTCTATTCCCTCTTTCCTCTTTGTAGCATTCACCTACCCCAAATCTTTGCAAGAATTACTGTGTGGCCTATAAACCATTCCCTATGGCACCCCTTTTCCCCTTGTACTTTTAGGACAACACTTCATCCTCTGGACCTAGTTTTCACCCTTCTGGCCAAACTACATTTGTCTTTTTCCCAGTTTCCTCAAGGCCTTACTTAGATGACTGACTTTCTGAAACCAATCCGTACCAAGTTGTCAACGACTGATTGTGGCTTACTGTATTAGTGTCTATATTCTAGTGGTTAGAGAGCTGGCCTTGAAACCAAAGACATCCAGTTTCAAGTCCTGCCCCTGACACATATTAGCTGTATGCTCCTGGGAAAGGCCCTTACCTTCCCAGCTCTAGGGAGCTCTCTAAGACTGTAAGTTGCAGGAGAAGGTGCCAGTCTGCTTCAGAGAGAGTTTCCTCACCAGGATATCCCCCATACCAATGAAATCATAGGTCCGGTCCCTGGCCCTATAATTATTTGCACCTGAATCATATTTACCATGACATTCTCACTGTTTCTGAAACTGGGAGACAAATGGAAGTTTTCCTGAATAGAGAGATGGCTCAATGTTTCTTAGGCAAATGAAGGAATTAGCAGCTGGTTTTATTGTCTACCCAAAGGCAAAAAGAAATACTTGGTCATTTTGTACTGCAGTGGCCATGATAAACTCTTGTAAAAAAGATTACCATGAAAATAATTGTAGCTTATGTGCCAGCATGTGTAGTAAAGAATGAGGAAATAGATGAATTCTGGGAAGAACTCAAAAAGTTTTTCCAAATTAAATCCATATACATTTTAATATTCAATTACTTCAGTACAAAGTTAGGCCAAGGGGGATGATGGTGACAAATATATTGGAAAACATTGTTTAGGAGTAAGAAATGAGAGAAATGTATAGAAACTTCATGCCTACATATCATGAATACTTTACTCAAAAAAGAGAGTCAGAAAGGCAAGGATTAAATACCATCCAAAAAATGAAATTGATTATATTCTGACAGGAGTTTATTGGCTAATGATATAAGAATTATTTCTAAATCAAAATCAAATTAGAAGAAAATCAAAATAAGAGAATATACCATTTGTAGACAGATCTACACAAACAAGTTATTGATATTCCTAAACTGAGAGATATTTTTTTAAAAAAGACATTGATATAGATTCTCAGTGTTTCCTTAGGAAGTTTAACTCAGTTGCCATGACAAGGATACAAAAATAGCTTATAAACTACTGTAGGCAGTATACATTTGATTTCTGTGAAAAGTGGAAAGGTATAGTTGCCAAGGGCCAACATTGATTCAAAATCATTCAAGATTCCTTAAAAGATATGGCAATAGAGATCACTTTTTTCAACAAATCCTTCAATTAGTTGTAAACTCATGAAGAACGTATTAACATTGTTTGCTACCATCCTGGATAGTAGAGTGTTCAGATGGAAGAGATGTTCCCTATAGATGGTAAGGCTCTCAAGATGCTGCTGTTTACAAATCAGAGATCACTGAAGTTCATAGCTTTAGAACTGAAAGAGGTCTTTCATTTTGCAGATGAGAAAACCAAGGCCTTGAGATGTTATGTGTCTTATCTGAGGTCACAGAGGTTATGAGGGGCAAAGACAGGATTTGAACTAAGGTCCTTTGACTACAAATCTAGCGTTTTTCCTCTGTAACACTGCAGTTTCCTAAATGAGATAAAAAATTCAGCCTAACTATACATACAAGAAAGAAACCACTGAACAAAGAATGCCTATAAGTGGATGAACATCTCATAGATATGGTCTGTCACATATGGTACCTTGGGCTGATACCATAAACAGAGACTAAACTAGATGTAAAAGTGAACAGGAGGAAAAAACTCTGCTCGTTTTATTTGGAAAATTACAAAGTGCTCTTAATGCCTTCAGGCTTCTCTCTAATATGAGGACCATTCTTTCTTTTTCTTTTTCTTTTTCTTTCTTTTTTTTTTTTTAACAGAAGTCATGGAATGCCATGGCCTCCAAAGAATTAAAGTTGTGGGTTGCCCATAGGGCAGTGGAATAGCTACATAGTAGGTTGTGAGTATACTGCAACTTATTACCAAGAAAGGCATAAAGAGCATTGTCAAAGACACACATGACCCAAAAAACAGGGAGCCCAATCACCTAGTGAGAGAGAAGGATAACAGATGGCACAATAGATGAGATAACATTTGTAGAGTGCTTAGCATGGGGCCTGGAACATAGTACCTGCTTAATAAATGCTTACTCCCTTCCCATGTGCTACACTTGTATCCAGGCAAGGTCAAGAGATCTAGATGAAGGGATCTAGCATATTGGATTCTGTGAAGGATAGAAGGGAAGATATGGATCAGATTCCCACAGGACGAGAAAGGCATTAGTGGTTTGCAGTCTCTACCCTTGGAGGTAGAAATCACATTAGTGAAATCATAGATCCATTGAAGTGTCAGAAAAGTATTTTAATAGTGGACTTCCTGAGCTGCAATTCCTTGACCAAAAGGAAAGAGTTTATAATGCAGCTGGTGATAAAGTGAGTATCTGTAGTCATTTGGTGGGGCACCTTAATTCTATTTAGTGTGCCCCGACTATGTATAAGGACAATTGCATTCTGAACATTTGTAAAATGTTTTTATATCTAAAACTTTTATTCATAGGCAGGTGGTATGAAAGCAGGAACATTTGACCCTTTCCCTCCATATATCAATGACCAATATGGGAAGAAAATTGGGGATAAAAGTGTTGCTAAACCAGAAAGGATTTTCCATCCAAGCAGTGGACCAAAGACCCGGCCAGTTTCAAGTATAATGTCTGCCAACGTCAAAAAGCAAGTATAGCTTTTTATTTTTTGCTTTGGTTTCTTTTGGATTGAACTTGCGATTTCATTGGTAGAAGTCTGGGTAAGGAAACTTATCTACTGATGAAATCAATCCCTTTTCTGCAACTTTTCAGTTTAAAAAATTTGGGCACTGAGAGGTCAAGTAAATTTACATAGGAATCAAAGGTAGGACTTGAATCCAGGTCTTCCTGACTACTAGACTACCTCTCCGTCACTATGCCTCAGCTGCCTCTCTAAGTAGAGCTTTTTCATTCAAGTTCACTTCAGTCCTTCCTTGAACTGTAATTTAATTGGTTTGCTTATGCCCACCCATGCAGACTGCAATCTTCTTAAAACCTAGTAGACCATCTTCAGAATATGCTTAGCCAAACAGTTCACCTCTGTGTCACCACCCTGATTATGTACTTATCTAAACTGATTCTTGGACAGCAGACAAATGCTCAGTTGCCAGGTCCCTTTCCAGCCTGATAGAACCTGTCAGAGCTCACATTCCTGCTGCCATAGCCTTTGACAACCGAGGGTCCCTTCCATGTTGTGATGAAGCACAGAATAGGACTTGAGTGAATATTTAACTCGTTAGTCCACACTAAATTGTTTTTAAGGTTTCCTCAGAATGTTCATGTTGTATAGTCTCTTAATGATGATTTTCCTCTTGTGCTGAAAAGGATGGGTGAAAGATCTTTGCCACCTTAAAATCCCCATTCTTGCACCCCACCCCCTACAAAAGTTAGACCTGTTCATTGTCTTGGAATCCTTGATTGGTTGAGATGAAGTTCACTCTACTAAACTATTCTTCTTTCCTAGCTGTGATTTTAGGGCAAAGTAAAAACATTTTATTGTCATTTGTTAAAGGCTTTCTATAGCCAAGCAAGGTATAATTACTGTTCAAGTGTAAATATTGAGCTTTGTTCTAAGAAACTGTCAGTCATGAATAATGTGAAAAGTACAAAACTGAATTTTCCATCTGTACCTCTGTAATAATTTTCCATGAAAACACAGCATTAGAGATAGATTGATTAGTGGTACTGTTCATCTCTTCATGGTTAGGTTTCCAAAAAATCAACTTAATGTGTTGAAAATTTAACACAGCAAAGAGGTAGGTCCTTCAGTGTTCAAATTTCTGAATTTTGTAGAAGCTATCTCTCAAGAAGTTAGATTATTTATCTTCTTCCCTCTTTCTGCCTGTTTATTTTATGGACTCATAGGGTTTAAAGCTGAAAGGGCCCTTAGACTACAACTATTTTATGATTTCACAGACAAAGAAACAGAGTCCCAAGGAGCTTGAAATTTCCCCAAGGTCACAAAAGTCCTGTGACTCCAAATGCAATTCTCTTTCCCCTACACCACGAAAATAGCCCTTCTACCATGTGGGGTGGGAGCAGATAGGTGGCCTAGTGGATAGAGTACCAGGGCTGGAGTCCAGGAAGACTTGTCTTCATGAGTTCAAATGTGGCCTCAGACACTTACTAGCTGTGTGACCCTGGGCAAATTACTTAACCCTATTTGCCTCAGTTTCCTCATCTGTAAAATGAGCTGGAGAAGGAAATGGCAAACCATTCCAGTATCTTTGCCAAGAAAACCCCCAAAAGGGGTCACAAAGAGTTGGACACACTTAAACGACTGAGCAACTGAACAACACTGTCTGGGACCCAAACCCCATTCTTATGCTCCTGTCTCAGTTGTAATAAATGCATCAAATCTGGTCTTCGGATCATAGGTCATCTAGTCCCACCCTATCAGTTCACAAATGAGGCCTAACTTTTCTAGGTGAAAAGACTAATAACCAGGAGTCTCACGGTTTGGAAATGGCAGAACTGGGATTTGAAATTAGGTTCTCTGACCACAAATCCTGCGCTCTCACTCTACCATGGAGGGTGGTGGGTCTTAATTTTAAGTTTTTCATGAGGATAGCTAGTATTCAAAAATTAGGTTAACATAATAAAAATAATGCTTTCTTTCACATAAAGAAATGGTGCAAGAAGATACGCATTTGAATTGTTTGTTGATGACAGTCATTATTTTGACTGGTCTTTATTGTGATCAGATTGCATATAAATGGGTTAATTAGAGATGCTCTTCACAACTCTTTATGGCTACATTATTGAAAACCAGCAACCAGTTTTTGAGAGAATCCATACATTTTCAACATTGCTTCTAGGGCATTAATTGAGCCATATAGTCTGTGGCCATTAACCTAACCAATCCAAAGGAATTCTATATTCTGTGACATCATTTTCATTGTTACTGTGATGTAACCAAACTAATCATTCCATCCTTCCAAAGGTGGACAGTACATCAGAGAGAAAAGCTGTTCTGGATCTTCTTCTAGACAATAAGGAGAAGTGTCATCTTGGAAGGAAATAACCATGCCATTTTAAAGTTTGTGATAGAATAGAGAAGCAGTATGCTGGAAGGAGGGCAAAGTGCTGGGACTTAGAAGTGAGATCTGAATTCAAATCTTGCTCCTAATATGCATTAGCCCAATGGCCATAAACAAATCACCTTACCTCTTTCTGTGCTCTAGAATAGCACTTCTTAAATATGTAGGTTGTGACCCCATGTGTCATTGCCACCCACAGTTTAAGAAGCACTGAAGGGTCAGGAGTGGAAGAAGTTTAAGAAGCCCTGCTCTAGATTCTTGGTCAAAAGGGGATTAATAATCTCTGCATTATCTTCTAGACAGAGTTGCTGTGTGGATTAAATTACATCGTAGTAAAGTAAACATTAGAAATTTTATGAAATTTGAATGCTAGGAAAATGTCAGCTATTGTTAGGATGGCACAATTGGCACATTCCTTGAATTTAGTGAAAACAGATTTCAAAGTGTGCAGAGAAAGAACAGATTTGATATCATGGCCTAGGCCAGAGGTGGGGAAGCTTCAGCCTTGAGACCTGGTGTGACTGAGTCCAAGTTTTACAGAACAAATCCTTTTATTAAGGGGAAGTTTAGATTCAGTCAAAGGGCCACACTTGAAGACCTAGAGGTCCACATGTGGCCTCGAGGCTATAGGTTCTGCACTCCAGCCTGTGCTTTCCAGGAAAAATGGCTCAAGAGGGAAGGCAGATTTTTTGAGAACAGAATTCTGATAACACAAGTACAAATGAAGTAGAACTATCTAATGAGACTAATGTGGCGGCAACAGAGCATCAACTAGTTGATGTCCAAAAGAGAGAATGTGGAAGAAAGGATAGGCAACTAAGTATGAATACAAAAGAGGACCTAGGTTCAAATCCTCTCCCTGATGGTTAGTAGCTGTGTGATTTCAGACATGTCATTTAATCTCCCTAGGCCTCAAGTTTCCTGAACTGTAAAATGAAGAGCATTGGACTACATGGCTTCTGAGGTCCTTTCCAGCTCTAAATCTATAATCCTTTGTGTGGCATGACCTTGTAAATTTAATGTCAGAACTAAAGCCCAAAACAAATGTAACATAGCTTTTTTTTTTTTGAAAGCCTGTTGTTAAACATTACCAGCACAGCCTTGGAAGGAACCCAGTCCCTCCTAAGGCAGCTCATTCCAGTTTGAATTTTAGGATGTTTTGTTTCATATGATGCCAAATTTCTGTCTTTGCAACTTTTGTCCATGGCTGCTAGTCCTTTTCTCTGGGATCTGGCAAACCCGCTTCCATGAGATAGCTTTTCAAACATTTGAATATTTGAGCTCCCTGTCAGCTCTTGATTCTGTTAACAAACTTTCAGAATCCAATCCACTTGTGACTTGGTTACTGTCTCTATAGAAGAGAGACCACGTAGCCTTAGTAAGAAAGTGGGGAATCCTGGAATTTCACTCCGTTGTTCTTTGATAGGTGACAAATTGGTCTCCCTCAGCCGAAATTTTCTTCTTCATAAAACAGAATAGGCAGTTAAATTGGTAATGCTTTTTCCAAAGTAGAACAAAGCAAAGCAAAACAAAAACAAGACTATTTTTGTTGTTGTTGTTGTTCTTTAATCTTGAGAAACAAAACATTATGGAGACACACTGACTATGTTATCCGTGTGGGGGGAGGAGGTTGTTGCCTGCTCTCTGGAAAGTAAGAAATTTATTTTCTGTTTTAATTAGCTATCAAATCAAATAAATAAGCAGCTTACATATGCTGTTAATTATATATGCTTACAAAGCACATTACATGGGGCAGCTAGGTGGCGCAGTGGATAGAGCACTGGCCCTGAAGTCAGGAGGACTTCAAATCCAGCCTCAGACCAAACACTTGACATTTCCTAGCTGTGTGACCCTGGGCAAGTCACTTAACCCCAATTGCCTAAAAGCAAAAAAAACCCAAACAAAGCACAATACACACACATACACATATATATGCTTATATATTATATATGTTTACAAAGCACAACCCTGTAAGGTAGGCACTACAAATAGGATTATTCTTATTTTAAAAATGAGGAAGTTGATACTTCCTCATGATACTTTTAAGCTGCAGTCCAGAGCTCAAACCCAGGTCTTCCAGGTTGCTGTGCTCTTTCTGTCATACCACACTGTCATCATTTTCAGCTCACTGAATTCTGTTTGATTTCAAGATTTTATGAACATTTTGCCAACCTAGAATTATGTATTTTAAAAAACATTTTAAGTTAGTAAATCCCAAAACAATAGCATTAGAATCTATAGTCCAAAATTTGTGTTCTTAAAGCCTAAAATAGGCTTTCATTTTTTTTTCTAATTAATTGGCTTTACACAGTGAAGATAAAATAGTTTGTTTTGAATTTGGTGGAATACATTTGTCATCAAAAATGTAGAAAACTTGAAATTAGATTGAAAACTTGAAAATATTTTTCAGTTAAAAAAGTGTATCTGTTGATATGACCTGCATGTATTTAAAAATTAAATTTCTTTTTCTCCAATTTTAGGTCATTAAATTCAAAGAATTACCTGACTGCATCTGTACAGTCCTACTAGTACCTGAGAGAAGAAACTTCCTCTGATCACCTAAGTGTCAGTAATTCTTTAGCAGTCATTTTTAAATAAAATAACATTACAGAATGTTTCTGGAAGTGGCAATTCAGATATATGAGACAAATTTTAATCTTTTATTATTTTAATGTCTTGAAGAAATTTTTTATAATTAAATAGTATGAATGATTCACTGTGGTTAGCATGATTTGTTCTATTTATTTTTGTTATTTCGACATCTTAGCCACATTTATACATTTTGAAGTTCAGAATTTTCAAGCTTTTACTCCGAGTTGAGAAATTAATGTAAAAAAAAATTTAAGCCTTATGTTTTGCTCTTCTTTCCTGAAAATGTTCAAGAATAGAATTTTTAAATGCCTTCTCAAAGGTTAAGAGTTTATAAAGAGTAAAGATTAGATGATTCCACCCTGTCATGTAGTTCCATGACTTTAGGTATGTATTTTTGCATTTAATTGAGTAAATTATTTAAATTTGCATAGTTTACATGTGTCTTCTGCTATAAGAGTTATACTTCAATGTGATTTTATGGCATGGAGATAATCTTGGGTTCTCAAAGGCTAAACCAGTAAAATACGTGTTCTGACAGGCTCTACTAAGCTAGAAAAATATTGAGAAGAGCTGCAGCTACATTTTGTGTCTGATGGCTCAAGTACCAAGCTAGCTAAGGATGGAGAGGCTCATTAGTGTACAAAATCGCTGTAAGTTATTCTGTTTGGGATGTGTAGTCCTTTTCTCTCTAGTCTAAATGGTACAGGAATCAGTCTCAGGCAATTTGAATAACCCCTTTACATTAGGCCCATCGAGATTTGTGGGTTCTAAACAAACAGTTTGGAAAAAAGCTGGAAACTCAGCTGAATCGCTAGACTAGGGGACTCCCAACTTTTTGATCATGTACCCTTATCAGTAAAATGCTTTTTCATTAGAATCTTGTAGAAGTAAAATTTTACTCTGCTTAGTTGTGTATATCCCATTCCCCCTAGTCTCAGTGATACAGGATGAAGTCCCAGGACCAGGAAAAGACCATTCATTCAGTTGGCCACACAATGACTTGCATTTCTATTGCTCTGGCTTCTTGGGTGTCTTTTTAAGTTTTTCTGAAAAAAAAAGAAGGGATTGGACTTCTGCTTAGGGCAAAGGGGATAAATGGCAGAGAAAAGATGGAACTACTCAACCTGTATTTTGCTTGGTTTCTCTGCCAAGGAAAATGACCTTTAGGCTGGAAAGGACAAGCCAGAAATGGCTCATCAGAGTTGAAATGGAAGATAATTAGGGACATGTTAATACAGCAATTTATTGCTTTTCACGAATTCAAGGCACCAGCTATATCTTTATAACTAAACTTTATAACTGAAGTTATATCCCAGGGTACTGAAAGAACTGGTGGATATAATTGCTGAGCCAATGTCAGTTACCTCAGGAAAGATAGGCACAGAGAGACCAGCTGTAGAGTTGCAGGAGTAGAGAAAGGCAAATATCATCTTGTCCAAAACGAGGAAGAAACAACATAGATGTAGAGAAAGCAATTGAGCTATACTGT
Source organism: Phascolarctos cinereus (assembly GCF_003287225.1). Classification (NCBI taxonomy): domain Eukaryota; kingdom Metazoa; phylum Chordata; class Mammalia; order Diprotodontia; family Phascolarctidae; genus Phascolarctos; species Phascolarctos cinereus. Next base: position 65,073,579 of record NW_027556402.1, on the reverse strand, counting down.
AATTCTTGGCAGAATTCCAGAATGTATTATTAAAAGGATGGTTATTGAACATTCATAAAAGAAAGCAGACCATAAAGCCAGCATGGCTTCATTGCCGTGACTGGCAAGACTAGTAAATCAGAAGTCTATAGGTAGTTGACCTTGATTTCTGCAAGGCATTTGACAGTCTCCTGTGTTATTCTTGTGGAGAATATAGAGACAGCTAGATAGCTGTATGTTTAAAAGAATTTGGAACTTGGTGAATGGCCAGATCCAATGAGTAATGTTTAATGTTCACTTGGAAGGAGGGCTCTAGTGGAGTGACCTAGGCATTTGTGCGTGACCCCCGGGTATTTCTATCAATGACTTAGCTAAAAGTGTAGATGGAGGGCTTATCAAATTTGCATGACAAGAAGCTAGGAAGGATATCTGAAATATGTGAAAAAATCAAGATCCAAAAAGACTTCAACATCCTGAACCTTGGGCAGAATCTAATCAGATGAATTTTAACAGGCATAAATGTAAAGTCTTAGGCTTGGGTTCAAAATACCAACTTCACAAATAAAAGATGAAGGAGACAAGGCTAGATAGTAGTTCATCTGAAAAAGATCTTAGTGAAACAAGCTCAATATCTGTGCAAAAAATAATGTGACTTGAATTTGCATTAAGAGAGAGGCCTAACTATTCAGGACTCACTGGACAGAGATAGGTCACACAACATTAGTTGTATTTAATGCGTTCAGTTCTGAATCCCACATTTTAGGAAGGACATTGATAAAGTCAAACTTGGCCTCAGAAAGCAAAATTAGGAGTGTTGAAAATGGATAAAAACATTCTTGGGGTAAGGAAAAACTTCCTAATAATTAGAGATATCATTTTCCTATATAGGCATTGGGCTGTGTCAATATAATGAAAATAACGATATTATCTAAATTAATTAATAGATTTACCTCTATGCCAATAAAATTACCCAGCAGGTTACTTTATTGATTTATGCAAAATAATAACAAAACTCACCTGGAGGAAGGAAATGTCAAGTTCTCAAAGGAGATAATTTTTAAAAGTAGGAATGAGTGGGGACTTGAACTTCTCTACCTCACACTATATTATAAAATAGTAATCATAAAAAAATATTTGGTGCTGGTTAAAAACAAAATCTACAGGTAGGGAGATCCTTGGTCAAAGGAACAGACTTAGGTAAGCAAAATACAAAATACAAACAAGTTCTTAATCAATAAGGACTGCTGGGAAGACTGGAAAGTAGTTTGGCAAAAATGAAGTTTAGACAAATATCCTATACCACATACTCCAATAAGCCCCAGCTGGATACAAGACCTAAATATAAAAGGATCCATCATGGAACTGAGTAAGAATTGAAGGAGATACCTCTTACCACTATGGCTAGAGGGAGAATTCTCAAACAAGGATGAAAATGATCACTGAAAAGAAAATACATAATTTTTGTTAAACTTTTTTTTCTAAAAAAAAATCCTTTAGATGAACAAAATTAATGCAGCTAAAATAAGAAAACTGATAATTAGGGGGAAAATATTTATCTCTAAGACTTGCTACACGGGATATATAGGGAACTGATATAAATATACTAGAACAAGCATCATTCCTCAGTAGGGGAGTAGTCAAAGAATATGCAAAGGCATTTTCTTTTGTTTGTTTTGTTTTTGCTTTTTGGTGAGGCAGTGGGGTTAAGTGACTTGCCCAGGGTCACACAACTAGTTAAGTGCCAAATGTCTGAGGTCACATTTGAACTCGGGTCCTCCTGACTCCAAGGCTGACAAACCATTTTCAAAAGAAAAAATGTAAACTATCATCAACTGTAAGGAATGCTCTAAATTATTAATAAGAGAAATGCAAACGAAAACAACTCTAAAATTTTTGCCATATACCATTAGATTGGCAAAGGTGAGAAATGACAAATCCAGGCACACTGATGTTTGGTGGGTTCAGCTGTTCAGCCATTAAGGAAAATAATTGGAAACTATACTAGGAAAGTTATTAGATCTTACATATGCCTTTTCCCAGTATACTACTAATGGACACATAGCCCAAAAGGCCAAAGACAGAAGGGAAGGCTCCATTTGTCCAAAGATATTTATAGTAGCAATTTTTGTAGCAACTGAAAACTGGAGAAATAATTGGTACCAATCAATCAAGAAATGACTAAACAAATTCTTGCATGTAAATGTAATAGTATATATTCCATCTTAAGAAATTGTAAAGAATTCAGAGAAAGTTGGGAAGACTTGTAAATGCAGAGAGTGAGAAGAACCATGCAAATAATTTATACAATGACTATAATGTAAAGGAAAAACAGAATTAAAAGATGTTAGAGACCAGGAGTTGTAGCACACACCTGTTATCCCTGCAATTGGGGGAGGCTAAGGTTGGTGTTCTGAACTTCAGTAAGGATAAAGTCAATCTCAATTCCATAACCAATATGCTAAGCCTCCACGAGTGGAATGCCACCAGGTTAAGAAAGGGAAATCCACGTTGGGAAAAAAAGAGGCTAAAGCTTTCTTACCAGTTGGGCCAATAAGTGGCCACTGTACTTTCATCTGGGCCAGGTAGGGAGACCCAGTTTAAAAAAAAGACATTAGAATTCTGATCAATCAAGTGACCAGTCAACTTCAAAGAACCTATGGTTAACATAAGGAAGATTCAGGTATTGCCTGCCAACCCCCCCCCATCTTCACCTCTCCTCTTTCATACCTCTTTTTTGTGTGATAATTTATCCCACTCTACCTCTCCCTTCCCCCTTCTCCCAGTGTATGCTTCTTTAAGGGACTCCTATACAGATAGCAATAAACAACACTAAAGTGTGCTTTGAAATTTAACAGTAGTTATTTTAAAGCAAATGTTTGGGCCTATTGGGGAGAAAACATTTGGGAAAAACCTACTTAATTGAAGCATGTAAATGGAAGACCTGTCTTCTCTATGATTTAGCCATTCAGCAATGTTTCTTTCCTAAACTGAAAGCCTATCTAGCAGCGAGAAGGCTCCAAACTGCAAAGCACAGCATCGCTTTGCTAAAGCTATTTGAGAGTTCATGTGTAAATCTTAAAACTTGAGAGTTGTAATTATGGCCCTTGACCTCATTGTACTATGAAATCACAGCCTATCTTGCTGTATGAGGTGTTTCAAAATAATAATAATAACATTTATATAATGCTTTAAGGTTTGTAAAGCACTTTACATATATCTCATTTGATGCCCACAGTGTGAAGGTGCCATATAAACCTGTGAAATGTGTATTGCCTATGATTCCCATTCAGTATTTCCTAAGTCTGTCATATCTAACTTTTTAAAATTTATATTCAGATCCTTAACCTCTTCCTTGTTTGCCTTTGTATTAGATATGTCTGAATCTTAAAGCAATTCCTCAAGATCCCCAACAATTTTTGTGTTGCTGTCCACTTCTCTGTGTTGTTTATTTGGCTTTTACTTAAGATATTAAGATAAAATGCTTGTGTGTGTGTGTGTGTGTGTGTGTAGTATTAATATTATCTATGGTGATATCTATATTATCTAATATCTAATACTTAAATGTAATGCTGTTTCCTTGCTTATCTCTTTTAACCATGTCTCTCTGTACTGTGGCCTTGTCTGAGATCATGACTGCCAGCTCTGTTTTTTGGGAGGGTTCACTTGTGGCAAAATAGATTCTACTTTAAACTCTTAACTCTGTAAATCTTTTTGTGTGTTTCTTTAAAAAACAATTTAAACATTTATTTTTAAATTCTGAGTTACAAATTCTCTTCCTCCCTCCAGTACCTTCCGCACACATTGAAAAGGCAAGCAATATGATACTTATTATATATGTGAAGTCATAAAAAAACACATTTCCATATTAACCATGGTCCTCCTTCCCCACCCAACTCCCCACTCGCCCAAATCAAGAAAAGTAAAGTGAAAAAAATATGCTTCAAGTGTCACTCAGAGTTCATCAATTCAACTCTCTGGAGGTAGACAGCATTTTTCATCATGAGTACTTTGGAATTGTGGATCAGAGTAACTATGTGTTTAACAATTGATTTATTGTTACAATATCATTGTTAATGTGTACAGTGTTCTCCTGGTTCTTCTCACTTCACTTTGTATCAGTTCATAAGACTTCTTAGTTTTTTCTGAAACCATCCCCTTTGTCATTTCTTTTTTTTCCCTTTGTCATTTCTTACAGCACAATAATAGTCCACCACAATCATATACCATAACTTGTTTAGTTACTCCCCCTCAATTTCCAATTCTTTGCCATTACAAGAAGAGCTTACACAAATATTTTTGTACATATGGATCCTTTTCGTTTTTCTTTGATCTCTTTGGGATATAGACCTAGTAGTGGTATTTCACACAGCTTGAAAGCACTTTCAGGATAGTTCCAAATTATTCTCCAGTGTTTGGACCAGTTCACAATTCCAACATTGCATTAATGTACCTGTTTTTCCACATCCCTTCCAAAATGTCACTTACCTTTTCTGTCACATTGGCCAATCTGATAGGCATGAGGTTGTCTTAATTTACATTTCTCTAAATATTTGTGACTTAAAAACATTTTTTCATTGATAGCTTTGCTTTCTTCTGAAAACTGTTCATGTCCTTTGACCATTGAACTACTTTTTTTAAAAATAAATTTGGCTCAGTTACCTCGAAGAAACTTGCTATAAAAAATGTTTTCCCAGTTTCCTGTTTCATTCTAATTTTAGCTGCATTGGTTTTGTTCTGCGAAAGCCTTTTAATTTCATGTAATCAAAATTATCCATTTTACCTCTTGTGATCTTTTCTATCTTGTTTGGTCATAAACGCTTTCCTAATCCATAAGTCTGACAGGTAGTTTTTTCCATGCTCCCTAATTTGCCCCATATTACCCTTTATGTCTAAGTTTTGCATTCATTTTGACCTTACCTTGGTATATGGTATGAATTGTTGTTCTGTCCCTAGTTTCTGCTAGACTGCTTTCCAGCTTTCCCAGCAATTTTTAATGAGTAGTGAGTTCCTGCCTCAAAAACTTAGATATTTGGGTTTATCAAACACTAGATTCTGAAGTGTGGTCATTTACTTCTGTATACTGTGTACCTAATCTCTTGCACTGATCAATCACTCTATTTCTTTGCTAGTACCAGATTGTTTTGATGATTACTGCTTTTTAGTATGGTTTGAAATTTGGTACTGAATAGGCCACTTTCCTTCACTTTTTTGTTGATTCCCTTGATATACTTGACCTTTTGTTCTTCTAGATGAATTGTTTTGCTGGGCAGGTTATTCTTGGTTTTAAACCTCGCTCCTTTGAATACAATATTCTTATCATATTCCAAGCCCTCTGATCCTTTAATGTAGAAGCTACTAAATCTTATGTTATCCTGATTGTGGCTCCACAATACTTGAATTGTTTCTTTCTGGCTGCTTACGATATTTTCTCCTTGACCTGGGAACTCTGGAACTTGATGGGTTTTCATTTTGGGATCTCTTCCAGGAGGTAATTGGTGGATTCTTTCAATTTCCATTTTACCCTCTGGTTCTAGAATATCAGGGCAGTTTTCCTTGATAATTTCTTGAAAGATGATGTCTAGGCTCTTTTTTTGATCATGACTTTCAGGTAGTCCAGTAATTTTAAAATTATCTCTCCTGGATGTATTTCCAGGTCAGTTGTTTTTCCAATGAGATATTTCACATTGTCTTATAATTTTCATTCTTTTGGTTTTGTTTTATAATTTCTTGATTTCTCATAGAGTCATTAGCTTCCATTTGCTCCATTCTAATTTTTAAGGAATTATATTCTTCAGTGAGCTTCTGCACCTCCTTTTCCATTTGGCCAATTCTGCTTTTTAAGGCATTCTTCTCCTCATTGGTTTTTTGGACCTCTTTTGTCATTTGGTCTAGTCTGTTTTTTAAGGTGTTATTTTCTTCATTTTTGGGGGGTCTTCTTTAACCAAGCTGTTGACTTGTTTTTCATGATTTTCTCGTATCACTCTCATTTCTCTTCCCAATTTTCCCTCTACTTCTCTTATTTGATTTTCAAAATCCCTTTTGAGCTCTTCCATTACCTGAGACCAATTCATATTTTTCTTGGAGGCTTTGGATGTAGGAGCTTTGACTTTGTTGTCTTCTTCTGAGTGTATGTTTTGATCTTCCTTGTCACCAAAGTAACTTTTTATAATCACGAGGTTTTTTTTGTTGTTTGCTCACTTTCTCAGCCTATTACTTGACTTTTCAACTCTTTGTTAAGGTAGGGTTCTGCTTCTAGGGTAGAAGGCACACTGTCCCAAGCTTTAGAGGTTTTGTGAAGCTATTTTCAGAGATACTTCTAGGGATCTATATGTTTTCAGTTCTTCCAAGGTGGTATGATCTAAGGAGAGGTGTTTACACCTCTCCTGGCCTGTGCTCTGTGAGTGATCACAAGCACTCTTTTCTTCCCTGGGAACTGTGAAGAGGGTTCTCTCTGCACTGCTGCCACAAGTTCTGCCATGCTGGTGCTCCTCCTTGCCCCAGGACTGCAACCCAGATCCAAGTATGGGCAAAGCAACAGAGTCCTACCTCAGTGCTAGCAAAGAGACCCCTGTAATCTCCTTCTGACCATTTGTTTGATCTCCTTTCCATCTGTGGGCTGAGAGCTCCAGAAGCAGCCACTGCCACTGCAGCTGCTGATTCGGTCACTCCCAAGGCCTGCTCTTGGTTTGCTGGGACTGGGACTGTGCTGGTGCGGCCTATGCTGGACTGTGCTCCTCTCTCACCTAAGTCTGACAGATCTTTTCTGATGACCTTGTAAGTTGTCTTTGGTCAATGTGGACTGAGAAGTCTGCAAACCACCACTGCTGCCAGTGATTCAGTCCCCTGAGGACTACTCCAGGTTTGCTGGGGCCTGGACTGAGCTCCTCTCTCAGCCTGGTGCAACAGATCTTTTCTGTCAACCTTCCTGGTTGTCTTGGGCTGGAAATTGGTTTCACTCTGTCTTTTTGTGGGTTCTACTGCTAAGGTATTTGGAGGGGTTTGGGGGAGAGCTCAGGCAAATCCTTCCCTTTATCCTGCCATCTTCTGGATACATGAATTTACACATAAAGATACCATAAGCAAATTAAGAAAGCAAGAAGTAGTTAAGTTGTCAGCTCTTTGGAGAAGTAAAGAATACATAATCAAACAAGAAATAGAGAGCACTACAAAATATGAAATAGATAATTTTGATTAAATTAAAAAGCTTTTTGTACAAACAAAACCAATGCAACCAAAATTAGAAGGAAAGTAGAAAGCTGGGAAATAATCTTTAGAAAGTGTCTCTGATAAAAGCCTTATTTCTCAAATATATGGAGAACTGAGTGAAATTTATAAGAACACAAGCCATTCACCAATTGATAAATGGTCAAATGATATGAACAGGCAGTTTCCAGATAAAGAAATCAAAGCTATCTATAGTAATATGAAGAAATGCTCTAAATCATTTTTAATTAGAGAAATACAAATTAAAACAACTCTGAGGTACCACCTAACACCTATCAAATTGGCTAATATGACAGAAAAGGAAAATGATAAACATTGGAGAGGATGTGGGAAAATTGGGACACTAATGCATTGTTGGTGGAGTTGTGAACTGATCTAACCATTCTGGAGAGCAATTTGGAACTATGCTCAAAGGGCAACCAAACTGTGCATACCCTTTGATCCAGCAGTACCACTATTAGGTCTATATCCCAAAGAGATCATAATAAAGAGAAAAGGACCTACAGTTACAAAAATATTTGTAGCATCTCTTTTTCTGATGGCAAAAAAGAAATTGAAAGGATGCCCATCCATTGGGGAATGGCTGAACAAGTTGAGGCATATGAATGTAATTAAATACCACAGGCAGGTTTTAGAAAAACCTAGAAAGACTCACATGAACTGATGCAAATGGAAGTGAGCAGAACCAGGAGAACATTGTACACAGTAACAGCAACATGATGTGATTATCAACTATGAATGCTTTAGCTCTTTCAATAATCCAATAATCCAAGATAATTCCAAAGGACTCATGATGGAAAATGCTATCCACATTTGGAGAAAGAACTGATGGACTCGATGAATACAGATCAAAGCATACTGTTTTCACTTTATTTTTTTTTTCTTTTGGTCTGTTTCTGCTTTCACAACCTGATTAATATGGACATATGTTTTACATGATTGCATATATATAACCTATATCAAATTGCTTACTGTTTTAGGAAGAGGAGACAAGAAGGAAGGAGGGAGAAAAATTTGGAACTCAAAATTTTGTAAAAATGAATGTTAAAAATTGCCTGTTCATATAATTGGAAAAATTAATTACTATAAAAAAACCCAAAAAAACCCCAAAATTTAATTTGACTAAATTTATTGGGGGAACAAAGAACATAGACAAAAGTTTTTTTTTTTATTGGTCACAAATATTTATTAACATTTCTTGCAAGGATGAGAGTGATGCAGTTTAGGTGATATGCCTGGGAGGAAAAAAAAGAGTTTTCTTTTAAAGTGGGAGTTCTCTAGAAATTACATTTTAGGACAATTTAAAGAAAAAAAAACCTACATGTAACATCCCAAAGATTTTTTGCATATATATGGTGTAAGTAAAGTAACATGGATTTGATCAGAATAGTAAAAGTATTAAATTAATGTACTATACATTAAGCTAATTCTTCAAATATTAAATTGCCCTCATCTAGAAATTGTCCTCTTATGTTAGTGGAGGAGCACAATGCAGCAGGATCAGAGTCTGAGTTCTGCCAAATATTACCATGTAATCTTGGGCAGGTTGCTGAACTACTCTCAGCCTCAATTATCTCATCTGCAAAACAGGAATAAGTCCTGCTGTTGTTAGGATCATATTAGATGATGTTTATCCAGTGCTTAGTCTATAAAGCACTTTGTAATCCAATGTTATTGTTATTACTCTAAATTAAAACTCAATTTCATAAATCAAACTTAAATGTAACTATAGTAACCCAATACAACATACATACCTTATAGATCATGCTCTAAAATGTTATTCCTGAAATTAAATTTTTCATAAGTTATCACTAGTCATCAAAATGACAATGCTCATTTCTTGCTTTGTAAGTCAGTTGAATCATCTCATGATGTTTATTTGAAAATACTTTACCTGAGGTAAAGTAATCTCGCTGACGCTGCACTTCAAATTGCAAACTATCCCTTTCATTTTCTAATGTTCTTAAATAGTTTTCTAAAAGCAGCTTGTCTTCAGTTAGCCTACTGATGTTTTTTGCAAATTTTAGATTTTCTTGAGTATGTTTCTTTAATTCTTCTTTTAGTACTTGATTATCTGACTGAAGACCCTTGACTATTTTGGATAATTTCTCACATTCCTTGCCCATTTCAGTCATGGCATTCTTAAAAAAGCTGACTTTGGATTTTGCATTTTGAAGTTCTGCTTGAAATTTCTCTTTTGCATCACATTGGTAGGAATGGATTTTTTCAACCTCTTTCTCTATTATATGTCTGGCAGCTGTAGATTCCTGTAATGTGACTTCAAGATTAAGCTTTTCATTTTTAGCAGTCTGTATCATTTGAAGAAGAGACTCTTGATCAGATTTGGTTAATCTCTCTTTTTCTTTTAGTTGCAGTATCTCCAAATGACTTCCTTTTAGTTCATGTTCAAGTGAGCTGTTTTCTTTTTGAAGTTGGCATGCTTTTCTTTCCAGCATCTGTTTATCCTTTTGTAACACTGAATTACTTGTTTTCAGAGATTCTAGTTCTGCTGTCAGTCGATTCACTTCATGACTGACAAGAACCATATCACTTTGTGTTTTCTCTTCTTTAATTTTTAACTGATTTATTAAGTCAATCATGTGTTGTATCTCCAAACAGAGTTGGCCATTTTTTTCTTCTAGAATTTTATTTACATTTTGGAGTTCAGTATACTTCTGTATTATTCGTTTCAGTTCAATAATACATTCTTTATTATCTTCTTCTGCTTTACTTAAGTTAGCCTGAATGATTTTCTTTTCTTCAACCAAATCTTTAAGTTGATTTTGATATGTTGAATTTTTCTGCATCAGAACTGTATGATAAAAACCATGGGTTTTATTTTTGTCTTTAGGTCAAGATTTTCATTTTCCAGTCCTAGTACTTTCTTCTGTACTTCCATAGATTCTTTTAGATAATTCTGTAAATACTGAATTTTTGCAACATACTGATCAGTTACAGGGTTGATTTTTGATGATTTCTCATTTTCAAGCTTTAGTGATCCTTGGTATAACTCAAATAGTTGCTTTTCTTTATCTTTCATTTCACGTTCTGTTTGGTCAATTAATGATGATGTATCTTTTGGGTTGCTGGAATCCAATTCTAAATATTTAATAATGTCAGGGTTAGGAATTTCCCTATTATTTTCCTCACTCTTTACTTCATTTTGTGTAGTGATATGGTTAAAATCTGCTGTAGGGTCATTCTCAGATAAGCTTTGACAGTTCTGACAATAATTAGTACAAAATTTTGACATTGTTTCCCCTAGTGGAATCAGTTTGTTTACTAATGCCTCTAATTCTGAAATTCTGGTTGATTTTGTCTCCTCATTTAATTCACTATCTATATTTTCTTTCTTAATAGAGTCATTTTTTCCTAATTTTGAAGAAAATGGGATATTTGAACCATTACCTTGAGCATCTGTAGCTATCTTTAGCATATGAAGTTCATTTGCAAGAGCCAGTTCCCTTTCATGTGATCTTTGAAGCTCATTTTTCATTTTTTTGATAGAATGGCAAACATCTTCTAAGTTTCCACCAAATTCTTCTTTGAAAAAAAGCATGGTATTTTTATATTCAGTTGGTAAAGCTGTATTGGCAGAAGACAGATTTTTATTTATGTAAGGTTGAAAAGTATAAGAGTCACTGCAATTCTTGAGTAAGTTTGATTTTTCTAAAGTGCTCATATTTGGGCTTGAAGTCGATCTATTTGTTTGATTTTTCAAAGGTGATATGTTCTTGGAAGTAACCTGGGATGGAGTAGTTACACCTTGGGAGACGCTATTGCCAGCGACAGAATTGGATTTTTCCCCCACAGAATGTCTAGTGCTGGACTCCTCAAAAAGATTAATTTTCTCCTTAGAAGGGGTTTCTTCTGTATTCTCTGTAGACTGACAGAAAAAGCATGCTATGAAGGGCTATCATTTGTTGCATGACAATCTCTTGTGAGGAATTTGTTGGAAAACAAATACAGTCTCTTATCCAATTCCTCAATTCTATTTTTATAGCATAAAAGCCTAATGGAAAGGTGATATAACTCACCTAGGAAAGGTAAAGAACAATGTTATGGAGGCTTAATTTTTGTGTACATCTTAATAGTTTACTGACAAACAAAAAACCATTATTACCTTCATGCTGTACGCTCTGATTCAGATAGCTTCCCACTTCATATAAGGCAAACTATCTCCCTTTCTTTCACTCAAAACACCCTGCAAATTCTCTGTCCACTAGAAAATGTTCTCCAGCTAATAAGGGGAACCAGAAAACAGGAAAGGTCAAGCATTTCCTTCGAACAATAGAAACTCTCCTTGCCCGCTTGTTTGTTTGTTTTGGAAAATCCTAAAGCACAGAAGGATAAGTTGACTGTTGCCTGATTAATCTTAATTGTCTCTCACTACAGCTAAGTGGAATGGATTGTTATTATTGTGTTTGCCTTTGATGCCACATTTTAGAAAGACATGGGGAATGTGAGTGTAGAGAAGAGCAATGGGAATAACTGCTTGCCTAGGAAAGAAGGAATGTTTGGTGTCTACTATGTGAATTGATATTTGCTACTAGATGACGATAATGACAACCACAAGAAACAACATACAGTAAGCAGAGTGCTGCTTTGAAGCTGGGTTCACTTTGTGCATTAGACTAGCTGTGTAGCTCTGAACAAGTCACATAATTTTTCTGAGCTTCAGTTTCTTTCTCTTTAAAATGGGGATAAGAAATAACACCCATGCCCCAGGGCTGTTGCCAAGATGCCCTGCAAAGCTTAATGCACTATATAAATGTGAGTGATGAAGAAAACAGAAGGAGGAAAGAGAAAATTATTTAGGATTGGTATAAAAAAGGGAAGTTTCAATGATGCCCTAAATTTTTTTCACCTACAAAAAATTTCCTTAAAGAAGAATGATGACTATCCGATTTCTATTTTGTATGAAACTAAGAAGAGGAAACTAATTTAAATTGAAGTGTAATAAAGAGTTGGGTTTAAGGAAATAGTTTTGATCAGTACAAGTCCTAAAACATTAGAGATGTGAAAAAGGATATGGAATTTTGCATCTCCACTTGCTTGATGTCCTGCTGGCACCTTAAACTCAGTTTGTCCAACATCATCTTCCTTAAACTTCCCAGCCTCCCCATTTCTGTTGGTAGCTTCATCCAGCCTTGCAACCTCCAAGTCATCTGATGACTTTTCCTTCTCTGTCATTGAGCCCTCTTTTAAATCTGATATCAAATCATTCAATTTTTCCATATTTCTTTTATCCAACCCTACATCACTAATGATGCCGCCACTCAAAGTTAGGCCTTCATCACCTTTTATCCAGACTCCTATAATTGCTTCTTAAGTGGTCTCCCTGTCTCCAGGCTCTTCCCTCTCTAATCTTTCACATAGCTGAAAAAATAATCTTCCTAAGGCTGATCTTGTTACTTCCCTCCTCAAAAAAGTTCAGTTGTTCTTTATTGCCCATAGAATACAAATCCTCAGCTCCAACTCCTCCATAATTCAATTTCAACTTACCTTTCCAACTATATTTCATGTTATTCTCCTCCATATCCCTTGATATTCCAGCCAAACTGAATTACTAGCTAGCTGTTCCCCACAGACTGAGGTACTATATGTATTATCTTAGTGTGTTTTCACAGGCCAGCCATCCCTGAACTTCAATACTGACTCATCTCTGCCTTTCAAGAGCCTAGGACTTCCTCCTCCCTGAAGCTTTGTCTGACTGTGTAGGTGAAAACATTCTCATTTTTCCCTCATAGGGCCCCTGCCCCCAAATATTCTCTCTCAATCTTTCCTTTATTGCCTTTATTTATATGTGTGTCATTTCCTCCAAGTAGAATGCAACTTTCTTGAAGGCAAGTAATCTATCACTTTATTTTTGTACTGTCAATGCTTTGAACATAGTAGTAGGCACTGAGTAAATGCTGAATTTCTGATTCGAATTATTTAGGACAGCAATCCTTAATCTTTTTCATCTATTACTCATTCCTTAACAATTCTGCACAATAACATAACTAAAATGTTTGGTTTCAGAAGTAAAATGATGAGAAAACCAAATCTTTGATTTGAAAAAGACTGCTAGCAAAATGCAGGGTCTACATTGTATTTACATTTATAGACAGAGAAAAAAATGGGTAGAGGCAATCTTCTACTTTGCCATAGATCTATCTGCTTTGTTTTTCCATTTTTTCCAATACAAATGAGAGCCAAATAAATCTCAATAATTTGAGTGATTGATTTTTAGTAGTAGATAATTCCTGCAACTTTGTGCTTAACTGAAGTGGACCGTCTATGTAAATGAAATGTTTTATGGAGTCTCAAAGGCTGAAAATAATTATTATTGACTTAATAGCAGTTGAGAGTAAATTGAAAGCTACTTGTGGAGTAATTTCCAGATTTTTCACTTGGGGTTTCTTACACCTTGTGTGAATTATTCAGGTGATAGCTATGCTTATACACACACACACACACACACACACACACACACACACACACACACACACACACACACACACACACACACACACCCCAACAAATCAAACCCCTCAATTTTGCCTGTGTTTACATACACAAAGGCTCCAAGGACTACTCTTAATATTGCTTTTTTGTCAAACAGATCAGAACATTCTAGTTATACTGTAGAGCCATCATTGGAAACCTGGAAGTACTAGGTGCTCAGATTATGCCACCATTTAGATATACCACATAAACTGAATTGATTGAAAATAACTGTTACAATTTGTCCTTGGAAATATTTTACTTTTGTATCTGTAGAGACAATCTTTGCTCCCAATTGGCATCATACTCAACATTAAAGGCAATAAAGGAAATGAAAATTAGGAGAGTGTTTCCAGGAAGCAGAGGCCAGCTAACTTTGAATAGCTTAGAGTTTGCCACTCCCACTACCAGTTTTTTTTTGGGGGGGGCAATTGGGGTCAAGTGACTTGCCCAGGGTCACACAGCTAGTAAGTGTCTGAGGCCAGATTTGAAATCAGGTCCTCCTAACCCCAGGGCTGGTGCTCTATCCACTGCACCTTCTAGCTGCCCCTCCACCACCAGCTTTTTGTTTAGAACTCTAAAATTCTGATTTTAAAAAAGGCTTTTACTTCAAATCCTCTTTATTCCCTATGAGGTTACAAACTTTCAGTTTGGGAAATATGACTGGGCTTCATAGGTCATGGTTTGTTGTTGTTTTTTTTTTTTACATCTAGTTATAAAAGCAGCTGGTCAAATCTATGACTGAGATTAATGAAAACTGTTAAATGAAACTGCCAGCTGCTGACCTTGACGGATACTACAGTCATAGAAGTACAGTTAGGTGGCAGAGTAGATAGAGGACCAGCCCTGGAATCAAAAGGACCTGAGTTCAAATCCAGTTTCAGACACTAGCTGTGTGACCCTGGACAAGTCACTTAACCTTGTTTGCTTCAGTTCCTCATATGTAAAATGAGTGGAGAAGGAAATGGCAAATCACTCCAGTATCTTTGCCAAGAAAACCCCAAATGGGGTCATGAAGAGTTGGACACCACTGAAATTACTCAACAACAACAACACGGTTGTAGAAGATTATTACCACATTAGGGTTTGGAAATGCCCTGGGTATCTACTCATGACCGAAATTCTCATTAGACTCAGTCACATATTTGACAGGCTGTTTTCCCTACCTGTATGCCAAGATATAACAAATACCATGGCTCAAGAATAGGCTAAGGTTTTATTTCTTAATTGCAAGGGGGTTAGGACCTCCAGAAAGAATACAGAAGATCTGTAAACAAACCTTCAGATTGGGAAAACTCTCAAATAAGTTCTCTCAGTAAACTCCTTTAAGGCAAGAACTGTTTTGTCTTTACATCCCTAATATGCAGCACCATGCCTTGCATATAGTAGCACTGTCAGTTGATTATAGGATTCATTTCTAGAGTTCCTTTCCACTCAGATAAAAATCAGTTCAGATCCTCTGGGCTGGCAAGGTCATACCTAAGAATGGACTCACCTGCTTTAAGGTCTTTTGGCCTTGACTGTCCTTATATGATATTCTGACAGTTTCTTCTTTCTATTAAGGGGAGAAACAAGGTGAAAGTGACCAGTGGAACAATGTTGGCAGACAATTCTCTGAAGTTCCAATAAGTATACAGAAATTATTTGAAGTAAAAACGTACTGTAACTTTCTCAACAGGTTTCTTGGTTGCTTTTTCTGTGCCAAACTGTGGACTCTCTACATTGATAACACTTTTATTCAATATTTCACTAATTTCAGATTGTACCTTAAAAAGGTAAATAGAAAATGTTAGAGTTTTAATTCAGATTCAGACAATTATAGATATGCAAGAATACTGTTTATAATTACAGTTTTGAAAGGCATCTTTAAAATTGTAGTTCATAAACAACTATTCCCTTCATATGGAAGAACATAAATTGCAAAGCCATTTCCAGGTTACTTTTCTCTTAAATGATTTGTTTACAAAATGAGTAAGACTCAATTTATACAATGTTAAATTTTTATTAAGTCAAATATTTTCTGAATGTCCAGTTTTTAGAAAATGTTTTTACTGCTTTAGAATAAATATGTTAAAAGCATAATTTAGCACTGGACTGAACTAAGCATTCTAGTATCGCCTGTCTTTGATGCCCTCTTTAATGAGATATTAGGACCAAGATAGTATCATGAACATGTTGTGTTTTGTTTTCTTAACAAAATGCTGGAATATCTGTGCTCTCAATTCAAAAGTGACATAAGAGCTATTTCATTGTAACCAAGAAATTTAAAGACAAAAATTGTAGTATAGGCACCAGATACCACAGTTTATTTTGGACATACATTTCCACCTTGATGATTACCTCATTGAGAAGCTGGAAAGGTCTCATATGTGCTCAGACAATGAGAAAGACATATTTAGAGCTGCAAAGGGTCTTAGAGGCTACCTAGTCTAAACTTCCCCCACCCATTGTATAGATGAGAAAACTGAGGTTTAGAGTAGTTAGATGACTTGCCCAGGGTCATAAAGTTGTAAGAGGGAGAGCTGGACTCTGTATCCAGGTCTCTGTTCCCCCTGTATGACACAATGTTTTACATCTGAACATAATAATACAGGACTTAGAAAATTAGGAAAAAATATAGGAAAAACATACCATGCTAACATTTTGTAAAGTTTGCATTCGAAGAGCTTGAAATGATTCCAGTTGATGTTGCAGGGCCTGTAGTTAATTAAAATGTGGATCAAAATTAAATTTCTTCTAGATATAAACCATAGACTTGAAGCTAAAGGGGAGCTTTAAGGTGATCTAGTCCGACCCCTTCACTTAACAAGGAAACTGGGTCTCTCTGAGGGTAAGTGAATAGTTCAGGTTCACTTGGGAGTGAAGAACAGAGCTGGAATGTAAATCCAGGTTCTTCTGACTCTAAGCCTAGTACACTTTCTAGGGCCAGAAGTCATCTATTTGTACTGATCATCTACTTGTGCAGTATTTCTATGAAGCATTTATACTGATAAATCAGTCAGGGCTAAAAGTTGTTTGTTGGTGGGTCAGGGACAACACTCAGGCCACTGGGACTCCATAACCATGATTAATTGAACATTAAGCATTTGCTAAGGGCTTTCTGTATGTCAGGCCCTGTGGTTAGCACCAGAAATACAAAGACACAAACAAAATACCCCTGTCCTTAAGGAACTTACATCATACAAAAAAATAATGCAAATCAAATACAAATAACCTTGGAGGAGTCGCTAGGAAAGGCCTCCCAGTCTAAGTGCTACTTAAGTTGAGTCTCAAAGACAACTAGGGACTCCAAGAGGCAGGAGTAATGAGCAGAACATTCTAGGCTTGGAGGCAGGTAGGTGATGGAGTGTTGTATGGGAACAATTAAAGATATGCCAGTGTGGTTAGACCATAGAAAGTGTGGAAGGCAGTAAGGGGAAATATTGCAAAGGTTAGATGGGGAAAGGTTTTGAGGAGCTTCAAATGCCAGAGTAGTTTATATTTGATCCTAGAAGGAGTGGGGAGCAGCAGGAATATATTCACCCTGGCAATTGTGTGGAAGCTGGATGGGGGTGAGGGGAAGAACAGACTGAAGACTTAGGGCTGACACTTCCAGTGGGAGGCTAATAGTGAGGACCTAAATGAAGGTGGTAGCTGCATGAACAGACAGAAGGAGGTATATTAGAGACTGTGGAGATATAAATGACAAGATTTGGCAACTGATGAACTATGTGAGGTGAATGAGAATACAGATTCCAAGATGACATCAAGGTTGTGTAAGTAAGTGACTAGAAGAATTATGGTACCCTTGACAGTGACAGATAAGTTTGAAAATGAGGCGGGTTTGTGAGGAAAGATCATGATTTCTGTTTTGTACATTTGGAATTTAAGATACCTGTGGGAGATCCAGTTCCAGGTAGTTTGTGAAGTGGGATTGGAGCTCAGGATATATAAATCTGAGAATCATCTGCTCAAATACACTGAAGAGATCACCACACATGAAAGAGTATAGAGAAAAGAGAAGAGGGCCCAAGACAGAGCTTTGGAGAACACCTACAATGACCAGGTGTGACATGGACAATAATCCAGCAAAGAAGAATCAGAAGGTATAGACAGACATGTAGGGGGAAAAAAAGAAACCACAGAGAGAGCAGTGTCATGGAAACATGGGAAGAGTATACAAAGTGGACAACAGTATCAAATGTTGCAGAGGAGAAAGATGTTTCAGCTCAGTGATGATTTCAGACTGTAGAACATTAAGAAAGTCAGAAATAGAGGCACTGAATGTTAACTGCTTTATTTAGGAGTTTGGATGAAGATGAAGAAAAGATATAGGATTTTATCTAATGGGGATGGTAGGATCTAATATGATTTTCTTGAGGGTGGGGGAGACAAATATGTTTGTAATGAGCAGAGAATGAGCCAGTAAACAGACTGAAGATTAGAAAGAAAAAAAATGATAATGATAGAGGGAGCTATCTGCTGGAAAGGGTGGGAGTGGATGGGATCAAAGGTATACACTCAGAGAGAGAGTCTGGCCTTGAGAAGGAAAAGGGCTATCAAATAAAGAGGGAAATAGTGGTGGATCCAGTCAAGGGGTTGTGAGGTGAGGATGGAAAAAGAGAAATTGCTCAAATAATGACTACATTTTTCTCTAACATGAGACAAGGTTTTCAACCATGAAATAAGAAAACAGGTTGTGTGGGAGTTTGGAAGAAGGAATGTCTGAAAAAGACTGTGGTGAATGGGATAGGGATCAACTAGGGAGGAACAGAAGGATTGCTTTGCTACAATGAAGGCACAGTCTTGAGCTCAGATAACAAATTTATGGTGGACCTAATAATGATGATGGCTGCATGACTTCTAGCACCATTCAGCAGCCCAGGAATAGGAGTAGAGAAGGCAAATGGTAGAGCTGTTACAGGATTAGGGATTACCAAGCTGTGATTGGCAGTAGGATAGTGGAGCAAGTGATTTGAGAATAGAATACAGGTAGAATTGAACTGGTTCACTAAATAGGATTAGGAAAGGTGGAGAGTGTAGCCAGAATAGGGGTCATATCCTGTAAAAAACTGAGAGGTGCAGAGATGAGAAGTCATGGTAAGGACCAAGAGTAAGTTTAGGAGTAAGAACAGGGAGAGATGAATGAGAAGAGATGATTAAATAAAGTTCAGTATTCACAATCATAGAAGTGGAACAGTTACAAGTGATGGCAAGATCAAGATTGCCATGTGTCTGAAGCAAAAAATAAATTAGAAAATATTACATATAAACAGAGCTATCTACAAACATTTTTAATGCAAATCTTGAAAAAAGATTGGGTTTTGAAATTATAGTGTGAAATTGACTCACTTTTAATGCTGATTGTGTCTGGTTTTGATTTTCTGTTTCTGCTGTAGAGGCATGTTCTACAAAGCAAAAATGACAAACTGTAATCTAGCTCTTACACTGTATTTCATTGCATGTGTGACAGGGAATATTGTAATGAATGACCTAAGGATCATGATAAACTTGAAGAGAGAATAAAGAGCCCAGTGGTAGGTGTATGGTAGGTATTCATAATATACTTCTTGTATTACAGCTTTAAAAGAGCATAACAAAGAAAAACTACTTGAGTTTTTAGGAGTATTTCATTTTGACAATAAATTGTTAACATGAGTAATGGATTGGAGACATCACAGAAACACAACTAGAATAATTTGAAAACCTAACTCAAACTTTTAAACAATTTCTTTTGGTATATTTAAAACATTCTAAAGTTTCAGTCTTTTCATTGATTTCAAGAGCTGTGTCACAAGTTGTAGAAAGACAAGCCACCTACTTCTGCCTAGAGAAAGCATGTCTGTATTCAGGAATACATGATAACAATCATAGACTTTTGTTGCTAAAATAGCCCTTGGGGATCACATAGTATCTCAAAGAGTCCTAAGACATATTTAAGCAATATTCATTCTTCATTTTCAGTCGCGTGCACAACTCCATACTAGACATTGTCGGGAAGTAGTGGACATGGTCTCTACCCTTAAGAAACTTACAATCTAGATGGCACACAAGGTGAACAAAAAAATCAACAAGCATTTATTAAGTGGATATGCCAGGCACAGTGCTAAATGCTGGGGATACAAATAAAGGCAACTCCCCTCGCCCAAGTTTCTGCCCTCATGCAGTTCATAGTGAATGGGGGAGAGAACATGCACACAAAAAAGATAGAACTCTATAGATCTATATAGATGTATACATATATATAGAGATATATACATATGTATATATACATATAGATGTGTATATACATGTATATATACATACATATGTAAAAGGATGAACTGGGGTTATTAAGAAAGCATATTTAGAGAAAATATACAGTTGTAAAATAAAAATAAAATTTAATGTGTTGAAAACAAAGCAGAAAACAATGGGGTGGTTGGTGCAGGGAAGATTTTGAGAAAAAGAAGAGAAAATATTTTGCAGCTTTCAGAAAGTCAGAAGATCCATGCCAGTGACAGGGAGCTCCCCATAGGAGCTGCAGATCACAGTCTGTCAGTGCTTATACATCCTGCAGAGTTTGTGTTGGGTGTCTGTCTGCCCTACAATATCAGCCCAGTTTTGTTCCAGTTTACATGGACTCTGAGGATAACCTTAATACTGCTTCTCTTGTATAATTCTTCCCTGCCAGGAATATTTCAATGTTTTTTTTTTCAAAGACTGTGGAGTCACAGCCCTGTGTTTTTATATTTAGGTTAAAAAGAAAATGATAAAGACCCACTCACACATGCTCCTAAGCACCTTGATGCTTGCCACTAACTATGCCCATCCCCAAGCTCTGGTATATTGGTTTCTCTCTTTCCCCCATGAAGAGACTAGACTATCAGGGGACTATCACTCCTCTCATGAGATATCAGAGACTGTCATCAGGGTCACTACATGCTAAACATGCACCTAGTAGACTAGCAGAAGCTTTCATGGTCTTGCAATTTCTCCAGCAGGCTGTACAGGCAGGGGACATCTGCCCTTTCCAAGCCCTAAAACACACTCTCAGATGCCCTTACTCTCTCCCAAATACCATTAAGTGAACTAACATGCCTAATGATGTTCATCAACATTAAGATCTTAATACTCTTTCCATGACTGAGTATGCTGTCTGCTTTTCACCAGGATTCTAAACCCTAACAGAAAATCCTGAGATGGAATCCTTGTACCTAATAAACCCAGAAGATATAATTATTTTTAAGCTAATGATTTATAATGACACAGGACAGTGTGCAGAAAACCCTCTGTGATGTTAAGTTTCAAACACTTTGTTCTACTGACTCAAACATTCTTTCTTAAAGATAACTTTTATTGAACCCTTATGGCATATGTATAGCACCCGACAAACATGAAGGAGATAGTGGATGGTGTATGCTTCCACTGTTGAATCCATTTCATGTTTCATGTGTCCTCCTAAACTGGGTAAAGGTAGAAAGACGGATTATATGGCCTACAAACAAAAGGAGTCGGTGAGTTACCCAGTCTAGGAAGTTTAGGGAGAAAAATTCTACCAATCTACCAAGAGATTCTTTGAGGTTAAAAAAAAGCCTCTTCTGAAATAAAATTCACTTTTTAAGGGTATGGGATAGGATAATTTAATTAAATAACTCTTGGGGGTCAGTACAGAATGAAAATGTTGTTTGAATGGTAGAACAGGGTACTTCAGATAATCAAAGGGCAGGATAAAGGCACAGATAGTTGCAGTATGGGAAACTTGCAAACATTAACTTTTCCCAGACCAATTCAGTTTCCCCAGTTTTGACTAGTCCATTCTACTATCCATGTCTCTCCATCTATTATCTGCATTTACTCTACTGGAAAAAAGAGAAGAAAGAGAAAAAGGAAGAGAAATGAGATACATGTATACACACTATCCCTCTCCCTTTTATCATCAGTATTTGAGGGAAAATTTGAACAAATGCTGTCTTGAATGCTGAAAGCCTTCTGTGTTTTTATTCAATATTGTCTTACTTTAGGGGAAGGGAATAAGCATTTATATAGTGCCTGCCATGTGCCAGACATTTTTAATTGTTTTTACACATGTCATTTTATCCTCACAACAATCATGTTGTTGAGTTTCACAGTTCTAACCTATTTTAAAGTTGCACAAACTAAGGCAAACAGATATTAAGTGACTTGCCCAGGGTCACAAAGCTAGTAAATGTCTGAGGCTGGATTTTGAAATCAAATCTTCTTGAATCCACCAGATGTCTCAACAAGTTAAATACTTCATATTATATTAAAAACATTAATTTAGACTAATTTAGGAAAGGCCAATTCAAATTAGTCAAGTCTGAAAAAAATAATTTTACTTTGTAAAACTGATAAGTTCCTGAAAAATCATGTGTAAACTGAAGTTAGGTCAATAAAATCACATTTTAAATGCGTTAGAGATTTTTTTTTAAAAGGAATCACATTGTAAATAATCTTATGAATTCAAGTATATAAATTATATTTTAAAATTTTTCTTTTAGATTTGCTTATGGTAAGGAACATCTCTATTCCACAGAATCAGAGCTGGAAGGGGCATTGGAGAACATTTATTCCAGAGGTTCTTAATTTTTATCATGGACCCCTTTAGCAGTCTAGTGAAGCCTGTGGGTCCATTCTTGGAATAATTTTTTTTAACCAAAAAATAAACTACATGGGAACCAAAGATTTTTGAAAATATTTTATATATATATATATATATACATACATATATATGTGTATGTGTGTGTGTGTAAATAAAATTTTTGCCCATCCAAGTTCACAGACTCCTTGAAATATTTCCACACACCTGTGGACCCTAGGATAAGAATCTCTGATCTAGTTTATCATTTTACAGAGGATGAAATTAAGGTCCGTAGAGGTTAAATGAGTTGCCAAAGTGTATCACAAAGCAATAGGCAGCAGTCAGGTTGTAAACCCACATGCACTGATCCTAAATCCAGCACTTTTTTCACTGTACTTGGCTGCTTCTTCAATCACTGCTTAATATTTCAAGTGTAGTAAATAAGTGTTAGGTAGTTGTGGAGACAATATGAGAAAAAACAACTTTGTAACTATGCTATTAAAGACTGTTATGGCTTCTACCTTCAGGTATGCTCTATGTTTGCCTATGTGGGAGTTTGACTTTACAGACATGACTGAAAGTGTTGTTTATTATCTATGGTTCCCAATGCAAAAGCTGACTATATTAGTAACAGTGTCTGACAAAGAAAACATTCACAGAAATACTCAGATCTTTGTGCCTCTCATTGGGCACAAGAAGGTAGAATTATTTTTGAAAATAGTTAATTCTTATCTCTGCTTTCTGCTCTTAACTACTAACTAAGCACTCCAGAAAAATGAATTTGAGCTCCTTAGGGATATGCCAATGCAGTCTAGGATCCCTACTCAGGCATTTAATTCACCATCTGTGACAAATGTCATGCAAATAAAAGTGGGAACAGAGAGTAAGTTATACTTCACTTAAGACTTTAGGAAAGCTGCGTTTAGAGAGATGTCATTAAGATCCTTTCCGTGATGTAAGGAGTAAGGTAGCCCATTTAATTCACTCGTGATCCAACTCGCTTGAAGATATTTTTATGAAAACTTACTGGGGACACAAAGAAAAGCAAAGACAAGACTGGTGCATAATGCTGCTGATGCTGGGGGGAGGGGGGAGGTGGAGAAGGAAAGTTGTACTTCACCTAAAGGCTTTAGAAAGTTACCTCTGGAAAGGTATCATAGAGATCCTCACAAAAAACGCAAAGAGCGGGGTGGGCCATTTAATTCCTCTTGATTCAACTCACTTAAATATACACTTATAAGGGCCTATAAGTCTACCAGGTATTGGGAGTTACCAAGGTAAAAAAAGAAACCACCAAACAACAAAATCCCAAAACAACAAACAACGAAACCCCAAAACAAAACACGGAGTCTTGGCCTACCAGTTTAATAGGTATTGGAAATAAAAAGGGGGAAAATACTTACTAGCCATTGCCTGTTAGTCTAATAAGTACTTTGGTTGGGGGGAAACCCACTCAGTCCTGCTAATGTAAGAGACAGCAGGGGTACCAAGGTAAAAACAACAAAAAACTATGAGTCCTGGCCCTCAAAGGACACTTGTTTTAAGTTCAGTGCTTTACAAGAGCTGCTTGATGACAAAAGTCCCTAAAGGAATTGAGGCTGCTTGATGAAAGGACAGATTATTCAAAGCAGGCAAAGACAGGTAAGAAAGGGAGGAGGCACTCATTACCTTGTTTCCTCGACCATTCCTACCTGGCTTCAGGGTGGATTTACTGGGAATTCCCAAGAGGTCCAGGTGGAAAGGATGCATAGCATCCATCCTGAAAGTGGGAGGCTGACAGCGGCTCCTGCCCCCTTGGAAAGACACTGGGGAGGGGGTGTGGCCTCAAAAAAGCCAAGGGAGGGCTGACTTTTACCTTTTGTTTGTCCACTGCTCTCCTTTCCCCCCTCAGAATGATTTAGGAGCCTAGACACAGAAAGGAAAGGAAACGCAACTTCCCTTTTCTGTAACCGAACCGCAGTCTGCTGAGCGCTTTACGTAAAACGAAACCATCTTTCACTGCGGGGGAGGTGAGGTGGGGAGGTGGGGTGGGGGAGTCCCTGCAGCCAGCGCGCTAAGCCGCCACTGGAGGGCGCTGTGGGCCCGCCCGGCAGCACGGACAGCGGCAGCAGCGGGCCCTGCCGTCCGGAAGGGGGCGCCCCGGCAGGCGGGTGGGCGGCTCACGCGGTCCTAAGGACCTGGGGAGCGACGCCGGGCTCGGAAGTGGGCCCCAGGAGGCCAGGCCGCCGCCGTCGGCACTCGAGGGTGTCCCGGGGCTGGGCGGCGACGGCCCATGATCACCCCCACCCAGCCTGCCCGCCGCCCCCCTTTCGGGCCTCTTCCCGCAGAAACCCCTGAGAGGCCGGGAGGAGGAGGGGAGGGAACGGAGGATGCTCGTTCAGTCCTAACTGCCCTGCGGCCCACCCCGACCCGAGCCGCCCCCGCTTAGCCCTCTCACCCGGAGACATCTCTGTCTCCCCCGGCCCAACCCCCCAACCGCCTATCCCCGCGCATTTCCCCCTTCTGTATCGCCCCACGGCAGCGCGTTGCCAAGGGAATGAGGCCCCACCTCGTGGGGACACGGAGGACTGCGTGCTGGTTCTCAGCTCTGGGCATGCGCCCCGGCTCTGAGCATGCGCCCCCGCTCCGGGCATGCGCCCGTTAGGCGCCTCCTGAGCTGCCACAAGCTCCTCGGACTAAGCCAGGGGAGAGCTCTACACGAGGACTTGGGGCTCGGCTTCCAGTCTGCGCATGCTCCTTGTGCCCCCCTTGGGCTGGCTTGGGGCAGGGCCGGTTATGAGGATTGGGGCTCCGCAATGCCCACTTGTGCGGTCTCCTGCTTCTGGGGCTAGTTCAGGGTTTAGGGAGGATTGGGGCTCAGCTTCAGGTTTCTACATTGTGGTAGGGCTGGTGTAGTGGTTTGAAGGTTAGAGGCCATGGGGTTTGAATCCCAGGTCAGCAGTGGTCACCTTGCTGACATCTTGGCCAAGGCACCTCACCGTTCTCAGCCTCAATTGCCCCAGCTTAGGGAGGACTAGCACTTCTGGCTTGAGGACTTGCTGCATCCTTTTCAGGGCTGTTCATTCACCTTTGGCGTCCATTGGCCCTAAGCTCTCACCTGTGGTTCCAAGAAGCTGTGACATTTAAAGCAGCCACACCTTGGCCATCTTAACAACAGGCTAAATTGGGTTAAGGCTAACCAACAGGCCTCCAACCCATTGGTGAGTCAGGGGAGTGTCTACCCCCAAGCGTGTGAAGACTTCCTCAGCTGGACTGGTCAAATAAGAACAATTTGCTTCAAAGGCCATGAAAGCCACTGAAACACCTAGAGCTTGGTCAGATATTGAAGATGCCAAGGTCATCCACTACATCCTGGGCCATAGTCATCCTGACCATCTTGCCATTGGACCACAATGACTTTGGAAGAGTGAGGCTAAGTGCAACTCTGCCTGACTTAAATCCAATTCAAGCATGAATCAAGACGTCCCATCACTTCATGATGTCATTAGTATTCTTTGAAAACAAAGGACTAACAAGCATCGCAAATCCTGAGGTAGGGCTGGTGTAGAGGCTTTGGAATCAGTGGAGTTGGGTTTTGTAACTTGGTGCATACTTATAGCCAGTATATCGGTTCATAGGCTAACTAGGATAACCAGAAACACGTGAGACTTAGACTTCCTGATGTGGGCAATCACACTTTATTAATCAAAACATACAGACTAATCCAAGAAATGAAATAATGATTGTAAAGTTTGTAGACAGTGCCTAGCACATAGTAAATGCTAAGTAAATGTTAACTTATACTATTATTATTCTAAAATTTGCCTTATATTATGAACATAGATTCCTAAAAGTACCAATGTCATTTGAAGTTTTGATAGCTTATATTTAGCTTTAATAGTATATATTTATTGTTCAGTTGTTTTCAGTCATGCCTGACTCTTTGTGACCGCGTTTTGAGTTTTCTTGCCAAAGGTACTGGAGTGGTTTGCCATTTCCTTCTTCAGCTCATTTTACATGTGAGTAAACTGCCGAAAGTCATGCAACTAGTAAGTGGCTGAGGCCGGATTTGAACTCAGAAAGATGAGTCTTCCTGACTCCAGTCCCAGGACTCTCTGCACTGTGCCACCTAGCTGCCCCAATAGTGTGTGTGTGCCTGCATGTGTGTGCATCTCAGTAGCATACACACATACATATATACATAGCAATCAAATATTCACAATATATAACTATTAAAGCTGTTTAAACTATCAAATTTATAGATTTTATTATGTATATTTATATATACACGTATGTATACATATAAATATTTCATATATGCATGTACCTATTTCCCCCCCACCCCAGCTCCTGATGGGCAGTGTTTGCTTCATGTTTTTGTTTTTGTGTTCCTAGCTCCCAGCAATGAATTTATATGAACAGTGAACATAGTAGGAGCTTAATAAATAATTTGATTGATTAGCTACTTCATCATTCAAAACTATCTAGAATCACAAATGTTTCTAGTGGAGATGACAGGGTTTCCCATCTTTTTCTTGTTCCTTAAATACAGGTGGCACCTAAGGTTCTGTCCTTGGCTTTCTCCTCTATGCTATCCCCTGTGGATCCCCTATACGCCAATAACTTCCATCATCATCTCTGTTGAGATGACTCCCAAATATATATCTCCCTGTAACCTGTCCCCAGAGCACCTGTGCTGTATTGCCACCTATCTCCACATAATATGTGAGGGATATCTAATATTCAAAATTAAACTCATTATCTCCCCCTACTTTCAGCTTCCCCTCCTCCCAACATCTATTTCTGTTAATAGTACCACCAACTCCTTCTTCAACCCATCCTTCAAATGCAGCCCAAGAAATCTTCCTATTTCTCTGCCCTGTGTTGTAATTATGTCACTCTTGTATTCATAAAACCTCCAGGGGCTTCCCATTCCCTACCGATTACAGTTTGGACTGCTGATCCTGGCTTTCTAAATCTTCCTCAGCCAGGCACAGTTCATCTTTCCAACCTTACATCATACTATTTTTTTCCCTTTAAGTGCTTTATACTTGAGCCAAACTGAATTACACTGATTATCCCATCCTCTTCTGTCTTAGCACCTTTGCTCATACCATCTGACATGCCTGGGCTGGACTTTCCCTTTTCTACATCTTTGGAAACCTTTGTCCTCCTATCCAAAGCCCAGCTCAGATGCCACCTCCTCTGTGAAGCTTCCTTATTGATGTTGCTACCTCCATGCCACACTTTCAAGCTCATGACTTCATAGTTATTGTTGTCTTTTACTTCTCCCGCTTCGGCTCCCACTTAGCTGGAAGTGGTTTCTCCAGATTTCTCATAACACGTTTCCTATATCTATCTGTCTGTCTGTAATTACATACACATACATATGTGTATATATATATATATATATGTATGTTATATATATATATATATATATATGTTTGTCATACTCTTATATCAGTAGTTATTTGTAAAGGAGGTACCAGATTATGGATTAAATTCTTGATCAAACTGACTAATTTACCTTTATTTTATATTAAAGTTATTTCTGTTAGATTTTTCCAGCTCTGGAAAAGTAACATTAAAGTGTTCTACTATTTTTGTGTATGTATATATAAAATAATTAAGTTCATTTTTCCCCTATAAATTTAGATGCTGATCTGCTATTTGATGTTTATTGGTTTAGTATTGATATTAATTTATTTTCTATGGTTCCTTTAAGCATAATTTAGTCTCCTATTGATATTACAATTTTTTTCATCTAATAGTGTCATTGCAACTCTTGCTTTTTTGAAATTTACCTGATGTATAGTAAATTTTGTTCTAGCCCTTAATTTTAATTCTGAATGTACCATTACTTTTTAGGTTGTTTTTTTTTTGCAAACACCATATTAGTGGGTTTTCTTACATCTTCTTACATTATTTTCTTTAATTTCTTTGGATTGTTTAATAGATTTACATTAAACATTATAATTATAAAGATTCTATTTCCTTTCATTTTTTTAATCCCCTAGCTCTTCTAAGTCAGTACTTTCCCCCCTGAAATTAGTTTTACTTAAATTGCTTTGATGTTAGCCTGTCCCCATAGGTTCTTCACTCCACTCCCTCTTCATTTGACCATCTTTTTCCTAATTATCTCTCTCTCTCCCTCTTCCCCCCTCTTCTTTCCCCGCTCAGTTAAGTGATTAGTTAAAAATCTCTCCTCTCCTTCCCTCCAACTTCTTATTTTTAACTAATTTTCTTTTGCTGCTCCTTTTTGTAAGAAGCCCCACTCTTTTATTTAAAATTGTTCTCTTCATTATTTTTCTTCCAGTCTGTTCTGAGTTTTATTTTCTGATATATTGGCTAATGCTTTTTCCCCCTTCTTCTCTATGTAACACTCATGTGGTTAAAATATTAGCTTCGGGCTTCCTCATCTAACCAATTTCTCAGTTATTATCTTTGGAGAACTTGCCCTATTTTCTTTTCATTCTTCCTTTCCCTTTGTTCCTCCATTCCTTCCTTCCTGCTATACCTTGCTCATAGAAATATCAATCTGTGAGGAAGCAATGTTGAACTAAGGTAGCACTGTATAATTAAAAATTATACTGTTCCAAAGCATATGACTCAGTCCTACCTACCTCAATCTCTTTCTCAAAGATCATGCCTTTCTTATGTATGTCCATCTTCCTTGCTACCCCCGTCTGGGCTTCAGTTGCTGCCAGGGACAGAATTGGGGAGTTTTCCCAATTGGTTTTAATAGCAGCATATAATAAAGGGAATTCCCTAATTAATCCACCAGCAGCATATAAGGAAACTTTCTAAACAACCTGATACCATGATAGGACATTGGATGAAGGCAGCTGATGGGAAACAAAATACTTGTGATTGGTTGACAGAGGATCTGCTGTTCCATGGACCTTTAAAAAAACCTGCCACCCTACCACCACCTCCCCACGAACCCGATCAATTTGCTCTGGAAAATTAGCTCTTGTGGAACGTCGGAGCTCTAGAGGAAGCTCTCATTAAAGAAGGAAGGAAGGGAAAAAGAAAAGAAGGAAGAAAACAACCACTTACTATGTGCCAAGCACTGGGCTAAGGGCTTTACCATCTGAGACAGCTTGGGCCAGAAGTCACAGAGACCCAAGGTCAAATGTGGCATCAGACACTCACTAGCTGTTAAGACTGCTTGACCCTGGGAATCACTTAACTTAAATACAGTTTCCCCAACTGTAAAATGAGGATTATAACAAGACCTACCTTACAGGATCAAATGAGATAGTATTTGTAAAATCAGTTCCTGATACATAGCAGACCCTATATAAATGCTTATTTCCCTTCCTTTTACATATAGTTTCTCATTTGATCCTCAACAATCCTGGGAGGGAGGTACTATTAAGCTTAAGACTTGCCCTTAATCTTTTCCCTCGTACCTCTTGTAAAATATAGCAGGGAGTAGAAAATGGTTTTCTGTCCTCATTAATAATAGCAGCTGAAGCTCAGGGTAGCAGGAGACATGAGGTTTTCATAGAGCCTGACAGGGGAATTCAGAAAATTGCTTCCTGAATCCCAATCTTCTGTGAAGAGGAATGGGATTTCCTAGACTTCCTAGAGAACATAATCTCAGAAATAAGCTGAAAAAAGACGTTTCTGGGTCAGCAGCACAAGCTTTGAGAGTTGCTTCATAGGCAACTGTGAATCCAGGAGTTTTTAAATTTGAGTTCCAAGCACTGAATCTTCTTCTGCGTTTCCCAAACAATATCTTGTTTTTAAGGCAAAGCCACTTCGAATTTTAGCGGAACTAGAGAATGGAAGTAATGGGGATTGAAACCCAGACTTGTCAAGCAGTGATTAATGGAGAAGAGCGCAGTGAGGACTGTGAGACTGAGGTGAGCAGGAGTGGCATCCTTGCAGCCAGCAAGTCATAAGCTGCTCCTCCTCCAAGACATCTTGGTCAACGCCCTGTGTTTGCTTCTCTCCTTACGACCTTTACGTCCGTAGTCTCTTCTCTCTATTGAGGCTGGATGTATTTGTAGGAGAGTTTCCTCCAGGTTTATGTGGGATTTGTTTCGTTGGGGTTTTTTTCATATAATGCAACTCTAGTAAATTTCTTTGCATTTTTGTTAGCTCTGACTATTAACGGGTAAATATATCACAAACTATATTTTTGGAGTAGAGAGAGTACAAAGTACCTTGAACCTTGGGTAGCCATCCTCAAAGAGAACTGTCGTAAGAGTTGAGGGTTGGGGTATCAAAAAGGAATTACACCAAGCATCTGTTTTTTGTATCCCCAGCATCTAGCACAATGCCTTAAATTTGTGTCAACATGTCAAAGATTGTTAACTTTATTAAGGTGGGAACTTTCTCTGCCCACACAAACTACAGCCTGTCCACAAATCTTAGAAAGTTGACAGTCTTGGAAGTTATTATTAATAATGACTAACATTTATATAAAGCTTTAGGATTTACAAAGAGCTTTACATAATTTACCTTATTTGATCATCACAGCCTTGTGAGGTAGGTACCCCTTTTTCCAGAGGAGAAAACTGAGACCAAGAGAGCTTAAGTGACTTGCCTAGAGTCACACAGCTAATATGAGTATGAGGAAGGCTTTGACCTCACATCCACTGGGATCCAGCAGCACCAAGGTGCCCAAATTAGTGATATAGAACCTAGGGTTCTTTAAATGCTAAGAGTCAGACGGGGAATGGAATCCATCCAATGTACCTTTCAGGCTTTGTAATCAGTCAATCAATAAACATTTGTCAAGCACCTACTATATGCCAGGTACTGGGCTAAGGCACTTGGGAAAGATGAACTTAATTAAAAGAATTTAACTTTTCTAACTCCACATCCCTCTGCCTCTGCATCACCTTTCTTCTCCTGGTGGATGCTACCAGGAACCTCCAATTTGAGGAAGGGAATTGCTCTTCTGGGTCTGCTTTTGTCTTGCTGGACTTTGCCACCATTCAACTCCAAGGGAACCTTTCCTCTACGCTTTGCAGCTTCCTTTTATGTTATCTTTTGGAGGAATTTCTCTACCCAGAGGAGTTAATATCCCCCTGAGAGTAATCCTTCCCAAAATGTCAATAGATCAAGAGGCAAAGTTAAGACATGCAAAGTTTAATTAGTATCAGCTGATGGGGACTGCCAGGTGGCTGGCAGATCCAAGGAATGAAAGGAGATACACACATACACAGGTTTTTGCAGAGCCTAAGAGCAACGTTCCCAGTGGCCGGTGGCAGAAGGAACATAAGTGAGGTTGTTTGGTCACTTTCCTTATTTGGGAAGTTGAGTAATAGAGACAATATGTCAGGTGATTTTTGAGAGAATGTCTTAACCTTGAGGTCATAGAAGTTGCAAAGATCTAGTTTGTTCCAGTGGGAGATGTTTCTCCAGTGGGAGACTCTGTGGGAGTCTCTAAAAGAGTGGAAGCCTCTTTCAAGATAGAATCGGTGGGTTTCTCTTGTTGAATAAAATACAGTCTAAAGCTCTCTCACTATTTGCACAACCCAGTTCTATTTCTAAGATGACTTTTTTTTCTGGGGACTTGCAGCACAGTTTTCTCCATTTCCCCCCCCCCACATTGTTTTCCTTCAGAGGAATGTAGACTTCTTGAGTGCAAGGAGATTCTTTGTGTATTTTCTTGTTTTTGTATCCCCAGCACTCAACACAATGCCTGGGATTATAGCAAATGCTAAAAAATGTTTGTCGACTTACAGAGACATCAGAGGAATTGGAAAATGCTTGAGAACTTGCTACAGTACTGTGCTGTCTTGCTTGAATTTATCTTATTACTATCTTTGTTGGTGTTCAGTCATTTCATTCGTGTCAGACCCTTCATGACGCCATTTAGGATTTTCTTGGCAAAGATACTAGAGTGGTTTGCCAATTTTCTTCTCCAGCTCATTTTACAGAGGAGAAAACTGAGGCAAATGGGGTTAAATGACTTTCCCAAGATCACACAGCTAGTAAGTGCCTGAGGTCAGATTTCAACTCAGGTCTTCCTGACTCCAGACCCAGCTCTAAATAGTATACCACCTAGCTGCCCACATCATTGCATATTAATGTTAATTCTTTGTTAATACAATCTTTAAAACCTCTATGAATGTAAAATATTTTATAGACATTGAAAGTTTCCATCAGCCTTCTTTCATATTTAACAGTGTTACAGAGGTGATAAATTTGATTTAAATGAGCATCAGTTTTCCCCCAAATACAATCAGTCTTGAAACACTATGCAAGATATGACTCACCCATAGCATGATTCCTTTTGGGCTAGTCCCAAAGGTTCCAGTCTGGGTTTGTGTTCCAGTTCAAATTTTATAGAGTTGAATGCTACAGTCACTCAGGGAACAGTTTACTTTCAACTTTCAACTAATCCAAACCATCTTTACTCCATTTTAAATTAATTCACCAAAGGGAGAAAGTGTGATTATTTTTGTTAATACAATGCATAAACCAGACTTAGCCAAAGGGATAGGGCAATTTTCTAATGCAAACACTGAGTCTGAGTCTTCCTTTCAGTTCAGAGTATCACAGTGAGGAGAGGAAAAAATTCCCTATTTGTCCTGCCTGTGGCCTCCAAATCATTCTTTTGCAACTCCAAAAATTCTTGGCTATCACAATTCTTCAGTATCTTAATTTTTAACAGATCGGCTCCAGGGCAGAGGGTGGGGTGGCGTGGGGTGGGGTTGGGGCTTGGGGTGAGGCTTCATGGGAGGGTGGTGAAAGTAAGGATGAAAGGAATATGCAAGACCATTGAGGAAGTTGCTTGTCCCTTCCTTCCATTTCTAAAGCATTTGTTCCATTCTAAAGCAATCACTCAGAATGGCCCTTCATGACTTTGGATATTTTTGTGTAGTATTTTGAGTCAGTCCATTTTTGAGGATATGTAACATTTCTGTTTGCAAAGCAGTCACAGTCTAGTCATTCAGTCCCACATTAGTCAAACTGGCTTCTGAGTAGAGAGCTGATGATATTCAAGGATTCATGACATCATCGATGTGGGTACTCTATCAATACAGGTTGCAACCCTTATATTCCTCAGTAGATTGCGAATCGGTGCCTTTTTTCGTTTTCTAAATGTTAGGGTTAATTTGGGGGAGATTTTACTACAGAAAGTAATTGAAAGAGGAATTCATCAGCATGTCCCATTCATATTACTTCCTACGTTTAGCAGCAATTACCCTCTAAATGAGTGATTTTGTGATTAATTTGCCAAACCCAAGGAAGAAAGAACAAGGCCATGACACAGAATTTAAGTATCCTAATGAAGTGTAATGAAGGGTGTTCTTTGTAGCCACTATAAATTTCCTGAGGAAGGGACTGGAAATGGGACAAGGCTATTTCTCAGGTTTCTGTTCCAAGTTGGGTCTCCATGAGTTAATAAAGCAGTACAGAGGACTGTTGGGCAACTAGGTGCTGTAGTAGATAGAATACTGAGTCTGGAGTCAGGAAGACTCGTCTTCCTGAGTTCAAATGTGACCTCAGACACTTACAATCTGTGTGACCCCAGGTAAGTCACTTAACCCTGTTTGCTTCAATTTCCTCATCTGTAAAAATGAGCTGGAAAAAGGAAATGGCAAACCACTCCAGTATCTTTGCCAAGAAAATCCCAAATAGAGTCACAAAGAGTTGGACCTGAGTGAAACAACTGAACAATAGAGGACTATGGACTAGATTAGCTAGTAAGTAAAGGGAGAAAGGCTAGTTGGGGTGACAGTGCATCATAAATGGTGGCACCAATCCTAGTTTTCCATTGGCTAGTGGGGAATTGGGTGGCATCTCTGAGAGTTCTATTTCTACAAAGAAAAAAAACAGGAAGCAGATCGCAGATCAATGAATATATGAATGAATAAATGAAAAAGCACTTTTTAAGTACCTCTAAGCCAAAAACAAGTTCTGTACCTGAAGGCTGAAGCACCCAATATTGCTTACTAAGCTTTCCTTTTTATTTAGAAAAGATTCCATCTATGAAGTCCATCAATAATGTTTCAATTTCCTAGCTCCCGGTATTCTGAGGCAGTAACTGGCTGGATGTAATTAAGAATAGGTTTGGAAGGTTTATGTTTCTTATTTTGGTTAAAGATACATAAGTCTGTTGTCTATCAGCAAGAAAATGATACAAAAAAATTCTTCATTTTCACAATAACAGGGCGAGATGACAACAATTTAGGAGTGTCAAACAGAGCAGTGGATTGTAATAAATTGTATAGATAAAGGAAACAACTAATCAGAGTATTCTAAGGAATTTTCCTTAGTCTTAAAAAATAGCTTTTTTTCCCCCTCCCTCAAGGGAAATTGACCTTGAGGTTGCTCTTAGGGAAACAAAAATAGCAACTACACAAAACTGTTTATAAGTTTCCCAGGGTATTCTGCACATAAATTGTGAAAAGAGAGTGAATATATATAGAGATATACTTTCTCTAGGAAGCGATATAGATTCCTTAGCATTCGTAGAGGAAGAAGGGTACTTACAATTATAAAAAATCCTGACTGGCAAATATAGCCATATATGTATATTTATCATGTCTATCTATGTGTCTGTGTATCTGTGTATCTATCTACCTATCTATGTATCTATTATCCATCTATCTATCTGATGGTAAGGGTTATACAAACCAGACATTATGAAAGCCATTGAAGGAGTCATAGTTTTGTTGACACCAGTGCAGATGGTTTCAGATTGCCATGACAAAATACTTACAATCTAGAGGATGACTTTCTGAAGATCAGCCTTGGAGAGACCAGTCAACACAAGCCTATGCCTCCTAGCCATCATAGCCATGATGTGCCACCAGAAGCAGCTAGTGGTGTAATGGACCTAGAGTCAAGAAAACGTGTATTCAAATCTTGTCTCAGATACTTGCTAGCTGTGTGACCTTGGATAAGTCAATTAACCTCTCTTCACTTCGGTTTCTTTGACTGTAAAATGGGGTTAATAACAGTACTTGCTTCCCGAGGTTATTATGAGGTTGTTTTGAGGATGATAAGAGATCATATTTGTAAAAAAGTGCTAAGTACAGTGCCTGGCACATAGTAGATGCTTAAGAAATGTTTTTTTTCCCCCTTCCCTTCCCTTTAATAAAGGTCATTCCACCTTTTGGTAATACTTGCTTATAGCTTACACCCTTCTGTGTAGCCTGTATTCCATGTATACTATGGATAAATCACCAAACATTTCCTAAGTGCCTGCTATGTGTCAGGCACCATGTTAAGCATTGGCGATATGAAGAGAAATAAAAAGGAAGACAGTCTCTGCCCTTCATGAGATTATATTCTAATGGTGGAAGACAATCCATGATAAAATGAAACCAATCAAGGTGAACTACTTTACAAAGTATTTTGCAATATTTTTACAATACTCTTACAAAGAGTGCTGCAACATTTCAGAAGGAACTATGGTATTAATGTGAGTATTCCTTCTCCCAATACAGATTACAACTCTTCAACATTTTATTAAATGGTTTTTGTGATTGGCTGTGACTGAAAAAATCACTTGGTGGCCAGCCTTCTGAGGATGAGGCACTTTGAACTTAGCTAGGCTGGTCCTTGGGTAACAGAACAAAATCAGTGTACTGTTGGGTCTAAACTTAAGCCTTCTCCATGTCAGGAGGACCTACCAGTGCTTATATTATGATGGCAGAATCTTTTGGAACCCCTTGATTCTCTGTACGATGATGAGGCATCACAGGCAGATGTTAGTGGAGACTTTCTATTTTGTGTATAACACTGATTTAAAATTTTCTTGACCACTGTATTAAATCTAGATAATCAGCAAAATAATAATTCAAGCTCTGATTTGTAGCATTTACTGTTGCTAATACGGAAAATCTAAAAATTGATTCTCAAGAGCCAGTGTGAGACTGGCTTCAGCCATACCACTGGCTGAATCCAATCTGGTTTCTGCAGTTTGTCTGGGACAAATATAGTGACGTGGGATGGGAGAGTTAGGGGCTGTCTATGGAAGAACAGTCTGGGCCAGGCTGGAAACAGAACAGATCAAAGCTTCCTTGATCATCAGCAATGGGCTTGGACTGGAAGTGGCCAGTGGGCAAGATAAGAGACCCAATCTAAAAAAAAATGGGGCCAATCCACATTTGTACAAAAAGTTCCTCACCAAGAGTTCCCTACAGGTCTGGCCAAAATAAATGAATAAATAAAGTTTTAGAAAGCCAGAAGTTATACACCGAACACAGCAAAACTAAGGCTAGATTTAGGGTTAAAGCCCAGGGTTCCTGTTTTTCAGGGGTGGCTTCCCATTATGTCCTTGTTGCCTCGACAAAATTTTTTTTTTTTGTTTGAAGCAACATGGGATAAGTAGACAGCCATAAATTCTGCCAGGGAATAGCTCTCTCAGTTCACATACATGTAATGCCTGAAAAGTTCACTGCTAAAGGGTAATGGAATTAGAATCTTAGGTAGAATTAGATAAACTCCTAGTTCTACATGAGTCAGTAAGTCCCAGCATGTTAATGTACTGGAATTTTTGGATAATCTCTTTCTAAGTAATGATCTCAAGAGAAGCTTTTTTTTTTCACCTGTCCACAGACAGCTGAAGATCTCAAAATTTGGACTGAGTCCCAGAGCATTACCCAACCTGTAAGTAAACTGAATTCTTAGTAACTTACTCCTCACACAAAAATAAATGTTTCTGGCCTTATTAACCTGGTAACATTTTTACACCAAGCTACAGGTCATGACTGGGACTTCTAGGATGACTTTTTTTTTAAGGTTGATCTTTTTTTATATTTATATGTGATTATATATATAATTTTTTTAAACATTTTCAAAAATTTTGAGTTCCAAATTCTTTCTCTCCATCCCTCCTCTCCCCCATCCTTGAGAAGGCAACCAATTTGATACATGTGCAGTCATGCAAACCTACATACAAATTAGCCATGTTACCAAAGAAAACACAGAGAAAAAAAATCCGCAAGAAAAATAAAAAAGTGTGTTGATCTGCTGGAGGTGGATAGAATTTTTCATAAGTCCTTTGGAATTGTCTTTGGATCATTGTATTTCTGAGAATAGCTAAGTCATTCACAGCTGAACATGTTATGGTATTGCTGTTACCTGTGTTGTTCTCCTGGTTCTGCTCATTTCACTTTGCATCAATTCATAAAAGTCTTCCTAGGTTTTTCTGAAACCATTTATCAAAGATAATCTGGGTTACCACAGACACAAGGACAATATTGTCCTTAAGGCCCTATGGGGCTCTTGAGAGTTTGTTGGGAGACTCAGGGAGACAAGAGGTAAAAATAAAGTGGAAGCTTCACCAGCTAGTGCCAAAAAAGACCTGAGGCTCACATACCATCCATCTGACCCACTAACACCAGAGCAAATCCAGTAGCACTTCTTCTGCCCTGCTTCTAACTATTCTCTTTGGCCCACCTGGTACCATTTTATTTCTACTTTTCTGAGTGCTGGAGTCAGGAAGACTAGATTATGAATCCAGCTTTAGACCCTTATTAGCTGTGTGGCCTTGGACAAGTCATTTAACTTTTCTCAGAATCATTTTTTTTCATTTGTAAAATGGGGATAATAACAGCATCTACCTCACAGGGTTACTCTGAGGTTCAAATGAAATACTATGTGTAAACGGTTTTGCAAATCTTAAAGTGCTATATACATCTGGTGCTTTGCCACCAGATTCCATTTAACTTGGCAAAAAAATAGTTAAGAGATTGGGAAGGGGCATACATTATGATTTATCTTGGGTCCTGGGTCCCTATATCTCTCATCTAGGAATGGCTGTGCTGAAGGGAAACTATAAAGACAGAACAGACTTATGGCAAAATTGTAAAGCCTTGGAAGTTTTCTTCCATCTCTGCTTTAGCATGCTCTACTTTTCAGTGCTCTGTTGCTTCCCCTTCCCTTCTCTTTCCCAAGGAGCCTGAGGTCTTTCTGCTGTCTAGGATGCTGCATTAAGATACTCCACCTAGCTCTGCCCTTCCTATTCTGTGTCTAAAGCTTTTACTTTCTGTGCTTTCCAAAGTAGCAAGCTACTAATGTCTGCTAAAGGGTTAAGTTTTATGGATTGTTCATTGGAGAGGAATGATTTTCTTCCCTCTTGGGCAATATGCCTTATTGGTCTGGATAAAGGCCATACCCTCAAAATGAGATCTCTTTGAGAGGAAAAAAAAAGTAGCAAATGAACAGTAATTACTTCTAATTAATTAGTCCTGGTTTGGAAACAGAGAGTGCTTGAACTTCAGAACTTCCATAAGCTGGGCCAACGAGAAGGGACAAACAGGTCATTTTCACTTGTCTTCTCCTTCTTACCTCTTCCCTCCTTCTCTGCCCCCTACCTGGGCAGCCTCTTAATCATTCCCAGTGACTCCAAGGGATCCACCTGCTCTGCCTCCTTGTCTCACTTGTTCTTTTGCTCCAGGATATTGACAATAAAAACAGTTATGAGAAATTACATCAAGGGACAGAGCTACGGTGAGAGACCAAACCCAGATCTTGTCCATCGTTGGTCTGTGCTTTTTGTGTTCTGTGCATATGTAATGAGCTGACTCTTTAGTGACCCTCCAAACTTTCCCCTAGTAGGAATGGGAAGGTGCTCACCCCAGAATAGCTCTGTGTTTAGGCAGGACTTTTGTAGGCTGTAGGGTGAGTGGAAGTTCTCCAAAAAGGGAGAGTGCTTGACTTTTCATCTCCAAATGCTTTTCCTTTGAGAGGGGGAAACTTAACCCCAGGATAGTACTGGCAGATTATTTAAGTTCCTAGAAAAGGTGGTAGGTAGCCCAGGCAAAGACCATTTGAGAGTTTGGGTCCTTTGTATTCTGTTGTTATTGGAATTAATTAAAGCACACAGGGTCATTCAGGTAGTAAGTATCAGAGGCAAGATTGGAATGCAGGTCCTCTGCCTCCAGGACTAAGTGTTCTTTCCATTGGACCATGCTGCCTTCTTCTGTGCAGAGTCTTAACATAGGAATTGAAGGCCCTTCTCATTTTATTATATTGCCAGACAAAGAGGAGAGACTGAGAAAATTCAAAGAAAGAAATCTGAGTGAGAAGCCTCTAGATTGAACCTGCCCTATGTAAACTCAGAGCCTCTGGTTTTAGGTCGTTATTTATACTAGTGTATAATAATGGTCTTAAAATGGGCATTGTAATATCAAATAGCTGTTTAGAGGTAGGTGCTGGGAAGAAGCACAGCCCATTCTTTCTGAATGTAGATAAGTACCACCATCAAAGAGAGGAAGTCCTAATGGAACGCCTCGAGTCTGGTCAATTTCAGTGTGAAATGTCAACTGTACAGGGATCTTCTACGAGAGAAATCTAGTGCTGTGACCTTTACAGAGAGATCTTGATTACAGACAATACTGCTCATTAAATTTGCCCTCGTCCTTCAATGCCACAGAGAGAATGCTATAAATGGCACTGGAGACAGGAGTATGATCTTGCTTATTGCACAGGCTATGTATAAACAATTACCTAACAACTAGATTTGGAGGTGATTAAAAAAAAACAAACCAAACCTTAGTGAAGCCTTATTTCTCTTAGAAAAGAAATCTCCATAATGATGCTAGTTTGAAAGGTATTAAGGAAGTTGTGGTATTGAGCAGAAATAGGTTAACCCTGTAGTTTCAGGAGAAAAAATTCCCACAAAGGTAGAGTATCTTATAGAAGATGAAAGAAATTTAGGACATTCCTGCCTAAAATCTCTCTCCACTCCAGTCCATCCTTCCACTCAGCTGTTAAATGAATCTTCCTGAAGTGTAAATCTGACAATGCCACCCCTCCGTTCAATAATCTCCAGTAGCCCCCATCACCTCTGGGATAAAATACAAAATTCTTTGTTTGGCATTCAAAGCCATTTATAACCTGGCCCCCTCCTACCTTTCCAGTCTTCTTGTGCCTTACTGCCCCCATGTACTCTGTGATCCAATGTCACTGGTTTCCTTAAAGCTCCTCACTCAAGGCACTCCATATCCCAATTCCAAACATTTTCACGGAATGTTCTCCTTCCTCATCTTCATCTCCTGGGTTCCCTGGCTTCCTTCAAGCCCAGCTAAAATCCCATCTTCTAAGAGAAGTCTTTCTTGAGCCCCCTTAAAGTGAATGCCTTCCTTCAATTGATTATCTCCAGTTTATTGAATCCAATTGATTATCTCTTATCTGTCTATCTATCTATCTATCTATCCATGCATCCATCCATCCATCCATCTATCCATCTCATTTACCCTAGGAGAGAGAGAGAGAGAGAGAGAGAGAGAGAGAGAGAGAGAGAGAGAGAGAGAGAGTATGAATGTGTGTGGTAGGCAAAACTAACCAACATATCATTTGACTCTGAAAATATATGCAATGAGACTTTTCTTTCAATACGTGCTAATTCTTCCCCTCCTCATTACCCCATCCCTTAATGGACCTCTCTGGTGGCAGCAGCAATTCCCTTACTTCCTCTCTTTCTGTTCTGAGACATTGAGACTTTGGGTAAATGAAAAGTAAATCCTCCTCACAAAAAGTTTGGGAACCTCTGATCTATACCTCTGAGGAGGACCTCTCCAACTGGGTGGTAAGGAATCACTGTTACAGAACTTAGTGCCAATGCTTCTAACAGCGTTGAGGCCATGCTTCCACCTCCCAAAGAAGGGGCACAACAAAGATTTGTGTTACCATAGCAGAGCTGCAGCAACAACAGCTAGCATTTATATAATGTTTGAAGTTGTTCAAAGTACCTTACTTGTATTGTCTCATTTGTTTCTTACATTGATCTTTTTCGGTTCTGTTATTACTCCCACTTTACAGCTGAGGAGATTAAGGCTGAAATAGGTTAGGTGACTTGCCAAGAGTCATCCAGTTAATAAGTGTCTGAGGCAGGATTCAAACTCAGATCTTCCTGATTCTAAGCCAAGTGATCTATCTACTGTGATACCTAGCTGTAGCAGTACCTGAAAATCAGAGGAAAGACTTTACACCATTACCCTGCCCACAGTCATCACCAGGAACACACTAATCTTCAGTAATGCCATCTTTGAACCAAAAGGACAGCAGCACATAGGTGTACCAGGATGTTAAGGCAGAAAATCTGGATTAGCCTTGATCTTGAACATGAAAAGGGCCAGCCAGCTCTGGACAAGGCAATTAGTACAAGAGATACTTTTCCCTGGACCTTATTTATCTTCCTCTTTCAGCTTTGTCACTTTTCAGGTTGAATTTCATATCCCTGTACGTCTTTGTATTTTTTTTCTCCAAACTGTAGATTAAGAGTCTGAGATAGGTAGCATCCCCTACCATAGTGTGGCGAGTGAAAAATTAAATGATTGAGGAAACAAAGGTTCAGTCTTCCAAGCGTATCAATTTATTAAGCAATGCATGCCACTTGCCTAACAAACCAGGACCAGACCTCCTCAGTTTAGGCCTGGATCCCAAATATAGAGGATGACAGATTTTTTTTTCTACATTAAAAATAATCAAATAAGGCCAATTAGTTAAAAGGAAACAACACAACAGTAGGTAATCTGATTTCTAGTTGGAGGAAAAGATTGGAGACTTTCCAAGCTGGGAGGTGGAGAAAGAATAGGTACAATTCCCTGAATTCAGAAAGAGAGTGTATTTCCCCCCCCCCCAAGTGTCGGTAAACAAAGGAACATGGAAACAATAAGTGATTGATCAGTATGGGGCCACTTTTCAGATGAGACATTTGGGCTGCTTGACCTGTAGCTAGGGGTTTCCCGGCTAGATTTCTTTCTCAAAGAGCAAGCCTTAAACCCAATTCACTCTGGAGCTCATAGATTGGACAACAATAGGTCCCTGCCCAAGCACCACTTAATGGTTATTTTTTGGATGCTCCTGACTCAGAGTGAATGTAAATAATAACTGTTTCTCTTTTGGGGAGCAACCTTGAGGGTTTTCCTGTCCCAGTTTGATTTTTTTTTAATTAAAAGGGCCATCCCTTGACTCACTTTTTAAAGAGGCATATTCACTGCAATGGGAGTTACCTCACTCAAAGTGAGAACTTCAAAAGACTTTAGCTTAAAAGGGCCAAGATCTCCCAATGCATCCTGGGGCATCTCCAGATCAATATCTGGTCACTGGACCAAGAGGGCTCTGGAGGAGAAAGTAAGTCTGGTTACCCTGCACAGCCCTCCCTCACTCCTATCAAAGTCAATTGCAAATCATGTCATCATCTCCCCGATGTCATGGTCCTCTGCGGTAATGAAGGAGAAATCACACAACGTACAATTGTGAAAAAACTCTTTGCATCAATCTTTGGATCTGATGGGGTTTCTGATCAGCATAACCTAGGTCCTTGCTTAAGGGTCTCTAAACAGCAGGGAGAGGTGGTCTAGTTTTCTAGCCAC
This sequence comes from Phascolarctos cinereus, assembly GCF_003287225.1. Taxonomy (NCBI): domain Eukaryota; kingdom Metazoa; phylum Chordata; class Mammalia; order Diprotodontia; family Phascolarctidae; genus Phascolarctos; species Phascolarctos cinereus. The sequence goes on along the minus strand of NW_027556402.1, from coordinate 65,031,048 downwards.
AGAGGGCTAGGTTCAAACAATACAATAATAAGGTTTTCTCCCAATTCCCACAATAGAATAAAGTTTTCTCACAAGAAAGAAGTTGGACTAGACCCATAGAATAGAATGGGAACTAGGCTACCTCCAGAATGGTGTGACAAGATGGAGTCAGTGAGGTTCAGTTATTTCCTCAATTTGCCCCTTGCTGTCCTAACCCCCTCAATTTCTTCAATAGCAGCCTTTTGGTCCTGTAGTAAAGCTTCCTCTTTGTTATTCGTGGGCATGTATGTGATGCTCCAGTGTGACATGCATGAGAACGATGTACCAAACACGCCTGATGCAGCCAACTCTTAACTCAAAATACCTCATTTTGTACCTTGGGATTGAAAATTAAACACTGTCTCAGCTAGGGAGGTCAACTTAGTGTACTGAAAACAGGTCTGAATTTGAAGTCAGGACATAAGTTTTAATCTTACTCTGATCAACCAATCAAGTATTTATTAAACAGGCCTTCTATGTGTTAGGAACTGAAGATTCAGGTACAAAGAATGAAACAACCTTGCAGTGAATTTACATCCTTTTAAAGTTGATGATTAAGTCAGTAAATCTGAGTTTTGACATTTGCCAAATGAGATTGGGATGATTTCTAGGGTCTTTCCAACTTTTAACTCTGAAATCCTCCCATATTAACTCCAGGGTCCTCCACACATTACAGAGATTTCTTTCTTCTTTTAGGAAGCAATGACTGTTTAGAGGAAGGGAAAGAGAGCTGAAGGGTCAATGTGATCCTGATTCTTCTAGAAAGGTAATGGGGGAGGAGAAGATCAAACCTCTACCAACATTTCCCAACTTATATTCTGTGGAATATTATGATCTGTAATATGTGAAGTATGGTTTTATAAGTGTTAGTGATAAGATGTTAGTGATAATTTTTTTAGAAGGGAGGGTCTAGATCTTTTATTTCACTGGCACTAAAGAGAGGAAGCTCCTTTCCTCTGTGATCCAAAATGACAACCGTGTGCAGTCTTAAGAGTTGCCTGGTATACTGAAAAATTTTTTAATTTTTCAAAGACTTTACCAGGTCAATATGTTATCAGAGATGAGAATTGAACCCAGGTCATCTTGACCCCAAGGCTGGCTCTCTATCTAATACTTCTCATTAATAAAATGTTAAATACAAAATTATATGTGCATCAAAGATACCACCTTTTAATCTTTTAAACTTTTAAAAATTTAGTATGAAAATGACTTAATTCCCTCTTTTTGTTCCCAAACCCAATTTCCATTTTCTCCAATTTATCTGCGGGTGGTATTCCATACCCTTAACATGCCCCCTCTGATCTTTTTGGGTTCTGTTTATATATATTTATGCCCTAAATCTTCCAAAACCAAATTAGCTTGGAAAATATGGCTCATATCTTATGGTGATTCTTCATATCTAATTCTTCCTTTTATATATATCTAGAATTTATTCAAGGAATGATGAAGCCAAAAGGATGGCTTTACTTGTGAACTGAATATTTTTAGAATCTAATTGAATTCTCAGTAGAACTGATAGATGGTGCTAGAGCTCAAGAGAACAGATATGCAGTCACAGTTATGGAACAGCTAAAGGAAATCTCCAAACAATTTTTGCTTCATTTCCTAATTTCCAAAGAAGTACTGTGAATGATGATAAAACAGCAAGAGAAAAAGAGAAAATCATGATTTTCCTGTATGAGGCACTTAGGTCTCAGTTGGTGTTCAGTCATTTCAATTGTGTCTGACTCTTCATGACCCCATTTGGGGTTTTTAGCAAATATATTGCAATGGTTTGCCATTTCCTTCTGTAGTTCATTTTATAGATGAGGAAATTGAGACAGAGTTAAATGACTTGCCCAGGGTCACACAGGTAGTCAATGTCTAAGGCTGATATTGAGCTCAGGAAGATGAACCTTTCTGACTCCAGGCCTAGCACTCTATCCACTGTACTACCTAGCTGACCAGTTAGGTCTCTAGATGACTGTAATTCATTTGGCATACAAAAAGACAAAAACTAGAGTGATGAACTTATCTATTAAAAATGCTTTGCCAGCAAAGTGGGTTTTTAAAAATTGTGTATCAGTTGAAAGTAAAAAAATATATATATATATATATGTATATATGAGATTATAGTATAGTAAATATATAACTTTATAGTAAAATATACAATTACAATATAGTAAAATATAGCAAATTAGAAATTGTTGTTGCTGACCAGGAATATAATAGAATAAAACAGCTCTTGGTTAGGAAGGATTCAAATGCTTTAAAACATCTCTGATCTAGCGGTATTGGTACTCCTGCCACCAATAGTCAATAAATATTTATTAAGCACTCAGTACGTGCCAGGCACTGTGCTAAGTGGTAGGGATACAAATAAGATAAAGAAAGACTGTCCCTGCCCTCAAGATGTTCATGGAGTAGAAACCAAGTAGAGGAACTGATGGAAAAAGGAGACTTACCTGGAAAGTTCGGAGTCCTCTATAAAGGAAGTCTTTGAGAGAAGTTTATTGCTGTGTCCTCTAGCTCTGCAGTCAGAGAGTGGGGGTAACTGAGGGTTCTGAAGAGCTGTTGAGTATCAAAGCTGAATGACTGTCCATGATGATGAGATTTATTATCCTGGAGAGAGGCATGATGTTCATGGAGTGGAAACCACTACTTCAAATTGTAACCTTTCTAAGCCTTGGTAGTTTCCTTTATTGGTTTCCATGGTCAAAAAAATTATCACTTCTGATAAAAATTATCACTGTCCAGCATCTGGGCCTTGGAAGCTAGACGGGGTCTTGGATAGTCTCCAGGTTTATACTAGAAACCTTCCCACATTCAAAGGTTCTGCCATGGTCTTCAAGAACCAGGGTCACCTTCATCACACTGAGGCATCAGGCAGGGCTTTGGTAGAGCATAAGTGAGAGTACTGAGGTAGTATTCTTACTTATTTTGGTAGAGCATAAATAAAAGTAGGCATCTGAGTGACCATTTCTTTCTATTGTAGAAGGGATTTATGTTCCAGGTTGAAAGAGGAGTTAGCTGATATTGAAGGCCCTTTGCATCTCTAAGATTCTATTATTCTACAAATAGCATCTTCTCAAAGATAGCATCTTGTGAAATTTCAGGGAGAAGAGGAAATGAGAAAAGGAAGAATTTGGGATTTTGCAGTTTTAAGAGTAAAGGAAGTTTCTAATATTACACAAAACAAAATTGGAAATAAGTGCTAAAAGATAAGAGTTCAAGTTATCAAATAATTAGGATTGTTGTTATCACATGACATTGACTTTGGCAACTCATAAACTCTGACACACTATTAAGAAACTCAAACATTAAGAAAAAAACTTAAACATTAAGAAACTCAAAAATGTATGTGTAGAGAATGAAGGCTGAAAGTAATACAAAAAGGAAACCATCCATGCATTTGAATGGCTTTTAATCATTGTGAGTAAATTAGGTCCTGGGTAATTGTGATTAGAGGGGCAAATTCTAGCTGTCCTTTGAAGAAAAAAGAGATTTCCTATGTGCACATACAGTTAATTCTTAACATTCACGACTTCAAGTATTCACATAATTTTATTAGTAACCTCATTTTCACTTTCACATTGGACATCTTGCACATTTGTGGCTACACCCAGTAGATGTGGCCTAGGTTGTGGAACACCTGATATCCTACTAGGCATGGAGTCAGGAAGATAAGTCTTCCTGAGTTCAAATCTGGCCTCAGACACTTCCTAGCTGTGTGACCCTGGGCAAGTCACTTACCCTGTTTGCCTCAGTTTCTTCATCTATAAAATGAGCTGGAGGAGGAAATGGCAAACCACTCCAGTATCTTTGGCAAGAAAACCCTACATAGGAGCATGGAGTTGGAAATGACTGAACAAGATTGAAGCAGTGGGCAGTCAGTCACAGCTGAATCAGTAGCTTTAGTCCAAGAAGTAGTCGCAGTTCTGATGAAAGGAAGGCAAGTGAGTGCAATTCTGTCCATGTATCGTATGCTATGTCCAAAGATCATAACTCTACCACTGCCTCGGTGACATATACTATGTTATAATGCCCTTCACTGAGATCCATTTCTGTTGAAACTCCCCTAATTCCCATAGCTAGACAAACACTGACGTACACTCTGCCTCCCCAAAATATAAGATCTGTGAAGGTAAGATCCATTTGTTTTTTCCTTTCTGTCATTGATCTCAGCGCCTAACATAGTGTGTGGCATATAGTGGGTGTTTGATAAATGCTTACTGGGTGGATGAAAAGATAACAGCAGATTCATTGTATGTATAAATATCTGTAATATGCAGTTTCATCTATTATAACTCTCAACATATTCATTAATACCTAGTGTCAAAGTCAATCTTCAGATTTATTTATAATCACTCAATCAAGTGATTAATATGTAATCAAGTATTTATGAAGTACTGTGTGCTAGATATTGTGGCTATAAGTACGAATCATGAAACAGTCCCTACTTATAATGAGCTTATGTTTACAGGAATATGATAAACACTTCAGAAATGCTTCTTGAATTATCTGTATTTGACATAAGGAAGGATGAAGCTGGACCTGGATGATTATCTAGAAAAGGAGACTGAGGAATGTCTAGAGAGCTAGGGAAAGAACCAGCATAGAGAAGCATCACAAAAATCCAGAAAGGAGAGTATTCAAGAGGAGACAAGATAGTCAATAGTGTCAAATGCCTCGGAGAGGTCAAGCCAGACAAGGATGGATAAAAGACTATTGAATTTAATGATAAAGAAATCATCAGCACTTAGCATGGTTCCTGGCACATACTGGGTCCTTAATAAATACTTGTGGACTTGAATTGTCTTATTGGTGGCCTTTGAGAGTACAATTTCAGTCAAGTGGTGGGGACAGAAGCCAGATTTCAAGGGATTGAGAAGTGAGTGGGAAGTGAAGACATAGAAGCAAAGAGTATTTTTTTAGGAGTTCAGTAGGACCAATATCTACCAGAAAATTATGATCCCCTCCTCCTCCTCCTCCTCCTCCTCCCAACATGGTATAGGAAAAGGTGACAGAGCCAAAACTTGCTTGGTCCAGAGGTGGGGCACAATGCTTTAAACTATGCCTCCTTCAATGCAGCTTCCTGGTAATCTCTGGCTGTATTGTTACGGCCTCTTGGTCACCTAGGGGCATAACTGTTCCCATCCATGTGGGGTTGGGATAAATTTGACTAGATAGCGGGCTGAAGACTTTGGAAGTCACCAAACTCTGCACATTTGAGCTGAATCATTTCCAGCTGAAGATGAAGAGAACTGTATCTATACACCCTAAATGTCACTGTATCTTTGGTGCAGATTCATGCTATGTTAGAACTAAATAAGCCTCCTTTGGTTAAATGTTCAATGACTCATGAATGCCTTATTTTGATCCAGCATCAAATTTGAACTGGCAGGGTGCTGGTGTCAGACCTTTCCCTAACCTCCACCATAAATAGGGCCTATACCTTGAGTTGTTGTTTCTGTAGTGGTAATGAATTCATAACAATTTCCTTGTGACTTATTTTTCAGGTGACTAGACTAAGTTTGGAGTATAGTTCTGTGATCATGGAAGAGAGGAAAGCTTAGTGCTCTGTGCATATAGTAAATAATTGATAAATATTTGTTAAATTAAACAGAATTAAATGACTTGTAAAATCATTGGGTCTATAGTTAGGCCTGGCCATATTAACTGATGAAGTTTAGTGAACTGCTCCCAGTGACTCACATTTGCCCTACTGCCTTGACGGTATCTTTGAAATTTTTAACAATAAAATCATTCCTTTGGGACCAGAGAGAATGGGACAAAGGATGTGTAACTGCTGATTTGGTAGGGGTGGGGAAGTCCTAGAAAACTCTGAGTCATGGAGTATTGTTTTGAAAGGGCAGGCCCAGGTGTGGGGAAATAGTAGGAAATTTGGGGAAGTCAAGATACATAAAGATACTGGCTGCATTAGGGGCTTAGAGAAGAAAAATAGGAGTACTGAAACAGGAGGCTATGGGGCAACATTGACCAACTTTACCTGCTTTACAATTCTTTTAGACTTGGCTACTGCTGGTGACCTTGTCTATTTATCGTTTATTTGTAGCCTGCTCTAAATGATCTCAGATAAAATATACTGCATATATATAAAATGTTTCTGGTTATTTCTGTATATCTTCATTTTTTGACAAATTCCATACCTTGGTTAGAAAGTAATGTGAAATAAGAGTGTGGCCTGGGGAGGGGTGTAGTTTCTCAATCTACCAAAATAATTTTGCTATTAAAGCAGAAATTGATGACATGGATACACTCTTTACACCTGTTCAACAGCTGAAGGATCAAAGAAATAAATGGATAAAGTCTATACTTAGTACCAGATCCTTCATCCCAAAATAAGTACTTGGCACTCTGTGCCCGCATCACTTGAAAAATATTCACACATGAGAGCTATGGTGGAGTAGGATTTAACCTGTCAAAGTGGATACATACATTATTCTTTTTAAAAAAAATAATATTTTATTTTCCCCCATTACATATAAAAACAATTTTAATATTTTATTTTCAAATTTACATTTATTATTCTTGAACCAAAATTTAACCAAATTTTGCTTTGAGTATTTCATAAGTGGAAAGGGGCTGCTGTCTTTGGTTGTTTGAGAGTAGTTAACTTATAAGTAGTACCTCCAAGCTTGCCTCTTTTGCCCTCCTTAAGAATGTCACAATTAACAATTGAACCCAGTTACCTTAAAACTGTATGAAATGAGGGAAAGGAGATAACACTTCACTCATCCCTTCCCTCAGGTTTCAGCCAGAAAATGGGTTGTAGGAAACAGTGATCATCAACATTTAGAGTTGACTAAATTGAGGAGGGAAATTTTTATTTTTAGATGGGGTGGGACCCTGTTGATCTAAAACTGTATTCTTCAATGAATCATATTTATGAGATCAAAGAGAGAGTTTTGTACTGTGAATAGGACAGGACTCTCTTGATTCAAAACCAAGTTTTTCATTGGAAAAATATGTATGTGTGTATGTGTTGTATATGTATATAACTCCTTAATATTAAAATCTGTTAGAGCTTTAAATGTTGGGCAGAGAGGTGATACAGTGGATAGAGAACAGGGCCTAGAGTCTTCCTGACCTGAGTTCAAATCTGGTTCAGACATTGACTAGTTGTGTGATTCTGGGCAAACCCTGTTTGCCTCAGTACCTCATCTGTAAAATGGGGACACACTGGAGAAGGAAATGACAAACCACTCAAGTATCTTTGCCAAGAAAACCCCAAATGGGGTCAGGAAGAATTGGACATGACTAAAATAACTGAATAATAACATGAAAAGTTTAAAATGTAGAAGTTAAGATATTTCCTCTGAACTTAAGGAAAAAGTGGCTGAGGAATCTATAAGAAAGAACACGATTTGGAGTAGTTGCCCTGAATTGCCTGGAAACAAACCTTCAAGACATGAGTCTTCTGAGTTCTCTTCCTTTTGACTTTGTTCTCCCTTTCTTTCCAGTTGCTCAGTGATATCAAACTACATTTCTATCAGTTCTCTCTAACAATTCTGCCTTGCTTGATTTGTTTATACTTGTCACAAGCCTGGCATGTAGAAGGCACTTAATAAATGCTTGCTTCCTTCCTTCCTCCTTCCCTTCCATCTTTCCTTTGAGAAGACAATAATACTGTTTTACGTTCTTTAGGCTAAAGTGAACTGAGGCCCTGACTTGGCTAAAGATTTTGGAGAACCCAATCCATATAAACAGTGAGCTTCCCTGGGCCACAGGTTAAATATACAAGTGACTATAATACACATTAGAAAATGTATGATTATCGTTCTGGGCCTGACTCAGGTCTATCCAATGGCTCAGGGACTCAGGCTTGGGGTTATAATGGAACAAAACACTCATAGATCATCTATTATTCAACAAAATGAGGCTAGTCAACAGTAGAATGGAAAAGATTTTCAGCAAAGATCTAGTCTATGTCCAGTTGGAGGTAGATTCACTTGCCTCTTTGTTTGCCAAAATGGTGTTCGTAATTGGAACCACATTGAGGTGGCAACATTTCCAAGTGTAGAAACCAGATTAAAATGGTAAATATTCAAAAAAAATAAATTAAAATACAATAGAATATAGATAATGTTAATATGTAGCTTCCTAAGTCAATATGCTAGCTTTAGAGATCCTCATATGTAGCTTAGTGATCATAGTTTCTATTTGAGTCTGACATCTCTGCTCTAGATCATTTGAGTTTGAAAGATGATTTCATTGCTTTTTTTGGGGGAAGGGGGGAGAAACCTAGCCTATGTAGTAGGGACAGTCTAGTCTTCCTGCCGTGGGTACCATGCAGAATAATGGTAGATGTTACTAGGTGTTAGAGCAGAGATGTCTCAAGGAAGGAGTGATCACTTCTTGCTGGGCACAGCAAAGAAGCCTCATGAAGGAGGTGCAACCTAAGCTGGGCTTTGGAGGAAAGATGTTAGTAATCAGAGATGTATGTCTGTTCTAGGCATGTATAAGGAAAGGGAAAGGACAGACAAGAGACAGATTTTTGTCAGTGGAATCATCAGGATTTAGCAAAACATTATGTGTGTGTGTGTGTGATAAGTGAATGAAAAAAACATTTATTAAACACTTTTTTGGTGCCAATAGCTGTGCTAAGTGTTAGAAGTACAAATACAAAAGTGAGACAGTCCTTGCACTCCAGGAGCATGGGTTTGAATAGAGGGAAACACATGTGAAAGAGAGTAGTAGCCAAGGAGGGGTATTTTGGTCTGAAAAATCACAGGGATGGTGACTTATAAGGAAGCTGATTGGCACATCCTTCCCATTAGAAATGGCAGTACTGATTTGATTAGGGTTCTAATAGCAGACAAAAGGTAGAAAAGGGGTTATATACATACATGGTAGAAGATCCCATGGCAAGATGATGAAAGAGATGGAAGCATCCAAGATGATTGGGTTTCCACCCTAGGTGACTTAGAAGATGGTAGAGCCATCAACAAAGATGGCATAGTTTAGGGAAGAATAGGGAAAGGTTTGAGGAAAGGTTTGTGTGTTCAGTTTTGGACATGTGGAGTTTGAAGTACAAGGCAAATGCATTCTGCAGGCATTTGGAAATGTGGGAATATAGCGTAATGGAGAGATCAGGAAAAGGTCATAGAGTTTAGAGTGAGAAAGGACAAGACTGGAGTCACAAGACTGTTGACTTCTACATTTGGAGTCACTTTCATAATAGGATTGGTACTTGAAGCCATGGGAGGAGCGAGATTGCCAAGAGAAAAGAAAGCTTTATTCCCAGAGAGTTTGTTAAATGAGTTATCACTGTCCTTTCAGATTCTGATTTCTCGTTTCTACCATTTTATAGCTTCTTATTTGGGGAGATTTAAAAAAACCCAACTTCATTCTATTTCTTTAAATAGAATTATTATATTAGAATAGAATTATTATAATTATTATATTATAAATAGAAATATATTAATAAAATTTCTTTCTTAAAGCTTCTTAAATTTTCTGTGGGTTTTTTATTTATTGTTGGAGAGAAATTGTAAGAGAATCTTTTATTTCAAGGGAAAAGTATAGCATATTTTCTCTCAGGGAAATACTTCTAGCTTGTTTTAGAAAACATGTATAATTACTGTTAGAAGAGAAAACCTATTTCATGTAATACAGCCTTGGTAAACTTTAGATATTCTGATGTTTTACCAAGAAAGGTGACTTAGGTTCATACATCTAGAGCTTGGAAGGACCTCAGAAGCCTATCTTGCTCATTTTACAGACAAGGAAACAGATGCAGGAATGTTACAGAATTTATTTGGGGTCATTTGAGTAAAAAGAATCAGAAGTGGGATTTGAACTCAGGTCTTCTTAATCCAGAGCCACTCAGTACTCTTTCCATTGTACTTTATAGCTTAGTTTTGGGAAAAGCTTTAAAAATTGGATAGACAAATGCCTGTCTAGGCTGATTGGATAAATATTGCAAGAGCAAGGAAGAGGAACCAAAAACAAACAAATGATCCCCCCACACACACCTTTTTTTCAGTATCCCATGATTTTGAACAATTTCTTTAACTCTTTTGGCAGTTATTGTGTGACCCAGGTTTTCAACTAAGCTTTGGGCATTATGCTGAATATGCTGTATATGTATGACTCCAGACTGGCAGAGAGAATGCTGAATAGGAATTAACACTTTGGACTTGACACTTACGTGAGGGGCAGAGTTAGTGCAAAAACTTTGAAAAGCAGATTTTCTTTTGTTGGAGAGTCACAGGTGGTCTAGATTTTCTTGGGGAGTGACCCCAGACATGGGGGCAGGAGGAGAGAGAGACAGAGACAAACAGATAGACTTGGGAAATCGCAGACATGTAAGGGAAACTGGCTTCTCAGAGATGTTGCTCCGGTTTGCCTCTCCAGAGATTTTAGGAAATTTTCTTCTCGGTGAAAACAGGGCTTCTCTCTTGGTTGAGCTAAAATTTCATTTCACTCCTATCTAAAGAGCTCATTCACTCTGTATTTTCTGGTATATTTTAATCTGTATAATATCTCTAACTTCTTTTTCCTGTTTACTTAAAGGATTTTATTCAAAATTTATAATTTGTGATAATTTTTTGTGTAACCAGTATTTGGTGGGAAAAAGCTTGTATGTATGGGCTTGGGGTAACTCTCTCCCCTTAAGAGCAATCAAGGAAATACCTTTATTGTTTTGAACCTATTGTATTCAGACCAGTAATATTCAGGGAGCAAATAGATGTAATTTTAGTACATTACCCCTGCAAAGAATGGAAAGAAAACTCCTAGCTTTGTAGTACTCTGGGGGTGAGATGGGGCTTACTGGCCCATCTCACTTATCTGGCTTTTCTCCTCTCCTTAGGGGGAAGTCCAGACTTAAGATCACATCTATCAGTGATTCTGAGGAACTGCATTTAGACAACCCATGTGGACACACATGTCTTTCATGGACAGCACAAACCTTACAGTTGCAATGCACTGTATTGTTTTTCAGACTTCATTGTTTTGAAATTCTAACATTTTATATGACAGTTTAGTTTAATTTCTTTATTAAAAGTGAGAATTCTGTGTACAGGAAGCTTAGTTTTGATACCATTGACTGAAGGAGTTCTAAAGGTGATTTGATTGCATAATATAACAAATTCATTATAAACTCATTAAATACATAAATTATAGACTATGTTCCTATGCATTTAAATGTTCATTGTAGTTGTTGTAAATGCTATCTTGTTCATGAATGTTTATTTATTGATGTGCATATACATAGGTTTTTGGCAAAGGAATTAATTTTGGGAGTTAATACTTAAAAAAAAAGGGGGGGTTGGCATTTCCTTCCAGTCCCACCCACTTGCATGGTGTTAGCTATCATCATGTATGACAGTTCTTTTTGGGGAAGCATTGGTTATACCAGAATTCAATCAGAATGCCTTACTTCTTTCGTTATTTTGAACATATTTACATGTGTTTATTATGCATGTCTCACTAAGTGACAGAATTTTCAAATTTCAAGAACCTAAAGAAGTCTAAAGTATTTTTCCTCTAGATTTATCATAATAATTGAGACAAAGAAAAATTCATAGCATTATAAGTCAAGATCATTATTTTATATGTAATAGATTTGCAATAGTCTTGTTAAGGAAACACAGTTTGAACAGAAATATTATCTTGATTATATTTTTACATGTACTACCATTCTAAAAGCAATTTTAAATAGGAGAGCAAAACCTACAAAATATTATTGCTTTAACTGTCCTCAAGTTACTTTGTTAGCCTCAAAGATAACCTTGCAAAATGTAACTAAATATATGCAATCTTCCCTCCCAGCCCCACACTCCCCACCCTGGTGACACTTGCTTTCTTAACCAATTCCTCAATTGGTAATAAAATCAACTTTCTAAATCCATTATTTCTGATTTAGAGTAGACATTTCGCTAATATGACTGCCCAAAGCTATGAATGTCTTCCCGTGTGCATGCGTGTGGGTGTCTGTGTGTGTTCCCTAAGCATCGACATGAGACATTTAAGCTTTTGGATAAATAGTAATTGCGTCATATCCTTCTGGTGGACTGGTGCGGGCTCTTGCATGGGTTTCACAGTACAGTTGTCCTTCCACGAAGAAGTAACCTTTTTGTTTGAGGTTAAGGTTACAGTCAGCACACACGAAGCACTCGGGATGCCTGTACTTATCACGCGCCTTCACGACAGCCCCACTGTTAATAAAAACAAAGAAAAATAAATAAATAAATATTACGGGGGTGGGAGAGCCCTACAGTTAGGGTGGGTTCTCTTTTTATCATAAGAACAGAAACAACTGGCCTCCAGCTGTAAAGAAAATCATACACAGCTGTGAAACTTGGAAACCGTTGTTAGTAGAGACCCAAGATAACTGTAGCAAATGATCAGTCCCCGCCCAGGCTTAAGGTTTCTGTTTGATGTGGTCTTTGGAATTAATTACACTGAACAGGGATCAACTAATTGGCCCTTTTATTAAATTTTATTTTTTTAAATAGCTGCATCTCAGATTGCTAAAGAAAGCATTTCTGGAGAGATTGAAAGGATGCATTGTGGGATTTCCCAACCCCCAGTTCTTTCGAAAGTGAGACATTGACAAGGAAAACACTATAACACCTTTGGACGAGATTCTAATTCTAGCTGAGGGTGTGTCTGCAAAACAGAAATCTTTCCAGTTATACTATATGGGGTGGAGGGAGGGTACTATTTTCCTCCTGCTCTTCCACAGGAGACGTACAGACTGTACTAATACAACAAAAAGTATTTGCCGAGAGTGACCTTTTCTCTACTGTGCAAACAATTCACTCAGGTTTTCAGAATAGACATGCTCTTACTGCTGCCCTGGGAGTAATCACTGCTTTTGTCACCCATGTACCTTCCCTCTCCTTGCCCCCCCCAATTTCTGGTTGCCTTCATTTCCCACTACCACTGGCAGTCACCCGGTGACAGATGGGTGGCAGGATGGTTAAATGGGTGAAGTAAAAGATACAATGTCTGAGAGAGAAGCGAATGGATTTTGTTTGATGTGTTATCTAGATGAATATCGTTGCGAGTTTGGCTACTTTGACACTAAAAACCCGTGGGAGAGAATGAACATGCCTGATGAAACCTAAATCGACTGTTATGTTTTAGTATGTCTTCCTTGCATGCCTGCGCAAGGGCTGATGTAGCGTAGTTGCCTAACTTTTCTTATGGAGTTCATGCAGGAAAATTAAAAAGGACTCTAGACTGTTAACAAAGGCAGAGTGCTCCTTGAAGTAAATTATATGATTATGAAACATGAGGCTAAAAATATTTTGGAACCATCTTTTTCAATTGACTGCATCTCTGAAATTATAGTAGAAGCCGAAATGATTGAGAGACAAATATTCATTTTACACAGTTTTTCAGGAACACATTTCACACATAGAAGTTTGTGCTTGTTATTTGTGCGATGATTTTAGATTCTGAGCTACATATTGTGAATTTAGAAGAACAGCAGTGGTCAATAGAGCCCATCTTGGAGTTAGGAAAACCAAGGTAAAAGTTCCATATTTGAGACCTACTTGCTGTGTGACCCTGGGCAAGTCACCTAGTCCCTCAGGGTCTCAGGTAATTCTCTAAGACTGGAAGTTGTAGTACAGTTGCTGATCTGCTTTGGTAGAGGGAATTTCCTCACAAAGAGCTCTCTACACCAATGAAATTAGAAGTCCAAACCAATGGAAAACAAAGCAAAAACCCCAAAATAAATCCAACCCAACCCATCCCTACAACCTAACAAAATGTTGCTTGCATATACTTGGATACTTTGAATGAGCTGTAACTTTTCTTTCTTTCTTTCTTTCTTTCTTTCTTTCTTTCTTTCTTTCTTTCTTTCTTTCTTTCTTTCTTTCTTTCTTTCTTTCTTTCTTTCTTCCTTCCTTCCTTCCTTCCTTCCTTCCTTCCTTCCTTCCTTTCTTTCTTTCTTTCTTCTTCTTTCTTTCTTTCTTTCTTTCTTTCTTCTTTCTTCTCTTTCTTCTTTCTTCCTTCCTTCCTTCCTTCCTTCCTTCCTTCCTTCCTTCCTTCCTTCCTTCCTTCCTTCCTTTCTTTCTTTCTTTCTTTCTTTCTTTCTTTCTTTCTTTCTTTCTTTCTTTCTTTCTTTCTGTCTGTCTCTTTCTCTGTCTCTGTCTCTCTCTCTTTCATGGGGAAGTTGGGGTTACATAGCTAGTAAATGTCCAGTGTCTGAGGCCGGATTTGAACCCTTACTCCAGGGCTGGTGCTCTATCCATTGCACCACCTAGCTCCCCCTGAGCTGTAATTTCACTGATAACTGCATGCCTTCCACTGATGCAGACAGTGACTCTCCAAATCTCTTATGGGTTGCCGTAGCCAAAAAAACCCCAAATACTTGGTGGCTAACCTTTAGGTCAGAGGTTCCCAAACTTATTTGGCCTACCACCCTCTTAAAAAAAATTACTCATCACCCTCATGGAAATCTACTTTCTTTACCCCTTTAACAGTTTTAAAAAAAATTTTGAACGTTTAAAAAATAAAATATTTTTAAAAAATGACGCATCTTAAATTTAATAATTTATAGCAAATTTATGTTTTTTTCCTGCATTGAAATTTTGATAATATAATATTGTGTCATGTAACCATATAGTATCAAATTGTAAACAAGTCATTACATGCACATATTCCTACTGATGCATGCTGGACTTCCCAACAATGCACAAGATACTCTCCTGCCAACACTTGCTTGTTAAGACCTGTCAGCAGACTTGACCACTGATTGGTTATAACTTACATTTTGTGTGTTTATTTGGAAAATAATGTAATCACTATGACTTTAACTCTGTTATACAACAGATGAAACACGTATGAACAGTTTTTCAGAATTTTCTTCTTTCTTTGTGCTTCCACCACCCCCTTACTTTTATTCAATGCCCCCCAATTGCGCCTGAGGGTACTACCACTCCCATTGTTCCAGCACCCCGAAGTGGGTGATATTGCCCACTTTGGGAACCTCTGCTAGGTGATCAGTTTTGGAGAACTTGGCCAGGCTGCTCTTCAGATGATTAGTACATTTTTTCATCCTGAACTTGAAGTCAACCCTGTCATAGTTTCTGTTCTGCTAGTGTATAAGCTTCAATAGCTAAGGGTCACCTCCATGACAGGATGACCCATCAGAGGAAGGCTATAGTGAAGATACTTGGATATGTACATTATAAATTCAGAAGGTGGCTAGGTGGTGTAGTGAATAGAATGCATAGAATGCCTGACCTTGAGACAGGGAGACTTGAGTTCAAATCCAGCCCCTGCTACTTCCTATCTTTGTGACCCTGGGAAATCACCTAACTTCTACCTCAGTTTCTTTAACTCTAAAATTGGGGAAATAATAGCACCTACTTTCTAGAGTTGTCATGAGTATAAATGAAGATAATATTTGTGAAGTACTTTGCAAACCTTCAGGTATTATATAGATATTAGCTATCACTATTATTATATGAGGCAGAAAAAATTAAGAATTCCTTGAAACTCATGCAAGTCCTTTCTTAGTGAAGATTTATAGTAAACATCCAGGTCAAAAAAGGAGACTTACACAATGCCACTTCCACATTTGTCACACAGTGGCATCTTTTGTCCACTCCCAAGGCCAGCATGAGTTTTTGTGACAGGGGCTCTTACACTCCTTGTCCCAGCAGGACGGTCGTCTGAAAAACCAAAATATTTCCATTTATGATATAGGAGCAGCTGTCCAAATTCTTTGCTAAAAAACACTAGTTGCTATTTAAAAAAAAAAACATTTTATTTTCGGTTCCAAATTCTCTCTCTCTTTCTAGCCCTTTCCCCACCCAGTGAGAAAGTGAGAAATACAATACCTATTATGCATATGAAGTCATGCAAAACATTTTCACATTAGCTGTGTTGTGGGAGAGAAAGCAAGAAAAATAAAGTCAAAGAAAACACTCTTCAGTCTGTGCTCAGTGTTCATTAGTTCTCTCTGGAGGTGGATAGCATTTTTCTCTGCAGGTCCTTTGGAATTATCTTGGCTCATTGTCTTCATTACAATAGCTAAGTCTTTCGCAGTTGGCCATCGTTACGTTATTGCCGTTACTGTGTACAGCGTTCTAGTTCTGCTCACTGTACTTTACATCAGTTTATACAAGTCTTCCCAGGTTTTTCTGAAACTATTCCTTTCATCATTTCTTACAGCACTATAATATTCCATCATAATCATATACCACTTGATGGGCATGCCCTCACTTTCTAATTCTTTGCTGCCATAAAAAGAGCTGCTATAAATATTTTTGTACATGTGGGTCCTTTCCCTTTTTTCCTTTGCTGTCTTTGAGATACAGATGAAGTAGCAGTATTGCTGGATCAAAAAGTATGTATTGTTTGTATAGACCTTTGAGTACAGCTCCGAATTGCTCCATAATGACGGAACCAGTTCACAACCAGCTGCTATTTTTGAGATGAGCATCTTAACCTAAAGAATTCCTGTTTTGTTCATACACTCTTGCTTCTAAACAACTGCATGCAACTATGCAGAATAGCTTGTTCTCTAAACGTAGGCAGAGAGACATATAAATACACATACTAGAGAATTAATTTAGTCTGTATTAGTAGAGGATATAGGGGAAAGGTAAGGAATTTACTCTATAAGGGCTATTGGAGACTGGAGTAAGTCATGGAGAGAGTTGGCTTAGTCTTTCTCCATGGACATTTAAAAACTGTATTAACAATATGGCTGAGTGAAGAATCATCCCTTTTATCAGTCCTTTTCTGCTTTTGTATTCCTACCTGACGGCCCAGTTCTTAGCCAGCTGATTTTTAGAAGGGATCTAATACTCTAATTTGGGTGTTAACAGAGTGACAAGGTATTGTGTGACCTCAAAATGGCTTCTCCTAAAGGAGCAGATCTCTAATTTTGGAAATTCAGGCATTGTGGAAGACAAGGGGAAATATTTCAGGTCAGGGGAGTTCCTCAATACCTCTCACCTTATGGGTTCCTACCTACTTTGTCTATTTCCTAGATTCTGAGCATAGGTTTACCATAATAATTTATTTTTTTATTTAACACAATATGGTTATTTAACACAAAGTTATCATTCTTCTACCATCCCTTTATTAAAGTAGGCTTTCCGTAGCTGTCCACTGATTAATTGATTGTGGACATCATTATCCCTGAGAATAGATCTGGAGATACGACTGACCTTCCCCCATTTTAAAAAAATTATCTGCTTTGTACCTATTGGGTTTCTATATAGAACATTTTAGAGCAGTCTATTCTGAAAAAAAAATCAGACTTACATCTCTGGTTCTTCTAAGCAATCGTTATTTGAGGCCTTATGAAAATTAATTTTTTTCTAATAGCTACAAGTCTTTTATATAAACAGAAAACTGATTTTTTTGTAATTTGACAAATATTTATAAAATGCAAGACACTATACTAGGTTTCAGGGACCTAAAATTAAACAGTAGCTTACTGTTTTTTAGAGGAAATGTATAAAGACACCATTAAATATAATATAGGCCAATAGGGACAAAAGAGATCTTAATGAAATGCTCCAGGGAAATAATTTCCACCTGGGAGCATCAGCAGATGCTTCATGGAGGAAGCACCTAAGATGGACCTTGCAGAAAGAGGCCTTTGTCCAATGAAGATAAAGAATTTGGGAGAATACTCAGAAGCAGGAGAGTTCAGGAAAAGATCCAGAAACACATTGTTTAGTTGACTGGAGTATAGAAATCATGGGAGGCAGTAATGTGATATGAGGACGGAAAGACAAGTTAGGGACAGGTAGTAGAGGGCTTTAAATGCCATTTCTACTTTATCCTATTGGCCAGAGGTTCTTAAACTGGGGTCTGTGAATTAAAAAAAAATTACAACTGCATTTCAATACAATTGGTTTCCTTTGTAATCCTATAGCATGATTATAGTTAAATTGTGTTATTATTTTTAATTGTGTACATTTATAAACCTTATTCTGAGAAAGGGTCCATAGATTTTACCTGATTACCAAAGGGTCCCTGAACTAGAGGGAGCCTGGTGTAGTTAATAGAGAGCCTGGCTGGGAGTCAGGAAGATATAGCTTCAGGTTCTGCCTGTGAGACATAATGGCTTGTGTGATTTTGAGAAAGTCATTTAAACTCTAGAACCCTAGACAACTCTCTTAAGACTGTAAATTATAGAATAGTTGCAGAACTATATTGGCAGAGGGAGTTTCCTCACTTTTACAATAAAATCATAGGTCTGGTCAAAAAAAGTAGAGTCACTAAGGTCTTTTTAAGCAGTGAAATGACATAAAGAAATAGTGTCTTTGTCAGAAAAAAAATCAGATTTTGATTTTCCTTTGTTGATTGAAACTGATTTTTAAAATTTGTTGCCTATATATACATATGTATATATGTATGTATGTGTGCTATATATATATATATATATATATATATTTATGAATATTTTGTACTCCCTTACTATCTTCTTCCGTGACCAACTGTGACCAATAGCAGATGGACAGACATGTAAACAGTTGCTCACCAGGGTCGTCCACTAAATCCTGGAGCACCCTGAAAGAGCCTGATTGGCGAGGCTGAGTAGGTCCATCTCGATTGTCATGAAGCATCCTGTATACATCTGACTGGGGAGGCACAGAGGCTGTTGATTCACTAAAAAAAGAAATTAGAGTAAAGGGAGGCATTAGGCAACTGAAACAGTGCACCCATAGGGATGCTTCAATAAGAAATGACCATCACAACACTAAGAATTCTTCAATAGCATATATTAATCATAATCTTCCAAGTGAGCCTGCATCAGTAGAAAATTGTGATGTGACCTCATGTAACTTACCTTAATAATGTCATCCAATAACAACTTATTCACTCCCCTCAAAGCTTTGGAGGTTTGACATTTTCAGAAAGGTTTTGTTACTGGGAAATGTCATGTTGGAGGCACAGACATCTGCAAATTTGTCAGCAAATTTTGACCATGTTTCAAATCATGATGTAAATGAATGGAAAACATTGAAAGATTGATAAAATCTGACCTCTGGAGAGACCTTAGAAGTTGTCTAGGCTAATCTCTCTTCCAATGAAGAGACAGGATGATGTAGTGGAGAAAATAATAGTTTGGATGTCAGAAGATCTAAGTTTGGAGCTTCTATTTAGCTGATATTACCTCAAAATTTTGGTCTCAGATGCTTTCCTTTTATAAATTAAGCTGAAGTAAGCTAGACCGTCTCTAAGATGACTTTCAACCTAATTAGGTCTATTGATCCTTTCCATAGCATCCTTAACAGATAGACATCCAATGTTTGAACATTTGCTATGATGGGGAACTCACTGTCTACCAAGACTGCCTGTTCTAGTTTTGGATAGTTCCAGTTGTTATAAAATTGTTTCTTATGGTAAACTAAAACCTGCCTCATTATAGCTTTAATTTCATAAATATTCATTACTAGGTACAGGTCACTGTTCAAGGTCCTGGGGATATAACCAGGGGTATTCTGGTAAATATTTAACAGTCGGCTTTCTGAGGGGAAAAAAAGGACCCACAACATACTTTAAAGTTTAATCTTCATTATTAACATATTCTCCATTGCCTTCTTAAGTTTAGACAGTCAACAAGATAACAAATCAAGCCCTGATTTGTCTTCTGAGGTGTAAATGCTCACTTTGAAATAGAGCTGGCTCCTGCATACCCCTTGATGTAAAGATGAAATCAAATACAGTTCCCTACCTCAAGTTGCTTAAAAATCTAGTGGGGGAAATAAGCCATGTACAAAAATAGCTACAAATCGAATGTCCAAGTGAGGTCATAGATGAGTTCTCTAAAAAGTACCATTAAAATTTTTTTAAAGCGAGATTTCACTTAGGGGAACCAGGAATGCTTCATGGAGATTGTGGGTTGTGAGTTAGGCACTGAAGGAAAGGGAATGATGTCAATAGGAAGACAGGGAGCAGGTCAGGGAGTATCTTCCAGGTACAGGGGAGAACATGAGTGTAGAAATAGGAGAGGGAAGAATGGAACAGAATAATCCAGTTGGTGGGATGTGGAGTGTATGAAGGGAAATAGTATGAGGTAAATTTTACAAGATAGGTTCAAGCCAGACTACAGAGGACCTCGTATGTGAAGCTAAGTAATTTCAACTTTATTTAGTCAAGGAGTTACCAAAAGCTTTAGAGCAGGACAGGGATGTTACCAAAATAGTCCTTTAGAAAGGTGACTTGAGCAGGGGTATGAAAGATGGATTGAATAGAAGACAAACTGGAACATGAAGGAGATTGAGGGAGGTTATTTGAATCATTCAGAAGAAATGATGAGGACCTACATTGGGGTAGAGGTGATGGGGTAAAAGGAATGGATTTAAGAGATATCTCTAAAGTAGAGGCAATGACACTTGGAAACTCATTGGGTGTGAGTGGGGTGGAGTTGGTTAGGGAGAAAGGGAAATCATTTACTGGTCCTGGTTTTGTCCTCTGGAACAACACAGAATAAGTCCCCTCCTCTTTACATATAGCAGATCTTTAGGCTAAACATCCCTAGTTGCTTCAACCATTCATCAAGAAATGTGGTTACATCTTACATTATAATGCCACTACTGGACCCCATGTTTCAGATGGAGTCTACCCATCACAGAATGCATTGGGATTTGCTTAATCTGAACTGGAGCCAGAGATTTCCTTCCTTCCTTCCTTCCTTCCTTCCTTCCTTCCTTCCTTCCTTCCTTCCTTCCTTCCTTCCTTCCTTCCTTCCTTCCTTCCTTCCTTCCTACCTTCTCTCTCTCCTCTCTCTGTCTCTCTCTCTCTCTCTCTCTCTCTCTCTCTCTCTCTCTCTCTCTCTCTGTCTCTCTCTCTCTCAAAAATTAATCAGGTTTATCTCTACCATTGTGCCAATGAAGAAAGGGATCCTTGACCTAACTGATGCTAGGACGATTGCCAGACTTGGCACTGTCCTGTTTGTCCCCATTCCCTTCTTACTTGCTGTCTTTTCTGTCCCTCAACAAGGAAACCGAGTTCGAATCCCACGTTCAGGTCCTTGGCTTTCCCTCCCTGTTACATTGCTGGTAAATAGTCACCAGAACTAACTTCTCCTAACACTACTGTATGTTTGGTCCTCTCTACTTTTTTTTTTTTCCTGGAAGCTCAGAGATGTTGATACTCAGCTAGCCTAAGAGGTGGCCATGGAAGGGCCAGTTTAGGAGCCAAGGAGGGTCAGTGGTGAACATCTAGAAACAGTTAGTCAGTTGTATGATTCCATAAGTACTCAAGTTCGTTACAAGCCTGTATGTGGCTCTTCCAGAAGTTTGCTGCTTCCAATGTGTTTGCTGCCTCCCTACAGGTATCCTTGAAGAGAAGTGACTCCATTCACCTGTGGCATCATGGCCTTATCCAAGTCCTAGGACCATACAGCCCACGTGGCTACCACAAGCAATTAAAACCCTTTGTGACAGCTACTTATGTACAAAAGAACATTATTTAATATTTTAGGTCTTGAAGCTCAGTGCTGTCTATTAGGAAGAGGAAAAATAGGTATTGTTCCATTAAAAAAATTGAGTATATTTAATTTCCCAGTTTTTCAAAGAGATTCTCATGATGTCTCCTCGAAGTGTAACTTTCTTAGCTGTTTTTATATTGGAGATATGTTTTACATTAATGTAGCTTGTATTTTTGAATTTCTATATTTTGAACCATTTACATCCATGATAATGACTGTTATTTAGAATCCTGTTCATAAATATTTCTGTGACAAGCAAAAATGAAAAAAAAATACAGCTTTAGCAATTGTCTCAAGAAAGCTTGGCTAGCTGCACACATTTTTAAAAAATTATACCTCTCATTGATTGTAATACTCTGTCAAATGACGTAGAGCTAAATTCTGGTCTGATTAGGATCACCTGCCATTAGAACAAGCAGCATCCTATAGAGGCAGTGAAGCCATTATCTAGAAAAATATTGTAAAATGATTTTGCTTTGAAATAGGCATAAAAGCTCTTAATTAAAAAGCCAGGCAGCTGGTACAGGGGCACGCAGGACAATGTATTGACTCTAATGCCTGCCTTTCAATCAATGTCCTAGAAAAATGTCTGTCAAGCAACATGTTTTGGCTTTAGCTTTATTACTTCTCACAATGATCTTTCAGTTTTGAAAAACCCACAGAAGTCAATGTTAAAACACACCATCACATGTGACATCCTTCATGCATTTTAGTTAGTTTGCTCATAGTCCATGCGGCCAGTGATTACCTCATTGGGGGTGTTTCCCCCAGGGCTGTAGAAACCTGACCCTGCAGGGTTTCCATAATATTGTCATCTGAGTACAACTGCATGGGTGTATTAAACTGAGCATGAACAATCTTCACACCAGGAAGTTCCATTTCCAAGGGAATGTTAGGGGCCATCTTGGCAGCAACTTTCAAGTCACCCGGGCAAATAGTGCTAATGGTACTGATGGATGAAGGGGTGCTACGTCCGCTGCCACAATCAATGCCGGAGGGAGTGCTGCATCCACTGTGTTAATAATAACCCGTTACAGAAAGACGACCCAGGAAATGAGGGTATACAGACACAAGGTAAAATAAAGAACATATGCAAAGAAGTTAAACAGGATTGAAAAGAGAAGGAAAGAGGTGAATTACAGCAAAAACAGAAAAGCAAAAGGATATTGATTCCAGCCCAATCTGATTTTTTTTTATTTTAAAGGACAGAGGCAATAAGAAGGAATAATGAAAAAAAAAACCATGCCTTTAATTTAGGACTGAAAAATGAAAGAAATTAAAGCATTCAAGACTATTAGTACATCTTTTCATATTGTCCTGCTATGAAATATATTGGTTAAAAGTTCCAGGAGTTTAGGAGAATTTTTTAGGGGGTGGGGGAGGAGAATGAGGGCTGGACCTGTGATTTCTTCTTCTGTGAGGCATTTCCAGTGTGGAAATTCCCTCCCCAGATGCAGATCTGTTACTCATCTGTGAATTATAGGATTAGAAGTTGACTGGCACTGAAAGGTTCTAACCTGCTCATTGTCACACAACTAGTATGTATCAGAAGCAGGATTTGAACCTAGGTCTTCCTGAACAAATTTCTCAAAAAGAAGTATATACCCTCTGTTCAGAGAAAAGTCTAAGTAAAGGCAACAGTAATGAATGCCACCAAACTGCTCTTTCCATTTAGGACAAATATTTTAAACAATCCTTTGTTGAAAATTAAACTAAAAAGGGATTGTGAGCAAGATCAAACAGGCTAGACATTCTTTTGCGGTTCTGAATTGCCACACTTAAGGAACAAATAAATAGTCTTTCACAGATAGTTATTAAGCACAGCAGGCAAAAAAAAATGTATTTAAATGTTTTAGACTTTGGTCTATAATTAAAAACAAGAAAAGAAAATCGTCCCCCAGTTGGGCAAGTCTCTGATGCAGTTAGGTTGTTAGTTGCTGAATTTTAGGATGTCCTGAAGTCTCTGGTATCTTTTTGTCTCTGGTATCTTTTTAATCTTTTGTCTCTGGTAGAGCTAAATTTTGTAACTTACAAAGTATAGTTTTATTTGCTGTTATTTCACAATTTTTTTTTAGTTTCTTTAAACAAAGGCAATGTGTCACGACAGCAGTTTTATAAAAATATGGTTTTGTTTGCTATTGTTTGGCAATTAAAAAATCTTTAAACAAAGACTTGCTGTCTCATAACTTAAGCCTCATGTCTCAACAAACACAACTGTGTTAGCAGCTTCAGAAATTACCTTGGAGAACCTTTAGAAAAATCAGACAACTGGCTAAGCTCACAGACTTTCATGTAGGCAGCCAATTTTATAACTTGAGACTGTGCACTTAATCCAAAAGCTGCTTCTGCCAGTGTTAACTTTTTGCGGTGACTTCCTGAGCATTAGGGACTTGTGCAGAAGAAAATCCCCATTCCTACAGAGTGTCAGCAGGCTCCCACGTTCTAATTTCTAATAAAGGGCCAGAAGTTCCAGTCTGGATGACCCAAACTTTCCTTTCCTATTTTTGGAATCCCATGAGTGAATTTTGGGGAGATATAATATGAGATATCAACATCCTCAACCTTGGAAAGAATTTGAAGGCTTTTCTGCTGAAGCTACAGGGTCATTTCACAGACAGAGAGTCTCACTAGCAGAGACATAGTCAGAAGGTTTAGAGTTGGTAGGGATTTTAGAGATTGCCACCCCCCTTCACCCATTTTACAGATTAGGCAAGTAACTTCAAGGGAAATAAGACATTTGCCCAGGAGTCACAGTGGTAGTAAGTAGTATAGCCAGAATTTAAACTCAGGTCTTCTATTTCAAAATCCATGCTTTTGCCATGGATAGCAGCACACTTTTGAGGACTCATATCATAGGATCATACAATCATAAATTTAAAACTGGAAGGGACTTTAAAAACCAGCCAAGTCCAATTTCCTCCTTTTACAGATGAGGGACTAGAGCCCAGAGAGGTTAAGTGACCAACTGAATGGTAACAAAGTCAGGATTTGAACCTGGGACTTCTAACCCCCAATATAGTACTCTGATTTCCTTTATTTATGTGTTTTTTTCCCCATATGACATTTATGCAAAATCATCTAATTTCAAGTAAAATTTATGTCTCACAAACAAATGCAAATGAATAGAAAACAGCTGTTAATTAATTTTCATTTAATAAGCATTTATTGAGTGCTGGTTGTGTGCTACTTCCAGAAAAAGCCCAGTAAATTTGAAAACAAGGAGGCAATCCCACATTCAATCAATTATCAATCAATCAGTAATTCTTAGTCATCTGCTATGTGCCAGGTACTGAGCTAAGCATTAGTTATTCTCCAGAGCCAGGCAAGAAGTGAGACAATAGGCCAGCGCAAACCTGCATACCACTGGCAGAAAGCAACATGACAGGTGCCTTTTGAAGGAAAGCACCGATGGGTACATTTTATGAGGAAAAAGATCCTATTGAAGGATCAAAAGGAAGTCTATTTACAGACTTCAGTAGCAGTGATTAGCACACTGTTAATATGAACATTTCTGTGCTCAATGGAATACATATGCCTCAAGTGTCTCACAGTCAATGTTCTCCCAGGAACTATGTTAGGAGCTTTTGATATCTTTGCTAACTTTAGAGCTATTAGAATACTGCCAATTTCTGCCAACAAACTGTAAATTGAAAAAGAAATGTTCTGGCCCATTTGATTAATGTTGTTAATTTAGATTTGTTCATTCTGTAAAGATATTAAATTTTGTAGTGGAATGAGGTGTGTTGGAGGGGTCCACAGATGGAGGTTTTTGTTATTAGCTTTGTTATTTAAGGAAGACATTTAAACTCTTCATGACTCAGTTTTCTGATCTGTAAAATGAGGGTAATTATATTATCGAAAGCATCAGTAATATGGCAATTAACATTAACAGAGAGGTGGCATGACATGGTAGATGGACAACTAACTTTGGAGTCAGTCAAAGTCTTGCCTCTGACTCATACTGGCCGGGTGATCTTAAGTGGATAAGTCACTCAATTTTTCAGTACCTCTGACAGTTTTCTAAGGATACGAGCTGTGAAACAGTTGTTGATCTGCACTGGAAGGGAAAATTTCCTTCCTGAGACTTAACTTTACTGATGAAATCACAAGCCCAGTGTAAAAATTATAATTAATAATAATAATTCTTAAATGTTTACTGTGAGCAAGACGGTATACTGCACATGAAGAAACAAATATAAATAAGTTGTGAACCCTGACCTCAATTATATCTTCTTTATAGCTAAATTAGAAAGATAACAATTAATCCTTTCATTTTATTCCATTCAGTGACAGGTTAAAACTAGGTTGACAAAATTGTTGATAAATGTGATTGATCCCCCCAAAGCCCAAATGGCTCTGTGTACCTGGGGCTGTCTCAATACTGAACAAATAATAGGCCTGGTATTTGCAAACCACTTCAGCCTGAGTTGCCTTGCTAGAGGAACTGGGGTAGATTTTCTATGTGGTCTGATTCGGTCATGGCAGTATTGACTTGGCTATCACAGAGTGAAACCATAGCTTGCGAAATTGTTAGCTAATGCTGCCTGAAACAGTTGTTTTCACCCTGAGAAGATCTGGCTCTAAACAGTGAACTAATTATACTTCCACCAAGAATAGTTTGGGATGACAGCTCTGTTAGCTTCTCCTAAGCTGAAAAGGCTGTAAAGATTCTTTAAAGTCATATCTGCATGAACCAAGCAGTCTCAGAAATGAACAGACATATTCCAAAACTTGTGGCTTTTCACTGACTATCCCCAGTATCTGGATTTCTCTCCCTTTTCATCTCTGCCTTCTGGATTCCTTCAAATCTCAGCTAAAATTCCACCTACTACAAGAAGCCTTTCCATATCCCTTGTTAATTCCAGTGCCTTCCCTCTGTTAATTATTTCCAATCCATCCTGTACATAGCTTGTTGGTGAGCTTCTTGACAGCAGGAACTGTTTTTTGCCTTTCTTTGTATCTCAGCACAGTGCCTGGCACATAGTAGGTGCTTAATAAATGGTTATTGACTAACTGATTTATCTGAGGTGGGGATGGAGATGGGATAGGGATAGGGTTAATAATTTCACTGGAGGTGGGTTTGCTGCAAAATTTGTCGGCCAAATAGAGTCATTGCAACTTACTGAAAAGTCTTTCAGACAAACAAATTAAAAAGATGAAAGAACTCTGGTCAATGACAATGACTGATAATGAAGCACACTACCTACCTCTTAACATCCATACCTAGGGTAATGGTGATGGTGGTGGGAAATTGGCATTCAGTATTTCTGAGTGTGCCCATGAAAACATCAGGAGCACCTCATGAGCTTGACAAATGTGGAGCAGTGACTCTTCTCTACCCTAGGAAGAGGGAGAGCTAGATTCCTTGGCATGCGTTTTGAGATTCCTCTGGAAGTAACCATTAGAAATTTTTGTCCCAGCATAAATGTATATAAATGTAATAATATATATTGAATATACAATATTTATATATTTATTCTGGGACGAAGATTATATTATAATACATATATGTTCATATAAATATAAGATATTGTATATTCAATATATATCTTTATATAAAATATATTACAATTACATATGACATAATATAATGTGGAAACATATAATGTTTTATATATCTCTGTATGTGGATATATGTATATATATCCACGTACGAAGAGAAGGAGAATTGTTGGGATGAGGAGAACCTACAGGATCATTTTAAAAATTGATTGGTTCACATAGAGATAGTCTTAGATAATCTTAGATTGAGGACCTACGCACACGAGAAGCAGTGTGGACTAGTAAAAAGAGTTCTGAACTTGGGCGCAACATGAGTTTGAATCCTACAATGGACACTCAGCATTATGACCATGAGAAAAATAATTTAATTTTCCTGACCCTCAATTTTATCACCTGTAAAATGGTATCATAATTCCAATAGTATCTACTTTACAGAATTGTTTAAATTGAATGAGATTCAATATATAAAGTAGTATAAATACCAGATACTATATATTAAAATTATAATATACTAATAATTCTCACCACTAATTACTTCATATATTATATAATAATAGCTGGTATTCAGTGTATTATATTATTATATGTTATATATGATAAATTATAAAAGTTAAGTATTGCTTTATATAAAATTTAGTATAGCATATCAGTATATGCTACTACATATGTTAGTCTATAATATATCTTTAGTGTACGCCATGGAAATTTAATGTTTAGATTATGGCAAAAATCATTAAACCACAGCAAAATACAAGGGAATCTATTATAGTCATAGTGAAGTACCTGTAATTTAAACCTGGCTAGAGAATTAAGGACAGATGAGATATTTATGATAATTGTATAAATGTGAGAATGTGAAATCTATATAATTATAGACATGTTTAATATAAAATGCAAGATGAGTGTATTTATGATGAATTTTCTTGAATCTGTTACCTTAAAGAGGCTAAATGTGCATACATATTTAATAAGGGCATGGTATTATACTACTGTGGCAAAGTTATGTTTCATTTTAATGGGCTAGCAGCTATGCTAGCCTCAAAAAAAATCCAAAAAGCTAATCTTGACGAGTAAATTAAGGAAATTCAGAGGATCAGCAACTGAGAAGATAATGATAACAATAACCAACATTTATATAGTGCTTTAAAGTTTTCAAAGTACTTCACACATGTTATCTCGCTTTATCCTCACAACGATCTTGGGAATTAGATGCGATTCTCCCCATTTTGCAGATGAGTTAACTGAGGCAACAGAGGTTAAGTGATTTGCCTAGAGACACACAGCTAGTAAGAGGCCTGAGGCAAAATTTGAACTCAGGTTTTCCTGTCTCCAGGTCCAATATTCTAGCCAATGTGCCACCCAGCTGCCTCAGAGATTATCTACTCCAGCTCTTTTATTTTACTGATGAGGAAGCTAAGTCTTATAGAGGCTGAGTGACTTGCCCAGGGTCCCCCCATTAATAAGTAATAGAGCAGGGGATCATACTTAGGTCCTCTAATTCTGTAGTCTGTACTCTTTTTACTACAGAACCACTGCTAAGTTGTTTGAAGATTGGTTTAAAAGTACAATTTGTTTTTCTATTTTAATAAATTATATTAATTACCATCTATAGGAATGAACAAGGAGAAGGGAGAACAGCCAGATGTGGAAATGGGCTTGACAGAAGTGAGTTCAGCAAACAGGGAGGCAGAGGAAAAGGGAAAAAGAAGAAAAGGGGGAATCAGAAAAACTGGGAAAGCGTGGGGAAGAGACAATGGATTTTATTCTCCACAGGCACTGTATTAAGGTCTCTCAAATTTTATTTGCTAGAAGAGATCATTTCTATCCCCTTTCCCCCCAGTGGTCTTTTGTCCTGTGTTGGAAAAATCCATCTTCCTCTTTGAAGAGGAAGCTACCATAAGTCCTATTTCTGGTTGCTTGCTAAAGCAGTTGAGAGGAAAGAGACTAGGTCACGAGAGTCACCCAAGGCCGTAACACAAGGAGCTGGTGGTTTCCATTTTGGATATAGTTTGAAAAGACTATCAACTATAAACAATCCACTTCACTGTTTTATAGACATCTCTGTTAAGGCAATCAGCCAATCCTCTTAATGTGAAAATTACTCTATCACTCATTTCAACTCAACCCAACCCAACCCAATTACTTACAACTCTAAGCCCCAAATCATTTCCTTTTTCTTGAGCCTCTCCTACCATCCCCCTTTCAGTTCAGCAATCCATTGTAACAAATACTAATTAGGCATGTATTAAAATGTGCAAAGCATTGTGGGTGCTTTAGGCGATCTAGAAGAATGAAAATAGCTTTTAGAAGCGGGTGCTAGAGCTTGCTGATAGGTCTGTGCCAAGGGCCTCTCTTGAGGTGTGTGTGCCTGTAAGAATGAGGGATTGTGGTGTCATGGTTAGAAGGGGTAGAAATTGGTGGGTTTATATTTATAATGGTATAAAAGTCCTTCTTTCTGTGTACTACCTGGCTTCCTTACAACTTTCAGAGAGGTTTCCCTTTTCATTTTTGGCTAGGCTTTTCTGCCCTGGTGCTGTGCATGTTGTATGACTCAAAAGGTCAAAGTATTCTGGATACAGTCTCCACATGAACAAGTGCATTAGTTAAAAATATCTGTGTTGATAGCTGTAAATTTCACAGCTCCATAAATGTCAACATTTACTCACGAAATGGGAGGTTATATTTATGCTAGTGAAGCAAGCATTTTCCCCCTTTAAATAAGCTTTACAACGAGTCCATGCCACTCAAAGACAATGTAAGACACCCCGAAATCACATTTTTTGGTAATTAGTAAGAATCGGTCAAAACATCCATGCGTTCCTTAGTGCACACTGGTAAAGCTTATGACCTGCTTCGGCCTGGAAGTATGAAAGGTTTGGGCCGAATATTGTGCTTGTGTTCAAAGTAGTTCGCGTCCTGTAAAAACAAAGGATTAAAAAACACCACC
Source organism: Phascolarctos cinereus (assembly GCF_003287225.1). Taxonomy (NCBI): domain Eukaryota; kingdom Metazoa; phylum Chordata; class Mammalia; order Diprotodontia; family Phascolarctidae; genus Phascolarctos; species Phascolarctos cinereus. Next base: position 65,001,157 of record NW_027556402.1, on the reverse strand, counting down.
ACCAACAAAGTCAACAAAGATTAATTTTAAGATGCAATCAAATGAACACAAATTTTGTTTATTGTTTCCCAAACTGGGTGCTTGAGATATCTATCTGCTATTAAAATTGTAAATATTAAGAGGTCACGAATTTGCTATGACTATGGGAAGAATGATAGTCCTGCTGCCATTTCTTCATCACCTCCAGATGTTCAGGTGTATGGATGCTTTGGGTACCTGAACAACAGAGCAGTGCTCTGGACGAATATCTATTTAAGGGTATGATCTTATATGATTTTTTCAGAAAAAGAAAAAACATTGAACATCAAGAGCTGGACTTTCAGGTGCAAACAGAACAGGAACGTCATCAAAAACATCGTGGACAGAAGCTAAGAGTCAATACTTACCTTTGAGGTGAACTAGGAATAAGACCCCGTAGCTGTCCATGTAACGCATCTTGAATATTGCCTGAAGAATAGAGCCCAATTGGCGAATTATAGGAGGAGCTCACTACCTGCCTTTTGTCGTCGATATTTGCTGCGGCAACAAAAGGCTGTGCCCTTCTGTTGTGAGCGGTACCAATAGGCTTGAATTCCTGTACGTGTTGGGTAGACAAAATACACAGAGCCACAGATACATAAAGAAGCGGTTAATGTGCAAAAATTGATTAGCCCCGTGCTTGTTAATCTTGGCATTTTTAATATCCACTGTAGCATTCATGGACTGATTCCAGAAGCAATTAGCATCAAAAGGTTCTCTGATTTTTCCCTAAAATTTCACCTGGCAAATGGAAAAAATCCAGTGTCACTTAGACACCTAATGACTAGAGGACAAAGGAAGTGACATGGGTACAAAAATCAGCTGCTGTGTTATTTATTGGCACTATATGAACTTCTTCCATATGTACAATTCTGAGGAGATTGTATGGGAAGAGTGTGTAGTTAGAAAGGGCAATCTGGCCTTGACTCAATAATCATTCCTATACATAAAAACGCAGTCTCTGGACACGTAACTAATGGAAAAAACAATTGGCAGAAATGTAAGTATCTTTTTAAAAACTGATTGAGGCAGGAGAAAAATTGTTGGATTTAGTGTCTGAGGATTTGGGTTGGAATTCTGGCTCTGGCTCTACCCGTGTGTCCTTAGGCAAGTCAACTCTAGGTCTCAGTTTCCTCATTTGTATAAAGAATTGGACCTATTAAGGCCTCTTCTAGCTCTGGCTTTATGATTCTATAAACTGTCATTAATTATGGACCGTTTACATTCATTGAATTCCTTATTCTAAATAAGAATACAGCTTCCTGGACATTTAATAGAATAAATTCAAATTCTTAATTCAGAATAATTGTTATTTCCACTAGTGGTTTTAAGTTTGAGGTGGAGGTGGAGGTGGGGGGAGATGGAAAGCTTAAATTAATGTCTCAACAACAGCCCTATAGTCTTGCATCTAATGAAATTACAGATTCCTGTGCCACCTTTTTAAAGCTGCGTTGTGTTTTGGCTTTAGCTTTGGAACATTTTTTTGAGAGACACTGTACGTCTATTGTAGCACCTGAAGGACTGTACTTCACAGATAGCAGTGACTCTGCTACCTTACTGAGGGAATTTCCCACAATGCATCAGTCTCTAAACAAAGAAACTGGCGAGTCTTGCTTTGACAATTCCATAATTGGAGATGAGTTGAAATCACTTCCTCAAAGAAGTAGTTTGATTTGTGGGGGCTTATTCTTTTTTCCCTTCGAGAGCCATGTTGTTGTTATTTTCCTTCAAAATAGAAGGAAATCATTAAAGCCAAAGGGAATGCTACAGTGGATGGGGTCCAGTTCCCATGACTAAATCTTCCCATTCTGGCAAAATTAACAAGATAAATCTTTATAAAAATATTTTCATTTGTACGTTTTAAATGGACAGTAACTTCATCTACTTCTGTGCTGATTTTATATTGCAAAGTATTGCAGAAGTCTGCCAGATGTTTGAAAAAATATGTGACTAATCCAAAGTGGGACATTTTGTCACGGGAGAAAAATCACTTTGTTGTCACATTAAACTTCAGTGGGACTCCATTCTCCCTCTTGCTGCGGGAGGCTCTGAAAGCTCCCAGACTCTCAAATAGCTGTGGGTGGGCTGGTGACTATCTGCTGGAAATGAAAGGTTCCCTTCCTTGGGTTTAACTGTGCTCTGAAAACACCATGGATATAACTCTAAGGGGGACAGAAACAGAACGGGGTGGTAGCTTCTTCTGGCTATTTCTGAATGTCCCCAACAAGATACTCTTTTTTGGGGGGGTGTAAGGCAATTGGGGTTAAGTGACTTGCACAAGGTCACACAGCTGGTGTCAATTGTCTGAGGCCGGATTTGAACTCAGGTCCCCCGACTTCAGGGCTGGCACTCTATCCACTGTGCCGGTACTCTATCCACTGTGCCACCTGGCTGCTCCTGACAAGAAACTTTCTATATGTTTAGGATGCCAGTCAGAGAATGGTTTCTCCTGTAACTAACCCAATACAGTGGGCAGTTCAGTTTTAAATTAAACCTCTTTGAGGACTTGGAATGGACTATTTTGCTTCTGACTTTGTCTCCCTAGCATCGGTATGGTGACTTGAACTTTTGGTCTATACCTGTTAATTCACCTGTGCACAGAGCTCCCAGTGGAGTGACTCACTTTGCCAACGGAGACTGGTAACTGTGAGGCAATTTTTAGTCTTGAAGAGTTGTCTGGGGCCACTGGGAGGTTAGGTGACTTCTCCAGAGTCACACGGTCAGTTGGTGTTAGAGCCAGAACTGGAACTCATTTTTTTCTGATTCCAAGGCCAGAACCTCTATCTATTGTGCCATGATGGCACTACATTAAATCATTAATGCAGATAAATAACTAGATGTAGCTTAAGGCAGTTTCTGAGTCCCAATCCTTCTAACATAATGAGCATACAACCCTTCAACACATCCAACTCTAAAGAACTCATCCTCCACTCCTCTCTGGCCATATAAGAAGCATTGTGGAGTAGTGGATAGATTGTTCCAAAATCATGAAGACCTGGGTTCAAATCCTGATTTAGATACTATGTATTACTCTGGTCAAATCACTTAACCTCTGTGCCTCATTGTCCTTAGCTTTAAAATGAAGAGAAGTAGAATTGATGGCTTTTAGGATCTCTTTCAGCTCGAAATCCATAATCTATGCATAGGCATTAGTCACGTTCTAGTCCTCACCAACTCAAGGGACTGCACTGATTACTAAGAAAAAATGAAATTCATTTCTTTATTCTTCTTAGTCTGAAAAATAAATTGTGTATCTTGGCTGTAGAATCCTGGGCTTAACCACTCCGTACCTGTAGGCAATTCTCTAAGACTTACTAGATTGAAAACTTGCTTACATCTATCTAGGAGAGAATTTACTCACCAGGAGGCCCCCACACAGATGAAACCATGGCTCATAGGGTGATAGATCCAGAGTTAAAAGACTCAGAGACCATCTATTTCCACACCCTCATGAAGAATCTGAGGCCCAGAGGGGGCAGGTTTTTCAAGGTCACAAAGGAAGTGACAGGTGGGATTTGAATCCAGATCCTCTGATTCCAGAGCCTTCTAGAGACAAGGTTCTTTCTTTCCATTGTACCACACTGCGTCCAGATAATTTAAAAAAAAATCATAGATAGAGGCATCTAAGTTGCACAGTGGATAGAGCACCGGCCCTGGAGTCAGGAGGACTTGAGTTCAAATCCAGCCTCAGACACTTGACACTTACTAGCTGTGAGACCCTGGGCAAGTCACTTAACCCCATTGCCAAGCCAAAAAAAATTATAGATAGATCAATAATTGATTGAAGTGGAAGACTCTAAAAGGAAAGCCTGAGAATTCATGATAATAAAAATTAAAGATTAATTTTATAATTATATAAATACTTGGGCCTATGGTCTCACTAGTATGGAAACTCCTTCTACTAGTGTAAATTTGTAACTCTCTGTAACTTGAGGTCTTACAGAGTTGCCTAGGCAACTGGGATATCAAATGACCAGTCCATGAACTAACTACTAGCCCATGTTAGAAGAAGTACTAGGTCTTTCTGGATTCCAAGGTTAGCCGTCTTTTTAGTTCACCAAACTGATTAATAAAAATGATTAAAGCTTGAACAATATGAGCAGTTTCATGGAAAAAGCATTGGAATACCAGAATGGAATATAAAAGGCCTGGTTCTTTCTGGTCCTGCCCTGCCATTTATTAGCTGTGTGACCATGGCCAAATCATTTTGTTTTTCAAGGCCTCAGTTTCCTCATCTGTAAGGTAGGGCTAGACACGATCACCTCTGTGGTTCCTTGTAATGCTACTAGTCTATGATTTCATAAGCTGCCTAAGAAGAGTCACAAAGCAGGGTGCAGAAATTAGCTAGCTCCAGACTGGCCCTCTGAAAACAGCCTTTTCTTTTTATATGTGTATATATATTACAAAGGGCTAAGACAAAGAAGTTGTACAGTCACTCATTTTTCTACTTATGCCTTAAAATTTATGAAATAAATGCACTTGAAACATATTTAAAATTAGGTATTTCCTGAGGAGTAACTATTTGCTGAAAAGAAATATTTAAAAGCATTGCTTCCTGAGAGAAGCAGGGTGGAATTATCCAAAGGGCATACTGAAGAGTCTAGATCATGGAAAAACAGAAGAATTTAGCATTGAGGGTCACCATTCTGATTGCTTTTCACTTTGTTGTTGACAAATAACAACTCAGCCTCAGTTAAGGTTTAAAGTACTTTGCTGCCAACAGCTTGGTGAGGTCGACACTATTACTAGCTTCATTTTACAGATGAAGAGAGTGAAAGTTGGAAATGTTAAATGAATTGACTAGGGTTAAAAGGCTAGATTTGAACCCAAGTCTGCCAAATCAAATTCTAGCATTGTTTCCACCTAACACCCTGCCTCTCATAATGAAAGGGCATATTAAAAAACTCATTCTGTAGTTAAACTGATTGCATAATATAATGTTATAGTTAGTTACACTTCAATACCTTTTGTCCTGGAAAACATTAGTAAACAAAATGTCAATAGCAAAACGTACAGCAGGAAAAACAGTCCAGCTCTTGTGTTTATCCAACCTAAACCAAGTTTTTCAAGTTGTTCCTATATTTCCCGGTAGCAACCCATGAGTTTTTACTTTATTTTGGAATTTCCAAATACTAAATCATAAATCAAAAAGGATAACTAACGAAATACCATCCCAAATACAGTCTTTCTTTTATTCCCCAAGCAAAGGAGACTGTTGGTGTTAGAGAGAACATAACACTTTATTAACATCCTAGAGCAAACTTGGCAGAAGGCTCCTCCATTGTTACTCATTTTTTAATTGGAATGACCCAATGATTCCAACCCAAATAATTTGTTTGACTTAATGCATGTATGATGAAAATTGGTTTGGGGTTCACTATGACAGTTTATTATGGTTCCTCATGGCAGATCTTGAACAACTAAACCAGAGCAGGCTGATGAAATGTTGGCTCAAATAGCGTTATGGAAGCGACTGCACATTTTTGGATGTTTAGGAATGTTCCGAAGCCATCTTATCTCACTGATCTTCTTTGGTGCGCAATGATGAGAAAATGGTTTAGGACACTTGTACTATGTATACTCCTAAATTATCATGCAATTTCAAATGAAAGATTCTTTCTGCTAGACTTTTTCGGATGAATTGCTTCAGTTCTTCATTTCACTTTCCATGTATAGACTTGGCTTTATTTTTAGTCAGTCAGTGTATCGACTAGCATTTATTAAGTATCTACTATGTGTCAGGCACTGTGCTAAGCAATCATCTTCCAATAAATGGATAGAGTTTTCCTCCTGATGCTGTTTAGACCTCTTGTCATTTGGTCTTGGATCAAAATTTAAGCACCTACTATGTGTCAGGCACTGTGCTAAACAATCATCTTCCAATAAATGGATGGTGTTTTCCTCCTGATTCTGTTTAGCCTCTTGTCATTTGATCTTGGATCAAAATTAAGAGTAGCTTTGGTGCCTGAAAAGTGTCTTTCCCATACTTGTGAATTGTGCATGCTAGGCACTTAAATGACATTTAACAATGAGAACTGTACTATTTTATTTAAGGACATGTAAGTGTAGGGAAAGAGGAAAGAATTCTTTGGCTGTATCATTAATGTCTTGCTTTAGAAAATGAACATTAAATTATGTTCGAGGATTCCTACACAAAATTTCTCATTAAGGCAGAGGTTGGACTAGATGACTTTATAAAGTCTCCTTCAACTTCAAGATTTTGAGTCTGCTCAGAACACATTTTTACCACTGATGTTAAATCCTAGATATATTTGACATTACATTTCTCTGATTATTGTAGGGCAATAATGTCATAAAAGAAATATAATTAAAACTTCTCTGTTTTACAATTCATACTTTATTTGAGTCTCTTTACAATGGTAGGAAATCTACAGGATAAGAAAAGTGGTCATAGCTAGAGAAACAAGCCAATTCATATTAGGGTTATGTCTTGCCTAATGTTGTTGTTTGCTTGTTTTCAGTCATGTCTGATTCTTCATGACCCCATTTGGGGTTTTCTTGGCAAAGATACTGGAGTTGGTTTGCTGCTTCCTTCTCCAGATCATTTTGCAGATGAAGGAACTAAGATAAATAGTGTTAGGTGACTTGCCCAGGGTCACACAGCTAGTGTCTGAGGCTGGATTTGAACTCAGGTCTTCCTGACTCCAGGCCTGGTGTTCTATCCACCGCACCACCTAATAGCCCAGTAGTATACTAGCATTTGGTGATGGTGCCCAAAGTCAAGGCACCATTATTGGATAGGTTAGAGTTCCATTCCAGAACATTTTATTCCCACTTAAGAATTAAGAATTGTATAGGATTTGGAGTATTCAAAAATAAGCATTCTTATCTGTAATTAATGAATCCTCTGGGACTTTGTGTCCCTTGTACTTACTCAAATGAATCTAGATCTCATCAATTTGGATATTATCTCTAGTGATACATAATAATGACCCATCCATGACTGTCTATCCTTTTCCATGTCTTCCCATACATTCACCACAGGGTACCTTGTACAGAGTAGGCATTTAATTGGTGTTTGTCCAATTGGTTGAAAAACTCTTATTACCCTAGCTGGCCTGAGCATGATGAGATCTGGAGAAATTTAATTCTTCAGTGTTCAGTTTGTGGCAGTGGTTAGGAAAGGAGCAGGGACATCTCAGTTATAAACATGTCAAAAGTAAAGCAAGGCTTGGCCCCTAGCTGAATTCCTAGGGCTTACAAAGCCCAGGGACTTGGACAGCAGGGAGGACCTATCTACGTTTGGCCTATATATGGGCTTTGTGTTTAGCTGGGCAGTGGAACCACCCGAAGAGAAAATGGAATGCTCACTATGGAGTTTCAGAGCCAGGGAGCTGTAACCTGCTTTGCCTGTAGTGATGGATGGGACAAAGATGCAATTCATATTCTAGAATATCATTACTTGTTGTCTAAATGATGATGATGATTTTTTAACCAATGACAATCACATTTAACAACCATTGATCATACTCTTTTGACTGCAAATATGTATCTTAAAAATAAATTGGGGGGCAGCTAGGTGGTGCAGTGGATAGAGCACCAGCCCTGAAGTCAGGAGGACCTGAGTTCAAATCTGGCCTCAGACCAAACACTTGACACTTACTAGCTGTGTGACCCTGGACAAGACACTTAACCCCGATTGCCTAAAAGCAAAAAAATAAAAAAATAAAAATAAATTGGCAACAAGGTCTACTGGCTAGACTCTACAGCCTTGATTTGGGGATGCTGATTTATTATTCACCAGCATGCAGTATAGCCTTAGGAACATAGCAATTCAGTTTGTCAGGTATGTCATCTAAGGCATGGTAAACTGGTAAGACACCTTAAATAATCATTCAAATTCATTAAACAAACATTATTCATTAAATGCCTGCTATATGGAGGCAGTTTGGCACAGTGTAGAGAGATTCAGTTTCGAGGTCAAAAGTTCCAAGGTCAAATCCATCTTTTAAATGTTACTACCTATGGATGTGCCTTTTCCTTCCTGGGCCTCAGTTTCTTCATCTGTAAAATGAGGTATTTGGATCTCCACAGAGTCCAAAGGAACGTCAGTGGCCAACCAGTCCAACCTGTACATGAGAGTAATTCCCACCATAACACACCAGCCTCTGCTTGAAGACTCCCAGGACGGGGTGCTCACCACTTCTTGAACTAGTTCATTTCACTCTTGGACAGCTCTAATTTTTAGAAAGTTTTTTCCCCGACGTCATGCCTAAATTTGCCATCCATTGTTCCTGGTTCTACCCTCTGGGGCCAAACAGAACAAATTTAACTTGTCTTCCACACGGTGGTACTTCAGAAAATTAAAGAAAGCTGATGTGTCCTCCTTGAGCCTTCTCTTGTTCTTAAACATGCCCAACTCCTTCAACAGATTTTCTCTTGTCATGGACTGAAACCTTTCATCACCCTGGTTACCCATCTCTTGATGTTTCCTACTTATCAATATCCTTCCTAAACCGTTTTGTGGTGCCCAGAACTGAAGACAACATTCTAGATGAAGTGTGAGGAGGATGCTATACAGTGGGATTTTCACCCTTCTATTCTAAGAAGCTAAACCCCTCAAAGCAGCTCAGCTTAGCTTTTTGGACTACCACTTCACGCTGCTGACATATATCGCTCCTACAATCCATGAAAATCCCCCAAGTTTTTCAGAACAATTGTTTTCCATCAAGACCTCTCCATCTGGTTCTAGTGAGTATGATTTTTGGTACCCAAGAGCCAGGCAATACCTAATGGACTGCAGTTCATTAGATTCATCCCAATGCTCCAGCCTGTCAAGATCCATTTGGATTCTGGATCTTTCATGCAGTCTGTCTGTTTGCTACTCCTCCTAACTTTGTATCATCTGTAACTTTGATGAGCATATCTGGCATCAATGTCTTTATCCAAGTCATTGCTAAAAATGTTAAACAGTACGCATCCAAGCACAGATCGAACAGAGTAGGTATTTAACGGATGCTTATCCAGTTGGCTAAAAACCCTTCTTTTATCACAGTTGGCTGGAGCATGGAGATGCTTGGAGAAAATTTTGTTCTTTAGGGCTAGGTTTATGACAGTGGTTGAAGAGGCAGCAGGAACATCTCAGGTATAAACATGTCAAAAGCAGGTCAGGACTTACCTCATTTGGAAGGGAAGGCTCAAGTCTACTTACTTGGACATTGGGGGAATGTTACTCCCTTAGAGATGTCCTGTCATGTTGACATTCATGCATGAACAATCAGTCTTTGAGTTTAACTAGGGACAGCTGGGGTACTAGGGACAGCTAGGTGGTGCAGTGGATTGAGTGCTGGCCCTGAAATCAGGAAGACTCATCTTCCTAAGTTCAAATCTAGACTCAGAAACTTACTGGGTTTGTAACCTTAGGTAAGTCACTTAACCCTGTTTGTCTCAGTTTCCTCATCTGTAAAATGAGCTGGAGAAGGAAACGGCAAACCACTCCAGTATTTTTGCCAAGAGAAGCCCAAATGGGGTCATGAAGAGCCAGACATGAATGAAAATGACTGAATGGTGGGATTAAGCAGCCTCTAAGTTCCCTCTTAGCCCTAGATCTATGATATTCTAAGTGTTAGAGATACAGAAAGGAACAAATTCAGTACCACTGACTTCAAAGAACTTAAAATCTAGATGTGGTAAGAAGGGAGAAAATGACTCAGATACAAATAGCTATGATATACAGAATAAGATGAAAACAAATAAGTCTAAGCAAATGTGCTATGAAAAAATTTGAGGAGGGAAAGGTTTTAAAAATTGTAAGGATTGGAAATCGATTTAGCACAATACAGCATACTACACACTTAAGAATTTCACCAAATTATTCCTAGGTCACTTGACTTAAATAAGTCAGAGATAATTAAGTGATTGATTTAAAATTTGACCAAGACTAGAAACCCAGGAGGACCTAGTTCCACAATGGAGGGTTAAGCTGCCCATTTTAATGGCCTTCACTTTCGTTACCTTTGTTTGTCAAAGATTAGTCTATTTCTGCAGCTCTTTTAGAAAAGACTCTTTCTTCTTTGCCTAACAAAAGTATGAAAAAAAATCCATGTAGAACAATAGGTCAATTATTCTTAGAGACCTATCCTACTTTAACAAACTTAACATCACTAACTTTTTTGAGGTGGGGTGGGGGTTACAGCATCTCATGGCCAGCACCAGCCCCTCGCAAAATTGTAAACTGGTCAAAGTTTCTTGTTAGCACTTTCAGCCTCCTTTTAGTGGCCTTTCTGCCCCTCCCTCATCTCAGGAGCCCCTCCTCTTACTGGTTTCTTACTCCATTCTATGAAAACCTATTATTAGGAAAAGATATGATAGACTCATTAGCCCTGAGGAATAAATTGAGCAAAAGGTGTTACCTCTTTTGTTGTTATTATTCAGTCCTGTCTGACTCTTCTGTGACCTCATTTGGGGTTTTCTTGGCAAAGATACTGGAGTGGTTTGCCTTTTCCTTCTCCAGCTCATTTTATAGATGAGGAAACTGAGGCAAGTACGGTTAAATGACTTGCCCAGGGTCATACAGCTAGGAAGTGTCTGAGGCCAGATTTGAATTCGTGAAGATGAGTTTTCCTAATTCTAAGCCCAGAGCTCTATCCACTGTACCACTTGGATGCCCCCAGTTAGCTCTCCCAGGTGGTATTTGCAATAAAGCCTTAAGCCTAAGAAAAAGGTTTAACAGAGACATTTCAGACATCTGCCCTTTATTGAGACTAGCCTTCTCAGTTTTCCAAAATCTCACAACACAGATAGCAGGCTGCCTGTCCTAATCAGGAAGGCCAAGCCTGACTTTTGCCTGACAGCTTAAAGAAAAGGAAGTTACCGAGTCTTAAGAGAATTGTTCTGCAAAGGAAAAGGATTGAACTGGAATGTTCCAACATATTTCCCTGCCTCCTCTTCCCCCCGTATCAATTTTCTTGTGGTAAAAGCCTTTTTTTTTTTTAAACACAGTTCAGGTAACTCTGATTTAGCAGATAAGTCCTAGCAAGCTTTCTGAAGCTCAGGATAGTGAAATGACTTGCCCAAGGTCACAGGACTCTTAGGTGACAAGGTAGTATTTGAACCCAACACTTCCTGTCTCTAAGCCTGACATGCTAGTCTATGTAATTTTTGAAAGTTACTAATGCCTTTTGAGAGCATAAAAAAGGATATGATATATTTAACCCCTTTCTTTCTAACTTGAGAAGTGCTAGTTCAGAAAATCTTTTTTAATGTGATTTGTACAGAATGCTATAAGCAAGATCTGGGTTGATTTCACTTGGTTATGGTACTTCTATACTGAAATATTCAGATAAGCACCAGATTATTTGACTCATTTATCCCATTTAGTGAGAGTAGATTTAAATGAAAATTCTTTGTTTTTTATAATTCAGCTGCACAGAGAAGGGCAGAATGTCATTTTTGTAACTATGTTTACTGGCATCTGCAGCTCAGTAACTATACAAATGCCTGGAATGAGAGTTACAAAGAAGTAAGTGCAATGAAGAGCTGATTGAAGGTCTGTACGTGCTTGTACTTCACAAGAATTATAACTGTCTGATGAAAAACACCATAATGAAGTGGTGGATTTGATATATTTTCCTTTTTTTCTTTAAAACATTCACAGCTTATATGTTATGCCCCTACCAGAGTAGAAGCTTACTGAAGGCACAGATTCCTTTAGTTTGCTTTTTGTAAGCCCCATACCTAGGAAAGCAGCTTTATATACCATAAACAGTCAATAAATATTTGTTTAATTGAATTGAAGACAACTTAAAAAATCTAGATAATTTTAAAGCCATGTAGCTACATGAAGACACGATGACTTCCTAGCCAGAACAGTTATGCACAAAAAGTAGTATTGTTGTTTGGTTATGTCTGAATCTTGATGACCCCATTTGAGGTTTTCTTGGCAAAGATGCTGGTTTGCCATTTTGTCTCCCGCTTATTTTATAGATGAGGAAACTGAGGCAAACAGGGTTAAGTCTTTAGTCTTAGTATATGACCAGCTCAACAGTTTTTCTAATCATGAATTTCTTTTCTGATATATTTTACAAGGTAGCACAGTGGGTGGAGTGCCAGGCCTGGAGTCAGAACGACTCACCTTCCTGAGTTCAAACCTGGTCTCACATACTTGCTAACTGTGTGACCCTAGGCAAGCCATAACCAACTCAACACTCACCGTGTGTCTCTCCATTGTCCTTAATAACCCACAGTTTTAATTCTTATGGGATAATGGTATTTCTAAATTTCGCAGCCAGATGGAATCCGTTGGAGAATATTATGATTGAAAATCGTTTTGTTTGGACAGGGAGCAGATGGAAACTGCTGAAGGCACAGCAAATTTGCTAAATGCAATCTCTTTGTTTCCTCTTCAATTCTGAGCCCAACTTGTCCATCTATATAATTTTTGAAAGTAACTAATCTATACTGCCTGTCCAAGGAATAAGAACTAATGGAGTAACTCCATAGGCTGTCCATCCAGTTATACCTTAAGATCAAGACAGTAGGCAGGGTTGTTGGTATCCTTGGTTTTTCTTGCATAAACTGCTATATTTATCTCTTTTTAAGTGGCCCTGGCTTTCACTAAAGTAACTTTATAGTATTTTGGAACTTAACTGCAATCAGCATGTCATTCACAAATAGGAATAACTGGAGGACCTCATCATCTGTAGAGAATCCCTTTTCCACTTGAAGTTTGTACAGACTATCCTCGGATAGTGTTTTACATTCTAATATTTATAATCAGAGGTTTGCTGAAGAGTTACCTCTGTGATTGCACCTATCAAGCTTTTTTGTATAGTCTTAACATATGGATGAGAAACATCTGTTGGAAAAGGCCTTTATGGCTGCATTTTATTTTCTTGAATCAAAAAAGGTTTTTTTTTTAAATAATCAGCAAATACTTAATGCAATGGCATTTTGCATTTTTTACATTTTCAGCTAATTGTGTGACTGTGAGGAAGTCTTCTGGTATAGAAAATGATCTGCAAAAGCCAGCTTATTCCACTGTCATATTTTTATCAAGGATGTTTTGATAGGTTTATTCTTTAAAAGTAGGTAAGAAGGTATGTGATACAGTAGTTGCTCATGTCTTCATGTTTGACTTTTTTTGGGGAGGGCTGATAACATGATCTATGATTCTCCCCACACATTCTTTTGTTATCTTTCACTCAGATAGCTTAAAAAATCCCATTTCATTGTTTTGAAAGATATTGCTTCCAGTATGAATTTCTTCTCTATTTAGTTGGGTTCCACTTCTCTTCATAAACGTCTCTTCTTATGTGCCATTTCCTCTTTCTCAGATGAGGATGAAGTATTGAGTCCAAATATGGTAGTTCCATTGAATTCAATTATGACAATATATTACAATCTTGTATTCCATTTTGCACCTATTTGTTGCCTCCTTCAAATTTCATTTATAAATGCTCTTGAGATGATCTGGATTGATTGAGTTTTATGCATGTTTTCTACACTTATTTCTGTTCTGTTGGTCTTCAATTGTTAAATCATAGCAGTTTTTTTAATCTTCCTCTATAATATTTCTCAAATGAGTTTGTTTTATTAATCAGTGCTGCCTTTCTGCTTGATAAGGAGATCAATTATTTGCTGGCTGAAGTAGTTTTCAGGTCCTTCTAATCTCATTTTGACTTCTTCCTTACATTGTCTAATCTTCTATAAGACATAGTGATAATAATACTTAATGTTTTTACCTTTGCCTATTACCCATTTTTTAAAAAAAAATCAATAACTTGTTTGAACATATGAATTTGAGGCTGTTATAGTTTTATGCACTTGTCCTTTCATTTTTTTCTTCTATTTTCATGTTGATTTTCACTTCTGTTCTAACCTCTGGTTTCTGAGATCCCTTTCAGTCCTGGATCTATGATTGTATGATTCCAGACAATGATCTGACTGAACATAGATAAAAGATTCTGAAACCACTCCTATATCACTAACTAGTCACTTCTTGCCCATCAAGATATATTTAATTTCATCTTTTTTGGTTGTGATGTTGTTTGGTGTTTGCCACATCTAGAACTTTCCAGCTCTGCCTCTGAGGAAAGTAACCATCATATTCTGCATTGGTAGTCTATAAACTTTTTGGCTCTCTTTATTCCTTATCTTGAGCCTTATTTTCCAACATTTTTTTTACCTTCCTACCCTATGCCTACCTTTACCTCATAGTTACAAGTACCGAAGTATACATTGACTTGACTTGGAAGATCTCCTGAAGTTTTTTTTAGACTTTCTCTACTTTGGCATTCTCTACAACAGATGTTGCTGCTTAGATTGCAACTAACTTCATGGTGGTCTTTCTGAATATGCTGAAAATAAACATTGTAAGGCCAGATGACCAAACACTTCCACCTACTTGTCTTTGTATAAATGATTAAACCAACTCCAACTAATCCATGATTTTTTAAACTTTTTTTTGGTGTGTGTGTCATGGACCCATTTGGTAGTCTGATGAAGCCTACAGACCTCCCTTCTCAGAATTATGTTCTTAAAAGCATAAAAGTGTTTTAGTAAGGAAACCAATTATGTTAAAATATAGTTGTCAAAATACATTTTAAAAAAGATTCATGGAACCCACATTGGGAACCCTGCTTTATAGTTCTGTTTTGAGTCTTCTCCCTATACTTGCTTTAGGTAAACTGATGACCTTTAAAAAATATTCCAAGTCTCCATCTATGATCCTGTGATCTCATCTGCTTCCAAAGGTTCAATTAACATCTCTGCGAAGGTGACTGTTTTCACTCTCCTCTTTCATTGGCGTTTTCATGGAGAATTTATGAGCCATCCTTTTCTATAGCTTCAATTTCCTTTTGTCTTCTGGCTTAATTTATAGTAAGAATGTCAATATTGGTGTGGTTCTTCTAATTGCATATTGGATTGTTGGTCATTGGACAAAGAGCTCACATTTAGAGGAGTACCATCCATTTGCATGCATGCATCTATCTATCTATCTATCTACCTATTTCTCTATATCTACCTATTTATCATCTCTTTCTCACTACATACTCACAATACATGTATGTATTTTAAAAACTGATTTTCTTAGTACATTGTGCTCCTGTTTCCTGGTTTTTTGTTATTGTAGTAGAAGAGGGAGTCTTCAAAATGGGCCATTTGTAGTTTTGTGTTTGATGGGTTGCCATGGCCATAGTATCTAAGCTTCTGGTGATGAGCATTTCTCTACTTAGCCAAGGTGATCCTAGGATAACAGATGCAGTCTATAGCCAGTGCCACGTTGAAAGCCCTCCAGTTTGGTTGAAGCTTCCAGAACTTGCAATCTAGTGACATAGTTTTCAAGAAGCCCAGGTTAACTCTATGTCATGACAAAACATTGGAGCAAGAGTTTTTGTGGGAAGTGGGAGTAGTTTCTGATGTTTTATTCTACTTCAAAGGAATCCACAATCTGAATAGATATGCCAAGAAGGGAGCATTTGAAAGGTTTAAGAATAAGGGAAGTATTTTTATTTATTCAGTATCATGAATGATGTAAACAGGTCCAAGGAAAGTAGACTGTGCCTATAGACTCTATTAATGACAAAATGCTTATAGTATGCTTAATTTAAAACCTATTTTTAAGCATGCAAACTTTGATTAAAACTCACACTCAGTCATTAATCATTAGGTGTTAGTGTAGGTAGTGGTTTATAGGAAAGAACTTGGAAACCCAAAATGGAAACCCAATGGCAAATGAACAATGTCAATTTTAAAGTATTAAAAAAAAAACACATGGGATGTTGAGGATGGCAAAATACCAGAATCATTTACTCTGTAGTTCATACCTGGGGTTCGGATTCTAAGTTGATTTTGAAAGGATGTGCTTTCCCATCTTCTGAAACTTGGGGAGACCATAAGCGAGTTTCTGCCCTGTTAATAAAATAAAATAATTGAACTCCTAGCTTTTAGAAGTTACACCTCCCTCTCTAGCCTAATGATCAGATAGTTCTTTCTTCTCTACAGTTGAATACTAACAACATAACATCCAAGGATTTAATAAAAATGATTTCCCCTTTATCATCACCCTGTTTAGTCCTGTACAAATAATGCTATGCCTTTTTTCTGTCATCTGGAATGAATCAAGATTTCCCTTGAGACTCTTGTGCAGATTCTGGGGCAATTAGTTTCTAATTGCACATTTTAACTTGTGTGGGAGTGTAGAGAGGCCTAGAAGAGTAAGCCTTGAGTATTCACTGAAATGGTATGTGCACACTGCCTCCATATTGTTCCTTCTCTTATTTGTGTTGTTCAAGGTCTGGAGTTGAATCCATGCATGAGTACTCATTTGCCCCGTAAATGAATTACTGCTTAGTGGTCTGGTATTATGGGAATTTGCTTGGCCTGCATTCTGGAGCTTGCCTAACCCTACTGCTCACTTGATACATCACCTTCTCTACTCACATGGCCACCACTAAAGTCTAAGCCCTCATCAGATTTCTCTCAGACTACTCTAATAGCCTTTTCATTGGTCTCCTTGCTTCTAATCTCTACCTTTTCCAATTTGGCTTTTGCAAAGCTACCAAAATAATTTTCTTAAGGCAAGGTTATAGTATCATACATTTACAGCTAGAAGAAAATTTCAAGGCTACTTAGGCTCAGAAAAGTTAAATGTCTTGCCTATGATCACACAGCTAATAAATATCAGAGGTAGAATTTGAATTCACATCTTCCTGACTTCAAGCCCACTATTATATTCATTATTCCAGTTCTGCAATTATTCCACTCCTGCTGAAAGATCTTCAGTTGCTCCCTTTTGCCTACAGGATATTCAGGCTGGCATTTAAAGCTCTCTACAATCCAGCACCTACCTATGCAGCCTTATTTTATACTACTGCTCTTCAGAATCTCCATGTTCCAACCAAACTAGCTTTGTCCTAAATTCTATATCCCATCTCCTACCTCACATAATTATCACCTCACTCCTGAAATACTTTTCTTACTCTTAGCTCCTAGAATCTTTATCTTATTTTAAGTTCAAGTGATATGTACCCTGTTAAGCCTTCATTGGCACTCTCTGTTTTTAGTGCCTTCTTTTGCATCAAATTTCCTTGCACTATATTTCTTTGTGAACCATATTTACACCCATAGAATGATGAGATCCTTTAACAGGGAAGGATGGTTTTGTTTTTGTCATTGAACCTCCCCCAGATCCTTGCATACATTGTGCTTAATAAATGCTAGTTGAATTAAATTACATCAAATTGATTTCTGAGATGACAAAGGATTTGATGGAAGGAAAACTTTTTTTGTCTGCAAGCTAATAGAATTCAATACTGCCAAGTGGTAAGAATATGAAGATGAAGAACAATACCATTCCTAATTTCAAAGAATTTTTAGATTAGTGGGATAGACATTAATAACAGTAGCTTAAATTTACATATAGATGGATTTAACTATATTTCAGTTTTTGAGACTGCGAATTCATCTTACACAGGCTTGAAAGCATGGTGGCCAGTCATGACTGAGGTACATGGAATCTTTGACCTGCTCTGTTTCTGACCTGGACTGGTTTGCCATTCCTTAGGCAGCCTGGTGCTACCCTGCTCTTGGGAGTTCACCATCTTGGTGCCAGACTTACTGTAGATACCTGAACATCTTAGCCTACTGAAGTTTGGAACTTCTGAACTCAAGCAATTCACCAACCTCAGCCTCCCCAGTAGCAGGAATTGCAAGAATAAGCCACCATGACTGACCACTTTGGGTTTTATGAAACACTTAACTCACACAAACCTTGTGAGGCAGATAGTAAGTTATTATTATCTCCATTTCACCGATGAGGAAAATGAAGCAGAGATAGTTTAAGTGGCTTGTCCAGGGTCACTCAACTAGTAAATTAGATGGCAGGTCTTCCTCCCTCCAATTTCAATGATCTCTCCACAAAGCCACCCTCTCCCCAAGTAACTGCAGCAACATATTATATTATCATATGCATAGGAGAAGTCAAACAGAAGAGTATGAGAGACTTGAGGAGGGAGATATCAATACTATCTGTGAGGAATTAGGAAAAACTTCATAGAAGAATTCAAGATTGAAGGGCAAGAATAATTTCAAAGGCAGAGATTTGTGTGTAGCCCACTGAAGGCCTACAATCTAACCTGTGAGACTATATGAAAGTGAGAAAGTAAAGGATGAAGTGAGGAAATAATTAATAGCCCAGATTGGTTGGCCTGCAAAATGCATGAAGGGGAGGGCCATGGAATAAGGCTATAGACAGGTTAAACCCAGATGGTTGTTATGAATAACAGGACATGTCACCTTATGTAGCCAGTCAGTAGTTACTGAAGGTTTTCAGCAAGGAAGGCTGTGGAAAATGAAAATTTCTGAGAGCCAGAATTTCTGGGTAAATTATAATTGATTTTATTAATTACAGCTAGCAGGTTATAAAATAAGCTCACTTATTCCTCTTGATGACCAAAGAAAACTCTCAGGGGGGACCTTGAAGACTCATAAAGCCTTTGGAAAAGGAGGTGCACCTGAGGGTGGCAGTCGACTTTGATTGGTTAATAGGTAATGAGAGAATGAATATTATAATGAGAGGTCGGTTTACCTTAATCAGGGGCTGAGGGACATGACTCTGAACACTCAGTCTTGGATAAATAGACTAATCTCTACCCAGACCACTGCCTTCTAGGACAATATAGACAAAAGGTAGAATCCATTTCCACTCAGACCTGTCTGACTAAAACACAATGGGCCAGAATTCACCCAGACTAAAATCTCTTTATTTCTTGATCAGACCTAACTGGTCCCAGTTAGTTAAGTCTTTCATCCCATCATCAGCCCTGCCCTTCAAAAACTGGCCAAACGATCCACCTGTCCTGAGCTTTAAATGACTAAACAGAAAGTGGAAAAACCCCAGTCCTAATTCAATAACTGGCTATCAGTACAAGAGAGAAATAATTATTTCTCTCAAGGGACATAATCAGACCTACACATTCATAAGAATAGAGAGAAGTTAGGGGACTATTGCAATCTGGGTTAGTAACTAGGGTCTGAACTGTGGTGGTAGCAGTGAGAGTGGAAAGGAAGGCTCAGATTCTAAAGGTATTGCAGAAGAAGAATCAATAGGACTTACCAATTGATTTGAAATACAAAGTGAATAAGAGACTTGAAAATGAATTCTGAAGTTTTGAATTTTCATTATATAGAGAAGAAAGGAGTGAATGTAGTGGTGAATCAAACCTTCATTCAATTAATCAACAGGATTGGACCTGTTCAGTTTGAGATGTCAACAGGACATCCCATGGTCATAGACTACAGGCACTTGGAAATGCCAAACTCAGCTCAGGAAAGGTTGGAGCCAAATATAGATTTGGAGAGGGAATAGTGATGAAGGCCATTAAAGGTGATGAGATAATTAATGAGAAGAAGGTAGAGAGATAATGAAAAGGGAGGAAAGGCTAGTGGCAGAACCTACATTTGTGGGATGGACAGAAGGTGAAGAGTTAGTGAAGAACAAACAGAAGTGATCAGGGAGGTAGGAGGAGGATTAAAAAGGGAAGGTGACATGTAAGTGAAGGACAAAGATAGTACCAAGAAAGAGAAGGTGGCCCACAGTGTCAGATGCTATAAGAAGGCCATGGAGGATGAGAATTGAGAATAGGTCATTGCATTTGTCAATTAAGAAGTCACTGGTGATTTCAGAGAAAGCAGTCTCAGTATAGTGATAAAGACAAAGCCACCGCAGAGTCCTCAAGGGTGAATGAGTATTGAGGAAGTGGAGGCTACTTTTTTAGAATTTGCCAATGACAGAATGAGAAATATAAGAAGCTAGCTTCAGGAGAATAAATTAAGGTCAAAGATTAATTTTTATTTGTAGGCAGAATACAAGAACCAGTTAGAGGGGGAGAGATTGACAATGAATAGAGGGTGAGAAAGATCAATGGAACAAAGTCCTAAAGGAAAAGGAGAGGATGAGATCAAGAAGCAAGGGTTATCTTTGACAAGGATGTCTGCCTCGTCCTTGGAGACTGGATGGAGGGTGAAGAAGATGGGACGTGACAGAGGTTTTGAAGTATGGAGAAGGAAAGGAAGAATATTGGGACTACAGAATCATAGATCTGTAAAGTTAGAAGGGATTATAGGGGTCATCAGTTTCCTCCTTTGCAAAATGAATCCAAATCATCTGGTATAATTCAAACCCTCCACTTTACAGGGGTCCCAGAGAGATTAAGTTGCTTGCCCATGGTCACAGAGCTAGAAAATAATGAAGTCAAGAGTTGAACTTTCATTTTCTGATTCCAAATCCAGGGCTCTTTCCAAGACACTTCCTATTTAGGATGGCCTCAGTCTTCATTAAAGTAGAAGGTAAGGTCATCATTTGAGAGAGATCAGGGTGGAAATGGAATTTAGGGCTGGAGGAGACCTGAAAATGTTTGGAACAGCTGCAGTAGGGAATGTGGTATGGAGTTAATCAGTGATGAATAAAAGAACTGCAATTTATCATTTCACATTTGGCGGCATAAAGTTGTAGGGGACTCAGAGGGAAGTTTCATGACTTTCTCTAGCTGCTTCACTTCTTGGGTGTAGAAGTAGAGAAAGAATACATGGTGGGGGTGACTCAGTATTAGGAATTAGCAGAGAGGGAGCATCAAAAGGTCAATGGGGAAAGGGATTCTTAAAAAGGAGGATAGTACATCGAAATGGCTGACTTTAATCAGTTATTAAGCACTTACTATGTGCTAGGCAACGTACTGAGCAGTGGGGATATTGATATGTAAATATGAAATATAAAAAAAGGAAGACAGTCCCTGTTCTCAACAGGCTTACAATCTTATGGGAAAGCATGCTGTCTCTCTCTCTCTCTCTCACACACACACACACACACACACACACACACACACACACACACACACACACACACTGAAGCTGAAGAGTAGGGAATGGGATACCTATGAGAACATGGTAGAGAAGTTGGAGAAATCCCAGAGTACTGCAGCCAGGTAGGAAAGGAAGAGATATTTGTTCTGAGCCCTCTCCAGAAATGGAGATTTTGAGGTTCATGGCTCTGCCCTCTAATCAGAGGAGCAAAGAGCAGTGGCAAAGTGTGAGTACCAAGGCTAATTTTATTTTGCAGGATGAAGTTTCTCACTGATGAGGTTCCTGGGGCATGGTAGAAGAGTCAGAGAAATTCCAAAGTAGTATAGTCAAGTGGGAAATGAGGAGGGTCAAGACTGTGAGGGGAAAGAAGTAATTCTACAACAGGGGCAACAGGCAACAGAGAGAACAAAAAATAATCAAGGGACCAGAGGTCAGGTTTAGGGCAAAGGGGACATTCAGAAGAATGAATATATAGGGGAGATGCAAGGAAAGGAAGTCATGATCTGAAAGATGAATGTCAAAGTTCAAGATCTTAAGGGCTGAGCAGTTTCTAGTTATGAGATCTAAGGTATCTCTCTCTCTCTCTCTCTCTCTCTCTCTCTCTCTCTCTCTCTCTCTCTCTCTCTCTCTCTCTCTCCCCTCTCTCCCCCCCCTTCTCCGCCCCCCCCCCCATGAGTGGCTTAAATTCAATGAAGATGAAAGTTAAACTGAGAAATTTAAAGAGCTGACAGGACATGATCGTCAAACATGAACATTGAAGACAGGTCCAAAATCGTTGAAGAAGGCAGTAGAATGTTCAGAAAATCAGCAGATGCTAGCCACCAGCATCTAGAGAGGGCTGTAACATCAGATGACATGAACTTCAAGTCAACAGGCATATTTATTAAAAAGGGAAGGTGACATGTAAGTGAAGGACAAAGATAGTACCAAGAAAGAGAAGGTGGCCCACAGTGTCAGATGCTATAAGAAGGCCATGGAGGATGAGAATTGAGAATAGGTCATTGCATTTGTCAATTAAGAAGTCACTGGTGATTTCAGAGAAAGCAGTCTCTCTCTCCCTCTGTGTGCCAGGCCCTGTACTAAGTGCCAGGGCTACAATTAAAGCCAAAACCAAACTAAAACCACAGTTTAGTGGGGAAAACAATTATGTACAGACAAGGTATAAACAAGATAAATCAGAGCTAATTCTTGAGGGAATTATAAAAGAGAGATTATGGAAATATAGAATTTCAGGATGAGAAGGGCTCTCAGTGATCATTGAAGCCATTCTATACCAGAACAAGAATGTCTGTTACATACTCATCAGTTCTCATCCAGCCTTTGCTTGAAGACTGAGGATGACCTCGCCTCCTGAGCAAGCCCAGTCTTCTTTTGGACACTTCCACTGTAAGGAAGCTTTTCCTTCAATCAAACTTAATTTTACATCTTTTCGACTTCCTCCCATTGCTCCCAGTTCTTGCCTGTGGGGTCAAAAAGTGCAGATCTAATCCTTCTCTACACCAGCACTTCAGATACTTGGAGAAAGATCCTGCCCTGCTTAGCTCTTCCAGGCTAAACATCCCTGGCTCCTTCAAGTGATTCTGTGAGGT
The DNA here is from genome assembly GCF_003287225.1 of Phascolarctos cinereus. Classification (NCBI taxonomy): domain Eukaryota; kingdom Metazoa; phylum Chordata; class Mammalia; order Diprotodontia; family Phascolarctidae; genus Phascolarctos; species Phascolarctos cinereus. The sequence continues at coordinate 64,978,727 of NW_027556402.1, read as the reverse complement.
TTGCACTTGAGATTTTACCATTCTGATTTCCCTCCTCTGGATACTCTTGGGTTTATCAATGTCCTGCCTAAAATGTTTCACCTGGAACTCAATACAATATTCCAGACATGTTCTGAATAAGGTAGGGTACAGCAGGACAAAAATCAGTGAGTTCTTGCAAGCTTTGCCTCTATTAATACATTTTACATTCACATTAGCTGCCAGAGAACACTATTGATGCATTGAGCCTGCAGTTCACTAAGAACCACAGATTCTTTTCCAGATGAATGGCTACCTGATCATGCCTCTCCGATCTTGTATTTGTGGAACTGAGGCTTTAAACTTAAGTATTGCAGGTAATTATGGCACGGCAAGGGCTAATGTAGTGGTTCTTAACTTTTCCTGTCATGGAGTCCTTTGGCAGTCTGGGGACACACCTATGGATCTCTTCTCAAGATAATCTTTTTTCAAAAATCATTCATAATTTAAGGAAATGCCAAATTTAAATTAAAGGTTAATGAAAAATAAAGATATAATTTTATCCTATCCAAGTTCATGGATAATCTGAAATCTGTTCACAGATTTTGATCCCTTGAGGGTCAGTGAGGGTCCAAGGACCTCAGATTAAGAATTTCTAGTTTAGAAATTATAATGGGAAGTAAGAGATAGGGCAGCTCTCCCTCCTGGCCCAATGAATGAGTAGAGGAGAGGGGAGAAAAGGAATGAGAGTATTGGAGAGGTTGGTAAGAAATGTCACTTAAGAAAAGCCAGGTTCTGTGTTGCTGAGTAGGAGTGTAAGAGGATTGGAGGGAGTTTGTTGGCATTAATTCTAGTGCCTTCCCTCTGTTGATTATTTCCTATTTATCCTGTATATAGCTTGCTTTGTACATATTTGTATACATTTTGTTTTCCCTATTAGACTGTAAGCTCCTTGAGGGCAAGGACTGTCTTTTGTTTCTTTCTGTATCTCCAGTGCTTAGCCCAGTAACTAGCACATAGTAAGCATTTAATAAGTATTTATTTATTGATTGAAAGTTTCTAAAGATTACAGTGGAAAGCGGAAAGAAAAGCAGATATGAACTGGGGACAGGATGGCCCCAAGTTAGGTATAAGAGTAGGAGGATAAGAAAAAGTAACGATAGCAACTGTGGCCTTGCCTTGCCCTTTACGTAGAAGTATACGCCTAAACTTCACAGGCAAAGCTAGAAGGAGCTGTATCACTGCCAACTCACTGGGTCAGCCTTGGACTCCAGCCCTGCATTCCTGTGTGAAGGCTGCAGAACATCTTTTCCCCTCTCTGCCCCAGAAAACCCTATTCCTTTCTCTTCCTAGATACCTAGACACATTCCTTTCTCTTCCCATATGCCTGTTGGTTTTTTCATATTTAAATGTTCCCTCAGTTTCTGTTATTTGGTGTGTGTGTGTGTGTGTTTGTGTGTGTGTGTGTGTGTGTGTGTGTGTGTGTGTGTGTGTATGTATGAGATGATTTGAATGACAGGGATGATGTGGTGAGCAGAAGGTTGGGACATAAGCTGGGGCAGGGGGACAGAGGATGTGGCTAGCCATGGCATGAGGCAGGGAGAGTACAAAAAGAAGTTATACAATAAATCAACTTTAAGGTTCTAATTAGAATGTTGGAGTGATGGTGCCTTCATGAATCCACCTTAGTTGGCTACCAGCCCTTTCTCTCTGCACACTGACCCACACATTCATGTCTTCATTTCAGACTGTCTCCCCAAACAGATCAAATTTGGATTCCATTATTAGTGGATACCTGTCAATTTTGAGACACAGTTGATGGCCTGCTGCCTTAATTCTGTCCTGGGCATCAGCATGAGTCATGGTCTCCGTTCCAAAGCCATCTATGGCCAGAATGATATCTCCAGGACACAGGTTGGCAGCTGCAGCCTTGCTGCCTGGAGTAATCTGTAAGAAAAAACAATAGTTTTAAAATTGATATCCAGGGTGATGAAAGACATAATTAGAGAGTATTCTACGTAGATGAACTGGTACATAGGAAAGTGAGCAGAACCAGGAGAACAATTTACACAATAACAACATAGTAAAGAAAAATTAACAACTTGGTAAGACTAGAACTCTGATCAGTGCAGTGACCAATGATGTCCACAGGGAATCTATGATAAAACAGAAGACAACCTCCTGATAGAAAGGAGATGGATATAACTGAGGAGTGGATTTATTTTGCTTCACATTGTGCTTGTTTTTTTTATAAGAGTTTTATTTTTCCTTCTCTCTCTCTCTCCCTCCCTCTCTGTCTCTCTCTCCCTCTCTCCCTCTCTCTCTCTCTCTCTGTCTCTCTGTCTCTGTCTCTCTCTCTCTCCCTCCCTTCCTCTCTCTCCCTCTCCCTCTCTCTCTCTCTCTCTCTCTCTCTCTCTCTCTCTCTCTCTCTCTCTCTCTCTCTCTCTCTCCTCTCTCTCCCTCTCTCCCTCTCTCTCTCTCCCTCTCTCTGTCTCTCTGTCTCTCTGTCTCTGTCTCTCTCTCTCTCCCTCTCTGTCTCTCTCTCTGTCTCTCTCTGTCTCTCTGTCTCTCTCTGTCTCTCTCTCTCTCTCTCTCTGTCTCTCTCTCTCTCTCTCTCTCTCTCTCTCTCTCTCTTTAAGGGCTGGGGTTGAGAGGAGTAGGCATTAGCAATAGTAATCCCCCCCCCCCCAAGAGGATCACTGTAACATCTTTTAAAATTCATACAATAGAACAGAACAATGTTCAGAAGGAAGCACAGACAAGCAGGAAAGCTTTGAAAGTAATGTGTCGAATTTAACCTATTCAAAACCAAGAAAATAATGTGAAATGTTGCATGGGAATGTGGAAATGCTTTCTTTTGATTGATGTTCCAGTTAAGAAAAAATATTGGTATTCAGGAATGTTGAGGCTTTCATACTTGCGTTTGTATTTCAATTTAGTATGAAGGCAAACATGGGGTGGAATGTAGTTATCAATGGGTTAGGGGTCAGGAGGCCTGAGTTCTAGCTCCCAGATACAAGTTTAGTAACCTTTGGCTAGTAACATATTCATGTTGTTGGGCCTCAGTTTCCTTATTTGCAAAATGAAATAGTTGGGTTAGATAATTGCTTTGCTCTGTGTAGGGAACTCACAAGAAAATTACCTTTGTTAATGCAAATCCCCCAATGTTTTGCAATTTATAATTATAGTGGCTGAGTCATATAAGTAATATATGTCAGAGGAACTTTTGGTTTGTTTGTTTCTTTGGTTGGGTTTTTTTTGGTTAGGCAATGGGGTTAAGTGACTTGCCCAGGGTCACACAGCTAGTAAGTGTTATGTGTCTGAGGCTGGGTTTGAACTCAGGTCCTCCTGAATCCAGGGCTGGTGCTCTATCCACTGCGCCACCTAGCTTGTACTTCAGAGGAACTTTTGGAAAGCAATTTGGAACTATACCCCACCAAAATTACCAAACCTACATACCCTTTGACCCTTCTATACCATAACTAGCCCTAGTTATGTTGTAGTTAAAGAAATCAAAGAAAGAGGAAAAGTAACCCATATATGCAAAAAATTTATAGCAGCACTTTTCCTTATAGCCAAAATTTGAAATTAAAAGGTGTCCTTGTATTGAGGAATGGCTAAACAAATTCTGGTATGTGAATATAAGAGAATATTGTGCCATAAAGGTATAAAATGTTTTAGGATGGGAAGTAACAGAGACTGTTGGTTAATTCGAGCAATCAGCCAAAGCACCACACTCACATGATTACCCCACTGAAAAGGTATTCCAGTTCATAGCTTGACACAATAAAAGCTTGTTCCCATATAGTAACACCCTCTAGCTATTGATGCCAATTTGAGTTGGGTGTACGTAGGTGTTTGGACATGCCTGTTGTATCAGGGCAAAATAATGTTGGGGTTGTCTTTAATTCCAGACTTCTTTGGAAATGGATCCTTGGAAATCTGAAGAACTGACTGTAGAAACCAGTTTGTCATGTTCGTTTGTGCAAATGGTCTTATAATCGATCAAGTCATTAATCTGTAAGCATTTATTAAGTACTTACTGTGTTATGAGCAAAATGCTAAGCATACAAAGCATACAAAAAAGTATACAAAGAAAAAAAACAGTTCCTACCCTCAAAGAGCTTACATTCTAATGGTATATGTGTATATGAAGAATAACATACAATGTAATATACAATGGTACATAACATACAAAGTAATATACAATGGTACATAAAAGATACATATGAAGTAAGTGGAAGATAATTTGTCCCCACCTAATCCTGAAACTGAGTTACATTGAATAAGGAAATCATTCAAAATTACTTATAATAAATTTTCATTATTATTACTGAATACTTCTTTTCAGATTTCTGAGTTTTAAACTGTCATTTAGTCTAATCTTATTTTATAGGATAGGAAACTGAGACCCAAAGAGGTTGTCAGTCAGTCATCTAACATTTATTAGGGACCTACTATGAGCCAGTCACTGTACTCAGAGCTAGTGAAACAAAGAAGGGCAAAAACTAGTTCCTATTTTCACAAGTAGTAAGAAAGACACCTGGCATTTGAATCCAGTCTCTTCAACTCTAAATTTGGTGCTCTTTCCATCATACCCACTCATCTTATTTTTTAATTTCATATACTCATAATAACTCCCCTATTAATATTTTACTCTGATGGCTCATAATCATATGGACCTCCATAATGATATGGAATCTGAAAGACAGAGGTCACTCTTCCACCTCCCATTTTATTGCCCTGGCTATCACCCGTGCCTGGAACGGACTCCCTCCTCCCTCACTTCTGCCTCTTACAATCCTTTCTTGATCCTCCTCCCCATATGCTAGTGCCCTCCGATAAATAAGTTGCTTTAAATTTATTTTGCACAAATTTTGTACATGCTTATGTGTTGTATCCCTCAATAGAATGAAAGCTCCTCAAGGGCAGAGATTGTTGCATTTCTCTCTTTGTAGTGCCTGGAACATTGTAGGCACTTAATAAATACTTGTAGTTGAGCACGATTGATTCTTGAAGGTTATATCAGCAGAATGCAAACCCACTACGGGCTTGCATTCTGCTGGTATATCCACAGCAGTATGTTCCTGGGTCTTATATCCATAGCGATGTGTCCCTGGGTCCAGGACATTCTGAAGAACAGAAGTTTTTATCAAAACTAAAGCTTCTTAATGTGCATATCTGTATATACATATCTGTATATTTATATATGTATGTGTGTGTGTGTGTGTGTACACACACACACACACACACACACACACACACACATGTATATATATTGTTATGGACCCATTTGGCAGTCTGAGAAAGCCTATAGATCCCTTCTTAGAAAGACTTCAGTAGAAAGTCTGGCAATAAATAGTTCTCCCAAGTCTAGTTAAGTTCACAGAGGTTCATGATCAGAAGGCTGGCTCTCAGGTTAAGATTTTCTTTTGACCAGCAACTTGTGAAGACCATCTACTGAGACATTGTGTTTAGCACACTGATGGAATTGCGCATTTTTGCAAAGGAAGTGCTAATTGTGACTAGTATGAACATTTACAGCATGAAATATATTTTGCTCTCAAAAATGTACTCCCATTCTGCATTATAGTCAGCACATACTGGGAGAAAATAACAAGTACTGCTGACCCTCTGGGAATAATTTATACTTTAAGATTTGAAAACAGCTTTACATTTATTATTTAATTTGATCTTCAGACAACATTATGACCCAAGTGTTATTATTAGTCCTATTTTACAATTAGAAAATCAAGGTTACTAGTAGTTACTAGGATCACATTGACCATAAGTGACTGGGGCAAGGTTTGAATTTAGGATTTTTCTGCTCCAAGTACAGCATTTTATTCCTTATGCCACTCAAGTTATTTTACTGACCATTGCCATTGAAAAAATTTCTTACTTCCATACTAGGTATTTCTTATATCCATAGCAGTGTGTTCCTGGGTCTAGGACTTGGTGAACAGCAATTTTTATCAAAACCAGTGGTTCTTAATGTGTGTGTGTTGTGTGTGTGTGTGTGTGTGTGTGTGTGTGTGTGTATATGTGTGTGTGTGAGTTTGCTGGACCCTTTTGGCATGCTGGGGTAGCCTATGGACCCTTTTTCAGAATAATATTTTTGAACAATTGAAGAAAATGCTAAATTTCAGTTAGATGCTGTGAAAATAATGGTGTCATTTTGTTCCTATCCAGCCAAGTTCACAGACCTCCTAAAATCTTTCCATGATCCCCTTGTTGCTCTGTGAGCCCCAAGTTAAAAACCTCTGATCTAATCTGTGCTTTATAGGGATAAGAATAAATTCAAAAATTTCAATATTCCTTAGATGTATTTGGTGAAACAATAAGCCTTTTCTATTTTTAAATGTGCAAGGCTATACCTATATTCCTGGTAGTCTAAACATGGGAAAGTGTGATCTTTTCTCTTTTAAATATTTAACTTTTCTGACATTTTAAAACAAACACTAATCATAAATATACAATACTGATTTTGAAACCCAGCTGGGCCTGGATATATAACTTGTGGAAAATCATAAATCCATTTGTGCAAATGGAGAATGGTGATAGTCTGTGTCCTAGGCTTATGGATTTTTCTTAGAATGTTAGAGCTGGAAGGGACCATAAAGAACATCCTTTAACAGATAAAGAAAGTTGGAATCAACGTCCAAGTTTCTTAACTCCAGGTGACCCAAATTGACACTAAATGGTTTTCATTGTTAATCTCGTTATTGAATCATTCTGAAGACATTGGAGTTTGATGGGAGGGACCTTTGGCTTGATTCTGTGTTATTCAGGGAGTTGACTAGAATATTTCTTCCAGGATTGGGGTTTGTTGGTTGGAAAGAGAAAATGCTTTAGAAAGAGAATAGTGATGAAGGGAGAAAAATTATTTTGCTCCCTTCTTTTCTTGGCTTCTGATCTAAAGCTGGCCATCAAATTGCCATATTTTAATAGTATTATGTCAGTGGTTGGAGGTGAACAATGTAGCAACTCCCTTTATAGCTTTGTGGTGAATGATCTTAGACAGATAGTGCTGTATGTATCAATTGTTATACAATATATCACTAATGACCGGGGTTACTTTGGGTAAGTTTTTGAACCTTTTTGAGCTTTAGCTCTTTTATCTGCAAAATGAGGGGAGTACACTAGATAAGGTCCCTTCTAGTCTGAAAAATTGAAGAAAAAAAGTCTTATAAAATAATGTAGTGAGGGTGTCATGAGACAATCACATATTCAAGCCTATATTAAGCCACAACAATAGATGAGTCAAATGAGTAGTAGAAAGCTAAAAAATTATCAGCATAATTTAAAATCCCTTGTTAGAATTTTTTGTTCGCTTACGCTTAGCTCAAGCTCTACCAGCTTTTAGTGCCTTCCATCCCCTTCCAAATTACTTTGTACAAGACTTAAATATACATATGTGCTTCTACCAATAGAATATAAGCTCCTTGAGGGAAGGGATTGATCCATTTTAATATTGATACCCCTAGTGCCTGGCACAAATATGCACTAAATAAAGCTTATGAATTGATTGATAATTTCTGCCAGCTTACCTTGAAATAGCCAAGTACAAAAATGTTCATTGATCTAATATTCTCTATGTGAAGAGATTCATTCTTTTCCCCTAATAAATGGGTAGGCTACACGTTGACACAATTTACACATGTGATTTTTCCTGGGTGCAACTGAGTGCTGGAGTCAGAAGGCTAAAATGAGGTAGGTTTTTATGTAGGTCTCTAATCTAAAATGTCATAGATAATTGAAACCTAAGTGCCTATCTCCTTTATGGCAGATTCTCAGCAGACAGAAGCCCATCCCCCCTCATTCCATAATAGGATTCCTAAATCCCTTTCACAAGTCTCCTCACTCCCAACACACACAGTCTGGCTTGAGTTCTTTGGTCCATTGTCTAATCTGAGGACCACTCAGTCCTCAAGAAACCTCTTAAGTCATGGATACTCTGCCCACATTCCAATGAAACTAATTGCTAGGTAACTTCTCCCTCCCCAAGGGAAGAAGGAAATATAAAACCCGGAATAGTGTGTCCATCATCTCAAAAAGTCAGATTTACTCAACCTGACACACCAGTTACCCCTAAAATTCACTAATGATAAGTTAGCCCTTATGTTATAGTCCTCATCCTATGATATGTAAAATGCATGTACTGCTTTTTTAATGGAAAAATTGAGATGCAAAGATTGATTGCATTAATCAGTGTTGTAATTGAAAAATACTGATGCTAGTTCAGTGCTCTAGTTATGTAATAGTTTCCATTCCTTCTTGTGGAATTTGATGTTACAAAACATTTGATTTGCAATTTTTACTATCAAAATTTCTCTGCCTCTCCCACTTTAGATGCTTTTCTTGCAACTAAATTCCATCAGTGCCATCAGTGATAGGTGATGGCACCAGTGGTTAGGTAAGAGTTAATGCTATGTTTGTTTCCCTGATTTAAAGATGACCTTTCTTCCTTCTTTCCTTCCTTTCTTTTACTCTCATTCTTTTTCCTTCCTTCCTTCCTCTCTCTTTTCTTCTTTTTTCTCTTTCTAAAATTACATCAAATGGAAAAAATATGTAAGTCAGTTCAATTACAAATGTAATTAAGTGCCTACTTGTGCAGGGCTGATGCAATATCAGATGTAAAAATATATTAGATATTTGCCAGCTACAGTATTGCAATAGAGACTAGACTTGTAATTTCATTGGTTTTGGGAACTTTCGGATGAGGAAACTCCTTCTACTTTTACAAATTGGCATCTTTTCTTAGAGAGTTGTCTAGAGCACTGAGAGGTTAAAGTGATTTGTCCAGGATCACATAGTCCATATGAGTCATAAGCAGAACTTTGAACACAGATCTCATTCTGTAGCCATTATAGCACATTGCCTCTATTATGCCCTGCTTCGAGTTAGTAGGGAGAAATAGTACACATAGACATAACTGTAATACAAAATAATTGTGGTGGGGAACTCTCCTGACATCAACTGGAGAAAATTTTTCTCTGTGCTAAAAGTGGAACAGCAGAGACATTCTTGACTTGCCTCACTGATAATTTTATCTTTCAGAAGGTAGAGAGGAAGTGACAAAGAAGAATGTTGTTCTGGACCTGGGTCTGTCCAATAAGGAAGAACTAATTGGAAGAGTAGAGATGATGGAAAACTTGAAGGCCCCAACCATGTTATCTTAGAATTTTTGACAGATAAGGAGTGAAACACCAGACAGAGTCTAACATGTACTCTAGATTTGGGGAAAACAGATTTCAAAGAGTTTGGTGAGATGGCCCAAGGGGACTTTCAAAGGAAAGCTTGATAAAGAAGGACTGGAGACTTTCAAGAAAGGAATTTTGGTGACATGGTCACATTTGATTCTAAGGAGGGAGTAGAGGAGGTGGGTGTCTACAGAGCCCAGTTTGGTGGGGCAGAGAGCTAACATTTCCACCATTTCAGATTTTAAAATAATAAATTTGGATAGGTACCATAAGTGGGAGTGAAGTCAGGTAACTGAAGATGAATGCAAACAAGTGGCCCAGCCTTGTAAGAATAATGTCAAGAAATTAAATTAAATTTGGGTATTCAAATTAAAATTGGGAATGAGGCTTTCTATAAGCAATTGCCTTACTAAAGGCAATTAAAAGGCTGTATTGACTGGCAACTCTTAGAAAAATGGATTGGAAAGGAGGAAAATGGGAAGCAAAGGTGGGGACCTGTGGCCTTGAGGCTACATGTGGATGCAGCCTTTTGACTGAGTCCGAGTTTTACAGAAGAGATCCTTTTATTAAGGGGATTTGTTCTGTGAAGTTTGGATTCACTCAGAAGGCCACACTTGAGGACCCACCCCTGTGGAGGTTATTACAGAAGTTCAGGCCAGAGGCAATGAGGGCCTGAAGCAGGGTTTTGGATGGATGAGTGAACACAAGATGGCATGATACAGCAGAATATATGGTGGCTCTGGAGTAAGACATGGATTCAGATCCCATCTCTGTTACAGTGGAACCCTGAGAGAATTAGCAGTTTCTTCACCTAGAGCTATGACCCTAGGATCAGACCAAGAAAAGAACTGGACCCATGCTAGGCCTGAGTGGGAAGATGGTAATGGAGAGAAGGGAGAATTAGTTTGTCTCTATTTTTTTTGTGTTTTCTCTCCCAAGGAAAACAATATTCAGACTGGGAAAGATAGACTGAAAATAGACATGATGGAATTGTAGCTTGTTATAGATAAGGTGATAGTAAGAGCACTTTTATCTGCCCTCCAAAAGTTCAAGTCACCAAGCCTGAATGAACCACATCCTATATCCTGAAATAAGTTGTGGAGATGGTTTCTCACTGTCTTTGAGAAAAATTGGGGAGATGCAACTGGCCTGGGGGTTGCTGTGAAGATTAAATGAGATAATATTTGTAAATCACTTAGCACAGTACTAAAATGGGCAGCTAGAAGTCTTGGTGGTTAGAGCACCAAGCCTGGAATCAGGAAGAACTAAGTTCAAATCTAGCTTCAAACACTTACTAGCTATGTGACCCTGGGAAAGTCATTTAACCTCTGTTAGGTTTAATTCACTGGAGAAGGAAATGGCAAATCATTCCAGTATCTTTGCCAAGAAAAACCTATGGATAACATAGTCCACAGAGTCATGAAGGGTTGGACATGACTGAATGACTATACAATAACGAAGTGCTTAGCATACTGTCTGGGATATAGTAGATGCTTAATAAATTCTTATTTTCTTCCTTCCCTCCTGCTTTCCTTCCTCTTTTCCCTCCTTCCTCCCTCCCTGGTCGCATGGTATGAAAGGAGGATAATCAATGGACGACCTGTATGTTCCATTGGTATCCTTACCATGTCAAGAGAATGTGGGGAAGGACTCCAGTGCATTGGTTGTAACTTATATAAGGACGTGAACAAGAGTTGCTTAAGCTAGATAGTCAAGGATGGGTTGTGTCTCGCATCGTTGAAGAGAATGCCCACATTGACATCATAGATCCATTGGGAATTTCAGCATTGTGAATCAGCATTCAAACTAATTACCTGACATCTTTAGCCTGAAAGTAGTCATGTGGTAGAGTGGGAAAAAATTTAGATTGGAGTGAAGAGAGAGCTGAATTTGAATCCTGCTTTTGATACAGTAACTGTGTAACCATGGGGAGGTCAGTTAAACTCTCTGAGCCTGTTTCCTCAGTTTCCAGTTAAAATGGGGATAGTGATACCTGTTGTCCCCACCTCCAAGGGCTGCTGAAGAGACTCAAGCAAGATAATGTATGTAAAGCATTACGTGTATGTCAGTTCTTACTATTGTTCTTTCCTTAACAAAGCCTTTTCCTTGTGCTAAGGAAGCCATTTCTTCTTTTTTTCTTTTGATAAGTGACATTGGCTCCAAATAGTCCAATAATAAATATAGTGGGATTAAATATTCAACATTTACTAAGCATGTACAATGTGGAAGGCACTTAGGACACAAAAAAAATTTTACAACACTCTGCTGTCATTGACTCTTCACTAGGATGGTGGAAAAGGCAAGTCTGCCAGTGATAGCAGAGAGCACATGGTAAACACAAGTACTCTGAGGAATATGAGATCCCTTTCAGCTGGGGAAGCTAAGGAAGCCTTCAGTGGAATAGACAGCACCTGAGCTCCTTTTTGATGGAAGAGAAGGAATTTAGCAATGGGAAAATAAGGGATTAATCCATTTCAGGCTTGAGGAAAACTTGGATAAGGAGGGGGCAGAGTGAGAGCAGAGAATAGAGGGAAATATAAACTCTATATTCCTTCCTTCCTTCCATCCACTTTAATCTCGACATGACTACTTTCAGGCTAAAGATTTCAGGTAATTAGTTTGAATGCTGATTCAAAATACTTAAATGTATCTTTGATGCCAATGTGGGCATTCTCTCCAATGATGCAGGACACAACCCATCCTTGACTATCTATCCTATGCAACTCTTGCTCATGCCCTTCTATAGGTTACAACCAATTCACTGGAGTCCTTTTCCACATTCCTTTGACATGGTAAGGATACCAGTGGAACATATGGGCTGTCCATTAGTTATCCCTCTCTCACATCATGTGACCAGGGAGGAAGGAAGGAAGGAAGTGAGGAAGGAAGGAATATAGAGTTTTTATTGTAGTGGAAGTAGTGGGAGGCTCACCAGATTTTGGAATCGGAAGACCTGGATTAGAGTCCCATGTTTGTTAGCTGTGTGACCTTGACGAGTCAGTTTACCACTTTAAAGTCCCTTCGAACTCTAAAATCCTACAGTCCTATCAAGGTGAGTGGCATGAAACAAGGCTGGACACAGAGATGATAAAGATAATAAAGAATCTTAAACATTAGGCTCAGGGGTCACTGAAGTTTCTGGAGTGACATGATTAGAGAACTATATTTGAAAGATTAGTTATACTGGAAGCAGTGTGAACTATGGATTTGAGGTGGGGGTGGAGCTTGAGAAAACTGTTAGGAAATCATTCAGTAATCTAGGTGAGGAGAAGTAATGTCCTGATCTAGAGTTGGTGGCAGTAGGGTGACCTTTGTGAAAAGTATGTAAATTTTGGTTTCTTTGAGTAGTGTCAATAGAATTTTAATCTGTTCTGTGACTGACATGTCCTGAATGGTTATTTAGATGAATTACTTAATTTCTTAGGAAGCCCAAAATAAATACAAGTATAAAAACATACGTGATTGATATTTGTATTACATTAATAGCTACTTTCCTTATTGCTTTATTCATTTACCTGTTTTATATATATGTGCATGTGTGTGTGTATTTTATTTACTGAACTGTTTTCTCTTTCATTTTTTCCTTCCTTATTTTCAGCAGAAAATCTTAGAAAAATATTTTTCCTATGTGATCCATGTCCCCATAGTATTTTCCCCCTCTACTCTGAAACAGCAATCATGTTACAAGCAGAGGTCACTCTAAATAGAATTCTTGCCATCTATCCATGTTGATAATGGATTAAATTAAAAGGACAATCAGCCATTGTCAGAATGGGGAAGGAAAGGGAAAGTCATGATTCATTTTGCTATCTCAGTGGATAAGTTTTAGTTACTTTCTTCCTCACTACTTATCTGTCTTCCTCCTCTGTCTCTTGGATGAGAAGTATAGAGCTACCTCTTTCTTGAAATGCACTTCTAGCTCTGTTGGGGGAAATGTCACTAGTACACTGGGGCTGAAGCAACTGTCTGATGCTTCTTCTTCTGGAGTCAAAGATGTTTAAATCTCAAATCTAATACAGGAAAGGAAATCTTACATGAAAACAAACCTTTTAGTTATTTGCAAGCCATCCTGCTTTCCTCACTTTTCCCTTACAAAATACAATCAAACTATCTTGAAAGCCTTGGGTCTAAATGATATTTTTCAAGAACATGAGGAAAGAAATACTTTTAGAAGAGCCGCAATATGTAATAATGGATAATTTCACCACTGATTTGCTTGGTCATTGTAAATGGAAGGTGGAAAAGAATCTCAAGATTAAGGTCATAGAGGGTGACCTTAAAGTCATGGAAGGTGATCATCATATAAGATCATTCAGTCATTTTTCAGTCATGTCCAATCTTTGTGATGCCATTTGGGGTTTTCTTGGCCAACATATGGGAGTGGTTTACCATTTCCTTCTCCAGCTCATTTTACAAATGAGGAAACCGAGACAAACAGGGTAAAGTGACTTGCCCAGGGTCACACAGCTAGTAAGTGTCTGAGGCCAGATTTGAACTCAGGAAGAGGATGAGTCTTCCTGATGCCAGCCATTGTGCCACCTAGCTGCCAGTATAAGATCACCCACATAGTTAGAGCTGGAAGGATCCTTGGAAGTCATAGGCCAGAGATATCAAAGATGTGACTCTCAACATTCTTGAGTGCAGAATTAAAGGATAGTTGCAGTCTGATTTTAATGTGTCCATATATTAATAAAGAAAGAGATATACAAACATGTAGTTTTCAAAGTCAATATACAATCTTTAGGGATTATTATGTATGATGGCTCCTGATTCTGTTTGAGTTTGACCCCTCTGAACTAGACCAGCTTCCTCATTTTTTCGCAGGGGAAGTTGAAGCCAAGTCACTGTACTAGATCTTAGGCAGTCTATTTCAAATTCTCTTTCCACTACATCATAACAGATCATGATCCATATACTTGCTTACATAAGTCCTCCTCCCCTCATTTTAGAGGAAAAAAAGTGAGGAGTATATAAGTAAATCCAGTATGTCAAAATAACCTTGGGAAAATTGTTTGTAGCTTTTATGTTGAGGTATTTCTAATAATTAAATTTTGGTCTAGAATAAATATTCATGAGAATGATTTTATTGTGGCTGCATCTGTGTGGCAATTCAAAAATATTTTTCAAAGTTTAAATCAATTATAGAGTTGGTGATTGTGTGATCACTAAGGCACCTCAAACATCCAGTTTTGCCTTTTAGTGAATCTACTGACTACATGATTTTTTAGCCAAGTTAATAGCTGAGCCAACGTGGCTGAAAGAAATAGCAACAGCAGCAATAAAAATATTTTGGTTGGGGGCTGGGCTTTTGGTATATCAGTAGTGTATTGGTTCTTTTATCTCCCCTTTGTCTTTGAATGGTGAAGACATGTATTCTTTTGAAGCAGATATGTTTTCCCACTCCTAGATGTCTTAGATCAGGGGTTCTTAACTCGGGGCCCAAGGACACCTAGGGCATCCATGGACAAATTTCAGAGGGTCTGTGAACTTGGATAGGAAAAAAAATACATCATTATATTCACCAACTTGTAAATGTCATTTGGTATCTCCTTCAATTATTTAAAAGCCTTATTCTGAGAAGGGTCCATAGGCTTTCCAGATTGTCAAAGAAAGTGCACAAAATATTCAGGCTATGCTGGGCATCATAGAAAATAAGCAGTTGAAAAATAGTGAGGAAAATGGATCGATCATTTGGTATCACACAGATACAACTGTCCCTGAGCTGTTACTGATTTCAACCATTAAAAAATTGCCAAACAAAGCAAATGTCTCTAGCCTCAAACTGAATCTGCAAACTGATTGTAAAGCCCAGCTTTCTTGAGTGCCAGAAAAACAGAACTCCAGTGAGTGCTTACATACGAACAGGACCCTTGTCACTGAACAATTCCCATTTAATAGATACTATTTTTGGCAATTTAAGCCACGTCTGAGAGGTAGTGTAGCACAATGAACAGAAGGTTCACCATGGAGTTAATAAGATCTGGGTTCAAATCCTACCTTGAACTATACTAGCTGCATGACCATGGATAAATCACTTAATATCTCATTCCTTCAGACAGCTTATGGTGAATATAATTTACAGATAAGTTGCTGATCTACACAGTGAAGGGGATTTCTGCATTAGAATTTTCTAAGCTGGTGAAATCATAGGAAAGCTAACAACAGTTTTCTACCTCAACAGGTTTCTTTTATGCCACCCTATCCCTTGTAACTCATGATGTAGAAACATGAAAGTGAAAAAAACAAATTTTGTCTATACAACACCTTTGGAAATATATGGATAACAATTTTTTGTTTGGTTAGATGCTAGTTTAATGGAGCTGTTATAGTCTTTTTTTTCCACTTATAATTTCAGTGGGAATAGGCACAGAAATAGCTGTTGACTTAAGCCATGAAAAATTACTTAAAATTCCTTAATAGCCTAATCTGTGCAATGGTATCCCTGGTTTTGGGAGAAGGGTTGTGGGGAAGATATAAAGCAGATGGAGGATGTGGGTCCTGCCCTTCAGAAACTTATATTCTAGTTGGAAAGACAAGATAGGCACATAAAATATACCAGTAGTATAAGGCATATATAATAATAAACTTCTGTAGGAGTTCAGAAGAGATAGGAATAGCTGCAGCTGATTATTGTTACTAGCAAAGTGATATATTACCATTAGCCTTTCAAATCCAACCAAATGGAAATATTTCCTTGGAATAAAAAATATATCATAACATCATGGTAATCTTTCAACAGCATGAATAGAAGGAATTGGCACCTTACACACCAGCAGGAACTTGTCAGTTTCATGTTAGGAGCAATACCTATGACCCAATCCTTTATTTCTTCAGGAGTTAACACAAACATAAGTTGTCCTTTGTTAGGTTTAGAAACCTATTTCATTAATAAAAGTAAAGGAAAACTGTGATCTAGAAACTACTAAAATAGTTTTGAGAAGAGATAATGGAAACTTTCTCCCTTTGTAAATCCATAAAAGGCATTGCGTGGCCCAAAGCATCAGAGTATTTTCTGCTTAATTTGCTTAATAACTTTTCTTAGTTTCAATCAACTTTGCTTGTTTAATACCACAAACTTGCATTAGCATGTTTATATATTTTTCAAAGTGTGTGAAACAGAGTTCAACATGGTCCTTAATATGCTTCTGTATAAAACATTGTTTCTTTAAGATATCTGAGGAAGGCATTTTCTCATTCACTCTCAGGAAAGTGCATGAATAGAACACAGAAGCTTTTTCTTTGTATAAAGCCATTCATTATACAGTGAATTTTCAAATTAAATTGTCCCCAAGTTGTTAAGCATGTTTGTAACAGGAAGAATATGTAGAGACAGAAATTAAGGCAATGTTTCAACGGTTCAAGGAGGTTTCTTTAAGAGTTTATAACTAAACTATACAAATAATTTTCTAATAAGGTAAAGCATCATATGCTTATAAAAAAAACAATGAGATCAGGATGTATTTTAGAATTTAAAAGTTCTGGATTATTTGTAATGGCTATGAGTCATAGCATCACAGAGTTGAAAGGGACATTAGAAGCCATTGAGACCAACTTCTTCATTTTACAGATGGGAAAACTGATATAAGAGAGGTTAAGTGACTGGCTGAGGGTCACCCAGCTTTAGAGTTCTCTATGCTGAAGAAATGCCAGGTTTGACTTTCCCCTCTGGATATCTGAAGAGGCATTGACACCTAGGTCTTCCTGGCTTTGAGTCCAGTGCTCTGTCCACTTCTAAAATCTTTTACTTGTAAGACAATACTTGAATTATTTCTAAGTGAAATAAAGATGGACTTTTATAGAAAAAGTTTTAAAGTTATGTTTTTAGGCAGGCATATTACTGACTGACTTATCACTTATCCTCCCAAGTCACTCATCTGACTGGCTTTCTTGGAAGTTCAGCTTAACAGTTTCAGTCTTAGAAAATTATTCAAAATGCCTGGAAAAACAGGAATACACATGAGCAATATCTTTCCTATCTGTGCTGATAATTCTCCAAACTTGAATTAGCCAACTTAGGTTACGCATTGCCTATATCTCCCAGGTGAAATTTACATCAGGGGAAGGATAAACATGCCTAATCCAAAGGAACAGCTGCCAAATCTCTGTTCTTTTCTCCCCTTCTTCCTCCCTGCCAGAAATCACATAGCCATGCAATGAAAAGGAAAGGGAGTTAAAGGCTGGGGAGTGGGGAGAAGGGGGGTGTTACAGCTCCTTGGACTTGCCGTATTCACCTTTCGTGAACTCTGGGAAACCACCCCATCACTACTGTCCCTCCCCAGGGTCTTGACTTCAAACCAGTGCACTTCCCTTCCTTTCCTTCCAGCAAACAGGAGCCAAATTTGAAGAAGAGATCATTTCACTGACAGAGTAAACTACTTAGCAAGCTCCTGCTCTTCTTCCCTGGTCCATCATCATCCAAAGCCCAGCTTTCCTGATTTCCACTGTCTTCCCTACCTCTGCACTTGGATGTCCAGGAAGCAATAGTCCCCTCCCATCCTGCCAGGTTAGGTGCCATTCAATGCTCACTAGACAGACTTCTGCAGCTCTTAGAAAGCCAAACAACCAAGACGTGAAAAAAGCCCTTAGAAAGCCGAAAGACCAAAACGCCTCTCTTACAGAGAAAGTAAGAGAGGGAAACACCTACCCTGGTGATGATTAAAGGTTGATTAAAATCTATCCCTCCCGAAAGCCTGAATCCCCAGGGCGCAGGGCCTGGGAGAATGACATTCTGTGGCATGTTGTCCTTTCGTTTGGGCTCCCACGAGTGGCACCTTTCCTGTCCCCCCAATGGACAGGGATGGTGTAGAGGAAGGTCCTGCTAACAGCACCTCTTCCCCAAAGGACAGCTAACTCTTTTAGTCTTGAAATAGTTTTCCTTCTCGTCCCACAGTGGCAGCCTTGCAGTCTCTCCACTTTATTCCTGTTAGGGAGTGACGTCACAAGCCCTACTCCCTCCACTCCCCCCTACACCCCCGGAAAGGAGAGCTCCAACTTTGGTAGTAAGAGAAAGTCTGGACGCCAGGGAGTTTACAAGAAATGCATTTGCTCCGTGCACACTGCCTCTGCCCATTCCTGGGCACAGAAAGGAGGAGGCTTCAGGTTACAACTTCCTATGACTTTCTTAAAGCAACACCTGGTCCCTTGTTGTTTTTCCTTGTTTACCTCCTCGTTTGATACACTGCTAGGTACTTTAGGCATGAGCAAAGGTAGGAAGGGCTGCGTGCACACCCTGGAGAACTTTATGTGAAAGACATTGTAATTAGAATGTGTTATTGCCAACAACTCTGTCTGTGTGTTTATCTATCTATATGAGATGTATATATTATATATAATATATGTATGTGTGATATACACATATGTGTATATTGATATAATATATGTCTATATGTGTATGATATACATATATGTATAATGGATATTTCATCATAGAGGACTCCTGGGTAGGGAATACCCTCTATTCATGCCAATTGATAACTGCTTAGCAATTTAGTTTTAGAGAATTGCCTGGGCAATTGAGATGTTGAGTGACTTGCTTTGAATCATACACACATATACACTGATTGGTATATATGTATGTGTGTATATACACACACACACACACACACACACACACACACACACATATATATCTATATATGCTGATATAGCTAACGATGTTTGTATTTCTATTGCTCTATCAGTATATATCAGAGAAACCCATGTCTCTCTGGCTCTAAGGCTAGCTCTCTATTCACCATAATGTTGTATCTCTCACTTTGTCTCTCTCTTCCTTTCTATCTCTTCTTTCTCTTTCTGCTTCTCTCTCTGCTATTATTCCTCTTTCTGGGTTTGTCTCTGCTCTTCTCTCTCTCTCTTTCTTTCTCTCTCCATACACACACACAAACACACACACAAAGTCAAGAAAGATTTATTAAATGCCAACCGCATGCCAGGCATTGTAATAAACACTGGGGATACAAAGAAAGGCAAACGACAGTCCCTGATCTCAAGGAGCTCACACATGCACACGTGTGGTGCGTGTATGTGTCTGTGTGTATAGGTAGGGTGTTCCAAAGTTATTAAGCCTTAAAGCTGCACTAAGACTTTTGAGACACTCTGGTAGCCTCCATGATTCTTGTCCTTTATTAATATATGAATACATATACACACAAGGACATAATAGTGAAATGTGACAGAGATGACACACCACCAAGAGCTGTGTTTTGAGTGAACAATATCAATGCTCTATTGATAGCTTTCTTTTAGAGGCTTCTGAGTGAAGTGTTAAGACATTAGTCACTGGTTAGAGAATAGACCATAAGATCATAGGCTTAAAGTTGGAAGGGACCTTTGGAGTCATCTAATCCAAGCCCTTCCATGTGAGGGAATGGAGGACCAGAACGGTTATGTAATACAAATAAGAAGTAGGTTTTGAAGCCAGGATATATGTCCTGTAGTCTGTTTATTCAGAACCTTTTATTCTCTCCCAGAGAAGAATTGTGAAATTTAATTTTCTCATTCTTAAAAATAATGGGTTTACGTTATGTAGAGCAATTTGGAACTATGCCCAAATGTTTATAACAGCTCTTTTCTGATGGCAAAGAATTGGAAATAGAGGGGATGCCTATCAATTGGGGAATGGCTGAAAAAATTTGTAGTATATGATTGTGATGGAATACTATTATGATATAGGAAATGATGAGCTGGGTGCTTTCAGAAAAAACTGAAGAAACTTACTTGAACTGATACAAAGTGAAATGAGTAGAACCAGAAGATTGTACACAGTAACAGCAATATGGTAAGATGATCAACTGTGAATGACTTCATTATTCTCAATAATACAGTCATCCAAGACAACTCTGAAAGACTTATGAAAAATGCTGTCCATCCAAAGAGAAAGAACTGATGCAGTCTAGATATAGATCAAAGCATTAAAAATGAGTTTGAAGTGGTCTCTGAACAATGAAAAGAGAGGTTGTTTCCATAATCAGGGAAGAATTACATTCTCTGTGCAGAATATGGCTGCTGGGTGAAAATATGGGGTTGAAGGTAGATGGAGAAAGTGAGAGGGTGTGCAGATGATGGGGACAAGGTAAAAGGAAAGAGGAGACTTACTATGTAGACATTACTAGGAAGTCCAGGGTGGTTTGGTGGAGGGGGATACCACGTGGATCATTTCTGTATCCCCAGATGATTACAGAAAACTGAAAGAGCATGATAGATTAGAAATAATTCTGGACTTAGAATTTGGAGACCTAAGTTTACATCTCATCACCAACACTTTCTATGTGACTACTTTACCTCTATGATCCTCAGTTTTCTCATCTATAAAATGGGGAGGGGGGTAAGCATATTTACATTATCTACCTCCAACATCATTGAAAGAAATGTACTTTGTAAACCTTAAAGCATTATATAAATGTGAGTTGCTGTTTTTGTCCTGTGATTTTTTGCATCCCCAGAAATGCCACTGTCCTGAGTACCCTTTGGATCATAGGCTTATACATTAAAAGGTTCAATGGGACCTGAGAGATTGTCTAGTCAAACCTTTTCATTTTACTAATCAAGGAACTGAGTGAGGTTCAGAGAGGAATTGACTTTCCCAAGGTCACATGGTTAGTAAGTGGTAGAGCTGGGATTCAAACCCAGGTCCTTTAACCCTAAATTGTGCATTCTTTCTACTGTTCTAACCATGCCCCTCTATTACTTGTAGGGCCTGGTAGGAATGGGATTAGACTTTGTAGGGTGGCTGGAATAATTTCTCCCTACCCTTCCCTCTTCCATTTAAATAATTGGTGAAAATAATGTGTGATGAAGTTGGTGGTAGTAGAGAGAGAATACACACACACACACACACACACATACATGCACACACCCACGCACACACATGCACACACCCACGCACACACATAGTAATCAGAGAGCAGAGAACTTAGGAGACATTCTTGCCCTCATTGGAGACATTAGTTGATCAATAAAGTTTATTAAGTGTTATGTGACAGTCACTGGAGATAACAATACAAAAAAAAGGACCATCCCTGAGCTCATATAGCATGCTTTACCTAGTCTTCCTTCCTGCCTTCCTTCTTCTTTCCTTCCTGCCTGCCTGCCTTCCTTCCTTCCTTCTGCACCCATTGCACCTTCTTTCCTTTTCTTCCTAGTGTACCTATTGTACCTAGTGTATCTTCTTTCCTTCCTTCCTTCCTTAGCTCTTTGGTAGGTACTATGGATATGAAGATGCAAAAATAATAGTTCCTGTCCTCAAGGAGCTTACATTCTAGTAACAGAGATAAAGTACAAGTTGGATACAAGGAAGGGATGTAAACATGTAAATATTATAGAGACAAAGAAAAAATCCAAAGAAACTCCAGAAAAATTTGATGAGAGAGAGATTACTTCTAGTTTGGGGAATCATATGAAAGGGATACCATTTAAGCTGCACCTTAAAAAAAGATTTCAATTGGCTGAGATACAGGAGTATATTTATTTCAGTACTGCATGAATGGACAGAGACCAGGGAAGTGCTTCCCCACTTTCTCCTTGAAGCCTTTCATGACAATTCCAACCTATTTGGATGCTCCTTAGTACGTGTATGACCTTGAATCATTTAACTTCTCCAACCCCAGTTCTTCATTTGTAGAGTGTGAGACTTAGACATAGTACATGTCCTCTAAGCCCCTTTCCACTTCTAAACCTAGGATCCTTTCCCTGGATTCCTATATTTTTTGTCATTACCACACATCACCACAGTTTAACAGTGGTGTTATTTTTATCTCACCAATCAGATTATAAGCTCTTTGAAGCTTAGGAACATGCCTTGAACAGCTGTTGTTTTTTACACAGCACCTAGTGTAGTTCTGAGTGCATCAGTTGATATGGGATATATTGTAACAACGCCATCTTTTGATTTTAGGCAAATGTTAGTTACTTCCTTTTGATTTCTTCACTAAGCCAATCAAGAAGGATGCTTTTTGACAATTGCTATCATGTACATCCCCTTCATCTTATCATTTCCTCATTTCATGTTGTAGGTGCTGTTCTGTATGGTCCTCCTGCAAATGTGCACCATATTGGATACTTCCTGGGCAGGTATCCATCCAGTTCTACTGAACCCTTCCAGGCACTGGGTTTTGACCCCCTCTTGGGTAAGAGCTAAGTTTATTGTCTCTAGAGGCCATGGGATTTTCAAGCTTTGGTTGATTTGGTTGTGGCAGAAGCTTTGCTGAGGAATTACCTATATAACATTCCTTTTCTTGTGTCTGCCCTTTGTGCCAGCACAGCGAACTATGCTATTTCATTCCCAAAGTTATTGTCTTTGAACCTGATGAGAACATACAGATCAAACTCACTTGTATGTTTCTCTTCTGGTTCATCTTGGAATTTTTCATGTGAATCGAAATGACTGGTATTATGGGTGAGAGTATATTGGGTTCAAATAGGACCTCCTTCTAAAGTACCTCTCTGCTGCTGTGGAAAACCAATGTTGTTTTGGTCATTTGCGGAATTGAAAGGGGAGAAACATATCATTTTACAGCATTCTGTGGGAGCACTCTACCTTTTCTAAAAATGAGAATAGCATCATCCTGGCTATTCCTTGGGGGTTAAACAAATTTCCATTTGCCTCACATAATATTTTTCTTTGCAAACGTTCCCGGGACTACAATACGCTTTCCCACTTCAGCGAATATACTTGGGGCTGTTCTGTCTCTGCAGAAATGGCTTTTGCTTGAGCTTTGGGTTGGATTGATGTTTGTATCTTGCTATTATTAGCAGGTCTACAAAGGCTCTTCTTTATTTCCTGTTGGCCGTCTGTCTTTGCTCCTTTTGCCCTACAAAAGTGAACCTGATTAGGAGGCACATTTGGTGGCATTCATTGCTGCCCCCTTTACCTCCAGAAGAGTTCTTTACTGCCTTGCTGTACTTCACAGAAGGGGCTTGGAAAAGGTAGTAACAGCTTCTTTTTTGTTTCTAGTGCATTGCGTACTACCCAAACTGGTTCCAGACATTCCACTCTGGGGCTCATTTCCTTCTTTACCTCCTCCCCAGGGACCATACAAGTAAGAAAGAGCTTCATCTCAAACTAGAAGCAAACTAGCCTACACTAGAGTGGATCCCAAGGTGCAGAATCCAGGGAAGGTAGCCATTTCCCCCCTCAATTTGGCCAACTGTAAACTTCTTCCCAGCTTCTCCTAGTTCCTGACAGTGAGATTCAAACAGATTCCAGCTCTGATCACTACTCTTTCAGGGAATATCAAGATGAGAACCTAACTCTAAAGCCCTGACCACAGTGCACTGGTTCCGTGAAAGTAATACTGACATACAAATGAACAGGACTGCTAGAGATACTAGGATATTATTATAATTGAAAGGTTCTGGTTTGGAAGGATTGTAGCTCACATAGTTCTGTGAATGTTTCTCTTGAGGAAATCACTGCCTTTCTTAATGATAACTTGCCCTGAGAGAATGGAGAAAAGTTACAAGTCAGATCACCAGCATCAGGTCTTGCCAGTTGCTGGGCTATTTGAATCCTCTGCCATCAGGATTATACCAATTGTAGCTTCTTCCCTTTTCCTGATCATCAGGCATATCTTTCCTGTCCTCCACGTCAGTGTTTTGACTATTTTGCTGTGTATCATACCCAAGGAATGGGACTTTCCCTGAGCTCATGCAGTTTTTCTTTTGTTTTGTTTTGTTTGGTAGCTAGCTCCATTGTCCATCATTGTGTGAACGTCATGGTTTTCTTTAAATAGCTGTGATTTTGTTTCTCTGTTCCAACATCCTTAAGTCTGCACTGGGGCACAGCCATGCTGTGCCGACATATGATATCTAAGATAGCATCTATATGTGCATAGTTAATTAGGACTGATTCAATTGTTGAGAGCAGTGTTTATAATCTCTAGAGCCCATGTGAATTTCTTATTTTGATAGACTAGTTTCTGCTTATAGCTTTTCTCATGGAACTAGTCACATTGAATTCCATGATTTGTGTTTGCCAGATAATGCTTATCTACTTAACTCTGCTAGTCTTACTGAGCCATGGGCAACAGGAAAAATCTAATCTTTTCAGAGTGAATGATTCAGCTACACTCATAGGAAGCCTCAGACATACCCAGGCTCCAAGTTAGGGGCATAGAAACATACCTTCATATCTTTTCTGGGCAGAGAGATCAGTTGGGGCATATATTTACATAAAATAAATGTTGGACCTTGTTCTTTGAGAAGATTCCCTGTGTAAAGAGGCCCTTTAACCATCAAGCCACACATCTTCAGCATGTATAGCTATTTTTTTCATGCTTTCAATGGATAATTTTGGGAGCTTGGCATGGGGGTAGGGTGGAGAATAACTTTTGGCCATCTATCCTGGAAGTCTTCTAATTGGTTGGTCAATCAGAAGAACTAGTGAAGGAAACTTGCTAAAAGCAGGTCCTTCCATACCCCGTTTCTAAACTTACATCTTGTCACCTGTAGGGTTGCATCCAAGAAAGTCAGGCAGATACTGTCTCTTCTTCTTGCATTCCAGTGTCATCACTAACTTCTTCCAACTTAGCAACCCATTAGGGGATTCTCTGTGATGAGTCATATGCTGTCAGCAGCCAGTATCTAAGAGCTTCTCATATAGTCCATTGGAAACAGAGAATATCTGTGCATGCTTCAGGGCAAGACAAGATGCACATTACACTTGTGCTTTGGGATCTGTTTGGATTTAGCTTGTCTTGGATGCTTCCATGAATATATTATTTCATCAGTCCATGTCCTTTCATCCTGTGCAGTTCTTGGAAGATCATCACTTTCCATAAATCCTCTGTATTAGAATTACCCAGGGCACTAGGGTCCCACCTTTAAATCTTCTAGCATTTTGTGGATGCCAGTGCAACTGTCCAACTACAGCTGTTGTCCCTTACTCTTGAACATACATTGCAATAGAATTCCTGACAAATCTGTTCCACTCTTAACTTTCTAAGCTTTATGAATACTTGATTCCTCCTCCACTGCTTTTCACTGTTTTTGTTTTTTGAGGTGAGGCTGTATTCTTCCAAAATTACCTTTTGCAAATGAGCTTTTATTCTAAATCAGTGTTGGCCTTAGCTACCATAATTCTCTGCTTGGCAAGTAGATCAAGCATTTGTTAAGGAAGACATTGTTAAGGAATCATTTATCCCCTTGTAATTGCTTAACATGTTAAACTTCTCTAAAAAAAGAGCAATGATCAAAGTCCATTTTTATCTATTTCCTATTTTGTGACTAATTGTTCGTTTATGTAGGCCAGGTTGGGGCTATTTATTATAACTCTCACCTTTATCTTTTCTTCTAAATTGGTGATAATTTTGACCTTTGCTCTGATTAATTTCTATTCTAACTACACACGAGACAGCTAATTCTGAATTAATTTCCATATTAGTAGCCAAACATTTCCTGACTATTAAGCTATAGCTAATTTCATTGGAAAACAGGAAGATGTTATTCCTTATTGCCCTGTTCAATACCTCCCAGCTCTCTTCTTAAATAGAGCATTCATGACATAAACATGAGGCATCTGAGTCATCTGCAAACATTTGATCTCTCCCATTTTTCTAATCCCATGTCCTATTTTACAACATTATGTGTCATCTTCACTTCTGCCCACCTTTTCAAAGAAGGCTCTGAGGATCAAAGTATATGTTGAGATATGTTTGCCAAGAAAAAGCTAACATGATCTGAGGCTGTATTAGGGGAGCCAGAATTAGGGAGATAGTTGTGCATGCTATATTCTGCTCTGATTAGACCTCATCTGGAGTGTTGTGCTCAGTCCTCAGCATCACATTTTAAGAAGGATGTTTATAGGTGGTAGCTAGGTGGTGCAGTGGATAGAACATAGGCTTTGGAGTCAGGAGGACCTGAGTTCAAATTCGGCCTCAGACACTTACTAGTTGTGTGACCTTGATGCCACCCCGATTGCCTCCAAAAGAAAAAAAAACCCAATCTTTATATACCAGAGAAGGGCAATAAGCATTTGGAGGACGTCAAGATCATACCATGCTAAAATATCAGTTGAAGAAAGTTTGGTTTTTTAGACTGGAAAAGAAAAGATGTGGGTGAGATGCAATGGTCATCTTCAAATATTTGAAGAATTGTCATGTGGAAAGTGGAACTGGATTTATTCTGTTTGTCTTCAGAAGGCAGAATGAAAATGAAAGAAGGAAATAAGCATTTATCAAATGCTTACATTTGTGAGGCCCAGTGCTATCCTCTGGGAGATCTCTCTCTCTCTCTCTCTCTCTCTCTCTCTCTCTCTCTCTCTCTCTCTCTCTCTCTCTCTCTCTCTCTCTCTCTCTCTCTGTGTATCTCTCTGTCTAGCTATTTATCTATCCATCTATCTATCCTCTATCCATCCACATACACACACACACACACA
Source organism: Phascolarctos cinereus (assembly GCF_003287225.1). Classification (NCBI taxonomy): domain Eukaryota; kingdom Metazoa; phylum Chordata; class Mammalia; order Diprotodontia; family Phascolarctidae; genus Phascolarctos; species Phascolarctos cinereus. Next base: position 64,952,195 of record NW_027556402.1, on the reverse strand, counting down.
CACACACACACACAGTCTCTGCCCTTAAGAAGCTTATATTCTAATGGGGGCAGACAATTCACAAAAGAGAGCTGAGAAGGGGGATGGAGAGGATGATTTTGAAGTCCACACAAAGTCAGGAGCAAGCCCAAGGAAGGCCAGCCCGGGCTCCTTCACAAAATGGAGGCTCCAAAGGGAGTTGGCTGAGGTCACTTGAGGCTGGGATTAGGGGTTGGGGTGATCTACGTCTCCTGGAGGGATATTCCACGGTGAGTCTGTCACAGGCATGGTAGAGTATTCCAAGATAGAAGAACAATGGGTAGAACGCAGAGCACAGAGGAAGATTAACTTGGCTGTAAGGGGGAAGAAAAGCTTCCCTGTTAGAGCTGGCCAAAAGCGGCATAACCCATGATACCCTCAACTCCTAGGCTGTGTCCTTCAGGGAACAACTACCTCAGGCTCAAGATACTCCACAGGTCTTTCATCCCTTAAAAACACAGTTTATGAGACACCACTGGTCTGTTTAGCTTTAGCGGTCAGACAAAGGACATAATTAGCTCAAAGCAAGAACGTTTAATGAAATGGAATAGCAAGAAAAGTAACAAATCCTTTCCCCCATAAATACCCGCAGAAATACAACACTGGTGGTAAGAATGTGTACACATAGGGATCACATGCAGAAGAGCACACAAATAAGGACCACAAGAGGCCAGGGCATGCACATGTAGGACCACACATATAGGGAATAAGTGTGGTCAAGCAACTCACTATATACTACAGGGACACTAATGTCTTCCAGTGATATTGTCACACTGCTTCTCCAAAGTGTGCTCACTGCTGGTCTTGTAATCTCCACAGGACACTGCCCTGCTGGACACTGCTTAGTTGGAAGAGAGGTAGCTAGGTGGCTAAGTGGAGAGGACACTGGGCTTGGAGTTAGGAAGACCTGAGTTCAAATCCTGTGTCAGACACCTACTAACTATGTTACCTTGGGTAAATCATTTAGCCTCTCTTTGCCCTTAGTCTCCTCATCTATAAAACGAGGACAATAATAGTAGCTACCTTCCAGTGTTGCGAGGATCAAATGGGGTAATATTTGTAACACACACAAAAATTTTTTTTTGCGGACATCAAAGCACTATATAAATGCTAGCCATTATGATGATGGTGACAATGTATAGTCTCTACCAAACATGGCTCAGATGGACCTAATAAGAATGGCTAGTATTTATATAGTGCTTTTTGCTAGGGGCATTACAGATAACTCATTTTATCCTCACAACAACTCTTGTGGATAGATGTTATTATTACCCTATTTTACAGATGAGTAAACTGAGGTTAGTTGATCTTTCCAGGGTCATGCAGGTAGTAAGTGTGTTAAGGAAGATTTGAACTTGGGTCTTCCTTATTTCATTTACTCCATTAGATACTGTTATCTGACTGCTGTTCGCATAGTTTCCATCCGATGTGGCTTATTGCTTATGGACTCTGACTCAGTTGAAATTCTTGGCTAATTCCTTCCTCAAGGGGAAGGAAGGTGCTGCCATGTTCCTTTAGTTTAGAGCCCAAAGGCTTTTTCTTACTACAACACTTTTAGAAAAAGGCAGAAAACTTTGCCCTGGGCTAGCTCAAGACCTTCCACTTAGGTTCTCTTGTCTGGTTCCCTCGTGTTCTTGGTTTTGAAGTGGTCTCATCTTCCTCAAGTAAGAGCTTCAGCCCCAGGTGCCAACCTCTTTAGAGCAAAGAGCAGTGTCTTTTCAAACACTCAACTAGCTAATGCCCCCAGGCTTATCATCTTCTTCAGGTTCACATTCTTAGTCACTGTAAAAATGTGATGGCCCCCCTTCTTATAACCCCTCTCCTAATGACTGAAGACCCTCTAATGGGTTTGGCAATCTCTGTGGGCAACCTCAGTCTAGAGCATGGTGAATGTTTCACATGCCTCTTAATTTAATCTCTAAAAGCCAAACTGTAAGCCAACCAGTTATTTGCCCAATGTGATAACTATACATTCTCTAGTTTTTCTACCCTAAGCTTTTTCCATGTAGTTGAGTGTGCTTAGGGAAATAGCACTGAGACAACATCAAACCCAAAGGGTTAGTAGCCTTGCTCTGCTATGTTCATGTGCAGATATAGTCATACCAAAGTCTCAGAGGTGGCTTTGAGGCACCCCATTACAGAAGAAAAGGCTGAATTAAGAGGTGATAGGTTCCCCTGCATTTGAGATCTTTCAGTGAAACCTGGATGGCTACTTATTGAGGATGCAGTGTGGTACCATGGAAAGAAGACTGACTTAAGTCAGAGACATGGATTCAAATTCTGCCTCTAACCCTTCCTGTGTAATCTTGGGCAAGTCACTTAACCCCTTTTAGCCTCATTTCAGTGGGGTATGGTTTGGTGAGATGAGGGGGTTGGATTGAATGGCTTGTGAGGTCTCTTCCAGCTCCAGGTCTATGGCTCCATATTATAAAGGGGATTACAAGATTGTTCCTCAAATCCCTTTCAGTTCTGGGATTCTGGAATTTAATTCTTTGGCTTAATTTGGAGACTCTTGTGAAATTCTTCATACAATTTGTCCACAGCAATGCAAATCCAGACAATAAGCTTCAATTATCCTTTTGCCCATGCTCAGAGAAAACACTTTCAAAGCAACATAAATAATTTCCCCCATTAAATGACTTTTTGCTGCCCTTTGGTATGTGATGAAACCAATTCTGCTGACTCCTTTATTCATTTTTAGCTGGAGTCATAATTTCCATTTAGTTGTGATTCCTTGATGCTATTTGGTTTCATCTATAGTGAGAATGCCAATGTGGACATGGTTTAGCTTACATTGCTATAAGAATATGAAGGAGGACAGGGGTAGATAGAAACACTGGAGAGATGCTCAGAAATGGCTCTTATATATATATTTCCAAGTTCTTTCCTTATATTGACCCTTTAAGGTTAGTATTTCCAATTAAGGTTGGTATTTCCAATTTCCATGTTACATTTCTATTTTATTTTATTTTCTATTGTTATTTCAATTTTCCATTTTACAAATGAAGAGACTGAGGCTTGGGAAAGTAAAATAATTTGTCCAGAGCTAGTAAGGGTGGGATGCAGGATTCAAACCCATGTCTCCTGCCTCTACATCCCAGGTTCCTTCCAACTGTTTCTAAATTTAAGGGTTGGCAGTGCAACTCCATGGGTCATTTCCTCATAAAGGATAGAGGGAAACAGTGTGTTAAAAGGAAAATTCTTTGGGTTTTCACCCTGATTAAAGAGGCAAAACTCAGGACAAAGAAAATTAAAGGAGTTTATTAAATACATCAAGAGAGCAATGCATAGACAGGCTGATCACCAGGGATCAGCAGTGGCATCGAGATGGAGCCAAGTTTTATTGACAACTTTCATAATGATATAAAGACAATTCTGGTAGATCCATGACAGTGAAAGGGGATGGACAATTGCATCTCAGGTCCTCCCCAAGGTAGCAAGTATATGACAATTTTCAGGTACAAATATGTAGGGGGATGACTTGCTAGCTGGGTGAATATCAGGTACTAGAGAGCTTGCAGACTGGTTGATGCTTCCCCACAGCACTGATTGACAAGCAGGTCTGGGAACAATGGGCCACTGAATCAGCCTAACTTTCAACAGGTGAAGTTAGAATTTCTTAATGGATTTTATTAATATCTTTTGTTCTTGCCTAGATTTCCCTCTGTGTCCCACTGGTTTTTCTTCCCATGAAACTATTTTTATAACAAAAAAAAATTTTTAAAAATACGAAGAAAAAAGCAGCAAAGTTGATTAATATATTGAAAAAAGCTGATGTTATATACAACATACTGCTCCTGTGGCTCCCAGTCTGCAAAGGAGCAGGGGGAACCCTCTTCTCATGTCTCTTCTTTAGGACCAAGCTTATTCTATGTAATTTAAAAAATATTCATTTTTTATTGTTTTGTGCTTATTCTTTTCATTTGTATTATTGTAGTTATTTTGTGTGTTGTTTCCCTGTCTTCGCTTGCTTCAGTCACAATCCATATATATCAGTCTTTCCATGTGGAGCTAGAATTTTTATTATTGTAAGAGCTTTGCCACCCTTCTCCTCACCTTTTATAACCCTGAATATCCCACCTGCTCTAGAATTGGAACAAAGTAAGTGATATCTGCTCAATGGACTCCTTGTACACCCAAAGACAAAATATGGTACTATTTTTCAATTTTGTTTTTATCGTAGTTCTAATAAAATAGTGGTCAATAAAAATGAAAAAAACCCCATGAAATCATATATTCACATTTTCCTCAATTTGTTTTCCAAAAAGCTTTTACCCAAGCCTTTTTAAAAAGGAGATAATTATTGGAATTGAAATTACTATGTGTCATTTGTTTTATTTACATGTGACCTTTTGAGTATATGAAGAATATAATCATTCTAATATAACACCTTAGGTCTTTTCTTTCATGTTTGGGGATATTTCCTTCCTGTGATAGGGTTACCTAGTTTTCGTCTTTTCTCCCAGTCTTGTGATACAACAACAGATGTCCTGATTCTGGAGAGGAAGACTTTCATCCTCTGAAGCCCTCCATTGGAACTAGTAGCCAGCACTAATCTCTACTGCATTGGTCTTAAAGCAGCTGCCTGCCATTTGGATAGAGTAGGAAGGTATGCATGCATCACATGTACCAGTTGTCTGTCATAAAGGTATCTTGAAGGCAGGTGTGCTTCCCACACAAGGTGGTCCTAATTATTGAATATCCTCTAATAAATTTGGAGGTCAGTGTATTGCTCCAAGTGCCCCATTCCACGGCTTGCTCCATATTCTTTGCTTGGGGCCCTTTCTTTTCACCTATCTTGTTTTCTGTTAGGACTCAGTATCTCATTTAATATAGCATCACAGGACCATAGATTTAGAATTTAAATGAATCTTATGTTATGGAGTACAATTTTTCCTCATTTTCTGGATGAGGAGGTTGAGGCTAAGTTACTTGCTTAATGTTACCCAGCTAGCGAGTGACCGAGCTAGGATTCAGAATGGCATCTTTTGACTCCAAAATGTAGCATTCATTCCAGCTATAGAAACTGGAAGAATTATGTAGTTGACCTCCATTAAGTATATGACATTTCTATTTCTGCCTCAACCAAGTGATTCTTAATTATGTTCCAAATGCAAACTTGTCTCCCTCCTAGAAATTAGGCAAAGGGGCTGAATGGATACTTCTCCACTGTCTAGAGCTTTAGGGACAAGCAAGTTAATATTGCCAACAAAAAATAAAAACAGATGAAGGATTCCAATGGGAAAACAAAGAATAAAACATATCTAAAAAGGCAGAGGGAAGAAAAAAATTTGGAGGGTGGAAGAATATGACAAAAGAGATGGGAAGGGAAGAAGAATCATAGAGCACTTGGAGGAAAGTAAGAAATATAGGGCACTTATTAAAGAGGAGAGAACTTATCCTTCTGAGGAAGAAGTAGCTCCTTGACCTCCAAGGAACACTGATGTAGATCTAGAGGTGATATCAGAGAAGGGATCATCCAGGAAGAGCTTGAGAAAGAACACATGAGGAGTGGTGATTGTTGAATCTATGCTAAATGGTACTGAGCCTTTTTTTCTTCATTGGCTAACATTGTAGAGGTCTACTATTTCCTTGGGATTGTGTGGAGAACCTCCCAAAACTTGTCAGTTGTTAGTCAATAAAAATCAAGTGGCTGCTATGTGCCAGGCACTGTGCTAAGAGATGAGGATTCAAAAAAGTCAATTCCCTGCCTTCAAAGAACTTACAATCTAATGGGGGAGAAAAGCAAACAGATATGTACAAAATATCTGTATACAGGATAAATAGAAGGGAAAAACTTAAAAGAAGGAAGGCACTAGAATTAAAATGGGTTGGAAGATGCTTCCTGTAGAAGAAAGGATTTTGATTAGGACTTAAGGGAAGTCAGAGAAACCAAGAGGAGGGAGAACATTGGAGGCGTGAGGGACAGCCCAGTTCTGGTGATTTGTGTGGGTATGAATGATTCTGGCAGAAGAAATACAGAAAGCACTGCTGAAGTTTATGAAGACTTAGATAGGAAACTGAAAAATCTTAGGGCATACGGGTTATTTTCAGGACTGCTGCTGATGGAGGGTAAGGGAATCAGAAGACAAAGGCAGGACTGAGAAATGAACAGCTGGGGATGGTAGTGGTTAAGGATGAGATTTGGATTTCTAGTCCATGGTTTAACATAAAAGGAGAGGCACCTAGGTAGGAATGGAGTACACATACAAAGAACTCATAAGGAAGTATTCTCCTAGAGTTTTACAAATCTGATTAAAAGGGTGTTTGAAAGGTGGAGGGAGAAAGTTGATTAAATACACTTACCATGTCACCGTAGAAGGAAGCTATGATGATGTAGGAGAGCAGCTTTAAAAATTTTTTTGGTTTTAAGATTCTGTTATACTGTTAAAAAAGCTTTTGTTTATGTGGGTTATATCTATTGATATTTACCATATTAGATATTAAAACTGATAAAATTTTAAAATATGTATTTATTCATTCATTTAAAATAAACCCATTATATCTTAACATAAATATATTTTAATGAAAAATAACTCTGTTTTCCTAAAGAAAAAAATAGTGGGAAGAGTGGTATTATTTTATTTACTTTTGTAAATCTCTCAAATGTCTGGCATGATAAGAAGACAACTGGATCCTCCCAGCTTTCAGTCTGTTGTAATATGTTGTTTTAGTTGAAGTATATGAAGAAAATCTGGCTTCACACACATAATTGTGGATATTCTTCTTTGATACTATACCACACCTCAGAAAGTGGTAGTTTTTTAAACGTTAGTTGCGGTGTAGAATCTGAAACCAGATCAATGAACTTTTCATATTTTGTTACATTAAAATCCATTGGTCTGTCTTGTACTTTGAATGGATCTTTCACCTATGCATTTTGTAAAATCATGCATTGGTCACTGAAAAATATTGATTGACTAAGTTAGACATATCTTCCAAAAGCAGACATATTTCATTATACTATGTAAAAATCACATTCATTAATATTGCTATTGATATCATCAGAAGAGCTTTCAGTATGGGAAAGCTATTAAGTTCACAGTAACAGATACAAGTTTTCCAAAGCTTGAGTTTTATCATTGTCAACAAATACTGTTAGTTGTTTTCCTTGAAGTGACAGGTTTACTTCATTCATTTGTGAGGAAATGTCTGTCAGGCACTCAAGTCAGAATAACCATAGTTTGTCCATGATTCTTTCCAATAAAAATGATGTTCTATGAAAAAAGTGGGTAGTTTAGCTCACAAAACAAACTATCCCATAAGGGCTTTTCTTTAAGCTACCATCAGACTTTGGTATGAAGCAGAAATGTGTTACATATACTTCCTATTTTTTCCATACAGATTATTAAAAATATATGTACTTAGGGTCAAGATTTAATAAAATTATTAGTTTTTATTGCTTCATCAAGATGTTCTTTTTTGGGGTGTGTGTGTAGTGGTGTGAAGATTACAATGACTAAAAGTACAGTTTGATGCTTCTGCCTTGGCTCGTGCTAATTTTAGCCACTACTGCTTTTGTACCATCAGTGAAAATGTCAGCACAGTTGTTTCAGGACAAACCGTGAAATTCAAAAAAAGTTATTCAATACTTTGAATAGTTCAGTACCACTTGTGTTTGTTGCCAAGGATTCACACAAAAGAAGATCTTCGATGATTGGTGGGTGCTGATAGCAAACAAACACAAACAAAACATCACGTCCAGTCAAGTCTGTAGATTCACCAATTTGTCAGGCAAGTATACAATTCTGCAGACTAGGTATTAACTCAGCCTTCACGTTTGTAGCTAAATCTTTAACTCACAGGTTATGTAGGCTCTGAAAAACACTGGACAAGCATGAGAAAATGAGGGTGACAAAGGCAAATAGAACGTAAGTGTTATTCTGAAGAGTTTGGACCTTATGGACTGCAAGAAAGTTCCTGGGGACCAACAGGACTACACTTTAAGAACCAATGGTATAGGAAGATGAATAGCAGTAAAGATACCCAACAAAATCCAAGAAAGGATCCACCACTTAAGTTCAAGGTCTCAGTTGTCTATGTACAAATATACAGCATATGGATAATAAGAAGGGTAAAGTAGATATATTAAGGGGAAGCAAATTTGACTTCATAGATATCAATTGAGAAGCACTTTTGTTAAGCACTTAAGGGCGGCTAGGTGACATAGTGGACAGAGTGCTGGGCCTGGAATCAGGAGAACTCATCTTTCTGAGTTCAAATCTAGCATCAGAGACTCCCTAGCTGTGTGACCCTGGGCAAATCACTTAACCCTGTTTGCCTTAGTTTCCTCATCTGTAAAATGAACTAGAAAAGGAAATAGCAAACCACTCCAATATCTTTGCCAAGAAAAGCCCAAATGGAGTTTCAATGTATTAATCAACTTGAACATGGCCAATGTGAGATTTTGCTTTGCTTGACATTTGTACTAGAATTTACTTTCTCATTTTGTTTAATGGGGTGGGAGGGGGACACAATGTGGGAGGGAGAGAAAATAAATGCTTGCTAATTGAAAAAAAAATTAAGAAAGAGATTCTAACCTTGAGAGGCTAATATTTTTATTTTAATATTCATTTTCATGCAGGAAGCCCTCTGTAGTCCCTTTTTCTGACCTACTGCTGTAGGTCACAGGGATATACCCTTTTGCCTCTGGCCAGCCATCAGTTGAATATTCCATGACCCCTCAGTACCATTGCATGAAACCCTGCCTCACTTGATTTCTTGGAGCACTTTTAGCCATCCCAGTTAAATGCCTCATGCCTGGATCCCATTCCTAGTGGATCCAAGTTGTTCAGGGCAAGATAGGCCTCTATGAATATTTGTTTGGCCAAGGGAAAGTACACATACTTGTGTTGAAAAGATATTAATTCTGAAAAAAAAGTATGCACTTACACACATCCAACTAAATTCTCAGATCTTAGGTATTAAATTGACTCTTCACAAAACTTAGTATTTAACCATTTAAAGTAAATATCAGCAGAGGTTCTGGTTATGCTGCTAATGATTTTTATGTGTGAAAAACTACTTTCCTTATAGGTAAAGCTGACAAAGCTTACACAGAATCCAACTACCATGTAGTAGCCTAGTCCATGGAATAATTTGGATCAATAAATCACTACTTATTTATTTTACTTACCGAAGATGCACAGCATGGCAACTGGAGTCCATTCAGATCTTTGATGAACTTACGACTGTGATATTCATTCGGTTTTTGTAGCCTTCGTTGAGGATTTGCTGATTGTTCATACTCATTGAGTGATATCTTCCTGTTTCTGTTTGCCTGGAAGTCATTGGAGTAAATGTCTACGACATTCATCACATATCAAAAAATGATAAAAGTTATGCATAATTGGGATAACCTTTCTGCAGAGGGGAAATAAATTTTGTTTTTATTCTGAATATATTTACTCTACATATGCATTATCTTCCTGAGAGTAGGGATGGTTTTGTTTTGTTTTGTTTTTGTATCTCCAGCACCTGACCCATTGTGGGCATTTCAAAAATGTCTGTTGATCAATTGAGCTAGTTCTGAGATTGGCAGCAGGAGACCTGGGTTAAAATCCTTGCTCCAATAATTCCTAGATATGTGACTATGGATGAGTGACTTAACCTCTCTGAGGTTCCATTTCCATATCTTATGGGGAAACTAATACTTGTGATGGAAGAGTTGTCAGGATGGAAGCCCTTTGTAAACCGTAAAGTGCTTCATAAATGTAAATGGATATTGAGTGTTTTTTTTTTCCAGTAGAGGTGACAAGTTGCTGATCTATCCACTCTCCATTTTCAATATTCCTGTGACCAAAAGTATACATTTGTAAGATGTCCAGCTGGGTTAAGTAAGGCACAAGAACTGTGCCCAGGAAACTCTAGCCATGTGGATATACAACTCCTGGCTTAGACTTGATTAGGTTCCGTTCTCTAATTACCCAGCTACAGGTCATATAAATGTGCTGAAAATTAAACTTCATAATGATGTGAAAGCTCATCTGTGATGTCTCAAATCTTGAAAATTATAGTGATGTTTGCTTCCTAGAAAAATAAACAAATCAGAGCTCTATTGTCATTTCACAAGTAAAACTTCGTAAACATCTAATTATACTTTCCTTGGTAGCATTACTTTTCAAAGAAGCCAAGGAGAGGGAGAGGGAAAGGGAGAGGAAGAGGGAGAGAAAGAGGGAGATTCTTGCCCTTAGTGTAACTGAGGAACAGCTGAGTTTCCATTTGGGTTTCAACACTTTTCCAATCCGTTCTATTTGTTATATTCTTAGATTGGTAAATACAGTCTCTTTGGTGCAAATGATTTTTCAGTAGTTAGGAGAATTTTTTTGGGGGCTGGTTTTCCCCTTTTTAGATACTCTGGTTCTCTCTACTCTTCCGTCACTCCCGGGGGTTTACCATGTTGGTGCAAGACTTAGTGTGGATACCCAGGAAGCTTTAGACCATTGTAGCTCAGTACCCAGAACTCAAAAGATTTGCCAGACTAAGCTTCCTTCAGTTGCAACAGGAGCATACCACATATAATCTATATGCTCTTCCACATCAATATCTAGTAGGTGGTTAAGGAATCCTTGTTGATTCATTGTTGATTGATGGAGGTAGAAAAACATGGAGAGTGTTATCAGAATACTCTAAGTGGCCTTGAGCAGGAGGTTCATGAAGTGGAAGTGTTTGCTACTGGGTTCTAGAAGTAGATTTGAGCCAAATCAGAGAGTTATGTTAAAAATCTACCTGCTAGATTGAATGTCTTTGGGGGAAAAAAATCCATATGGAAAGGCAGCATATATTTGGCCGTCTAATGGGTCATCTTTATTAATTCTTTATATATAATTCTGTCTGATACATATAGAAGGTTTGACTCCAAAGTAATGTGACTGATTTTTCAATAAGCAGTCCAGAACTTAGATCTATCTAAATAAAGGTTGTCTTCTCTATAGTAGTTACGTACACTCATTTCAGAGACACCGATACCACTTGGAATATTTGGGAACTCATCCTTAGGAATTGCCTTTACTTAAAATAAACATAAACAAACGTAGACCTATGATTTCATTCATGTCGGGAGCACCTGGTCAGAAGCACTCCTCTACCATGGCAGATGGACAGCTAGCCTTAGCATGCTACTTGGAGGCACTGAAAGGTCAGTGACTTGCCCAGATTCACATAGACAATATGTGGGGGTCACAGGGCCTGAGCCCCATTTTTCCTGATTCCAAGGCTGTCTGTCCTCTAGTCCGCAATGCCTCTCAATTATGTCCATGATTTTTTTTTAAATCAAAAGAAGTTAATATTTCTATCCTAACATTCATTATAAGCATAAAATTGGTTTTTATCATTGGCCCTCCTCTACAAAGTCTTTCATATAAGACTCATAAAAAGGTTCTGTAAGGAAGTCATATAGATCAAAAGATTCCTAGATTGTTTGAATTGGAAGGAACTTGAGACATTATCTACCTCAACCCTCTCATTTTGCAGGAGATGAAATTTAGGCCCCGAATGAAACATGGACTTACCCAACATCACATAGTTAATTAGTGTCAAAAATCGTAGTATGTTTCTTAAAATGTATTTATTTATTGCCTTTTTTTTTGGTGAGGAAATTGGAGTTAAGTGACTTGCCCAGGGTCACATAGGTAGTAAGTATCTGAGGCCAGGTTTGAAGTCAGGACAATGAGTCTTCCTGACTCCAGGCCTGCCACTCTATCCACTGTAACACTAGCTGCCATATAATATACATACATACATATACCTACCTCTGTGTGTGTGTACGAGTGTGTGTGTGTGTACGAGTGTGTGCATGTGTGCATGTGTGCGTGCACCAGGCACTATCCTAGATGCTAAGGAAACAAATAGAAAAGAAATGAAACAATTGCTACTCTCAAGAAATTGATTTTATATGTAAGCTATAGCAACTTGCACATAGAGGAAACCTAGTTAGAAACACTTTTAAAAAAAGTAATTAATTTATTTTTAGTTTTCAGCATTCACTTCCATAAACTTTTGAGTTTTAAACCTTTTCCCCTTGCCTTCCCACCTCCCTCCCCAAGATGGTGTGTAATCTGATATAGGCTCTACATATACATTCCTATTAAACATATTTTTACATTAGTCATGTTGTAAAGAAGAATTAGAACCAATAGAAGAAACCACAAGAAAGAAGAAAAAAAGGAGCATTTGCTTCTATCTGTATTCAGATTCCATAGTTCTTTATTTAGATGTGGATAGCATTTTCCATCATGAGACTTTTGGAGATGTCTTAGCTTCTTCCATTGCTGAGAGCAACTAAGTCTATCAAAATTAGTCATCACACAACATGGCTGTTACCATGTACAACGTTCTCCTGGTTCTGCTCATTTCACTCAGCATCGGTCCATGCAAGTCTTTCCAGGCTTTCTTAAAAGTCTGCCTGCTCATCGTTTCTTATAGCACAATAATATCCCATTACATTTGTATACCACAAATTGTTCAGCCATTCCCTAATTGATGGGCATCCCCTCAATTTCCAATTCTTTGCCACCATAGAAAGAGCTGCTATAAATATCTTTGTACATGTGGGTCCTTTTCCCATTTGTATTATCTCTTTGGGATACAGCCCTAGAAGTGCTGGGTCAAAGGGTATGCGCATTTTGTTTTTTGTTTTTTTTTCTTTTGGCTAGGCAATGGGGTTAAGTGACTTGCCCAGGGTCACACAGCTAGTATGTGTTATGTGTCTGAGGCCGGATTTGAACTCAGGTCCTCCTGAATCCAGGGCCAGTGCTCTATCCACTGCGCCATCTAGCTGCCCTGGTATGCACATTTTTATAGCCCTTTGGGCATAGTTCCAAATTGCTCTCCAAAATGGTTGGATCATTTCACAACTGCACCAACAATGCATTAGTGTTCCAATTTTCCCACATCTTCTCCAATATTTATTATTTTCCTGCTTTGTCATGTTAGCCGATCTGATAGATGTGATGTGGTACTTCAGAGTCATTTTGATTTGCATTTTTCTAATCAATAGAGATTTAGAGCATTTTTTCATATGACTATTAGATAGCTTTAATTTCTTCATCTGAAAACTGCTTGTTCATATCCTTTGACCATTTATCAATTGGGGAAGAAACCCTCTTTCTAATGTATAGACTTCACCACGTCAGTCCATGCTTAAAAATCTTTAATAGATTGGTATCATATTTAGAGTAAAATACAAACAGCGTTTTATTTAAGATAATGACTCATTGGGACCTGTGATTCCTATGATTATATTGGTTTAAGGAACTCCTCATGAAAAATGCCATTCTACCAAGGCACATTAGCACCAGTTCTAAGAATGTTAGCAGAAGAACTGAAAATGGAAATAACTGGCTCAGGGCCGCAAAGCCAGCATCCAGCAGAGACAGAATCTGAATCCAGGCCTTCCTGACTAGCTGAGGCCAGCTCTTTATCCACTATGCCATGTTGCCTCTCTATGTGCCAGGTAAGACCCCTTCACAATTTGACTCCAGCCTAACTTTAATCTACTTCCTTTGTCCAAACGACTACTAGCTATTAACTGATCTTGTTTTACCTTCTTCCTTACTACGCCATCACGTAAGCTTTCCTCAAGGTGAAGATCATGTATATCCTTTGCATCTCTGGCTGTCTGCTAAGGTACCAGTACTTCATGTCTTTCATGAAGAATTCTCTGGTCCTTCTTGACTGAAAGTGATTATTCTCTATTCATATTTTTATAACTATTTTGCCTAGATCTCTCCTTTGGCACTATCTCATTTTATCTGGTATCATACTTATTTATGTGTTCCTCACTGCTAAATTATAAGATCCATGGAGGCAGGACCATGTCTTTTTTTTTAAAAAATCCTACAGTGCCTTGCACATAGTGTGAGAAATATTTGTTGGATTGAATTTAACATTTACACCAACATACAAATATGCACCTCAGTTTTAGCACTTTGAAAGACCCGCAATTTGACCTCTGTAGGCATTCTCTAAAACAGCAGAGATCGTAGCCCTCCCTTGTCTGGTTGACTGTTTCCTGGAGTTGCTATGGCAACCCTCTGGCGATGTTATGGATACACAGACATGTACACATGTATGAGGCTTATCTATTTTTGAAATAAACATGATACACACTTGTATATACACAGAAAGACCAGAGTTCAAATGTGACCTCAGACTCTTACTAGCTGTGTGACCCTAGGCAAATCTCTTAACCCCTCTCTAAAAAACTAGAGAAGGAAATGGCAGACTCCTTCAGTATCTTTGCCAAGAAAATCTCATGCACAGTTGGTCCACAGGGTCACAAAGAGTCAGACATTACTGAACAACTGAATAGTAACAGCAACACATGGAGGAGACCATTTAGACATATTCTAGCTTTAACTTCAAATTCCTTAGGGTCTACTTAATAAACTAGTGAGAGAGCATTCCCTAAGGGGATAGGTTAAGGGGGACTGTCAAAACTCTCCATTATTTTTTTCTGTTTTTTTTTTTCCTTCTCTATCTTTCATGTATGCCATGGGCTGTAATGTTATCATGATGGAGGAAGTAACCATAGCTTTTATCTGATCCACTCCATTTCACAAATAAAGAAACTGAGGTATAAGATTTTCTGATACTATTATATTTTGAAGGAAGAATTTTAAAAATAAATCCTTTTACTTTATAAAATGAGAAAGGGTTAAATGAGATGGGACAGTTTAGAAAAACATGCCTTGTTTTTACTCTTTACGACATTAAAAAGACAAGAATAAAATAGGAAAATGTTTAGTATTCCCACAGGCTATTGTCAAACACTAGGTCCTCTTAGAGACGTTAGGACTCTGCCCCTGGAAATAAAGAATCATTCCTTTCCACTCCGTCATTCACTTACCAGTGTCCCAGCTCCTCCTTGATAGCTAAAATCAAACATCACCTCCGCGTGTGGCAAGCAGCTGTCCTTCTTGGTTTAGAGCTACAAGCTTGTGCTGGCATGGATACCAAGCTGCTCATTCCAGAAGGGTCGGTATGGAATGAGTGGATGTCTGCCAGAGCAATGGGAGGACAAAATAAAGGCTGAATGCCGTGTACCCGGAGAGCCTGACATTGGAGTACGAGAAATCTGCAAAAGTTCAAAAGGCCTAAGTGGGAAAGGTTCAGACATCTCGCCTCAGTCCAGTCAGTGTAACAGATAGCAGAGTCATATAGGACACACCGTGGCCTTAATCATACTCTTTCAAATAATAGATGAAAAAAATGGCTGTTCTGGGGCAATTAATCAATTAATCCATAAGCACTCATTAAGCACTCACAAGATGCTAGGGATGTTGATATGACTGCTAGTATAGAGTCTACACATGTGCTTCTACGAGGAGGGGCATGTTCAGAATTCTCGCTTGGAACACTAGAGAAACTTGTCCCTTTTCTGCTTCTGACACCAAAGGGGAGTTCTCTCCCTCCTCATCTCTGCTGCCTGCCTTCCATGGCTTCCTTTAAGTCCCAGTTAAAATCCTATCTCTCGTGAGAAGCCTTTCCCCATCCCCCCTGGATGCTTGTGACTTTCTTTGTTGATTATCTCTTATTTATCCTGTGTATACTTGCTCACACATGTTCACACATGTCGTTTTCAATCTGATTTTTTGTGACCCCCATTTGGGGTTTTCTTGGCAAAGATATTCTGGACTGGTTTGTCATTTCCTTCTGCAGCTCATTTTATAGATGAGGAAAATGAGGCAAACAGGGTTAAGTGACTTGCCCAGGGTCACACAGCCAGTAAGTGTTTGAGGTCAGATTCGAACTCAGGAACAGGAGTCTTCTTGACTTTAGGTCTGGCCCTCTATATGCTGTGCCACCTACCTGCCTCGGTTCGTCCATCGTTTGTGTGTTTCCTCCCCTGTTAGACGGAACACCTTGAGAGCAAGTAATGTCTTTTGCCTTTCTTTGTATCCCCAGAGCTTAGTAGAGTGCCTAGCACACATAAAATAATAAATTTTTGTCAATTTGACTTGCGAGTTCTAGTGTCTTGGAGTGGGGGGGGGGGGTCCAAGCAGTGCAATAGGAGTTGGGGACAAGGGAATAAGAATGGCAGAAAAAAGAGTAAGGAGCTAAAAGAGGCTGTGAAGCCGTATGTCAGTATGTTGGAAAGGTCCTTGGGAGCCTTTCATGGTCTGTGCCAACTCACACTCCATCCCAAGCCTCACTTGTCAGAGATGTCATAGAGCTGATTTTTGCTTCAGGAAAGGGATTAGACCAGATGACCTCTGAGGCCTCTTTTGACTCTGGAATGCACTGAAGATCTGTTCCCTAATGTAAAGGCTTTATTTTACCAGCCTACTCTGCCCCTAGCATTATATTAGTTGTAGGAAATGAAAACCGAAGTAGAAGATTTGAGTCCTGCCTCTTAGAAGCTTTCGGTCTCATTAAAGAAACAAGGTAAAATAATATATGAAACCATTGGAGATCTCTGGAAGTCAACATATAATTGTAGTCCTAGACTAAGGGAGGGTTCTAAGCTTGGTCCTAGATGAGGTTGGGTATGGTATCAGTATTTTGAGGTGGTTGGACTACTCTCACTCATGTATTTAAAAACAGTAAACTGGAGAGAAAATTGGAATGTTTTGTTGGTCCCCTGATTAATAAGGGGTGTTTTCTTGGGGAGAATGAAGATAGCTAACCTTCATATCAAAATAAGGACAACAGGGTCCATAGGATCATCGGAGTTAATCTAGAAGGGACTTCAGATATCAAGTTGTGCAACGCTTTCACTTTACGGAGTCAACAATTCAAAGATTTAGAACTGGATGGGACCTCAGGCTTGTCCAACTTCCATCTTTTGCATATAAGGAAATGGAGCCCATTGAAATCCAGTGACCTGCTCAGTGTCACACATATAACACACACACACAACCACACACACACACACACACACACACACACACACACATACACACAGATGTACATATCTATCTATTTGCATAGTTCTCAGAATCTTGGATTTGAATCAAGGTCTTCCATCTCCACAACCGATACTCTTTTTACTCCTTCAAATTGGTGACACAAGGAAAATGGTGTTCTAGCGAGACTGATATGGCAGTGTCCTATTGGGGAAGGGTGGTATAGAAAGCAGGAGGAAGAGAAGGGAGAAAAATAGAAAAGGAGGTCAGAAAAGGCTACTCTAGTGATTCAGGACCCTAGGAATTCTCACACGGTTTCCTGAAGTGAGTAACTACACGTAAGAGGAGCTAAGAAATGAATTTAATGACATGGTGAAACACAGTTGTCGGAATGGGTATTGCTCTGGTATGTTGGAAGACAGCTGCAACCAATAAACCAGCTTGACCTCAGCAAGTAAAAGTGTCCCACTTCCTTAACAAAGGTAAATCTGAGGCATAACTTGGAGCAATAGCAGATACTGGGAATAGCTGAGGCATCTGTGTATCATATGTTGTGTAGAAAGAACTACTGATCTATCTCCTTGTCCACTCTTCAAGAGACCACTTATCAATCTCATCTTCATCATTGGTGGCATTAAAATTATACCACTGAACCTCCTGGAAAAATCCTTCTGGGCCAAAATGATTCAGCCTATCTAGGAAAGTCTGATGATGTGATTGTCATGCATCCTGATATGTTCTTGGAAGACCAGTGATTGTGTTGGAAATTCTGTTTTAAATAGTCACATTCTCTCTATTTGTGAGATACAGTCCATCAGTCCCAATGGGTACTGTCCTGCTACAATGGAACCCAACACAAATCAACTTATCAATCAGTAAGTTCCATATTGATTCAAATATAGGCCATACTTCCTAAAATGAGATCTCTGAAAATAATATGTATATAAAGGGTGTTCCAAAAATCTTAGTGCAGTTTTAAGCTACTAGAGCTTAAATATACACCAAGCAATATAACTAATTTTAGGCCACACTTAGATTTTGTTTAAGACACATTTGAGGTGACAAATGGAGTATATATTTGGAGCATCATGGTATTGCCTCATAAGGATGTGGGAGTGAACCTGGATTCTTGAAGGCTATGCCCACAGAACATAGAGTTCTACCAAGCTAAAAAAGTGCTAGACTGTGTCCGAGGATCAAACCAACTAAATAAACAAAGGTTTCTCATTGATAGGTTGGCCAGTAGGTGATGAAATTTATGGCCACAGAAACCCAGGAAACAAAAACAATTACAAAATGAATTTCAGTTCTGTGTAGTCACTTTCCTTCTACTTTTGCAGTGATGGCAAAGCGGCAGAAAAGGGGCCAGGAGGTGCTAAGCATCACTCTAATTTTAGATTGTGTATAAATATTCATTAAACTGTTAGTGCTTTCAATGTGAGATCATTCACTCATGGCCAGTGAGGTGGCAAACTCCTTGAGGAATTGAATCACATGAATGTTGACATTTTTGCTATAAATAAAACCAGAAGAGATATAAGGAAGTTGGAGATAAATGGTAGGATGTTATAGAGGATGAAGAGATAGAGAAAATCTATGGAGAATGTGACAAGATACTCTTCCCCTGGATCCATGATATTTTAAAACATTTTGATGCCAATATAATCACTTTCCTTTGTATTCCTATGCATTTAATTTTATGTATTTAAAAAAAAACTTATTCTGGGAAAAGGGTCCATAGGTTTCCACAGACTGCCAAAGGGGTCTGTGACACATGAAAAGATTAGAACCCCAGTTCTAAACTAAGCCATGACTTTAGTGTGAATGTGGGCACAGTGGGAAAGGGTAAAACATATGTTGGAAAATATGGTTCAGCAGTAACAACTGATGCCAGTGGTTTGTAGACCAGTTAGAAAATTCATGCCCTCATGAGTACTGTCTTCACTAAGAGACTAAACCTTAACAGATGGGAAATGATTGATTGCTGATGTGAAAGTTATTTCCAGATCAATTTTCTGGGTGCAATCAAACCATGGACTAGTTAGACCAAAGGTCAAAATCAACATCAAATTAAAGAAAGAATAAATATTGTACCTGAGGACATGTATAATAGTTCCATTCCAGTCTATTAAAAAATCAGAAATGGATAAAGGAAAAGATATTTGACCTTGAGCATCACCATTCTTGCTAGACATTTTGCCAATGTAAAGCATTTGCTGTGATGAGGAGCCAAGGCATGGTCAGGTAGGTCCATTTGAATCACAATGAGTTTTATCAAACACTGGTTTTCTAATGCTGAATTTCAAGAAATCATAAATGAAACTACATGGGGCAAAAGAGATAATTGTCCCAGTTTTTTTTTTTAATGATAGAATAAATATGTAGAGAAGAGGAAAAAAAGAAATCTAGCCCATAAACCCCACTGGTAAGGGTATGATTCCCTATGTGGACAGAGGGAGAGGAGGGAGGGAGAAGAAGGAAGGAAGGAAGGAAGAAAAAAGGAAAGAAGGGAGAAATAGCTTACTCAACAGGGAAGTAGGAATGGAAACGTTTAAGAAAAAGGGGAAGGGGTGAATGAGAGGGAGGCAGTGGTCAGATGGAGGGAGGATAGGGCTGGCTACTTGAGAAGCGCACTGCCTTAAAGTAGCAGATCTTCGACTTGGATCCAGTTCCCATAACTCTTTCCCGTTCTTTTTAAAATTGTTAGCAGTTGACAAAAGAATTTCACAGCTTGGCCTCTTCCTGCCTTCCCAGGCTTCTTATACTTCCCTCCCTGCCATGTACCCTAGGAGCCTTCAAAACTGGCTTTCTAGGCTGTTCCTTGGCAACGGCGCTCCCTCACTCACCTGCATGCCTTTGCAGAGGTATTTCCCATGTCTAGGATGCTCTCCCTTTCCCCTCTGTCTCTTGGCTCCCTTCAAGACTAGGCTTGAATCTTGCTGCATGCTAGAGGACTTCCCCAGCCCATGCCCCCTTGAACTTTCCCTCTTTCTTTTTCTTCCTTTCTTTCTTTCTTCCTTTCTTTCTTTCTCTTTTTCTTTCTTTCTTTCTTTCTTTCTTTCTTTCTTTCTTTCTTTCTTTCTTTCTTTCTTTCTTTCTTTCTTTCTTTCTTTCTTTCTTCTATATTATCTATATACCTTATATCTGTATATTCTATATTATTCATATATATCTATGTTCTATATTCTTTATTCTATATTACTTTTTTTTTTTAAGGCAATTGGGGTTAAGTGATTTGTCCAGGGTCACACAGCTAGTGTCAAGTATTTGGTCTGAGGCGGGATTTGAACTCAGGTCCTCCTGACTTCAGGGCCAGTGCTCCATCCACTGAGCAATCTATATTACTTTTCATTTACACTGTATAGATCTCGTATGTACATAATTCTTTCAATGTTGTCTCCCTCCTCAGAATGTGAGTTCCTTGAGGGTAAAGACTGTCTTTTTGCCTTTCTTTGCATCCTCAGTATTTATCATAATACCTGATACATATTAAATATGGAATGAATGCTTTTTGACCATCTGCTGCTTTAGAACAAAGTCAACAGGTCACACAGGATTAAACCTATGGGAGCAATGAAATCCAGGTTCCTAGGCTTAAAAAGTAAACCAAACCAATTTATTTCAAAATTTCTGCCAGAAGTTACTTGGTCCCTGGGACATTTCCTGTTCTATACTTTCTTAAATAAAACAACATCATGCTTCTTGCGCACTCTATTTCCTGTTTCTTAGGACTGAAGGGGAATTATAATACAAACACAGTGGCCTAGGGGACCCTCAAGTATCTTATCCTAAAAGCTGCCAAAGACTAGCATTTCCCAATAATACTGACCTAGCAGCCTTTCTAACAGAGGATGAAACAGGTACTCCCCAGAGTTCTAAATGGATAGGTAGATGGGTAAGTAGATAGAGAAAATATCAAATGTTTACCATATGCACCCACAGTGCTAAGCATCAGAGATATGAATACAAGCAAGATAGTTTTTCATTGTGTCTGACTCTTTGTGACCCAATTTGGAGTTTTCTTGGCAAAGATAGTTGGAATTGGGTTGCCATGTCTTTTCCCAGCTCATTTTACAAATAAGGAAACTGAGACAAACAGGGTTAAATGACTTGCCCAGGGTCACACAGCTAGTAAGTGTCCTAGGGTAGATTTAAACTCAGGAAGATGAGTCTTTCTGACTCCAGTTCCAGTGCTCTATCCGCTGAGGCACCTAGGTACCCCAAACAAAATAGTATCTTCTCTAAAAGAGCAGAAGAGGGAAGACAAGACATAAAAAGGAGCTGGAGATCTGGAAAGTGACCTGGAAGTGGGATGAAGGCCTGAAACTGAGTAAGATGAGGCCAAAATTCAGGGTGGCTCCTGGTTTAGAGTCTCATTACTGAGGTGGGAAGGAGTGCAGATGTTGGCTTGAGTGCAGTCAAGTGGAGATGGAAGGTCTGGAGATATCCTGATGGTGGTGTTAGGAAAAGAAGAAAGTATTTTTAACCCTAAGTCCTCAGAATGAGTTCTAGGCAGAAATAGCTGAAATCATTGAGAGATCCAAGCAGAATATGGAGCCTTTCCTGTCTGATCCAAATGCAGGCATGGGATTTTTAGATGGTCTCATAGTTCCTTCCTAATTGTAAGTCCATATCTCTTTTCCCATTTATTTTTGAAATATTCCAAACAGCCAATCTATCCAAATTCCCTTTTTAAGCTATTTGCAATAATGTTTCAAAAGAGTCATTTCAACCTCTACTTGAGGATTCAGCATAAATAAATTCTGTCACATCTTATGCCGTGATATTTCACTTTTAAGGTAGATCTGTTTCTGAAAAGTTGTGTTAAATCAGATTTTTTTGGGGGGTGAGGAGAATGATCAAACAACTACTAGAACTGTGTTGCAGGGATGGGGAACCTGTGGCCTCCAGGCCACGTGTGGCCCTCTAGGTCCTCAAGTATGGCCCTTTGTTTGAATCCAAACTTCACAGAACAAATCCCCTTAATAAAAGCATTTGTTCTGTAAACTTTAGACTCAGTAAAAAGGCTGTACCCAAGGACCTACAAGAGTACATATAGCTTCAAGGCCACAGGTTCCCCACCCGTTCTAGGGAAACACTAATTTGAAGGGATACTTCAATAAACAGTGATGCAATTGAAGAGTCCTTTTATTTTGGAAATAAAAACAATAACTTCCCAATATGCGTGCTTTGTAAGGGTCCAATTTCATAAACAAGCACTAGTCAATTTACAAGTGGTTTGTGTTCCAAACATTTAATTGTTGACAGCATTATAAATGACAGTTCCGTTCTCAGGCCAGGCCAAAAAAGTTGTTTAACACATAAATGTAGCTGAAGTTTAGTGTTGTATGAATGTTAGTACTTATAGAGCCTAGTCACTGTGTTAATATTCTTTTTTGTCCCCAGTCTTGTTATTTATGCTTTAAAAAAGCATATTTCCCTTTTATCAATAACACAAAATGCAAACTTGTTAGCTTGACATTTAAAACCCTCCACAATATGGTTCCAACCTACTTCTACTACCTTATTTCATTCTGTCCCCCTACATTGGAGCCAAACATTACTAGTTGGTACCTCATTTTGTTTGGTCATTCATCCCTCCCTGCATTTGCTTTTGCTATTTCTAAAACCTGAAATGTACTCTCTCCTCATTTCCTGTTCCTAAAAGAAGAGGAATTCCTTTTTTAAAAAATTATTTTAGGCGGAGCCAAGATGGTGGAGTGAAAGCAGTGACTTGATTGAGCTTTCCCCCCCAGACCCATCCAAATACCTATAAAAAATGGCTCTAAACAAATTCTAAAGCAGCAGAGCCCACAAAAAGACAGAGTGAAACAAATTTCTAGCCCAAGACAATCTGGATGATTGATCAGAAAGGTATATTACGCCGGGCTGGGAGAGGAGTGCAGTTTGGCATGGCCGCGCGAACCTGGAGCAGGCCCCAGAGGACTGAATCACGGGCAGCAGTGGCGGTTTTCAGACTCCTCAATCCACGAACACCAAAGACAACTTAGAAGGTCAGTGGGAAAAGCCTGTTTCTGCGGTGCTGAGAGAGGAGCACTAGGTCTCAGATCCATTCCCTGAGGAATGTGGCCGGGGGGGGGGCAGCTGAGCTTCTGCCCCACAGACTGAGGGGGAATCCAATGGCTGATCAGAGGGGGATTGCAGGGATCTCTTTGCCAGGGCTGAGGCAGGAATCTCTTGCTTTGCTCGTGCTTGGATCTGGGTCACAGTTGTGGGTGGTGGTCCTGGGGTGAGGATGAGCGCTGGTGTGGTGGAGCTTGTAGTGGCTGTGAAGAGAAACCCCTCCTCACAGTTACAGGACAGAAAGGAGTACTTGTGGTCACTAATAGACTAGAGCACAGGCCAGAAAAGGAGTAAACACTCACCCTATATCATACTACCTTGGAAGAACTGAAAATTTACAGGTCCTTACAAGTATCTCTGAAAACAGCTGTACAAACCCCAAGCTTGGGACAGTACATTCTCCACATTGGAAGCAGACTCTTACCTTAACAAAGAGTTTAAAACTCAAGTAATTAGCCGGGATCGTGAGCAAGCAGCGCAAAAAGAGTCAGACTATATTATCTTACTTTGGTGACAAAGAAGATCAAAATACAACCAGAAGAAGACAACAAAGTCAAAGCTCCTACATCCAAAGCCTTCAAGAAAAATATGAATCAGTCCCAGGCCTTGGAAGAGCTCAAAAGGGATTTTGAGAAGCAAGTAAGGGAAGTAGAGGAAAAACTGGAAAGAAATGAGAGTGATGCAAGAAAATCATGAAAAACAAGTCAACAGCTTGCTAAAGGAGACCCAAAAAAATACTGAAGAAATTAACACCTTAAAAAATAGCCTAACCCAAATGGCAAAAGAGGTCCAAAAAGCCAATGAGGAGAAGAATGCCCTAAAAAGAAAAATGGGCCGGAAAAGGAAGTCCAAAAGACTACTGAAGAAAATACTTCCTAAAAAATTAGAATAGAGCAATTGGAAGCTAGTGACTTTATGAGAAATCAAGACACTGTAAAACAAATCCAAAAGAATGAAAAATTAGAAAACAATGTGAAATATCTCATTGGAAAAACAACTGACCTGGAAAATAGATCCAGGAGAGATTTAAAAATTATTGGACTATCTGAAAGCCATGATCAAAAAAAAGCCTAGACATCATCTTTCAAGAAATTCAAGGAAAACTGCCCTGATATTTTAGAACCAGAGGGCAAAATAGAAATTGAAAGAATCCACAGATCTCCTCCTGAAAGAGATCCCCAAAGGAAAACTCCTAGGAATATAGCCAAATTCCAGAGTTCCCAGGTCAAGGAGAAAATATTACAAGCTGCCAGAAAGAAACAATTCAAGTACTGTGGAAACACAATCAGGATAACACAAGATTTAGCAGCTTCTACATTAAAGGACGCAGGGCATGGAATATAATATTCCAGAGGGCAAAGGAGATAGGATTACAACCAAGAATCACCTACCCAGCAAAAACTGAGTAATCCTTCAGGGGAAAAAATGGTCATTCAGTGAAATAGAGGACTTTCAAGCATTCTTGATGAAAAGACCAGAGCTGAATAGAAAATTTGACTTTCAAATACAGGACTCAAGTGGAACATGAAGAGGTAAACAGGAAAGAGAAATCATAAGAGACTTATTAAGATTGAACTGTTTACATTCCTGCATGGAAAGATGATATTTATAACTCATGAGACCTTTGTCAGTATTAGGATAGTTGGAGGAAAAAAATTATATGTATGTAGATAGATAGATAGATAGATAGATAGATAGATAGATAGATAGACAGATAGATAGATAAATAGATAGAAGGCACAGAGTAAGTTGAAGATTAAGGGGTCATATCTGGAGAATAAAATTAAGGGATAAGGGAGGATTATACTAGGAGAAGAAAGGGAGAGGTAGAATGGGGTAAATTATCTCACAAAGAAAAAACAGAAAAGAAAAGTCTCTTACAGTGGAGGGGAAGCAGGGGAAGGTGAGAGGGAATGAGTAAATCTTATTCTCATAGGATTTGGCTTAAGGAGGGAATAACATACACATTCAATTGGGTATGGAAGTTGTCTTACCCTACAAGAAAATAGGGGAGAAGGGGACAAGAGAGCAGGGGGATGATAGAGAGGAGGGAAGACTGGAAAAGGGTGTAATCAGAAGTAAATACTTCTGAGGAGGAACAGGGTCAAAAGAAAGAATAAATGGGAGGGCAGAATAGGATTAAGGGAAACAGAGTTAGTTTTTCACAACATGTCTACTATGGAAGTGTTTGCATAACTGCACATGTACAACCTATATTGAGTTGCTTGCCTTTTCAATGAGGGTGGGTGGGGAGGGAGGAAGAGAGAAAATTTGAAACCTAAAGTTTTAAAAACATATGTTTAAAAAAAAGTTTTCCCATGCTATCGGGAAATAAGAAATACAGGGAATGGGGTACAGAAGTCTATCCTGCCCTACAGGAAAATAGAAGGGGAAGGGGATAAGAGAAGGGGGGAGAGAAAGAAAAGAGGACAGACTAGGGGAAGGGATATTCAGAATGCATGCCATCTTGGGCAGGGGAGGGTGAGACGGGGTGAAAATTTGAAACTCAAAAACTTGTGGAAATGAATGTTGAAAACTACAAATAAATAAGTTTATATTTAAAAAAAAAACTAGGCCAAATGGTAAAAAAGAAGTACAAAAAGCCAATGAGGAGAACAACGCCTTAAAAAGCAAAATCGGTCAAATGAAAAAAGATGCACAAAAATTCACTTAAGAAAAAAAATTCCTTAAAATGTGGAATTGGCCAAATGGAAAAGGAGGCACAAAAGCTCACTGAAGAAAATAATTCCTTAAAAATTAGAATGGAGCAAATAGAAGCTAATGGTTTTGTGAGCAATTAAGAAACAATAAAACAAAACCAAAAGAATGAAAAAAAAATAGAAGACAATATGAAATATCTCACTGGAAAAACAACTGACCTAGAAAACATATCCAGGAGAGATAATTTAAAAATTATTGGACTACCTGAAAGCCATGAGAAAAAAAAGAGCCTAGACATGATCTTTCAAGAAATTATCAAAAAAACTGCCCTGATATTCTAGAACCAGAGGGTAAAATGGAAATTGAAGGAATCCACTAATCACCTCCTGGAAGAGATCCCAAAATGAAAACCCTCCAGGAATATTGTAGCCAAATCCCAGAGTTCCCAGGTCAAGGAGAAAATATTACAAGCTGCCAGAAAGAAACAATTCAAGTACTGTGGAAACACAATCAGGATAACACAAGATTTAGCAGCTGCTACATTAAAGGACCGCAGGGCAGGGAATTAATATTCCAGAGGGCAAAGGAGATAGGATTACAACCAAGAATCACCTACCCAGCAAAACTGAGTATAATCCTTCAGGGGAGAAAATGGTCATTCAGTGAAATAGAGGACTTTCAAGCACTCTTGATGAAAAGACCAGAGCTGAATAGAAAATTTGACTTTCAAATACAAGACTCAAGTGGAACATGAAGAGGTAAACAGGAAAGAGAAATCATAAGAGACTTATTAAGGTAGAACTGTTTACATTCCTGCATGGAAAGATGATATTTATAACTCATGAGACCTTTGTCAGTATTAGGATAGTTGGAGGAAAAACATTATATGTATGTAGAGAGAGAGAGAGAGAGAGAGAAGAGATAGATAGAGATAGAGAGAGAGAGAGGCACAGGGTGAGTTGAAGATTAAGGGGTCATATCTGGAGAATAAAATTAAGGGATGAGAGAGGATTATACTAGGAGAAGAAGAAAGGGAGAGGTAGAATGGGTAAATTATCTCACAAAAAAAAACAGAAAAGAAAAGCTTTACAGTGGAGGGGAAACAGGGAAGGTGAGAGGGAATGAGTGAATCTTATTCTCATAGATTTGGCTTAAGGAGAGAATAACATACACATTCAATTGGGTATGGAAATCTGTCTTACCCTAAAGGAAAATAGGGGGAAAAGGGGACAAGAGAGCAAGGGGATGATAGAGAGAAGGACAGATTGGGAAAAAGGGTAATCAGAAGCAAATAATTCTGAGGAGGGACAGGGTCAAAAGAAAGAATAGATTAAGTGGGAGGGCAGGATAGGATTAAGGGAAATAGAGTTTGTTTTTCAGAAAGTATCTACTATGGAAGTGTTTTGCATAACTGCACATGTATAATATATATTGAATTGCTTGCCTTTTCAATGAGGGTGGGTGGATAGGGAGGGAGAAAATTTGAAACCTAAAGTTTTAAAAACATGTTTAAAAAAAATGTTTTCACATGCTACTAGGAAATAAGAAATACAGGAAATGGAGTACAGAAGTCTATCCTGCCCTACAGGAAAGTAGAGGGGGAAGGGGGTAAGAGAAGGGGGGTAGAGATAGAAGAGAAGACAGACTAGGGGAAGGGATATTCAGAATGCATGCCATCTTGGGGTGGGGGGAGGGGTGAGATGGGGTGAAAATTTGGAACTCAAAATCTTGTGGAAGTAAATATTGAAAACTAAAAGTAAATAAGTTTATATTTTTAAAAATTGAAACAAAAATTTATTAACAAAATAAAAAAATAAACTTGGCCTTTGAATAGACAAAAAAAAATTATTTTAATTTTAATTTTTTTTTTTTAGGCAATTAGGGTTAAGTGACTTGCCCAGGGTCACACAGCTAGTAAGTGTCAAGTGGTTGGTCTGAGGCTGGATTTGAACTCAGGTCCTCCTGACTTCAGGGCTGGTGCTCTATTCACTGTGCCACCTAGCTGCCCCTCCATTGCATTCTTAATACACTTATTCACTCCTCATTCTAGTCAAACTGTTCTGCTGTTTCCATGTGGGATAGTCAATCTCCAGTGTTTATGTCTTCGCACAAGTCACCTATGTCTGAACCACCCCATCCTTACCTCTTTCATATTGAATCCCTGTCTTTCTTTAAACTACATCTTACCACCTCCTGCATGAGGCCTTTTCTAACTCCTCCCCCTCCTGTTATTAGTATGTTAGTCCTCTTAAAATGATTTTATGCTTACTAAGTTGCCTGCATATTTTTCCCTCCAATGGAATGTAAGCTTCTTGAGGGCAGGAGCTTTTTTTTTGGTCTTTATACTTTTAACACTTAGGATAGTACCTGGCACTTCAGTTTGTTGAGTTGAATTGAACATAAAGATGTCACATGGAGGAGTAAATCTGCCCTCTCCTTCAGGGAAACTGAGGACTTCTCCTACTCTGACCTCTGTTAATTCAACCCTGATTTGGGGAGGGGGAGATAGAACTCTTCCAGCTCCATGAACTGGTGGTGGTCTTCTGCTGGATAGGGCTGAGAGAATGAGGTGTGGGGTAAGGTAACTCTTAGAGGCAGTGCTCCTAGGGTTTGAAGAATGAGGTCTGGGGACAGGAGATGGGACTCCTTGCCAGGTCAAGTTCCCAGAAGCACTTTATGATCCTGACCAATAGCTCAAACACCTTCTCTCCTACAAATACACACACATACAATAATATTTCTCTTACTATAGCCTCCAAAGATTGGCTCACTGGTTTCTCTTAGATGAGATGACTTTCTCTTCCTGTTTTTATGCCTTGTTTCATGTTGCTATTAATTAGATGATAGAACAAAGCTATTTCCTTGGTTATTTCTTCACAGAATCTTATAAATTTTTAACACATGCATGGGAGACACTTTTTCTGAGGAAAGACTTTAAGACTGCTGGTATAATCATACAAAAGTTCTCCTTTCCAAAAATCCTGTTCCAATGTCTCATTGTGGCCAGGAAGTAATTTTGGGCTGTCAAAAAATAATGCTAGTAGAGCACAAATTTTTGCAGGTTCTTTTAAGTTGGAAAGAGATCATCATCAAGACTTCACTTTATAGCTAAGTATAGATAGGCTTTATACAAGAAGGTGGCCGGTCAACTGATGAATTTTTTTGATGTAACAATCCATGAAATTGTTAAATAAATATGTCTTTTTCTCAAGAATGGTCCAGCAACATTTCATGGGATTTTTTAACTTTCTTGGCTCACAGTTGCTCCTCTGTCCAGAAAACTTGGGAAAGTTTATGTGTGGTACCCCCTAGAGCATTGAGACTGATTTCTCATTTGGAAGCACACAGTTGATAATATTCAGAGCAAAGTGTTATTTTAAGAAGTAGGAGAATGAAGATAGAATGGGACAAAGAATGGGAGATGGACTTTAATTGAAAGCTTTTGAAATTGTGAAAAGAACTAGAGAGTGAATTTTGGGATCTGTGGGGGACACAGAAGGTGACTGTCTCTAGGAAAGTAGTTAGAGTTCCCAAGCTGGGACCAGACAGGAATATGACCTAGCAGTGAAGCAAGCTGTTTAACTCTTCCTGAACAATACTGACATTCATAGACGAAGCAGGGCATGATTCTAAGGGGAAAGTAGAAGTAAGGAGGACCAAGGCTGAAAGAGGACACCAGCATGGTCTAAGGCAAAGAAACTCCAGTTCAGGTACACTTCTATTGTAGGGATTTCCCTGCCGATGTCCATTTTGCTCTTTGCTGGTTGGACTTCAGTTCAAATCCCATTTACATACATGGCATGGCTTTTTGTTTTTTTTGTGAAAATGTTTGTTGTTTGATTGCTTGCTAGCAGGTAAGCTGACCCAAATCCCCTAAAATCAGATATTCCAACTTTTTTCTGGGTGGGGGTAAAATACATGATGTCATTACTGATAAATGTCCAAGATTGAATCCAGTTTGTTTTCCCTCAAATTGTACATTTGATTTGGTACCATCATACGTGTTTTTACCCAAATTAACATCATCAATGGTTTCTGGTTTTGAAACAATGATAGGATGTGTTCAACTTTGAATCAATTTCCAACTTTCTTAAAGAGCGTAGATGTGAAGGCAGAAATTAAAAATAGGTTTTTTTTTTAATGCTTATCATCGTTTTTTTAAATTTCCCTTGTTGTTTAGGGGTGTTAAATAGTTTTGGAACATAAAGTAGTAGATCTAGACTTGCAAGGGACCTTAATTAAAGGTCACCTAGTTAAACCCCTTGCTATGAGGAAAAAGAGTCACAGAGAGGTTAAATAATTTTCTGATGGTCATACAGATATGGGAAATCCAGGATTTGAACCCAGTTTGTCTGACTCCAAACCTACGTGCCTTCCTTCTGTTTCACAGCCAATTTAGAGTCAGAAGACTTTGATTTGAATCTCAGCCCTCAAACTTTGCTGAGTGGCCTTGAGTAAGAGACTTAATTTCTCTTTATCTCCTGTTTCTCCTTTTGCGAAGTGAGGAGGTTAAGATAAAAATAAAAGGCTGTTAAAATTCTAAAAGTTCTTAAAGTCATGGACACCTTTGACAATCTAGTGAAGCCATTCTCAGAATGATTTTTTTAGGTCATAATTTAAAGAAAAACTCAGTTTCATTTAGAGGTTATTGAAAATAAAGATGCATTTTTTCCATCAAAGTTCAGAGACCCTTAAAATCAACTGGGTCTGTGCACCCCAAATTAACAACCCTTGGACTACATGATCTCTGAGGTCCATTCCAGCACTAAATACTATAAACATAGACTTGCATGAGGAGAAAAACCACATGAAACCTGAAGGTTTAATTGCTTTCTGCTCATTTATGAAATCTCAGAAATATTTTGGTTAATATTTTTAGACTGCTAATGTCCAACTTCCTTTCACTGTTCTGAACCCATTTTTTCCTTCTGAGGCTAGTCTAAAAGTTGTCTTAAGCAGTCTCTGGGAGGAGATTTGTTAGTAAGATGCCTGCCGTTCCCATGCCAACGAATCCCATTTACCAAATTGGCTTCTTTGGGCTGTCAGGAGTGCCTTGACTTAGCTCCAGAAATATTTGAAACTTCCTTAAAACCTAAGTGGCCCTTCTGACCACACTGAGTTTCTGGTTCTCTGCAGAGTTTGTTTGGCTAAGCGCAAAGATCATATCTTCTGTACACCAGATCATTTTCGGTAATTGTTTTCCCGAAATGTAGCATTTATCAGCAGCCATGCTGCAGCTGCCAAAAAAAAAAAAGGCAGAAAGACAGAAGGACATCTGCTTTCCTGCTGTCAGATCCTCTCTGGGTCTCACATACACTTTGATCTTCAGCTTGGCTCTTTCAAGATATTTGTCATTAGAGATTGGGGACAGTTACCTGTTGTGGCTGGGAGGAAGAAACCTCTGTCCTCTCTCTGCAATGAGACTCCCAGAGTTGCCACATGTCTGGTACTGCCTTACAAAAATAGTTGGTAGGCTGAAACCTAAAGCTTTCCCCTGAAGAAATCAACTAAATCATGTAGCTAGAGTTATGCTCAGTTATCTCAGATGTCCATGTGACCCAATGTCTACGAATGGCAGTGAGATCATTTCTCAGCTCCTGGTAATCTGCTCTTGGCCTGGCTCAGGGAGTTTCCTGAGAATTAAAAAAAAAAAAAAGATAAACTTTCCAAGGAAAAGGCAGCCAGTGGCCTGGCCATTCTGTGTTCTGAACTGTCCTTTGGACTCTCATGAGCAGCTTTGTAGATGGAGGGGTTTCTTTCTTTCACCATTTCATTTTTTTCAACATTTTTTTCCAGTGGTTGCTAGGAAAGGAGTCTCCTTGTTTATTGGGCCCTAACAAATAGTGACAGCTGAGAGACAAATATGGTGTTCTCTTTGCAGGCTCAGGATGGGAAAGAGGCCAGTAATTAGCAACCTTTAAACACAGCTTCCTCACAAAGAAACCTTTGAGAGAGCTTTCTGGTATTGTACCTCTCCCCACTGCTTAGGGTCAATTAAAAAGGGGGCTGACATCATGCCTTCAATGACAAATTGCATTCCAGAGATCAGCCAATGTATTATAATTCAATGTACTTTTCAAATTTAGAGGAACACTGCCCATTGGAGATTACAAAGAAAGCCTTGTGCTCGGTTTGGGTCTCATTTTCAGACAGTCTCTTTTTTTTCCTAATCCAAAGGGCAATAGAAAGACATGTGGCAGGCATATGTAGGCATACGTGCCAATGGTGATTTCCAGGTGAGAAGTAGAAGGTGGGCTTGTCATGAAATGAAATTGTGATTCAATTGCAGAACATCCTGAAAGATACATTAGCATTCTTGAGACATTGAAAGCACTGAAGACCTCTAGAGCATGGCTGGGTAAAGTGTGGACGATTTGCATAAAAAAGAACGAATGAGAATTGCCCAGGCTCAGGAGGCTGAAATCGTGGATAGAGAGCCTGCATGAATGAGATTGCTGATCCATTTAATTACCTATGTATCGTTTCTCTGACTCTTAGACATCATCAGTCCAATCCTTTGACCTCTCCTTCAGAGATTGGAATGTAAAAAACCAACAAATGGTAGAGGGTGTAGATGGGTTTATTTATGTCTACCTTATTCTCTCCTCCCTATATTCATTATTTATTCCAGTTGAAGAGAATTTTTACCTCTTTGGGTGATTCTGCTTCTAGTGGAACTAATTCTAAGGAGAGAATTAGTCCATTTATTCAACCAATTAATCAACAAATGGTTGATAAAGGAGCTCCAATATGCTA
The DNA here is from genome assembly GCF_003287225.1 of Phascolarctos cinereus. NCBI lineage: Eukaryota > Metazoa > Chordata > Mammalia > Diprotodontia > Phascolarctidae > Phascolarctos > Phascolarctos cinereus. Next base: position 64,919,829 of record NW_027556402.1, on the reverse strand, counting down.
AACATCATGCTAGGTGCTGCAGGTATAAAGACAATAGCAAGCTTATAATCAATGTACTTATATATACAATTTATATATACACATATAAATGTATAGATGTATGTGTATATACGTATATGTGTGTATATGTGCGAATGAATGTAAACACATTTAAGGTAATGTTGGAAGGAAGGCACCAGTGGGGTTGCATAGGGACTATGAAAGAAGGTGCAACTCAAGCAGAGTCTTAAAGAAATCCAGGGATTTTAAGAGGTGGAGGGGAGGAGAGAGTGCACTCCAAGCATGGGGAAAAGCCTATGCAAAGACATGGAGAGGGAGCTGGGCCTGGAGTCAGGAGACCAGAGTTCAAATCTGGCTTGAGACACTTACTATCTGTGTGACCCTTGGCAAGTCACTTAACCCTGTTTGCCTCGGTTTCCTCATCTGTCAAATGAGCTGGAGAAGGAAATGGCAGGCCACTCCAGTATCGTTGCCAAGAAAACCCCAAATGGGGTCACAAAGAATCAGACATGACTGAAATGACTGAACAAGAATAACAGAGAGGAATCATCTGTACAAGGCTGGAGAGGTAGGATGTGGCTAGGTTGTAAAACACTTTAAATGCCAAAGGATATATTTGATCCTAGGGCAATAGGGAGCCATCGATTGATGAGGGGGATGCCGTGGTCAGACCTGTGCTTTATAAAAATCAGTTTGGTGTGATGTGGAAGATGGATTGGAATGGCTAGGACTTGTAAGATGGAAGTCAAGATGGAGGTCGCCGCAATAATTCTGGTGATAGGGCCAGATTGAGGAGGGTCAGGATAAAGTGGTGACTGGGTGGCTTTGTGAGTGGAAAGGGACCAATGCAAGGGATGTTGTGGAGGTAGAAACAACAAGATTTGGCAACTGATTGTATATGTAGGACAAATTAAGAGAATGCCACCAAGCAGGCAATGAATAAAAGAGATCCTTCAACCAAGATCTAGGGTCCACTTGGCCATTGGAATCCTTCATTTTGTAATTACAATGCAGATGAGGTTATTACCACTGCAGCTAAATAGAAGATGTTGAAATCAGCTCTTTAAAAATGGCATCCATTTCCAGCATCTGGGGCTTTAATCAAGGATCATCCAAGAGTCAAAATAAAATCTCAAAGAATCTCAAACTTGGGGAGTTTTCTCTCCCTTCAGGATGCAAAAGAAGGTGTCCTGATGGATAGAGTTGGTGGAGTTAGGAAGACGTGGGTTCAGGAACCACCCCTGACACAGGCTGGCTATGTGACCCTTAGCAAGTCATTCAACTTTTCAGTGCCCCAGGCAAAGCCCTCAAACTGTAGATTGCAAGATGCTGCTTATCAACGTTGGCATCTGATTTTAGTGGCATTGGGGATATCCATTGGACCTGTCACTGGACCAGCATTGGTAAAGACAGTTTATTTATCTGGGAGTGTCACTCCCAGATAAATAAACTGTCTTTACCAATGCTGGTTGGCATTGAAACTTATGTTGTTAGGGAGCTGCCTAGAGCATAGAGAGGTTAAGTGACTTGTCTAGGGTCACATAGCTACTATATTTCAGAGACATGCCTGTAATCCAGGTTTCTGCTTTTGAAGCCAATTATGCCACAATGATGGCTCTTAGAAAATCTAAGGAACCTAAGTGATAGGTAATTTGGGGAAGAGAGACTTGACATCTTGGCTTCTTTCTCTGATTTTTCACTGGAGAAAAAAAAAACAAACTACATCTTAGAACATTAAAGGCAGAAAAAAAGAGCCTTAGACTTAGAATAAGGTTCAAGTCTCACCTCCATCCCTTACTAGCTGCGTGGCTTTGGATAAGTCACTTAATTTCTCAGATTCCAGGTAATCATTTTCATAAGTGGGACAAGAATGCTTTCATTAGCAACCTTACCAGGTTGTTATGAGAAAAGTGATTTATTAATTTGTGTGCCTAAGTGGGCAACCTGACACTTAATCCCAGGTTTCATGACTTAACCTAGAAGGGACCTTAGAGGTTACCTAGTCTAAGTCTCTCATTTTACATATAAGAAAACTGAGACCCATAGAGATCAACTAACTTACTTAAAATCACATAGCAGTAAGTGGGGCTAGAATTTGAACTCAGGTATTATGACTCTACATTCAACATTCTTTTTGCCCCACTATGCTATGGCCTACATGGATGGAATGTATACTCATACCATTGAAATCATAGATTGAGATATTAAATATTATTATTATATTTTAATTATTAAAAAGCTAAGAACTCTTTAGTATATGTGTGTAGATACATTTGAATTTAAGCTTCTTGTGAATAGTTTGCATCTTTGTACTTGTATTCCTAGCAACTAGTACTGTGCTTGGCACATAGAGAATGCTTAATACTTATTGATTACTGGATAAAAGAAAATTTGCTATATGTATATCTTTATGAACTTTCTCCATATTTATCTCTATCTACTTACCTTTCTATCCACCTGTCTATCTATCGATCTACCCACCAACTCATCCATCCATCCATCCATCCAACCACTGAATTATTTATTTTTAAAAGCTATAGGTTTAGCTGTTGGGGGGAGATAGTGAGTTTTAAGTGTTAGGCAGTTTTCCCTATCAGAAACTGGAAATCCAAGTTTGGAAGTTCAGGGGAGAACAAGGGATAGATATGAGAACACTGTTGGTTAAAACAAAGTTCTTATTTAGCTAGGAAGAGTTAATGATTGATCTTAAGATGTTCAAACTTCATGTAAGTCTTCATGGTTTTTTTGGATGCCTTGCAATATATACAAATCTAAGTTCTCTAGTTATTTAAATCATTGTTATTTTGTGTTTAGATTTCAACCTTATTTTGAAGATAAGGGATGATAAGATTTATTTTCTAAATTGTATTTCTATCTTGGCACAATGCTCACATAAACCTCGTTTGGAACACAGGTGGTTGTGTTTCATTAGGCCTGATTTTACTAAAATGTTGAAGCTGCTCCCTCCAAGGTCACCAGTGCCCAACTCATGGCCAAGTCCGATGGCCTTTCCTCAGTCCTCATCCTCTTTGATCTTAGTGGAAACATTTGATTTATTTTACCATCTTTCCCTGGCTGGAATTCTCCTCTCCCTTGGCATCTGTGATGTGGATCTTTCCTGGTTTTTATCCTTCCTCCCTAAACGTTCCCTCTCAGTCTCTTTTGATGGATTTCTTGTCTCCCCTGCCTTTTATCAAGTGTCATTTCTGTCTTCACCCCACTTTTGTTTCTTGATATTTTCTCTTCGGGTCATCTTATTCTCTACTCCCAAAGCACTGATCAAGCCTTCTATACCAAGGGCTCTCAACTCTTAAGCTTTTTCTGTTTTGGATCCCTTTGGAAGTCTGGTGAAGTAAATGGGCCTTTTTTTCAGAATAATGTGGGGATTTTTTGTCATAATTGAAGAAAATGCTAAATTTCAGTTAGAGATTAGTGAAAATAAAGTAATTTTTTCTAATACAAGTTTGTGGACCCCCTGAAATCTACCCCTAACCCCCCAAGAAGAAATTGGTGGCTCAGTGGATAGAGTTCTAGGCCTGGAGTCAGGAAGATCTGAGTTGAAGTATGGCCTTCAATACTTACTAGCTGTGTGACTCTGGGCAAGCCACTTAACCTCTATTGGTCTCAGTTTCCTCTTCCATAAAAATAGGATAATGATAGCAACTACCTTGTAGGGTTGTCATGAAGAACAAATGAGATAATATTTGTAAAAAGTGCTTAGCACAGTGCCTGGCACATAATTGATGCTATATAAATGTTTATTCTTTGCCTCCCTCCTCTGTGGGGTCCATCAACCCCAATTTAAGAAACTCTGTTCTGTACAAATGCCTCTGAAATCTGTATATCCACCCCTGGCTTCTTTCCTGACCTCTCATCTTGGATACCCAGCAGCTGATACCTAGAACTGGCCAACACTTAACACTTGTTATAGTCAATTAGACTGCTATATGGCGCAGGAGCAAGCCTTGAGTGGAAATCTGGCCTCTGACACTTACTAGCCTTGTGACTCTGGACAAGTCACATAACTTCTGTCTGCTTCAGTTTCTTCAACTATAAAATGGATATATTGCAGGGTTGTTGTGAAGATTAAATGAGATATTTATAAAATGCTTATCACGGTGCCTGATACATAGTATATACTCAATAAATGTTTGGTTCCTTCCTTCCAAACAAAACCCCAACCTTTTTTATTTCTGTTGCTGTAACCACCATTATGTTATTTATCCAGCTTTGAAAATTCAGTCATTGTTATTTTTCTCCCTTTACATTGAATCATTTGACACTAATAAAATCTGGCTGACTTTTTCCTTGAGAATATTTCTTGAATCCATTTTTTTCTATCATTACTTCTCACCTGAACTATATAAAATATCCTACTTACTAGTCTTTTTGTGAATGACTTCTTTTTTAGTCTATCCTCTGTGATACTGCCAAAATAATTTCCTAATGCATTGGTTTGATCATATAACTCTTCTGCTAAAAAAAAGAGAGTCCTACTAATTCTGCCTCTGCAACATCTGTGGCATCTGTCCCCTCCTCTCTATTTCCATGAGTGCCAGCCTAGCAAAGGTTTTCATTACTATTCGTCTGGATGATTGCAAGAGACTGCTAACAGGCATTCTGGACTCCATTCTTTCCTACCTCCTCCAGTCCATCCTCTGTACTACTTCCAGACTAGTCTTCTTCACTCCCAAATCTTGTTAAGCCATATCTCTGAACATACCCCTTGCATGTCTCTGTATTGCCTACTGGCACTTAAGGCTTTCCATGATTTGGTTTAGCTTTATCTAATATTGCTTAAGAGGTGGTAAAATGGGTTTGGAGTCTAGAAGACCTGAGTTCAAATCCTCTCTCATACACTTGCTAGCTATGTGACCCCGAGCAAATAATTTAATTTCTCTTTGTTTTAGTTACTAACTATGGAAAGGAAAAAATGGGTGAACTTTGAGCACTCTAGTATACTGATCCTTCAGTCCAGAGAAAGGTAAACTGAAAACATTCCTTATATTAGCAGGGAACAGTTTCACATATGACTCTCTCATTAGGGCAATTAAAACCATCCTACGAAGGAGGGGTATAGTATTTGGATTAAATCAAATATATACAGTTGGTAGAATTACCTTATTCAAATATTATTTTTGCAGAGATATTATCCTATTATTTAATGATTATTTAATTTTACTGGGTTGTGGATAAATTTCAGGATCATCTAATTCCAAGGAAATTTCAGAGTAAATCAGAAATTAAGATTCAGATAGATTTAAGAGAAGTGATGGTGGAGAGGGGTAGAGACAACTAGAGTCTGACTGAGTAATGATAGTAAAACTTAAGCTGAAGATCTTTGCTCATGCTCACATAATTGTATTTCTTTTAATTTTGTTCTCATTTATATTCTTTTAAATATGGTATTATATTATTATTTATCCTTAACTGTCTTAATAAAGAAACTTTATTTTTATTGAAAATAATTAAAGGCAACATGGCATAATGGATAGACAGCCAGCCTTGGAGTCAGAAAGACCTGAATTCAAATCCTGCCATTGACACACACTGTATGTGAGATCCTGGGCAAGTCACTTAACTTTTCAGTGCCTCAGGTTACTTTCTAAGACTTTAAGTGGAGTTGGTGCAGAGTTTCTCCAATGGTACCATCCTAAATCAATGATGTCATAGATCTAGTTGCTGCCCTCTTCCACCCCCCAATACAAATTACTTTAAGACTGACAAATCGCTTTAAACAATTTATCTCATTTGAAGAGCATACTGGAGTAAATAAGACTTAGATAGTCATACCTATGGCATATGTTTAAATAAACATAGGCATTAAATAAAGCAACTGAAATGTTCATACCCTTGGACTGAGAAATTCTACTGCTAGACATCTATTCCAAGGATGTCAGTAATAAAAAGGAAGGGCTCATGTTCAGAGTTTACAAAATACAGGGTGGCCCAAAAGTCTTGGTGTAGTTTAAAACTAGTAGAGCTTGGGGCAGCTAGGTGACGCAGTGGATAGAGCACTGGTCCTGAAGTCAGGAGGACCTGAGTTCAAATTTGACCTCAGACACATGACACTCACTAGCTTGTGTGACTCTGGGCAAGTCACTTAACCCCAATTGCCTCACCAAAAATAAATAAATGAATTAAAAATGAAAAAAAAACCTAGTAGAGTTTAAAACTCCAATACATTCAGTATACAGCTGTCAAAGAAAATTTTCTTAAATGCAGATGTAACTGGGCCACTCCCCCACTCACTTAATTTCCGTGGTTCCTTATTAAGCCATCAGAGCTTAAAATTGCATTAAGACTTTTGGGACAACCTGTCCTTTCAAAATGTTGAAAGAAGGCATGTTCTGCATTCAACTAGATTTTAAGCTCCTTAAGATCAATAGATGGACCAAGCTATCTATTTCCCTTTTTTTCTTCTCCAAAATCTGTTAAAGCTTTGCACATGGTGTTTTTTCAATAAATTTGTTGTTGTTCAGTTGTTTCTGTTGTGTCTGATTCTTCGTGATACCATTTGTGGTTTTCTTAGCAAAGATACTGGAGTGGTTTGCCGTTTCCTTCTCCAGTTCATTCTAAAGATGAGAAACTGAGGCAAATGGGGTGAAGTGACTTGCCCAGGGTCACACAGCTAGTAAGTGTCTGAGTGCAGATTTGAACTGAGGAAAATGAGTGTTCCTGACTTTAGGCCTGGCACACTATCCAGTGTACCACTTACCAGCCCTTTCAATTGCTGATTTTTCCCCTTCTATTTTTGTTGATACTTTGTCAACATCCTTTTTCCAGGATCATACTGTGGTGAGTAGGTGATTGGATTCTTGGAAACTGCCCCAACTTGGCAGCTTCTGCCAAGCTAGAAAGCTTTTTAGTATGGGCCTGGCTATGGACTGTGTTGTGTGTTGGGTCATCTGAGGGCAAACCTAAGTAAGGTTTTCTAGGTTCATCTTGAGAAGAATTTTGTTAGCCACAGCTATTCATTGATGAATGTCTCCTAAGGCATGGGTGCCTCACTTTTTCTTACCCCACCTTTCCAGGTGCTTGGCAACTCTTACTGTCTACCTCCACATCTTCCACATCTGACCCATTCTTTCCACTCACACAGCTAGTTCACATACTCAAAACCTCTAGCCTAGATTATTGCAATAGCTTCCTAATGGGCCTGCCTATCTCAAGTTTCTCTCCATTCCAATCTATCCACTATGTAACTGACAAAGTGTTTTGTCTTAACACAGAACTTCCTGCGTATTCCACTCCTCTATCAATTCTAGTAATGCCCTATTGCCTCTAGAATAAAATGTGAATTCCTCTGTTTAGCTTTTAAATCTCTTTGCAATTTGGTCCCAACTCATCTTTTCAGCTTCACTGAACATGTTTCCCTTCCCTGGGATCTGGCCAACTGCTCTCCTCTCTGTTCATCACATAAAACTTCTTACCTTCCCTCTCTGTGCTGTTCTGCTAGACACCCCCATGCCTGTAATGTATCATCACACTTCTCTACCTCACGGAATCCCTTGAAGATACCACTTGGACTCCATTTTCTACATAAAACCTTTTCCTGATCCTATGAACTGCTAGTGCCTTCCCTGCCCAACTACTTTTTATTTAATTACTTTGTACTTAGTTGTATTTATTTTTTGTATTTTTATGTATTTTTAAGATATTTTGTATATTTATATTGTTCACATATTTTATATATTTATATTGTTCTATATGCACTTATTCCCCCTCCTTCCCAAATTGTAAGTTCCTTAGAGGAAGGGATTGTTTCATTCTTTGTATTTTGTATCCCTCGTGCACAACACACTGCTTAGCATACAAGAAGGTGTTTAATAAATGCCTGTTGATTGGTTGAGCTTCAGCTTATATTATTTGCAGGAATTGCCTCATGGTGATTTCATGGTATGCCATCTTTCTTTCTAGCAGGGTTATACACGACTTCCTCTGATATATCCTATGGTCCAGACGAGCTATCTTACTCTGTCCTTTTCATACATCACACTTCCATGCACAAGGGTCCATCTCTCACCTCTGTATCTTCGCAAAGACCCCCATGCCTCCTCCCCTCTACCTCTTGGAATCTTTAATTCTCTTCCAGGCTCAGTTTTAGTCCCATCCTCTCATCAAGAGGCCTTTCCTGATTTGCTCATTTCACAGGATTGTAAGATCATAGATTTCGAGCCAGAAGGAAATTTTGAGATCATCTAGAACACTTCTTTCGTTTAACAGATGAGGAAACTGAGGCCCATAAAGATTAATCAAGGCCACACAAGGTCATCCCAGGTCATATAGTTAATAGTAAATGGCAGAACTTGGATTTAAATCCAAACTATCTGCCTCTAGGTCCATCTCTGTATCTACTGTACTACACTTCCCCTCTCATATTATTGTTCCCCATCCCACTCTTTAATCACTGTATATTTGCCTATAAAGATATATACCCTATATTGTTCTGTGAAAGGAAAATGTTATTATCTCCAGATAGAATATAAGCCTTCTCAAGGCTTTTGTATTTGTCTCCTCAGCACCTGACATAGTGCTTGATATATTGATTGATGGCTCCTGGGAGTGCTCAAGTATTGAAGTTTCCATTGATAATTTGTTGTTTTGTGGTTGTTCAGTCATTTTCAAATGTGTCTGATTTTGGGGCCCCATTTGGGGTTTTCTTGACAAAAATATTGGAGTGGTCTCCCATTTCCTTCTCCGACTCATTTGACAGATGAGGAAACTGAGGCAAATGGGGTGAAGTGACTTGCCCAGGGATGCACAGCTAGTAAGTGGCTGAAGCCAGATTTGAATTCAGGAAGCTGAGTCTTTCTGACTCTAGGCCCATCCTGATGTGATTACTAGTAGTTAGCTGGGAGAGACTCATTGACTTACCTTTGCGATACCATATACTGTGAGTTATACGTGTACTTAAGTAACTTAGGATATGTTTTAATCTGTCGAAGTATTTTTGAATCCTTATTTCTGACATCTAACATATTAGTGATGATTTCCAGGATCATTCCTTTCCGCCTAGAATAGAAACCAAGCCTTGAAATACTTAACTTTTTCATCCCCAGAGCGCCTTCCATGGGGCCTCATTCTCCTCATTGGTGGTGGCCTCAGTGGCTTACTTCACTTCACTCCCTAACCATTTCCTTTCTTTTTTTCCTTTTTTTAGGTTTAATATATTGTTATTGATTTTGTTAAATATTTCTCAATTACATTGAACTTTTTTAACATTCATTTTTAAAAATTTTGAATTCCAATTTCACTCCCTCTTTCCTGCCTCTCTTTGAGAAAGCAAACAATATGATATTGATTATACATGTTAACCCATGGAAAACATATTTCCATATTAGCTATGTTGCAAAGGCAAACATACCAAAAAAGCCAAGAAACATAAAAAAGTGAAAATGGTATGCTTCAATCTGAATTCAGAATTCACCAGTTCTCTCTCATGAGGTGAAAAACATTTTTCATCAGGAGTCCTTTGGAATCATCTTAGCATCTCTTTACCAGCCATCATGCCACCCAGATCAGAAACCTATTCTGTAATTACTCTTGGAAATTATGTCAATCTTTTTCTCTATAACTACACTTACCATCCCTGTGATTTTCTTGTCCAAAATTCTTCTCTCTGTCTTCTGCTTCACTAAATATATTCTCTCCCCTAGTAGAATGTGAGCCTCTTGTGGACAGGGACTGTCATCTCTTTTATATTAGGGATCCCAGTGTTCAGCACAGTCCTTGGCATATGCTTTTTCTTTCATTAATTCATTGCTTCTATCTTGACCATTCTCTAGCTGGGCCATCCCATTACCGACCAAGGTGTGATTCTGATATCACTAGGAATTGTAAACTCAAATGATTGGGTACAGAGATGCTCTCCATGTCCCTTCCCAGAAGGAAGCCTGGTTTCAGCCACATGTCAGTCTCTGTAGTCACCTGTGATAACAACATGATAAGCTTCTTATGAAATTCACAGAAAAGAAATGTAATTAGATCAAGTTTCTCATGAGGAAACCTCCAGTTTGAATGATCTCTTTGGTTCTCAGAAAGCTGGAGTGAAGCATCACTACAGGGAATTACTCCATTTTTTCCATACTTCTCCAATGTGAACTAGGAGAAGACTTCTTTGTATAATTTTAGGAAAACCTATTCTTTTATCAGCTACTTGTGATGTTGAACTAGACTAGATCATGATGACAAAGTGAAATTTCATGAAATGACATTTATTAAGATAGATAAGTGGCTAAATTTGAAGGAAACAATATTTTTTATTAGAAAATTTGAAGAAAACATTTTTTCTATTAGAATGTAAGCTCTTTGAAGGCAAGGACTTTCTTACTTTTGGATTTGTGTCCCCAGAGTCTGGTACAGTGTTTGATATGTAGTAGGTACTTAATAAATCCTTTTTTTGATTGATTCTGTTTAAAATCTGAAATGTCAGTCAATTTATTGAATATTTACTGTATACCAGGCACTGTGCTAAGTGCTGGAGACACAAGCTGAAAGAATAAAACAATTCCTATTCTTTCCTCATTTTAATGGGAGTAGTTAAGTATGTATATATGTACATGCATAATAAATATAAGGAGAATAATTTAAAATAAATTCAAAATCATTAAATACAAGATAATTTGGGAAGGAAGGAACTAACAGTTGGAGGATGGGGGAGGATCAGGAAAGGCTTTGTGTGGCATGAATATCATCTTAAAGAAAGAGAGGGATTCTCTGAAGCACAGGTAAGCAGCAATGGCATTCCAAGAATAGAGAAAGGACAATACAAAGGCACAGAGAGGAGGAGGTGGAGTTTGGTGTGTGTGAGGAGCAGAGGGAAGGCCAGTTTTGGCTGGATCACAGGGTATGGGAGGAGTAATGTCCAACCATGCTGGAAAGATGGGTTAAGGCCAGCTTGTAGAGGGTTTATTGCCTAGAGGCAATAGGGAGCCATTCCAGTTGATTGAGTAAGGGTGTGACGTGGTCAGGTCTTCATTTAAAGAAATTATTTTGTCTGCAGTGTGAAGGGTGATCTAGAATGGTGAGAAACTCCAGGCAGGGATACAAGTCAGGAAGCTGCTACAATAATTGAGGAGAGAGGTGATGAAGGCTTGAATTAAGATGGTAGCTTTGTGAGTAGAGAGAAGGGGTTAGTTGTGAGAGATGTTGTAAAAGTAGAAACAGCAAGATTTGGCAACTGATCAGTTACGTGAGGTGAGGAAGATAGAAGAGTGGAGGATAACACCAGATTTACAAACTCAGGAGACAAGAAGGATGGTGGTACCTTCACCACAAAAAAGGAAAGGTAGAAAGAGTAGAGGGTTTGGGGAAAAAGATAATGAGTTCAATTTAGGGTTAAAAAGCAAAACAAAATGAAACTTTTATTTTGCTTCCAGGATTGCATTGTCATGATCTTCTTAATGTCTGTCATTTCATTATATTTTCCCAAATATATTTCTAGAATTCATTATAAATTCTACCCAAACATATTTCCAGAATTCATGTTATAAATTCTACCCACCAGAGCAACATAATGACAGGTCAATAACAGCACAGTAATAGATCATAAGGTCCTAAGCCTTTCTTGTTATTGCTTAAATCTTTTCCTGTAGTGCCAAACAAACAAGAAAGAAAAAATGACTATTGGAAGGGTATTTCTCTTTGTCCCCAGGAGGAAGAGAAAAAAAAGACTCCCCTGTCTGAAGTAAATTCAGTCAACTTCAAAATAGAAAAGTAGGTCACCCCATCTCTGTATCATCGTTTTTGGGAAGCATGCCATGGTTTTAACGCACAGCTGTCCAGCAATTTGTCTTTGGTGAAGGAATTCTGATCACCACATTAATCCATCTGCTGGCATCTGCTGAAATATTTTGCCGGATCATTTAACAGATGACCCAACGGTTATGTGTGTGCGTGTGCGCATGTGTGTGTATGTATGTGTATGTGTATGAGCATGCATATGTGTGAGAGAGTGATGAGCACATTTTCTGGATGACTGAGCTCAGAGTTCAAAAGGGTTCTTAAGTTAAAAGAAAAACTCTGATGGAGAAAGTGTGAAAGCTGTTTTAGAGGCCTGAATAGAAACCTTTTGAGCAAATATTACCACTGTTTACCCTAGGGACCAAGCCAAAGATAAACGTACCACTTCTAACTCATTTCTGTCTGTCAGGAAACGGTATTCTTGTTGTGCCATTAGGGAAAGGATGTGTTATTTGTAGGGGAAGCCCAGGCTATCTATGATTTTGATGCGACTTCTAACAACTGAGCAGTATGTATCAGAGTAACCCTTGAAGTACCGTGTTCCTATTATAGATGGAAAAAAAGGATAAAGATGGGGGTGGAGAACAGCAGAGAGAAACAGAGAAGGAGGAAGCAGGAAGAGGAAGGGGAAGGAAGAAGAAGCAGAGGGAGAAGAAGGGGAAGAGGTGGGTGAGAGGGAAGAAGATAAGAAAAAGGAGGCAAAGGGGGAGGAAGGAGAAGAAGCAAAGCCAATGAATAGCCTCAGTTCATGATACTGTGCTGTATCAACCTCTTGATAGCTTTATGGGTTCTCACATGAAACTTGCTACACTAAGAGATGGATTCAGCATCTCAGGTTAGCTTAGTGGACTCATCAGAGTGAAGCACATGTGGGTGGTGTTTTTGGATGCTCTTCTTGATTGGCGATGTTGCAGTGGGTCAGCAAGGAACTTTGTGCCAGACTGTAGTACTGGAAGACTGGAAAACACTCACTCTGGAATCAGAAAGCCTGGGTTCAAATCCCAACTCTGATGCAGTGTGACTTTGGGAAAGTCACTTAATTTCCATAAGCCTTGGTGTCCACATTTGTGAAATGAGGAGGTTGGACAAGTTGAATTCTGAGGTCCGTTGTAAATCCGGGTCTAAGATCCTGAATGTTCCATTTTTACATCAAAGTTTACCTGTAGAAAAAAGGCAGTGGTGCTGACTGGAGGAAGAGAGTGCAACTTTCTTCATGTGTGGAGAAGAAGTTTTAATAGTAACACTAGGATCATAGGATTTTGAGTAGGAAGGGATCTTTTAAAAGATCAGTTAATCCTGCTTTCTTATTTTATAGATGAGGAAATTGAGATCTGTCATTTGCTGACTTTGGGAAAGTCACTTAACTTTTCTGGGTCATAGTTTCCTTATCTGTAAAATGAGGGGTTCTTAACTTGGGATCCATGGACTTTAGAAAAAATTTCATTTGTATATCAGTATAATTGCTTTCCTTTGTTATCCTATATATTTTATTTTATGCATTTGAAATTCTTCTAAGAAGGAGTCCATAGGATTCTTTACCAGACTACCCAAGGAGCAGAGAAAAGGTGAAGAACCCCTGCCCTTACTGACCTCTAAGATTCTTAGTAGCTCTAAGTTTAGGGTTAAAGTCTCAAGTCCCAGTTATTCAGTCTATAGAGATGGCATTAGAATTGTCCTATAGAAGATAGGGTATAAAGTCAAAAGGAGGAGAGGGAAGAGGGAGGACACCCCAGCCATAGGGAACAATGTAGGCAAAGACATGGCAGTGGGGGATTTTTGGACCTGTTTGGGGAGAGAGGTCTTTGGTTTGATGGGAATAATATGAGATAAAGTTATCAAAGTAGGGTTGTACCATAGTGTAGAGGTCCCTGAAGAAAGGGGTTTGGAGTTTATTGTTTTTTTACTCTTTTGTTTAAAATTTTATATATATATACATATATATATATATTTGTTTATTTTTCAAAATTCACTTTTATAAGATTTTGAGTTCCAGATTTTTTTCTCCCTCCCTCCCTTCCCCTCATCACCAATCTGATAAACGCTATATATGTACAGTCATATTAAACATATTTCCACATTAGTCATGTTGTGAAAGAAGAATCAGAACAAAAAGGAAAAACCACAAGAAAGAAAAAAAGAGAGAAAATAACATGCTTCGATCTGCATTCAGACTACATAGTTCTTTCTCTGGATGTGGATAGCATTTAGTTTGAAGTTTATTCAAGGGGCACTCGTGAGCCACGGATGACTTTTGAACAGAGGCGAGATATAACTAGATGTCTGTATGTGATAGATTATGCTAGCAGTGGTATGAAGGATAGAATGAAGAAGCGAGAGAGTGGAGGAAAGACCACCCATTAGGAAGCTATTTCAGTAGTCATTGTTTTACATGTGAGAGCTTTGGTTTTATTAATGGAGGGATATGACATGCTTTTTTATAACCACTATTTTTAAAATCCAGTAGTGACTTAGAAATAGTGGGCGCACATTAGATCGTCCAGCTAATCCAGGTATTGGATTTCGGAGTGGGTGTTGATAGTTGGATGACACAAGTGCTAGCTTTAATGCTTTTTAGCTGGGTGACCTTGGCGTGTTGGGTTTTCAAGCCCTTGTCTCGCTGTCCTTTGTCTTGATTAGACCATATCTGGAGCATCGAGTTCAGTTGTGGGTGCCCCATTGCATGAAAGCTGTTGATCAGCTACTGAGTGTCCGGAGGAGGGCTACCAGGTTTGCAAATAGCTTCGAATTCGAGTCATATGAAGATTGGCCTAGAGGAATTAGCGGTATTTAGCATAGCTGGGAGAACACTTGGGGAGAGGGAAGTGGGGGTCACAATGACTATCTTTGAGTATTTGAAGGCGCATCCTATGAAAAAGGTGGTGCTCTGCTTGGTTTCCCATAAGAAGACTAAGAATGGTTGGTGGTGGTTACAAAGAGACAAATTTAGGTTAGATTTAAGTAAAAAAGCTTCCTAATGATTAGAGCTGTCTAAAAGGCGATGGACCGCCCCATCACCGGAGGACTCCGCTGAAAGGCTAGATGAAAGGTTGGGTGACAGTCCATTGATTCTGTTGTAAAGGATACTCCTTTTTTGGTATGAGCTAGACTGAAAATGACCTCTGAGGCTCAATTCAGAAATTGCATGCTACCATTGGACTCTTACTATGACACAGAAGTGCCTGGGTGTTTTCTGAAGCAATGCCAGTGCAGCGCCAACTCGGAGGGAGCCTTTAAAACTGGAAAGGCTTGAAGCTGGTGCCCATAAATAGACTGTGTGTCTGGGGATTGAAGCTCAGCCTGGCTAAATTTGGAGGTGCCTGTCACTACAGAATTGGTCACCAGCTCATGAGCTTTTTCAGCTGCAGTGTTTCATTTTATAGCAGACTAAGGTGTGACAACACTGGGGACTACATTCAGAATATTGAATCCTTGGAGAAAATATCGATAACTAACATTTGTAACATGCTTTCAAGCTTGTTCATTTTTTTCGAATATGTCTGATTCTTGATGACTCCATGTTGGGTTTTCTTGGCAAAGATGCTGAAGCGTTTGCCATTTTCTTCTCCAGCTCATTTTACAGATGAGGAAACTGAGTCAAACAGTATTACGTGATTTGCCCAAGGTCACTAGTAAATGTTTGAGGCTGGATTTGAACTCATGAAGATGAGTCTTCCTGATTCCAAGCCCAATACTCTCTCTACTGCACCACCTAGCTGCCCTCCTTTAAAGCTTACAAAACATGTTTCTGTATGGTCTGGTTTGATCCTCACCACATCCCATTAGAGTAGGTGCTATTATTATCCCTCTTTATGGAGAAGGGAACTGAGGCTGAAAGGTTAAGTAACTTCCTTAGAGTCATATAACTGCAATTATCCATTCCACATCCCGACTTTCCCTATCACAGTTTTGATATATCACAGATTGGCATAAAAAATTATATGGGAATTTTTTGGGAGTTTTGCAGAAACCACAGATGACACGCAAAGACCAGCAGATGACACAGAAAAAGTTTTGAAACTCAGAAATGCATAAAACATATGTATTGTATTGTATAATATCAACATATTTTATCTTTTAATACCATAATAATTCAGACTTCTTCTTTGGTATGAGAGGGAATTCCAAAAATTTTTACACTGATTTCCCCAGATCACAAAAGTGCGGCTTTCCTAACCCTGCAATGTGGAAAGGATAACTGTAGTAACTGAGGCAGACTTTGAACTCAGGTCTTCCACCACTCTGTCCATTATGCCACATAACTGCCAATTTAAGTAAGAAGTAATTTTTAAATGTCAATATTATTACAGAAACGTTATGACATAGTAGATAGAATTCTCACTTTAAAGTCAAATTCAGGTTCAAAATCAGCCTGTGAGCCTGGGTAAGTCGCTTAAATTGGCCATTAAGATGGCACAGTGGGTAATAGAGTGCAGCCTAGGGAGTCATGAAGACTTGAGGTTCAAATCCTGACTCAGACATTTACCAGCTGAATGACTCTGAGCAAATCACCTTACTTCTCTCAGGTTCAGTTTCCTCATCTGAAAAATAGGGATAATAAAATAAAAGATAATAGAAGCACCTACCTCCCAGGCTTTTTGTGAGGATCAGAGGAAATTATATAAACATTTTGCAAATCTTAAAAAACATAAAACATTTTGCAAATCTTAAAGTCCTGAAAAAATGTCAGTCAACTAATATTTATTAAGTTTTTGCTACGTGTCAGGCACTGTGCTAAGCAATGGAATGTTGTTAATGTTAATAATATTATGTTGTTAATATTATGTGTTTCAGGCAATTCCCTAATATTATAGATTTTGAGCTAGTTGGAACCATATGGGTCATCTGGTCCAATGCCATTACTTTACAAATAAAGAAACTGAAACCCTGAAAGTGACTAGATTAGCAACTTTCTGTTGTGAATGGGGTCAGATCTTCTTGATTTCAAAATAATTTTCTGCTTAATAAGAGGTTACTTCCCCCTGTCCCCAGGAGTTCTCAAGGTCTACCTTGGAGCTTAGATGTTAGAATTTTGGCTTCAGCTCTGTAGGGGGTGTTGAAGAGCTGGCTAGAGAGATTGGAAGAAAGAAAAGCTGACCGTGCAGAGGACGTAAGAGTGAAAAGCTGACCGTGCAGAGGATGTAAGAGTGCCCAGGATCCCCACCTTCTGTATGGGTCTTTGCTCTCTTTTCCTGGCAGGTGGAGCAGAAGCTGGTGCCTGTGATCTTCTGGTTTCTCCTCTACCCCTTCTCTTTTCTTTCTCTGGCTGCTGCCAGCATGACACGGCTAGGTATCTCTCTTGCTAATCTAATTCCATTCTATCTGCAGGGATACTTATATGCCTGTATCTTTAGAATTACTGTTAAAAATGTTGCCCTCAACTTATAGCAGCCATTTTTGATGGTTTTCTACTGAACTATACATACATTTCCCCAAAAGTCTATATTGGTTGCAAATCTTCATTGCATCTTTCTCCATATGTATATTAAAAAAATGTGAGCAGGCTTCAGCTAAACACAGGTTCCCAAAGTGCATGATACCGCCTCCTGGGGGGCACTGGAAGGATACAGGGGGGCGGTAGTAGAATTGAGGGGGCATTGAATAAAAATAAGAGGACAATGGAAGCATAAGGGAAGAAGAGAAGATAAGAAAGTTTTGAAAAACCGTTCATACATGTTTCATCTGTTGTATAACAATTAAAGAGTAATGATTACATTATTTTCCAAATAAACACACAAAATGCAAGTTTTAACCAATCAGTGGTCAAGTCCGCCAACAGGTCTTAACAAGCAACTGTTGGCAGGCGAGAGTGTTTTGCATTGTTGAGAAGTCCAGCATGCATTGACAGGAATATGTGCATGTAATGATTTATTTACAGTATGATACTACACGGTTACATGATGTGGTAATGCATCATTAAAATTTCAGTGCAGGAGAAAGACCACAAATGTACAATAAATTATTAAATTTAAGATGCATCATTTTTCAAAAAAAAAAATTTGTATTTTTTTGAAATGATGCAAATTTTAAAAAAAATTAAAGGGTTAAAGAAAGTAGATTTCCAGAGGGCACTGAGTAATTTTTTTTGAAAAGGCCAAATAAGTTTGGGAACCTCTGAGCTAGAAGGATTAGAATCCGAATTTCCTAATGTCTTGCAGTTCTATGCCAAATCCTCATTAGGAGCAGTGTGGATGAACCAATGGGCCTTGGTTTCCCCTTCTGGAAAATGAAGTTTTTGAGTTAGAACCCGCATTCAAATCCAGCCTTTGGTACTGCCTACTTGTATAACCATTAGCAAGTCATGTTACCTTCCTGGGCCTCAGTTTCCTCAACTGTAATGAGAGAGGATTGAACTAGATGGTTGCTGAGGTCCCTTCCAGCTCCAGACTGATGATACTGTCATAATCCTATGACCTAAAGCTACCAGGGCTTTTAAATAGGAGTTACTTTGTAGTCATACCTCTTCCAGAGAAATAGTTCATTTTTTAAAAAATACAAATGTGGAACTCAATTTTTTAAATTATATTTCATCTCATTAGTTTCAGCCCATTCTTTCCATCCAAAAACTCTTTTGAGGTATCCCTTACAGCCTAAGACGTATTATTTGTTTTTCCCAGATTTGTGTTAGCCTCAAGTTTGATAAGCATTCAGTCTAAGCCATCAATCAAACCATGGATAAAAGTATCGAATAGAATGTGACCAAGAACAGTGCCCCTAGCTTCTCCACTAGAGACACAATTCTGCTCTGTCAGTGCTGACTGAAGAGCTGTAGTCCGTTCTGTCCAACAAGGATATTGGGAGAATGTTTGTCAAATGTTTAATGGGATTTAGGTGTACTATATCTGAGATCATCTCTTAATTTTCTAGCCTAGGAATTCTTTCCTAAATGGAAATGATGGAGTATCTGGTTCAGATTGCTTTTTTTTTTCTCCCCTCTCTTTCTTTGTGCTTCCTTCCTGTTTCCTTTCCTTAATACAATTCAACAATTTATCTATCTGTCTATCTATCTGTCTGTCTGTCTGTCTGTCTGTCTGTCTGTCTATCTATCTATCTGTCTGTCTGTCTATCTATTTATTTAGGCTGTTTATTTCTTTCTTTATTTATCGGTCTATCAATTTATTTATTTATCTATCTATCTGTCTATCTATTTATTTATTTATTGAGGCTAGGCAATGGGGTTAAGTGACTTGCCCAGGGTCACACAGCTAGTAAGTGTCAAGTGTTTGGTCTGAGGCCAGATTTGAACTCAGGTCCTCCTGACTTCCGCTGTGCCACCTAGCTGCCCCTCAACAATTTATTTTCACTGCCCCAGGCACAACATCTCCTTCTGTCTTGTTTCAGAGGGTGTCCGTCCCTATGTCCACTTGTTAACCTCAGCCATCAGGACTCTCCCTTGCCTGACTGCCAGTCCAGTTTCCTCAGGATATCAGAAGAGTGCAGCCTTGAGGCCACATGTGGCCTTCTAGGTTCTTGGATATGGCCTTTTGACTGAGTCTAAGTTTTATAGAACAAATCCTTTTATTAATGGGATTTGTTGTGTAAAGTTTTGATTTAGTCAAATGGCCACACTTAAGGACCTAGAAGACCATATGTGGCCTCGAGGCCACAGGTTCCCCATCCCTGAAACTAAAAGCTAAGTTGCACAGTGGGTAGAGAGCACCGGGCTTGGAATCAGGAAGACTCATCTCCATCAGTTCAAATCTGGCCTCAGACACTTCCTAGCTGTGTGCCCTGTGAAAATCACTTGACCCTGTTTGCCTCAGTTCCTCCTCTGTCAAATCACCTGGAGAAGGAAATGGCAAACCACTCCAGCATTTTTGCCAAGAAAACCCCAAAATGGGGCCATGAAAAGTCGGACATGACTGAAACAACGGAATGACAACAAGAAGCTAGGTTTGAAATGTTTTCTAGGATAAAACAATAGTATTTTCAACAACATTCCTTTCCAGCCTTATATAATGTCACACTTTCCTTCTTTTGCTCTAAAATATAAATTGAGTATTCTTAAAGCTTTTTTTATGTCAGAGACCCCTTTGGCATTCTGCTGAAGCCTATGGACCCCTTCTCAGAATAATGTTTTAAATGCTTAAAATAAAATATGCATTGTAAAGCAAAACTATTATATTGAAATGCCATTATAAAAGTATTTTAAGAAATAAATGAACCAACTCCAGGTTAAGAGTGGAGTAGATAAACTGGTCATTTTGCTTTTTCTCACTCCCAACACTCCATCTCTTCTTACCTCCATGTCTTTGTAGGCTGTGCACCATGCCTAAAATGTTCCCTCTCCTTACCTCTCTGTCTCTTAGAATGCCTACTTTTCCTCAAAGCTCAGCTACCTGAAACCTTTCCTGATTCCTCTAGCTACTAGTGTCCTTCTCCTAAAAGTTTATCCTGTTTTTATTTTGTATGTACTTGGGTATGTATATAGTCTTTCCAGATAGAATGTAAGCTCCTTGAGGGCAGAGACTGTGTCATTATTGTCCTCTTATCTCAACTGCCTGGCACATAGGATTAATTTGGTATTAATTTCCCTCTTTGAGGGACCTTTGAGCAAAGGCTGGATGACTATTTGTCATTCATGTTGTAGAGGGGATTCTTGCTCTATCACTTTACCTTTCTGTCTTTGAGGGTCTAACCTTTTTGGTAGAAATGAATAGGGCAATATGGGGCAAAATAGGATGACTCCAGAACAATAGGAGTTGAGTTGTTCTGCCTTCTTTCTGTTAATCATTCTCATTTCCCCATTTGGGATAAGCAGAGGTCTTCTTCCTTCATTGGTCTTCCTCTTGGCCCCAACCCAAATAAAGCTCCCTTTGGGGCCTTTAGAATGTATCATAAGCTTCCTTCTACATTGGCCTTAGCTCTCCAGATATCGCCCATACAGGACCTCTCAAATATTTGGTATTCATCTTCAGCAACCTGCTCCTATTTCATCTCCTGATGAAGTATGTCCTTCTAAAATTTGAGTTTCTGAGGTACCACATCACACCTATCAGATTGGCCAACATGACAAAACAGGAAAATGATAAATGTTGGAGAAGATGTGGGAAAATGCATTGTTGGTGGAGTTGTGAAATGATCCAACTATTTTGGAGAACAACTTGGAACTATGCCCAAAGGGCTATAAAAATGTGCATACCCTTTGACCCAGCAATAGCATTTCCAGGGCTATATCCCGAAGAGATCATCCAAATGGGCAAAGGACCCACATGTACAAAAATATTCATAGCAGCTCTTTTTGTGGTGGCAAAGAATTGGAAATTGAGAGGATGCCTATCCATTGGGGAATGGCTGAGCAAGTTGTGGTATATGAATGTAATGGAATACTATTGTGCTATAAGAAATGATGAACAGGCTGACTTCAGAAAAACCCAGAAAGACTTGTATGGTCTGATGCTGAGTGAAGTGAGCAGAACCAAGAGAACGTTGTACACAATAACAGCCAAGTTGTGTGATGACTAATATTGATAAACTTAACCCTTCTCAGCAACACAAGGATCTAAGACATCTCCAGAGGCCTCGTGATGGAAAATACTATCCACATCCAAAAAAAGAACTATGGAAGTTGAATTGCTATTTTTTTTTCTCTTCTGTTGAGTTTTGTTCCCTCTTTCTGATGGTTCCTCCTATTGGTTTTAATTTTTACGTACAACATCACTAATGTGAAAATATGTTTAATAGGAATATAAATGTATACCCTATATCGGATTGTGCATCATCTTGGGGAGGGTGGTGGGGAGGAAGGGGGAGAAAAATTTTAAACTCAAAAGCATATGGAGGTGATTGTTGATAAATCAAAATAAATTAATAAAATGAAAAAAGAAGAAAAATAATAAAATAAAATTTGAGTTTGTGGATTTCCTGGTTCAGGTATACCAGTTTCACTAGACACCACACTCTTTTCTTTGTCATCAAAAATCAACTGAAATACCATCGTCAGAATTTCATCTATCATAATCCCCCATTGTTTTTGGAATTGACTTTCCATTTATGGTCACAGACCATGGGACTTTTGAGCCTTTTGACATATATTTTCCCAAACTCTAGGGCATATATCTAAATATATTCAGGATCCTTCTGTCCTCCCCTCTGCTTTCCTAATTTATCACAGATTCCCATCACCTCCATGACACCAAGGAAATCTTTCTTACAAGCATTAACATACATAGCAGGGTAGGCAGAGCAGCTGGACTGAGAGGGCAGAAAGAGAACAGCTTTATCAATGGAACTGAGGACTTCACCAACCTCTTTTCTATGCTGAGACTGCCTGTCATTATTACATAAAAACTGAATTAATAGCTCTTGAACTCAAATTGATCCTTATGTTGTTTTATAGAGACATTTTTTGGGTAAAGGACATAAGGAAAAGGAAACAGATAAGACTTATGGAAATAGCATAGTGTGCTTGTAGTGTTCTGTTATTCATTGCTATTTTCCTTTGTTGTATTTATATTTCGCATGAAATTCTCTGGGAGGGACCACCAAGAGCATGATTGAAGTCTATGTCCTTTTGATTGTCTGTGACTATTGATTTCTTGCTCTAGAGTGTGGATTTAGGTTTCAACACTGGGGAACAGGAGTGCTAATGACCTAGCTCCCACATTCAGCTGATAGCTGCACACCTGACTATGATGACTGAACCTTTTTCCTTCTCTCTTAGATGTATACCTTTTGGGGAAACCAGAGTATAAGAGTTTTATCAGCATCATCTCCCAGAACTAAAGAATTATAGAATCATAGAATATCAGAGTGAGAAAGAACCTCAGTGACCTAGACCAAGAACATTGTCAATTACAACGTTGTCAACAAGTGATCAACCATCCTCTGATTGGTGACCTCCAGTGAGTGGGGATCTATTACCTTCTATAGTAGTCACTTCTACTTGGGGACCCCACTAGTTATTCCGCAATTTCTTCTTATGTCTAAATCTTACATCTAGTATTTCTTCATATCTAAATCTGTCTTCCTCCATTATTTCTAGTCCTAAGTTTTCTGGGGACAAAGAAAACAAACCTAAACATTCCTTTTGTGGTGACTTAAGAGCTTCTAGGTGCTTTCTTACTATTTGTCTCATTTTGGGTATCAGTAATCGATTATGTATTGTCACCATTTTTGTTCTCATCCTTCCAGTCCAAGGAACATTCTCCTTGAAAAGAAGAACAAAATAGAAGTCAAATATTGCTGCTATTTCTCCCACAGTTATCAATTATCATGGTCCTAGCCACCACAAGCTGCAGTCCTGTCCCTTTTTTGATTCGCCCCCTCCCACCCCAAATAATCAATAAACTTTTTTTTTGTTATCCTTAGCTATCCTTGCCTATCTCAGCTCATTCTAAGCTTTAGCTCTCTTGACATTATTCTTAAGTAAATGTTTTATATTCATCATCCATTAATTACCTTTGCTTCCATCTTCTGTATATCTTTTTTAAAAAATCAAGTAATTAGATGAATTTCCTAGGTATTTACATCTATTTCAGTAGACGGGTCTCCCCTTTGCTCCTTATAGGAACTTTTTCACTTCGAGTCTTTGGAATTTTACTCCTTATTTCCCATCTTTTCTTATCTGACTTCCCCAATGGGATTTTAGCTTATAGAATCTTAAATGTATTTTTCTCTGACTGTTTTGAAAGGTTCTCTCTGAGGCCCCCACCCATGCCAACGTGCATGTCTGCAGACTGTTCCTAGTTTTCCTTTCCTTCTCTATCACAAATTTTGACAACTTTCCACCATTTTAACTCCAGCAACTAGTTCCTCCTTTTTGATGAGAATCAGGTCCAGGAATAGACATTTACTTTGTTAGTTCTTCCACCATTTGAAAGATGAAAGTATAATTAAAGCCAGTCAAGAAATGAGTAGCTTCTCTTCTTTGGGCAGAGAAAGCCCTACAGCAGATGTCTAGATAATTGAAGTTGTCTATCATGCCTCTGTGCCAGTTTAGTGATCTGCTTCCCAGTTTGTTGTCTCCTTTTGTAACATACTCCAATGACAATATTGCCTTTATTTCTGCCTCTATTCTTTCCACTCGTATAAATCTGCACCATGCATCCCCTCTGTTTCTTTGATGTCCTCATATAAAAAAATTTATTTTTAAATATCTTAATGGTTCTAAGCCTTTTTGGACTCAGGACCCCTTTACATGCTTAAAATCAATGAAGACTCCAAAGCTGTTTTTTTTTTTAAATGTGGGTTTTACACTAATACATTGCTGGTGGAGTTGTGAAATGATCCAACCATTTTTGAGAACAATTTGGAACCATGCCCAAAGGACTACAAAAATATGCATACCCTTTGATCCAGCAATAGCACTTCTAGGGCTATATGCCAAAGAGATCATACAAATGGGAAAAGGAGCCACATGTACAAAAATATTCATAGCAGCTCTTTTTGTTTTGTTTTATCTTTCTGATGGTTCCTCCTATTGGTTTTTACTTACAACTTCACTAATGTGAAAATATGTTTAATGGGTGTGTAAATGTAAAGCCTATATCAGATTGTGCACCGTCTTGGGGAGGGTAGGGGGGAGGAAGGGGGAGAAAAATTTTCAACTCAAAAGCATATGGAAGTGATTGTTAATAAATCAAAATAAATTAATAAAATAAAATAAATAAATGTGGGTTTTATCTATTGATACTTAATGTATTAGAAATGTAAACATCTTAACATTTTCATTAAAGTTGGTTTGATCCTAGGGATCCCCTAAAAGGGTCTTGAGGAGTACCAGGGGTCTTTGGATCACACTGTGAGAACAACTAAAATATACAATGCTATTCACCCCATATCTGCTTTTTAAAATATATATACTTTGTTCCTTCTTAGTAAGTCCTTATGTCATCATACTTCGCTATCTCTAAAATGAGGAGATTGAACTAGATGAGCCCTGGAGCCTCTTACACCTCTAAGTCTGTGATCCTAAATCTCAGTGATAGCTGTGATATGATTGTTCCTCTCAAAGCCTCAGTCTCCTTATGTGTAAAATGGGAACAATAATAGTGATACTATTTATCTTACATGAGCATACTGAGAAAATCACTTTGTAAGTCTTAAGTACTTCAGTGTATCCACGAATCTGGATGTATCTGCGTGAATAATCTTCCCACTAACATATGTGTCAGTCCATTCATTGAGGTGATTGAGAGGATTAGGAGAGCAAGTGGCTGATTGTGGGAATTGAGTGAACCACACCGACTCCATCTTGTGACTCAATTCTGGAGTTCAGTTCCTTTTCTATTCACTTACTAGTCCAGTCCAACTTCTGTCTAGTGAGGAAAATTTATTCAATTGTGGGGATTGAGAGAAAACCTTATTGTATTGTTTGAACCTAGTCCTGTTGTGGCTAGGAAGGCGGACCACCTCTCCCTGCTGTTTGCAGACCCTTAACTAAGGAGGTAGATTATACCGACCAGAAATCTGGTCAGATCCAAAGAGTGATGCAAGGAGTTTTCTCACAATTATACATCTCAAGCTACCCATGTCTTACCTGAAAACTGTCCCCCTGCTGATCAATCAGTTATTGTTTCCATGTTCCTTTGATTGCTTACAGACACTTTGGGGAGTGAGACACCTGATTTTAGATTCTGATTTTAGAGAATTGCACCTGTTTACTCTCTCCCTCCCAACTTGGAAAGTTCCTAACCTTTTTTTTCAATTAGAGATCAGATGGACTAATGTATTGTTTCCTTTTACTTAATTGGCCTTTTTTGATTGTGTTTAATGTATAAAAGTTTGTCTCCTCCTGTATTTGGGATCCAGCCCTAAGCTGAGAAAAGGGTCTGATCCCTATTGGTTGAGCAATTAGTATGCATTGCTTAATATATCCATATGCTCAGATTGAACCTTTGTTTCCTCAGTCATTTCATTTGCCTCATCATGCTGTCTTATGATATGTGATTCTTGTCCCTGTTTTCCCTTATTATCTCCAGAGTTCCTCCCCTCCGTGCTGCTTTGGAGTTCCTCCTTCATTTCTTTCAGCATTTTCATGACTAATAGATCAACAGCTGTTGATCATATGTTATCCTTCACTGTTCTTAAATGGTTGGCCTACCTCCTTTTCCCATTAACACATGTTATTCATAGTATCTTTTATACCATTTTTCATAGTAAGGCACATGTAGGCTAGATAAAAGAAAAAAAAACTTCTAGATAATTAATACTGCTTTGGAAATATGCTGCTGCCTGCTTACACCCATTTCTTACCTCCATAGTTTATCTTCAATTGTAATTCAATTGTAATTCTTCTTAAATTATGCTATTTCTGTGATTTGCAGTAACATAAAATCACCGATCGAGCATTGGCCTCAAACATTTTCTTTTTGTGCTAATGAGTAGCTTGGGACCATTGAAAATTCTGCACAGTCTCCCAAATGTGATCCATGCCTGGTCTCTTCATCCTCTTCAGATCTGGGGCTAGTACATTGTCCATCAGTAACATTTTGCTCTATAGAGTCATAAACTTTTTTGTAACCAGCAAGTGATAAGGCCAAGAGGCTCTATATTCACTGCACCTTAGTCATATTTTTTTGGCAGTATAACTACAAAGATGTGGTTCATTATTCTTCTGTATAAATATATATATAATATATAAAAATATATATAAATGTATTTTATATTATATTATATAAATATTATATAAATATAAGTATTATATTATATAAATATATTATAAATATATATATAAATATAACATTTATATCAATGACACTTTCTCATAAAAATCTTATAGAGATAAAAGAGTCATAGGGAAGGGTTAATAGTTGATGAAGTTTTCTCACTATTCATTTTAAAATTTTATAATAGTATTATTACCTGTAAGCTTTCCCATTCTGTGGAATCTTCTTCTTTTTGAGATATTTTGAAAATTAGTTTTGAGTGCCTGTCTCCCTCTCACTCTTTTCTCCTCTCTCTCTCTCTCTCTCTCTCTCTCTCTCTCTCTCTCTCTCTCTCTCTCTCTCTCTCTCTCTCTTTCATTATCCTGCTCTCTTCTCTCTCTGTCTCTGTTTTTCTCTTTGTCTTCTTCCCTTTCATCATCTTCCTCTCTTCTCTCTCTCTGTCTCTGACTGTGTCTGTCTCTGTTTTTCTCATCATTCTGAACCTGTAACGTGCTTTTACTTACAGTGTTGAGAATTGTGTGTGCTGGTGTTTCTGGAGGAAGAGAGGGAGGACAGATGTTAGAAGGTATAAACCCTATTGACCCATTTAATTCTGCTAGTACACAGCTAACCGGATGAGAAATCAGATCCACACTGTAATTCCAGCTACAAAAAGTGCTCAATTCCATTGTTATTTCAGTCTTGGATTCCCTTTCTGTGAAAGTGATAATAATGGTTCTGCTTCCTCTTTCATGGAGTAGTGGAAAGGAAAGGACTCTGAAAACCTTAAGACATTATATAAATACGAGCTTTTATGCTCAAATCCCTGTCCCTAGGGAGGGAGTGGTTGGCAGAATTGAGAGAGAGCACTAAGCTTAGAGTTAGGAAGAGCTGGATTTGAAGCCTACCTCAGGCACCCTGTGGCCATGAGCACCTGAGCCTCAGTTTCCTCATGTGAAAAATGGGGATAATAATAATTCCTCTAATACCAATCTCATAGGACTGTGGTAAAGTTATGTTCTTGCCAGAATCTGGGAATTAGGACAACATGATCACATTTCAAAATAAGTAAGTTTTGGGGGGCTGACATAATATTTAGTTATGTTTGATGGAATGGTCCTTGAGTATCTTTCTTTGAGGCTGATATATGGAAAACTGATTGAAGAAAAATCATCAGAGCAAACAAACAATAAATGGTCATGACACCAAGGCGATCGTATGACCCTAAACATGTTTCTTC
Organism: Phascolarctos cinereus; assembly: GCF_003287225.1. NCBI lineage: Eukaryota > Metazoa > Chordata > Mammalia > Diprotodontia > Phascolarctidae > Phascolarctos > Phascolarctos cinereus. The sequence continues at coordinate 64,892,259 of NW_027556402.1, read as the reverse complement.
TTCTTGAAGCGTTATCGGTTATCAGTGTACATAAACATCCATCACTGGAGGATGGCATCCTTTTAGGAGAGATGAATCTGTAGGCTTTGCCTGGTAGAGTTGGGCAATCTTGGCTGTCCAATTGATGCTTCACAAGAGTTGTTGTTGAGAGGGAGAGTAGTTATACTGGTTCGGAACCCTTGCCTACAGAATTTAAACAGCACCACGCCAGCCTTAGGAATATAGCTCATTAAAATAATTACTCTGGGTTTGTGGTGATGGATTTCAGCTTACCTGTCTCATAGGACCTCATCTGCATAAATTAAATGAGCTAAGTAATTTTTATTTGCATCTAAATGAATGGGCATTTGTAATATAAGTAAGTAGAGTAAATATTTTAATCTGAAACTATCTGTGAAGGAAAACCATATAAAACACCTTGGTATCTAATGGGGAAAGAAGAAAAGGTGGGCAATATAAGGAGAAACAAGCTGTAGTGATCCTCTTTTTGAGACAGAATGCTAAGGTGAGGCAACCAGGGCTTTGTCCAGGATAGGAAATTTAAAGAGTTGCTGATAGTGTAGTCCTCTCAGGAAAGAAGTAGTGGAGGATCCTGATGGTGGTGGAAGTAGGCAGAGCTGTGACAGGTAAAGCCAGTGATAGGAGCGGCTTAAATATCTCTCAGGTTCTTCAGATGAAGAAGGTATGAAGGCAAGGTGGGCAGTGAGACTCTGGCTCTTTTGTAAGGTAGGTATAAGGGGGGAGGCCTGGTCTGGACCCAGTAAATGTTTCTCCTCAGTGTCGATTCCCATTTAGAAGTTCCTTTCAGTACATCTCATTGTCTTGGGAGAGGAATTAATACAGCTGCCAGGTTACCTGTGGAACAATGGCTATCTGGAAAGCAAACCTACTTCCCACATCCATCCACATTTAGGTGGGGGAGGGTGTTCAATCTTGGGAAGTTGGCTAGGGAAGGAGGAAAGGGGCTCAGTCCCTGACTGAGAGGGCCATGCCTTCCTGACGATATCTGGGTCTCCTTAATTCTAGGAACTTTTTTATTCCCTTGAAGTTTTGCTTCTCATTTTCCTACTTTCCCGCAGAAATGGGCATAAGGACTGGATTAAATGTATGGTTGAGGACATCCTGTGAGACAAGAAGGGGCCCCTTTGAGAATGGACTACCCTGGGGAGTTGGAAATATTTTACCAGGCCTGGGAGCCAAAGAACTAGCCCCTTAATCCCTACTGGAGAGCTATCCCTTCCTAGGGATGCCTCTGTCAAACATTTTGCTTTCTCTAAGTATCCAACCTTTTCTGAGGAATGATGTACATGGATGTGGGTAAGTTTGAGGCCACAGTACACTTGGAAGAACCAAGGAAAGCCCCTTTTCCTTCTAAGATGTTAATCACGAGACCAAGGGTTTGGAATGGCCAATGCCCCAGACACTCAGAGAAGTCATAGGTTCATGGCAGGCAGAGAGTTCCCAGAATAAGTTAGGAATCTTGGATTCTAGCTTCTCCCCTGTCATGAATTCTGGGTCTCTTTTCCACCTTCCATAACGTAATAGTAAGGGTTCTCCCTTGCCTCCTTCTTGATACTAGACCATGCATATCTCCTCCACACACCTGAGATGTCTTTCATGCTGTTTGTATATATACAAAGATTCCTAATTATAGTCCTTCCCACGGTGTGTGGGTTTGCAAAAGTATTGGGGTCCCAATTTAATCTGACTTTGCCTAAAATTTATGAGGCTAATTCTTCCCTCCCTTTCTCCTTCTCTCCTTCCTTCATTTAATTTAATCAATTAATTGTGTATGGACCTCTGATTTTATGTGTGACAGAATTCTAGGTGCTAAAACTCCTTCAATGTTTTCAGAGCATCAGCTCCTTGTAACATTTATAGTCTTAGAGTTTTCTGGGGCAGTGAGAGGTCAGGGTCATACCATGGTTCGTATGTGTCTGAGATAAGACTTGAGGCCAGGTCTTCCAGAGTCTAAGACTGGCCCTTTACTTACTGTGAACTGCTGCTTCTGTCAGGTTGCTATTGTTTATAAATGAATAATTATGGAGATGGACAGATGTTTAGTTTTTTTTTTTTGTGAGGCAATCAGGGTTAAGTGTCCCCTGTGTGATCCAGGGTCACACAGCTAGTAAGTGTTAAGCATCTGAGGCCAGATTTGAACTCAGGTCCTTTTGATTCTGGGGCTGGTGCTTTACCCACTGCGCCACTTAGCTGCCCCAGATGTTTAGTTTTTAATTAATATTGATATTCTTGTCCTTTAAACATAAATGTACAACTTGCTTGACTTCTGGATGATTTTGAATCGCCTCCATTTTGAAAGCATTGGGAATCAATTTCTGACTATCCATACAACTTCCTTTCATCTTTAGATTTAGACTCAACAGGTTCCTAATAGAAGAATTTCCAATGAAAATTAGCAGCAAGGTGGCACAGCAAATAGAATGTTAGATTTAAAGTCGGGAAGAATTGTGTTAAAATCCTGCCTTAGATACTTGCTATCTGTGTGACTCTAGGGAAGTCACTTAACTGCTGCTTGCCTCAGTTTCCCCATCTGAAAAATGGGGATAACAGTAGCATCTACTTTACAGGGTTGTCATGAGGATTAAATGAGACAATATCTGTATTTTGCAAACAAATTTTAGCTGTTTTATTTTTTGTTGTTCAGTTGTTTCAGTTGTGTTCAACTCTTTATGACCCCACTTGGGGTTTGTTGTTAACATGGGATCAGTGGAGCATGGTACAGTGGCAAGAAGGCTAGATTTGAGGTCAGAGGGCCTGACTCTGAACATTAGGCTTTGCTACCTCCTGCCCATGAGATTTTGGGCAAGTCGTCTCTCTGTAAAAGCAGGGGGTTAAACTAAATTGCCTTTGGCCCTTTCCAGCTCTACATCTTTATCGGGGTATGTGTGGTCCTGGAGAATGTATGGATTGCAGCATGATTATAGATACCAGGGAATGAAGAGAAAGACAGAGCATTGAGAAGGAAGTTCGGCATCTGCCTTTATGATGGAGTTTCCAGAAGGGGAATGTGTGTGTTTCTTGACATGGGGGTGGATATTCTACCATAGAAATCACAGAATTAGAACTGAAAGGGAGGAACAGAAACCTCCCAGTGTGATTCATTCCCGAATCATGCATTCCATCTACAACATCTAGGACAAAGGGTCATCCATCCCCCACTGATGTGGAGGGGAAACCGCATCTCCATAACCTGTTCACTTCCACAACAACCCTGATTGTTAGTGAGCTTTTCCTTATTTTGAATTGGAATTGATCTCCCTGGAACTTCTGTCTGTTAATCCTAGTTCTTACCTCTGGGACCAAAAAGAAGACATCGAATCCCTCTTCTATTTGACATCTCTTAAGATATGAAGACAGCTCTCATATCTCCCCCAACCCAAGTCTTCTCTTTTCCAGGCTAAACATCCTCATATGACATTTTTAGACCCACTAATTCCTTTAGATGTGCTTTACTTTTGTAAGGTAGAGAAGGAGATATTCAGGGTAAAAGATGATGGAGAAAGCTTATGATTTTGTCATAAGAAAAAGAGTGTCCATTCATTGCAAGGAATTTAGGACAACCTAGAAGTTTCATTGTTGTTCAGTCATTTTTCAATTGTGTCCAACTCTTTGTGACTCCCTTTGGGGTTTTCTTGGCAAAGATACTGAAGTGCTTTGCCATTTCCTTCTCCAGCTCATTTTACATATGAGGAAACTGAGGCAAACAGGGTTAAGTGAATTGCTCAGGGTCATGCAACTATTAAGTATTTGAGGCCAGATTTAATGAGTCTTCCTGACTCCAGACTCAGTACCCTAACCACTGTGCCACATAGCTGCCCTATTAAGAGTACTACGAGTCTTCAAGTAGCTCTAAAGCTTTTTAGATTTAAGCCTTTCCAGGCTATATAAGATAAAGGAGAGAATATGCACATAAATTCTTGTAAGTAACCACTCAGCCCTGTTACTCCTTTGGAAGAGATGCCCACTTTTGAGGCTGAAATAGTATTGAGTGCTACATGTTTTAGCAGAAAATACTGTAAATGCTAGTTCATGAATAGCTCAAAATACATGCTTGGGGCAATGTCTATCTCCATGTTTGCAACAACAAAAGAGACCAAAGTAAGCACATTTTCCTTTAGTTTATGTGATCAAATAGGATACAAATACACAGTTCTTCAGATAACATAGCATTAAATACCAGGAAGAAAAGCTAAAGTGTACTCCAAGCAAAATTTATTAGAAGTCTATTCAAGAAAAAAACACAGACCTTTGCTTGTAAGAATTCAATTACCTGAAAGCCAGGTATGAAAAAAAATTATTTCCCCCCTTCTTTTTTAAAATCAAATACAGAGTAGAAACAGCATTTTTCTTAAATATTACAGGCAACAGATATTGAAGTCTTTTATCATAAATGGCATCAAAGGTAGTTATAGTCATCCCTCAGCAAAGCTGCATGCGGCTGACCTAGCTGTGAGCCCCAAAACCTTTGCGATAGAAATCTTGTCATGACTGCAGCATTAAGAAGGGTAGGCTGCAAAAAGGTGTTTACCTTTAGACTAATGACATTTCTCTGTAATAAAGATATATACATACATTTCAATTTGGCTGCTAAGACCATTTTTAAAAATTTATAAAATTTTGCATAAATGCCAAAGAATTGCACTCTCAAAGTATGCATCATGATCTGTGAGCCAGGAAAACATGTTGAAAAATTTTTCTTCAGTTAGTATAAGTATGGGATGACGACTGAAAAGGAACTTTTTTTTTCCATTTGTTACTCAACAACTAAATGGTTCTGTACAAAAGAGAGGCCAACATATGTACAATATTCTAAAGGCTACGTCCGTTGTGGGGGAAAAAAAAATCAACCACTGACCACAGGTGAAAAGCCATTAAAAGCCTGTCATTTATAAGGTGCTGAAGAATCCAAATATGAACAGCTCTTGTGTAAAGTCATAAGAACTCTTAAGCCAGGTCTCTGAGTAAGTGTGACAGAGGCATAATTCACTGTTATTTGTTCTTGTGGGTTCTGGTTACCAGTTAATTACCATTTAGTGCGGTCTTAGGCTCACCATACTTTGGAACTAGAATTTAGATGATCTGGAACAAACCCTTCATTGAGCCAAGACTCAAACCTAGGTCTGACCCCAATGCCAGTCTTCTTTCCAGGACCCCATCCTGATAAATTCCAAGACTTGGGACTCCCAAGGTACCCAATTTATGCTTGGGAAAGAATTTACACAAATACACACACTGGGAGACTCAGGCTTAACATACTCCTGTCTTCTAATACAGACACTATTTGGACTTGAACTTTTGCAGAAATAAAATAAGTGGTGCATTCAAATAATTGCTTTTGTTCATCAAAGGAAAAAAAAAGCAAAGCAAAAACCAGGATTAATACTTCTGATGTTTCTGAAGTGCTATATGTATATATATATATATATATATATAATATATATATATGTATATATTATATATATATATATGTTCATTTTTGTAAAATAACGCGTGCCTTGGGAGTCTAACATTTCCATAAATGTGCAACATATGCATATATATTGTATGTTCATATACAATCATGCATGTATATGTGCACACACATATGCAGTATAATAAAAATAAAACCAGTACATAACTCTTGAAGATGCCTTCTCAAGCATCTTGTTCAAGGGTCTATGTTCAAATGAATCCTTGCACTAACACTGCTTTTATTTAAAATTTATCTGATAAATAAAACACTAACATCTCATAGTTCATGTTGTTGATTATTACATTTTTAAATATAAAATAGCAATGCATCTTTAGAATGCAACTTTATTTTTGCTGTCCATCTTTCACCTCTTCTTTTTTCATGGTTATTACTGGAGTTGTAAATTTTCTTACCATTTATGCTTTTAAAAAGTTAAAAAAAGAAAACCCAAACCAACAAAAAGCCGAATTCCCCAACCCTGCAGGAAAACACTCCTATTGGAAAACTCAGATTCGATAGTGAAATCATACTTGTCCAGGTGAAGGTTCCTACTCTTGCTGGAGATTTTACAATCGCTGCGCGTGTTATAACCAGTAAATGCAGGCAAACAATCACTGGATTAGAGTTAAAATACATTATCAGCTAGAACAACAGGCAAACTTGTGATGCAGCAAAGTGAAAGTAATGTATCCTGCCAAACTAAAGAAGTGGAAATGCAAACATCAGCTTGTCTTAAGGAAATGCTATCTTCAGCTGCCTCAGGGGGAGGGCCTAAGAAGCTTATCTCCTAGAGCCTTTGATTAGAGGACCAGAAAAGCCTTTCTCTATGGGATGCTTCTCTTTTGGTCTCCCAGATTTCATCCATTTTGTTTCTAAGAACAATACAGCTCCAGGTTCTGTTTTTGTGTTTCCAATTGTAAACGTTTAAAGCAGGTGACAAGAACAAGTACAGTTTACAGCAAAACCCTCCAGCCCCTTCTCCTAAAGGTGTCATGGTGGCTGTAAAAACTGTACTGCAAGGATGGAGATGGTGATGATGATGCTTAGAGCCTTCTGTTTGTGAAGCATGAAAACAGAAGGCCTAGGGGAGCATGTTTTCCAAGGAATTTTATGTGGATATGTTGCTGAAATGCGGCATAAATAAGTACATAAAAGAATTCACAGCCTCTTGACATAGTTTCCGGGGAAAGTACCAAAGAATTTGGTTCTTCTTGAGGTTCCTGAAAGTAAGAAGCAAGAAGTGAAAGGGGACAAACAATGAACCATCACCACATGCATGGGGCCTTGAAGACACAGTTCCCACATCTAAGGCCTTGCTGGTGGTACAAACACCAGAGGCTTTGAAGAAGAGGAAGGGAAAATCCATTTTAAGACTAAAGAACAACCCAGTAATTAGGTTCTCTGTGTTGCTTAATGTGAGGGGCTGAGTGAGCCAAGTGACTATGCTGTATTACCATTAAATTGTACTCATTGGAAACATAACAATTTGGCAATCACTCAGATTCTAAATCCAAGTGAATTGCAATTAGATTTCAGGTATGAGGTTGGCCCTCAACAGTAGGGAGGGATGGCACTTCCTTATTGGCTGGAAAATAGGGGATAGGGGATAAGGAAGAGGGAAATGGGAGAAGTAATGGAGGTATATCTTAAAGCTATATATTCCAATGCAATTTTCCAAATGAGGCGTGAAGCTTGCAGAGTGGTGGTCTACAGCAGGGAGGTATAAAGAGTAATGTTTGGTTATGTAGGTAAGAGGGTAACTTTCTCTCTCTAACTTAAAAATAATAGGGATATCAGATGAATATTAGTATCCAAGTAAATGCTTTTGTCACGTTACTCAGTTTGCTGAAGGTCATATCCTTCATTAAAAATCTCACTTGCTCAAACTCTTAACAAAATAGATTAATTTTTAACAGGTTACACCAAGCCACCATATAAATGAGAAAAATGGACTATTTGGGGGTTGAGGAGAAAAGGCATCACCAGTGGGTATGATGTCTAAGTTATTAAAAATATTTCCATGCAATATTTAAAATGAATGCTAAAAGGGTATTCACTATCAATGCATTTGGCCTCACGAACATACCATCAAAGAACCTTTTAAAAATAGCAGATGCAATAAGTAATATAGAATTTCCAACACAAGTAAGTATGAGCAAGTTCATTAAAAGGAAGCATACTTTTCTTAGTTACTCACCTGAGTTTGCTGTCCCAGCTTTGCTACTGCCATGTAACCTCTTTAATTTATTTGCCCTTCCTGGTTGCATAGAAACTATGAGCAGAAGTGAGCAATGAGGGCTGTAATCATGGCCTTTCCCTTGGTTGCAGAGGAGCAATGTAAAGAAAGACCTTTAAATTGGGAGTCAGAAGAGCTGGATAAAAGACCTGGCTCTCCCACTTCCTAGATTTGTCACCAGGACCAAATTGCACCTTTGTTCCCCATCTGTAAAGTGGGGATAATAACAGGTACACTATTTATGAGACTAACAGTAAGAAGTGGAGGCAAAGGATGGGTCAGGAGGATGGTAATGGGGAAGGGCTTTGGGAAAGAAAGAGAGAGATAAAGGTAGAATAATCTAGTTCTCTTTCCATAACACCATATTGTCTAGCTTTTCTGAGTATTATCTTGTTACCTCTCTTTGCTTTCAGCTATTCCCCAGTATCCTCTGCCCAGACTCTCCTTTGTAGACTTGTTGAGTTGAGTAGTTTCTCTGTCTTTTCTAATTTGACTCCCATCCCAGTGCTTACGGATGACATTGTTTATATCTTATTATATCTATACTACAGTGAAGGTGTTTAATAAATGCTTAAAAATAATCACTGGAGACCAGGTATGGTAGCATGTAACTGTCATCCCCACTGATTGCTTGAACTCAGAAATTCTGGGCTTCAGTAGGGCATAAAGCTGATTGGGTGTCTGTACTAAATCTGGCACCAATATGGTGAGCCCTTGAGGACTGCTGCGGTGCCCTGAGGTGTGAAAACAGAGCTCCTGAGCAGATCAGTACTGGGGACAGGTCATGTTTGGCTGTTATACCTTCAGCCTGTGTGAGATAGAGGACTAATCTCAAAAAAAATCACTGAACTTTCATCTATCTGAAAAGGTCAACAGGCCTTTCATACATTCTGCTTCCCAGATAACACCCGTGTCTCAGCACTTTATCAATACCACATTTCTTAACTGGGCATTTATCCTATTCACACAATTTTAATGTTGGAAGGAACCTAATCCAGGAGGTAGTTAATCTTTTAATTTGTGTCCAGGCCCCTGTTGGCAGTACAGTGAAGTCTATAGATTCTTTATAATAATGCTTTTAAAAGCACAAAATACATATAATTACAAAAAATCCAATTATCAAAATTTTTTAAAAACCAAGTTAATAGAGCCCAAGTTTAGGACTTCTAGGCTAGCACAACTTAACCCATACCTGAGCTGAAGCTCATCCCTTTACTGAAGCTCAGAACTTCTGAGCTCTAATAATTAGCCAGCCTCAGTCACTGCTACAGCAGTAGGCACTACAGGTATGTGCCACCATACCTGGTCTCCAGTGATTATTTTTAAGCATTTACTAAATACCTTCACTGTGGTGTAGATGTAAGAAGATATAGGCAATGAGCACTGGGATGGGTGTCAAATTAGGGAAGACAGAATAGCTACTCAACTCTCCACGCCTACAAAGGAGAGTCTGGGCAGAGGATAATGAAATAACTGAAGGCATAAATAGATAATAAGATTACACATTCCTGACAAATGATCATCTTGCCTCTATTTGAAGTCAATAGGGAACCATTATTTCCAAGCTGCTCACTCTACTTTTAGAAAGGTCTGATTGTGGGGAAGTGGGTTTTTTCCTCTTTTATCAAGCCCAAATCTGCAACTTCTACCCCTTTCCATATACATACATACATACATATATATGTGTGCATGTAGGTATATATGTATGTATGTATGTATATTAGATAATGAGAGAAGTCTCAGGACTTTTCTGGTTGATTCTTTATTAGGAAATTAGACTATGAAGTCACCCTCCATTGACTTGGAATTGAATTGGGCTATTTTTTTTTTTAGAGAGAGATTTCCTTAGAATTACATAGTGCATCTGCATATATATTTAAGAGGTCAAGAAGTGTATGAAGTCAAAGAAAGCATGATTTATCATCCATTAGAAAACAAGAAATTATGCAAAAGCGTGCAAGCAAATTATGAGCAAGCAAAATGTTATGTGAAAAGAGCTGGACACATACCCACAAACCATCCATCATCACACTTCTCCATCACATCAATGACATCGCTCTCCCTGAGCTCCAATTCATCTTCATTCCTAGGAGTATAGTTATACAGAGCCTGAAACCTTAAACAGGACAAATACAAATGCGGGTGTTTAAACAGAAGTTCTTTGCACCTTCACTAAGCTAGAGGAGTAGGTGAAACTGTCACTTTGGTTGGAAAAATGGCATTCTAACTAAAAATATCAAGCTAAGGAATGTGAAACTTTACTTATCATGGAGAGGAAAAAGACAGAACTCCCCCATAGGGTACTGGGCTGGCGCTGTAATTACATTACACAATTCACAGTATGAAGGGCATTCTGATTTAAGTATTTTTTGAATTTTTAAGGCAGGTGCTTGTTTCAGCTATCTGATGACTTTTCTATCTCATACAGCTTAGATAATGGAACTAAATGAAATAGAAATGGTGTTTTCGTGATTCACTCACAGAAAACAAGAAAGGCTCTTACAGAATCAGTGTTTCTGAAGGTGGTTATCTAGCACCACAAAACACCTGTGGCTTATACGTTTTTTAAAGAACCAATTTAGCTTTCAAAATATATTTTTCATTAAGAGAAAACAAATGGTTTAAATACAACTCTTGAGTACCTATGTGGGAATTTGGAAGAGTGCCACTCTTCCAAAAGGGGATCTGTCCTTTTTTTTTCAAGCCCATTTATTTTCATTTCATCTTCATTTTATCTATTAAAAACACATACACACACATATATGCTAAAAAGAAGTCCTCCAGCACATTGGGTGGCCCATCTATTTGTATTTATGCAATGACCCAAACGAGACCTGTGTAGGAAAGGATGCGTTGCAACTTATACTGGTGGAGGTAAGGTCCACCCTATCGAAATCATGCAACCATGAAAGCATTTTATTTTCATAAATCTATTACCAACTAGAATTGGTGGAATAGTCTCAGTGGGGACAAAAAGATCTCATATTTGATGTAGTACATTTTATGCTGGTTTATGGATGGATTACAGACCAGGATGAAACAATGGAAAACAATGGATTTGGAATGTTCATTGATTAATTCAATCCCAAATAGTTTACGGCTACATGTTCCATGTTAGATAAGAATTATAAAGATTTATTCCTCCCCCACACCAAACTTTCACACTCTTGAACAATTCCTTCATATTAAAAAAATGAACATTACCATTCCCTAGGCCCTCACATTTCATGAGAGGCTATATTGGAAGCGTTGATGAAGGAGTAACGAAGAGTTTGGGGGTTCTAGTACCACCAATCTTACAGAAGATATTGATAAACAAGATGAGCAGTGACATCTTAAAAAACAAAAATACAGTATCTGGGATGGCCAGGGAGGAGTTGCTATATAATTAACATAATATTCCAGAGGTACAACACTCATTGGATCTTTCCTAAACAGAAGTGTAGACTGTCAATAACTTGGATAGGACCAAGAGGCCAGCCTTACACATAGATGGAACAGACTGCTACCTACATGGTATATTTGAAAGGATCTCCAAGAAGGCTTCTTACCTTCCTCTTCTCTCCAAATATGTTCTCTGCTTTGTTCTTAATGCCTAAAATTTTACCATTAGAGAGAGATTCCTTTGGTCCCCCATTAAAGTGAAAATATAATGAGGAAGGGTAGGTAATACATTAATGCCTCATTGTTCATTTATACCTCATTGCAAACTTTTCATTAGAGTATTAAGAGAAGATTTTCAGTGTAAGGGAAGGAGAAAGAACATGAAGTTACTGGCTGCCTGTGGTTGGGGAGAAGGCACAGACGAGGTAATGGGCCGAATTTGGAGGTAGGAGACCTGGTGCTGCCATAAGGTAGCTGTACTACACTGGGCAAATCATGTTTCCGGGCCTCAGTTTCCTCATCTGTTAAAGAAGTCAGGAGATCTAAAAAGTTTTGGTTTTGGTTTTGGTCACAAATCCCTTTGGAAACCTGGTGAAGCCTATGAACCTTTTCTCTGAATGAGGTTGGTCACTTACATTCATAATGAAGACATTGATCAGTCATTGCACAATTTTGTCCAGGGCTATCTGGATAAAAGCATCAAACAGCTTTCTTTAGGTTGAATAGATGACATTTAAAATAGTATTTATCTCAGAAGGCCTATGGAAAGTCTTTTGATATTTCTAGCAGACATTAAGAGCTTGAGATAAAATACTTTGGATAAAGAAAGGGAAAAAACACTCAGGATTCTGAATAATGCTCTCTTCCTTGGAAAGTGACCTCACTCTAACAATTTGAATATGTTGTGTCACTGTATAATCTCATATCATCCTCTTTGGTGGGAGCAGAATGCTACTGGGTCATCAACTTGATACCATTGTATGTTTTCCAAAGTGCTTGGAATTATGTTGCCTTCCTCTGGGCCAATTACCGATTTTTCAGACTGGAAGAATGTGACTAGTCCAAGGCTTTAAGACCCAAATGCTTGGAGGCTCCCAGAGCTGTTACATTATTATCAAAGACCAGTTTGTAGGTGCAAACTTTGACCTGGGGTACAGGATGATGTCTGCGTACGTGTTTACTGACACTGTCCTGCTTTCATTTCTCTCATTATCTGGGGGTGTAAGAAAAGAATCAATGCATCTTCCCAGAAGCTTCCTACTCCAATTTAAACTGAGTCAGTTTAGAAGGGATGCATTCTGTGTTGAGGGTTCAGGGCTGTTCTGTAAGATGCATTGGAAGAAACAGGAATGAATGGTGGTGGAAGCAGGATGCCTTAAAAGGACATCTTTTTCTTATAGTGAAAAATTGCCCTTGTTCCAAGAAAAGGCAAAATTGAATTATTCTTGAACCTTTTAAGACTCAGAATCTAGCTTTTCACAAGACTTGTTAAGGGTCTAAATGAAGCCAAGCTTCTCCACCCATATTTCATGGAATGCAACTGGGTGGTATTTTTTTTTTAACAAAGAATGTTTTAATTAGGTCTCAAATACAGTTTCCTAAATACATAAATACCCATCTGTGGGCTATGTAATTCCATAAATACAGAATGGTAAATCTGATCACCAAAATTATGGCTTAGGAAAGTGGTCAGAAAATCAATTAAATTATGTACCCACAGAAAACAATGTCTAATATTCCTTACTACTTTAAAAGCAGCTATCAATAAAGCATGGGAAATGGGCTAAAACATTTATGCTCTTCAAGAGTATTACAAATTTGTTATTTTCAGTAAGGAGACTCCTTGAAATTATTTGCAAATAAATAGCCCAGCAGGAACTTAAAAATGAAAATTAGAAAATGTTCTTAGACGATTTCCAAATTCAGCAAAAATTACATTCATCACTTTCATTTGCAAGGGCTTGTGGGTTTTCCTTCAAACTTTTTCCTATTGCTATCCTCTGAGGCTACAGGGTTCCAAGCTGAGAGGTTTGCTCTAGATTATGGACTCTAGTTAGGGGTGAGGTCTAGCAAAGGGGTGAGTAGGGAAATGAAGGGAACAAACCATAGAGCCAAATCAGTAAGAGGCAATGTGGTACAGTGGAAAGAGCACTGACCTTGAACTTGGTATCACAGATCCTAGCTCTGCCAGTTGGCACTCATGTGGCTTTGGGTAATCACTTAACCTTTCTGGGCCTTGGCTTCCTCATCTATTAAATGAAGGTGTTGGACTAGGTGAGCTGGAAGGTCCCTTTCAATTCTAGATGAATGATCTTATGATTCATAAAAATGGCTTAATCAGTTGCTACTTCTTGGGGGCAGAGGGACTATGGCTCAGGGAGAGGAAAATGGTCAGAAGGCTTGAGACTTATTGAGGATATTAACACTTGATACTACAGAAGAAACTTTAGCATCTTAACCAGTAATTCCACAGAATTTGGATGAAAAGGGGGTGATGTCTCTTTGGTGCCCTCTCCTACAGGAAGCCTCTCCTGATTCTCTGAGTTGTTTGTGTTCTTTTACTCCATAGAATTATTTTTTATTTGTTTCTGTACATGTATTTCTCCTTGCCTCCCAGTACAATGTAAGTACCTTGAGTGTAGAGACATGTTATTCATTTTCTTTGTAGCCCCAGCTTTAATGGCACAGTGCCTTGCAAACAGCAGGTGCTTAATTAATGCTTGTTGAATGAAGAAAAAAGAAAGGAGTGGAATTAAGGGGAAGGACGCTTAGTGAGACTCTCTGGCAACTACCGGTTAATCAGTCATTGCCTTATAAAGGTAAATGTGATACATCACTTGTTCATCTATTGTTCTTGAAGATGACCAGTGACATCATGTGGGTGATGTCTTGACTTGAGAGTAAATTGGATTTAAGTAAGACAGAGCTGTGCAAAGTCATTAGCCTTACTCTTTCCTCCAGGGTCATCAGAGTCTAGTGGCAAGACAAAAGTCAAGACAACTAGTGATGGCCCCCAGAATAGATCACTATGATTGATGTGAAGGGGAGCATTTCTGGGGATAAAGAAGTAAATGTGCTTGGGTAACAGTGATCTACAAAAGGCTGCCATTTGGAAAGGGCCCTTCTGGAAACATGCGTTAGAATTGTGTCACCAAGTTCTCTTGATGGCTCTTCTCACTAACCTGTTCTCCCAATAACTACACAGTAAATACAGGTGAGGTGCCTGCATTACAGTGAAACCTATGCTCACTAGCATCTACATTGTCCATATTGAGGAAGGAAAACCGACTCATAAACCCTAAGAGGGAGTCTAGTTCAGTGATAAAGCAAGAAGAAAGAACCCTTCATCTAGGCATGACTTCCTGACTGTCCATAACATAAAAGACATGCGATATTGTCTTCAGCAGGTGAAATACAATCAAATTAGGCTGCTTAACTTTCACTTAACAAAATTCACCATCTTCCTTTCTGGCCACACAGATTTTGTATTTGAGCTCCCCAGGCTGCTCCTCCCTTCTTTTGTTAGGGTTAAGGTTATTCTTGAATTTAGAAGAGAAGAAGGATACTTACGGTTCCCCCCCACCTTGCATGTTTTCATGAGTAAACCCGGGGCGCTGTGGCTGTAATGAAATGATTTTCAATGTAAAAAAAAAAGTATAGTACTGTTACTAAGTAAAAGTTTGGATAATGGCATATGGTATTTTTTCTCGACATTTAATATTTCCTGTTGTAAAAAACCAAGAGGAAAGAAAAAGCAAACAATAGGACTGTTGAAGGATTAAGAATTGGAATATTTTGAAGGGAATTGTTAAAATTAAACTCAAAGAATCCATGTCCAAAATACTTGGAACACGTCTACAATCTAGACTCTTCACATTTTAATGAAAGATCACATTTTAGTCCCATTGATTTTTCAAAGGCCAGGAATATTGCAAAGACGCAGACACCGTAGCACTTGAATGGGACAGGATGGACAACAGCATACATTCTAGTCTCTTGTATGTTCTTAGACAAGCAAAAAATAAATCACATTTAATTTTAACAGCAAAGGAGCCACATTCATTCATTATGTTTTTCCTGCACGGACAACATTCTCATGTACAGTACACATGAAAATATCAACTGGGCAGGCACCCCATGCTACATTTGGATTAACACTGTCCCTTCTCAAGGTGAGGAGAACACCATGCAGATTTTAAAGGGAAAACAGACAACTTTAAATAGACTGGAACAAACAATATCCAGGTAACATATAACATTTTACCTTATTAGAGAAATACTGGTAGATATTTCCAGTGCAATGAACCCTCAAAAGAGTTTCCTTTCTTTTTAAACTAAGCATCAAGACCAGTATCTGTAATAGATACTTATAATATTGGAAATGATAAGCCTTAGCATCCTAAATCACTATATAATTGTTTCATCTAATGGGAAAAAATAGTACTTTTTATCATTAAATAAGCTGTATGTTAATTTGTAATCACTGAATGATCTAAATATATCTTCTAGGAAAAATTCTTCATTACAATCATTCATAACACATTTTATATGCACCTTAATGCTGCATGAACCAGGTACATAATAAACATAAGATATTTTCCAAGTATGCATGGTAGCTTTCTGAATACTAATCTTTCATGACCACTGAACTGTAGTAATCAGCTAAATGATCTTAAACATAAAATTATAGATGGGTTTCTAAGACACATAGAGTAGATGACTGATAAGCTGTTCAGATCTTTCCTTGAAAGTCTTTATCACCCACTGGGTCCAATTTGGTTTAGAGCACAGAATGTATAAAAGAAGGTAGGCATCTTGGTGGCAAACTGTTAGAGTACTGGACTAGGAGTCAGGAACACCCAAGTCCAAATTGTGCCTCAAACACTTACTGGCTATATGACTCTGGGACAGTCATCTAACCTCTCTATTACCTCAGTTTCTTCATCTATAAAATGGGGATAATAATAGTACTTACCTCCCAGGGTTGTTATGAGTATAAAATGTGATAATATGTATAATACCTTTTGCAAACCTTTTAAAGAATTTCATAAATGATAGCTATCATTAAAAACGTGGAAAAAGAACGAACTATGGTGGTTTCTTCCAGCTCAATAATGAGATGACTTCACGATGCCTTTCTATATAACATGTGAATAGTAAAACTCTTCTGTTCTGAGGAGTTTTATTCAAATCATATGATGTATAGAAAATGTATGTACCCTGAAATGTTCTTAGCCAAATATTGTTGTCCTGGGTAAAAAACACAAGTCCCAACTCTGAATAGGCTGTGGAGAATGCCTCTCTTGAAGTAATTAACAGTGCCCCCACATTAGTAGAATGTGAAGTTTAGAACCCCAAACAGCACAAGTGCCTTAGAAGACCTGATTCTTAAATTTCTTTTGTTCCACAGTCTGCCTATGAGGCAAACCACAGAGGAGCTACAGGACCTGGAGGATGGAACAGAAGAGTTCAATTCACAAACCATCTATCTCAAAGGCAGGAAATTAAAGATGTAACTTACCGCTATCCCCCATTTTGCTACCAAAAATCAACGCTACACTATCAATTATCACATAATGATTAATGCTTTGAAAAATATGATCATCATTGTTCAGGTCAAATTGTTCTAACTGGCAGCTACCAGCATGTTTTGAAACACAAGTTCTAGGTCCTTAATCTGATTTAATAGAGTAAATTCAATATGTTTTCTTTTGCCTCAATTCTATACAACCGTAACACTGTACTACATACATGCATACATATATGTATATATATATATATACAAGTCATTGATTGTTTTTTTAAAAAATTGTATAAAATATGCATCTTCCTTTTAGAACAAAAGTACCTGACCACCCACAAAATTTCACCTGATTAAGAATATGATGTTCACCACAATGTACAATTTTCAAATTGAGTATGAAGGAAACTATCTTATTTTTGATTTATCCCCTTAATCTCTAGTTCAAATGAAGCTAAAGTCATAAGATCAAATTGCCAACAAACAGAAATCAACCCAGTGGAGTGGGGTGTGGAAAGGTGGAGAGGAATAATTTTTCATAATTTCCATTTTATAGCTATACTGTCATTACTAATCAGGGCAATTCTACTACTTTAATTCCTGTTTTAATTCCTTCAATTTATGTCACTCGGACGCTCAGGTTATTGTCTGTCCCCTTTGGTTCTGAAGTCACTACTTTTTTTCCAGTATATGAAAACAGATTTCTTTCTGTTCTAAGTATGTGTATTCTACAGGCTTCTTTGATGTTTCAGCCTGGGCTTTATGCCTTTCCCTTTTCATTAAAAACAAACAACCACAAACTTAATCCTTCCATGCTGCTTAAAGAATCCTTTTTTTCTGTCATTTTCTGTGTGCTACTGGATTCATTTGTCTATACAGGTCAGAATTGTTGTAATCTATAATGGAAGTATCTTTTAACATCTTTGAAAGGAGAATTTATGTTTCTTATTTCCAATTACCTCCAGCTACCTCTCCACTTAGTT
The DNA here is from genome assembly GCF_003287225.1 of Phascolarctos cinereus. Lineage (NCBI taxonomy): Eukaryota > Metazoa > Chordata > Mammalia > Diprotodontia > Phascolarctidae > Phascolarctos > Phascolarctos cinereus. The sequence continues at coordinate 64,874,662 of NW_027556402.1, read as the reverse complement.
GTCCAGACAGCGTCTCAAACTAAAATTGTCCCAAACTGAAATCATCATTCCCTCCCATTCCCTCCTGCCTGTCCAAGTTGCTCCTACCCTAACTTCTCCATTTAAAAAAATCCATTCTTTTCCCAGTTATCCAGGCTCAAAACTTAGTCATCTGATAGACCACAGCCCATCTTAGCCATCACTCATAAATTATATTCTGGGGTTCCAAAGGAATCTATGGACACGATAGCTGAACTGCTATGAGGAACCTCTGAAAATGCACAGTGCTACATAGGCTAGAGGCAGGTAAATGTCTTAATTTTCCAAAAGAGGAAGAATGTGAACTGTTCAACCTATAGTTTGGAGAGCTTGACTAAGATTTTTGGGAAATTCTAGAAGATTTTGTTAAAAGGATAACTTGTGAGCGATTAGAAAGGGAAACAGTAGTTAACAGTGCCAAAGTAGATCTATTAAGAATAAGTTACATCACACTAACCACATTAGCTTGTTTGACAGGTTTATGAGACTAGGTAAGTGGAAAGTCAAATGCCATGTACTTGTAGCTTGGCAAAATGCCTGATAGAATTTCTTATGTTATCCTTGTAGATGAAATGGAGGTATGTAGACATAAGAGTACATTTTGGCAGATTCAGTTTTAGACTCAATGCACAGAGACTGATGTCACTGAGAAAGATCTAATGAAGTACCACCTTGCTTTGTCTTCGGTCCTGTTCTATTCAATGTTATTAGTGATTTGAATGAAGACCATATGGAATGTTTATGAAAGCTGTGTATGGAACTGGGAGAAGTAGCTGATTCACTGGATGGAAGAATTCCATAAAGAGCTCAGTATGATAGGATGAAGGGCTACATCTATTAAGATCATATTTAAAGGGAATATATGGAAATTCCTTTTGATTACAAAACAGTCATTTGTACAAATACATTTTAGGGGGAGATATGACTAGACAAGAGTTCATGTGAAAAGAATCTGGAGATTTTAACAGAGTGCAAGCTCCTCATGAATCATCAGTGGAATTTGCTAGCCAAAAAAGGCTAATGAAATTTTAGCCTATATTAACAGAGGTATAGTGTCTAGATCAAGAGAGAGGATAGTGTTATTGTATTTGCCCCTGGTCAGAGGCATCTGGAATATATTTCCAGGTACTACATTTTAGGAAGGATATTGACAAGCCAAAGGAAGGTACCAAGAATGCTGTAGGCATGCAAAGCCATGCCATACTTGTTTAAGGAACTTCAGATGTTTAGCCTATGGAAAGGAATGCCTTGTAAAAACCTGACTGCTGGAAAAATATCTGACAAAATTTCTTACATTTGGATGGTCTTGTATTTGAATGTGGAAGAAGGATTAGATTTGTTTGGCCTTAGAAGTCAGAACTAGGAAATTCTAGGGGCGCAAGGTAGGGGAGGAGTGAGTTTTCACCTCAGTACATGGAAACAATTTTGGAACAATTGGATAACAAAAAAGCAGAATGGCAGAGAATGTTGGTTCAAATTCCAGTTATCTGGTCCTTGGGTGTCCTCAACTGCAAAATGAGAGGATTGCACCAAATGACTTCTGAGGCCTCTTCCAGTTCTAAAGAGTTCCCCATCAATGAAGATCTTGATTTGGAGGTGGTATGGCTGTTTGTTGAGGATGCTTTTGGAGATATTGTTTCAGTTATGGGTAAGACTATCTTCCCTCTGAAGTCCCTTCCAATCACGAGGTTCTATGACTTATGCTGCTCCCCACTCCCATGCTCTACTAAACAACACTACTTATCCTGATATTCGGAGCCATCCATAACCTGCCTTAATCCTACCTTATTTGCTTCATGTACCTAACATTCCAACAAACTGAACTAGGGGTTATTTCATTTTTTTGTCCGGTTTTCTCTTACCTCTGCACCTTTGTTTATCTTTTCTCCCATGCCTTGAATTGAGACCTTCCTTGACACCCTGACACATCCTTCATCTACTTAAATCCCTCCCTTACTTAAAGGCCTAGCTTAGGCGTCAGCTTTTCCATAAAATCTCCCCTAATACCCTTAAGCTGAAAGCTATCTTTTCCTCTTCAGATTTCTAGATTTGACCTAGATATCTAGGTTTAACCCTGTCTAGACCACTCCTTTCTTCTTTATCGCTTTTTTGCTTTCTGATTACTCATGCACATGATCCATCCCTCCTATTAAACTGTAAGGGCCTTGAGGATAAGGACTCCGCCATTTGTTATGTCCTTATTTCATTTAGGACACAGCATAGTCCCTTGCACACTATAGATGCCTCAGAAATAAATATTTGTTGAGTTAAATCAGATTGAGAGGCGTTCAAAAACAGATTCTGACCAAGTTGCCCGCTTTGGGGCGGGGGGCAGGTAGAGGGCCCTGAACCAAAGATTTCATTACTATAATAACTGTCGCTCTGCAACTTCAACATGGGTCAAGACTTGAAACCAGATTTTCCAACTATGAGGTCAGTGACGAGGTGCACGACACCAAGCTGGCTGACTGAGCTGATACTTACTAAGATGAATGGTCACTCTTTAGTCTCTACTTGGATAACTCAGAAATCCACCTTAGTGGAAGATGACTGGTCATAACACTGGGAATTAATTTGTCTCATTCTCCTCCATTATTAAGCACTACTAACAATTACTTAAGAGGCAGCATTACAGAGTGGATAGAGGTCTGTCCTTGGGGTCAGAAACATTTGTTAAATGAATGGAATAGTAGTATGCCATAGGAAAGGATGAAATGGATAGTTTTAGTGAAAATTGGGAAGACCTCTATGAAATGATGAAGCAGGAAATGAACAGCATTAGGAGAGAAAGTTATATACAATGATAACATTATAAAGAAAAACAACGTTGAGAGACTAAAAGTTTGATTAATGTAATGATAACCATGATTCCAGAGGACTGCAGCATGCTGCCTGTTGCTCTAGAAGCTGTTGTTCAGTTGTGTCCAACTCTTCATGACCCTGCGGACCATATTGTCCATGAACTTCTCTTGGCAAAGATACTGGAGTGGTTTGCCATTTCCTTCTCTGGTGGATTATGACAGAGGTTAAGTGACTTGCCCAGGGTCACACAGCTAATAAGTGTCTGAGGCCAGATTTGAACTCAGGTGTTCCTGATTCTAGGCCCAGCACTCCATCCACTGTGCCATCTAGTTGCCTCAGAAGTAATGGACTTAAATAGCAGAAGGAGACATGGCCAGTGTGGGGATCTGTGTCACTTTAACATGCATTTTTGTTATGAAGGTTTTCCTTTTTGTATTTGTTCATTGGGGGTGGGATGGGAAGGAAAGAAAAACAGATGTTTGTTAATCAGAAAAAATAATAAAATTATATATGTATTTTTAAAGATGTGAGCTCAAGCCTCTGTGACCTTGGGCAAATAACTCAGTTTTTCAGTGACCCAAATAATTTAAATGGTAGAAATGTTGCCAATATATCTTGATTGGTTGAGGAAATTTTCTTCTCTGGGAGTTCCTTACACCAGTAAAGTCACAGGTCAGGATCAACAATATTACTGTGCAGAACAGCACTGTTTAATTACTTGAGTGCTGGTCTTGGAATTAGGAAGACTTTTAGGTTTACATCATACCTGGTACGTATGATGGGCAAGTCACTTATGCTTCTCAAATCACAGTCTGTCTTGGTAAAGGGAGTTTCCATAGTAGAAGAGCCATGTGCTGATGAACTCACAGATCCTTCATATATTTCATGGCATTGGATTTGATGATCTTTAAGATCTTTTCCAAGTATATAATTTTATGAATACAAATAAATAAAACAAAAATAGGATTTATGCTTAAAATTATTTGCAATATATCACCCTAATAATACATTTATTTTTAGGTTTTAGTTATTAGTGGGACATTGTAAAAATTAACTAAATATGAAAAGTAATAATATAAATCATAACAAGGACGTATACAATTAATGTCTCTCATGCCTGGAATGATTTCCTCCCTTAACCATTGCTTCCTCTTCATCTGCTGGAAAAAAATCAAATTATTATAATGAAAATAATGACATTTTTGGACTTGGCAACTCTTAAGGACTTTCTACTAAGTAAAAGAGAAGTGGTGATAGGTGCCTGTGAAATCAGAGGTTGTTTAAGTGTGTTCTTAGTTCCATTTTACAGATTAGTTCATTAACATTGAGGGAGATCCATGGACTCCCTGACAAAGGAGCTAGTGTGGGTTCAGTGGAAAGAATACAGGTTCTAGAGTCAGAGGACCTGGGTTCAGATCCTGCCTCTGCTCCTTTGTGACCTGCAACAAGTCACACTCAGCCTTCCTGGGCCTCAGCTATCTCACTGAAAAATGAAGAGCTTGGGCCATATGCCATATGAGCTCTAGTTCTATGATTCTTTGAACACAGAACATGTAAGAAGTAGGAGTTGCATGATGGCTTTGCTTTTTTACTTTCCCTTATTAATAGAAATGTTAATGATTTCTGCCATGGTCTTGTACTTATAGAACTTATAGTTACATAACAATGGAGAAAGACTTTTATTGGAGAGCTTCTTTTTTATTTTTTTTTATTATGGAATGAGAAATTACATCTATTTCTTTCCAGGGGAAGATTTCCATACTCTGGCTAGACATTCCCACTAATAATTTCAAGGCTAATATCATCCGTGCTTATTTTGCTGTGAATCTGCCACAGATATCCCTATTATTACCATTTGATTCATCCTTCTAAAGGTCCCTATTACATATGTGGACATTGGGTTTTTTTTTGGCCCCAAGCAATACTAAGTTCGGAGAGGACTTTCCCAAGAACTGCATGTTTTACCATCTTCATCTCAAATTCTTTTCTATTTGAATAGCCCAGAGCCAGGAGACTTGTTTTCTAGGTGCAATTCTATCACTGCCTTGCTGTGCAATGTTGAGGAAAATAGTTTTAAGATTTGTTCATCTGTAAAATAGGAATAATGCCTGTCCTACCAGGGGGTTTCAAGGATGACTTATATTTCAGTACTTCAATGGATTCACGATCTTGTCGATGTGAAGGGGAAAAATGTTGGTGTCCAAGAGCTGCCTTTGGAAGTGGTGCATTCCCTTTTACTCAAGGTCTTCAGGGAAAGACTAGATGATCATTTGTTGGTTACAACTGGAGAAGCTATTCCTGTTCAGATAGAGGGTTGACTTTCCAGCTCTGAGGTTCTCGGATCCTTTTGTCTGGTATAATTATTGTATAGTGGTTAGAGAGCAGCCATTAAAGCCAGGAAGATATGGGTTCAAGTCCCACCTTTGACATATAGTGACTATGTGAACCTAGATAAGTCACTTAACCTCTTGATGCCCCCAGGCAAATCTCTAAGACTACATTATAATAATAGCTAGCATTTATATGGTGCCTCAAGGTTTGCAAAGATATGTGTATATATATATATATATATATATATATGTGTGTATATGTATGTATGTATGTATGTATGCATGCATATATACACACAAATACACACCTTTTCTCAGTTTGGAGTCAGGAAGACCTAAGTTCAAAGCCTGCTTCAAATGCTTACTAACTGTGTGATGCTAGGAAAGTCAGTTAACCTGTTTGCCTCAGTTTCTTCATCTGTAACATGGGGATCAGCTCTTCTCTCCCAGGATTGTTGTGAGGATAAAATGAGATATTTGTAAAGTACTTTTCAAACCTTAAAGTGCTATATTAATGCTAGCTGTAATTATTATTACATAAAGTGCAGAGAAGCTGTTGACTTGTATTAGATAGGAGGAATTTCCTCAATCAATGAAATAGCAGATCTGGTCTCTATCTCAAAATTATTTCTGGGGTCACTATCATTCACCAAAATGCATCCATTGGGTCTTAACTTTACTGCCATCTAATGGCGATCAGAGGCCACAACATGACTGACGATTGTTTTTGGGAACCTCCCAGCCGGCTAAGTCAGAATGGGAACAGGACGTTTTTGATTAGATATTTTAAGGAGCAGACTGTTTGGCAGATTAGATGGCCATCTCTTTTCCTGCCCTGTGCGCTCCCTTCTTTCCTATTTTAACTATTTGCAGAGGCATTTCTATTAGTCATAACCTCTTAGCTATTTTGTAGTTAAAAATATAACAATATACATTCGTGACATTTAGCCCGGATCATATGTACTCTGAGGCTAAGAAGATGAACTCTGGGTTAATACCTTGAAATTTCTGTGCTAGATCTGTTTTAAAGGAGAAATGTGCATCTTCTCTACTTTTCCTTTTTTCTTACTGTTCAAAATGAAAACTCAAATGACCTATAATTTCAGAGGTACAAAGTGTCTTTGAGACTTGCAAAGGTCATTATATTCATTAAAATACTTGTTTTTGAACAGATGGATAGGAGACAGTTGTTAGGAGAGGAATCTATTATAGCCATAGTTCACAATAATTGTATGCTTCCTTATTATGGTTTATATCAACATCTTTATTATTTTACATTTAGTTAATTCTCACAATAGCCCATTTATAAATGGCATTCTGGAAACAACTGTGTATTTATGGTCCAACATAATTTTGCTTAAATTTTTTTCTTTCCCTTTTGGCTTAGCAACCAGCTGTTATCATTGAGACTGTTTTTAAATGCATATGAACTTTCAAAGCCAGATAACCAGTGTTTGAAGGAAGCCTACACATGAAATCTCTATTTTAAAAATAAAATAGGCTCTACTTATTTGGAGAGGTTAGGTCAAAAGTTACTTAGCACAGCATGTCTCCAAGCTGTACCACAGGATTAAGTGATTCTAAACTTTAAGGAGTGACAGTTACTTTATAGATTTGGTAGTAAAAAAAACTTTAAAATAGCTTCTGAGAAGGTTTAAAGTTTTCAGAGGAGAGCTAGGTTTCAAAATGGATAGTGCACCAGGCCTGAAGTCAGGAAGACCTGAGTTCAAATGTGACCTCAGACTCTTACTAGCTGTGTGACCTTGGGAAAGTCACTTAACCCTGCTTGCCTTAATTTCTTCATCTGTAAAATGAGCTGGAGAAGGAAATGGCAAACCACTCCAGTATCTTTGCCAAGAAAATCACAAATGGAGTCCTGAAAAGTTGGACATGAATGAGACAACTTGAACAACAAAATTTTCAGAACAAAATACTTTTTCACTGAATGGCAGCTTTAGTGCAATCCTATTATGTTGAAATCAAAGTGTGCCAGTGATCACAGTCCTCCTAGGTTTGCTTACTTTTCTTGTAAAACTAAGAATAATATTATTTGGTATAAAACCTATTAAGGAAAATTTGACTGAGTATCCAATTGTATTGAGTGTCAGCTTTAACCTATTCTGCAACAATCTGAAAAAACAGATATTTAAAGTGTGACTGGATAATCCAATATTGAGAACCTAAGTTCTTACTGGGTCCTAGAACAAGGTAGCATTTTTCTGATGGCTCCTGACAGCCATAAGGGGACACTTTTGTGTAAGGAATTCTTTTCTTCTGAGTACCATCTCCTACCAGTGTCAGAAAAAGGAATCTTAGGGTTGAATGAGCATTTCTTTAGCATAGATGATTTAAGTGCTAAAAGCAAAATCATATAAACAAATACATATGAAAGTAAAACAAAAAGAAAAGATGAAACTTTACCAAAATCAAGGTCTTTTACAGTTCTGAATTGTTGTTTTCTTTCATTCTTGCAGGAGATCATGACATCAGGGAGGTGATGCCATGACATGCAATTTATTTATGGATTTAAGTGAGGGAGGGCTGAATTGGGGAAAAAGTAAATGCCAAAGTGCACCATTTAATTGGGAACTTGCTGTGACTGAGATTAGGGCAATGGTTTAAGACTAAAATTTATGACCCTATCATGGTGATGGGAACACAAATCCCGTGGAAATTAACAACCCATCCCCCTTTACTGTATAATCCTGTTTTAGATGAATATTTAGAATCCACTCATTTAAAAAATACAGTATATTAATGAACTATCTAATGGGGAATACTTTTCACTTTGATTTAAATAAAGGTTATTGTGTGGGGAAACACTAAGTGGGTTGATAGCTCCTAGAAACACTGTTCCATAAGGAAGGCACGTAGCTCACTGTAGTGACAAAATATTTTGAGAAGAGGATGATGTATTAGAAAAAAAATTCCAGCAAACAGGACATCAGCCAAAGAAAACATGCAGAAAACGAGATACAGTATATGAACTCAGAAAGTTCTGGTTCACGTTTTGTTTTCTGGTCTTCAAAATCAGTGTCTTAGAGAACACACCACAAACAACACAGTATGTAACGGATAGAGAAAATGATGCTCTTGGTGCTTATTTCTTTGCTGATGTGGCATAGATTTGTGGCAAGAGCCCTGCATCGGGAGTTTAAATCTCAGCTCTTCCCCTTACTGCCTACATGACCATGGGCAAATCATTGTGTAATTCGGAGCCTGAGTTTTCTCATCTGTAAAATGACAATGTTGTAGAAGACCATCTCTGTAGTCCCTCTGAGCTCTAAAATCTTATGAAAAACTCTGCTTTTACTTAGTTAAATGGCTAACGAGAGAGCACCACCAAGCACACTCAAAATACCTTAGTGGAGCATGCCTTTAAAAAAATTAATGTATCTATAATATATATAACATATTATATAATGTATATATAAGTATAATGTAGTATATGTAAGCACAACTGACCTTTTTTGACTTATAAATATCTTCATTTTGATTTAATAAATAACATTTGTATGGTGCTTCCATATATTATTTCATATATTGAGAAATGAGATATTTGTTAAGTGCCTGGCACTTGGTAGATTCTTAATAAATGTTGATTTCCTTCCTTCAATTTGATCCTAACAATGACTCTATGAGATAGGTGCTATTATTATCCCCATTTTACAGATGAGCAAAGGAAGGCTGAGTAATTTGCCCAGGGTCACACAGCTGATAAGTTTCTGAGACTGGATTTGAACTCAGGTTTTCCTAACTCCAACGCTCTGACTGGCCAATGTGCAGGACTGAAGCACTAAAGCCGTGAAGATGGGGAAGGCTGTCTCACACCTGGGGTGTGAGGGACCCTACCCTGTGTGAATTGCTGTGACCTCTGACAGGTGGGCTGCAGGATCTCCTAGACATCACTGGGCTACGAGGAGGCTTAGCCATTACAAATATTTCTCTTTTTAAATCAGCCTGAAAAAACCACAAAGAGGGCGGTCAGTTCCCTTCACATGCACATACAATAGACATGCTAAAAAAATCTTTGAACAAAAACACAGCAGCACCCCTGTCCCAAATAAGAGTTCCCAGTGTCTGGCTACTGCTTCCTTGGCAAAAAACCACCCTTCTGGTGTTAAGGGATAGCTAAAGCTGACAGGGCTTGCAGCACATTCCAGGGGAAATTTCACAGCAGAAAATTTGCATACATAAGCCATTTGCTAGGAAGGGCAGAAAGCTGAGAACGCACAGAAAGAATTTTGTTGCTAGCAAATGCATTAAACTTGAGTATACACATCTGCTGACTGATTTCCTCTGTGCATGTTTGAATAGAGAGGTGAGAGGGAAATATACTTCACTTGGTACATAGGTTCATCTTGAATGCTAAATGTCTGCTGGCTGTAAAACTCTTTCAATAGAGGAAAATAACTTTCTTCTGGGAAAAATGATAAAAAATATAGTGAAGTGCTCAAGACTGCTGTAACTTAATTTAGAATTATTTTGATAATATCGTCATAATGTCACAAACACACCTCCACAGGGTCCAAGATTTTTCCATCGACCCATTTGGAACAAGCCATCATGGAAGCCTTTCTAGTACTTTATTTCAGATAAACGCCAACATTTTGGAAATTTTTTTTTGGAAAATATTCTGGAAGAAAAGAGCCAAAGAAAGATCTCTGGAATCAGAAGACTTCGATTCCAGTCTAGCTTGTACCAAATACTAGTTGTGGAGCTACCTGTGGCAAGTCACTTTTCCTCTTCTCTGGGCCTCAGTTTCCTCCTCTGTCAAATTCAAGTAGAAAGGGGGCCATTAAATTATAGTAAGGATCCCTGCAGGCCACATATTAACTTAGAATACTACATATTAACATTATCTATGTTCCACTGCATTTTAAAATTTATTTCGTTAACTATTTCCCAGTTACATTTTAATCTGGTTTGGGTAACACTCAGGAGTATTGCCTGGCCTATGATTTCTAAAAGCCTCTTCCAGTTCCAACATTACAGAGTGCCCTAATTGTTGGACAATGCCTTTGATTGATTGAGGAAGGTTTGAACCATGATCTCTAGGGGCATTAGGGAAAGCTAGATTCATCTTTCCTCCTTAATTCATCTTTCCTGCCACACTCTCTTTGTGTCAGAGGTGGGGGATAATCGGTGGGGAACAGGCTGACATGTTGGCTAATACTGAATAATGGGTTTGCTTTTCTTTTCTCCTGTTCAATTGTTGTTAGAAGGGATGGCTCCGCTGGATAGGAGGGGGAAGTGTTATATCTGGAAATGAAGATGATTTGAAAACAAAAGTTGGCAATATAAATTAAAAAAAAAAAAAGAAAAAGAGAGTTAATGTATGTTAAAATGTTTCAACATGCATTTCTCTTCAGCTGACCAGAACACTGCTTCTACCAGGGATGCTTGAATAGAAAGCAACATCTAGAGACTGAAGAAAGAAGGCTGGGGCTGGAATACAATGGGCCTGTAATGAAATACTAGAAACCTGGACACTCTCCCATCTCCAAGTGCCAGGCCCATTATCAAGAAAAATACCTCCTGTGTGCAGTAGCAACCGTATTAACAGGGGTGGGGGAGGATTTTGCCTTTGGGGACCTGTGGTTTGGGACTGGGACCAGATGATTCTCTTGTATGAATATTGTCTCGATCACCAACCTAAAAACTCCTAACTGCTGTAAGATGCACCTATAGCCATCGTTTAATTATGTAAGGACCCAAAAGTCCTGGTGCCATTTTAAGCTATTAACTGCACTGAGAATACTGTGTCAGGCAGTATTAATTACAAAGTTTATATGGGAATCTAAGAGATCTAGATCATGAAAGACAGTACAGATTTTAGAATGAGATGGTCAGGAACAGCCAAAAGCAATAAGATAAGCCTGGGATGAATACAAGAAATAGTCTCATTGTTCCTAGGCTCTATTTCATGGAGCCATATTTTAGAGGAGACTTCTTTATAATGCCCGATAGTGAGGGACCTTATCATCCAACTCTCCCCAAATTATTTTTTGTTATTGTTGTTCAGTTATTTTTCTGCCATGTCTGACCTTTTTTTTTTTTTTGGTGAGGCAATTGGGATTAAGTGACTTGCCCAGGGTAACGCAGCTAGTAAATGTCAAGTGTCTCAGGTCACATTCGAACTCGGGTCCTCCTGACTCCAGGGCCAGTGCTCTATGCACTGCACCACCTAGCCACCCCTCACATCTGACTCTTTGTGGCCCCAAGTACTTTGCCATTTCCTTCTCCAGCTCATTTTACAGATGAGGAAACTGAGGCAAACAGGGTTAAGTGACTTGCCCAGGGTCACACAGCTAGTAAACATTTGACATCAGATTTGAACTCAGGAAGATGAGCCTTTCTGATTCCAAGCCCAGTGCTCTATCCACTGGGCCACCCAGCTGCCTCAATGAGGTCTAAGTTCCACTTATGAATGCTTCATCTACAGCAAGATTGTAGTATGACTCAGCTGCAAGCAGTCTAAATCTCTTTTGCTCAGCTTTAGGAGAGACAATAGAATCACGGGTGTTGGGGTTGAGTTTCCTTATCTTTAAAATGAGGATGTTGGATGAGATGATCTTTGCAGGCCATTCCAGCTTTAAATCTTGGTGTTTCAAGTGGTCCAACGCCTTCCTTTTCCAGAGAAGGAAATGGAAACTCAGAGAGGGATAAAGATGCTAACCTAACAGGTAGCAGAGAGCTGGCGTTAGAACTATTATTTATTAAGAGAAAGAGCACGTTGGGGGATGATGTTTAACACTCTACAGATTTTATTCCTGTTCTACACATTTAAATGTATATTTTAGTACTTTGTGATCCAGCAAATGCAAGTTTTGTTATGGAATGCTTGTATTTAAATAGGACAGGCATCCTGTATTTGTTGATAATATGGGAATTACATGGCTTTATAAGCCCAGAAAAGCAGAGGACCCAGAGGGAAGCCAGCTGTTCTTTGCATGGGATTGAATCCATTTTCCATCAGTGTTTTCCCTTAATAGTCTAATATTTAGCACATTCTCTCCTCTGAGTTAGAGAACTGTACCTACTTGCATGATTTCCTAACATTTTCAAGCAGAGCTGAAAAAGGAACCCAGGAGGTAAGAAAAGCCAGTGATGAAATTAAGAAAGAAAATATAAAAAATATAAAAAAAATTATGTCCATGTGTATTATAGTAAATCCCATTACTGTAATATTGCTCCTTTCCCCCTTCTGTCTAGTGGTGACAATAGATGGTTTCTTTCACTATTTCAAATGTTTCACTGGATTTCACTTTCTATGACTCAAGTTAATTTATTGAGGTGTGTATGTATGTTGGGAATATATCACCTAAATATATGAGAGACTTTGTACAATCTGACTCAGTCACTGGACTTGGATTGTGCCTTGCACTTTTCAATGTTTACTGTATTCATTATTCTTAATTCCAAAGAATGAACATCAAGACCTTAGTTATTTTTTTACCAATTAATACATTTTTTACCTCGTCCCCCAGACAAGGAAATGGCTGTTCTTCAGGAATCAACTGAGCATTCTTAACAAAACTATTTTTGTTGTGTGATGTTACCTTTTAAATTAAAATTTTAATTATCCCCCCCCGTGCCAAGATCAGACATTAATTTACTTTAATTATATATTAAAGGGGAATTATATGTCAGCCGAAGATGTCAGACACTTGGCAATAAATACTCTGATGTCTGCCCCATAGGTAGCTTATGTTTTTCTGTTTATCCTATTCCTTTCAAGGCAGCATGGGCTGGTGGAAAGAGAGCCTGCATTTGGAGTCAGAGGACATGGATTAAAACTATAGTTCCACTATTATATATATATGTGTGTGTGTGTATGTGTGTGTGTGTGTGTATATATATATATATATATATATATATATATATATATACATATATAATATATATGTGTGTGTGTGTAAATATATATATATATATGTATATATATATATATATATAATTTGCTATTTACTATGACAGCCTTGGGCCTATCACAACCTTTGAGAGCCTCAGTTTCCTCAAATGTAAAATGTGGGACTTGGAATAGAAATTCTGTCTCAGACACTTCGATACTAAGTATGTGATCCTGGCCTATCTACTTAATTTCTCTCAGTCTCAGTTTATTCATCGATAAAATGGGGATAATAACAGTGCCTAATATTAACATCATCCAGGGTTGTTAAAAGGATCGAATGAGAAAATGTATGCAAAATGTTTTGCAAACCTTTTAAGGTTTGCTTTATAAGTAAGGTAGGTAAATAATAAAGTAATGAGAAGTAAATAAATAATAAAAAGATGCTATATGAATGCCCGTTGTCATTATTGTCGTTAGCACTAAGTTTCTTCAACCTTTCAAAAGTTTGTTAATCACCTTCTATGTGCCAACCACCCCATTACCCAGTAAGGGGAACAGTGCTTGCTTAGTACTCACTCATTTCGAAAGTTGTACTGCCCTCAGGCCCTAGTGATCCTAATGATATATGGAAAATAGTGTGTGTTCGTAAGGAAGTGGTATGATGTTATAAACTTCAAGAGTTAAACTGATAGCCTTGAAATGAGAAGTTTCTTGCACTAATGTTCAACTTTTTCCTCCAGAGGTTACCTTGTTCTCTTAAAGTTTAGGGATTTATTCCAATCATGGAGGAGCAGCTTTGCCACTATACATTTCAAAATTTTAGATAGGATCCTAAGATTTAGAGGTCATCTATGCCAAATGATTTTTTTTTACAGATGTGGGAACCGAGGTCTAGAAAAGCAAAGTGACTTGTCCAAGGTCACAGAGGCAGTAAATGTCGCTTCCAGGATTAGAACCCAGATCCTCAGATTCAAAGCCAGGGCTCTTGACATGACACTGCAGAAACCATGCTAATTTGGTTAAATGTTAGCAATTAATTTTTCCAAAGAGTTTAGATCTTACAAGATGGCAATTAATCTACAAAGTATATGTAATGTTCCACGTGCACTGGAAGGCATGCAATAATATATCACACCCAACACCAGATGTAGTTACCTTTAACTTGGGTGACATTGTCTCCTGTCGGTAGGAAAATTTGGTAAGGAGAGGAGGTGAATGGGTCTGGGCAGAACCAGGGATTGTAGAGAGAGAGTCAGAGATGGGTGCCAAGGTAGAATGAAATGGAGGGCTAGTGGAAAGGCGGCGAGGGGAAGTTGTAATCCCTTCATCTTCTGGAGAAAATGATGCTGGCTTAAATATTTTAAAAAGACAAGAAGTCAATATACTATTCAGTTGTCATTTTCATGCTTGACGTTCACCCCTAATCCCAGCACTCTAATAATGAAGCACTGATGTGTGGGTATGTTAGTATCACAATTCCCAATGGACCATTTTACTTTTTTTGTGGCTTGGGGGCCGGAAAAAACCAAAGCTACCTATCCTCTAATTTCATTTCAATTTTCTAGAAAGCCTTTGAGAATAAGTCTTTCTAACTTAAAAGTCTTGAAAAGTTAGCAATATGAATGATTACTGCATTATGGTTAAGTCTGAAAGAATATAAAAGGAGCTGGTTAAGTTTAGAAATAAATGTTTAGGTCCCCTTCTAGATCTTAAAGTCTTTGCATCCAGGTGTCTCTCCTGGGGAGCTTCTCTCTTGATTCATGGATTATTAGAGCAGGAAGGGATATCAGAGAACATCTAGCCCAACCCCCTTGACTCCTATGGTTTCCATTTTTCCCATGTTCACATTTGTCTTTGTTTTATAGTTACTTATATATGTGTCCCACCTCCCCTTATAGAACATAAGCTCCTTAAAGTCAGAGACTGTCTTTTAATCTTTATCCTCCTTACATCCACATCTCAGACTACCTAATTTCCTCCAAAGCTCATCTTGGACACCACTACATCCTTTCCTGGTTACCCAAGCAGCTAATGTCTCCACACCACCAAATTTTCTTTCATTTATTTTTGTGGACATGTTGTGCCTTTCTTTCTGTGTGCAAAATCAGTAAATAGAATCAATGAATGCAAAGGACATTTTGCTAAGAGGCCTTCAATCATGGGCCCAGTGGCAGAGTGAGAATTAGAAGGCAGTCAGGATCATCCTTAGAAGATGATCTGCTTTCTGGATGTACAGAAGAGAAAAATAAATAGGCAAATGGCTGAAAATGCCCTATATTTTTAACATTTTATCTAAATGCTAAGGGTTGCTGTGCTGTGATCTACAAAAAAACCCTTCTCTCCCTTAGTAGGTAAAACCTTTCATGTAAATAAACTCCCTTGCCCATTTTGATGTCTAGGGTTAAGTGAATGCTCAATAAGTGTTAAATACTAATTATTATAAAATGGAATTATCTAATTGTGATGGTTAGTTCTTTAGTTAATAATCTAAATTAAAATACCTCTTTATTGGTACTGGCTGCACTCCAGTCTTCCTTAAATATCCTAGGGTCATTTATAATTGCCACTGGAGATGTTAAGCAATCGTGTTTCATCTCCTCATCTTCCTCCTCTATGTATAGCCTTGGTGCTTCCTCTGTAACATCAGCTTCATACTGAAAGAAATCTGACTCTTGAAATTTTGGCTTCCTTCCGTGGATGATTGACATTAATTCATCACAAGGGTCCTCTTCTTTTTCTTCAATGACAGGGAGGGTTTGGGACAAGGTACCCACATTATACTGGACAGAAGTAGCAACCTTATCACCCAGGAGTTCAGGTACCTTTCCAATATTTGAAAAGTTTCTTTTTTCTTTGTTAGCAGGAGAACCTTTCATTTCTTTCCAATCTGCACATATTTTTTCAGCTGGTTTTTTATACTCCTGAATTATCACTGCATCATGGAACTGAGAGGCTAGAGGTGAGACGGTACCAGAAGAAACAAGTGGCAGAGGGGATGGCATTTCAGTGGGATCTCGTGTCTTGATAACAGAAGGGTTAGCCTTAACTTGAGCACTGCTATTTCCTAGGATTTCTGAATCAGATTGACCAGTTGATAAGGTTAAAGCCTCAAGCTTTTCTAATTCATCCAAGAAGTTGTCAGGAAAAGGAGGTGGAGTTGGGGTCAGAGGGCTTGAAGGTAGAAACCCCATAGTCAGTGATAACCATTCATTGGTGATTCCTTCTCTAGCCCCTTTATTAGAATGTGGGCAAGGTGACATGAAAGGAGGGCAGGATGCACTGTGAGCCAACTTTACACATGAACAAAAGTATAGGAGGAAAAAAAGAAAGAAGAAAAGATAATGTACCACAACATGGACAGACAGAGAGAGAGAGGGGGAGAGAGAGAGAGAGAGAGAGAGGTAGAAGAGGTGTAATGTTGTACAAAAAAAAAAACCCTGTGTCAGGTTTTGGATTAGAAGGAAGATATTTCAGTGAGAGCAAATGCATGAAATCATTAGCATATGAATCAGAAAAGTTATTTGAAAAGTGAAATTCTATCAGCCTTGGATGGGATCACAAATGTCAAAGGCAAGATAGATGTGAATCAGAGTTCATGAAGAAAACTAAAATATCATCTCTTCAGAGCCCTATTTACTGTTTGGTCTCTTCTGAGTTAGTACAGTGAAAAAAAATCTGAAATAACTTCTCAAACCACGGCTAGACTCGTTGAATAGAAACAAAAGGTGAACTCCTTCCTGTAATTTATTAAGCATATGTTTTACCTCTCAGTGTCAATTTTTTTGAACTCATTACTTTTTTACCTTGGGATTTCAAAGTGATTTTTAACTATTTACATACTTTAAAATATTTATGAAGCAGTAGTACATTAAAGGATTTTAAATGAAAAAGATTTCAAAAGCACAAAGAAATGTGATTGGGATTGAAATGAACCCAGAATAGTAAGGTGTCTGCCAAAAAAAACCCAAAACAAAACCAAAAGCATTCCCATATTAGCAAGAGTCTCTTCTTGGGAAGAACTCAAGACTTCTTTATAGAAACACGCTCTTATGTAGTGTAGTTCATACCAAAGAAAATATAGGTTTGCATTTTAGCCATGTTATGTATAAATTTTGGTTATATTTCATAACAGCAGAAATTATTGAGTAATTCTAGAGGTAACCGCCATATTGTTCTATATTACTTTTTTTTATAGTGGTGATGGAAAAGGAAAAAAAATGCCATGTTTTATAACTGTAAATGATCTTAACTAAGGTAAAGAATGGCTTTTTACTGTACCCTGAGTTTGTAAATAAAACACTTTACAGAAGGGAGTTAGTTGAATACTTTCTGGTTCATAATTTAGTTTCACATTTTATTCACTGTAAGTGGATGGCTCTTCTCTAAGCTTCTTGGACCTTGACAGCGTTGTATTCTCTAAGACAAAGGGTGCTTTAATCTACATTCATTTGACTATATTTCACTCTAAATATTAATGGTACAGTCTAGGATGATCTCCACTGAAGTCCTGTGGTGTCTCCTTACTGCGTAGATATGATCTGGGCTTCTTGAAGGATATTTCAGAGCACTGAATCGATATTTCAGTTTGTCCTACTACATTGGAAAGACTCAGTACAGGTCAAGCACCAGCCGAGCTCAGTCTGAAGGGTTCGACACCAGTAGGGTGGTCAACAAGTGATGAAGTTTTTGGGGACTCTGCCAGCTCATGAAAATTCTAACAGGTGTTTCTTCAGACTATAGCTACAAATATTTTAAAGTTTGTGAACATGTTCTATTCCTAACTGTAGCTATTAAAAGACTATCTAAATTCCTAATCATATAAACTTTAAAATCTAGTCTAAGGAATAACTTTGAAATCTGATTTTAAAAGGCCTCAAAACAATTCAATGCAAAAAAAAAATTCAAGGAAAATTGTGTGGGAAGGGATTTCACAAGTCATCCATTCTAATCCATACCTGAATAAATAGCACCTCCACACATCCCTCCCAGTGGTTCTTTAGTCTCTAATTCAAGACCTTCAGTAAGGGGGAATCTATTGCTTTTTCTTGAAGCCCAGTCTGCTTCTAGATAACTAAACATTAGGAACTTTCCCCCTATATCAAGTCATAATTAGCTTATGGGCAACTTCTTCTACCTATTACTTGTATATCAATTCACTGGGACCAAGAAAAATAGATCAAATCTCTCTTTCATATGACATTCCTTCAATTAAATTTGAAGGCTGTTATCATGTGCCCTCTAAGTCTTTTCTTCAGGCTAAATACCCTCAGTTCCTTCATTTAATCCCCTTGGTTGTATAGTTCCTCATCATCTTGGTCTCCTCTTTGTCTGGTTTTGCTGCCATTAACTAAGATATTCTAAGACTGTAAATGTTAGAAGCTGTGCACAGAGATATTTTTTTCCCTCCCCTTAAAAACAGACTTAGTAATATGAAACTAACTCCTTTACCAGACACACCTATTCCCTACCACTGAAAGACTGAGTTTTTAAGTCAAAGAGTATTACCTTTTCTTTTTCTTTCAAAGTTAGGGACTATTGTACTTGGAAAGGGAAAGTCCCTTAATAGTTTTTGGGAGTAGATTACAGAAACTAAAATTTAATTGACTAAGCCCTTAAACTCCATCAATCATAATGTAATTATCATATAAAAACATAGGAGAGCTTTTCCTGGGGCTCAAGACCAGTTATAGGTACATGTTAGAATAGATTCTCTCTAAGCCCCTCATTCCTGTACTCCAGGGTAATTCTCCTAGGATAATGACTCCACGTTCATGGGTCCTGCCATAGCAATGTTGTTTTTAACAACATTTATATCCTTATCAATTTAATCACACTAGATTTTTTTTTTATCCACACCATTTACTGAGTCTCAATCCTGATTGAAAAATGAAAGGTCAATTATTTAACTAAAAACATAGCTACCACCAAATAACCTGAGAAATACCAAAAGTGCCTTGGAATCAATTCTTTGAGAATGTTAAGTTATATACATGGAGGTTATGAAAAAGAGGTAGAAATTCCTGTGCTACTTAACACAATGCCTGGTGTATAGTATGTGCTCCTTTTTGTTGTTGTTGACTCATTTCAGTCATTTCTGACTCTTCATGACTCCATTTGGAGTTTTCTTGGAGTGGTTTGCCATTGTAGTTGCTTAATAACTGTTTATTGACTGACAAAAATAAAGAATGGGAACATGCAGTCATTTGATTCCTTACAGAGTTTTTTTTCCCCCCACCCTCTAACTTATCTCTCATCCTATTCTTCCTCCATTCTTCCAGATTAATCTCCCAGATTAATTTTCTATATGTACAGATATCATCATGCCACTCCCCTGATCTACTTTGGTAGATTCCTACTCTTTCCTGCTAAATAAAAACAAAACCCTCAACCTGGCATTCAAGTTTGGCACCATCATACTTATCCTATCACTTCCTGCCATGTACAGGAAGCTACAGCCAAAATGAACTACTCCCCTTTCCCCATTCACATACATCACTTTTCTGGGTCTGTGCTGTTCTCTATGCATGGAATGTCTTCTCTTCCTTTGGACTGCCTACCCATCCTTTAAAATCCAACTCAACTCTTCCATGAAGACTAACTTGATTTCTCCATCAAGAAAAAAAACATTTTCCACTAAGCCTTCATGTCTCTTCCCCTCCTCCCTCCCATTTGAACCTCATGTATTATTTTGGAAATTAAAGTTATTTTTATTTATCACATTTGCTCCTGCTCCAAGGGGAGAAATGACTATATCATATCAACACCTTGTTCTCTGAGCACATTGCAGACTTGGCAACTGTTGAACTGCACTGAATTTGTTGAACATAAACATGAATTAACAAAATAAGTTCTTTATGACTAAAAAACAAAATGTAGCAGCACAAAAGTAAAATTCTAATGAGTAAAGCCATGAAGTAGATCTCCTATCCTACTTCCATCATGGATAATCAACACAAGTCAGTGTCCCTAAAGCTAGATCACAGTTTTCATTATAAGAATGAGCAAATGGGGTTTTTAAATACCTAAGAACCTCTCCATTCAAATACATGAGTTTGTAAGTACAAATAGGAATCTAATGGTTCATTTATTATGCCTTTCTGTATGTGTTCACAACAATCATATCCTTTTTTTGATAAACCATTTTCTTGGTCACCAGACTGGTGTCTACGGAAAATGCTTTGGAAAACAAAAGAAAATCCATATATATATATATATAATATATTATATATATATATATATATATATATATATATATATATATATATATATCTCCAAGGTATGTGTAATAAACACCTATTTTACAAGGATACTTGATACTATAATATAATGTTCTGATTGTTATTATACATATGAATAATTTATCTGGACCCATATGTTTAAGTTACCAGTCTTTCCCCATGTAAAACTGATCTATTCAAGATTGCACTATCATCATGTTATCTCTTCTTACCTTATTTGAACTTAAGCTGTGTATCCTGTCACTAGAATAGCTGTGGGGTATTGGAGGGTCAGGATAATCATCAGCACTTTTTGTGATATTCTTTTTGATGACTTCTACATAGGAAACAGGGAAGATGCCTTGTCTGTTGGTTCCTGGTATTTTACCTTCATACCAATTTTGATCAACTCTTTTAAGAAGAATGACTCTATCTCCCTGTAATTAAAATATACAAAATGCATAACTATTTGTGTACTAAGTAAGAAAAAAACTAGGCAAGTAGATCAGTGGAATAGACTGAATAATCATGATTAAAAATAAATACTCCTAGCAATTAATGTTTGATAAACACAAGAGCACTAAATGGGACTCCTTATTCAACAGGAACTTCTGGGAAATCTGGAAAATGGTTCAGACCAGTATCTTATACCTTATGCCACAATTAATTTCAATGGGATAAAAATTGAAACTTAAAAAGTCATATCATAAAAATTGTAGGAGAAAGGGTATATCTTTCACAGTTATGGACTAGAGAAATTGCACAGCCAGATAAGGCACAAAAAGGATCATAAAAACAAAATGGAAATATTGATTATGCAAAATTTTAAAACATATTTTGCATAAATGAAGTCAATGAAGCTAAAATCAGAAGATATATTTATATAATATACATTCACATGTAAAAATTTTTTTGCATCACATAACCCTGATAAATTAAAGCCTGACATCCAAAACCTGTAGGGAATTGATACAAATATGCATATATATGTATATAATGTGTGTATGCATACACACCTATATATTAGACAATTTTCCCAATAAACATGTTCAATGAACACAATTTCCAAAAAAAACCAACTATCAATGACTTCTAAAGTGATTTAAATAAATAATAGGAGAAATGCAAATTAAAACACCACAACTAGTTAAAGATGCAAAATAAGAAAACTCATTGTTAGAAGGGGATGATAAAAAGCTGGGAATTAAATATGTCCAACAATTGGAGAAAGGTTGCAAAAAGTACAGTACGTCAGTATAATGGCATATTGTTGTGTTGTAAAGGATGATGAATATAAAAACTGCAGAGAAACATGAGAAAATTTATGTGAAGTGATTATAGAATAAGGAAAATGAGTCCAAAAGAACAAATTACATGAATTTAATGATGCAATCACTTCTATTAAGTTGTTGCATTTTTAATGGATTTCATTGAAAAGAGAATAATGAGAACTCATGGGTAGAAATCTTAAGATTATTAATGAATTGGTGGGTATTTAAATAGGGTAACCTGATTTGTGAATTTGAATTTTGAGATTTAAATAAATATAACATTGATATAAAACTTTTAATGTGGATTATGTTTTAAATAATATTTAGCCATATTGAATTCATTAATGAGGGAAAATTTTTAATACCTTTCTCAGGGATAACTCCACATTTGTATCTGCATTAAAATTGTATTTGGCTATAGCTTCTCCAATTTCTCCAAGCTGAGCTGGGGGTGGTGGTCTTGCAGGTTGAGCTTTTTCTGGAGGGCTGAGTTTCTAAAATGAGAACAGTTACTTCTGCATGAATATGTGTTATTTCTGCACCAAACAGATATCTCCCTCCTTGCTCATTAATCCAAGAGAAAAGAAGAACAGACAAACCTCTACATAAGAGATTGGAAATATCCCTACTCGTCCATGGTGCTCTCCCTCATACCAATTTTGATCAATTTTCCTGAGGATGTAGACAGTGTCCCCTTTCTTAAATGACAATTCCCTGCAATAGACATTTTCAAATGATTAGGTCTTTAGTTTTACAATTGATTATATACATATCAATGGTTCTCCAAACCTTTATATAACTTGTCCAGTGTGTTAACACACTGGCAAGCCCAGGTAGTTAAGCATTTCCCTCCTAACAATTTATGAGGCATATAAATCATTTTAGACATAATTTCAACTACATTATCACACACACACACACACAGACACACACACACACATACAAAATGCCAAATGATGTTTCATGTGTTGTTTGCTCAGTCAACTAACACCTATGAGCCAAGCTCTTTTCTAAATTCCGGGAATACAAATAAAAGGGCAAAAGAAAATCTTTGTTCTCAAGGAGTTCATTGAGATTGATACACACATATAAAGGTGTATATATACATATATATATATATATATATATACACACACACTTATATGTATTTATGTATATATACACACGTATCCATATATGAACATATTTTATTTATATTATATACATGACACTCTAATTTGCTAATAGTGCCTAATAAGCAACCATCAGATTCAGAATAAAAATTTAACACACAAAAATGCACTAATCTGCTAATATTATCTGGTTGATAATAATAATAACCAGCATACACACACACACACACACACACACACACACACACATTAAGGCTTACAAAATATTTTATGTAACAAGAATCATGTGATGAAACCTTGAATTTTGTTTTATTTCAACAGCTTACTAAGAAATATGCGTGTTAAATGCAAAGTGGTACTACAGATTACATGTGTTTTCTTTATGCTTTCCATCTTGTTCAAAACCTGAATGTTTCATAAAAATCTTTTTTTTTTGGTTTTCAGTTTTCAGTTTTTCAATACTCAATTTAACCAATACTTATTATCTACTGCTAATAATAACAGCTCATGTTTACATTGTGCTTTAAGATTTACAAAGCACTTTTCTCATGACCACCCTGCAAAGCAAGTAGTACAAATATTATTTTCCCATTTTACAGATGGAGTCCCCAGATATTAAATGACTTGGTCAAAGCCAGGTCTCTTGACTCTGAATCCAGCACTGTTTCCATTTTACCATTTGCAAGACACTATACTAGGTTCTCCAGGGGTTTCCAGAGTGAGTCAGAGAGTTAGACCAGCCCTCAGAGGTCACCCAGTCCAACCTATACCTGAATAGTAAAGGCCTTTATGACATACTCAACAAGTGAGGTCCGCCTTTGCTAGAAGACAAGGAAGAACACATTACCCAAGGCAGCCCACTTTTCTTTGAATAGCACCGATTTTTAGGAAGCTTCTCCTTAGGTCAAGCTCACATCTACTTCTTCAAATCTTCTCCCCCTCACTAGCTCTTCCCTCTGTTAGAGTCATTCATATCCCTCTTCCACATTACATTACTGTGATACAAGGCAGAATACAGCATGTACCATGGTGGGGAGAGGAAAAGAAACAAACATTTATTAAGTGCTTACTATGTGTCAGGCACTGTGCTAAGTGCTTTACAAATATTGCTTTATTGATCCTCACAATACCCTGGGAGAGAGATGATATTTCTATCCCCATTTTACAGTTGAAGAAACTGAGGCAAGCAGCATTTAAGTGACTTGCCTAGAGTTACACAATTAGTAAGTGTTTGAGTTTGTATTTGAATCTAAACTCAGTGCTGTATCCATTGCACCACCTAGCTGTCATAGGAGAATGCTATGGGTGCAGTGGGAATTCAGAAGTGGGAAAGACTACGTCAGATTGCAAGGAGATTAGAGATGGAAGAATGTTTCACGTAAGGGGTGACTTTTAAATTAGACCTTAAGGGAATGAGTTGGATATGGAGGAAGAAGCAACATGCAGAAGGCAGTGAAGGTTGTACAGTAGCAAGTACTCTAGTTTCAAAGAAACACGGGCTATTGATAGGAAGAGAAGGCTAGAGAGACTGGCTGGGGCTCTTGTTGTTGGTGTTTGTCCTTCACTTTTAAAGATGACCAATGACATCATGGGGTGAACTGGATTTAAGTGAGGCAGAGTTGCACAAAATCGTCAGCCTCATTCTCTCTTCCAGGGTCATAGGAGCCCGAGGCAAAACAAAAGTCAGGACTGGCAATGGCCCAGGATGCAGTGGAAGACCTTGGTGTTTTTGATGTCTAAGCACTCCATAGTGCCATAGTATGGAGGGCTTCGAATGGCTAGTTGAGGAGTCTGGATATAGCTTTGTAGGCAGTGAGTCTATAGTGAACCATTGAAGGTTTCTGTGATATCTTTTTTTTTTAATTTTTAAGCAGTTGGGGCTAAGTAACTTGCCCAGGGTCACACAGCTAGTAAGTATCAAGTGTTTGGTCTGAGGCCAGATTTGAACTCAGGTCCTTCTGACTTCAGGGCTGGTGCTCTATCTACTGCGCCACCTAGCTGTCTCTATGAGATATCTTTTAGAAGGGCTTATACAGGATTGTGTAGGAATGGTTTTACCAGCCTGCCATTCCTGCTCTTTTTGTTGTGCCATTCTTCAACCTGGAACACCAGAGGCTATGCCTAGGTATGTGAATCCTAGAGCCACTCAACTCTGCCTTCCCTGGGAAGACGGTATTCCTATTTATCCCAAACACTTTCTGCCCTGCAGCTGCATGCTTCTTTCCCTTCTACCTCTTTCTCTGGGACTTATTTTCAAATCTGTGTGTCTGTCTATCTCTGTATCTAACTCTCTGTCTCTCTATCCATCTACCTATCCACACTGATACCATTTCATCTGGAACAAGGGGGAGTTAATGGCTGGCTGGCTGTATAGTTTCCCTTACCATATTTATGATTTCCCAAACCATAACTTTTTACCTGACCACCACTGTCCTCTTCTTTGTCCCATTAGAGTATAAGCTCTTAAAGAGCAAGGACAATCTTAATTTTAATATTTATACCCCCATTGCTTAGCACAATGTTTGGAACATATTAAGGCCTTAATACATGTTTTTTCACTGGAATAGTTAATCAATCCATTAATAAATATTTATTAAGCACCTATTATATTGAGAAACTATAGGCAGTGAGACCAGATAAGTATTTTTTAAAATTGCTTCCAGGGGTGGGGAACCTGTGGCCTTGAGGCCACATATAGCCTTCTAGGTTCTTGGGTGTGGCCTTTTGACTGAGTCCAAGTTTTACAGGGCAAATCCTTTTATTATGAGGATGTGATGGCAACGGGAATAGAAAGGAGGAGACCAATGGAAAAAAGCAGAGGGGGAAGATAATGACCTGGACAACACCAGGCTGATGAGGCCAATGGTGGGGAGAGTTTCATGAAGGAAGGCAATAATATTGAATACAGCAGAGCAGAGAGGTTGGGGAGGACAAAACCTGAATGATTGATGGTGCTGGAAGGTAGGAGGTCAATTCTGACCTTGGAAAGAAAAGTTTCAGTTACAGAGAGAGGACAGGGAAGCATTAGACTTGGCCTTCAACAAGTTTGGGAGTTAATGGAAGGAAAGAGCTATTTTGGAAGCCTGAAGAAACAGCAGAGCCAAAGGAAGATTTTTTGTTTTTACAAGATTAATCTGGTGTCCTGTTTAAGCTGCTGCTTTAGCTGACCCTATGAGAACTCCTTCATAAATAACAACCTATCCTTCTTTATCTGTTTGGAAGTCATCCTAATTTCAAAATATATCACTCAGTGAATATTTTTTCATTTGTTAAAATTCCTCAGATAAGGTGAAGAAAAAAATCCTTTACAGCTCATTTGTCTTTTTGGTACAGAAGATATTAAAACACACACAGAATCTTCTCTTTGCCTTCATTCCTGTTAGAGACACTTCCATTTAGGAGAAGATGAAGCTTCCAGTGGGCTTCAGTAATTGAAATACTTTGTAATCCTATGCATTTTATGTATTCAAAAATATTACTATAGGAAGGTCTATGGCTTCACCAGATAGCCAGAAGGGTCCATGACACAAGATAGGTTAAAAAAAAACAAACCCTGGTTTAGACTGATTATTTATGACCCTTCAAATTCAATCATGTAGTCATGTGACAACTCCTACATCATTAAAAAATGGGGATAAGCACTTGAAAAGGATATAATTCTTAAATGTAGGGTTGCATTTTGGATACTCATTGAGAATCAGCAGGACGTAACCTTCATCTCAGTATGATATGACTGAGTGTGGATAGATTTTTTTAAGGTCCTTAAAATAAAGGTGAGGGTCATTTAATATAATTTAATGGAAAGGGTTTCCTATTACAAATAGCTAATTTTGTGGGAATCATGGGTTAATTAACTTTTTATAGCAAGACAGTGATTGCTTTTATAAAATCAAATGATTGTTGAAGAATAAGTAGGATAGTTTTAACAACATATTTATCATCCCAATGTAACTGATTAAAATGATACATTCCAGATGTTTCTCTAATGGGTTTTACTGTTCAATGGTCAAGCTATAGATTTTAACATAATTCAAATTTAAATATAATTAAAAGTTAAATGTTATAATCCAGCTTCTGGATATGGCTAAGGCAGAGAATGCCAGATAGTTGTATCTATAAAGTAATTTAAATGCAAAGTATCAAAATGGGTTTGAGTTTTCCTATTCGAATGTTAATAAATGTCTTTGCTTTCCTTTTTATTTACAGTGCTAAGCACAAAGCCTGGCATATAGTAAACACTCGATAAATACTTGTTGACTGCCTAATAGCTGTTTCATTTTCTAAGCTATAATGTAATAAAATATCTTTTTTTATCATGTTTTTGGCAGAAAACTTGATGAAAATGTCTCGAATACTGCTTAATAAAATTGATGTTATAGGGAAAAATTTTTTTAGTAGGCTGAATCAAAGAAAACTGGATTTGGTACCCGAGAACCTTGGGTTCAAATCATAGTCTTATTACTGAGTGTGTGACCCTGGGCAAGTCATTATCTCCTCTGAGTCTGTATTCTTATCAGGAAAATGAGGTAATTGGATTACTAAGACTCCTAAGCTTAGGTTCTATCTCCAGTGTTAACCTTTTCCCCGTTTTTAGCTGTTAATTTACTTTATATTTCCTTGTCTCAAATTCCCTTGTTTTACCTCATCTGTGTATAAGCTGAATAAGAACATATGTTCTTAATCGTATAAGTTCCTTGAAAGCTGGCTCGTTTAATTTTTTTTTGCCTTTGTATCGCAGTGTGCCTAGTGCATAGTGGACAAAGTAGCTAGTGAACACTTAATGGCTAGTGGATACTTAGTAGCTAATATTTATACAGCACTTCAATGTTTAGGTCAGCTCATCTGAAGCCAAGGATAGTTCATTCCTTTCTCCATTCCTTCCTTCCTCTTTTTCTCTTTCTTCTGTTCTTCCTTTCTTTCCTTCCTTCCTTCCCTCCTTCCTTTCTTATCCCCCACTGGGTGGAACAGGATCTTGCATGTATGGAGCAGATGTTTACTCAATTGAAAGTAATTGGCTAGATAGCATCAAAAATCCCTTCAGGTATTAAGTCCTGTTAATCCTGCTGTATAAAAGCCAGATAGCAGGTTTAAGAATTGATTAACACACACACACACACACACACACACACACACACACACACACACACACACACACACACACACACATCTGTGATTTCTTTGGTGAAGGGAATTCCTGGTATGGACATTCCCACATTCACTTTACAGATAAGGGTCAGTGCCTGTCCAGCAACTGGTGCTTTGGGAAATCACTTGGAGCACTGAGAGTTTAAGTGACTTGTCCATGGTTATACAAGATAGTGTGTATGACCAGCAGAATTTGAACTCGGGTCTTCCTGAATCTCAGGCTAATTCTCTATCCATCCCACCATGCTATGGCTTGAGAATAGAAGCTTAATCCTAATTTGATTTGTTTAACACATTCCAGCAGAGTCATTCTTACATCCCCTTGTTTAATATTTTGATTCCTTTTTCTGTGACGAAGATGAGGAGGGACTAAAGGATGAACTGGTGTTATTTGTTATGAAGAAGATAACACTGGGAGATATTTCAGTCTCAGCTATATAAACATATAGGGAATAGTGACCATCTGTTCCATCTCTACTGCAGACAGTACAAAATCGCAGGGAAGGATTTAAAATAAGTGGAAGAATTCCATCCCAGTGAGGACTGTTAAATATTGGAATGGGTTTTCTGGGTGGCTATGAGATCTACTCATTCCCCTGGAGATTTCTAAAAGCAGATAAATTACTTTCTCCCTTGGAAGGATTAGGTATAGCCCTGCTTGAGGAATTCACAGGATTTAGAGAGGATGTAGTCATCTCCCCAAATAAATGACCTGCTAGCCCTAAGATTGTGTGGCATGGCAACCCAGTGCAGGAAAGAGGTGCTAAGGAGCTGCCAAGAAAAGACTGAAGGGGCCCCTTTAAGGAGAAAGGCACATCTGGAGAAGGTGGGAAAAGAAAGAAAAAGCATAGATTTTCTTAATGCTTCTTGGGAAGCTTTCAGGGCATACCCTAAAGGGATGGGGAACCTGCGGCCTCTAGGCCATATGTGGCCCTCTAGGTCCTCAAGCACGGCCCTTTGACTGAATCCAAACTTCACAGAACAAATCCTTTTATTAAGGAGATTTGTTCTGTGAAGTTTGGATTCAAAGGGCCACACCTGAGGAGCTAGAGGGCCATGTGTGGCCTCATGGCCGCAGGTTCTCTACTCCTGCCCTAGAATAACAAGACACGACCAGCTTCTGCCCATGGCAGCTAGGTGGCATAGAGGACAGAGCACCAGTCCTGAAGTCAGGAGGCCCCGAGTTCAAATTCAGCCTGAGACACTTACTGTGTGACCCTGGGCAAGTCACTTAACCCTGTTTGTCTCAGTTTCCTCATCTGTAAAATGAGCTTGAGAAGGAAATGACAAACCACTCCAGTGTCTTTGCCAAGAAAACCCCAAATGGGGTCAAAAAGCACAGGACATGACTGAAATGACTCAACAGGTATTATCTCTCTGCATCTTTGCAGCAAGCCCGCAGTCTACACTGACCATTGGTTTTGGTCTGTAGGTGTTTGCAGGAGTTTCAGCAGTGCCTTGCTTTTCATAGAGCAGACACTCTATGCATACCTTTCCAAACAGTACTTAATTATAAGTCAGTTTAAAAATACCGATCTCATACCTTGTCCTAGAATTTAATTACAAGAGACTGAGCCAGATTATGCTGGACAGAGAATTTTTGAGATTGTGACCCTCTGAATTCCTTTCTTACTTTTCTATTTGTTAGACTCCAGTTTGTTTGATGTATTTCATATCCAGATGTTTTTCATTGACCCCCAAATATAAATAGGATCAACTGTCATATAAAATCTTAATGAAACATTTACTGGAATGAACTTCAGAGACAGGTTTGTTGAATGCAGATCCTACTATGACAATATTTCCTTTTTGTGGCATTAAAATCCATCATAATTATGTGGTGAATATTTGTACTACTTACTTAGATGTCTGGGCCTTAAAATCATAAACAGCTCTGGCTGGCAGCCTCTGAAATGGAAGGCAAACAATTAGCACTGACCTGGAAAAAATGGATTTTCCTTTTTTTAACTAGAAAATTGATTTCACATCAGTGAAAACAGAGGATAGTCTAATTCTTCAAAATGTCTGTGGTTTCACTACCATGGACCCTCTCCTCCCTGAATGTAGATTAGAACTCTTTGATGCTTTAACAGATAGCTTTCATTAGTTGCTGAAACCAAGTATAGATCCACTATCTTGTGGCTTCCTCATGGTTTCTGAACTGAGGATCACACAGCGGCATCAGGGACATAAGGCATAGAAGGCATGGAAGAGACTTTAGAGGCCATCTTGTCTAACACTCATTTTACAGAAGAGGAAACTGAGGCATGGAGCAGTTCAATGACTCGCCCAAGGTCATGTAGGTCACAAGTGGCAGAGACAGGATTTGAACCCAGCTCCTCTGACTCCAAATCCAGCACCCTTTCAACTATACCACAACTTAGCTAGGCTGATCCTTGGGTGACAGAAGGATCATCTGTGACTGGGCCCATAGGTGAAGGCTTTTTAGCTTAGTAGGAGCACAAGGTGAACTTCTTCTTGGCTGGCAAAATGTTGGAAGAACCAAAGGACTCTGCCAAGCCACATGAGTGGAGAATTAGACACCAATTTGAATGGCTGAAAATATATGGAATTTGCTTAGTTTTCTACTTAGTTACATTTCAAGGGAGTTATTGAAAGAAAAAAATGGAGGCCATATGTTTATTTTATAGGATACAGCATTAAGTATTAATCTATCAGAAGCCTAGGGGAGAAGACTCATTGGTCTTCGCCATCATTCCTCTGTATAAAGGAACATTCATTTTTGGACTGAAAGAGGGTGAAGGCCATAAAGGAGAGAGCAAATTTAATATTTATAAAGAACAGTTTTTATGGGGGGTCTAGCTCTATATTTCTTCTGAAGTGAATCAGGGTATAAATAAAACCTTAAAAAGAAGTGCTCCAAGCCCTAAAAGCACTAACCATCTCTCTTTTTTTTCTAATTGAGGGTGATTAAGTAATTGACAATTAGTTAGCCTAATAGCTGGAAGCTGTCATTTGCAAAAAGTACTTAGGTGAATATCTGGTGCTTTCTATGGGAGATGAGTAGGGAGAGGGAAGAACCTGGCTTTTAGGGTTAGTCAGGACCTAGGAACTCACTGTACCTTCTTGGGACATCTGAAGGTGCCATCCTTCTAAAGTGGAAAGAATGTCAAGGAGAAGTCTGATGATAATAATAATAATATTATTATTTAAGTAGTGCTTACTTGTGCCAGGCACAGTATTATTGCATCTGATCCTCACAAAAACCCTGGGAGGGAGGTGCTATTATTTACCCCCATTTTACAGATGAGGAAACTGAGACAAACAGAGATTAAGTGACTTGCCTAGGGTCACACAGCTAAGAAGTGTCTCAGGTGGGATTTGAACTCAGATCTTCCTGACTCTGGGCCTGGTGCTCTATCCACTGTACTGCTTTCTGGTCAGTCCAAAGCCTAGTAATCCTCACTAAGCTTTGATGGGAGTGGAATCCAGACCAAACTGGACCTTCACAGAGGTAGACCCTTGAACTGCCCTCTGACTTTGGAGTCACACAGACTAACAGCCAACTTTGGCTGAAAGAGGACTTTCTGGGATGGCTCTTAGCCCTCAGGATCCACTCAAATTCTCCTCCAATCCCACCACAAACTGCCAAACCTCAGAACCATGCTGGGGTTCAGCCACCTGCACCTAAGTAACCTACCAGCGATATTTCACTGTGACCTAGAACACCTCACTGACAAAGCAGGAAGTGCTTCTAAGGAGGTACTTTCTGGCCACTACCAGCAAACGTGACAAACAAATTAATGGAGAAAAAGTTTATGGCTTAGTGACTTCCCTCGGTAGTTAGTGGTAGAACTAGATGTGGTTAGTATCAGAACTCAAAGGACCTATCATCCCAGGCTAACACGTGAAGCCATGACCTGCCTCCTAGGCTGACATCTTGCTCTTTTTAATATGGAAATGAAGAAAAGTTTCTTGGGATCATTTCTCCTGCCTGATTTTCAGATACATTCTTATTTAGTGAGTGATTTATTAGATAGGTCACCTTAAATATAACTACAACTGCGACAAATATTAATGGTATATAGAGGGATAGGGACTGAGCCTATGAATTCATTGGTATAGTCACCTGCTAGGTGAGGAAACTCTTTCTCTCTTTCTCTCTTTTTGAAACTCTTTCTTTCAATGCAGGTTGGAACCTTCTCTTCAATTTATATAACCTTATAGACTGGCCTGGAGCATTGAGAAATTAAGTGACTTTCCCAACATTCCGCAATGAGGATGTGTTAAGGCAGGACTTAAATTTCTCTTTCTCTTTCTGTCTCTCTTATTGTAAAGACCTCCAAAGCCTTTGTGCCCCCGTTAATGAAAGATCCTGAATTGCCTGGACAAAATCAAGTCTGTGATAACAACCAATTGGTAGGGAGTTTGAATATCAACTAGCTGCCAGTTTCCTAGATACCATTCTCCTCCACCTCTTGCATGAATCAGAATCAGTCCTTGAATTTTGACCTGCACCCCAGGTCCAGGTTTCCTATTAACACCCCCTCCCCAGTGCTTGGCTGTGGTTCATTCAGTTAAGAACCCTAGAAAGACCAGTTGGGTTTTTTGGCTTGGGCACCCCCTTCTGCCAGACACCACAGCAGGAACTGACCTATTTCCATCCCCTTTGCTCCTTCTTATAGTATTCCCCCTTAATAAACCTGGCTTGCTTTTCTTGTTCTCTGCTGACTCTTGTCTTGTGGCATTCCACCCATCTCCATGTATCTCACCTTGAAGTCTTGAGATCTTATTTAAACTTATATAGAGACATATGCATCACTTTAAACTTCTGGAGTGCTTTCATACCTGCTGTCTCATTGAACCTACTATTTAACTACCTCTCTTTCCGGAGTTCCTCTTCTTTCCCTGGGAGCACTTCGACCCAAGTCAGTGAAAGCTGATGAATAACTTCTAGGAGACTCTTGGTCTATTGGAAAGAACAATGGTAAGCACATGGTGATTATCAGCTTAGTTTAAAAATAACCAACAAGTTCAACCATTTCTCAAGGTGGCTGATTGTTTTCTAAAAGATAAGAAACATAACTGGATGTGCAACACAATTGAAAATAAAAGTACAAAACTCAAAGGTAAGTTACAAACTTGTGACATACAGTTCACAAGAAGGTCGTGCTTGAAAACAGGTAAAAATATCAGAGACCACAAGAATTAAGTGGAAAAATGTTGAATGACAATGGTGTAACTAAAAGGTGATTCTTATGTTTCTGAATAATGACTTGGGAAAACAGATGAATTGATAAATGGGAAAATACTGAATTAATGGTAGTAGAATTTTATATCCCAACACTTGTCTATTCTTCATGTTTCCTACCCAAAGATCAACATTCAAGAGCCTACTGGGATCTTACAAGAGGACAGTTTGGAGGTTATACTCAAAACAAAGGCCCTCGGGAACATTTTGGTAAAATACAGTAATTTGATATTTTGGTCACGGGAAGAAATAGATGATAAAAGAATGAATTGAAAAGGAGAGGTTATGACCAAGCCTTTTTGTATTTTCCAAAGATGCAACACCCTGTTATATGTGACATTCTATTGTGCCTAGCTGATGTAATTTCTTGTTAAAAAGTCTATTTTTATCTAAAAAACAAAAACCCAGGGCATAACTTGACTCAACAATTAGAGCAGCTCATAGGCTGCCAATGTTTGCCCTGTTCCATTCACCTCAGCACCAAATGGGCATGCTGATTAACAGACGAACTCTGAGTACTCATAATCCTTAGCGTGGCTTCTATATAAGTTCTGCAGTTCTAAGAACTGCCTGTGAAGACCAGGGAAATGATTTAAAACTTTTCAGCACCAAGGAAGAATTAGCTAAGTGTTCCAGAACCCTGTTGCTGACTTTTTCCCCTGCAAGGCCTCATAGACATCATTTAAAAGACTGTATTTTTTAAATCCCATCAGCAAATTCAACTAGTCTGACTAACAGTAGGCACTAAATGTGAAGTCACTGTCTGATCTAATTTTGAAAAAATAGGAGAAAGGCCCTAGAGGAACATTATTCGGATTCTATGATACAGAGTGATCAGTTGGAGTAATTTATACACACATACTTATACATCATATATATTACACATAATATATATGTATTACATATTATAATTCCTTTATAATTGTTGGTATATATATGGTATATATCCTAATGGTATGTATATACAAGTGTATATGTGCATATATATGATAAATACATGTATGTGTATGTAAGGTATATACATATATATGTATATGTGTATGTAGATATACATATATATATATATATATATATATATATATATATATATATATATGTATGTATGTATATGTATGTGTATACATACACATACAATCTGATTCCTTCCAAGAGTTCTCAACCTGGGGGCTATAAACAAATATTTTGATAACTGTGTTTCAATGTAATCGGTTTCTTTTGTAATCCTATATATTTTACTTTATATTAAAAACATTATTCTGAGAAGGGTTCCATGAGGTTTTGCCAGACTGCCAAAGGGGTCCATGATACAAAAAAATGTGTAACAGCCTCTGATCTAGTAACTACCACAAACCTGTTGATTGAGTTTAAATATTAATTTAATTGAATTAAATTGAAAATGAAAAGCATGGTCCTGGCTTAGAGTTATGTATTGGGGGTAAAATAATCTAAACCAGTCCTAATTTCTATTATCAACGTAGAAGCAATGTCGAAGCTACTTAGTCACAGGCTGTGAAGGAGTCTTGGTACAATCAACAGGGCCATAAAACCAAGTAGGTACTCAGTTATCTCTCTTCTGTCCTTTGGACCTAGCTCTGCAAGAATGTGGACATGGAGGAGAATGACTTTGTCTCTATTTCAATACCCAAACTATTTATATGTCTGGATAAAACAAAAGATAACAGATGTCTTGGCATCAAACTATACTCAGAGAAGGCTTTTGTGGCAAGGGAATGGTTATAATCACCTAAAAGGGATCATGGGGCAGCTATGTGGTCAAGTGTAGTGAGCCCTGGGCCTGCCTGGAATGAGGAAGATCTGACTTTGAATCTGACCTCAGAGACTTGTTAGCTGTGTGACCCTGGGCAAGTCATTCAACCCTTATTTGCCTTAGCTCTTCATCTGTAAAATGAGGACACATTGAAGAAAGAAATGGCAAACCACTCCAGTATCTTTGCTAAGAAAATCCTCTGCACAAAGGTCTATAGAGTCACATAGAGTTGGACACGAGTGAACAGCAAAGGCATCATAAACTTTCTTTGCACAATAGGCTATCTCTAGCACAGACAGAGAGTGACGGTTACAGGGGAAAGGTTCTATCTCCTCATTCTGCCTGATAATTTCCTGGCCTTGGTTTTGGGAATTGAGGGTATACTGGAGGAAGAAATGAGTTTCAAGGTCACCACACAATGGTGTAAAAACCACGAGGACTGGGGGAGATGGTAGATGCTCCCTGACCTGCTGAATTTGAGGATACTTGATGTCTGCATCTTCCCTGAATCTATGGAAACTTTTCCTAAAGCACTTTGAATGAATGAATCTCCTTTGCTCTTAACACATTCTACTCCGGCATCATACTTACTTGTATCCCTGCCATACCTTCTTCCTTTCCCACCCTATTTAATTGTAGGCTCCCTGAATGCAAGGACTGTGATATTATTCATCTTCACATCTCTAGCACCTAACATGATGCCCTGCACTGAAATGGATTGAATAGCATCTCCCATATGGAAAATTGAATTATCACCAAATTTTTGTAACAGTTTTACACACATACACACACACACACACTATACACATGTACACATATGTGTATATATCCACACATGTATATATTATAGTTGTTCAGTTGTGTTCACCTCTTCAAGACCCCACTGGGGGTTTCTTGGCAAAGATATGGAGCGGTTTGCCATTTCTTCTCCATGGCATTTTACAGATTAGCAACTGAGGCGAACAGGGCTAAGTTACTTGCCCAGGGTTATACAGCTAGTAAGTGCCTGAGGCTAGATTTGAAATCAGGTTTTCCTGACTCCATGCCCAGCACTCTGTCCACTGAACCACTAGCTAGCTGCCCATTTGTGTATATATGTGTATGTATAAAGATACACACAATTTACTTGAGACCACAGGATTTATCTATGCTATTTATAATGCATTTATATGTGCTTTCATACATGATTCAAAGCTTCCATTGAAATAATGTGTCCTCATCTTATGAGGACTAATTATGTAATTTAGAATGATGCAAATACAATTAATTCTTGATTATCTGCACGTGAACCGCACATTGATGATATGGATTATCATCCATATGTAGCAAATTTTTCCCCTCCAGTTAACATCACCCTGAAACCTCGCACATTAAATACAAAGCCTACATTTCTATAGCACTTTTTAAACTTTTCAAATATAAAATCCTTTGATTTTTAAAGCCTTTCAGAGGCTAGCCTCTTCCTATGTTTCCAGTCTTCTTATGCCTTACTCTCCTCTATGGACTCTGAGATGCAGCAACCCTGGCCTCTTTGCTGTTCCTCACACATGACAGTCCATCTCCAGACTCCAAGCATTTTCACTGGCTGTCCCCTATACCTGGGGCATTCTCCCCCCACATCTCTGCCTCCTGGCTTCCCCGCCTTCCTTCAAGCTTCAGATAAGTTTCTGTTATCTGTACAAAAGTCTTTCCCAGTCCTCCAATATCTTGGTGCCTTTCATCTGACACTACCCCAAATTTATTCTGTATCTATCTTGTTTGTGCCCAGTTGTTTTTTGCCTTTCTTTGTATCCCAAGTGTTTGGTGCAGTGCCTAACACATAGTAAGTCCTTTTAAAATCCTAGCTGATTGACTACTCAAAGCACCCTCACACTCATTTCCCCCCACATTGTGATGAATGACTTCCCTGTTACTCTAAGAATCCATTATTTCATTGTTACGGGTGTTCCCTTCACCCTTCAGGCAGATTGCAACACTTCAACAACTCAGTAAATGGTAGCTTAGGGTTGCTATGACTGAACAATTCATCACTGGTACATGATGTATATAGCCCCTGAGAACCCAGGGTCAACTCTGCCCCGTGATGAGGCACCAGAGGGAAACTTTGTGTGGAAGCTGGTTTGTGAACCAGGAATGGGAGCTAATTTTAGATTAAATGAAACATAATGAGGAAAATAAATCTGCTGGGAAAGTTCCCAAGTATTCTTTCCAATGTCTTCTAGACCCTCTAAATAACTTACAAATCATTTTCTCTTTTGGATTGTCTCCATTAACCATTACTCCTTCTCCACCCTAATGACTAAGACAACATATCCTTTCTCTTTTCCACACTACTTGGGCTGTGCATCTCCTTTAATTACTTCTTTTCCTGTGCAAGACTGCTGTTGTTCCTTTAAGCCTGACTTCACATGCATAAAAAAAAAATTCAGAGTAGACACATGGTCTAGTGGGCCCTACATACCACTTAGGATGACCCCCAAACTCTGCAACTGGCTAAAATATAGCTTTCTAGACTTGAAAAGTCCTTACTTAAGATTCGTCTTTAATTAATGTCCAGGCTGAAGGCACTTCAACTTTACCTTGTCTTCATCTCTTATTTTTTCCTTGACTTGAGGGCCCAAATTCTAGATTTGTGCATCTGCTTATTCCAATAAAAAAAAATCCCGTTTTATATAGAAAATTTTTTTAAAACTATAGAAATGAAAAGCACAAAATGACATCAAAACAGTCTGAATTTTTCCACTCCCATTGACCTTAAAAAATTAAGCCAGACAGTATTCCTGCTACAACTAATCTGTTTGTGGTATTGCTTTAAAGGAATAGTGCATCTCTGAAAATAGTGAAAGCTCTTTTTTAATGAGATTCAAACAGAGATGTTATAAAGGAACATGTAAAGAAGAAATGAAGGGACAGAAACAGAAAATTTGGGCTAACCTAAAGATGGGTCCACAACACTTTTGTATGGGATTTTTCCTTTGTGATGAAGAAACTCTTAACACCAAACTGAACCTCTTTAATGGCTAATTAATGACACTGGATATTCCCAAATCGCTTACTGAGAGTTTTATAAAAGATATGTAATTTCCAATATAAAGGGAAACTAAATTCAATATTCTGGTAGATTATCCTCTGGGTTACAGTTAACAAAGTCCCTTTCCATTTCATGCCTTCTACCTCTTGGCCATAACTGAAATAGGGTTTTTCCCTGAAGATGCCACATCACTTATGACCCTCTGCAAGGCTGGCAGCTCCTTTTCTCACACTTTTGAAGTCAGTGGCCTAGGAAGACTTAGCACATACCTTGTTCCCCTTGCACTGTCATTATTATGCAATACTTTTCCCCTTCCTTTAAAGTTAGTACTCTGACTACACCACCCTCCTTCAATCCTTGTCATTGCTAGCTATGGACCTTCAGAGCACTCTTTCACCTTACTCAATGTATTTTAGTACCTGCTTTTCCACCGTAATGCCCTGACTTCCAATTGTGGTCACCTCAGTTTCTACTGATGACCCTTTTACCATCTAGACAATTCATCATGTCTTAATTTCCCATCATTTCCATCTCCATTCTGCCTCAGAGTGGAGTGGTCTACACTTTAGAATTCCCCAGAACTCACTATTTCCTGATACTGTTTCACCTCCAAAATGCCTACCTCTTAAAAATCTGCTTTTTCTCCATAATCTCCTGCCTTCCATGGCTCTCAGTGTTGTTCTCCCTGAACTAATTCTTCACTTTCAACTTTGACCTCTGGCTTAGTTCCTCAATCTCAGGTTGTTTTCTTAGCCCATTATACCTGTTTTGGCTTCACTTCCTTCCCTTCACAGTCTTGACCCTATGGGTAGTCATACTGCTTAACTCTAGAATTCCTTACTGCCTTTTTCTTTTGTTGTCCCTGCTCTGCTCATTTCTATTCTTGAAAAACTTCTACCTTCTGCATATCGATTCCCAAGTTACCAAATACTCTTGTAGTCATGACATTCTTCTGACTCTATTACTATCTAGTCTCAAACTAGGCCCACAGAACTGCATGAAAAACCTTTTAAAAATAGATTCCAATTATAGGAAATCCTAACATTCTTCTCTTCTCAAGTCCCTCAATCCATCTCTGCCTGCCTTTCTCTCTGTATATGACCTTGACTCCTACAATACTGAGAAGATTGAGGTCATTCAACTAGCATCACCTGCCTTCATACCCCCAAACTTTCTGTTTCCTCTTATTCTGTCCAGTCTCAGAAGGTGAGAAGCCTTCCTCCTACTTCTTTATTCATGCCCCTCCTCCTATTTCCTCCTATCTCCTCTGCAATCACATTTCATTTATCATTTCCCTCATATATAGAACAGACTATGTCAATTTGATGGGTGTGGGGCCCAAGCCAAGATCTTCGCCCTTTGCTGCAAAGGGAATCTGACTCACAGGCCCCAGACCCTCATCTCCCTTTGAAAGCCTTAGCCTTACCTTTTAATCTTATTCAGATGTGCCCTAAAAGAATCTGGCTCCCTTTTGTCTATAGGCCCTAGAAAGGCCTTCTCTGGTCTCAAACTGTTCCTTATCGACTCCCCTTATCTCCTTTTGAAAGTCCTAGCCCCACCTTGATTTTGTGCAGATGCCTTTCAAACTTCTTCCTTCCTGTTCCCTCCATTATCTATTCCCATTGTCTATTCAATCTCTCTGACCTCCCCAATTAGAATTCACACCTAGACCCTTTTCTCAACCCCCTTCTCGAGGACCACCCAAAGTTACTTTAGTATTTAAGATCCACCTTGGCCCTCATTCAGATGCTGAGAATCTCAGGCCCACAAGGCTGAGAACCTCTCATGCCCCAAAGGCTGAGCCTTTCTCATGCCCGCCTGTCCTTACTGGCCTCACCTGGCCTCTGTGATCTATCACTAATAAATTTTTCCTCTGGCTGAAGAAGATTTGAGTTGAATTCATTCAGCAGGGCCTGGTACCACGATCTTGGGGTCCCAGCACCCCAAAGCCCCTAGACCTCTTCAAATTCACTGCTCAAAAACCACCAATTGCTCCCCTGTGCCTACCAGAAAATAGAGTACAAACTTATTATTTTAACATTCAGAGCTCTTCACAATCTGGCTCCAAGATGATTTTCAAGCTTCATTTCACACTACTACCCTCTGAACAATTTTCATTCTAGTCAAATAGGATTAGTAGTCAATCTTTGATTTCATCTTGCCCTGTTGAAGCTCCATGCATTTACATATACTGTTCTTTATACCCATAACAGGCTCCTGAACATCTTCACCCTGAGAAATCCTCTTCCTCATTTAAATTCAACTGCAATGCCACTTTCTCCCATTACCCCCAAGCTAGAATTCTTCTCTTTTCAATCTCTCCTTGCTCTCTGTTATCCTATTCTGTACTTCTCACTTTCTAACATGCATATCTGTTATTCAATATAAATATCTGTATATGTTCTAACATGTATTTATATATAAAAATAGCTGATTGTATTCTTATCCTAACCATATGCTATATCCATGCTCCTTAAAAGCTGGGCTTCTGTTGCTATTGCTGTTTTTTTTTTTTTAATCTAACCATACCTAGCACTTTGGACACAGAAGATATTTAATATTTTTTGTTGAACTAAATGGATTGAGTTGATGATAAAATCCTTTGATAGTTCCCAGCTTTCCAGACTTTCAAAGGCTGTTATTTAAATAAATCATTCCTTTGTGGAAATAGTCTTTTAAAATTGGTAAAAGATTTTCTTGTATTTGCTGAGTGGCAATTCCCAAATTGCCACCCTCCTAACAGCAGGCTCTGTGATGGTCTTTGCTTCAAAGATGGAATTACTACATTTGCATGCCTTGACACTTACTTTTAGCAATACACATAAAGGTCCAAAAATGACAGACAAATGTCAGGTGTTTAATGAATGAGTCATCTTCCTACAAGCATCAGCTTGTCATCACTTTTCCCCCAAGGATGGTATCAGTAGTTAGGATGAATGAAATGGAAAGAAGAAACAGAAAGTGACAGAACTAAAAGGTAGCTGCCTCAATCACAAGACAAGATTAAAAAAAGGAAAAAATAATCCACCTTGGAAACACAGGGCACTATCATTGTCCTGATGGTTGTTGTTAGTTGTATCCATGTCTTGAAAAGAGGCACTAGGAGGTAATCGTCCACAATCATTCTGGTAGGGTAGATAATGGGCAGCACCATCTTGAGGCAGGGGAGGAAAAGGCTGATGCATGGGGCTCTTTCTCAGGGCCTTAAGTGATGAATTCCTTTCAGGAATGTCTGGAAGCAGCTCATTGATAAGTCTGTGTAATATGCTGTTGTCAGGCAAACTTCCCCTTCTCTTTTCAGCTTTAATTTGATCACATATATCCTTAAGGGCAGAGTCCAGAGCATCAAACACAGATGATTTGGATTTTGTCTTTTCAGTCTGTTTTTTGGGAGCAGCACTTTTTTTCCTCCGGAAAGGCACCGGGCTTACTAGGAAGGCTAACTTAGAAAGGCCAGAGTCTATTTCCCGTCGCCTAGAGTCTTCAGCATTCTCCTGCTTAGCCCTTTCATGTTTCAACATGGTGGTAAATCGTGTGTAAGAGGCAGGGCATCTTCCCTTGCAGGAACTGATGAGGTGCCGGTGGTGGTGGTGATGGTGGTGGTGGTGATGATGGTGATGGTTGGAGCCATAGAAACTCTCCGAGGATGTAAAGGAGAAATGATCAAAGTCACTCTCACTGCAGAAGGATGAGCCTTCTACATGAACAAAGTCACTGACGTCAGAGACCATTCCATCTTGGTCACTGTCTGAGAAGTCCATATGAGATCGTGGTGGTTCATCACTGGTCACTTCAATGTGAATTGGCACCAGGGTTTTAGGCTTATAGCTTCGTGCATTAACCTGATTGACATGTCTCCCTTGGTTCTCTTCCTCCAATAAAGACTCAATAGAAAATCGTCGCTTTGGACACAATCCATTCTGAGGCAGTTCTAAGGTGACAGCAGACAGCATTTCATCCCCCAGATTCGGCATGGACTTTGACTTTTGAATTAGCTTCTCAAATTCAGAAATGCGTGTGGGCACCATGTCCCTGGGCACCTCCTCGGTTGAGGACTGGCTCCACCCACGCAGCATACCCTTGTGTTGTTCCTTTTCATACTGTAATATCCTGGACTTCACAGAACAAATCACCTCTGACTTCATCAACTCTTTGCGGTTAATGCGATGCATTTTCTTGTACATTTTCAAGAACCCAGGGGCATTATGTGCTGACTTATGCCAGATTCTCGACCTGCCATTTGTGCGGTTTTCAGGGATGTAGGGGGAGACCCATGTCAGTGGGCAGCTGTCTTTGGAGTCCTCCTCACATAACAGAGAGCCCAGACTTTCTGACTTTGTCTGCGGGTCAGGGAAACTATCATGGTCCTCATTTAGAAGATCGTCACAGCTACGGGATTTCAGTTTAGGTGAAACGGTTTCTTCTGTGCTGCTCCAGATCTCGGCATTCTGCCGTGTCATCTGCCAACCATTCTTGAAGTTGATGGTGCGCTTTGAATCATTTGGCACATCCAAATGCTGCCTGTATGGACTGCAGTAATCTAACTCACTTGAGGTGTGGTGGCTGTGCCCTGAATAATTGTAAAGGGATGGACATGCTTTGCTAATATCCCCACCTTATAATCCAAAGAGCAGCCCAGCAGAAGAGAAAGATTTCCAGCAGTTAACAGGTTCACAAAGAGAAAAGATTGGGTCAGTAAGTATCAGAAAGCAAAGAACAGAGCAAGCAGTTAGTGTAGTTAAACCTAGAAACAGTACACAGAGAGCTTAGGTGCTAATTAGAACAAACTAAAGAACTGTTAAAAATTAATTAGCTAATTCTATTAGAATGTATTCAATAAAATTAACAAAACAGTAAAAAAAGAATCAATGACTAATAAATCTATTCCATCTATAGCAATGAAAAGTTAAAGCAGTATGCCTTTTTTCCTAAGTGCATTACGTGAAAAACGTCAGTGTCTATTAAACTGAGAGCAGGGCATGGCAATTGTATGAAAGACTGATAGTCTGTATAAAAGATTGAAGGTCTGTAAACTTGAATTCATACCAACAGATTGAGCTGTTATGATTAACTGGCATTAACCATTATTATTAACCATTTTTAACATAAAGCCAAATGTTAGAACGTTCACATTCAAAAACAGTAGCATGCACTTAATAGGCTTAAGAAGATATGATATTGAATCTAGCTCATAATTGCAGGTAAGGTGAGTTAAATATTACTTAAAATTCAACTCAAAGAATTTGGAATTGGTCCTTTATGTTCAATCACATCGATGAAGGACAAGATAGAGCAACAAATTATATAAGACAATCTGTCTAAGTAGTTTCCCAGTAACTGCAAAACAAATACAGCAGGACTTGGGTTTGAATCTCAGTTTTGCAACTTAACTACTTATGTGACTGCACAAATTATACAACTGTTCTGAGCCTCAGTTTCTTCATCTGTAAGATAGAGAATAGGACTAGACAGCTTTCAAGGTCTGTTTCAGCTGTAGAGTTATGATCCTCAGGTTTCTGGCTGGGGATTCTCATTTTTCTTAGGAGGACCATGCCTAGGAGTTACTTAGACTACTATCACAATGCCTTAATATCATCCTCTGACTGAAAAAACACCAGGGGTTGATATTTTAATGCATAGCATAATCCATCTTTGTTTTTCTTACAGCATTTTGGCTTATTCAGGGCTTATTTAATCAGTCATATTCCTTTACAAGTTTGAAAAACCTCTACCTTTCTGATTTAGCCCTGGGGAAATAGACTAAGTCTCCATGACGTCAACCTCTGCATTGCTCCCCAGTGCCCAAGTCCCATCTCAGCAGTAAATTGGGTATTTAGGGAGGTCTTTTCACTGCTCTATTTCCCAGGGGATTCAATGGTCTCCAGATGACTCAAAAGAATGAATGTATCTCCCTGGATGCAAAGTGTACTAAGATTATGGGGAGAGAGTTGGGCACCAGAGAAATGTGGCGCAGTGATTTGTGAACACCAAGACTGAATTTTGAAACTGAGCATTTTTTAAAGCAAGATATTTATCAAAAAATTGATGCCATCTTTAAAAACATGCCACTGTGTATTTGCAATGAGTAGATCAACTTCAAGGATTGCAATGAACTGTTTTAAAACCTTCTAGTAGGTTGTCCCAGATTTTATAATTATCAAACATTTGAAAATTTAAGAGGATTTTTGCCTGGTAGTATTTTTTAGGGGGGCTTCTGCTCTTATTTCCCATCTATACACAGGGATAATTTTAGAAATTGTAGGAATCTTCAAAAGTGTTTCCCCAAAATGGGAATACTTCAACATGATTTTATTAACAGACCATTAATAAATCACACAGTACTTTGAATTTGAGTTTATTCATGAAATATATATGATAGTCTTAAAATCAAATGTTTAATAGACATTACGCAGACAGGAAAATCCCTTTCAATAATTGATGTTTCATCAGCAGGAAATAACCTAGATAAGAAGCATCTTATTTTAAAACTTAACACAAGACATTTTATTCTCAAGACTGTATTTGATTAGCTAC
The DNA here is from genome assembly GCF_003287225.1 of Phascolarctos cinereus. Lineage (NCBI taxonomy): Eukaryota > Metazoa > Chordata > Mammalia > Diprotodontia > Phascolarctidae > Phascolarctos > Phascolarctos cinereus. The sequence goes on along the minus strand of NW_027556402.1, from coordinate 64,830,367 downwards.
AGAGACAAAAGCCATCACTACCTTGGTACTTGTTTTCACCAAGAACTATGCAGTGAAATCAGCAGTTGTCAAAGAACTGTGGTCTTACCTTTTGCTCTTGATGGGGAAGAAGGAGAAGAGCCAGTGAAAGATTTTGTAAGGGTCGTGCTTGGACCTGGGAGATCTGCTTGGGTTGGGCTGGCTCTGTTTGCATTCTGATCACCCACACTTCGGGGATGTCCCACTGCAGGCTCACTCTTCCTCCTTTTTCTGTAGTCACCAGCTATACTTGCAGAGCTAAGTGAAAGAAGAAAAAAAAAGGTGGGAGGAGGAACCATACCTATTTCAAAATGAGCACTTTTTGAAAACTTGATGCTAATATGTTGGTCTTACATATAGGTCAAATAGGTAGTTACCTAGAGGAAGAAGCACTAATCCCATATCCAAGTTTAAAATCATAACTCTTAAGCAATTTATTCATTTTTGTTAAACATTTCCCTCTCTCTGTGATCCTATTTTAAAATGGAAAGACTCAGTTTTACTTAGTAGTGCATTAAATCAAATACCTTGATGTGAATGATTTATCAAAATATGTCCTTCCTTGACTGGAAAGACCCCTCATCCTGACCTGGGAGAATAGGGAAGAGCAGAGGGAAAATAGGGGAAAAAAAGCAAAAAGGATGACCAATTTCACCTATACCATGATTTTATTCAGGGAAGTCAAAATATTAATTCTACCTTTTGAAGGAACTAAACTTAGTCCTAAGGACCAAGGCTACATTACTACAATCCCAAAATATCCGTGTGAAGACCTAAATGGCCAAGAATTTATCCAGCAGGGCATTGCAGTGGAAATGATGCTGAATTTAAAGAAAGAAGAGCTGAATTCAAATGTCAGTTCTCCTATTTACTACCTGTGAGACCTTGGGCAAGTCTCTTAATATCATTGGGTCTCTGTTTCTTTATCTTTAAAATGAAGAGGTTGGATCAGTGGACACCTACTATAATGATGGTGGTGATGACTCATTGTGACTATCTGGGACTCATTTTTACCAATTTTAAAGCGACTACTTTCCATAGTATGAACAGACTATTAAGTATTATATATTTATATGGGGCAGATGTTTCAAAATAAGTGACAGAAGATTTTTATTGAAAAAGTTCCTCCCAGCAATGCAGATCTGGGTCTTGATTCTTCTGAGTAAAGAAGGTTAGGAAGCAGGCCCTCATTTGTTTCCAGGAGATGCACTGTCACTCCAGCTAAGTGCAGAATCTTGCCATAAGTTCAAGTGATTCAAATTCAAATGTGACCAAGATGGGGGGGAGTTACTTTCTAAGTGCTCAAGAAAGAAATAAAAACTATGTTGAATGTGTCACTGCAAAGGCAATTACTTCTTACCTAGTGGGCCTTTCCAGGCTTCTGTCTAAGGAGGTCTGATACAAAGAGGCCTGTAAAAACAGAATAATGATTCTATTAATGAAAAAAATATATGTTCACTTGCCTGAGTTCGTGAAATAAATTTTACTGAAAGGAAATGATCAAAATCATGGAACAAAGAAAAGAAAGCATTCACCTTAATTAAAAAATGCACCTTCCTAAAGGGAAGTTATATGTTTAAAAATAAAGGCTTATACTATTTTATCAGCATATATTTTCCCTTTTAAAGTCTTGTGTTTGTAATACACAGTATAACCCAATAATCCACAATGTAGTTGCTATTTGAAAAATGGAAATCTGACAACATTTGAAAAGCAATCGCTCATTTAGTCAAGAATATTACTCTAATTTATTAACAAAATCCTGTCTATTCACTGAATAAAGGGGGAGAGATGGTGAGAAATCATTCAGACATTTGCAGTCATTGTTCAGTTCTTGCAGAAGAAGGCCCTTTGGGGGGGGGAGTTCTAAAGATTGTTTTTCTTTGGAATATCAAAAAGGCAGGATGCAGGCAACAATAAAACACGTTTAACTTTTCAACATGCACATCAGAACAGAACCATAATTTCTTAGGTATTTTACACAATCATGAAGTTGGAATGGATCTCAGATGACATGTAGTCCAACTAGTAGCAGAAAAAAAAATCCCTACTATAACTTACCTGATAAATGACCATCCATTTACTCTCTGAAGACCTCCAAAAAAGGGAAACCCTTTCAGAGCATTTCCTTCCATTTTAGCGCAGCTCTAGTTGTTAAGAAGTTTTCCCTGATGTTGGGCCTAAATTGACCACTTTGCAACTACCAACCATTGATCCCAGTCTGCCTCTGGGGCTGAAGAGAACATATCTAATCTTATTTTATTTGGCATCCTTTCAAATACTTAAATATTGCTCTCATGTTCACCCTTGAGGTTTCTCTTCTCCAAAGGTTAAATCACCGTAGCTCCTCCAACCAATTGTCATATGGCATATACTCAAGGCCCTTCACCATGCTAGCTGCCTCCCTCTGAATGCTCTCTGGTTTATCAATGTCCTCCCTGAATTGTAGCCCTCAGAACTGTATACAATACCACCGGTATGGTCTAACCAGGGCAGAGAACAGAGTGACAATCACCAACCAAGATGGCGTTAGCATTTTTGGTGGTCACTTCATACATTCCCCCATCTCCCACCTTCCCAAAACAACAGAAAATTCCATTTTCCCAGATATGGGAGATAGAAGTAATAATTCAAATCGATACAGAATTTGTAATCCTTATTTTAGACATGAGTTCCATAGTTAACGTTGAGACCCCAACTAAGATAGAGCAAAACAGAATTATTTGAATTCTGTCTTTTAATTTTTTCACTTGTCCACTTTCTAATGTAGTAATTGATTATCAGTAAAATTTCCAAAAGGTGAGCAGAAAGATAGACTGGATAATATATTCCTAGGCAATCATGTGAACTATAATATTTTAAAAGTTATTGTTGTTCAGTTGTTTCAGTCATGTCCAACTCTTTATAACCCTATTTGGTTGGGGTTTTTTGTTTTGTTTTGTTTTTTGCAAAAATACTGGAGGGGTTTGCCAGTTCCTTCTCCAGCTCATTTTACAGAGAAGGAAACTGAGGCCAGCAGGATTAAGTGATTAACCAGGGTCACACAGCTAGTGAATGTCTGAGGCCAGATTTGAACTCAGGAAAATGAGTCTTCCTGACTCCAAATCTGGCACTCTATGCACTGTGCCACCTAGTTGCCCCTCAAAAATTATACTATATATTACACAAAAAATACATTTAAGTTTGGAATCAATAAAAATCTTAGCCTTTTTACTCTTTGTACATCATGTTCTCAATTATAGATAAGTAGTTTATTGTACCTTGAAAAGCATTTTTCTTATCACTTAAAATTACCCATGTTAAATTAATGTCATGGAATATTAAGAGTTCAAAGTGTCTTTAGAGATCAGCCATTTTATAGATGAGGAAGCTGAGATCCAGAGAAGTCAAGAGTTAAGTTAATGAGGTATCAGTTCTAGAACTAAAACTTGGGTCTTCTGAGTCCCAGCCAGTGTTCTTTCTACTGTATCACACTAATACATTTTATCATATCAATACTTTCAGCAGAAAATAATTGAACTGTGTTTCTATCAAAAATGTTAGATTTTTTACTGATCCCAGATTTTTAATTTTAGTTTGTAAATTGTTGAAATTTAACACCATGTTTTTGCTTAGATCACCACATTCAAGTATAAAATTGGATTCCTTCATGAATATCATGAGAAATCCCACTTATACAGGAATAAAGATTTGCCTGTTTAAGTTATTTGAATGTCATATAACTGTACAAGAAGTGAATCTTGATAAACCACAAATCCAGATGACTGAAGATAAATCAAGCTACTCAAGTCTGGCCAGAGAGGTGACAGGCCGAAAATCTAGAATGATGCATACGTTTTGGGGCATGGCCAATGCAGGGATTTGTGTGGCTAGACTATGCGTGTTTGTTATAAGGGATTTTATTTTATTGTACAATTGGGGAGATAGAGGTGATTAATTCTTGTAAAGATAAATACATAAAATGTTTAAAATATTAGCCAAATTTGAAAAAAGAAATGAATCTTGACAGAAGACAAACAAAAGAAGTTGTTAAAGAACACCTTTTCACTACTTTGCAATGGGAAAAAGAGAGCATTTCCTTTTTCCCAAGAGGAAAGTATTCTCAGAGAATTTTGGTCCACAGTTTAATAAGTTTAAATAATCTTCTAAATTGAATAAACTTTTTCTGTTACCTTGAAAGAGTAGAAAACTAGTCATGTAAATATGGAAAATCAATAAATACAAGTCATTTAATATCAGACCTACTTTACAAAACACAAGGTCAACTGATTTGGAAGGGTCCTTGGAGGAAATATTGCTGAACTCCTTCCTTTTAGAGATGAAGAAACTTAGGTTGAGAGCAGCTGAATCATGATTATACAGGCAGTAACAGTAGAGCGAGGATTCAAACTCAGATCTTCTTACCTCAAACCAGTCTTGTTTTCATCTTACCAAGATGTTAGACAGAAGGCTTGCTAATAATAAGAAAGAATGCACAGAGTTTCTGGTGTGGGATCACTCTACCAGCTGCCGATGTAGATCTGAAGACAACCTCCTTAGGTAGTTGCATGAATCATGGAGATGTTGAGTTACTTGCCTCGAGTCCCTCAGCTAGCAAGCACCAGAAGTTGGATTTAAACCTAGGTCTTCTTGATCCTAAAACTAGCCTGTCTATCCAATAGGACATGTTGCCTCGTGAATGCCAAACATAACCTGATACGTATTCTAGCTGTCAGAATAATACTTAATGTTATAAGTTATCATCTTGACTCACCCAACCCCAAACCTTGACTGACAAAGAAAAGCTTTACTTTCAGACCATTCTTGAAACACCTGAAGTGATCTGTGATTTCTGAATGGTCAAGTCAGACCTATCAGCCTTGAGAAGAAGAACTTCCTCCTAAGGCTAGTAGAGCACAGGCAGCATTCTTAATTTTTTTCTAAGGACACAATGTCTCATGGAAGGAAGCTGCATCTCATTGCTGCCCATGAGGCAATCCTGTGCAAAACCGCTAATGAATTGGCCAGAATTAAGCTGCCACTTCTCCAAAAGCAAACTGAATTGAGTTCATCAAGACCAGAAATGCTGTGAACAATAGTTATTGCATGGAAATGGTAGGGTTTTCATCATACCCTGCCAATGAATTCCTCAAGTACATTTATTTAATGGAAGTCACCTAGAGAGTTAGGTTAGGAGGAAGGGAAGGATGAAGGGGGGAAGGTAGGAAGGAAGGCAGGGAGGAAGGAGTGGGGAAAGGAAGGATAAGAGGGAGGAAGGAAATAAGCATTTATATAGTACCCATTATATGCTAGGCATTGTGATAAGAAATATTATCTCATCAATTCCTCAAAACAACCTTGAGAGGTAGTTGCTAACATTATCCCCATTTTATAGTTGAGGAAACTGAGGGAGCCATGGGTTACATGACTTGTCCAGGATCATGCAGCCAGTGTCTGAGGCCAGATATGAACTGACGTCTTTCTGACCCCCAGGCACAGTGCTCTATCCACTGCCCCAAATAGCTTTCTTTCAAGTTAAAAGAATTCAAGAATGTTAAACTAGAAATTAACTTGAAGATAAAACATGGATACCAGATTGGAGTCATGGGGATGGGATGGATAGCTTATTGATTTTATTCTGAGATTTTACATCATACTCTCTTGACATCTAGTACATAGAGACTATCATTCTGATAAATCTTCAAAACTTTGGATACCCTCCTTTTCTTTCCCTATAAATAACTTTCTTAGAAGGTCTCTATTCTTTTCCTTTGGACCTAGAATCTAGAGATACATAATAAGTATATTAATTTATCAATAATTGGTATGGCATCATATTCCATGACCAGTTACAATCTTTACCATATATTTTTTGGACTTCTATATTTTATTAGAGAATTTTTTTCTTAAATTACTGATGGAATCAAATAATTTCTCAAGAAAGACAGTACAGAATACTGGCTGGGGGGAATGGTGGCTTTGGATTCAGGAACACAGTTTCCGATTCTGTTGGGCAGCTGTGTATCATGTACAAGCCACTTCACCATAAGCTATAAATAAGCTGCTGACCTGCATCATTAGAAGTTTCTACATCAGACATTTCCCTATACCAATGGAATCAGAGTTCTGATCAAGAGAAAAAAGTACCAAAAAAAATACCGGAGTACCAAAAATACCAAAATAACAAAAATTTTCTTGAAGAAGAAAGGGGAGATAATTTTGCCTTTATCAGAGTCCCTGAAAATATCTTCTTTTCAGGTTACCATCGCTAGGACAGAAATATGCACATGTACAGGCCCATGTGTAATTAACAGTTAGATTTTTATTATTCTTAAGTCCAACAACTGTGACCCTTGGTGGTGCTTATAGACACAGAAATCAGATCATTACTAACTGTCTTTGATTCTCACAGAATATAGGATCTTTCTTTCCATTGGAAAAAAATTTGAAAAGTGTATTGGGTATAAATGATCTGAATTATAAGTGCATCCTTTGTAACCATACCCACTTTCTGAATCATTTAGTGAGGAATAAAATTATGTACATATTGGTCAGTCTAGGGGCTGCAGTCTTCATTAGTGGCAGAGGGTCTAATGGTTGAAGGGACCTCATGGGTCATCCACACTAATCAGTATCTGCCAATGGCCTTAAAAATAAAACAAAACACATTTTTAAAAACTTGGCTGTTCTTGTTGCCTCTACTTCTTCACCTGACTCCCTTCAAATCTTCTGCAGTCTGCCTTCTGATCTCATTATTCAACTTAAAACTGCTCTCTCCAAAGTTATCAATGCTCTTTTTTGAAACTGACAAATCCAATCATTTTTTTTTCTTGATCCTCATCCTTCTTGACTTCTCTACTTCATAACACTGTTGACTATCCTGGGTTTTCATGATACTACCCTCTCCTGGTTTTCCTCCTACATATTTGATAGCTTCTTCTCAATCTCTTTTGATGGCTTGTCAACTACATTACATTCCCTAATTGTGGGTGTCCCTCTAAGGCTTTGTCCTGTGCCCCATTCTCTTCTTTCTTAGTATATTCTCCCTTTGTGCCTCATCAACTCCAATGGGTTTAAAATTTTTCTCATTGTGTAAATTACTCACAGATTTATTTATCTAGCCTTAGTCACCCTCCTCAGCTTCCATCCTACATCACCAGCTGCCGCCTGGGCAATAAAAACTAGATGTCTGGCAGGCATCTCAAATGTATCATGTTTAAACCAGAATTCATTATCTTTCCCCAGAAAATCCATTTTTTTTTCCTACTAGACTTCCCACTTTCTTTAGAAAACACCACCATTCTTCTGGTTTTCCAGGTTCACAACTTAGGTACTGTTCTCCACTCCTCACTTTTCCTCCCCCCACATCTCTAATTAGTTGTTAAATCTTTCTGTTTCTAGCTCAATGGCTTTTTCCATATTTGATCCTTTCTCTTCACTCACATAGCCGCCATCTTAGTTCAGCTCCCCATCACCTCTTACGTGGACGACTGCAGTAGCCTCCTAATTGATTTCCCTGCGTCAAGTCCCTCCCCTTTTCCAATCTACGCTTGAAGCAGCTACCAAAGTAATTTTCTTTCAGTGCAATCCTCTACTCAATAAACTCCACTGGCTCCCTATTGCTACTTGGATAACATATGAATTTTTCACTTTGCCTTTCTTTGCAATCTCATTTCCCAGCTCTCTCTTTCCAAATTCACTATATATTCCCCTATCTACATTCTATGGCCCAGCTAAACTTTTCTTCTTTCTGTTCTTCATACAAGGCTCTCCATTTTTTCTACTCTGTGTTTTGGTCATTTCCCATGCCTAGAATTCAATCCCCTGCCTCACTTCCACTCCAGCAAGGCTTAGCTCAAGCATCACCTTCTACATGAAGCCTTTCTTAATCCTCCCAAATTATAGCGCCCTACTCTCTCTCTAACTACCCTTTTATTTATTTTGATTTATTCTGCATATGTACATTTTGCTTTTCCCACTAGAATGTATCTTTGAATAAAGATTATTTCATTTTTTTTTGTATTTGTACTCCCAGTTGCTAGCACACTGAATGGTACATAGCATATTCTCAACAAAAGCTTACTGATTAATCAATGATTTAATCATGGAAATCTGACTCTAAGAAACAGTGTCATAATAACTTAAGCTGGATCCTTGAAGGGCATTTAAATGCCCCGTAACTGATTTTTTCTGGATTTCTTTTTATCATGCTGTTTTATGGATCCATTGTAATGATTGAGTTGATGGAATATTATAAATTGAAAGATACTTTTCATGATTTTGTCATTTTTGTAAAAAAAAATCCAAACCTTAATTATTACAAACTCTAGGATTTGGAAGGACCCTTAAAGACAAACTAATCCAAACTACATGTGAACAGGAATCCCTACCATAATATCTTTTGTAAACTGTCCAGCTTACACCTGAAAAACTCCAGTGAGAGGGAATTTACTCATTCCATCTCACCTGGGGACAAATTTTTATTGTTAGAAAGTTTCCTATTCCATTGAGCCTAAATTTGCCTGTCTGCGACTTGCTCCAGTTTCTGTGTTATGGGCCCAAGTAGAGAATGTCTAATCCCTCTTCCAAACAACAGCAGTTCATGTTATTTTTCCCTCCAATTTAAAAATGTTGGAAGAAACAAAATTAATTTTTAAATTTCATTTTTTCCAAGGAACAAAAATCTGTATTCTCTCCATCCCATTTCCCCCTCCTACTGAAAAATAAAATCCCTTTACATTCTTAAAAACAGCTATTCTCATCCCCCACCCCCCAAGTATTCTCTTCTGTGTGCAAAGGCTTACTAGTTCCTTCTACCTATCCTTCTGTGATGTAGTCTCCAGTCTCCTTACTATACCGGTTGCCATCTTGTTTATGCACTAAAGTTTATCAGTGTCCTTCCTAAAAACAGTGCCCAAGACTGAACAGAATACTCCAGGTATCATCTGACTAGGGACAAATACAACAAGACTTTAACATCCTTTGAACTGAATACTATGAACTTTAATAGGATGACATTTTTTTGGTTGTCATGAATCCAGAGTATTGATGAGCCTTTCTGTCTACCAAACCCCTTTGGGTCTATTGTCCCCCTCCCCAACATAATTAATTCTCTTGAAAATAATATTGCAGGGCATAAAGCAGTGACAAAAAGCTAGCCATAGAGAAATGATAGGAAATCACTAAATAATGGATTGTGAAATAGGGATGTGCAGAATCACAGCAGTATTCTGTATGATCATAATCTGAAGAAGAAAGAATGATTCATTTACCTCTTTGGAAACACCAGGAGGATGGTCCTGACCATAATCCAGAGCCTTTTTAGGAGGCTGGGGGTGGATGCACGACATAAGCAGAAGTGTAGAGATGGAATGGAGGAGAATCAATGGCAGCAAGGAATGAACATGGGGAAAAGGTGACATAGTTAGAAATCGTGTGGACAGCATCAGATACATACAAAGAGTGATATGAATGTAGCCAAATGGGGGTAGGCTGAAAGGAAGAGTAAGATTCTGGTAAACATTTTCAAGAACATGACAAAAATGTTAGTGATTTGCTTAGTAAAAAACAGTTCACTCAACTCATCAGATCAATGTTAGCATTTCAAATACTTGCCAAGAGAGGAATTCAAAGCATATTTAAGAAATATGTATTAGAGGAAAAGGCGTGCATTACATGCTGGTGAGTTTCTACTTAGGATAGAAAATTATCATACAAAAATGCTGAGAGATCTTAGTCTCAGGATAGACATCTGCCTAATTTTATCAATTGCCTAATTAATGACAATCAAATGTAATACAAAACAAGGAGAGAAATTTTTTTTCTCTCCAATTAATTTGATGCCAATATGACTGGAAAAAAAACACCAAAAATTAAAATTTTCATAGAAATATATGAAGAAACAACATTCATTGATAATCAATTTTGATCCAGTTGTATAAAAAAGTCTTTGGTTTAATGGGCAAAACACACTATAATGTCTACTCAGAATCTGTCTAGCACACAGATTTTTACTCTGTTGTGCCTAATATATAGAACTGCTATGTATGTCAGTATTGTTCTTTTAAAATGTATCTGAGGGTACACATGGAAAGTCTATTTGACACATTTCATAGAATGTCTCTTCATTAGGCAAAAGTATTCTCTGAGTAAAGCTGGAGTCAGTTCTAGAGTTATGATCAGGCAAGCCCTGATGACACTGGATGACCATAACAACTTACATTACCACCTTAAGATATACAAAGTTCTTTTCTCACCACAACTCTGACATTGATGTTCAGAGAGTTATTATTTTCCCCTTCTCACAGCCAAGATGACATTTCTAGAGCTAGTTTTTAAATGAACTTTCTAACTTTCAAATAATTGATTTCCCCCCCTATAGCATGGGACCTCTAAGGTCTTCTTCTAGGAGTGAAACTCCTGAGCTGATGATTACAATCATATGTGAAGTATTTGCAATCATTTAGAGAATTCATTTATTTCCACAACCACTCTGAGGGGTGGGTGAGTGCTTTGCTCACTTTACAGATGAGGAAATTGAGGCTAAGGTTAAGAAACCTGCCCAGCATTGTAGTTTAGTAAGTTTCAGAGGCAGGATTCAAACTGGCATCTTTCTGACTCCAAGTTTCATGCTCTATCTGCTTAACAAGCTCAATCCTAAGATACCCCATATAATATCATTAAGATGAGAGGAAAACTAATGATAATACACTATGCTCTCTTTTCTCTCTCTTTACAATTGCTGAAAATGTGTAAATTGGGAAGATTATCTCACAGATCACTAGGCAAATGCCTTTTTTTTTTTTGGTGAGGCAGTTGGGGTTAAGTGACTTGCCTAGAGTCACACAGCTAGTATGATCTAGGCAAATGCTTTCTACAGGTAGTCTAGCTCTGAATGTAATGAGAAATACCTATATATTTTCTTTTTATACAAGTGGATCAAAATGGCATATAAATAACAAAATAAAATGCTTAATGGAGAGAAGTAATCAAAATGTTCTGGTTTTAAATCTAAATATATTTCAGTTATTTGCAAGAAATTAAGAATAATTTGGCAGTTAAGCCAAATTATCCAGGGAATAATTACTTTCCACATAGGAACAAAACCCAAGTTGTCTTTGTGGGATGGAAAAAAAAGGGTCTGTAATTGGCATCGACCCAATTCTTTATTGGCACTTTTGTATTTGTCATTCACAAGGATGTTTTCCTAATGTTCATATGTTAATCTGCTAGCCTCACTTACCGGGCGTCCAAACTCCAGTTCTGAAAAGAATTTATACCAGGGTTCATTTTCTAAATCTATGTCATCTGGATTTATGCGATCAGTCTGGAGCGGATATGAAGGAAAAGGGAAGGAAAAGGCAAACTGAGCCAAGTGAAGGAAATGCTGTGTGACACCAAAAACATCCATACAGGCACACACCACAAGTCACAATGAGGGGAGGTAGCAGGGAAGGAATAAAGGAAAACAAGGTATAGTGATGGGGTTGGATGGGACCTCCTGTCCAAGGGTCCCCACAGGATTTTTCCCCTTTTCATCATTTCTAGCTTTTTCCTGAGTATGCAGTATTAATATTTTTCCCTGAATATTTTAGACATATTTTAATATAATAGAATAGTTGTAAACTGACGCCATAGGAATGGTCTCTATGGATTTCATTCATTTCTTAGCCTAATCATAGTTCCTCAATGTATATGGAGAATGGAAGAATGGGTCCAGATGTCTTTGAGCAGATTTCACGCCAAGACATCTAGATTTAGTGTACCATCAGGGAAAGGACCCAGAATAGGGGTCAGGGTCAGGGGTTGGGAGTGAAGGAAGCAATAGAATTCTACTTAAATCTGTTACTTAGAAGACACCTGAGATTTCTCTCTTTTCCACCCTAGGACTATATAATCCTGAGAATATGAACAAAATTCCAGGACTAGGTGGAAGCCAAATCTCAAGTGGCTTCTTTATTCTGCTATGCCATCTGTCTCTCCTTAATTAGAATGCAGCGATAAAGAGGAAAAAAAATATGATCTCTATCACTATGATTCCCTTTCCAAAAGACTCTTTGGTACTTCTCTCTTTGTGTTTGGCTAACAAGGTCTAATTTTCATGAAAAGGTGACACAATAGTAAGACGCAGCATGAGATTTTGACCTAAGTGGTATATAGATAACTGTTAGGATCCAAATATCAAGAAAACAGCAATCTGAAGTCTTATAGTAATCTTTTATTTTTTGAGAAGGTTAGGACTCTGTAGCTACCCCAGCTCAACAATTCATAATATTCCCATTAACAACCTAAATCCTTGGTGCATATTGAGCAATTACTGTGATGAGAGCAGATAGAGTTTGCGCAGCTCTAAGGGTTGTGTGAGAGATGGTTTACGCCTTCTCTCTTGGGCCTGTGTAGGAAGGAGCCAAAGTGGATAATAAGAAATGGCACAAGATTTGAGCACGGGGTTTGCTCTCCACATACTGTCTTCTTTCAGAAGAAAGAAATTCATTCTCTTACCACCTAGAAACACAAAGCAATATTACAAGAAATGCATTACTTATTCATAGTTAAAATTAAAGTATATGTTGTAAAATTTTTGCTGAAATAATTATTTTTGTGTATATACATAATCTGTCTATCTGTTTATATTCTGAAATATATTTGTATTTGAAATTCTCTTCTAGTTAGTGGAAAGAACACTGTCCAGGAATCAGGGAACCTAAATTTTAGTCCCAGGTTTTCCCTTTTTTGATCTTTACTTTTCTTGATCTAAATTTCCTCCTTGGTATAGTGAGCACAATGGGCTGGATAACCTCTAAATTTTCTTCCAGGTTTAACATTCTGAGAGATGGTAAATATTATACTTTAGTTGAATATTCCAATGGATATTAATGGACAACATTGATGTTTACTAATTGATTTGGTTTTTTTTTATAAGTAGTTCTTAAATACTATAGATATAACTCAATAAATGGGAGGGAAAAAAAGGACAAAAAGAACTGAGAAAACACAAATTGTTCCTATTTTGGGATATGTAATGTACATTTCCCTCTTACGCAGTTATCTTTTTCAATGCTTTTGAATTCAAGATAGTTGTCTGACCACTAAGTCAAATTGGGTGCTCAGATGTTATATCAAAGAATATTGATTAGTTCTTTGAGAATTATCTTTTTTCTGACCCTCCAATAAGGGAACACAATATTGGGCTGTGTAGTAAACCCATACCAAACTTCTCAAACAAGTGAAGGGGTGTTAAATGTCAGGGAGCACAAATACTAATCCCAAGGGCAAGATATGAGTCCTTTATGATCAATGCCATGGTCTAGGAATGCAATTAAGTCACCCAAACCATTGCTGAAAAAAATCAATTCCAATCCTTTGAAGATTTTAGATATTTTCTCCTCCTAGAGTGACTGTTTCAATGCTGGGATGAATGATTCCTCATTTCGGTAAAACTAAGAGCCTTTGGATGGTTAAAAGACAACTATAATTTCACTACTGGTTATCGTAAGTTGTAGGGTTTATTTTTTCTGAGTTGCTCCATTTCTGATTATTTTATTGTTGATGCCATATACTCTATCTATTTTCATAAGTCAAAGCAGCTTTCTGGCTGCTACATTATTTCAATATTTTATCAAAGATATAAGGAGGATGGAAATCGCAGATGGTGATAAAAATGATGAAACACATAAGAACTAAATGAGGAAAAGACAGATGGCCTCTCTTGGTCCCTTCCAGCTCAATAATTCTTGCCCTTTTCTGTAATAATATAGTATTCCAGAAATACTTTATTTAATGCAACCAATACTGATGAAGAATCTACTTTGTTAGGGATGGAAGGATGAAATAAGATACAGCCTATGCCTTATGGCAGCTAGCAACATAGTAGGGAAACATGGCATGTGCTCAAATAATTATAATACAAGAATGAATGTGATAAGTACAAAGAAAGGTTCTTGTAAGGTGCTATGACAAATTTGTCAGAGGAGAGACCACTTATTTTTTACAATTGGGTAGAGGTGAGAGTCTTCAGATCTTGAAAGAAAGGAGATTTCCACATACAAACATGAAGGATAAACCATTTCAGAGATGAGGAGAGGAGCCGCAAAGTGACCAAGGAATGCAGATGGGAGAAGTCAGAATAAGGGCAGGGAGGGGTAAGTAGTCTGGTTTGGCTGAGATATAAGGTATATAAAAGGGAATGTTCTAAAATCAGACTGGAAGGTGCTGGACTGTGGGGATTTGTGAATGCCTGCATAGGAACTTTATTTTATTGAATAGGCTATGAGGAGCCACTGAAGATTTTTGAATAGAGAAGTATATGATCAGAGTAATGTATTAGGAAGGAGATGGGGGCAGCACAGAGAAGGATGGATTGGAGAAAGGGGCAGCCTTGAAGCAGAAAGATCAATTAGAAGGCTATTACTATGGTCCCTGTGAGAGGTGATAAAGGCCTAAATTAGGTTGTTTCAGTGAAAATAGAGAGGAGAAAGTATGGGATAAATATTGAAGGGGTTGAATGGAAGTAACTTGGAAAGTGATTAGATACAGGGGGAGACAAAGAGGAAAAAATTTTAAAAAATGACTTTGCAGTTGTGGACCTGGGTGATGGAAAGTATTGTGGTATCATCTGTAGAATCAGAAAAGCTATGGGAGGGGATAGGTTTTGGGGATAAACTTTTAAATTCAATTTTGGACATACTGAATATGAGCTGAGAATGAGACTCCAAAAGGCAATTGGAGGTGAGAATATGAAATTTGGAGAGAAATTAGGGGAAGAGATAGAGACTGAAAGGAGAAAAATGGAGAGGAGAAGAGGAGAGAGGAAAGGAAGAAAGAGAGTGAAGACAGAAGGAAAGGAGAAGAAGGAAAGGACAGGAGGAAAGGGGAGAAGTCAAGAGAAGAGGGGAAGAGGAAGGAGAAAAAGAGAGGAGAGGAGGAAAGAGGAAAAGAAGAAGGATGGAGGGTGAAGACAGAAGGAGAAGAGAAGGAGGAAAGGACAGGAGGAAAGAGGAGAAAGGAGAGTGGGGGAGGAGAGGAGAGGAGGAAAGGGAAGAAGATAAGAGAAGAGGGGAAGAGGAAGGAGAAAAAGAGAGGAGGAAAGAAGGGAGGCGAGGGGAAGGGGAGGAAAGGACAAAAAGGGAAGAGAGAATGAAAGAAGGAAGAAGGGGGAAGGAAGAATGGGAAGATAAGATAAAAGGGGAGGAGAAGAGGAAAGGAAGAAAAGAACAAGAACAAAACTTTGGAGAACAATCCCAATCCATCAATGGGCTTATCCTCAAAGCCTTTCCAACCTAGTAGTACCTGCCATAATTTATGCTCCTATCCCATACCTTTGGAGAACCCAGGATCACCCCCAGTAGAGAAAAAATGTTATCATAAATTTATATTAGAGGAATACCCATGGGAAAAATCACTTCAACTCTGCCTATAGATAGATTTACCTTATACAAAACAGATATGGCCTCTTTAGATCCGGTACTAATTCAAAGAGCTAATTATTCCAAACTAGGGGAGAGTACTTGGACCACTGTATATTTTTCCGCAGATGTCTCCTAATGTCCTATTTTACATTCATTATTTTATGACTCTGTAGGTTAGGGTAAAGTACCACATGAAGATAAAGGAAGAGACCCACAGGCATTCACTGTTCTGTTTATCCTGACAGCAGAGGGCAGCAAATTTAACAAATGAAGATGTTCAGCAGGACAGTGTCACAAACACTAAAGTAAAATGATGAGCCCAGATTGTGAGAGAGCTATCTGAGGAAAGCTGGATTACCATGTTCAGAAAAGGAAGTATTTTTGATTCCGCTGAAAAGCAGCATTGTCAGTTATTGCCCAGATGAATGGAGGATGGCAGAAATATGCAGAACATGGATGAACATGCAATCCAAAATAATGTATATTTAACTGCTTTTCAATCTCTCCTTTGTGTTAAAGAAGAGTAAAATCAGCCTTTATATCGTTCGTCCATAAACCCTACAGGTGGCTGATCTGATTATGCATTCCAGTAAACAATCTGGGAAACTCTATACTTGGTTAACTGGCTTACTCTTTTATTATTCAGGTTACCAGATAAACATCTTAAGTTTTCTACAGTTAAAAAAAATAAAGACTGAATCTCCTTATTTGTCCCCGGCTGCATATAAATACAGGGATTACTCACAGTCCCAATCCCACTCTGATGAGTATGGAAATTAAAACTTGCGTTTCAACATGGGCCATTTGCCCTTCCTTAGACAGCCTGGTTCACCACAACTCTAGAGGGCTTACCCTATAAATGCTGATATGTTGCAGCCCATTTTAGCTTGGAATTCTGGAGCTCAAGCAATCCACCAGCCTCAGCCTCCTTAGTAGCTGGGATTACAGGCATGAGTCATCATGCCTACCTACACTGTCATTTAAATAACACGCTTTACTGACAAACATACTAACAACTGTCACTAAATTTTTTGAGAGCCTTTTAATTCCGCCTCCACAATGCTATATCAATCTGATTCTTGTTAATATCATTACTCGATTTAACAAACATTTACTCATAACTTCATCTTGGAAAACAATGACCAATTAGGAAAACAAAATCCTGATTTCTCTATTACCATGGCATGAAGCAAGCTCTGGGCCTTAACTGGCTTATCTAGGAACGTACCAGATACTGAAATAGACTTGTGATTCCTTGGTTTGTGTGGTCCTTTTACAGGAGAGGACCAAAACTATATCTTCTAAATGGGATATGAAGTTTTCATCATTCTCAAAGTACCCTTTGGGAGAAACCAGGTTCGGGTGTTCCTTTGAGGAATAGAATATCACAGTATGGAAGCACAGTATTGATTTACAGCCAAAGTCTGCTTAACAAAACTTCCAGGTCTTTGCGAATATTTTACAAGATCAAATATTGGACTCTTGTTTTCTAAGTTTCTAAATTTGTACCCAAATATGCACAAATAATTTTAAATCCCCCCCTTTTTTTTTTGCAGTGCTAATCATTTCCTTTCCAAAGAGGCTCTTTCCTGCTTAGAAATGTCAGACCTTTCCCCAATACAGCAAATATAGTAAAGCACAAAATGGAAACTGAGTATTGAGTTCTTAACCCTCCTAGCTTACAGGAGCTTCCTAACCTGTGAATTCAAGACAGCAGCACTAAGTTATTTTGCTGTTATGAAGACTGGGGAATAAAATTGTTATTGCAAATTTTACAAACATTTCATACTAAACTCATGAACAGTAGAATAAAGGCCTATGCAGCTCTATGGAAGGAGGCATATAATTAGATCAAGATGCTGGTTTGCCATGTATGTATACATACACATAAATATATATGTGTGTGTGTATATGTAAATAAGTGTGTGTATGTATATAAATGTATATATAAGCATATGTCTGTGTGCGTGTGTATATACACACGCACACACACACACCTTACAAGCTGAAAAAGATAAATTAATGATAGGAAAATGCATATAATTACAGATGCTGTAGTAGCTATCTGGTGTAGTATATGTAATATACTTCTTCATTTAGTTACAGGGAGCTAGGCAGTACAGTGAATAAAGCTGGACTTGGAGTCAGGAAGACCCAAGTTCAAATCCTGCCTCAGACATTTATTGACCCTGGGGCAAGTCACTTTTCCACGGTCTGCCTCAATTTCTGCAACTGTAAAAGGGAATCAATGATAGCACCTACCTCCCAGCATTGTAAAGATAAATTAAATGATATCTGTAAAGTGCTTGGGAAACCATAAAGGACTATATAAGTGCTAGCTTTTATTATTGTTATTATATATCATTTAAAATGTATGCAAATTCCTTGTTCTAATTATCACATAAAGGCGTGGTAAATTTTTCCATTTCCTTATGTAAACAAATGAGATTTGAAAAGAAAGCATTCACATAGTTGTTATATTTTTGTTAGTATTTGTGCTACATAATATATGAGCAACACTACAGTCATTCTGCACAGTTACAGTTATTGCAGGGACCCTATGATAATATAGTCTCCTAAGAATTGGCAAAAGGCATTTAAAAAAATTATGAAGAAAATTCTTTCTATTACCATTTCCACATTCCAAATCCTCAAAAAAAAAAATGGGAAAATCACACCCCACCCCCCCTTGTTAATATTAACACCTCATTTGTGGACAGGTTATATGTATCAGCGTAATTTCTGAAGCACTGTGTGCTTCTATGAGAAGAGTTCTATGCTAGGCACTGGGGGGAGCCATAGATGTAGAAAACAAGCTCATTCTCATGAAATATCCAGAGGGATAAGACCTCAACCTGAGAGCTATGAAACACTGTTAAATGAGAAGCAAATTATAATGACAAAGAAAGCACTGAGTGCTATGTGAGGGGGAATGGCATTCTGTGAAGCAGTGAATTGGAGGGTGTGGCTCATGGAAAAGGTAGCATGTGGATGGCACTTTAAAGGACAGGAAGTCAATGAGTAATTGTGGCTGGGAGGAAATTCCAAAGTGAACAGCATAAACAAAGAAAGGGGTGATAGGGGAGCTGTCAGGCACCTCAGCCACTCCAGTGGGAGAGATGTTTTGAGGTAAAGGACCCTTCCCGGTGCCATTCAATTTATATGGTCGACCTAGCTACCTACTCTGCCCATCTGTAAGATCAGCTCAACAACACTCCACCCAGTTTACCAATAACATATAGGAAACGCCTGATAAAAGGTGAGCATTAGTCCTATTCCACCATACTAGGATAATGAAAGAATATTGATGCGATTTCAGCATAACATCTGCATGCATTATTAGAGCCATAATTAGTTCAGTTTGAGTGATTCTTATTTTTAATGGAAATTCTTTATTTTGTAAAGTTAAGAGATGGCAACATTTACTTTCCAGCAGAAGGGACAAAATGGTCCAAACCAATTATTCAGTTTTGGCGAACGTAAAGGTCTCCGGATCTCCACTACCCTTTTCCTATTCTGTATCGAAATCTAATGTGTGCAATTTAAATTTACAGTGCAGGCCACTCATCAGTGCAATTATAATCTGTTCTTAAAATGGTATGGTCCCACAGTTCCTGAAGATAGATTACTTATTTGTTGATGCTTCATAATCCAAGGAGACTAAGAAGTAAAAACATTCTTCAGGCTTTTGTTAGTTTTATTAGACATGCTTTACCGGAACCATACACTCTCAAATACAACTCAGTCAACAAAAACTAGGGCATATAAGACTCTATGTCTCAAAGCATTTTCAAAACAAGCTGTAAAATATAATAATAATAATAATAATAATAATAATAATAATAATAATAATAATAATAATAATGATAAGGAGAAGAAGAAGAAGAAGAAGAAATCCCCTGAATTCATAACACTTTTCTTAGTAAACTCCTTGAGGGCAGAGACTGACTCTGCATCCCCAGTACCTAAGACAATAACTTGCACTTAGAAGGTGCTAAATATGTTTGTTTAATTGAATTATATTCAAGGTTTTAATTTTTTAAAAGTCTCCAAATTCACAAATGCCTGAGACTTTTTTTTTTTGCAAGGCAGTTGGGGATAAGTGACTTGCCTAGGGTCACACAGCTAGCAAGTGTCAAGTGTCTGATCTGAGATCAGATTTGAAGTCAGGTCCTCCTGACTCCAGGGCCAGTGCTCTATTCACTGCACCACCTAGTTGCTCTTATGTCTGAGACTTTTTAAAGGCATGACATAAAGTGGAAGGTGTAAATATTTCTGAAAAAGGCAAGATGTTGCTTTAAATTCATAGTAAGGTATAAATAGCATATCGGGTCCTTTCCTCTAAAAGTAGTTTTTGAAAGGATAGGTATCACACACATATCATATACATAGCAGAGGGTTGGGCAGGAATGATGCACCATCATGGTGGGGTGGGGAAGAAGAACTCTGGGAGAGCAGAATGGGGGCATCAAAGGTAAAAATAATCCCACTTTACAATTTTACCCATAATCTGCTCTGATAAATGGCATTAAGAGGTTCCAAATGTTGGTTTTTTTCTCCTGCCTGTATTTGCCTGCATCAAGTTAGAGAGAATGTTAAAATGAGGCAAGGTTAAAAATAATTCTGACTCACCAAACTGACAACTAACCAGGAAGCTTTTTGTCTGTGCACATGAAGGGGAAGGATTTGTTAAGAGCTGATAAAAAAAGGCATCTAAGAAATTCACTTCAACAGAGCCAGACGGACAGAAAGGAAGCTACATTGAGAAAAAGCCAATGCCCGTATGAAACAATGGATGAAAGGGCGATGTCCACACAATTGGCCCCAGACCCCCAATTCTGGACTGTGGTTCTGAGATCTTAGTTTTGTTTGTTTTTTTTTTAATCTTCTAGGTATTGCTACTGTTGTAGGTCCTGGTTTACTCTCTGCTGCTTTATTCAATTGCTGTTCTACAGATACAACACCAGTGAGGCCATCAGTGTACAATCTATCAAGGTTAAGATACACAGTTCATATATAGGATATCTATCTATCTACATATACATACATAGGTATATACATACATGCATACATATGCACACAGTCAGGTTGCTTCTTCTGAAATAACTCATAAGAGGGAAAAATCTACATTTTTTTCTCTCATTATTAATAAATGACTTGACAACTGATGCAGATGAAATTTCTATAAACATGTGGCAAATGAAGAGTTGTACCATTTAAATGTAATTAAGACAAGCTGTTCAAATGACTGGAGGAGATAATGAGGTGATTTTTAAATAATGCAAAGATGAATCATTTTCATGGCAAAAAATGAAAAAGACTTGAAAATCCATGGTCTTTTTGGTACCTGGGAAGTCAAAACTAGTGTCTGCTATGGAATGCTTACCGGTCTCTCATGCTGAAGAATTGATGACTTCCCAGGTTCATATTCAAAAATACTCCTTGGTTCAGACCGAAATTTTCGTGTGTCCACTTTTCTGTCTGGTGGATCCCAGTCATGCCTAGGAATGAAAAAAACCCCAAAGGACTATATTAAATTAATTCCCTGTGTTCAGTGTAAGGGAAGAAGCTCTATTTAGTAGCCAAAGACATAGTGTATAATTTCAAATTACTGTTAGCGAAGATTCAGAACCATCATACAGAGAGAAAAGTCAACAGAAACAATAAAGATTTTCCCCAAGGTCTTTTATTTGGGGTAGTATTTTTCTGTATTTTTTTTCGAACAAGTATTTTCTACTGCTGAAGCAAAAACCTCCACTTAGAGGTTGCTGAATTGAGTGCATTGGAAGGCCCCCTAGGGAACTATGGAGAGCCCTAATTTCTTCTCTTTGTGTTTGGGTTTAGAATGAGTATCCATCTGAAAGAGGAAGGCCCTTGGCCTCTGTAAGTTGATGGCAGCTTCCCTTGCCAGCCTGTGATGAGAAGTAACCTTGATGGGAACTGGTATGTACTAAATGCACCTACTAGGTTTAATTTGTCCCCCTCAACCCCTTTTGAAAAAATAATTTCTATTTCTATAAAAAATACATAGGTACCACTTAGCTCCATGCAGAAACAAGCTGTGTAAAATTTGAAACCCTTTCCAGGGGTCATATATAAAACCTTCTCAGGGGGTCACCGTGTATGTCACCTAGGGACCATCAAAACCTTTAGCACTGATGAAGACACTTCAAAAGGAAAAATAATAACTTATATTCATATAGTGATATGGTCTGTAAAGTATGTTCTCCAAAGAATTTGGTGAGTTAGGTAATACAAGAATTATTTCTCCCATTTTAGGCATGAGGAAACTGAGGCACTAAGAATTCAAGGTACTTGTCCATGGACACATAGACAGTAGATGAAAGAACTAAGCCTGGAACCCACTTCTCCTGGTCTGAGATCTAGAACTTTTTCCATTGCCCCAGAGACCTTGGTTCAAATCTCACCTGATACTCCTTATCTGTGGGACCTTGGGAGAGTCACTTATTCTCTTTGGGTCTCAGTCCCTCTATTGGTTTTCCCCAAAAGACGGTGAGGCTGAGGGTTTGGGGTGGGAGGGGTAGAACTAGGTAGCCCTGAGGATCTGATCTAGAGCTGTGATTTGAGACTTTCACTAATAAAGGGAAGTGGTTCATAATTAATATGACATGAAAGAAAAAACTACTGGACATCTAAACTGGCACAGTCAATAGAGCTCTGGGCCTAGAGCCAGGAAGACTCCTCTTCCTGAGTTCAAATCCAGCATCAGACACTTGCTGACTGTGTGACCCAGGGCAAGTCACTTAACCCTATTTACCTCAGTTTCCTCATCTGTAAAATGCACGGGAAAAGGAAATGGCAAACTACTCCTGTATCTTTGCAAAAAAAAAAAACCCAAAAAACAAAAAACCAAAAACCCAAATGGAATCACATAGAGTCAGACACATGACTGAAAAATGATAATGACAACAAAAAGAAATAATACTGTACTAGGTAGAAGGAAGGAGGGGAAGAAAGAGGGGAGGAGAGAAGAAGGAAGGCAGGAGAAGGGAGGAGGGAAGAAAGGAAGCATTTATTAAGTGCCTACCATATGCTAGACATTATCCCCATTTTACAGTTGAGGAAACTGAAACAGAAAGAGGTTAAGTGACTTGCCCAGGGTCAAAGAACCAGTAAGTACCTGAGGTCAGATTTGAACTCGGGTTTTTCTGACTCCAGGCCCAATGCTATACCAGAACTTTCATTTACTGATTGGGTGACACTGGGCAAAGCCACTCTGAACTCTAGTTGCTCATCTGAAAAATGGGAATAATAAACGCACGTTACCTACATCACAGGAAAGATATTGATAAGAACTACACAGGATAAAGCGCAATCTATACCAAGGTTAAGAAGTAACCAAACTTGGATCATGGGGTATTTATTGCATCATGAGTAGTAATGATGATGATGCTGATATTGGCCTTTACATAGTATTTTAAGATTCACAAAGTACTTTTACAAATGTCATCTCATTTGGTTCCCACTATGACCCTGTGAGGTAGGTATTATTACTCTTAGCTTCACAGAGGGGTTAATTAACTTGCCCAGAGTCACACAGCTGAAGCATCTGAGGGAGAACTGAAACTCAAGTCTTCCTAATCCCAAGTTTACTTCTCCAGGCACTGACCCACCTGGTTGCCTCTAGGTGTGCCCCCACTGGTGTATATACACCAAATTATATCACGGGGTCAAAGAAGACACAAACTTCATCTATTCTACTTATACGTCTTTGTTTTGTTATCCTATTTATGGAAGTCATATAATGCCTAGTACTGTGTGCCAGGCACTATGCTAAGTGCTTTGCCATTATCATCTCCTTTCATCCTCACAATAACTCTGGGAGATAGGCATTATTGTGTTCCTTATTTTATATGTAGTTTTACACTTGTACATTGGTAACATGAGCTCTGTAATGACTACACTAACTTGTCACAGGTGCACAGCAGCTAGCCAATCACAGCCAACTCACCTTTCTGATTAGATGGTTGTTGAGTGACTCTGCCAGGTTGGTACAGTCATTACAGAGCCCACGTTAACAGCATGTATGTGTGTGTCTCTTTTTATATCTCTAATCCAACAATTTCTTGTGTGAAAGAAGAAACACGCCAAGAATGTGTATGATCAGAAAAGAATCAGGCCCCAAGACTAGATAATGCAGAGAAGCAGCCAACTTGCATCAGTAGAGGTTTCCTATACCAATAATACCTCAAGTATAGTCCCTATCTTTATCTCTTTCTCTAAGGATCTTAAAAATTATCATCCTAGTACCAAAGAGGGAAATTTCCATTATTCTTATTCATCATGTGAATTTCAAAAAGGAGAACCAAAGAGATATTTTGTTCAGGTTTCTTTAAAGTCCAGTTCTCAGCTGAGGCAGATCTCCCACCACAGACCATAGGAGTACCGCGTGAGTGTTAAAAGGAGGGTGAATATTTTAATAAGAATACTCACCTGTTTATACATACATATACTTACTCTGAGTTAGTAATAGGCCTGAACCTGTGGTGAATCAGCAGGAATATACTGCTTTATTCACTCCTATGTGGTGGATAAATACACTTACTGTGACAATTCACCAAGCTCACCATTAGACAAGTAATCCAAGCTTCTGGGAGAATTGTCTATGTGATCGATAAAGAAACAGATTCAGTTTTGCACACTGACTGATACAATTTCACCACCACCCTGTGTGAAAGGTCAGGGTTCTTTCTTAGCTGAGGCCCCAGGGCCACAGACAGCATCAGGACACAACTGACCATACCAGTTTTTTTGGAGAACTCCTTACTTTTCTGTGGAAGACCTGTCTCTGGGCCTAAGCGGTGGAACTGGAGGTGGGATATGTGGAGGAGGCAAAGGGGAAGAGGAATCCTTAAAGGCTTCACCGCCACTGTCAGAGAGACTTTTGGAAAGAGGTCTGTATGTCTGCATCTTTGCAGCAGGATGGGACTGAGTCGTGTAGGGAGCGCTAGGAAGGCCTGTAGGGAAAGAAAATAGATGTGAATTGTAAAATGTTTGCATTTTCATCACCCACAAAACAATCCTTAATAGTGCCAATTACCAAAAGTTAGTTATAATAATTATATATACATATTTTATATAAATATATAAACAATATATCTAGTATAATGTATAATTATATATTATTATAACTATAATAATTATTACACCTATATATTATAATTGATAAGGCTCCTCTGATGCCTCCCTGTGACATGGAGCTTGGCAAGGAGAGCGGAGCTTGCTGACTGACTATACTGAAAGGGTGGGGTCCGATAGAGGAGGTTAGCTCAACCTTCAGAGGTCTTGAAATGAGGATAGAGAAAAGGGGGATCTCTGAATCTCCCTTCATCATTAGTGATTAACAATCATTTCTCTGATATGCATTGTAAGTTGGTTTAGAAGACTGGGACAGTAACAGAACCAGCCCAACTGAGTGAGGGGAGTCTGCCCACAAGGATCATAAATTAGGCAGTGGTTTCATTGCTGTGGTTAAAAAAATAATTTAAGGAGGCAAGGAAGGATTACAATCTAAACTGGTGGAGTAACTAATAAGGATATGTATTAGTATTTATATAGCGGATAGGAACTAGACCTATGAATTTATTGTAGAGGAAATTCCTGGGTAAGAAAATACCTCTATCAATGCAGATTGGTCCTTGTTCTGTAACTTAATGTCTTTGAGAGTTAATTGGTACACTGAGAGGTTAAATGACTTGCCCAGGGTCACACAGTCCCAGTATTGCACCTGGGTCTTATTGATTTAAAGACTAATTCTCTATCCACTAGTCCCTTTGCCTCCTTATTTCTTAAAATTATAGATGTTTTCTTTACATGCCTCTTCTTTCCTTAACAAAAGCAAATTTTATCTGGATACTCTCTCCCCTCTGAATTTCTGTATATTTTAAATTTAGCCATGTTTAAATTATTACAGTGTTAAGATATTCTGTGCATAGTGTATAAAATAAATATATAATGATATAATTATATAATTGCTCTAACATTTTATACAGATGCACAGAATACCATAACATCATAATTATTCATATTCGCTAATTTAGCATATGAAGTAATTTAGAGAGGAGCCAGGATGACATTCACTTTCATTCAGCAAACCTTTTTAATATAGGGTAAAATGATAATGTAAATGTAATGGGAGATATTTATTTCAAGCCTCCATAAACATTTTAAAATCATCTATTTATAGGCAAACATTAACATGCTAATGAAAAGGTAATAAATCAATAAGTTGTAGTGTAAGGAACTGTACTAGGCACGCTGGTTATAAGAACAAAGATGTAAGCTTCCAAGAAGATGCCAGTCTAATTAGAGAGACAATTAAAGAAAAAAAAAAGCCTAATGATACCAAGTCATATACAGTAAGTACTTGTAAACTGTATAAATAACATCCAAACAGTTGATGAGTATTTGTTAAACAACTATTGTATACAAGGCGCAGTGCTAGACACCTGGAATATAAAGTAGTCCCTGCCCTCAAAGAGATTAAATTATTTAGGAAAAAATATGTATATAGAAAATTACATAATAAATATATATATATGTGTGTGTGTGTGTGTGTGTGTGTGTTATATATGTGTGTGTATGTGTGTATGTATATGTACACGCACACAAAGTAAGTGGTGGTAGTTTTGTTTGGCTTATTGATGTGGCTGAGATAATAGGAGAAAGATCATAAATGCTTGTGGATCTGCTGTCAGGGCTCCAACCCCTTTATGCTGAGGATTTCCTGACAGGCATTTTGGCCCAGTGGCAAGAGATATTATTAACAGGCGTGACAGAAATTGAGAGGAGGAAGTAAGTAATCACTGTGAGTTTGGAGGTGATGAGGTCCAGGCTTCACAAAATAGTAGTTGGACTGGGTACGGTTGTATGCGTTGGAGTCAGATTTTGGAGGGGAGGACTAAAAGAAATTCCAGGGGGAAAGAAGAGAAAAAGTAAAGAAGCAAATTCTGTACAAAACAAATAAATACTATTGTATGATTGGTTTCTGTAAATCAGAGTTTAATTTTTTAAACATTATCCTTTTTCTCTTAGTTGTCCACTATTTCTTTTTGTTGTTGTTCAGTTGTTTCACGCGTCTTCTTTGTGACCCCATTTGGGGTTTTCTTGGCAAAAATACTGGAGTGGTTTGCTATTTCCTTTTCCAGCTTATTTTACAGATGAGGAAACTGAGGCAAATAGGGTTAAGTGACTTGCTTAGGGTCACATAGCTACTAAGTGTCTGAGGCCAGATTTGAACTCAGGTCTTCCTGACTCCTGGCTTGGTGCTCTATCTACTGTACCACCTGGCCATCCTCTCTCCTTATAGGCCCCATTTAATTTTATTTAAGATTACTTCCTGAGACTTTGTGCCACACCATTATACACACATCCTCTGCTGATGAGAATGCAATAGCTCCTGGCAGGGATACCCTGGATAGGACTTAGCTGTAGTTCTCCTATGTTAGAGAAGGAAAGCAGCAGAAAATGCATTCCCCTGGAAGACCCCTAGTATGAAGCATAACCCCTAACAATTCCCTCTGAACAAACTTCTGCAACAAATAGGGGGAGTGTGTATTGAGCACCAAACTTGGAGTAGGAAAGCCCTGGGTATGAATCTTGCCTCAGACGTTCATTAGCTGTATGACCCTGGGTCATACCCTTAACTTGCCTCAGTTCCCTCACCTTTAAAAAAGAAAGAGGTTAGACCACATGGCTTCTGAGGTCCTGCCCAGTCCTACCTCTAGAATCTTGTGATCCTGAGCACACAGAACAGTAATGATGTGTGTCCCATGGCTCCATTTCTCTCTACAGGCATATTTGCTGTTGAGATGCTTCACTCGCATCTGACTCTTTGCAGCCCCATTGGGGTTTTCTTGGCAAAGATACTAGAGCGGTTTGCTATTTCCTTCTCTAGCTCATTTTGCAGATGAGTAAATTGAGGCAAACAGGGTGAAGTGATTTGCCCAGCATCATTCAGCTAATGAGTATCTGAGGCCGGCTTTGAACCCAAGAAGGTGAATCATCCTGAATCAAGGGCTGGCATCCTATTCACTGTACCACCTAGCTGTCCTCCTGTACCACCTACCTGCCCTGCAGGTATATAACCGATTATAAATAATATACATTCAGCATGAAAATAAAATTAAGGAACTGAAAAGACTTTTCTACTCCTTTCAGATGAGAAATACATGTTCCTCACACCCAGGGTCAACCAAGTTCATTATACTGACAAAAAGAAGCACCAATCTCAGTGCAATAAACACCTATTGAGCTAGGTCTGGAGTAGTGTGCTTGGCAGGGAGAGAGAAAAGAAAAAGTCTCTGCCCTCAAGAAGTTTGTTGTCTGGCAGGAGATATGAGACCCGGGCACAAAAACCCGACTGAACATGAGAAGTGCATCAAAGATTGTCTATCTTTGATATGGAAGGAGCTGAGAAGAGGGAGAGGCACCTTGGCCTTGGGAGCTGGTGGGTACGAGGCATCATGGCCTTGTTTCAATTATGCTGAAAAAGAAAATGGGAGTCAGGGGTGGATAAAGGTTGCTACAGAGGCTGGGGCCAAAGAAAACCTATTTAGAGACCTTCTCAAGAATGCAGATTGCTTAATAAAATATAAAAGAAGAATTCTCCGGGCAGCACTCTTAGGAAAAATTCTGGCAAGTATGAGTCACAAGTGACACCAGCAAAATGGGATTTCTTTTTAATGAATGGCTGCATTTGGAAGAAAGCATGAAAAAGGTCACAACACGCTCTGCTTGACTTGTCCTCACAAAGTATATCTAAAGAACATTCTGAAATCCTGATCACCCTCTTTCCGGATTGGAGAGCTTTATCTTCTGTACCCTGATAACACTGCATTCGTTCACATGATCCTTCATACTTTGGATAAACACTGCTGAACAGTATAAACCAACAGTGAGAGTAAATGAGGTACCCGACAAATAACCTGGTTTTCATAAAAAAAAGGTTAATTCTTTTGTTGTGTTTTCATTAAGAAGCATATGTGAGGCATTATTTTCCCCCACCCCTAGATTAAAGTCAAGCAGAATAATGAAAAAGTATCTCAGAAACTAAGAAACAAAAAAGGCAGGAAATTAGGTTGTTTTTTTCTAAGCCTCATTGAAACTAACAAAACATTCTTCAAAAATGAAGAAACAAGTCTTACCTGCATTATATGTATACGGAGTGTGATACATGTCTGTGTCATCATCTGGAAAACAAGGCAGAAACGTTATGGCAGCATAGTACCTTGTCTCACTGAGGCTGCTGGTCTTTAATAATAATAACATGCATTTCTATAATATTTTAAGGTTTTCAAAGTGCTTTGTGCATAACAACCCTGTGAGTTGTATAGTGCAAGTAAGATCATCCCCATTTTACAGATTGGGAAAGAGAGACTGAGAAACTTAAAGCATTTGCCCATGATCATGTAACTAGTGTCTGAGACAGGAATCAAACTCATGTTTCTGGATTCCATATCTAGCACTCCTCTGCTACCCATCCTGCCTGTCAAATAGAAATATGAGGTAACAATAGCACTATGGTGCCCTACTTTTTGAAGCCCCTCTTTTCTGTTTCAGAGCTACACCATCTCAGCTTTAGGCATCAGGTAGGCGTTCACTCTACATGGTTAATTGGTCTTATCTTTCCTCTTCATTACAGCGTCTCTCTCTTACTCATTCCCATTCTGGACACTGTTTTCCTTCTTTTAAGGGCCTTCAAGATATCTTGCAGCAGTAGCAGAAACAGACAGCTTTAAACTATATTCTATCCCGCAAGTTCTCATAAAAAAGAACAGCTTTAAAGTTGATTCATTAAAAGCTAGTGAAATTTATGATTTAGGACACAGAATGATGCTCTAG